>NC_083279.1:97126326-98514060 GCF_963506605.1 Zootoca vivipara
GCCCGTCCTCGGGCTCACCTCGCTCGGCTCCCTCGGGGGCGGAGAAGGGGCGAGGGGGCTGGAAGGGGTGAGGGGACGGGGGAGGGAAGGGAGGCCGCCGGTGCTTCTCGCTCCCCTCGCTCGCTCTTTCCTCCGCGGCGGGTCTTTCCTCCTCCTTCTCCCCTCACGGAAAGAGAGAAAGCGGGTCCTGGCAACGGCAGCAGCGGGGAAGGGAGCGGTCGGCGGGGCTCGGTTCTCTCTTCTCCGGCGACGGGCGGCCGTCAGTCACTCAGCCAGCGAGGCAGCCACGACGCAACGTCGCCCTCTGAGGCAACCCCGGCCCCGCCTGCGGCCTTGCCTCTCCTCCCTCAGGCTCGGCGGCGCCGCCTCTCCTCCAGCTCCCTCCCCTCAGCTTGTTATTCGCTTCGCAAGGGAGCGAGCCCGAGCGGGGGGAGGGGGGCGAAGAGCGAGCCTGAAGGCCAATCAGAGGGCAGGGAGGGGAGACACGTCCCGCCCCTCTCCGGCGCCTGACGGACGGACAGGGAAGGGGGAGGGCGAAGAGCGAGACGGAAGACCAATCAGGGGGCAGGGAGAGGAGGCATGTCCCGCCCCTCGCGGACCTGCGGAGGGAGGGAAGGAGGAGAAGGAGGCGCGTACCCGACGCGCCTGTCACTCATACCGCTAGAACAGCCTAGTCGCCACTAGGCAGCTGCGGCGGCGACGGCGCTCGAGACGAGCCCCTGCGCATGCGCGCAAAACGAGAAAGAGGGCGTGGCCCGCACGGAGCAGCGGGGTGGGGCTTGAGGTTGGTGGTGGCCGCGGCTGCAGGGTTCTTGCCTTGTTGCGCATGCGCCGCCCCGGCCAATGTTGATTGGTTAAGGTACCCTCCCCCTTGGGGAGGCGGGGTTTTCCCTCTTCTTTTATATTTCGTCCTCGTGTGACATTTATTCTGAATACCCCATGGTGCGTGCAATGCAGGGAATAGCTTTTTTCTCTTGGAGTTGCACCTTGGAGTGTACGTGGGAAGTCATTTGTTTCCTTTTTCCATTTTTTTGCAATAGAGTTTGTGAGGTGCTCTGCCTTTGGCTGCAATCCGTATCCTACTTACCTGTAAGCAACCCCCCCCCTTGACTTAGAATTAATAGAATTGCAGAGTTTGAAAGGAGCCTGTAATGCAGGAATATGCAACTGTCCCATACGGGGATCAAACTTGCAACCTTGGCGTTATCAGCACCATAACCAACTGATATTATTACTAAAATTTGCATTTAGCTCTGGCCTTTGAGGTAATGTAGTGGACAGATTGCTCTGCATGTTAGTCTGGGCCTCAAATAACCTAGGAATATTACAGAACAAATTGCCATCTCGCAACCTAATCAACCTCAAAATGCACGTCCTTGAGCTCCTTGAAGGAAAGGTGGGATACAAATGTGATAAATATTTTAAGAACTAAAAATCCTAGTGTTGATTCAGTGCTGAAGAAGTTACACAGAGTGAAGGTTCAATAAGGCTTGCTTCAGAGTAGGCATGGCTATAACAGATTGCGCTGCAAGTCTGGTTATTGAACTTTTCTGATTTTATGTTGAGAGGCAAGTGGCAAAAAAAGGCCTTCATACCTTCATACACACACTGATGTAGGGGTGCAGGTGGCGCTACGGTCTAAACTACTGAGCCTCGAGCTTGCCAATCGGGAGGTCAGTGGTTCAAATCCCCACAATGGGGTGAGGTCCGGCTGCTCTGTCCCAGCTCCTGCCAACCTAGCAGTCTGAAAGCACACTAGTGCAAGTAGATAAATAGCTGGCAGGAAAGTAAACGGATGCTTCCGTCACGGTGTTCTGTTGCTCCAGAAGCAGTTTAGTCATACTGGCCACATGGCCCAGAAAGCTGTCTGCGGACAAAACACCAGCTCCCTTGGCCTGAAGCAGTGGTCCTCGTTATTATTATCAATTATTTATACCCCACCCAGATGGGTTTCCCCAGCCACTGGGCAGCTCCAACAATATTAAAAGCACAATAAAGCATTACCTTTACCTTACCACACTGATGTCGGGGCTCTTCCAAGGGAAACCCTCTGAACTATCCTAATGACATCAGAAGGAAAATAATTCGTTTTTCCAGGGCAATTGCATTCCAACACTTTGGATAAGCAAGTGTTGTTATATGTAGTGGGAAGGGGCTCCCAACATCCAGTCTTGGGTAAAAAGTAGATGTTGTTCGTGTATTAATCCCAGCCAACAGTTAATTGAAATCTAAATCCAGAATACATTGCCTCACCGGATCTATGACTTTATTTTCTCTAATAGATTCCCCATTGTTTAACAATAGCAACAACACTATTTTCTCCACCTAAATTCAGCTGCTCAGATGAAGAAAGCTAAACAGGAGTAGACTTAGACGTGATAGGATTGTCAGATCAGTCCAGTTTTATAATGGAATAAATATCATTCCTTAGACTTAGAAATTGCTCAGAGGCATCCTGCCTTTTCTACCTGGTTCTGGTTGGTAGATCTTGGGGTCCTGGTTAAAAACAACCTCTAGTTCAGGCATCCCCAAACTTCGGCCCTCCAGATGTTTTGGATTACAATTCCCATCTTCCCCGACCACTGGTCCTGCTAGCTAGGGATCATGGGAGTTGTAGGCCGAAACATCTGCAGGGCTGCAGTTTGGGGGTGCCTGCTCTATTTCAACCCTGTAGTTCAGTTTCATGTTAGCCACAGCGTCCAGCCATGTGCCCCTAAGATTAAAAGGCAGCACCATTTTTTCTGTTGTTGCTCAGCAGCAATTGGTATCCAAAGCAAGACTGCTTCTGAACCTGGAGGTTCCATTTAGTGAGCATAACGTATGTATTATATAACCATAGAGTGCAAGTTGGGCATGTTTCCTCCTCCCACACGCACATTACTCAGTGACACAGCTGTGGTAAAGCCTTTTTTTCAAATAGGCCCCATATGCATACCTGAAGACAGGTGGACATTTAACAACTGGTAACATTGGGGCCAAGCACCGAATCAGCAAGGAGGAAGCCATGCTTTGGTCCCAGCAGAAGTATGACGGCATAATCCTTCCTGGTAAATGAAAAGTTTCCAGTATAAAAAAGTCAATGAAATTTTCCACCATTAAAAACAACAACAAAAAACCCAAAGTGATGGTTCAAAGACGTACATTGTGAATAAACTGTACCAACTGACCAGAAAAAGCTGGCTTGACCTGCTCTTTTCTGGCAATTCATTTACAGGAATTGGAAGAAGCACTAACCCACCTGTTAGGTCTGCACCACAAGCTTCTGCTAAAGCTATCACCGACTCTAGTCAAAAAGCCAGTACCCCTAACAACATCTCAATATATAAGAATCTAGAATATATCCATAATAATTACCTGCTGTGAAAGAACAATAAGAAGTAGCGACTTGTCCATAAATAAGCACATATTTCCGAGCACAATTCAAAGTGTTGGTGCTGACCTTTAAAGCCCTAAATGGCCTCGGTCCAGTATACCTGAAGGAGCGTCTCCACCTCCATCGTTCTGCCTGACACTGAGGTCCAGCACCGAGGGCCTTCTGGCGGTTCCCTCGTTGCGAGAAGCCAAGTTGCAGGGGGCTAGGCAGAGGGCCTTCTCGGTGGTGGCGCCTGCCCTGTGGAACGCCCTCCCAACAGATGTCAAAGAGGAAAACAACTACCAGACTTTTAGAAGACATCTGAAGGCAGCCCTGTTCAGGGAGGCTTTTAATAGATTACTGTGTTTTATTTTTCTGTTGGAAGCCACCCAGAGTGGCTGGGGAAACCCAGCCAGATGGGTGGGGTATAAATATTAAATTATTATTATTATTATTATTATTATTATTATTATTATTATTGTTGTGTATTGAGTCAAAGGATTTTATATCTGTATTATTATTGTCTGTATTTGCATTAGGATAAAGTAACTGCCTTTTGGTCCCAGAGGGTACAGCTACTATTGGTTCATTTAAGCTGCTGTATTTGGATCCTCTGTCTTATTGGTTTCCTCCAAAAGGCAGCACTGTGATTGCGTGATATTGTTCCCTCCAAAATGTATCCCTTCCTAGCTAGTCCCCTGTCCCTATAAATGTAGCTTTCCTCTCCTCAGTCTTCAGTCTTGTTCACTTTAATAAAGAGCTGTTACTAGAGAACTGTCTCCAGCATGTTTTGTCAAGAGAGCTGAAATCACAAACCCCACGTCACAACAACTGGCGACGAAGGTGGGATCCGGAATGCTGAGGAGCGGTTAAACACAACCCTGCCTCAGAGTCCGGATTGCAGCTGAGAACAAGACTCACTGGCCAGCTGAGAAGACGACCCTGCCCGCTAGGACAATGGAGAGTCCAAGGGTATTGGAGCCCTTCCAGCCATCAGAGCCCCACACCTGGGAAGACTACGTCGAACGCTTTGAGTTCTTCGCAGTGGCTCAAGGGATCACCGATGCCAGCAAAAGAAGGGCCACATTCCTGAGCTACTGTGGGCCCGAGACCTTCAAGCTAGCCAAGGCATTACTTGCTCCAGCTAAGCTGAGTGAGACATCTCTCCAAGATATTCTTGCCTGCCTAACAAGCCACTTGGCGCCTACTGAGACCAAGATGGCCCGGCGGATGGAGTTCCATAAGAGGCAGCAGTGTGCTGGGGAGTCTGTATCCACATTTCTGGCTGAACTCCGGAAGCTCGCTCAGCACTGCGGCTTCCAAAATCTGGAAGAGACTCTCCTGGATCGGTTTATTGGGGGTCTGAGCAGCAAGAAAGCCAGAAGACGCATCGTGGCTAAAGAAGAGGTTACCCTTGCTTCAGCCTTGAAGGAGGCCACCGCCACGGAGAATTATGAAAGAGAGGAGCTTGATGCCAGTCGCAAGGCCACTAAGCCACAGATAGAAGTTGCGCATGCCATGGACGAGCTAGAGGCTACTCCAAGCCAGAGCCCAGTCCGTGGGGTTGAGTCGGTGCGTCAGGCCTGCACAGTGCACAGAGATCGCCGAGGCAGTTGCCCAGGTTGTGGCGGAAACCATGAAAGGAAGAGTTGTCGTTTCAGGGATGCTATTTGCCGGACGTGCGGAAAGACGGGTCACATCGCCAGGGTCTGTAGATCGGCGGCGTCGGGAGCGACAGGAGCACCTAGACTGGAGCATCGCAGACCGCCCACAGCAACTCGTTTTCTAAAGGACTGCCACTACGTAACGGAGATCAATGGGAGGGCCGTGCAGTTTCCAGCGCAAGGCAAGGCACACGTCAAGGTGAAGATTGAGGGTCAGCAGTGCGACATGGAGGTGGACTCCGGATCTGCATTCACCATCGTGTCAGACCAGACCGCGAAGACATTCTTCCCCAGGGGTAAGTTGCCCCCTCTGGAGCCCTTTCCGGCAACCTTGCAGTCGTACTCAGCAGGCCGCATCCATGTTATGGGAATGTGTGCCGTGAGAGTACAGTTCCGGGACAAACAGGCTGTACTCAAACTGGTGATTGCGAAGGGCAGTCGCCCCAGTCTCCTGGGCACTGACTGGTTCCCTGCCCTGGGACTGAGTATCTCAGGGCTTAATTCAATCCAAACCTGCCCTGAGATGAGCGAGGTATTATGCAAGGAATTTGCTGGTCTCTTTAATGGAAAACTGGGTTGTTATAAAGGGCCCCCAGTTGACTTCGAGTTGGACCCCGGGGTGGCTCCAATCCGACTCAAACCAAGGCGAGTGCCATTTGCACTGCAACCCAAGATCGAGGCAGAGCTGGATAAATTGGTCAAGCAGGGAGTTCTCTCACCGTGGACTCTGCTAAGTGGGAGACTCCAATCGTCACGCCCCTTAAAGCAAATGGGGAAGTCAGGATATGTGCAGATTACAAATGTACTATCAATAAGGCACTCAGGGGAAACTCATACCCCATTCCAGTTGTATCACATCTGTTGGCTAAACTGGCTGGGGGCAAGGTGTTCGCCAAAATTGACCTGGCACAAGCTTACCAACAGCTGCCAGTAACCCCACAATCAGCGGAAGCACAGACTATTGTCACACATAAAGGGGCGTTCAGAGTTAACAGATTACAGTTCGGAGTTTGTGTGGCCCCAGGGATTTTTCAAGGGCTCATGGAACGCCTGTTAAGAGGTCTGCCGGGGGTCTTGCCATTTTTTGATGACGTTTTGATTGCTGGAAAAGACCCACAGGAACTGGTTGCGCGTGTCCGTGCAGTGTTGCTCAAGTTCAAGGAGGTGGGGTTGCAACAGAAAACGAGGAAAGATGCTGTTCTCTCCCGTGTGCTCACTTGGGTGAGGAGGGGGTGGCCAGGTGGTCCGCATGAAGAAAAATTCAGGCCTTATGCGACAAGGCAGCACGAATTGTCCATGCATAAGGGTTGTCTCCTATGGGGAGATAGGGTGATCATCCCAGCACCACTGAGAAACAGGGTTCTTGAGACGCTTCACATGGGACACCCGGGAATGGTCAGGATGAAGTCGCTAGCCCGATGTTATGTGTGGTGGCCTGGAATGGACCAGAACATAGAACAATGGGTACGAACATGCAAGGCATGCCAAGAGGTGCGGCCAGAAGTGGCCAGAGCACCAGTCCACTGGTGGGAGCAGTCCAGGACTCCCTGGAGCCGGCTGCACATAGATTTTGCAGGGCCATTCCAAGGGAAGGTCTTTTTGGTTATCGTTGATGCATATTCCAAATGGTTAGAAGTGGCGATAGTCCCTAGCATGGCATCAGCTGCCGTAATCAAGGTGTTGAGGCAGCTGTTTGCTACCCACGGGTTACCTGAGACCATTGTATCAGATAATGGGGCAGCTTTTGTATCCCAAGAATTCAGGGCATTCTTGGCTGATAACTTCATAAGAGGGGTCACATCCGCGCCCTTTCACCCATCCTCCAATGGGCAGGCTGAGCGCATGGTAAGAACAGCCAAAGAATCCATTGCACGCTTAATGGAGGGTAACTGGTCGGCTCGCATTGCGCGAATGTTATTTTTGCAGCATGCGACGCCGTGTACTGCGACGGGCAAGTCGCCAGCCGAGCTGCTCTTAGGTAATAGACTGGTAACGGTGCTGGATTATGTCCACCCAGATAAAATGCCAAACCGTAATTCAAGAGCAACCCCCCAGGCTGAGACTGACACAACAAGGTATCTCGCCCCTGAAGATCTGGTCTGGGTGAGGAACTATTCACGAGGTCCGCGGTGGGTGGCTGGTGTGATCACCCGGGCTAGTGGACCTGTGTCCTATTATGTGACCTTGGAAAATGGGCAAGTTTGGAAGAGACATATAGATCAGCTGAGGCGCCGGGCGCTCAGCAGGGAGGAGTCAGATAATTCATCCCTGGCTAATGACGCACAGCTGCGAGACCAGAGTGAAAATGGTCCAGAGGTGCAGTCACCAGGGGCTTCAGCAAATGAACCAGGGTCTGCTAGTCCTCATGATGACGAGGTACAGGTCGGGGACCCTGAGATGTCTGGGACTCCATCTGTTCCTGATGAAACCCCTATAGCAGCCCCTCCACCACAGGTAACACCCAATCCAGAACCTGCAACACCTGTTGTCAGGAGATCAGGTAGAAGTTGTAGGACCCCACAGTACCTGAGGGATTACGTCTGCTGTGCTCACTAGGGGGGGAGGGGTGTTGTGTATTGAGTCAAAGGATTTTATATCTGTATTATTATTGTCTGTATTTGCATTAGGATAAAGTAACTGCCTTTTGGTCCCAGAGGGTACAGCTACTATTGGTTCATTTAAGCTGCTGTATTTGGATCCTCTGTCTTATTGGTTTCCTCCAAAAGGCAGCACTGTGATTGCGTGATATTGTTCCCTCCAAAATGTATCCCTTCCTAGCTAGTCCCCTGTCCCTATAAATGTAGCTTTCCTCTCCTCAGTCTTCAGTCTTGTTCACTTTAATAAAGAGCTGTTACTAGAGAACTGTCTCCAGCATGTTTTGTCAAGAGAGCTGAAATCACAAACCCCACGTCACAACAATTATTATTATTATATATGTACCTAAAGCTATCTGCTGGCATTAGGGGCTTCCACTGTGCTTTCTGCTACATTCCTGCACCTTCCCAAAGTCAGCCCAGAATAGGATGCATTTAAATCATTTTGTGACTAAGGATTTTCTAAGTGGCTTTACTGGAAGCGCTTTCATCGTGGTGAGCGAGCTTCAGTGGGCTGGAAAAGAGTGAAAATGGCAGCAGGGCTCTCTCTGCAAGAGGGAGGCTTCTGGGGGCGAGATCTGTAACTGGTGTCTCTTTTTAGAAAACAGAGAGGGGCTTGTTGAGAACAGCCTCGCACCAGCTGCGAGAGCCTGGAGAAGCTTGCTCAGGAAGGCCGGTGGCTCTCAGTCACCATCTGCTGAGAATGTACATTGCATAAGCCCCTGCCTCCCCACCCCGGCTGAAATGAATGGGAGCAGCCTATCTTCCTACACAGGAACACAACCTGAGTTTTTTAAATATATATATATATTTATTTTCTGCACGCCTCCCATTCATTGCAAGCAGGCGTGCAACCCCGGGGGAACTCCCTCACTCTGAGCTGAGTCACGGGTTGCCAAGCACCTGTTCCCCGAGAACATAAAAGCACGTCCGCTCCGCAGCAACAAATGTTTGCTGGTTCTTTTGCCCACCAAACCCATTATAACCAGCCGGTGGTTTGGGCTATGTTTGTTGTTTAGTTGGGGTCGGCAGTTATTTTTTATTTGGGCATAACTGTAAACTGTTTATTACTATTGTTATTATTGGTTTCTATTGATTTATGTGTTCGTTTGTTGCTCGTATAGGATATTTGGTTTTTTAAAAAATGTTTGATGCTTTGTTGTGTTTTTATACATGTTTTAAGCCGCCCAGACCGGCTGGGGAAACCCAGCAAGATGGGCGGGATATAAATTTTAAAAATATTATTATTATGTGCCCCTAATGCTATGGGCTTCTTGTATACTGTTATTTCACACACACACACACGGATTTGCAATTGGATTTTGCAAAGGAAGGAATCTATCTCTCCTGACAGGGAGTGGCTGTACTACTACTACTAATAATAATTTTATTATTTATACCCCACTACTCTAAAGGGGCACGAGTGGTGCTGTGGGTTAAACCACAGAACCTAGGGCTTGCCGATCAGAAGGTCAGTGGTTCGAATCCCTGTGACGGGGTGAGCTCCCGTTGCTCGGTCCCAGCTCCTGCCCACCTAGCAGTTCGAAAGCACGTCAAAGTGCAAGTAGATAAATAGGTACCGCTCCGGCAGGAAGGTAAACGACGTTTCCGTGCGCTGCTCTGGTTCGCCAGAAGCGGCTTTGTCATGCTGGCCACATGACCCGGAAGCTGTACGCCGGCTCCCTCGGCCAATAATAATAATAATAATAATAATAATTTATTATTTATACCCCACCCATCTGGCTGGATTTCCCCAACCACTCTAGGCAGCTTCCAACCGAATATTAAAAACAGTACTGTACAGCATCAAACATTAAAAACTTCCCTAAACAGGGCTGCCTTCAGTTGTCTTCTAAAAGTAAAATACTGTAGTTGCTTATTGCCTTGACATCTGCTGGGAGGGGCAGGTGCCACTACCGAGAAGTCCCTCTGCCTGGTTCCCTGTAACCTCCCTTCTCGCAACGAGGGAACTGCCAGAAGGCCCTCGGAGCTGGACCTCAGTGTCTGGGCTGAATGGTGGGGGTGGAGAGACGCTCCTTCAGGTATATAAGACCGAGGCCGTTTAGGGCTTTAAAGGTCAGTACCAACACTTTGAATTGTGCTCGGAAACATGAGATGAGCACCGCAACCCTAGAGTCGTCCGCGACTGGACCTAACATTCAGGGGTCCCTTTAACTTCAAAGGGGGCATTGAAAGGCAAGCATTTCCCAGGGTACCTCTCCCCAGCACACAAGGTGTGTCCCTACTGCCGTGACTGATACCTGTGGGCTGTGGGTATCAATGGTTTCCAGCCCACTTTTGGGACAGGAGTTGACCAGGGAGATGCAAAGCTTTCTCCCCAGCCCCCTTTCTCATAGTGGCAATGAGAGGAGGGGTGTGTCCGATGTTATTCTCAGCTAGACTGCCATTACAGCTGCCCCTTAGCCAAAGTGCCAAGCAGCAATATCCACTGGTGAGTCATCCCCTTTTCACACCTGATGCCTAGTCCTGAAGGTAATGTTGTGTACAGGGCTCGGTCTTAGGATCGTAGGAACCTGCCCTATATGCACTGAGTCGTATCTTCTAGCTCAGAGTGGTCTGCACTCTCCAGCAGCAGTTCTCCAGGGGTTTAGATAGGGAGCCTTTCCTGGCCTGACATGGAGATACCATAGGGACTGAACCTGAAATCATCTGTGTGCAAAGCAGGTTTCCGACCATGGGCCACACTAGAGATTCCACAGGGCCTGATAAAACCGATGGTCCTGATGTTTCTCAGCTCTCTTGCACATCTACAAATGCAGTTGCACAAAAACGGGCTGCAGCCCCCGGTGAAATCTACACACGTATTAAAAAACGCTGTGAAAATGCTTTTTTAAAAAAAGTTTTGAGAAAAAAAAAGAATTTGGCATGGCTCACTATCACCATCTAGGGTCAAATTTGTACATTGCAATTTGGAACTCATTTGAAATGTGTGAGGTTTCCCCCCCCCCCCAGCTTTATAGCTGAGCCACAACTTATTTTGTGGTGATCTGCTGCCCAGCTTTGGGCCAGGCGGTCTCCCATAAGATGCCCAATGTCAGGTTTGAAGACCCTTCATTAGGCTTCCTCGTTTGCCTTTCCACTCTGTTGGCACTTGATTAATAAGGTGGGTGCAGTAGCCCTTCTGCTTAAGGGAATCTTTTCACACAGACCTTGCTGTTTCTCGAAAGCCTATTAATAATGGAGGAAGTGAATGAATAGCTATTTTGCAGACTGGGGAGTCTAGAGTTTCTATTTTCGGTTTTTTTTTCTGTCCTGGTTCCTCGAGGTAATGAACTGGGTCTCCGAGGGCTGCTTCAGGCCACAAATGACAGATAACAGAAGTGAAATTGTGGCTTTAATCAGGCAGCTGTTCTCAAAGAACTGGTAAATAGTGAAATGGAAAGGACCTGTCATTTCCTTCACACTGATCCTCCTGAATATCTTCCTCCTTTGTCCTGCAGAAAAATAATACCTGTACCTCTGGCTTACTGTTGTCAGTAACTTGATCGACAGTGAAATCTGTAAAAGCCAATCTCTGGTTATTCCATGCACTGGAATAAACGGGGGTGGGGGGAAGACAGATTAAGCAACATTAATCTTTTATAGAATCAGTAGAGGTTGGCAGTGGACTCAAGCTGTGGGTGGACTAAAATCTATTACGAATCTTTAACTACTTGATGCTGATATTTCAGTTATCACTTCCACCTGGTGTACATCCCAGTCATTTGCTGGTGCAGCCCTTTTCTATGCATGCTAACCTGGTGGGGAGAAGAATCTGATTGATTTCAGTATGGCTTGTTGTTGTTGTTTAGTCGTTTAGTCGTGTCCGACTCTTCGTGACCCCATGGACCAGAGCACGCCAGGCACTCCTGTCTTCCACTGCCTCCCGCAGTTTGGTCAAACTAATGTTCGTAGCTTCGGCCCTCCAGATGTTTTGGACTACAATTCCCATCTTCCCTGACCACTGGTCCTGTTAGCTAGGGATCATGGGAGTTGTAGGCCAAAACATCTGGAGGGCCGCAGTTTGGGGGTGCCTGGTCTACAGAAATCAACAGCTGAAATATTTAATGGACGAGATAAAAAGTATTGGCTTCTAATGTCTGATATAAGGGTGTATGGAGTGTTGGGGGGGTAGTACCTCTGGGGGTGCTCCTTCTGGCGTAGTTTGTCCACCTTTGGTCCCCACCCTGCACTCAACTCTCACCTGTGTCTTCTAGAAAATGTCAGTATGCGACAGCAGCCACACCCCAGGAAACAGCTTTGACCAGCCTGTTAAACCAGACAAGGGTAGCCCATGGGGCTCAAACTCTCTTAGGGATTTCTCCTGCATGTGAAGACGGGCTCTGGCGGATTAAGTGGACAAGACCAAGAGTGGGCCCAACGGTCAAGCAGGCGGTTTCTGCATGTGCTGCAGAGTAAAGTAAGGGGCAGATGGGGCTTGCCCACCTGGGAAGGGAGCCCATCTAGGAGAGGGCAAACTCTGATCCTAAACCTCCGCTGCCTTGTGAGATATCTTCATCATGTTCTCAACATGCATCTTCCAATTTTGAGACCTTGCTTTTTTATATTTTGCAGAATGTGGGCAAATAAGTTCCCAATTCTCCAAGGTCTTCATGCAATCTAGAGCCCAAGTCTTAAAAGGTGTCAGCATTTCAGAAATCAGTTGGAACACCATAAAGCACATTGCAAATCACTTAAGAGATGCCTCATAGGAGGTGATTCAATAATAATAATAATACCGGGAAGAAGAAGAAGAAGAAGAAGAAGAAGAAGAAGAAGAAGAAGAAGAAGAAGAAGAAGAAGAAGAAGAAGAAGAAGAAGAAGAAGCAAACATTAACAAGTAAAAAATTGGGAAGGCATTCCAAAGACAGTAACAAATAAAAAGTGAAGGCATCCAGAACCAAAGCCTATTAAGTGACATAACTAGTTCTAAATGAGCAAAGACCGAGCTGATATACTCTGCTTTTAAAACCACATTTCCCTCCCCGAAATGCCACACTCAATATGGCTGTTTCTCGGGGCTGAAAGTATGGGCCAATCAGAAAGCTGCCTCCCGGGGTCCCGTTGCTTTGATCGATCCTTTTGCAACCCAGTGACAGAGGCGGCAGAGAGGCCCAATCACTGTGGAATGGGCGGGGAATTCCTGCCAATAGGGTAGGATGCCCCGCAGTTTGGCTGCACCGTGCAAGCTATTGCCACGTTTGAGAATTGCCGCTTTCTCAAGCCTCCTGCGGGTCTCCCAGTGCTGTGCACCAGCCCTGTGCCTGAGGGAAAATGACATCCTCTGGACTTATAGGAAAGGCCTTGCAGTGCAACCCTAGAGGCTAATAGGAATAAGCCCCATTAAATCCCGCACTGTGTTTAATAGGCAGGGGTGAATATATAGGCTTGCAGCATGAGTTCAGTCTGCCTGCAGATGGAGCAGCTTAAATGTGCACGCCTGCAGCAGCTGAGTCACTACTGTATTGTATCGAGTTCTGCCTCTGCCTCCTGCAAAGTGATTCAGACAGTGTACTGTATTTGTGTATTTGTGCCAGCTCGTATGTCAGCCAAAGAGATACAATACTGGAACCCACTGATTTCAGGAAATCTCCTCCTGGCTGCTTCCAAGAAGTGTTCTTTCCCCATAAACTGGCGCATAGATTTTTTTTTTTTTAGACACAGCAGATTCGAGTCTGGGATCTTCCTTTGCTCTTCCTCTGAGCGCAGCGATTTCCTGATCTGTCACTGTCAAAGCATATGTTGTTGTTGTTTAGTCGTTTAGTCGTGTCCGACTCTTCGTGACCCCATGGACCATAGCATGGACCATGGACAAAGACAACAGGTCAAAGCATATACCAAGCCTCAATTTTAAAGGAGCAGGCTCATTCATATGAAACAAGGTGCCATGAAATCAACAACGAATAGCGCAAAGGGCAAAAAGAAAAGCAATCCCAGTGGAAGAACCGAAATAAGCTGCAAGTCCGGCCTTACAGCTCTTTAAAAGCCACTTCAGATGTTGCTGAACTCTCAGTTCCCATCATTCCCAGCCAGGATGGCCAATGGTCAGGGATAGTGGGAGTTGAAACCCAGCCACTTGTGGAGGGCACCAGGTTGGCTATCCCTGAACACAGTAGGTACACTATAGGGAGGTATAGGCTTGCTTTGTTTTTGTTTTCCTTATGTATTTTGTGTTTTTATGCTGTGAACTGCCCCGGGATCTTCGGGTGAAGAAGGGTATACAAATTTTAATAATAATAATTGTTGTGTATTGAGTCAAAGGATTTTATATCTGTATTATTATTGTCTGTATTTGCATTAGGATAAAGTAACTGCCTTTTGGTCCCAGAGGGTACAGCTACTATTGGTTCATTTAAGCTGCTGTATTTGGATCCTCTGTCTTATTGGTTTCCTCCAAAAGGCAGCACTGTGATTGCGTGATATTGTTCCCTCCAAAATGTATCCCTTCCTAGCTAGTCCCCTGTCCCTATAAATGTAGCTTTCCTCTCCTCAGTCTTCAGTCTTGTTCACTTTAATAAAGAGCTGTTACTAGAGAACTGTCTCCAGCATGTTTTGTCAAGAGAGCTGAAATCACAAACCCCACGTCACAACAACTGGCGACGAAGGTGGGATCCGGAATGCTGAGGAGCGGTTAAACACAACCCTGCCTCAGAGTCCGGATTGCAGCTGAGAACAAGACTCACTGGCCAGCTGAGAAGACGACCCTGCCCGCTAGGACAATGGAGAGTCCAAGGGTATTGGAGCCCTTCCAGCCATCAGAGCCCCACACCTGGGAAGACTACGTCGAACGCTTTGAGTTCTTCGCAGTGGCTCAAGGGATCACCGATGCCAGCAAAAGAAGGGCCACATTCCTGAGCTACTGTGGGCCCGAGACCTTCAAGCTAGCCAAGGCATTACTTGCTCCAGCTAAGCTGAGTGAGACATCTCTCCAAGATATTCTTGCCTGCCTAACAAGCCACTTGGCGCCTACTGAGACCAAGATGGCCCGGCGGATGGAGTTCCATAAGAGGCAGCAGTGTGCTGGGGAGTCTGTATCCACATTTCTGGCTGAACTCCGGAAGCTCGCTCAGCACTGCGGATTCCAAAATCTGGAAGAGACTCTCCTGGATCGGTTTATTGGGGGTCTGAGCAGCAAGAAAGCCAGAAGACGCATCGTGGCTAAAGAAGAGGTTACCCTTGCTTCAGCCTTGAAGGAGGCCACCGCCACGGAGAATTATGAAAGAGAGGAGCTGATGCCAGTCGCAAGGCCACTAAGCCACAGATAGAAGTTGCGCATGCCATGGACGAGCTAGAGGCTACTCCAAGCCAGAGCCCAGTCCGTGGGGTTGAGTCGGTGCGTCAGGCCTGCACAGTGCACAGAGATCGCCGAGGCAGTTGCCCAGGTTGTGGCGGAAACCATGAAAGGAAGAGTTGTCGTTTCAGGGATGCTATCTGCCGGACGTGCGGAAAGACGGGTCACATCGCCAGGGTCTGTAGATCGGCGGCGTCGGGAGCGACAGGAGCACCTAGACTGGAGCATCGCAGACCGCCCACAGCAACTCGTTTTCTAAAGGACTGCCACTACGTAACGGAGATCAATGGGAGGGCCGTGCAGTTTCCAGCGCAAGGCAAGGCACACGTCAAGGTGAAGATTGAGGGTCAGCAGTGCGACATGGAGGTGGACTCCGGATCTGCATTCACCATCGTGTCAGACCAGACCGCGAAGACATTCTTCCCCAGGGGTAAGTTGCCCCCTCTGGAGCCCTTTCCGGCAACCTTGCAGTCGTACTCAGCAGGCCGCATCCATGTTATGGGAATGTGTGCCGTGAGAGTACAGTTCCGGGACAAACAGGCTGTACTCAAACTGGTGATTGCGAAGGGCAGTCGCCCCAGTCTCCTGGGCACTGACTGGTTCCCTGCCCTGGGACTGAGTATCTCAGGGCTTAATTCAATCCAAACCTGCCCTGAGATGAGCGAGGTATTATGCAAGGAATTTGCTGGTCTCTTTAATGGAAAACTGGGTTGTTATAAAGGGCCCCCAGTTGACTTCGAGTTGGACCCCGGGGTGGCTCCAATCCGACTCAAACCAAGGCGAGTGCCATTTGCACTGCAACCCAAGATCGAGGCAGAGCTGGATAAATTGGTCAAGCAGGGAGTTCTCTCACCCGTGGACTCTGCTAAGTGGGAGACTCCAATCGTCACGCCCCTTAAAGCAAATGGGGAAGTCAGGATATGTGCAGATTACAAATGTACTATCAATAAGGCACTCAGGGGAAACTCATACCCCATTCCAGTTGTATCACATCTGTTGGCTAAACTGGCTGGGGGCAAGGTGTTCGCCAAAATTGACCTGGCACAAGCTTACCAACAGCTGCCAGTAACCCCACAATCAGCGGAAGCACAGACTATTGTCACACATAAAGGGGCGTTCAGAGTTAACAGATTACAGTTCGGAGTTTGTGTGGCGCCAGGGATTTTTCAAGGGCTCATGGAACGCCTGTTAAGAGGTCTGCCGGGGGTCTTGCCATTTTTTGATGACGTTTTGATTGCTGGAAAAGACCCACAGGAACTGGTTGCGCGTGTCCGTGCAGTGTTGCTCAAGTTCAAGGAGGTGGGGTTGCAACTGAAAAAGGAAAAATGCAGTTTTGGGGTGCCAACGGTGGATTTCTTGGGGTTTAAAATTGATGCATCAGGCATCCACCCCACAGATGCTAAGATTAAGGCCATCATCGAGGCACCACGACCACAGAACAAGACGGAGTTGCAGTCATTCCTGGGACTTATTAACTTTTATCATTCGGCTACGGATATAGCTGAGAAAACGAGGAAAGATGCTGTTCTCTCCCGTGTGCTCACTTGGGTGGGGAGGGGGTGGCCAGGTGGTCCGCATGAAGAAAAATTCAGGCCTTATGCGACAAGGCAGCACGAATTGTCCATGCATAAGGGTTGTCTCCTATGGGGAGATAGGGTGATCATCCCAGCACCACTGAGAAACAGGGTTCTTGAGACGCTTCACATGGGACACCCGGGAATGGTCAGGATGAAGTCGCTAGCCCGATGTTATGTGTGGTGGCCTGGAATGGACCAGAACATAGAACAATGGGTACGAACATGCAAGGCATGCCAAGAGGTGCGGCCAGAAGTGGCCAGAGCACCAGTCCACTGGTGGGAGCAGTCCAGGACTCCCTGGAGCCGGCTGCACATAGATTTTGCAGGGCCATTCCAAGGGAAGGTCTTTTTGGTTATCGTTGATGCATATTCCAAATGGTTAGAAGTGGCGATGGTCCCTAGCATGGCATCAGCTGCCGTAATCAAGGTGTTGAGGCAGCTGTTTGCTACCCACGGGTTACCTGAGACCATTGTATCAGATAATGGGGCAGCTTTTGTATCCCAAGAATTCAGGGCATTCTTGGCTGATAACTTCATAAGAGGGGTCACATCCGCGCCCTTTCACCCATCCTCCAATGGGCAGGCTGAGCGCATGGTAAGAACAGCCAAAGAATCCATTGCACGCTTAATGGAGGGTAACTGGTCGGCTCGCATTGCGCGAATGTTATTTTTGCAGCATGCGACGCCGTGTACTGCGACGGGCAAGTCGCCAGCCGAGCTGCTCTTAGGTAGAAGACTGGTAACGGTGCTGGATTATGTCCACCCAGATAAAATGCCAAACCGTAATTCAAGAGCAACCCCCCAGGCTGAGACTGACACAACAAGGTATCTCGCCCCTGAAGATCTGGTCTGGGTGAGGAACTATTCACGAGGTCCGCGGTGGGTGGCTGGTGTGATCACCCGGGCTAGTGGACCTGTGTCCTATTATGTGACCTTGGAAAATGGGCAAGTTTGGAAGAGACATATAGATCAGCTGAGGCGCCGGGCGCTCAGCAGGGAGGAGTCAGATAATTCATCCCTGGCTAATGACGCACAGCTGCGAGACCAGAGTGAAAATGGTCCAGAGGTGCAGTCACCAGGGGCTTCAGCAAATGAACCAGGGTCTGCTAGTCCTCATGATGACGAGGTACAGGTCGGGGACCCTGAGATGTCTGGGACTCCATCTGTTCCTGATGAAACCCCTATAGCAGCCCCTCCACCACAGGTAACACCCAATCCAGAACCTGCAACACCTGTTGTCAGGAGATCAGGTAGAAGTTGTAGGACCCCACAGTACCTGAGGGATTACGTCTGCTGTGCTCACTAGGGGGGGAGGGGTGTTGTGTATTGAGTCAAAGGATTTTATATCTGTATTATTATTGTCTGTATTTGCATTAGGATAAAGTAACTGCCTTTTGGTCCCAGAGGGTACAGCTACTATTGGTTCATTTAAGCTGCTGTATTTGGATCCTCTGTCTTATTGGTTTCCTCCAAAAGGCAGCACTGTGATTGCGTGATATTGTTCCCTCCAAAATGTATCCCTTCCTAGCTAGTCCCCTGTCCCTATAAATGTAGCTTTCCTCTCCTCAGTCTTCAGTCTTGTTCACTTTAATAAAGAGCTGTTACTAGAGAACTGTCTCCAGCATGTTTTGTCAAGAGAGCTGAAATCACAAACCCCACGTCACAACAATAATAATAATAATAATAATAATAATATTCCAGATGCAGATTCCAAACATAGCAACCATAGCTTTTATATTATTATTATTATTATTAGTAGTATTAGTATTGAAATTATATACCGCCCTATACCCGGAGGTTTCAGGGCACTTCACCGAACAAAATCTATGGTATATATAAAACCAAAAAATATATAATCAAAATAAAAACAACAACCCAATAACCCCTTGATGGATGGATGGATGGATAGATAGATAGATAGATAGATGATAGATAGATATAGGCATGTGTATTAAAATGAAGAGAAAGAAGAATCGTGCGTCTATTTAGTAAGTAAAAAGGGGGAAATATATTCAGTGGTTCTTCCGAAATATATTCGGTTCTTCTTATTTAACTTATATGCAGAATTCATCATGCGAAAGGCTGGACTAGATGAATCCCAAGCCGGAATTAAGATTGCCGGAAGAAATATCAACAGATATTTCTGTTGATATGCAGATATGCAGATGACACAACCTTGATGGCAGAAAGCGAGGAGGAATTAAAGAACCTTTTAATGAGGGTGAAAGAGGAGAGCGCAAAATATGGTCTGAAGCTCAACATCAAAAAAACCAAGATCATGGCCACTGGTCCCATCACCTCCTGGCAAATAGAAGGGGAAGAAATGGAGGCAGTGAGAGATTTTACTTTCTTGGACTCCTTGATCACTGCAGATGGTGACAGCAGTCACGAAATTAAAAGACGCCTGCTTCTTGGGAGAAAAGCAATGACAAACCTAGACAGCATCTTAAAAAGCAGAGACATCACCTTGCCGACAAAGGTCCGTATAGTTAAAGCTATGGTTAAAGCTATGGTTAAAGCTATGGTTAAAGCTATGGTTAAAGCTATGGTTTTCCCAGTAGTGATGTATGGAAGTGAGAGCTGGACCATAAAGAAGGCTGATCGCCGAAGAATTGATGCTTTTGAATTATGGTGCTGGAGGAGACTCTTGAGAGTCCCATGGACTGCAAGAAGATCAAACCTATCCATTCTTAAGGAAATCAGCCCTGAGTGCTCCCTGGAAGGACAGATCGTGAAGCTCAGGCTCCAATACTTTGGCCACCTCATGAGAAGAGAAGAATCCTTGGAAAAGACCCTGATGTTGGGAAAGATTGAGGGCACTAGGAGAAGGGGACGACAGAGGACAAGATGGTTGGACAGTGTTCTCGAAGCTACGAACATGAGTTTGACCAAATTGCGGGAGGCAGTGCAAGACAGGAGTGCCTGGCGTGCTATGGTCCATGGGGTCACGAAGAGTCGGACACGACTAAACGACTAAACAACAACATATTCAGTGGTGCTGATGAGGCTTGCTTTTTCGGTAATGACGGATACAAGCCCTTCTTAGCAATACCGGTAGGGAAACTCTTGACACTTCCTTGCAAAGAAACAACTGAATTTAAAAGGCACCCAGACATGAGACCCCGCCTTCTTCTGTCGGTCTCCAGGCTCTCCGTCCTTAACCAATCGGAGCAGCCGTCGGGAGGACGCCGCCGCTGATTGGTGGCGGCGGCCTGCTCCGCGGCCTCGGGCTCCTTGATTGGAAGGACAAAATTGCGGCGGAACCCTGTGCGGACGGGCCGGGTGAGCAAGGGGGACACGTTTTGTCGTTGCACGCAAGAGGCTTGGGGGGGCGTGTGTCGGCGGTGGACTCATAGAGACTCGCGCTTGTCCCGCTGCGTCGCCGTGGTTACCGCCTGGAGGGTTTCTAGGAGCGGCTGGGGAGCATGAACGCGGCTCTGGGCAGAGTACGTACGCTTTTTTGGGTGGGCAGAGGGATGAGGAGAGAGACGGGGCGTTTTGACATTCTTACTGCACTCCCATGAGTCTTTTCTTATGCGTCGATTCTTACCAGCCTCCCTGGTCAAAGCAATAGCTCAGGCATAGGCAAACTCGGCCCTCCAGATGTTTTGGGACTACAACTCCCATCATCCCTGACCACTGATCCTGTTAGCTAGGGATGATGGGAGTTGTAGTCCCAAAACATCTGGAGGGCCGAGTTTGCCTATGCCTGCAATATCCCTCTGCCAGTCCCAGAATCCTTTTCGGTCAGTGCCATTGATTCTAAGCCAGGCGTCTCCAAACTTCGGCCCTCCAGATGTTTTGGACTACAATTCCCATCTTCCCCAACCACTGGTCCTGTTAGCTAGGGATCATGGGAGTTGTAGGCCAAAACATCTGGAGGCCCGCAGTTTGGGGATGCCTGTTCTAAGCTGTGCACATATGTTCTCAATGGGGCACCTTGTTAGGTATAGGATTGCATTGCAAATTTCCCTTTAATTTGCCGTGGATCCTCTCTTGAGTGGGATGAGCTGACTTGCAGGGTTTGGGGAGGTTAAAAAAGGTAAAGGACCCCTGATCGTTAAGCCCAGTCGCAAACGACTCTGGGGTTGCAGCGCTTTACAGGCCGAGGGAGCCGGCCTTTGTCCGCAGTTTTTCCGGGTCATGTTGGGATAGAGTTGGGTATGTTTAGCCTGGAAAAGAGGAGACCTGAGTGGAGATATGTTAGCCACCTTTAGATATCTAAAGCAAAGCTTTCCA
Source organism: Zootoca vivipara (assembly GCF_963506605.1). NCBI lineage: Eukaryota > Metazoa > Chordata > Lepidosauria > Squamata > Lacertidae > Zootoca > Zootoca vivipara. The sequence goes on from NC_083279.1 coordinate 97,147,044, forward strand.
AACCTTTCATGCTGGCGAGACATTTTTTAGACAGGCATCATTTTTGCGGCACAGCAATTCAATTTTAATAGCAAACTAGTTTACTAAACTAAGGCCTTACCAGCCCCGGGAAGAGCGTAGGGAGCATCTGTGAGACACACCTACACACTACAGCCAACACATGAATGTGTCGTGAGGGTTTGGAAAGCTCTAATCTAAAGGACTGGCGCATGGAAGATGGAGAAAGCTTGTTTTCTCCTGCTCTGGAGGGTAGGACTTGAACCCATGGCTTACAAGAACGGAGATCCTGACTAAACACCAGGAAGAATTTTCTGATGGTAAGAGCTGCTCAGCAGTGGAACGGACTTCTTCGGGAGGTGGTGGGTTCTTCTTCCTTGGAGGTTTTTAAGCAGAGGTTGGATGGCATCAAGGATGATTTAGCTGACATTCTTGCATTACAGGGGGTTGTACTAGATGACCCTCGGGGTCCCTTCCAACTCTACAATTCTATGACTACAAAGCCCTACAAAAGGTTTAGAGCTGATCCCAAATTTAGGAGTTTGTAGTTAATGATGCTTCCTTCCTCCAGTATTTGCCTGATGCTGGTTGCCTTTTTTGTCCCAGGTTTCTCCTCCCAACAGGAAGCTAGGTCTTTAAATGCTTGTCTCCAAGGGACCACAGTTGTACAGCCTTTTTTTAGGGTTACCGTATTTCAAAAAATAACATTGTTGAGCTTTTTTAGGGAAACCTACCCCAAAAATAGTGATTTAAAGCTTTTTGAGCTGTTTCTACTGATTATTCCATCGCGTTGCCATACATTCTCTTGACATTTGGCCATTCGGCAAAATCCCCCTGACGCCATTTTTACACTCTAAAACCAGGACATGTCAGGAATTTTCCTGACGTATGGCAGGCCTAGCCTTTTTGATCTATGTAGGTCATTTCAGAGTCCTCGCTAAGGTATTCAAAGCTGTTTAATCCATCCAGGAAACTAGGAAGTTCAAACTTCATAGGATCCTTCCTTTGATTGCTTGTTTTAACCCCAGGTAGCTCCCCCCACCTTTTCCTGCTGTTTCCTTGCCACCTTTCCATTGTTGTTATTTTCCTCTGGTTAGCAGGAACCTCAAGGGGACGTGAAGTCATGTGTTCTCCCTCTTCTATTTTTGGAACTGTCTTGGGAGCCTTATAAGAAACCCAAGTTGCTTACACAACACAGGACTCAAAGGTGACCTACAAAGGCTTGCCTGTCTCCACAACCAACATGTCCTCATTCACTGATGCAAATAGATAACAAAGGGCAACTTGCTACCTAGGGATCTTGAGGCAAACTAGTTACCCAAGGATTTGCGCATTCTAAGAATGTTGGTTTAGGGATTGTCTACAGTTCCTCTTGTCCTGCTTTCTCCCAGGGAAAACTGCTCTTTAGCGCTCAGTCGGGGGGAAAAGGCAATTCAGGTTTTCCATGGAATGCTGTTTGTTCCAGTTTAGAGCTAAAGAGCAGGTTTTCACTGGGAAAGGACTGGAGCAAGTGAGAAATCACTTGGACCCATGCCTAAAAAGCACGAGTCAAGCACAAAACTGCTCGGACCATGCTTCCTAGGCATGGGACAAGCAGAAGTGTGGTAGGTCCAATAAGGGCTGTTCCACCCCCCACTCGGCCATGCCCACTTAGCCCATAAAACACCGGGTATGGATGGGTAAAGCCTTGGTTGCAAAGGAACAATTGAAAGCTTTAAATTTAAAGCATGCTCTTAAATGTTGCTTTGCCAGCACGGCTTGCCTTTGGCGCCTTTAAAATTCAGCACAGATTGCAAGCCCGATAGAATTGGCTCCTTTTGGGAGCTCCTGATCAGTGCCAGTTGGTGCAGAGGAACACTTTTCTGTTGCAAACCTGCCTTTGCGGTACACTCTGTTGCCTTGATCCATGCTCTTGGGTCATGGCGATACCAGGAAATCCACTGCTTCCTCTTCTCTCTCCTTGGAACAAGTAAGAGTGACTCCTCCATTCTCTCTCTCTCTCTCTCTCTCTCTCTCTCTCTCTCTCTCTCTCTCTCTTATCACCTCCATTTCCTAAATCTCACCTTTCATTTGCCCTTGCATGGCCCATGCAACCTTCTCATGCCACCTTCCTCATATTTTGCACCAGAACTCCCATCATCTCCAGTCAGGTTGGCCAATGGTCAGGATTGATAGAGGGCATCAGGTTGGCCAAATCTTCCTACAGTAGATGCATCTGTGCTTCCATTTCAGCCTGCCCATTCCTTAGTGTCATTCTTTATACAGCAATACTGTAGTAGATTTCCAGCTTCTCATCTATCGCTGTCCGTATCATCGAAACAAGTTAAGTGTAAACTGTTGTTCTGGGCAGAATGGGCTTTTAAAAAATATTACAGTTACAGGTAGGTAGCCGTGTTGGTCTGAGTCGAAGCAAAATAAAAAAATTCCTTCAGTAGCACCTTAAAGACCAACTAAGTTTATATTTTGGTATGAGCTTTCGTGTGCATGCACACTTCTTCAGATACACCCTTCTGAAGAAGCTGAAGAAGTGTGCATGCACACGAAAGCTCATACCAAAATATAAACTTAGTTGGTCTTTAAGGTGCTACTGAAGGAATTTTTTAAAAAATATTACAGTTTTACTCTAATAGGCATACTCTTCTGTACTATGTATGTAGACATGTTTGTTGGCATGTAATGTATGATGAGGGACAGGTGCAGACTTGGGAACTTCCTCCCAGATCTGCTCTTTCCTTTTTTTTTTAAAGATTGAAAGCCAGTGGGCAGATTTTGAAATAAATTGACTTAAGTGCATGTGTATCATCTTGAGCTGAAGACGAGTCTGTGGCTTCAAGAGTAAATCCAGCCTAGCGTGTTCCCCATCCCCCTGAAGATTACGCTGTGGAAATACACAAGTACAAGTGACAGAGGATGCAAAAATAGAAGTTGCACTCATCTGTCTTCCTGTTGTTCTTTTGTGAACACCAGCCGTTAGGGCTTCTAATAGCAGGTTGAGAAGTTTGCTGGTGGCTTGCAAATGTGGAGCTTTGAAGTAGGAGGTGAATGTTGGAATAGATTGCCAAAGAGCCATCAATGCCCTGAAAAACTCTCTGCCGTCTTTCTTGACATTTTAAGGGTATATTTCTTTTTTTCTCCCCACTCTCCATCCCACTAGGCCATCTACCTGGGAAAGGGACCCCTTTTAAAACAGACGCCTGTGCTTGTCAGGTAAGGTGAATTAACGTTGAAGCAAACATAATATCCTATCCTGAACAAATTTATTCTTGTCGGTAGGGTGGTAGCAGTAAAATAACCAAAAGAGATCAGGGATTGTGGCCTGGTCTTAAGGCATGCCTACACTGGAGGAGCAGTCTCATGTCCTCATTTGGGGCTTTATTCCACAGTCAGATGTACAACCAGGGAAAAGGGAGAAAACGATTCGCCCCGACCCTCTGTCTGTTTACTCAGAATTAAGTCCATTTTGATGTTTATTTTATAGATTGATTGCATTTATATTCCACCTTTCTTCCAAGGCATCCAGTGTGGTCTACAGTTTTAAAATACCATATTTTTTCCATGTATTAGACACCCCCATGTATAAGATGCCCCCCTATTTTGGGGGACTCCAGTTTAAGAAAATGGCGGGAAATGGCCAACTCCTTTTTTTGGGAAGGGTTGCACAGAGTTGTTGAGCTTTTTTTGGGGGGGGATGTCGAAAATCACTCACCGTACTGACAAGCGCTGCCTATCTCATGCGTCAAAAAAGCCATAAACTGCCTGCCCAATCGCAACCAGCAGCCGGCAAGCGCACAAACAATTGACGCAGCGGAAGCCAATCAACAGGACTCCTTGCCGCAGCCACCAAATCACCGCTGATAACCTCCTGCTCACGACTGCACTCCCCCCACTGCACTATCCGTGTACAGGACAAACCCAAATTCTGAACACTCTTTTCAGTAAAAAAAAAGTGGTCTTATACAGGGAAAAGTACGGTACTTTGATTAATGGGACTTACTTCTAAGTACAGTCGTACCTTGGTTTTCAAACAGCTTAGTTCTCGGACATTTTGGCTCCCGCACGCCGCAAACCCGGAAGTGACTGTTCCAGTTTGCGAACTATTTTTGGAAGCCAAATGTCCGATGGGGCTTCTGCGACTTCCGATTGGCTGCAGGAGCTTCCTGCAGCCAATCAGAAGCCACGCTTTGGTTTCCGAACGTTTTGGAAGCCGAACGGACTTCCGGAACGGATTCCATTCGACTTCCGAGATATGACTGTATGTACACTTGGCTTTTGAGGCCAGCGACTTCCTACTGAGAATCTTTTTGCTTGTGTCATCTGCCACCTGTGCTGACTCCAAAATCCCCCATGCTGATCAATGGGGAACATAGGAAGCTGTTTTATACAGAGTGAGGCCAGTGGTCCATCCAGCTCAGCATTTTCTAGAGTGACTGGCAGTGGCTTTCCAGGGTTTTCGGCAGGCAGGGGACATTCCAAGACACTGGAGATTGAAGCAGGAACCTTTTGTGTCTAAAGCAGATGCTCTATCCTAGGCATAGGCAACCTTCAGCCCTACAGATGTTTTGGACTACAATTCCCATCATCCCTGAGCACTGGTCCTGTTAGCTAGGGATCATGGGAGTTGTAGGCCAAAACATCTGGAGGGCCGCAGGTTGCCTATGCCTGCTCTATCCTATCTGTAGGCAACACCTTGTGGGCCCTTCCCTAACATGCAGTTTTGTCGTTATGCTTAAGAAGGTGCTAAATGTCAGCCTTAAGAAAGTTTCGAAACACGCATGTGGGTGAAGGAAGTCACATGGGTATAAGGGGAGGTGGTTGCAGGGTTAGATGTGGGGAATTTGCAGAAATAATATATTCAAGTTATGTGCAATGTTGAAGGTATATGGCAATTAACGTGTAATGTGAATTAATTGAAAATAATAAAAAAATTATTAAAGATAAAATAAAATGGACACAGACAGTAAAAAAAAGAAAAAAAGTTTCAAAACATTTTGCAGACAGAGACATCAAGAGCCTGTAATGATGAACATTCTTCTTCTTTTTCTTTAGTCTCGCCTTAAAAACGTCCAGAAGGAATCCTGTATGTTCCATAGGTAAGAATTGAATTGACTGCGACATGTGTGGTTGTGTGTTGTGTTGCGGCGGGTGAACGATTTATTTTCAGGATTCCCCCCCCCCCAACAATCAAGCAGCCAATGCCGAAAATCGCTCACCCGCCGGAACGAAGTGCAAGCCTTAGTTTTTAAGCGGCGATTGGCCGCTTGATTGTTGGGGGCGGGGAGGAGATGCCGAAAATTGCTCACCTGTTGGAACGAAGTGTGAGCCCGAGATTGTAAGCGGCAATTGTAAGAGACGCGAGCGGTTGTGTGCTGCGTTCTGGTGGGTGAGTGATTTTCGGCACCCCCCCCCCCAGCAATCAAGCGGCCAATCACCACTTACAATCTCGGGCTCGCGCCAAAAAACCATCTGTGCGTCCCCCCTCAGCACTACCCATGTATAAGACGAACCTAAATTTTGAACCTCGTTTTTGGGTCAAAAAAGCTCATCTTATACACGGAAAAATACAGTAAATCAAATCCACCCTGATTAATCACCTTGAGCTTGGGGTTTTGAATGTACATGCATTGGATAGGATTGCAAGGGCTTGTTAAAGCAAATAGCCTTTGGATACCCATCCACTCTCCCTCTTTCTATGTCCTTGGGACCTCTCCCCAGTGTCCAGTGTCTTTGCTATTTAACGCAGCGGCTGTGAGGACCTGGGCAATGTTGCGCAGCTCCTGCCACCCCCTTGTGACACCCTGTGGCACAGGTGAACAACACAGAAGGCGCCTGACACTGTCTTTCAGGAAAACGTGTTTGCCGTGGTGATGTTCTCACCAAGGAACGCCCAATTTGCTGGGTTCCTTGGAGCTTGGTTCAAAAAGCGCTTGGCAAGTGGGTTTAAGGTTTCCGAAGGGACCTAACTGTGCCTGTTTTGTTTCCCAAAGGTAGCACGCTGCTGGACTGCCCCCGGCACTACAGGTCCCAGCCTACTCATCGCATTGGCCGGTTCAGATACCTGCTTCCCAAAGAGGTAAGCACCTCTGATCTTGGACTCTGCTGATTGGGCAGTTTCTTGAAAGAAAGAAAAAATCAGAGATTGGTGGGAAAACCTTCAGTGTAAACCATTTGATGAGGATTGGTGGAGTTGAAGAGCGCCTGTTGTATTTCCTTTCTTTCCCTCCCAAAATATTTTTTGTGATTTTGATGTTAAGAATTAATAAAAACAAGGAAAAACAAAAGATGTAGACCACAAAACATCACATGCCTGGAATGACAAGAGTGCAGGCACTACTTCAGAGGAATAATAACTTACTGACCAATGCAAGGATTTCTTTTTCAAATGGCAAAGATATGTAAAAATAACAGTATCCTCCTCCACCACCACCACCATTTAATTTGTTTGCTGCCTTTCCATAGATAAAACCATGCTCAAGGCGCCTAGCACCATGAAAAGATTTCCACAATTACAAACCTAACAAATGCAGTCCTAAACAAGAAATGGGACACATCGAAAAGTACACAGCCATCATTGAACAGTTCCCACGTAAATCAGTATAAGATATAAAAGTAAAGATTCAAAAAAATCAATAGCAGCAGCTACCAAAATCCAAATCTGTTCAGCAGCTTCAGTTTTTGCAGCTGGAGTCAGTCCGGACTCTGCCCTCCCAGGCCAGGTTGGAAAAGGCCAGCAGGGAGCAGGTCTTTGAGGACTCTCAGCCTAGTGAGCTTGTTGTGTTTCTTTTTATAGGACAAGAATGGACGTAGTACACTTTGTACACTCCTTGGAGGGAAGGAGTTTATTAATCTGAACTATTAATACATTATTCTTGTCCATTTCACTGTTTTCCCACTGCGCCGAGTAGTTTACTTCATTGAGTTCATTGAAACTATAGGAGGGGGGAGCGCTGTTGTCCCCCTTGCAGGTTTCCCACAAGCATCTGGTCGGCCCCTGTGAGAACAGGATGCTGGACTACCTAGATGGGCCATTGGCCGGATCCAGCATGTTGTTGTTATGTTCTTATCCGTGTAGCAAACTGCATACACAAAATATATGGGCAGAGCAATCCTAAGCCCCAGGCGACCTCTTTGGGATTCATCTCATTGAAAAGTGGCATAGAGATACAATCAAGGAACGATACAACAATTGCCACGGTCCCAAGCCTTGCTGCTCACTCTGGCCAAGATGGCAGGCGAGGTTTATTTTTTCTCTTCCTCCTCCTTTGCTGCACCAGCTCCAGATTGGCACTTCTGCCTCACCCTAGACGCCCTCCAGTAGCAGAAAAGGGCGTTAGGCTCACACTTGAAGCAGCACAAATTGAGTTGTGTGCCGTTGCCGAGCAGCAGCAGCAGAGATGGAAAGCCACTCTGGAACTTTTCGGAGAACGAGAAAACTGAAAGGGGAGGCCTTTGCAATTTGGAAAGATAATGAACCAATCATTCATCTGGGCAGAATGTCTTGAAGGCAGAAGTTGAAATAGGAGCAGTTTGTCCTAGCTTGTCAAGAGCCGGGAAAGATTTTAATTGTTCCAAGACAATTTCGGCTCTTCCCCACCTACTCTGACCCCAGTACAGGGAATCAGCTGAACATAAGAAGAGCCTGCTGGATCAGGCCAATGGTTCATCTAGTCCAGCAACCAGATGCCCGTAGGAAACCAGAAAGCAGGATTCGAGCACAAGAGCAGCACTCTCCCCTCCTGCGGTTTCCAGCAACTGGTATTCATAGAATCATAGAATCATAGAATCGTAGAGTTGGAAGAGACCGCGAGGGCCATCCAGTCCAACCCCCTGCCAAGCAGGAAACACCATCAAAGCATTCCTGACAGATGGCTGTCAAGCCTCTGCTTAAAGACCTCCAAAGAAGGAGACTCCTCCACACTCCTTGGCAGCAAATTCCACTGCCGAACAGCTCTTACTGTCAGGAAGTTCTTCCTAATGTTTAGGTGGAATTTTCTTTCTTGTAGTTTGAATCCGTTGCTCTGTGTCCGCTTCTCTGGAGCAGCAGAAAACAACCTTTCTCCCTCCTCTATATGACATCCTTTTATATATTTGAACATGGCTATCATATCACCCCTTAACCTTCTCTTCTCCAGGCTAAACATACCCAGCTCCCTAAGCCGTTCCTCATAAGGCATCGTTTCCAGGCCTTTGACCATTTTGGTTGCCCTCTTCTGGACACGTATTCATTGCTGCCCCTGACTGTGGAGGCAAAGCATAGCCATTATGGGTAGTAGCCATCAGTAGCCCTCTCCTCCATGAATTTCCTTCCAAGTCTGCCTCCTGCGAGAGGGAGTTCCATAGTTTAACTATGCGCTGTGTGAAGAAGCCCATCCTTTTATCTGCCCCGAACCTTTCAGCCACAGAGCCAGTGTGGTGTAGTGGTTAAGAGCGGTGGACTCGTAATCTGGTGAACCGGGTTCGATTCCCCGCTCCTCCGCATGCAGCTGCTGGGTGACCTTGGGATACTCACACTTCTCTGAAGTCTCCCAGCCTCACTCACCTCACAGAGTGTTTGTTGTGGGGGAGGAAGGGAAAGGAGAATGTTAGCCGCTTTGAGACTCCTTAGGGTAGTGATTCTTCTTCTTTGTTGGAGGAAATTCCAGCGTTAGGAGGGAGAAAAGCTCCACTTGATCCATTTTCTCCATGCCATGCTTTACATTTGCGGGTGCTCCCAGCTGCATTTGAGAGAATTCTGCTTCTTTCTTCTCAGGCTCCCAAGAGAAGGAGGGACCAATTGCAAATGAAGGAGATTGACCCTGGGACAGAATACGAGTATGGAGTCTTGAACATCGTCATGACCGGTTACGACATGACCTTGGTTGAGCACTATGCGCAGTACGTCCACAAGCTCTGCAACCGACACTCCATCAGAGTGGAGGAGAGGTAAAGATATCTGCTGGATCCCTGCCTGTGATCTGCAGTGAGAGATCTACGCTTTGTCTCGTGTGGTGGAATGTTGGGGGCTGCCAAGCCTGGGGCCTGCCAGATTCCCAGTGCCCATCAGCCCCTAGCCAGCTTGGGGCCCAGTGGTCAGGAAGGGTGGGTGTTGTAGTCCAATGACTTCTTGGAGCAGGGGTTGGCAAACTAAGGCCCGGGGGCCGGGTGTGCCCCCCCCCAGGCTCGTAAATCCAGCCTGTGGACCCTGCCGCCCACTCAGTCCCCGCGCGCTACGGACGCCTCGCCGCATGGGGACTGACTTCTGCAACACTGACTCGGCTTCTGGGTGGGCTGTGACGCTGGCGAGGCTTCAGATTGGCTGCAGGAAGCCAGCAAGGAGATTGCCTGCTCCCCCCCCCCCAAGAAAATTTTTTTAAAGGGGCAGGGGAGCTGTTTCTGTGATATGGGCTGGATGAAGCATCAGTAGTTTGTGCGTCGCCAGCCATCTGTCTCCACCCTTCACCCCTTGCCTATCACTTTTATATTCGGTATTTCTGATCTTGCAACGCATTCTTGCGATTTCATTTGGCAAAGGTCACCTTCCTGGGGCAGGTGATAATTAAAAGCAATATACAGTAGAATCATAGAATCATAGAGTTGGAAGAGTCCACAAGGGCCATCCAGTCCAACCCCATGCCAAGCAGGAAATGCCATCAAAGCATTCTTGACATATGGCTGTCAAGCCTCCGCTTAAAGACCTCCAAAGAAGGAGGCTCCACCACACTTCTTGGCAGCAAATTCCACTGTCGAACAGCTCTTACTGTCAGGTATAAAGGTATAATTTCTGCAGCAATGATAATCCTATGTAAATGCACCTGAGAGTAAGCCCCATTGTATACAGAGTCAGATTTACTTCTGAGTAGTGCTGCAGGAAGGCATAGGATACGGGAGGGGATGTCTGTCTCTCTTCTCTCACTGCTACCTCTCTCCCCCACACCTCCAGTTTTATCTATTGATGCTAGTTGAAAGAAAGCTGGTGCAAAACATGGCAGTGTAAAGGGGAAAAAAGAGGCATGTGGATGGCGGGAAGTGGGGTTATTATTATTATTATTAATTGAATTTATATACCGCCCTATACCCCAAGGTCTCGGGGCACTTCACTGAATAAAATCAAAATATAAAACCGCAAAATACATAATCAAAATATGATTTATATAGGGATGTGGGTGGCGCTGTGGTCTAAACCACAGAGCCTAGGGCTTGCTAATCAGAAGGTTGGCGGTTCGAATCCCCGTGACGGGGTGAGCTCCCGTTGTTCGGTCCCAGCTCCTGCCAACCTAGCGCCTTTCAATACATGGGAAGTTGTTGTTTAGTCGTTTAGTCGTGTCCGACTCTTCGTGACCCCATGGACCATAGCACGCCAGGCACTCCTGTCTTGCACTGCCTCCCGCAGTTTGGTCAAACTCATGTTCGTAGCTTCGAGAACACTGTCCAACCATCTTGTCCTCTGTCGTCCCCTTCTAAGAGGAAACTGCAAAATGGGAAAAGCCAAATTGCTGAGTTCAGAGTTTGGAAGCGTGAATAATCTTAATTATTCTCAGAGGATTTGTCATTTGAAACCCCAGAATGCCGCAGGGCATCCCCACCTTTGTTGTCTAGGTGGCCACCTAAATGCATTTCATCTGCTTCACCTGCTGCTGCAATGTGTCCTGACGGTATGTCGGTTCTCATGCAACAATCATCGTCGGATTGCATCTGTAGCATGTAGTCACACACGCTCCCCGCTGCCTCCAAAACTGGATTCAAATCTGCTGGGATCCTACCATCCACTCTTTCCCACCACTTCAGTGCTTACTTTCCGAGTGCTGTTTGACCAATCAGGCTGGCCCTCTTTCTCCACCCCCCCACCCCCACGGCATGGATGCTTCCTGCTGATACAAACTGTAAGGGAAAGAGAATATAGGGATCCTCCTCCCCTCATCAGAAGCAGCTCCTCCACAAGCAGCGAGGGCAGCGAGGACGCTCAAGAGTCCAGTCAGGAAGTGGAGAGAGAGGGCCCGGGCTCTGGCAGCATGGGAGAGCCCTTGCTACACAGGAGAGAGGAAGAGAAAGAGGGGGAAAGGGGGGAGAAGGAAAACATGGAGCGTAGACCCTTTCCCCCTCCGGTTCCGGAATTACGCAGGAGAAGGAGGGGAAAGAGATTTGCTGTCCCGAGACTCTTATGCTGGAGGAGGTCCAGGGGCGGTCCAATGCTGGATTCTGCATCGGACTGAGTAGACATGTTGTATATACCCAGCTCACTGTAAATAGCCTGCACTAAATAAAACTGTCTAAAGACAAGAATGCGGAGCGTCGTTACTCTAGAGTAGTCGCAACAACCCCCTGACAGTAGGCATTCAGATTCCACAAATGTACTGTGGTGTCTAGGTCCATTATCTTTGAGGAAGAAAGGGGATTGTCTTCCATTGTAGTATTCTGAAATCTGTTGGGTGTTATTTTTTTTATTAAAAAAACACTATTGTACTCTATTTTGGACATCTTAGAAAAGACGAGGGTTCTGTTCAGCATGCACCTGCTTCTCTCTCTCTCTCTCTCTCTCTCTCTCTCTTGAGCTCTCCTGAGCTCTTCCAGTTGTATGGATGGACCTATTTTTCCCCTACCCTGCCCAGGGTTCAGAGACAAAGGCTCCATTCACCCTCTGCAGCTTGACCTTTTCCCTCTGCTTGGCTCTTTGAAAATCCCAGGAGCTGATCAGGTCGGGCAGAGCAGCAAGCTGGCTTTGTTCCGCCGCAACGAGAAACCTCCCAAAAGTAGGACGAGAAGATATCTTTAAAGGAATGTGTGGAATGGGCTTTTTTAAAGGTGGTAGATAAAATCGGAACGAAGGCTAGCTGGATTGTGAGATGGAACATAGGAAGCTGCCTGCTATATATAGAGAGCTAGACCTTAGGGTTTTGTACATTGATTGGCAGCAGCTCTCCAGGGGTGTCGGAAGAAGCACGTTCCCAGGCCTTCCTCGAGATGCCAGAAATTGAGCCTGGGACCTTCTGCATACGAAGCAAGTGCTTTGTTGCTGAGTTACAACTTGGTGCTCTCTCCATCGAGTGAAATGCCAAGGTGTGCTGTGGGTTGTGAGCACAGAATACACTTTGCGTATCGGAATGTTTCTTTCCCCCCCCCTGATTGTGTTTGATTTGTGAGTGTTTTACCACTGCATTCTTCGCCCACCCTCTTCGATTACATCCAGGAGGTTTCTGTTTTAAACCTCTGAAGAATTCCATTATCATTCCACCCACGATTATTTGTGAACTTTTTGTTGGCATCAGGACCTTGTTGAATATCTAGCCTGTTGCTGAATGGTTCAGTTGCGTAAACATTTATCTTGCACAGCGCATTAATTCTGTGACTCTGACCTATCCATGGCTTTGTTAATTATTTGGCTTAGTTGAATAACCATGAAGTTCATTCCTTTAGATTAGCTTTCGAGTAAATTCCTTGCTACGTTTTCCAGCCAGTGTGTGGTGGTTTTGGTTGTTTATGGAGGATAATACCGGTAGATTGGCAGGGCTCATAATCTGTTACCTCTTGAATGCTAGACATATTTTCAAACTTCTCTCTCTATAAGAATGAAAGCTAGAAGTGTCTCATGTCTTCAAATTATGTGCTTGGTGTCGCTTTTCTGCATGGATCACACACATTAACAGCCCCCATTTTTTTTCCAGTTCACAAACAGCGGAAACTTCGGCCCTCCAGATGTTTTGGACTACAATTCCCATCATCCCTGACCACTGGTCCCGCTAGCTAGGGATCATGGGAGTTGTAGGCAAAAACATATGGAGGGCCGTAGTTTGGGGATGCCTGAGCTAACTGCACATTGATGTTTATTCCTTTGAGACCTTTCCAGGTGAATAGTACATGTGCTGTTGTTACCTCACCTCACACATCTCTGTTGGGCAACTGTGCTCCTCAAAGGAGGCACTGTGAGAGTACTGGATGCCCCAGAGGTGCACTTAGTGTGTAAACGAAACCAGGCTTTTAGTGTTGTAGCTCCAGCCCTTTGGAATGAGTTACCAGCCAATTGCCCAGCATTGTGATGTTCAGACATCTACTGCATATGTTTTTCTTTAAGGAGGCTTTCCCTGTGTTGTGACCCCGTCACTTATGACATGTTACCGGTAATCATACATCTGCAGGAACGGTTTTATTGTAAAGCTGGTAAAAATGGTACCGCTTGCTTATAGAATTTGAATTTTTTGGTATTTCATCTTATTTTTATCTTTTTCTGCATCACTTTGATTGCCCTACACTGCAAATCAGTCTATAAATTTGTAAAATAATAAATAAGCCCCAGACATCATTTTTTTAAGATTGCAGGAGATTTGCCATCTTAGAATTGGAACTTTCACTTCAAGTCAAGTTCCTAGGCATTAATGCTGTGGAGATAGCATGTTCAGATTGTTTAAACCGGAGGGGAAGTTGCTCAGGGTATCTGGGTTTAGTTTAGTTTTCCTTCTCCAGGGCTACTAGAAAGAGAGACACTTTATAAACTATATGCAAATGTGCATTGTTTTTGCAAATTGCAAAGATCAAGCTTTCTCGGCCTCAAATTTTAATGAACTTTCTCCCAGTTGAAGCCCACTCAGGGAACTTCAGAGCTCAAACAGGGATGTTGCTATGTCTCATGAAACCACCCAACCGAGCACTCTGTGTCTCCTGCAGCACACTGGCTATCTTGAAAATAAACCTATGGGGCACGTACTTGCTTTTTCTTGCATTACACCCACCCCATGAGCCTTTGGGACGAGACCTGTAAACAAACACGCCTTGCTGGTTTTTGCAGAAACCATTTTCAATGCAGATTTTCCACTTCTGCTGGCAAAGAGGTAGGAGTTTTAGCGCCAACAGGCCTCATTAAGGCAGGCGGTTGCGCTCCACTTAACGAAGGTGTGACGGAATGGCCTGGTGGGCAAAAGAACTCCAGGGTGCAGAGAGTTAAAGCCCAACCTCCTGGATAAATGACACATTCCATTCCTGAGGGGCGGGACTGCCAGGGTTTTAAAAGGAATGGGAGGGAGTTAATTCGGGGGGAGAGGGTTGTGGGAGCGAGAGAGAGGTGGTTAGGCAGTTGGCAGTTGGGAGTTAGGGAGTTGGTAGAGAGTGGGATGCAGGAGCTGTATGAAGAAAACTGTGTTAAATAAAAAGAAGATATGTGCTTTTAAGAACCAAAGAAACTCATGTTTATAAGTTAAATAATAAAGTCAAATGTGCTTAAACGTTCACTGACTCGGCAGTGTCTCAGTACCTTCAGAGGTGTGACAAAGAGGGGAGAACAAAGCTTTCCTGGGGAAGAGGAAACTGTTTGCTGTTTCTCCTGTCATACAAAGGGCTGGTTAGCGAAGCCGAAGGAGCCACATAGTTGCCTAAGGGAGAGGCACACTGTAGCTGTAGGGAACCCAGGGAGGGAGACTCCACTGGTGGCCATAGGTTTCGAACGCAGAGCCTGAGGTACTCTGGAGACAAGTCCAGTTTGGACTCTGGAGGTTTTTTTTTTCTCCCGTTTGTGGAGAAGCACAGGGAGAGCCTCTGAGGTTTAAGCAGTGAGGTGGGGGATCCATCACATTTTTTGGTGGCAGCGTCGTGATCTGAATCCACAACCATAGTTGAAGTTTGTGGGAGTTTTAAAACGATATTTTCCAGAGAAGGAAAATGGCACATTTAAGAAAAGCAAGAGAGGCTAAAGGGGATGAGAGGACAGAAGGGGCTGAGGGGAGCCCAATTTCTGAATTAGAGATGATGAGACTAAAAATTGAAATGGCTCGAATTGAAAGTGAAAAGGAGAAGGCTAGAATTGAAAGCGAAAGGGAAAAGATAGCGGCTGAGGAGAGAATGCAGAGGTTGCAAATGGAAAAAGAGATACAGCTGGGGAGAATGCGTTTGGAAGAGATTCAATTAAGAGGAGAGGTAGCTCCAAATAGAGAAAATGTGGAGGTTACCTCAGCAAACCTCAAGAGATTCCCAAAATATGTAAATGGGGATGATGCCGAAAGCTTTCTATTCAGTTTCGAACGCATTTGTCAGGAATTAAAAATAGCTGAGGCGGACTGGATGATGTATCTGAGGCCTCAAATATGTGGCATATTGAGTGAAATATACTCAGACTTAAGGGATACTGAACTATCCAGTTATGAGATATTTAAGCAGCGGGTGAGAGTACGCTGTGGGCTAACTGCTGATCAAAGCCGAAAAGCCTTTAGAGAACTAAAAAGAGGTCCCAAAGAGACATTTTCTCAGCTGGCAAGCAAGCTAGATCGTTTGCTGGACAGGTGGATTCAGGGGAGCGGGGTGACAAGCTTCCAAGAATTAAAACAGCTAATTTGTGTGGAACAGTTTTATAAACACGTCCCTATGAATCTACGCTGGTTTATTAAAGACAAAAGGCTGATGGATGTGGCCAAAATGGCTTTAATATTAGATGAGATTGAAGGAGACTGTCCTGAAATGCTGATTCCAAGGCAGTGGCCAAAGAACAGGCAGATGAAGCCTTATGAAAAAGGGGAGAAAGCAGACAGGGCTCCTGACAAAGCAGACACTCCAGTAGTCAGAAAAATATCTTGCTATTTTTGTGGATTAGAAGGTCACATAAGATCAAGATGCCCGCAATTAGCAAAACAACAAAATGCCAACACGGCTACCAAGTCAGTAAAGTTGCTAACCCAAGCTGAGGTAAAAAAATCACCTCAGGAAAGTAACCCAGAATCAACTGTCAGTGCCTCAGAGACTGTGGCTAACATAAGGCAGGTCTGGAGAGCTGATCAGGGGATTAATAAAGACTTTATGGAGCCAGTGATTTTAAATAATCAAGAATATTTGGGTTTACGTGACACAGGCGCAGAAGTGAGTCTTGTTAGATCACACTGTGTGACACAGGATCAGTACCTCAAAGACCAAACTTTTAGTCTAAAGGGAATATGGGGTCCTGAATTCGAGGTTCCGGTAGCAGAAGTGGATATAGTTTATAATGGCGTGAGGAGAAAATGGAAAGTGGGCGTCTGGGATAACATCGATACACCATTTCTGATAGGCAATGATGTGATCAAGCCTGAATTTAAGGTTCAAGTTATCACTAGAGCCCAAACCTCAGCAAAAGGGAATCCATTAACTGCCATACCAGAAGCCCAAGCCGATCCTGAGGGGAACGGAATGTTGGGGAGAATGTCAGTTGTAACCACCATAACTGCCAACAGGGCCCAGTTCCTAGCAGAACAGAGGGAAGATGAAACTCTAAAGGGACTGTGTGAAGAAGATAAAGGGCAGTACGGCACAGTGGTGTCAGTAGAAAGGCCCAGGGTTTCTTGTATAAAGGAGGAACCACTAATTAGTAAATCTGAGATAGGCAAAACTGCAGCGGAGTGGGAAAGCAAAGAGCAATCGGTGATGCCAAAGAAGATCAGTCTGCAAGAGCCGCAATTGGCACAGGATGCCCCCACAACAGCGCATTTTGAAATAAGCCAAAAGGAGAGAGTCCAAAACCAAATTTACTGGACTGCTATAAACAAAGACACCAGAGGTTCTAAAAGGGAGAACAGTTTTATTTTAGACCTCGGGGACGGAGCCCTAAGATTACCAGAGGAGATTCCTCTGAGGGAGAACAGAGATAAGACTGTGTTCAAAGTCAATGGAAATGATTTAGCAAGACAGAGCTTACCTAAGGAGCTCATAGCCGACTTGGGTATGAAGGAGGTGTTGCCACTTGGCGGAGTTAGCTGTGTAGGGACGGCAAATAACTTCCTACAAACCAAGGAGCTTAGTGAAAAGAATGAGGGAACACCGACCTCATCTGTGACACCTTTTCCTTATCACCAGCATTACAGGGTGGCTGAACGTCGGCAACCATCTGTGTTAAGTTTTGACTTACTTGTTCAGGAAGGCAAGGTTTATAGCCCTTCTGAGCTGGTAGATGGACAGCAAACCAGTGCACTGTTACATCTATTACTGCCTGAAAGGAAGGAGGAAGAGAGCATGGTACATCCAGTGGTTGTATCTGGCATCCTGGAGATGCATCGCTATGTGACAGAGACTAAAAGGCAAGCTGTTGGCCAGGCGCAAAGGGCACAGCAATGTTCGACATCAGGGGTTGTATACCTGATTATGAACAGGAATCCCATGTGTGGCAAAGGAGCAGCTCGAATATGTAAACATGCTCCTCATTCGTCATCTTGTGATCCTGCTAAGGCTGAGTATGTTCCAGCTAGGAGTTGGAAACAGCGCGAGGCCCACAGGAAAATGATTGCCCGAAAGCGGCTTGAGATTTGCTTGCGCCGGACTATTGCACCGAGAGGCATGTTCCAGTACCATCTGAAACTGTCTGCAGAGTCGTCGGGGCGAGACAGAAGATCTGCTCAACGCATGGCCGGTGCAGCGCAAAGAAGGAAAAGCGATGCGGCAGGAGGAGGAAAAAGGACTTGTTAAAGTGCAACGATTTTCTTCCAATGCAGAGACGTCAGGAGTCCCACTGACTAATGCAGCTAAAGACATTCTTATGCGCTTCTTATTGAGACTTATTCCTTCTAAAGTCATCATTGACTGGTGGGAAGAGGGTTTCTTTTTATTTATTAGGTGTCGCAAGAAGAATTGCTGAGAACAAGTGCCTTCATCGTTTGGGGGAGAATCTATTGTGCTTTGGTTGAAGGTGACAACTTGATCTTTTTAAGGCAGCAATGTAATTTAAAGGATGCTGGAAGGTAGAAAATGTTTTTGATGGTATGGAATCAATTCTGTTTTGGTTGGGACACATAAATGTTTAGTGTATAATTTTTAGGAAATACCCTGATTTTTGAATAGAAGGAAAGGTTTAATTTTACACTATATATACATAGGTGGGTATTATTGGGGAATAATGTTAAAGTGTATAGTGCATATGTAAGTGTGTATATCTGAAGTCTAGGTTAACTGCATGTATAGGTGTAAGTTTAGCAGGGGAATTGAGAGTTGCAACACAGGTTTAGGTATATAGAACACCTGGGGGAAGGTAAGCCAGAGCTTTCCAGATACTATCTCCCTGCTTTGGCATTACTCTGATAATTTTGAGTATGCCTGCGCAAGGGTTTTCGGGGGAGGGGAGAAAATGTGACGGAATGGCCTGGTGGGCAAAAGAACTCCAGGGTGCAGAGAGTTAAAGCCCAACCTCCTGGATAAATGACACATTCCATTCCTGAGGGGCGGGACTGCCAGGGTTTTAAAAGGAATGGGAGGGAGTTAATTCGGGGGGAGAGGGTTGTGGGAGCGAGAGAGAGGTGGTTAGGCAGTTGGCAGTTGGGAGTTAGGGAGTTGGTAGAGAGTGGGATGCAGGAGCTGTATGAAGAAAACTGTGTTAAATAAAAAGAAGATATGTGCTTTTAAGAACCAAAGAAACTCATGTTTATAAGTTAAATAATAAAGTCAAATGTGCTTAAACGTTCACTGACTCGGCAGTGTCTCAGTACCTTCAGAGGTGTGACAAAGAGGGGAGAACAAAGCTTTCCTGGGGAAGAGGAAACTGTTTGCTGTTTCTCCTGTCATACAAAGGGCTGGTTAGCGAAGCCGAAGGAGCCACATAGTTGCCTAAGGCACACTGTAGCTGTAGGGAACCCAGGGAGGGAGACTCCACTGGTGGCCATAGGTTTCGAACGCAGAGCCTGAGGTACTCTGGAGACAAGTCCAGTTTGGACTCTGGAGGTTTTTTTTTTCTCCCGTTTGTGGAGAAGCACAGGGAGAGCCTCTGAGGTTTAAGCAGTGAGGTGGGGGATCCATCACAGAAGGCAGCCAATCTTGTCTGCATCGCTAATTTGTCATGAAGGCTCCCTCCCAGGAGCCTCGCTCCCTGGGGCTGGAAGTTCGGTTCTTTCTGCTGAATAGTGCAAAAGTCTCTCTTTCTCTCACTCTCCCCTTTCGTGCCTGTGGAATGCTGATGACTGAGCTGCTGTTTCCACAGCTATGCGATGCCCACCAAGACCATGGAGGTGATGCTGATGCAGGAGCAAGGCTCCAAGTTGAATCGGGATGCTGTACTTACAACCCACCAACGTGTTGTTCAGGTAGGAGGTCTCACCTGCCCAGTTTCCTCTTTTTTTAAAAAAAAATAGTATGGTGACATCATGTAGCCCGGCAGTCTTTCAGCTGAATTCCCTGTGACTTCTTTGGTTGTTGTTGTTTAGTCGTGTCTGACTTTTCATGACCCCATGGACCAGAGCACGCCAGGCACTCCTGTCTTCCACTGCCTCCCGCAGTTTGGTCAAACTCATGTTGGTAGCTTTGAGAACACTGTCCAACCATCTCGTCCTCTGTCGTCCCCTTCTCCTTGTGCCCTCCATCTTTCCCAACACTAGGGTCTTTTCCAAGGATTCTTCTCTTCTCATGAGGTGGCCAAAGTATTGGAGCCCCCACTTCAGGATCTGTCCTTCCAGTGAGCACTCAGGGCTGATTTCCTTCAGAATGGGTAGGTTTGATCTTCTTGCAATCCATGGGATTCTCAAGAGTCTCCTCCAGCGCCATAATTCAAAAGCATCAATTCTTCGGCGATCAGCCTTCTTTATGGTCCAGCTCTCACTTCCATACACCACTACTGGGACTTCTTTGGAGTAAAAGCTAAAGGTAAAGGACCCCTCTATGGTTAAGTCCAGTCAAAGGCGACTGTGGGGTTGCAGCGCTCATCTCACTTTCAGGCCGAGGGAGCCAGCGTTTGTCTGCAGACAGCTTTCCGGATCATGTGGCCAGCAGGACTAAACTGCTTTTGGCACAAAAGAACACCATGACAGAAACCAGAGCGCATGGAAACGGTACCTATTTATCTACGTGCACTGGTGTGCTTTCGAACTGCTAGGTTGGAAGGAGCTGGGACTGAGCAATGGGAGCTCACTCTGTCGTGGGGATTCGAACTGCCAACCTTCCGATCGGCAAACGCAAGAGGCTCAATGATTTAGACCACAACGCCACCCGCGTCCCTCTTCTTTTGAGTACACTAAAAACAACAGGGGCAGTGCTAGAGATGCAGTCATTTTAAAGTCCCCCTGCTCTGCTTGGATCATCTTGGTCGAACTCTTCTGCACACATTACAGTAGTGGGTAAAGGTAAAGGGACCCCTGACCGTTAGGTCCAGTCATGACCGAATCTGGGGTTGCGGCGCTCATCTCGCGTTATTGGCCGAGGGAGCCGGCGTACAGCTTCCAGGTAATGTGACCAGCATGACAAAGCCGCTTCTGGCGAACCAGAGCAGTGCACAGAAACACCATTTACCTTCCCGCCGGAGCGGTACCTATTTATCCACTTGCACTTTGAGGTGCTTTCGAAGTGCTAGGTTGGCAGGAGCTGGGACCGAGCAACGGGAGCTCACCCCGTTGCAGGGATTCGAACTGCCAACCTTCTGATCAGCAAGCCCTAGGCTCTGTGGTTTAACCCACAGCGCCACCTGCGTCCCACAGTAGAGGGTAGGGGAGGTTAATTTCCCACCTTTGGAAGAGAGTGTTGGACAAAGGAGACCAGAACAGAGATACCCCGCTGGGGAGCTCAGTAGCTGGCATAGGTCAAGTCTTTTCCTCCATGTATAAAACGGGGGAAGAAACATCTATCCTCTTGAAGGATTAGATATGACAGTAATAAAGAAACACCTCTTTTCAGACCAGCGGCAGACCTACATAGGAATCCTGGTTTCACACTGTGCCTTTGGTTCCTGCTGGAAATCGGTTCTTTTTCCCGTAATCTTTTTTATTTGATTTTCCAAAATATAAACATATAACATTAAACAGTACAAAATACAGATATCGAGATGACACTGAGTCTCCTGACTTCCCCCCATGCCTTCGATGGGTCCTTTGAATTCTATTTTCAACTGCATATCAGTGCTTCTCCAATTTTTCATCTTCCTATGTTATCTATACATTCTGTTACAAGTATATTTAAAATCCTGCTAATGTTTTGACCTGTTTACAATGATTTTGTATGTACATTATAAACATTTCCCATTCTTTTTAAAATTTCTGGTCTTCTTGATTCCCGAGCTTCCCAGTTGATTTTGCTACTTTGGCATAGTCCATCAAGTTGATCTGCCATTATTCTTTGGTTGGAACTGTCTCTTCCTTCCATCTCTGGGCTAGTAACATCCGGGTGGCCCTTGTAGCCTACATGAACAATTTCCTCTGGTCCTTTGCGATCTCGGTACCTATAATTCCTAATAAAAAGGCTTCTGGTTTTTAAACAAAAGTTATTTTGAACATTTTTTTCATTTCATTATATCTCATTTCCCAGAATTTTGAGTTACATTACTAGTCCACCACATATGATAAAAGGTAACTTATTTTTCTTTACATTTCCAGCATATATTGCTACTTGTTCTGTACATTTTTGCTAGTTTTACTGGGGTCAAATACCACCGGTACATCATTTTCATATAATTTTCTTTCAATAAAAAAACATGCCGTAAATTTCAGATCTATTTTCCATAGATCTGTCCCAGTCTGTCATTTGTATATTACGTCCCACATTTTTCGCCCATTGTATCATCACAGACCTGTTCATAGTTTCCTATTCCAGGAGCAAATTATACATTTTCAACCATAATTTAATATTATCTTCTAAAATCTCTCTTTGAAATCTTAATAACTCATAACTAAAACCTTTCTTTTTATCAATTTTTTTTTAAAAATCATTTAATTGATGATATTGTAACCAACCTGTTACCAGTTCTCTCACCTCTTCAAAATCTTTTAATTTTACCTGGTTTTCTACCTCGGTTAACAGCTCTCTATATGTGCCAACTTTGCTGCCACATACACCCGGACAACATCATTACTGGCCCCAACAACATCCAACATACCATCTCAGGACTATTTAATTGCTCATCTTCTAACATTGTGTATGCCATCAAATGCCAACAGTGCCCTTCAGCTCTCTATATTGGACAAACAGGCCAAACCCTACGCCAAAGGATAAATGGACATAAATCTGACATCAGGAACCAGAAGACAGAAAAACCAGTAGGAGAACACTTCAATCTCCCAGGACATTCTATACAAGATCTCAAAGTAGCTGTCTTACTACAAAAGAATTTCAGAAATAGACTGGAAAGAGAAGTTGCTGAATTACAACTTATCACCAAGCTCAAAACCATGGAGGGACCTGGTTTGAACAGAGATATTCTTATCTCATTATACATGATAAGCGATCCTCAGCCATCTCAACCCTTGCTTTTTCATGCAAAACCATTTGCAGTCGTTTTCGGTCATCAACAGCTATCAGTCAGTCAATCACCCACTTCCACCACCCTTCTGAGTGATCCCCCCTCCCCTCCCCCTCCCCACCCCTTCTCTACATAAGTGCCTGGGGACTCCTATTTCAGTGTATCTGAAGAAGTGTGCATGCACACAAAAGCTCATACCAAAATAAAAACTTAGTTGGTCTTTAAGGTGCTACTGAAGGAATTTTTTTATTTTACTTCGACCCAGACCAACACGGCTACCTACCTGTAACCAGCTCTCTATATGTTGGCCAATTGGTCCTCATATTCACTTTCTTCAAAGATATTGCTTCTAACGGGGAAAGCCACCATGGCGTTTTTTGTTCTAATAAGTCTTTATACTTTTCCCACACTTTAAAAATTGATTTTCTTATTATATGATTCTGAAAGCCTTTGTGTCCTTTCACCTGATCGTAATGATGTATGCTGATAACATAATAGGTCCAGGTTTTTTTTTTGGGTGTGTGTGTCTCTTCCCCATCCCCTATAATGATCCATTCCGCTTCTTTTTTCCTCTTCCCCTCCAGATCAGCGGTTTGAGTGCTGCATTCGCTCCTATTCTCTTGGAAATCCTTCAGAATAATCAGCCGGAAGGAGTCCATCTGTTAGTGAAAGAGGTATGTGGATTCTTACTGAAGCATTCAGCTTTAGCATTGTGGCTCCTGGCTTTTAAACCATTGTTAAAAAGCAAGTTCTGAGAAGTGCTCCAGGACACGCACACACACACACCCTCTCTCTCACACACACACCCTCCCTCCCTCCTGAATTTGGTAGTTCGACACCTCTTTGGAATAAACTCCTCAGCAGCCATGATACAGAGCCTCCCTGTTCAGACGCAGTTTACCTTGGAATGCCAGGTGCTGGAGACAAATAACCAAGGAGGGCTGTTGTCGCCGTGCCCTGCTTGTGGGGTTGCCGGAAGCACCTGCTTGCCCATTGCTAGGAGGAGAGATTCCTGACCTGATAGACCTTTTGCTCAGACCCAGCAGGGCTCATGTGGAAATGGTGACTTCTTGAGACGAGCTTCACAGCAGATTTGAACCTTTACTGGTGTCTTTACTGCCTGGTCCCTTTGCACCACAGGAAATTTGTTCCAGAACAAACGAGGGGGAAGTTTAAACCAAATGGGTGCGGTTGCGATGGTAATGGAAATGACCAGAATCAAGCAAAATACAGTGGTACCTTGGTTCTCGAACTTAATCCAAAACATTCCGTTCCAAAACCAAGGTGTGTTTTCCCATAAAAAGCAATGCAGAATGGATTAATTCGTTCCAGGCTGTTGAAGAATTACCCCTAAAACACTTCTCCCCACCGCCCCAATCAGAAGAAGAAGAGTTTGGATTTGATATCCCGCTTTATCACTACCCGAAGGAGTCTCAAAGCGGCTAACAATCTCCTTTCCCTTCCTCCCCCACAACAAACACTCTGTGAGGCTGAGAGACTTCAGAGAAGTGTGACTAGCCCAAGGTCACCCAGCAGCTGCATGTGGAGGAGCGGAGACGCGAACCCTGTTCCCCAGATTACGAGTCTACCGCTCTTAACCACTAGCGGCTGGGCTGCAGAGCCCTGCCGGGACGCTTCTCCTCACCCGCCCAATAGGCGCGATCTCTCTAAAAACAGAAGCGCAACACTAAAAATGGAAGCTCAGGACTCAGGAAACGTTCGACTTCCAACAAAAAATCCGAGAACTGGAACGCTCACTTCCGCGTTTGCAGCGTTCGGGTTCTAAGTTGTTCGTGAACTAGGCTGTTCGAGAACCAAGGTACCACTGTAGGCAAATTACCACGCACCACACATATTTGCATATGTTTGCTTTGAGCACAGAATTTGAGGTTATAATTGAATTTACAATGTATTCTCAATCTTACATGGCCGCCCATGTCCAGATGTTCAGCGTATTATTCTCAGTATAGCTCATTTAAAAAAAATTAAAATGAATTATGCAGTGGGAGGAACCCTTTGCCAGATTGCCAGTTTTCCAAGGCCTCCTCCGCCCCTTGGGAAGGCTGCACGAGGCCTTGACCCATTGGACAACCGACCAGCTTTGCTCTTGTTCCAATGTGGCTCATGCAGAACTTTCCCAGGGAGATTGTGCTCTCTATATATTTATTATTATTATTGATTACTCACTCTCTCCAAAAAATCGCCAGCATCATTTTTGCCTCAAAAGCCTTTCTGCGCTGAGGCCCAGCTCCTTAACGGCGCGTCGTCCTCCTCCTCCATTTCGTTCCCAATTTATGCACCAACAGGCACCCATTACTGAGTAAATCCCAGGCAGCAACCTGAAGCAGAGCCATGAAGGCTCAGGAAGAGCAGGCTGCCTTTAATAACTTTGGGGAGAAGATCTGCTCAACAGGAAAGTCTGAGCTGAGAAGTGTTCAGGCAGCATGCCCAGGATGGTTCTATTCTGCTGCCTGTAACAGGGGGCGGATATTCTTCAGGGCATAGAATCCTAGAGCTGGAAGGGACTTTGAGGATCAACTAGTCCACCCCCTGCAATGCAGGAATAAGATCTGGGGCAAATGATGAATTGCTACTTGGTGGGGGGTGTACGTTTCCTTGCCTCTTCCTAAGAAACAGTATGAAGGAAAGGCTAACTGTAAACAGTGGGTGAACAGCTTTATGCAAAAACACAGCGGCGAGAGCAAAATAATGCAATTCTTCCTTGCTTAGTCAGCCCTCTTTGTAGCTTATACTGGGGTGGTCATATTCCAAAGAGCAAAAACTCAGACACCCCCCACCGCCACCATTGGGGCACCCCCCCACACACACACTATTGCACATCTCCATCGCTCGCCTCATCCTTTAGGGTTGCCGGAGGCAGGGAAGGGGCTGCGGGAGCTGACAAGTGCAAGAGAAAGAAATATTGGAGGGCACTGGGGAGGGAGGTGGCTGGCATGAGCCAGCCCCTCGCTGAGAAAGAATGATTTCCGCAAGAAATCACTCCGTTGCCATACATCTGGGTTTCCCTGGACATTTTGCCAAGTTCCGGAAATTCCCCCAGATGCCATTTTCAGGAGCGGGATCCCGGATGTCTCCGGGAAAACCAGGACGTATGGCAGCCCTAGTTATCCTCTCTAAAATTTAAGGTCTTTGTCCATGGAGTTTTATTGGCAGGGATACTGGAGTGGCTTGCCAGTTCCTGCTCCAGGTGGATCACGTTTAGTCAAAACTCTCCACTATGACCTGGCCATCTTGGGCGGCCCTCCACAGCATAGCTCCTAGCTTCTCTGAGTTAAGGTAATTTAAGGAATGGGATTTGGCACAAGGAGAGAAATCTGCTATCCAGAAGCTTTAAACTAGGGATCTCCCGGCACCAACTTGCATGGCTTTGAAAGAGGATTAGACAAATTCGTGGAGGAGGGGGATATCGATAGCTACCAGCTGTAATGGCCTCAGTCTGATGAAGGCAACAATCCTTCTGAATACCAGTTGCTGGAAACCCCAGGAGTGTATAATCCTGCTTGCTGGTTTTCCAAAGGCATCTGGTTGGATGCTTTGAGCACAGGATGTTGGACTTTAGGGCTGCCATACATCCAGGAATTGAGCAGTAAAATGGCATCCAGGCAGATTTTCGGCAAATCGGCACAATGTCGGACATATGGCAAGGGGAGGGGGAAGATTAATTCCCCCCCCAAAAAAAAATCAGTTAAAATTCAGAAAATATATTTCTCAACAAATATGTCCAGATTTTCACTTTGGGGAATATGGCAACCCTAGTTTTTTACAAACCTGCATTGACATCAGAGGTCTGCAGTCTTATTTCAGCCCCAAAAGTTCGCCTTGAAAGTGTGTGAAGAGTAAGCATCTCACTTGAGAGCTCTTCTTGCCACTTGCTTGTCTCCTTTCGAAGCTAATAGTGGCAGTTGCGATAAACAGCAAACCTTTCTAGTTAGTACTTCTGAGAACTTGTTTCCTCCTTTGTGGTCTCTTTCCCAAACGTCAAGCATAGCCACTTTTCTGGGGTCTCCAGCTGTCCCTGCTAATATCTATAACGTCCTGCTATTGTTGTTTTTGCCTCCCTGTCCCTCCACAGCACACGGAAGAAGACTTCAAGGTTCGGCTGAAGGCACGTCCAGAACTAGAGGACCTGCTTTCTCAAATGAGCTGAGTCAAGCACAATACAAATACCCGTTTTACATCGGGGTTTGTGGCTGATCCTTGTCGATCTTTTCGCAACGTTCCACGACACGGTGGAAGTGGACCTCTGTGTTTGCTGCAAAAGCCAATGTGCTCACAATGAGTCTTTGTTTTCGTAATAAATGATGGAATCTTTATGGCGTGCTTCTGCAGTGTGCTGTAACATGAGACAATTTCTGCTGCTGGAGTTAAGCAAAAGCTCATTGCGTCACCTGTACCAATTTAGACTTCTGCACTCTGTACAGGGCAGACCCAACCAGTTTATTGAGTTTGTGTGTGCTTGTATTGAGTTTGTGTGTGTGTATTAAGGTGTTATCAAGACCTGAGCTGTAATGTGCCCCGAGCCGGGCTGCTGCTCTCACGTTTGGTGGAGGACCTGTCCCATTCCGTTGTGAAGAAATATTCTGCTTCTTCTGACAGTGTTAGAAACTAGGAATAGAAAAGCAATTCCCCAAATGGCTCCTGGAACCTGGGTTGTGGGCGCCAAAGCAAAATGTCTAGTAGTGTAGTCTCAAAGATATCTGGATTTTGAAATCAACACAAATAGAGCTCTCGAGCAGATTTCGTCCCCATTCTGTGAACTGGTCTTAAAAGCAGTTCCGTGTGCATATACAACACCAGCCTGCCCTGCCCTAAACTATTCCCCCCCCCCCAAAAAAATCAGGTCGAACCATAATGTAGACTCCTGAGCAATTATCAAATCCATTGTGAGACAGGGACAGGATTCATGAATGCCAACTAAGCAGTCTGGTTCAGGACTGCAGTTAAGAAGGGACAGAAAATAATTGAGAGTGATAAGGATGTGCTTATCTATCTCTACAAAAACTTAGAAAACCCCTAAATGATGAAGAAAATGAAAAAGACATAATTTTCACCTTTTATTTTTTGGCAAGAAAGTAAGTTTTGCTTTTTCTGTTAAAAAAACCCAGAAGAATTTAGCCAGGGGATTACTGCAAGAGTAATGCACGCAGTTACTTCCCATCTCTTTGAACCACCTTTCCCCAGGACTCAACCTCTGTGCTGTGCTGCTAGTATTTAAATACTTCCACCAAGCCAAGCAAGGGAACTGCCCATTGTGCAAAGCTGGCTCTTGTCAGCTTGTGGTTTGTTGCTGTTTCTGTCTCCTGTGCAGCTCTGCCATCCTCTGCTTCTCGTGTTCCATCATGCAATCCTTGAAGCTCCGCACCTGCTCCTGGCACTTCCGCCAGTCCTGGTGTTCAGCCATGCACTCCTGCACCGCGTAGTGGAAAGAGGCGCAGCCGGTGCGGGAGATCATTTTGTCAAAGGGATCTTCCTCTTCCTCCTCCGCTTTTGGCTTCCGGTTCCAGTTGTGACCTGAGGGGTTGGCACTTGACATCCTGGTGGATCTGGAGGGAGGGTGAGAGAGAGAAGGAAATGCGCATTTAAAAAAAGCAGAGAAGGGAAAGAGATTGCCTGGTTGTCATTACAGTTGCTTGAACAGTGCCCACCAAAGACTTGGAGCTGGATAAGGGCATTTTATAAAAGCAGTACAATGTCTCTTATCCTCTTAAACATAAAATAACGCAGAGAGTTTTATTCACATTTCTGAAAGTAACCAGGGAAGGGCCATATGATTAGTAGATTAAGACTGCAGTCCTAACCCCATTTACCTGGGAATATGCCCCATTGAATTCAATTGGAATGAGTAAACATGGTTAGCAATGTGCCGTGTGTTTCATTACCTGAATTGCAGCCCTACTTTCTCTTTGTCAGCTCTTATTATTGTTATATTGAGTTTATATACTGCCCTATGCCAAGAGGTCTCAGGGCAGTTCACAGAAATGATAACATATATAATCAGAATAAAAACAGCAACCCAATAACTCCCCCCCCCGGGAAGAACCACATTTTAAAAGGGTATAGGATGTCAAACAGATCAACCAAAGCTCTTAGGT
This sequence comes from Zootoca vivipara, assembly GCF_963506605.1. NCBI lineage: Eukaryota > Metazoa > Chordata > Lepidosauria > Squamata > Lacertidae > Zootoca > Zootoca vivipara. The sequence goes on from NC_083279.1 coordinate 97,175,277, forward strand.
GGTATTTATTATTATGCCCTATCCCAGGCTTCCTCAACCTTGGCCCTCCAGATGCAGGGAACCAGACTGAGGGCCTTCTCGGTAGTGGCGCCCGGCCTGTGGAATGCCCTCCCATCAAATGTCAACGAGAAAAACAGCTACCAGATTTTTAGAAGACATCTGAAGGCAGCCCTGTTTAGGGAGGCTTTTAATGTTCAATAGATTATTTTATTTCATTTTTCTGTTAGAAGCCGCCCAGAGTGGATGGGGAAACCCAGCCAGATGGGCGGGGTATAAATATATTATTATTATTTTGGCCTACAACTCCCATGATCCCTAGCTAGCAGGACCAGTGGTTAGAGATTATGAGAATTGTAGTCTCAAAACATCTGGAGGGCAGAAGTTGAGGAAGCCTGCCCCTATACCCATAGATCTCAGGGCAGAGTTCACAACATAAAATTACAATATAAAAAACACAAAATACATAATAAAAATAACAAACAAACCAATCATCCGTCCTGCCACAACACATTTAAAAGGGCATCGGATATGGTTACTATGCCTTATGAATGGAGGGAATGAGAAAGAAGATGGGAGCACAGTGTATTTTGCACGTGCAATATACTGAATTTGCCACACTTTGCATTCAAAGGCCATAGAGTTTCTCCCCCACTTTCCTGACAATTCTCCTGGATTACTAAAGTCTATGTATAGGCAAAAGTAATAACCGAAGCTTTTCCGGCACGTTGATGTGAAGAAACTTCACTTGCTGATCCTTAGGCTGACTCCGCTTTCTACATCATCCGGAGAACTCTCTTATTTTATAAATAGCCTTCCTGCAACTTAGCCAATTCCCGATCTGCAGGAGGAGGTGGGGACCCTCTCCTCTTATACTCCCGGACGGCTATAACCTTACTCGGGAGGAGTCTTTGGCGAGGTGCTCTGCGGGAAAGGCCAAGCGCGCGCGAGCTACGCGGAAATGACGTCACCGCCCGGCCTGCTGCTGCTGCTCCGGTCTCCCATCCGAAAGCTGTCCGGGGCTGAGCCTGCTTAGCTTCCCGCGCGCGCCAGGCGCCCCGCCCACCGAGCTACGCAGGCAAAAAAAGAGAAGCCCGCCCGCCAACGCCCGGCGGCCTTCCTTCCCAGGCCCGCCAGGCTCCCCTCGGCCTTGGGCTCCCCTGAGGCCTCCGCGCCTCTCCCGGGCCCCGCCGAGGACCCCCCCAAGCGGGCCAAGCTGCTTCCCTGGTGGGCGGCGCCCGGGCCTTCCGGGGGGAGGGCAGCGGGATGCGCTTTCCGGGGAGGGGCCCAGGGCAAGATGGCGGCGGTGGTGCGGATCCAGAGCGACTGGGACCAGGTGCTGAGGTGGGCGAGAGGGCCTCCCCGCGCCTGCCCCCTCCTCACGGCCACGAGGGGGCACCTGAAGTGTCGGCATCCTCTGGCACCCCCGTTTTCAGTTGCCCCCCTCAATCTCTGCTCCCCCCTTGACCCCTCGCCCCCATTTCTCGTCCTCTTCCCCCTCATTTCAGTCCCTCCTCAAACTTACCACTTCTCCCTTTCTCGCCCCAATTTTCAGTGACCCCCACAAACTTGTCTCTTCTCTCCCCTCCTTGCCCCTCATTTTCAGTGCCCCTTCAAACTTTGCTTTTCTCCTCCCTTGCCCCTCCATTTTCAATGCTCCCTCAAACTGTCTCTCTCTTCTTCCCCCTTGACCCCCTCAAACGTGTCTCTTCTCCCCTCTCCTTGTCCCCCCTTTTCAGTGCCCCCTCACATGCATATCTCCTTCCCCACACCAAATTTTGGAGGTTTTTTTTTTTGTCCAGCTCCCCCAAATACTTAAGCCTGCACTAATACCGTGTTTCTCCGAAAATAAGACACCGTCTTATATTTATTTTTCCTCAAAAAAACACAATATGGCTTATTTTCAGGGGATGTCTTATTTTCCCCCCTCATCCTCCTCCTGCCGCAGCCAGCATTGCTGCTGCACCTATCACTATGTCTTATTTTCGGGGTATATATTGTATTCCTTGAATGCTTAAAAATCCTGCCATGGCTTATTTTATGACTACATCTTAAAATAGGAGAAACAGGGTAATAATGATGGTGCTGATGAATGTCCCCTCCCGCCCCTTTAGCCTTGAATGAACTCAGTAGCTGCTCCTTTTCAAACCTCCATCTACTTCAGTTTCATTAATATATAACCCCAAAATTTTGCATCCCCTACAAATTGATGCCAATGTTTTGTGCTCGTTTTGGGCTGCGAATCCTGCGTCTTGTGCTGCCCCACAAACTGAGTTATTGACACAGGAAACGGGTTACAAGTTAACACCCCAAAATCCAACTTCCTCTGATCCCCTCCAAACTGATGCCAAATGAGCATCTGATCCTTCATGCTAGCGATAGCCAACATGGTACCTTCTGATATTGTGGGATCACAACTTCCATTAGCCCTAGCTAGCAAGGTCAGTGGTACGGCATGATGGGAGAAGTAGCCTAGCAGCATTTGGAAGGGCACCACGTTGGCTGTCCCAGCTTTATACTTACAAGTTTCTCATCTTTGCAGGAAGAATGAGGAGCAGGCTTGGCTAAGCTGCAGCAGCCCAGGTGAACAAGAAGAGTCCTCTGCCCCTTTTGTGGTGATAATGTACAGTTCCCTTCTCTTTGTGTCCAACCAGTTCTCTTCTCTCTCTCCACACTTTAGCTCAAGCTCCAATATTCAAATCCTGAGTTAAATATGCTTGGGTTTTTCCACTAGCTAATGCTACTTGTGAAGCTGAAATAACAAATTTATCTATTTTTTTAAACAAGCCAGCCAGAATAAATTTTTAGATGAAAGTCCAGCTGACAAAAAACTTCAGAATTATTAGTCGCAGGGCCAGTCCTACGGCAAGGCTGGGTGGCGCAGGGCACCAGGGTGCCGGGCCGCCAGGGAGGTGCCGCACGGTGGGCGCTGGGAAACAGGGCGAGGGGGGGCACCAGAGGGATCTTCGCGCCACGGTGCCAGATATGCTTAAGACGGCCCTGATTAGTCGTCAGTTCTTGGTGAACAAGCATGTTAGAGTTTAACAAGCTTTGTTCTCTGATTTTCTCTTATTTGATTCATTTGATTACTATTTGTTTATGTTAGTCTGCTACAAGTGGGAGTAGCACAATAAACCTGACAGAGAACTGTTTGTGAAGCTTTAACTAAAATGGATCACATTGGGCTTTAGCTAGAGGAAGAACTCATGTTGAAGATCTCCAATGAAAATAAAACCCAAATAGATGAGGATAGCTTTATAAAGTACTGTCTAAAGTATTTAACCCCTTTTAAGTCTTGTTTGTGTTTTTTGCATGCTGTAGGAAAACCTACTTTGTATGGTAAGCTGACTTGTCAGGGGGTGAGCTCAGATGGAATTCCTGAAGTCGTAGCCTCTGAAGGATTTGTTGTCAGTGAAATAACTAAGGTACTGTCAGTTCCGTCTCTGAGGTTGAAGGGTAGACTAGTGGCTCATAGCAAGAACTAAGCTAACTATGGATTTCTATGTCAGATTTATAATCTGAATTTGATCTGGATTAAATTGAGGTGTTGGGGGGGGTATGGGATGTCATTTTGACGAGGCTGGTGTCCTGTGCACATTACACAAAACATCCATCCATGACATGAGCAGCACTGAATTCAGAAGAAACTGCTGTGTGGAAGTGCCCTCTGTCATAACTGCACATTTTTATTTGTTGGATTTATATTGTGCCTTCTGACTGTCAGAGCCCCAATTCAGATTATTATATTTTCTGGGTTTGGGCTTCTACTGGAGGAATAAATGCTCTCTGGTGGCCTTAGAGCAGTTTAGAGCTCATTTTCTTAAACATTAAAAAAAAAACTCTTGGGGCTCACAGTATAAGGCAACACTCAAAATTACTCAATACTGCAATGGTTTAGTTCATATCTATAATATTTAATTGAAATATCAAAAACAATTGTGGCTACCTGCTTTATTGTCTGGAGTTTTCACCATATTAGTACCAAGTTATTGGGTTTTGTGATGTTGGGTCAATGTGTACATAATCTGCTTCCAATATATGTTATATCCTCCTTTCTGTTCTACCTACTCCAGAAAAGTCTCCTTGTTTCCTGTCCTCGTGAAAATGCCTCCACCAAATTTCTGGCACCCTACACAACCTTCTGTAGAATCCATCAAAAAAGCGTAAGTATTTTTACAAAGTGGTTTTTCATAAGAAGACTTTAAATGATGATGCAGCTTCAGTTAATTTAATGAGTTGCAGTGTTCTTGGATAACTTGTCAGTGCTGGGTGTATGTGCTGTGGAAGCTTGCCACAGAAAACAGCTGTACACCACACTCCACACACACACACATGTTCCAGATGGTACAAGAAGTCTTCTCTCTCTCAGCCCAGAGAGGATTCTTTGCTTCAAAGTCCTTGCTGTGTTAAAGTCCACAGCCAAGTTACAAGTTCACCTGCTTTGAAGACCTGCAACTCTCACAAAGTCCTCAGGCTTTCCCACAGTTCCATTTCCTCTTCTTCAAACTGCTTCGCAATCTCTCACACCAATTATCCATCCCACCACACCAAATACTAAACTCCCAAGTACAAACCTGTCTATATGTTACACAGGTAGGTATGTTCTTCTGTCAGATGCGTGACAGCAGAAATTCAAAGTCATCTAGGGAAGGAGGTGGTCAAGGCTGGGGAGGACATGTCAAGTGCCAGGGGGGCAGGGGGACTGAGATTTTGTTGCATCATTTGCTCCTGAAGGAGCGTCCCCACCCCCATCGTTCAGCCCGGACACTGAGGTCCAGCTCCGAGGGCCTTCTGGTGGTTCCCTCACTGCGAGAAGTGAGGTTACAGGAAACCAGGCAGAGGACCTTCTTGGTGGTGGCACCCGCCCTGTGGAATGCCCTCCCATCAGATGTCAAGGAAATAAACAACTATCTGACTTTTAGAAGACATCTGAAGGCAGCACTATTTAGGGAAGTTTTTAATGTTTGATGTTGTATTGTGTTTTTACTATTCTGTTGGGAGCTGCGCAGAGTGGTTGGGGAAATCCAGCCAGATGGGCGGGGTATAAATAATATATTATTATTATTATTATTATTATTATTATTATTATTATTATTATTCCTATAAGCCCATGTAAGTTCAAATTTGTTTTTGCCTATTATTTTATACACAGTTGTATATCATCTATATTAGAGGTACTCAAAAACCTGGCAACCATTTTTTGATCGTATAACTATTTGATTTTATCTTTTTTATGTCTCCTTGAATAGCCTGTGTTTTACAAATTGGCTGCTTAATTATATGGAACAGAGATTTCTCAATAAGCTCATTAGCCTGTGGTTTGTTCAGTAATACATGGACTGAACTGTATAACATGCCAGTGCCCATCAATATTGCACTTTTCTAGATTGCGGTCATTTATTTATTTTCTCTTCCTCTCCATCTTAGATTACTTGCCTTGACATTTCTAGTGGCGGAGGACTTGGAGTATCAACCAGTGCTGATGGAGCTATGAAAATTTGGCAGGCTGCTAATGGAGAAATAAGAGTAAGACCTGTATTGAGGTTGAAATTTGCCTTTAAGAAACCTGCAGTCTAAATCCTTGAATGTTGAACTAATCCCTGCCCTCCTCACACTGCTGTTCAAACTCCAGAGTTTTACAGGTAGTTTGATATCACTGGCAGAGAGAGAGAGAGAGAGAGAAACAACATGATAAATCTTAAGTGCCTGTGCGAGTGTGCGCCTGTGGATTGTGGCAAGGAAGTTGTTTCTTATATTTAACCTAACCTTCCTTTCCTGAAGTGTATTATCGCTGCATGTCCTGTCTTCTCAATGGGTAGAGAAATCCATTCCCCACCCCCAACTACTTCTTTTCATAAAGGAATTGGGGCCTGGTCTCCTTCACCATGTTGAGGATCATCCGACTTCCGTGTCACAGCACTCTGACTGGTTAGAAATGAGTTCAGGGTGTCAACTATTATCTTACTTCTGATCCACCCCCCTCCGCCTGACTATTTTCCATATAATGAGTTTACTAACAATGGCACAACTCTCACTGTGATGCTAACCCTTTGTCTGGGCTACAGTTTCAGGTAGCAGGTAGAATCTCACAAAGAAGTATATTGGGGGAAAGGCTAGACTATGCCACTTCTTTCTGACATGGCTAGTTTATGTAGGTTTTGTTTAAATCAAGCTCCCACCTGCAGTCTCAAGTGGATGCAAGTTTAGCATCTTAGTGAGAAATAGGTCTGCTGTGTCCTGGAAATCTCAGGCATATATGTACCTTGTTTGGGCAGCTGCCCTAGATTTAATTACCCTTGATTATGGCTTTAGGATACTTCCAGAACCTCAGTGAGATAATCTCTGCATAGAAACAAAACAGATGATGACAATCTAGGATGCAGTGATGTCATGGAGGCAGTGCAGCCAGCCAGTGTGTTTGGCAAATAAGACGGCTGTTGCTAAGTAACAAGGCAGAGGATGAGATGAGGTTTTTAACTAGCACTCAGTTCTTTTGTCTTTCCAGAGATGCCTGGAAGGCCACATCTACGATGTGAATTGCTGCAGATTTTTCCCGTCAGGCATTGTGGTCCTGAGTGGGGGGATGGATGCCCGGCTAAAGATCTGGTCTGCGGAAGATGCCAAATGTGTGGTAACATTTCAGGGTCACAAAGCAGGTACAGAAAACTGGCAACTGAAATAAATGCAGTTGTAATAGCAGCTGAAGTTGAGTTAAGCTCCAAGCTGGAGAAAGAGGCTGGTGTTTCTCTTTTGTTGCTGGGCTGATAAGGTGTAATGAGCACCTCTGCAGCTCACCACCTAAACAAACCTGGAGGACGAGGGCAGTTGTACCTGGTAGCTGCAGAATTCCAAAGCTCAATGCAACTATAAAGATGGCTCGCACTCTACTCTCCAGTTCCAGACGATGAGGGGAGGAAGTGAGCATGGGATGGTCCCTGCCCCTCGTGCATATGCACAATGTGAGGTCAGGGATAAAGGCATTGGCAGGACCCTGGTGAATACAAGCTACCTGTCAGCCAAAAACTTCTGATGATGATAAAATTTTATTTATACCCCGTCCTCCCCGGCCAGAACCGGGCTCAGGGCGGCTAACACCAATAAAATTACAATAAAACATAAAGAAAAAACAGTTAATTTAAATACGGGTAAAATAAGGATTAAAATACAATTTAAAATGCAGCCTTATTTTTGTAGTAGCCCATAAATCAAAACCATAAGGGGAGGGAAACATAAGGGTCAGACTGAGTCCAAACCAAAGGCCAGGCGGAACAGCTCCACCTGGCAGGGCCTGCGGAAAGATGTCAAATCCCACAGGGCCCTGGTCTCTTGTGACAGAGCATTCCACTAAGTCGGGGCCGGTACTGAAAAGGCCCTGGACCCAGTTGAGACCAATCTAACCACCTTGCGGCTTAGGACCTCCAAAGTGTTGTTAAGGTCCTCCGCGGGGCATACCAGAAGAGGCGGTCCCGTAGGTACAAGGGTCCTAGACCGCATAGGGCTTTAAAAGTCAAAAACAGCACCTTAAACCTGACCCTGTACTCCCCCGGGAGCCAGTGCAGTTGGTAAAGCACTGGATGAATGTGGTCCTGCGGCAAGAACCCAGTAAGGAGCCTCGCCGCGGCATTCTGCACCCGCTGGAGTTTCTGGGTCAGCTTCAAGGTCAGCCCCGTGTAGAGAGAGTTACAATAATCGAGCCTGAAGGTGACGGTCGCATGGATCACTGTGGCCAGATCAGAGCGAGAAAGGTAAGGGACCAACTGCTTGATACGGCGGAGATGGGAAAAATGCCACTTTTGCTGTGGCTGCAGCCTGCACCTCCATGGACAGGGAGGCGTTGAAGGTTACACCCAAGCTCTTGACAGTAGGTGCTGGCACTAATTGAGCCCCCACAAGAGATGGGTGTTGGCCCCCCAACTCCATGTCATCCCGACCCAGCCAGAGGACCTCTGTCTTCGAAGGATTTAATTTCAACCGGCTCCCACGTAGCCATCCAGCCACAGCTTCTAAGCATCTGGTCAGTGTGTCTGGGGCCGAGTCAGGGCGACTGTCCATCAACAGATAAAGCTGGGTGTCATCAGCATATTGATGACAACCCAGACCAAAACTGGACAATCTGGGCAAGGGGGCGCATAAAGATATTGAAAAGCATCGGGGAAAGGATTGCACCCTGTGGGACTCCACACACCAAGGAGTGCCGCGGCGACAACTCCTTCCCTAGCGCCACCCTCTGTCCCCGATCTGTCCTGAAAAGCTCAAAGTTACAGATTGCCAAAATTATGCAAATTCATCTTAAGTACACAGTTATCAGAGCCAGCTGTCTCTTGCTGGAGAGATTTACCACAGCAGAATTGAGCAGATACAAGAATTTGTAGGATTGGATTTCTTTTGTTTTATACGTAAATGTATCAGCAGCTACATCTATTAGAATTAATGGTATTCTTGGAAAAGAGTGAATGCTCTTCCTTGCTCGTTTCACAAAGGCATTTTGTTGGCCACCGTAGGAATAGGATGCTAGACTAGATGGACCATTGGCCTGATCCAGCAGGCCTCCTCTTACGATCTTATGTTCACTTGTAATCATTTGCTATTGATCTATTAGAGCCAGTGCTAACACAGTATGGAATTTTGCAATTGCACACAAAAAATGACATTTGAGGCCCCAGATATCTGCGATTAGACTGGATCTTTATCTAAACTAGGCTCACATCCACACCATACATTGAAAACACATGGCTTCCACCTAAGTATCTTGAGAACTGTATCGTACCCCTCACAGAGCTACAATTCCCAGCACCCTTAACAAACTGCAGTTCCCAGGATTCTTTAGGGGGAAGGCACATGTTTAAAATGTACAGTGTGGTTGTCACCTAGATGAGCTGGCAAATCTGGAACCTTCTCTTTGGTTCTCTGAGGCTGTCTTAGCTGCCGACTCCTTGCTTTTTCCTTGTGGCGTGCTTTGGTCAGGATTATGGTACCGGGGGGCGGGGCGGAGTTGTGTCAGAGAGTGTGAATAGACTTCTTTTCGTTTTCCTACAAGCGTTTCCTTTGCTGTCCTGCAGGAATTCTGGACACAGCCATTGTGGATCGAGGAAGGAACGTGGTCTCAAGCTCTCGGGATGGCACTGCCCGCCTCTGGGACTGCGGGACATCGTCCTGCCTGGGGGTTGTTGCAGATTGTGGCTCACCAGTCAATGGTGTCGCTTTGGGCGAGGCCGACAACACCTTAAACTTGGGCTCTCCGGAAAAAACACCTAGTAAGTCAACAACATTAGGCAAGTGTTCTCTTTCTTAAAGGAAAAACAAACAAACCGAGGGCACTTTTTATGTTCATAAAGTCATGCCGAAAAGTTGCACACCTGGAAATAACTCCTGGTTTCATTTTGACTGTAATTAATTCCTGGGAGAGAGGAGGGTGTTTTGTATTGGCTGGTTAGGCAAGGCCAGCCCAGCAGGGGAGGAGCCATAGCCATATGTAGTGCTACTGACCTTTGAGCACGGGAGAAGCCAGGTTCAGTTCATGGGTGCTTGGCCCTGCATTGGCCACGTTTACAATATTGGGCTCAGTCAGACTTTCCCAACCTGGTGCTCACTCTCCAGCTGCTTTGGACTACAGTTCCGACCAGCCCCAGCCATGCGAGCTGGACTTAAGGAGGTTGGCAGTTCAATAACATCTAGAACAGGCATGTCCAACTCACAAGAGACTGCAATCTACTCCCAGTATAAAAATCCTGGAAGTGATCTACCCATGAAGGGGGGTTGGGAAGCCAAAGTTGTTGGCCTTTCTTTTTTAGCAGGGGTGATGCCAAAGTTGCTGAGCTTTTTTAAGATGGGGGGTGGCAATGCCAAAGTTATTGACATTTTCTTGGGGGGGCAATCCAAAGTTGTTGACTTTTTTTAGGAGAGGAAAATCGCTCACCTAAAACGACGACACAGCGCTGACAAATACTTTCGTTTTCTAACCCATTTGACGCGTCGGACTAAAACAGCGGCAGAGCAGGGGGTCGGGGAATTCCCTTGCATTGCTTTTCACTCCGCCAATAGAGAGGGATCGACCTCTCGATCGCAGTCGACCGGTTAGACATCTAGAGGGCTCCAGATCTGGGAGAAAGCTGGTAGACCAGACTTCCAACTCAGTATAACGGAGCTTCATATGACAAGTGTAATAATTAAAATGTATTAAAGATAAGGCGGAAGGGTAACATTGATGCTGACCTGTTAACTTTTTATGGAGAGGTTTGTGGTCCAACTTTGTTTAAAAATAAAGCCTTTATACTAATTCAATCAAATGAAGTTTGAAAAAGCATAATGAGAGCAAGGACAACCTTATGCACATTGATGTATGCACTCACTCATTCATTCTTGCTCCCTGCCGTTGAAAAAAATGTGTTGCCAATCTTTCACCATAGCATCTGGGCACAAACACACTGTGCTTAGGGAGCAGAACTGAAGGGGCAAGTTCAACTCACTAGGTTTGGTCCTTCACGTGTCTGTCCTGTTCCAAATACACAAAAAGCAGAGCGTTGCTTCAAGAACATTTCTCCCAGTTTGGCTCACGTCTGGCAATGTGGAGCAGGGATTAGGGAGGTTCTGTATCTGGGATGGCAGGGAAGTAAAATAGGCGAGGGTCCCTATGTAAAAAATCAACCATATGAGCTGCAAACATGGCTGCTCCCATCACCCCTAGTTTGGCCATGATTCTGGCCTTTAACAAACGGCAAGGTGAGCAGCTGCTAACCCTAACCATGTTTCTTTCCAACACAGGTGAGCGTGAAATCGGAACAGAAGGGAAACTCCTGCTGTTGGCTCGAGAGGACAAAAAGCTGCAAGGGGTGGGGCTGCATAGCAGGCAGCCGGTAAGATATCACCATGACCATGTTTAATGTTGCATTTTCTGCTGTTATTTGTTTTGAGCCTTTCGGCAGACGCACAATGCAACAACCCAGCCAGGTCTTCGTCTGGTCAAGAGGCTAGTGAGGAACATGCTTTTTTCAAGAGAAATTTCAACTGCCGTTTTTCCTAGCTGGATCTCTCTCCCTCTCCCTCTCTCACACAGAGCAGCAGCATTGCAATCTCCTTTTCATTCCCTCTTGCTTGTTTCCTCCTCAGGTTTTTCTGTTTGTTGGCTCGGATGCCTTTAATTGCTGTACGTTCCTCTCCAACATCTACCTCCTTGGCGGGACGCAAGACGGAAATATATACCAGCTGGATGTGCGAAACACCAGGTGAGTAGAATTGAAGGGCAGCTGTTAACATGGCCTTAGGAGCATCGTTGCTGCTTCCCATGTCCCTGAGGAAGGGCTGTAAGCTCAGTGGCAGAGCATCTACTGAAAGCCCTTTGTTCAATTCTCAGTGGCATCTCCAGGTAAGAGTAGGAGAGACTCCCTGCTTGAAACCCTGGAGAGTCCCTGCCAGTCAGTGTAAGCAATATAGAGCTAGGTGGCCCCGTGATCTGGCTCTGATTCAAGGCAGCTTCTTATGCTCCCTATACAACATGCCCCATTTTATTTGTCTCTTTAAGAAAAATTCTGACAAACTTGTTATGTGAGCGACTCTTTGTGATAAAGGTTCCCGCTGCTCTCTCTAGGGCTCCAGTTCGTGTTGTCCATAGATCAGGAGCGCCAGTTCTTTCTCTGCTCCCTTTTAGAGATGGATTTATTGCCAGCCAAGGTAGTGCTCCTCTTTTCTTTCGCTTACTGAGTTAGCATCCGTCTTGTCTTGGGAGACAATGGAGGAGGGTGCTTTTGGCGGGGGGGTTGAAGTCAAATTGTTAGAACCATTAACGGACCCTCCTGAATTTCTTGCACCATGAGTTCTCAGCTGTTAAGAAAAAGTCACTACAGTCAAACAGCTCTGTTTGGAACATTTTGGCTCCCGGCGCTAAAAACCCAGAAGTAAATGTTCCGGTTTTCGAACATTTTTCAGAAGCCAAATGGCTTCCAGAGAGTTTCTTTTTTTCTTTTTTCTACATTGACTTTGCTGACCGCCCTTTGATTCTCAGTTGTTGAACGTTTTGGAAGTCGAACTGTCTTCTGAAATGGATTACGTTCGACAACCGAGGTTTGACTGTGTTCTCCATAGACAGAAAGTCGTACAGCACTGCGCTTGAGGATCCAGCAGGTTTCTCGCATTTGATTTCTCAATATCTTGCACCGGTGGGTGGGCAACATAATGACACTGGTATGTAGAATGTGCGGCTTGCGACGTAAACTGCAGTTTCCTGCCATTCACATGTTCTGCATCTCTTTCCAGGTGATGGAACCTGCTTTATTATGCAGCAAGATCTCGATCATGTGACTGAGCTCACTGGGCCAGACTGCGACCCCGTATACAAGGTAAGAATAAGAATAAGAATAATTTATTATTGGCCAAGTACATTTTCCAACATACTTGGAATTTGTTTCGGCTACATTCCAATGTAAACATACACACACTGTTCCACTCACAATACAAATAAGCAAAGAAACCCACCCATAATTGACCTCCCCTTCAGCTGCACATCTACAAATTTAACAATTTAATGGCACAAGGGAAAAAACTGTTCCTGTTCCTGGCCGATTTTGTATATGAAGACCTGTAGTGACGTCCAGATACCATACAAGGGGAAAGCCCCATCTTTGTCTTTGTCTCGGCAAAGCGGGTTTTCGCCCAGAGAAAACACAGAAATCGCTGCTTAACTTCAGGGAAGAAGGGAAATAGGAAGACTCAGGGAATAAAATTATGATAAAATATTTAACTATTATTTTATCATACATGCTCATTCATAGAATCTCAGAATCAGAATTTATAGAGTTGGGAGGGACCTGAGATTCATCTAGTTCAAAGCCCTGCAATTCAGGAATCTCAGATAGATCATACATGACAGATGACCAAGCCTTATGAGGAATGGTTGAAGGTGCTGAATATGTTTAGCCTAGAAAAGAGACTGAGAGGAGATATGATAACCATTTTCAAATATCTCAAGGGCTGTCATGTGGAAGATGGAGCGAGCTTATTTTCTCCTGCTCTGGCGGGTAGGACTCAAACCCACGGCTTCAAGTTAAAAGAAAGGAGATTCCAACGAAACATATGGAAAAATATCCTGACAGTAAGAGCTGTTTGACAGTCACTTTCAAGAGGTTGTTGACTCTCCTTCCTCGGAGGTTTTAATGCAGAGTTTCAATACCTATCTGCCAGGGGTTCTTCAGCTGAGATTCTTGGATTGCAGGGGGTTGAACTAGATGGCCCTTGGTATCCCTTCTCACTCCACGATTCTATGATTCTGTCACCATCCAGCCCCTGCTTAAAAACTTCCAGTGAAGGAGTGCCCACCACCTCTCATGGGAGTCTGTTCCACTGTTGAACAGCTCTTACAGTCAGAAAATTATCATATGCTATTCTCAGTAATATTTGAATAATCCTGTAAGGTAGGCCGATGTTCCTACACCCATATTGTAGAGCATCTTCTGAGGCTGGGAAGATGATGTTCCCAACGCCCCTAAGTGCATGGTTCAGGAGAGACTCCCGCTTTACCTTCTGACACGAAACACCACTAAATTAGAGTTGTGTAAGTTTGCCTCTTACACAGTAGTAAGGCAGCAATCGAGGGTATATAACTTAGTTAAGGGGAGGCACGAGTTATGGAATCTTTCCCCAGAAGAGGACGCACCTAATCAAATAATGTGATTGTAACAGAAAGCTACTGTCCATTGTTACATACATGTAACACCGGTCCTGAGAGATCTGCATTGGCTCCCAGTACGTTTCCAAGCACAATTCAAAGTGTTGGTGCTGACCTTTAAAGCCCTAAATGGCCTCAGCCCACTATACCTGAAGAAGAATCTCCACCCACATCGTTCAGCCCACTGAGGTCCAGCTCCGAGGGCCTTCTGGTGGTTCCCTCGCTGCGAGAAGTTACAGGGAACCAGGCAGAGGGCCTTCTCGGTAGTGGCGCCCGCCCTGTGGAACACCCTCCCGTCAGATGTCAAGGCAATAAGCAACTATCTTACTTTTAAAAATGTATAATAAAAAATAAAAAAATTGTCCAGTAGCACCTTAGAGAACAACTAAGTTTGTACTTGGTATGAGCTTTCATGTGCATGCACACAAAAGCTCATACCAAGAACAAACTTAGTTGGTCTCTAAGGTGCTACTGGACAATTTATTATTATTATTATTTTATATTTCTTGTGCGTCAGACCAACACGGCTACCTACCTGAATCTTACTTTTAAAAGACACCTGAAGGCAGTCCTGTTTAGGGATGTTTTTAATGTTTACTGCTGTATTGTGTTTTTAATATTCGGTTGGGAGCCGCTCAGAGTGGCTGGGGAAACCCAGCCAGATGGGCATATTATTATTATTATTATTATTATTATTTATATTATTTATATTATTTATTATGGGAATATGTGTGGCCAGTTCAGAGGAATTACTGTAATTTGACATAAGTGTTGTTAAGTGTTCTTTGATAGTGTCTCTTCTATTCCAAGTACACACACAGAGATCTTTGCCACCAGTAGGAACTCACACCTGTTCTTTCTGAACAGTGTCAAAATACGGCACTGCACTCCCCATTTCCCACTATCATTTCACAACTGTTTCTTAACACCTTGTAGCAGTCCATTTTTTTCCTTAACACCAGGGGAATTTTCTCTCTCCACCCTCCGCAGTTCCCTCCCTTAGGGTAAGATGGGGTTCTTCTCCTTCTTTTCATTCATTCAATATGCCGCCCTTTATCAAAAGATTCCAGGGCAGTGCACAACATTAAAAACGTTTTACAGAATCTCAGTGATAAAAACATAATAAAAAGCATGCTGACGGACAGCCTAATAACTGGAAAACAATGCAGCTGTCCCTGCCTTACTCTTTCTAAAGCATTGACTGAATGTTGACAGCAGAGGTCAAAGAGAACAACAACTACCAGACCTTTAGAAGGCATCTCAAGGCAGCCCTTTTTAGAGAAGCTTTTAATGTTTGATGGATTTCTGTGTTTTAATGTTTTGTTGGAAGCCGCCCAGAGTGGCTGGGGGAACCCGGCCAGATGGGCGGGGTATAAATAATAAATTATTATTATAAATTATTATTATTATTATTATTATTATTATTATTATTATTATTATAGCATACAGGGCACAATCTAGCACGCTGGGACTGGAATAATAAAAAAAGGAGATTGTTTTAGGTGAACGTAAAAAGCCAAAGAGATAACAATTAACACCAGAATTTAAACCTCCATAACTCAATACAGATCAGAGCAGGTAAGATCAAACTTCCCAGGCCCTTGCATCAACAAAAAGCTCTATAAACTACATGAAAATTACATATACAGATCATAGAATGGGAAGGTGTCAGTGTTAAGGAATAAGCTAATCCAGCTTCTTACATGATTGTTAAAATACCACTTGTGAAACCTCTTTTGTTACCGTCTTTTTAGGTGGCCACATGGGAAAAAGAGGTGTACACATGTTGCAGAGATGGAATAGTGAGGAGATACCAGCTTTCAAACCTCTGACTTTATGAAAGCCATGAACACTGCGCTATGAATGCTGGATGCACTTCAGGGATTACTTAAACACCTATTTGAAACAAGTCATACATCCGTGTCCCCTGTTTCCAGGACTTTGTACGGTAGCGTGAATGGAGCACGCTGGTGTGAGATGTAGGGACCACGTTGAGACAGCACCCTAGATCAAGCTGTAGGTAACCTTCCTGCCAAGAGATGTGAACACAGCACCTCTGAAAGTTTAACGCCGTTTCCCTGCGCCGAACAGCACGGAAAGTTTGTTGGGTCAATAGTGCCCTTTTTGTATTTTCAAAAGTGTTTTTGATATCCACTGTGGGGCTGGTGGTTGTTCCTAAGTGAGGGGGAAGGAGCTGATGTGAGCGAGGAAAAGGGAGGCCAGCAGGTGTCAATAGAAAGGGGTGCGTTGGAATAACCCCTGCTCAGGCTTGCCTGCTTGTCTTGAGCTGCAAACTGCAGCAACCTTTTGTTTCCATCTCATGCCCTCCTTGCAGAATTACTCGTCTGTGGCAATTCTCACCGCCCACCAGTAAGCAGTCTGCTAGTTGTAAGTTTCCATCTTAAAATAAAACTGATTTGATCTCAAACTATTTGCCCAATTAAGTTGATTCTCTCAGGAGCAGCCCTCATTGATTTTCTTTTTAATCCTCTTCTCTTACCGTTCTTCGCTTGCCATTGATCTTTGATTCCCAACAACCAATTGCGGAGGGTTGTTTTTTATCATTTGAGGCTCTCACCAGGCCTCCTTTCATCTTTGACAAGATGAAAATAGGGTTCAGCTCTCTCATCTGACCTCAACACGGAGCACAAAAATTACTTTTCAGAAGCTACACAGGAAGAGCAGCTTGTGGGGTCTACTGCAGTCTGGCGGGACCGAAACACTCTGTTTTCACTAAACTATGTTTATACCCTGCCCTATCCAAAAGACAAGAGTAGATAACAACAAAATAAAAGAAACAAAATAGTTCAAATTCAAATGAAACAGCTAAAGATATGAGAATTAAATTCTTCAATCTGCCATTACGTTTGCTAGTGACGACGGGAGTTGGTAGTTCAGCAACATCTTGCTTGGAGGGCCATAACTTCCCCACCTGCCGTAACTTAACAAAAAACAAAATCGCAGCATCAGTTCCTGTAACTTCTTTGTTGCTGGAGAGAGTGATCGGTTGGGAATCTGATACAAGATGCCAAGGCAGTGGAAGTTGCTCCCGGTACCAGTCACCACACGGAAGCAGCTTAAGGTCCGAATGGTTTACTGTTGTGGAAGATAAGGCTCAGTAAAACAGTTCTGGATATAGATACAGACATATACAGATACATACAAGTACAAAGTATATATGTTCCTCCATATGTTGTTGTTGTTGTTTAGTTGTTTAGTCGTGTCCGACTCTTTGTGACCCCATGGACCAGAGCACGCCAGGCACTCCTGTCTTCCACTGCCTCCTGCAGTTTGGTCAGACTCATGTTGGTAGCTTCGAGAACACTGTCCAACCATCTCGTCCTCTGTTGTCCCCATATGAATGTTGTTCCTCCATATAAATCCTAGCAATTCACTGTACAACACCGGATAAATAATACCAACAGACTGACGACTGAGACTAACAGACAGACTTCCTGACAGTAAGAGCTGTTCGACAGTGGAATTTGCTGCCAAGAAGTGTGGTGGAGTCTCCTTTGGAGGTCTTTAAGCAGAGGCTTGACAGCCATATGTCAAGAATGCTTTGATGGTGTTTCCTGCTTGGCAGGGGGTTGGACTGGATGGCCCTTGTGGTCTCTTCCAACTCTATGATTCTATGACTACTAAGCTGACATACATTAAACACAGATGGAGTCTGAGTACTGGGCCACTACCGAACCCAAAGGGTGCTCATCAATGGCTCCTCTTCATCCTGGAGAGAAGTGACTAGTGGGGTGCCACAGGGTTCTGTCTTGGGCCCAGTCTTATTCAACATCTTTATCAATGTCTTGGATGATGGGCTTGAGGGCATCCTGAGCAAGTTTGCAGATGACACCAAATTGGGAGGGGTGGCTAATACCCCAGAGGACAGGATCACACTTCAAAATGACCTTAACAGATTAGACAACTAGGCCAAAGCAAACAAGATGAATTTTAACAGGGAGAAATGTAAAGTACTGCACTTCGGCAAAAAATAATGAAAGCCACAAATACAGGATGGGTGACACCTGGCTTGAGAGCAGTACATGTGAAAAGGATCTAGGAGTCTTGGTAGACCACAAACTTGGCATGAGTCAACAGTGTGATGCAGCAGCTAAAAAAGCCAATGCAATTCTGGGCTGCATCAATAGGTGTATAGCATCTAGATCAAGGGAAGTAATAGTACCACTGTATTCCGCTCTGGTCAGACCTCACCTGGAATACTGTGTCCAGTTCTGGGCACCACAGTTCAAGAAGGATACTGACAAGCTGGAACGTGTCCAGAAGAGGGCAACGAAAATGGTCAAAGGCCTGGAAATGATGCCTTATGAGGAACGGCTTAGGGAGCTGGGTATGTTTAGCCTGGAGAAGAGAAGGTTAAGGGGTGATATGATAGCCATGTTCAAATATATAAATGGGTGTCATATAGAAGAGGGTAAAAGGTTGTTTTTTGCTGCTCCAGAGAAGCAGACACGGAGCAATGGATTCAAGCTACAAGAAAGAAGATTCCACCTTAAAATTAGGAAGAACGCCTTGACAGTAAAAGCTGTTTGGCAGTGGAATTTGCTACCAAGGAGTGTGGTGGAGTCTCCTTCTTTGGAAGTCTTTAAGCGGAGGCTTGACGGCCATATGTCAGGAGTGCTTTGATGGTGTTTCCTGCTTGGCAGGGGGTTGGACTGGCTGGCCCTTGTGGTCCTTCCAACTATGATTCTATGATTCTATCATAGCAATTTGCATGGCTTGCAGTGTGCCTACGATTAGCTCATCCACGGAGTATTTTACTCTCATGAACGTTACCAGCCTCTTCTCACGTCCAGTTACTTCAACATGATCAAGTACATGTGTTTGAACTGGAAGACGGGACAGGTCAGAACATTTGTCCATTTAGCTAGATTTGATTTTATTATTTATTAGATTTATTATTATTAGGTGGCGCTGTGGTTAAACCACTGAGCCTAGGGCTTGCTGATCAGAAGGTCGGCGGTTCGAATCCCTGTGATGGGGTGAGCTCCCGTTGCTTGGTCCCAGCTCCTGCCAACCTAGCAGTTCGAAAGCACATCAAAATGCAAGTAGATAAATAGGAACCTCTACAGCGGGAAGGTAAACGGTGTTTCCATGTGCTGCTCTGGTTTGCCAGAAGTGGCTTTGTCATGCTGGCCACATCACCTGGAAGCTATACGCCGGCTCCCTCGGCCAATAATGCGAGATGAGCGCGCAACCCCAGAGTCGGTCACGACTGGACCTAATGGTCAGGGGCCCCTTTACCTTTACTTTACTGCCCTTTATCAGAAGATTTTCAGACTGAAAAGCAGCTCTCCAGAATCTTCAAGCAGAAGCATCCTGCCTTCTGATTCTTTGAGCCGGAGCTATATTAAGATGATTCATAATTACATTTGTTAGTCGCTTCGTATGGGGTGGGTGGGAGTGCCCCGGCACAACTTCACAAGAGAAAATACAACAGATAGAAACTATTAAAACCAGGAAATTCAAAGCGATATATAATGCAACAAGCTTAAAATGCTCATCCAATAACATAAATCCTATCCACTCCAGTTCCATATATTTTTTATCAGGGATACAAATAACATTAAAATGCTGCATAATACATGCTGTTGGGATTATCTAGCAATGTAGAATTGCCAATCCCTTCTTAAAAGTACAAAAAGGAAGGTCTGGAGGAAACCCACCCACCCACATTTTGGCCATTATTGCTGCAATCGTGTCCCTAACTCCACTTGTGAAATGACATTTAGCTTTTTAGTCTCTTCCCCTGGAACTTCGATAAGAGCAGGTGGTGGGAAGACATTTATTTTATATATGCATTTGCTGAATTATAAACCGTCCCCCAAACCCCGAAACCTTTCCTCAAGAGGGAGTTGTTGCTCCATCCTCTTGAACGTTTTAGGAGGCTCTCAAAAAGAAACTTAAGAAGAGCCTGCTGGATCAGGCCAGTCAGTGGCCCATCTGGTCCAGCTGAGCATCCTGTTCTCACAGGGACCAAAGGGATGTCTTTGGTGGGAAACCAGCAAGCAGAGCCAGAGCCCAAGAGCAACTCTCCCCTTCTGTGGTTTGCAGCAACTGGGCATTTAGAAAGAAGCATTGTTGCCTCCAGCTTTGGAGGGCAGAGCTATCCTGGCCTGTGGACATCGATGTAGCTCTCTATTCCACGTATTGGTGCACTTATCTTTTAAAGATCTCTAGCTAGGTTGGTGGTCAGCATTGCCTCCTGCGGGAAGGAGTTCCGCCGTTCCATAGTCCTCCCCATCCTTTGCCCCGCGCGCTGGGGTCTTGCTCTCCCTTCGCGTCGGGACAGAGAAGCCCCGCAGAAAGCCACAGCTCCCGTCGCCAGCGCTGCTTCTGGGAGAGGGAGAAGCGCGGAGCTGCCTGCCGGGGTTGCCAAACGCCCGCCACGGACCCAGCTCAGCCTTTCCCCGTTGGGGCTTCCTCGTCTCGAAAGGCCCCGCCGTCGGCGAGGGAAGAAGGGGCGCATGCTTTGCATTTGCTGTACTGCCGCATGCATTTGTTGCAAATGCACGCGGCAGTTTTAGCAATTGCAAATGCACGCGGCGGCAATCGCAAAACGCGGCAGTGCAAAAAAAATTGCAAGCACGCAGCAGTGCGGAAATGCAAGCATGCAAGTGCATGTGGCGGTTGCGTGCAGTGGCGCAGCAACTGCAAGTATGCAGCAAATGCACGCGGCGGGTTGCGTGTGGTAGTTGCAGCAGTCGCAAAGCCCGCGGCAGTGCACAAATTTGCAAGCATGCAGCAGTGCGGGAAATGCAAGCATGCAGCAAGTGCATGTGGTGGGTGGGTACGGCGGCGCAGCAATAGCAACCATGCAGCAAATGCGCGCGGCGGCGCAGCAATAGCAAAGCTTGCTGAGAATGGGGTTCCGGACGCGGGCGGCTGCGCCAAGGGACTACGACTCCCGCCATGCACCGCGCCCGGCGGGGGAGGCGGGGCCGGGCGGCGTCCCTAGCAACGGGAGAAGCAGCGGTGTCGAGTGGGTAGAGCAGGCGGGCCGGGCCTGGCCTGGCCGGGGAGTTTGCGCCGCGATGGGTCAGGATTACTACGCCGTCCTGGATCTCACCCGCAGCGCCAAGGATGCGGACATCAAGAAGGCGTGAGACCCGGGAGGGGTTGCGGGACACGGGTCTGCGCGTGTGTACTTGGGTCACATGCGGGATCAACGCGGTGGCGTTTGCGTGCACATGTTCCCCTATCTATGCGCGCGATGTACTTATTATTTATACCAGTTTTTTATATAATTTTTTTTTAGGGGTACCTTACATTGCATGCCGCTTTTCCAGGGGATGTTTGGCCCCTGATTCCTGCCAGCCCCCTCTCCTTGCCTCCCCAAGCCTTTTCTCCCAGCTCTGGAAACAGATCCGCTTGAGAGCAGTGGGCTGGATCCTTACCTTCCCCTGTCCACCACAGGCCACATACCTTGTCAATCACCATGACATCAGGTTACCCATTTCATAGAATCCCCCTCCAAGCAGACGACAAACTGATTGCCAGGACTTGCTATACAGTAATGCGCTGCACACGGGAAACTCCTTTTGCCCCAGCAAAAACGGATGTTTTGGGTCTGTTGGATCTCAGGACTTCTTTGCAGGAAGGCATTTTCTGATGCTGATAAGATGCTGGAGGTTTAATGATCGAAACGTCTCGTTGAGGCATGATACGGGCATTTTGTAGGGTTGCCATATTTCAAAAAGTAAAAACCAGGAGACCCCGAAAGTTGTTGAGCTTTTCCTAACCTGAAAGTTGTTGAGCAATTCCACCTTTGAAAACCCGGACATATGGCAGCCCTAATTTTCAATGATATAATCATCTTATTGTTATTATTATTATTAATTAAATTTGTATACGTTCTCTGGTTGGCCATTCGTGCACATTCATTTCGGCAGACGAATCTGACTCACAGATGGAAGTCGATGGGTGTGTGGATCTGACCCCCGGTTGGAATTAACCAAGTTGGTCTTAAAGGAGGGTGTGTATTTGTGTGAGTAGCAATTGATGGCACCCCAAACCAAAAGACAATGCCCCCCCATCTCCTTGCCCAGAGACAACGCCAGTGTAAAGTGTGAATAAGATTGGTAATTTTTTTTAGTTGAATGGAAGGATTACACCCTTGGCCAGTGCTTTCAGGCCTGTTAAAATCTAAAAAGCTAAAGAGAATTCAAATGTATATATTTAAGGGAGCAGGGGAGCATACGGTACTACAGGGAGGGAGAGAGAGAGAGACTCCAGGTAAGCCTGGTAATATCCCACACCTGAAACCCTCGAGAGATGCTTGCTGTCTGTGCCAGGCATGGCCAAACTTGGCCCTCCAGATGTTTTGGGAATACAACTCCCATCATTCCTAGCTAACAGGACCAGCGGTCAGGGATGTTGGGAGTCGTAGTCCCAAAACATCTGGAGGGCCAAGTTTGGCCATACCTGGCACTGTAGACAGTACTCAGCTCCATTGGCCAGCCGTCTCAGTTGGTACAAGACCGCTTCGCCTGCACCCTGTGATCGCAGCAGCCCCTCTGTCCTGTTTTGCAGCTATCGGAAGCTGGCCTTGAAGTACCACCCCTATAAGAACAAGGAGCCATGGGCCAGAGAAAAGTTTAAGCAGCTTGCGGAAGCCTATGATGTCCTGAGTGATCGTGAGTAGGAGGGGATTCGCTTCATTTGTGTGTCTTGGGAAAGGCCCTCTGCCGATGTCACACGAAGACATTGCCTTAGTATTTAATGACTAAACAGATGTGTTGCTGCCGTTTATTTTATCAGAAAGCTTTTAATATCTGATGTTGTGTTGTGTTCTTTTGTATTCTGTTGGAAGCTGCCCACAGTGGTTGGGGCAACCCAATCAGATGGGCGGGGTGCAAGTATTAGTATTATTAGTACAGTCGTACCTCGGTTTAAGTACGCTTCGGTTTGAGTGCTTTCAGTTTAAGTACTCCGCGGACCCGCCTGGAATGGATTAACCCACTTTCCATTACTTTCAGTGGGAAAGTTCACTTCAGGTTAAGTACAGACTTCCGGAACCAATTGTGTACTTAAACCAAGGTACCACTGTATTAGTACAGTATAGGTATTAGTATTAATACTTTGGCCACCTCATGAGAAGAGAAGAATCCTTGGAAAAGACCTTGATGTTGGGAAAGATGGAGGGCACTAGGAGAAGGGGACGACAGAGGACGAGATGGTTGGACAGTGTTCTCGAAGCTACAAACATGAGTCTGACCAAACTGCGGGAGGCAGTGCAAGACAGGAGTGCCTGGCGTGCTCTGGTCCATGGGGTCACGAAGAGTCGGCCACGACTAAGCGACTAAACAACAACAACAACATGAAAATTACATGAAAATTATCGTCGGTATCTGACACTGAGTAAACTGGCAAAAATGTATAAATCTAAATCAAACAAGTGTTGGAAAAGTAAAGAGAAAGAAGGTTCTTTTTATCATATGTGGTGGTCTTGTAGTAAGGTTAAAGGCCCTTTTGGACTACAATTCCCATAATCCCTGACCACTGGTCCTGTTAGCTACGGATCATGGGAGTTGTAGGCCAAAACATCTGGAGGGGATGCCTGCTCTTGAGAGTCCCATGGACTGCAAGAAGATCAAACCTATCCATTCTGAAGGAAATCAGCCCTGAGTGCTCACTGGAAGGACAGATCGTGAAGCTGAGGCTCCAATACTTTGGCCACCTCATGAGAAGAGAAGACTCCCTGGAAAAGACCCTGATGTTGGGAAAGATGGAGGGCACTAGGAGAAGGGGACAACAGAGGACGAGATGGTTGGACAGTGTTCTCGAAGCTACGAACATGAGTTTGAGCAAACTGCGGGAGGCAGTGGAAGACAGGAGTGCCTGGCGTGCTCTGGTCCATGGGGTCACGAAGAGTCGGACACGACTAACCAAATTAGGACAGTGGTACCTCGACTTACGAACGACTCGACAACCGAATTTTTCGACTTACGAATGGGGCAAATGGCCGCATGCTTACGAATCCGAACGGAAACTGCGGCGGTTTTAGATAGGGTTTCTTCGACTTGCGAATTTTTCCGTTTCCAATGCATTTCTATGGGAAATCGCGTTTCCAGTGCCGCTTTTCGACCTACGAATTTTTCGACCTACGAAGGTGTCTTCAGAACGGATTAAATTCGTAAGTCGAGGCGCCACTGTGTTAGTATTAGTATTAGGACCCCAACCCATCTGACTGGGCTGATCCAGCCACTCTGGGCGGCTTCCAAAATTTATTTAGAAAATAATAAAACGTTGCACATTAAAAGGCTTCCCTATTGCAGTGGAAGCCCAGGTTCCGAACGTGATCCAGGGGCCTTTCTCCAGGTGCCCCCACCAAGTGGCTATGAGCGGGACTCTGTGGCCTTCCTAGGGAAGCTTGCCTGTTACCTACTCCCCCCTCCAATGCTGGAAGAATTTATTTATTTTTAATTCTCCCTAGCTTTTAAAGCACAGAAGCCTTTTAAGGGTTTGGATTTGGAATGTTTCCCTGCTTGGGAATTTGCTGCTTCTGATTATCTGCTGCCTCGTTCTATGTAGCATTTTCTATTCTCATGGTTTATGTTGCATTTTGACAACAAACAATACCACACACACACACACTTGAAAGGCTGTAGAATATTAATCAGCCAATGGCCTTTTTTTGAAAAGGAACATTTATGCCTGGTGCCTAAAAGGGCCGGGGGGGGGGGGAGGGGGGCACTTAATGCTTCGTCAAAGCAGGAAGAGACACAGATGAACTACTTTATATGTATACAGGTGAAACTCGGAAAATTAGTATATTGTCAAAAAGTGCATTTATTTCAGTAATGCAACTTATTATTTTTTATTTTTATTTTAATTTTTACAAATGCTTTCTTTTGGAAATTCCACAGTAATAAAACAAATACTTACAACAATACAAAAACAAACATCGCCGTTTCATTAATTGCATTCCATTTATAATTGACCCGCCTAATGAAAAATAATTACAATGACAACAAATAAAGGCTTGGCATATCTTGCTTTGCATGTCTTGCATCTATCTCATATATTGGTTTCACTTATAAGTTGCATTACTGAAATAAATGCACTTTTTGACGATATTCTAATTTTCCGAGTTTCACCTGTAGATGCAAATTTAGAAATGAGTACTGTACATAAAAAGACATCTCACCATTGTGGGGAGGACGGTGACCAGGCGAGCTGTTTGCCTGCTCAGTTTCCTGCCCAGCTGCAAACTTTGAGGCCCCTCCTCCTTTTCCTTCTTGGGCTTCTTTACCTTTAAAACTGGATTGGACCTGGCAGTCCTTCCACTAGAGGACTGCTCTCTGTAGATCAGAACACCAGGCAGTCCACCTTCCACGCCCCAACCTGTCTGCCTCCATCCCTTCCCCACCTGTATCTCCTTCTTCCTTAGCACTGAAGAAGGGCATTTACGACAAATTTGCCGAGGAAGGTCTCAAAGGAGGGATCCCTTTGGAGTTTACGGTGGACACCCCCTGGACAGAAGGCTATGTGTTCCACGGAAACCCCGAGAAGGTCTTCCGGGAATTCTTTGGAGGAGACAACCCCTTTGCTGGTAGGCCCGAGCGCCACATTTTGTCAAGATACTCGATGCATCTCGGATCTCCCCTGCTTTTGAGCATTTTCCAGATCAGACAGAGCCCTTTCCACGGTGTGAGGGGCAGGGGGTGCGGTTAGCAAAATCAGATGGCAACTCGCAAATGCCACTGGCATCCTTGCAGGGAAGTAGGTTAAGAACCCTGGCGCTGTCTGGTGCTCAGGGCGTAGAAAAGTATGGGGTTTCCCACCACCCCAATCTCTGATCGGTGCAAGATTCCAGGGGTTCCCAGGGCTTGTGGTTTGCTTTTGGAAATAAGTGGCAGCGGAGACTGTGGCGTCTTTAGGATATATGGTTTATTTATTTACACCACATATACAACCTGAGCCTACGATGGAGGGCTTCACAGCATCAACATCTCAAGAAGGTCTTGTTTCTCCCATAGAAATCCAACTTTACTCTCAAAGGATGCTCCGACTTGCTCTCTCTCTCTCCAGCTTGCCGCTTTTTTATCTAGGTCACATCTCTCCACCCTAAACTCAGGCTTTGTCCGTCTCGCTATGAGCAGTGTTAGAAATTCAGATACATAAACTCATCGCCAAATGGCACCTTAGACCTAGGTTACGGTTGCCACAATGGAATGTCTAGGTGCCCAGTTTTGTTTGTTTGTTTGTTTTGCAATTGAACTTGTTATTGTTGTTGTTGTTTAGTCGTTTAGTCGTGTCCGACTCTTCGTGACCCCATGTTTGTTGTAGGGGAGGAAGGGAAAGGAGAATGTTAGCCGCTTTGAGACTCCTACGGGTAGTGATAAAGCGGGAAATCAAATCCAAACTCCCCAATAAAGACCAAGCCTAATGGCTGCTGTTTTGCTCTGATATTACTGGCTGGTGTCCTTGTTGCTTTGTCCAAGGGAGCCCTCAGATTTTCTCCGTTAACATAAAATACTTTCCCCCAGTCTTATACATCTTAGCAAGCCTCCTCAGAGTTAAATACCATCTGTGAATCACGTTCATGTAGTCCTCCTTCAAAGAATTACATGCTGTAAACTTCCAAGTCCCTCTCCCAGAGTTTTTCCCAGTGTGATTTCACCCATTTTACAATCCGGGTTTAAAAGTGAACGGGTTTAAAAGTGAACCAGATTTTTAGAAGACATCTGAAGGCAGCCCTGTTTAGGGAGGCTTTTAATATTTAATAGATTATCTTATTTCATTTTTCTGTTGGAAGCCGCCCAGAGTGGCTGGGGAGACCCAGCCAGATGGGCGGGGTATAAATAACAATAAATAAATAAATAAATAAATAATAATAATAATTTGTTGTTGTTTAGTCGTTTAGTCGTGTCCGACTCTTCGTGACCCCGTGGACCAGAGCACGCCAGGCACTCCTGTCTTCCACTGCCTCCCGCAGTTTGGTCAAACTCATGTTCGTAGCTTTGAGAAGACTGTTCAAGAGAAGAGAACTTGTTATTAGCAGTATAAAAAAATCCTTCAGTAGCACCTTAAAGACCAACTAAGTTTTTATTTTGGTATGAGCTTTTGTGTGCATGCACACTTCTTCAGATCTCAAAGCAGCTGTTTTATTACAGAAAAATTTCAGAAACAGACTGGAAAGAGAAGTTGCTGAATTGGAACTCATTACCAAGCTTAAAACCATGGAGCCACCTGGGATGAACAAAGACATAGGATTCTTATCTCATTATGCATGATCAAGCTTTCTTTAGCGCCTCAGCCCTTGCTTTTCCCCCCGCAGGACCAATTGCAGTCATCAGCAGTCGTTAACAGCCATCAACAGGTTTACCACTCCTATCAGCCCATCACCCATTCCCACCCACCCCCACCACCCTCTGAATATTCATAAGGGTCTGGCTCTTCTGTTTCAAGTGTATCTGAAGAAGTGTGCATGCACACAAAAGCTCATATCAAAATAAAAACTTAGTTGGTCTTTAAGGTGCTACTGAAGGATTTTTTTTTATTTTGCTTCGACTCAGACCAACACGGCTACCTACTTGTTATTAGCAGTGTTATTATTAATTTCATTTCTATACCTCTTCATAGAATGCTGCAGCGAGGCTCCTCACGGGGACCTTGCCATGGAAGCATATTCATCCAGTGCTTTACCAGCTGCACTGGCTCTGAGAACACTGTCCAGCTGCCACAATTCTGAGTATTTATAGGGGCCTTCTTAGTGGTGGCACCCAGGCAGGCATCTTCCTCCCTTTTCAGTTAGTGATGTGTAAACAAATAACAATCACATCCCCCGACACTGATTTTTTTTCTTGCTTAGAGTTCTACACTGCAGAAGGGGCTGAAGTCAACATGGCGTTTGGGGGGCTGCGTGGGAGGGGAGTGAAAAAGAAGGACCCTCCGATCGAGAGAGATCTCTACCTTTCACTGGAAGACTTGTTCTACGGATGCACCAAAAAAATCAAGATTTCACGCAGGGTAAGGAAAGAAGTATAATAATAATAATAATAATAATAATAATAATAATAATATATTATTTATACCCCGCCCATCTGGCCGGGTTCCCCCAGCCACTCTGGGCGGCTTCCAACAAAATATTAAAATACAGAAATCCATCAAACATTAAAAGCTTCCCTAAACAGGGCTGCCTTGAGATGCCTTCTAAAGGTCTGGTAGTTGTTGTTCTCTTTGACCTCTGGTGGGAGGGCATTCCACAGGGCGGGTGCCACTACCGAGAAGGCCCTCTGCCTGGTTCCCTGTAACTTGGCTTCTCGCAGTGAGGGAACCGCCAGAAGGCCCTCGGCGCTGGACCTCAGTGTCCGGGTAGAACGATGGGGGAGGAGACGCTCCTTCAGGTATACTGGACCGAGGCCGTTTAGGGCTTTCAAGGTCAGCACCAACACTTTGAACGGTGCTCGGAAACGTACTGGGAGCCAATGTAGGTCTTTCTAGACCGGTGTTACGTGGTCTCGGCGGCCGCTCCCAGTCACCAGTCTAGCTGCCGCATTCTGGGTTAGTTGTAGTTTCCGGGTCACCTTCAAAGGTAGCCCCACGTAGAGCGCATTGCAGTAGTCCAAGCGAGAGATAACTAGAGCATGCACCACTCTGGCGAGACAGTCAGCGGGCCGGTAGTGTCTCAGCCTGCGTACCAGATGGAGCTGATAGACAGCTGCCCTGGACACAGAATTGACCTGCGCCTCCATGGACAGCTGTGAGTCCAGAATGACTCCCAGGCTGCGCACCTGGTCCTTCAGGGGCACAGTTACCCCATTCAGGACCAGGGAGTCCTCCACACCTGCCCGCCTCCTGTCCCCCACAAACAGTACTTCTGTCTTGTCGGGATTCAAACTCCTTAGGCGTTGGTTATTTCCTTGACATCTGGTGGGAGGGCGTGGGAGACGCTCCTTCAGGTCTACTGGGCCGAGGCCGTTTAGGGCTTTCAAGGCCACCACCAATGTACTGGGAGCCAATGTAGGTCTTTCAGGACCGGTGTTATATGGTCTCGGCGGCCACTCACCCAGCAACTTCCATGACTCCTCTCTAAACCCTTCAGGTCATGAATGAGGACGGCCATGCTTCCACCATCAAAGACAAGATCCTGACCATCGATGTGCGCTCAGGGTGGAAGCAAGGAACCAAGATCACCTTTCAAGAGGAGGGAGACCAGGTAATGCTATCTTGGGGAACGAGGGAGGAGAGAGGCTGCTTAAATCTTGGAGCGCCCCTGCCCACGATTGCATCTCAATATTTGCTGTTACGAGAAGAATGATTCCGACTCGAGGGTTACCTCGCACGACCCTGTGCTAAAGTTAGTCCCCATGAGAGGGAATTCTCACAGCGTCTCCACCCCGGATCATTTAGCCCAGACACTGAGGTCCAGCTCCGAGGGCCTTCTGGCGGTTCCCTCCCTGCGAGAAGTGAGGTTGCAGGGAACCAGGCAGAGGGCCTTCTCGGTGGTGGCGCCCGCCCTGTGGAACGCCCTCCCATCAGATGTCAAAGAGATAAATAACTACCTCACATTTAGAAGACATCGGAAGGCAGCCCTGTTCAGGGAAGTTTTTAATGTGTGACATTTTAATGTATTTTTAATCTTTGTTGGAAGCCGCCCAGAGTGGCTGGGGAAACCCAGCCAGATGGGCAGGGTACAAATAATAAATTGTTGTTGTTGTTGCTTCCCCTGCCACCAACCTCAATAGCTGTAGCATGAGCGGTTTTTCTCTGGACTGGAGCCATGGGTTTTTATAACATCAGGTTGAAGTCCAACCAGTGCAGCGCTTGGTTGTTTTTTGGGGTGGGGAGCTGGGGCCAGACTTGCCCCTGTGTGGGCACCCTTCCCACCTTACACAGTGGGCAAAGGGGTCAGTGGGTCTTACCTTCTGCCCTCCCTGCAGATGCCGGGGACAACCATTGGGTCTGAACCCCACGCGCCCTTTGGGCTTCTTCCTGCGTTTCGTTCCAGGGCCCAAACATCATCCCAGCAGACATCATCTTCATCGTCAAGGAGAAGATCCACCCCAGATTTAAGAGAGAAGACGACAACCTGATCTATGTGGCCCCGCTCCCTCTGGGGAAGGTAATCCAGGGAGCCAGACTATCCCCCTTTTTCTCCCCAGGTTGGCTAATAATGCCCCTTCTGCTTACTATATGTTACTGGGTCTAGCAGACTAACCTTCTTCTCAGGATCCATGCAGTAACACACACACACACACACACACACACACACACACACACACACACCGAGCTAACGGAAGACTGCCGAGCAGAGACTCGCAAAGAGTGGCAGCGGGCAGCCTCTTCTGAAGGCAGACACCTCGGCTCCAGCCTCAATTTCCTTTCTTTCTCACCAGTGAGCTCTGGCAGCTTGGGAATGAAATGTCTCAGGGGGCATTTCAGACCCGCGTTTGAAGAGCAGCCTGCCTGCATGGAGGGAAGCGCTTTGGGGGGGGGGGCGCTTTAGGGAGGTTTCCTGCATGCAGCGAGAAGAGGTGCGTGTCCCTCCCTGCTTTTGTCAACATCGCCAATCCTCTCCCGTCCACACACTTGGTGTCATTGCAGCACCCATTCAGTCTTGGGATTGTAGCCGTTGCCACCCCACCAAGGACATAGCCATGTTCAAATATATAAAAGGATGTCATATAGAGGAGGGAGAAAGGTTGTTTTCTGCTGCTCCAGAGAAGCGGACACGGAGCAATGGATTCAAAGTACAAGAAAGAAGATTCCACCTAAACATTAGGAAGAACTTCCTGACAGTAAGAGCTGTTTGACAGTGGAATTCGCTGCCAAGAAGTGTGGTGGAGTTTCCTTTGGAGGTCTTTAAGCAGAGGCTTAACAGCCATATGTCAAGAATGCTTTGATGGTGTTTCCTGCTTGGCTGGATGGCCCTTGTGGTCGCTTCCAACTCTATGATTCTATTATTCTAAGGAGGCTTCCCGTCGCTTCTCTGTGTGAAGCCCTGTTCTGCTTCCAGGCAGGCCTAGCCCTCACGCAGGAGCAGGGAGCATGGGCTCCTCCACAGAGCCAGCCGTCCTCAAAATGCTGGACGTAAGCCAAAAGCCAAGCTTCTCTGCGCAGGAGTCATAAAGTGCGACTCCCATTGTAATCCGGAAATTAAGTGTGCCTCAGTTGTCAGAAATTTAGGCTACCTTAAGCTTGGTTTTCTGTGGACCGTCCTGAGATCTTACGATGAAAGGCAATATTTAGATCTAATAGATAGGTAAAATAACCTGCCCTCAGCCTCCGGCACTTTGCTTCGCAGGCTCTGACCGGGTGCACCGTGGATGTGAAGACCCTGGACGAAAGGCTGCTCAACATCCCTCTCAACGACATTGTACAGTAAGTGCCTGCGGCCAACAGTCCTTGTCCCAGAAGGGGAGGAATCATGGAACCCTAAGAGTTGTAGAGCTGGAAGGGTTCCCCAAGGGTCATCTAGTCCAGCCCCCTGCAATGCAGGAATTGCAGCTATAAAGAATCCATGATGAATGGCCACCCCACCTCCAAGGAAGGGGAGTCCACCACCTTTTGAGGGAGACCTTTCTAAAACAAGCTTGGTTTCCCCCCCTGCTATGGAGGGTAGGACTCGAACCCATGGCTTCAAGTTACAAGAAAGGAGATTTCGACTAAACATCAGGAAGAAGTGTTGGTGCTGACCTTTAAAGCCCTAAACGGCCTCGGCCCAGTAGACCTGAAGGAGCGTCTCCACCTCCA
Source organism: Zootoca vivipara (assembly GCF_963506605.1). Lineage (NCBI taxonomy): Eukaryota > Metazoa > Chordata > Lepidosauria > Squamata > Lacertidae > Zootoca > Zootoca vivipara. Next base: position 97,206,649 of record NC_083279.1, read on the forward strand.
TCGCTTTGCCCGGACACTGAGGTCCAGCGCCGAGGGCCTTCTGGCGGTTCCCTCCCTGCGAGAAGCGAGGCTACAGGGAACCAGGCAGAGGGCCTTCTTGGTGGTGGCACCCGCCCTGTGGAACGCTCTCCCACCAGATGTCAAAAAGAAAAATAACTACCAGACTTTTAGAAGACATCTGAAGGCAGCCCTGTTTAGGGAAGCTTTTAATCTTTAAGAAATTAGTGTATTCTAATATTTCTGTTGGAAGCCGCCCAGAGTGGCTGGGAAAACCCAGCCAGATGGGCGGGGTATAAATAATAAATAATAATAATAATAAATAATTTATTATGGTAAGAGCTGTTCAATGGTGGAACGGTCTCCCTCGGCAGATGGTGGACTCTCCTTCCTTGGAGGTTTTTAAGCAGAGGTTGGGTGGCCATCCGTCATGGATGCTTTAGCTGAGATTACTGCATTGCAGGGGGTTGGACTAGATGACCCTCGGGGGATCCCTTCAAACTCTACGATTCTCTGTTTCTAGGATTTGCTCGCTTTCCATATACAACTGAGCCTTGCAGGTGGCGATGCAAAGCTACATGCCAGCCAGCAAAGAGGGGGTGGGAAGATTCCCAGTATGTTTCTGAGCACAACTCAAAGTGTTGGTGCTGACCTTGAAAGCCCTGGGCCAGAACCATCAGTCTTTTCAGCTGCTCAAGGGACACAAACATCACCACGTTCCAGGATCCCAGTCGCAGGAAGGAGGGTATGAAACTGAAGAAGACAGAGGCACCCAGTTAGCCAATGTGCTGCCCTCCTCCCTTGAAAGACATAGGAAGACGCTTCCATGGGCATCGTGTAGGCCAGGGGTCAGGAACCCTAGGCCTGGGGGCCAAATCCAGCCCTGCAAGCTTCTGGCTATGTGGGGCTACCTTTGAAGGTGACCTGGAAAGTGCAATTAATCCAGAATGCGGCAGCTAGATTGGTGACTGGGAGCGGCCAAGATCACGTAACATCGGTCTTGAAAGACCTACATTGCCTCCCAGTACATTTCCAAGTACAATTCAAAGTGTTGGTGCTGACCTTGAAAGCCCTAAACGGCCTCGGTCCAGTAGACCTGAAGGAGCGTCTCCACCCCCATCGTTCAGCCCGGACACTGAGGTCCAGCTCTGAGGGCCTTCTGACGATTCCCTCCCTGTGAGAAGGGAGGTTACAGGGAACCAGGCAGAGGGCCTTCTCGGTGGTGGCTCCCGCCCTGTGGAACGCCCTCCCATCAGATGTCAAGGAAATAATCAACGCCTAAGGACTTCCTTTCCTTACCCTGTGTGAAATCTTGATTTTTTTTGTTGCAATCTTGATTTTTTTTGACATCCCATCAGATGTCAAGGAAATAAACAACGATGCGACTTTTAGAAGACACCTGTTTAGGGAAGTCTTTTAATGTTTGATGTTTTATAGTGTTTTTAATATTCTGTTGGGTGCCGCCCAGAGTGGCTGGGGAAACCCAGCCAGATGGGTGGGGTATAAATAGTAAATTATTATTATTTCTCTGTTGGGGGGGTGGCCCCTTTTCTCTCCCCACCCCCCACCAGCTGCTGAATCTGAGTACGGCCTCTCTTTTCCCTTCAGCCCCAAGTACTACAAGGTGGTGCCAGGAGAGGGAATGCCCCTGGCCAGCGACCCCACCTGCAAGGGGGACCTCATCATGTACTTCGACATCCTCTTCCCCCAAAGGCTCACCCCGGCCAAGAAGGATATGTTGAGGCGCGCCCTCCTGACCTGAGCAACACCAACCCCAGCCCCTGAAAGCCCATACCTTTGTTCCTTTCCTTGACCCCCTTTTCTTCAAAGAAATAAAAGCTAATTTTTGCCAGATTTTGGTCCTCCCTTCTTTATGACTACTGGTCTGGGGAGATAAAACCCCAGCCCCACAAATAGATGCAACCAGCTCATTTGCTGACAAACCTAGACAGCATCTTAAAAAGCAGAGACATCATCTTGCCGACAAAGGTCCGTATAGTTAAAGCTATGGTTTTCCCAGTAGTGATGTATGGAAGTGAGAGCTGGACCATAAAGAAGGCTGATCGTCGAAGAATTGATGCTTTTGAATTATGGTGCTGGAGGAGACTCTTGAGAGTCCCATGGACTGCAAGAAGATCAAACCTATCCATTCTGAAGGAAATCAGCCCTGAGTGCTCACTGGAAGGACAGATCCTGAAGCTGAGGCTCCAGTACTTTGGCCACCTCATGAGAAGAGAAGACTCCCTGGAAAAGACCCTGATGTTGGGAAAGATGGAGGGCGCAAGGAGAAGGGGACGACAGAGGACGAGATGGTTGAACAGTGTTCTTGAAGCTACCAACATGAGTTTGACCAAACTGCAGGAGGCAGTGGAAGACAGGAGTGCCTGGCGTGCTATGGTCCATGGGGTCACGAAGAGTCAGACACGACTAAACAACTAAACAAGTTGAGGCCAACAATGCAGAGGCGTATTTACAGATCTGCAGTACAGTTGTACCTTTGTTCTCAAACGCCTTGGTACTCAAACAACTTGGAACTCAAACCCTGCAAACCCGGAAGCAAGTGTTCAGGTTTGCGAACTTTTTTCAGAAGTTGAATGTGCTCTGTTTTGAGTGTTTACACTGAGGTCTGTCTGTTTTTGCTATTTTGTGTTTTTGTCTTTGCAGCTCTTTTTGTGCGACTGCAGTACATTGTTTATTGCTTTCATTTTATGGATCAGTGGTCTCGCTAGATAGTAAAGTGCATGTTAAATTTCTGTTTTAGAAGTCTGGAACGTATTAATTCATTTTGCATTACTTTCTATGGGAAAGCTCGCCTTGGTTTTGGAACGCTTTGGTTTTGGAACGGACTTCCGGAATGGATTAAGTTTGAGAACCAAGGCACCACTGTACGCCACTTGAAGGTTGCTTCCACCTGCAGATCTCTTCCCAGTGTGGTGTAGTGGTTAAGAGCGGTGGCCTCGTAATCTGGGGAACCGGGTTCGAGTCTCCGCTCCTCCACATGCAGCTGCTGGGTGACCTTGGGCTAGTCACACTTCTCTGAACTCTCAGCCCCACCCACCTCACAGAGTGTTTGTTGTGGGAGAGGAAGGGAAAGGAGAATGTTAGCCGCTTTGAGACTCCTTCGGGTAGTGATAAAGCGGGATATCAAATCCAAACTCCTTCTTCTTCCCAGATCAGGACCTGGTCCAGGGGCCAGGTGGAGGTATTCTACATTTGCTTGGTCGATTAGAGCCGCCTTGTGGAATCATGCAATATGCACCCACGATGGGGGGGGGGGGAGAACCAAAGACGCTGCAGGAACGAGCACAGGGCAGCTTTGTACTTTAGCTTTATTTTTAAAAAACGAGACATGCACAACACAAAATGTGCTTTTAAAGGAGAATAAAATCCACCGCCACTTTCCACCATCACAAACAGCCCCACCGAAATGTTAAAACACACAAGAAGAGAAGTCTCGCCATGCATTTTTTTCTCTACTTGGAAAGTTTTTAAAGTTGTGCACCATTAACCGAGACACAAGGTCTTTTATTAAGCTCTGCAGAAAATCCTAAAGGAGAGAGTCGCTTCCCGGAACAGAATGCAGACTGCAAGGACCACCTGGAGTGGTGGACAGGGACCAGAAAAGGTTTCCTGTTTCCCGGAGGGTGAGGACCCCAGATTCCCTCTCCACCAGCCGGCATCTCCTGCCACCAAGCTTGATGCCAAGGAGACATTCCTTTCGCCCTACCAAGAAAGAGCATGAGAGGGAAAGGGCATGGCGTCCTCAGCCTCCTTTGTGTCTCCAGAACCGCTGGCCAGGAGGCTTCTCCAAGTCGCAAACAGGCAAGCCTAAAAATTATTTTTTTAAAAACCCAGACTTTTGGGGGGAGCCTAGGAAAGGTGTGCTATTTTTCTCTCTCTTTAAGCTGCCCAATGGGACAGCAGCACAATTAACTGGAGCTATAGGCTTATGCCGACGGCCTTGCAAGATGCGTAGCAGTTTCCAAACAAAACCCAGTTTGCCCGAAACTGACCTAGACTCAAGAGGGACAAAGCAGTTGCAGTTGTTTGTGTGCATGCAAGTTAACGTCCCTTGCCGACTCCCTATAAAGTGGGGAGACACTGTACAGCAGGGAGGGTTTCTTCCTCCCCTTGTGGGGCTCAAAGACGAAGCAATCCTTGCACGGAATAAGCCACTTTTTTAAAGAAAAAAAAGTTATTAAAATGCAAAAGCACGGGAGGATTGCTACTGCTAGGCAGCCCAAACTCTGCTTGCGAATCGCCAGCACTTTATAAATTAATAGGCAGGAATCTGGCCCGAATCTCGCCTTGCTTGGTCAGAGCAACTCACAAGCAGCAAGCACAGCCTTGCCCCAACCTGGTGCACTCCATTTGTTTTGGACTACAACTCCCATCAGGACCCAAGCCAGGCTGGGTCAAGGCTGGACTAGTCACTTGTGAATCATTCCAAGCACCTCTGCTTGTGGAAAAAGGTAATGGGGGTAACTGACGTTATCTAGTATCGTATATCTCACGCACCCCCAAACTTCGGCCCTCCAGATGTTTTGGACTACAATTCCAATCATCCCTGACCACTGGGTCCTGTTAGCTAGGGATCATGGGAGTTGTAGGCCAAAACATATGGAGGGCCGCAGTTTGGGGATGCCTGGTATATCTAAAGCACAAATTTATACCTGTGTGCCGATGTTAGAGATAGAAAAGGGGAACGGGAGCCCTCTTGCAAGTTGGGCCCCTGTGGTCTAAATTCCTCAGAGCTTAATAAAGCACTCGTGTCCCGCAGTTGAAAGGAGAAAGGTAGACCGGACCATAACACGTTAAGAACAAATCACTTTTTAAAAGCAGCCAGGAGCTTTCTGTTTGTTAATGAAATGGAAGCCACATAAATGCTAAGACGGGAGTAGTTTTTTAAAAAAACGATAAGGGAGAAAAGACTAGGGAGAAGGTTCTGCCGAGGGAGAGATCCAGATTGAGGATCCGTTGTGCGCGCTTATGTGCGGGATCTGTGAAATGCGCCCACCCGCTAGCTCAGAAGGGGGCCTCCCGGGATCCGCGGGCTGCCATCATGGCTCGCTTCAGCTGCTCGTAGGTCACGAACATCACCACGTTCCAGGATCCCAGCCGCAAAAACGAGGGAGTGAAGCTGAGAGATGGAGAGAGAGAGAGACCAGGCAAAGGAGAAAAACAGAGCTGGCGTTAGAACAAATGGAAAACGAGAGGATAATCCTGTTGATGGATGGCAAGGGGCGTTATTGCTTTTGTTACTATGGTATGTATTTTTTGGGTTTTTTATGTTGCAAACTGGGACGCAGGTGGCGCTGTGGGTTAAACCGCAGAGCCTAGGGCTTGCTGATCAGAAGGTCGACGGTTCGAATCCCTGCGACGGGGTGAGCTCCCGTTGCTCGGTCCCAGCTCCTGCCCACCTATCAGTTCGAAAGCACGTCAAAGTGCAAGTAGATAGATAGGGGCCGCTACAGCGGGGAAGGCAAACGGCGTTTCCGTGTGCTGCTCTGGTTCGCCAGAAGTGGCTTTGTCATGCTGGCTACATGACCTGGAAGCTGTACGCCGGCTCCCTCGGCCAATAATGCGAGATGAGCGCGCAACCCCAGAGTCGGTCACGACTGGACCAAATGGTCAGGGGTCCCTTTACCTTTACGTTGCAAACTGCTTTGTGAGCCTCGGATGAAGGCTGACAATGGAATTTAGCAAACCAGAAAGGACAGCCTAAATGCACAAGCAACATGAATGGGTGAATGAGGAGGGCAAGGGTTTTTTTGGGGGGGGCACCTGAAAACCCAAGCAGTGGCCATCAGATTCCACCTTGCCTTAAAACCCTGGCCTTTAACGCTGGATGGACGTATTATTATTATATTTATTCATACCCCCGCCTTTTTCGCAGGCCAGGACTCAAGGCGGCTTTTGCACAAATTAAAATGCCGCAGATAAAACACAAAAAGCTAAGAACCATATAAAAGATAACGGCCAAAAAGCAATTTAACAGAATTAAAACAATACGAAAAACCCAAATCTACTAGAATACTGATGATGATGATGATAAAAAGTATAGCATTATAAAAAGCCCTTTAAAATAGGAGGAGGAGGAGGAGGAGGCCAGTTCCCAAAGGCCTTTTGGAACAAAAGATTTGACCAAGGGACAAATCTCAAAAGTGGCAAGTTGCTCAACTGAGCATCTTTCTCCCCAATTCAAAGGGCGACCATCCTTTGGCAGCCTAGAAATCTACATCTTTGGGAGGCAACAGAAAAAACACAGAGCATGGATCCCAAGGAACAGGTAGCCATGGGCTAGTGCCCATTGACACTGGTAGGGCAGAAGGCAAGTACCCTACCACTAGGTGGCACTAGAGCCCATGATTGGCAGAGCCAACTACAGTCCTATCTTGGCTTCTGAGGTTCCACTGTACCGTATTTTTCCACATATAACATGACCCCTATTTTTTGAAGCCAAAATTAAAACATCAATATTGCTTGAGCTGTTGAGCTCTTATGGGGAGGAAATTGCCCTTCAGTTGCTGTCAATCACTCGCCGCCACCAATCACCCACTCAGCCCCCAATATAAGACAACCCCCAATTTTTGCCTATTTTTTAAATAGCAAAAATACACCTTTTGCACAGAAAAATACGGCAATTCTTGTCTTGCCCCCATCTTCCTCCTCCTGTTTCCCACATTCTACAAAGGGAAACATGGAGACTGAGGAGGAGGAGGAGGAAACTGCAGGCGGAATCACTCCCTGGGCTGGTTGCAAGGAAGAAGACACACAGGCAGGGGCTGGATGAAGGCAGGGTGGGGTTGGGGGGGTCTCCATCATGGCTGCCAAGTCTCCTGTTTTCCGCGGGAAATCCCAGTTTCTCCAGCTGTTCCTAGCTGAAAAAATTGATTTTTTTGTTTTCCCCCGGTTTATTCTGGCGCGGCGGCCATTTTGGAACTGGGCGGAGCATGCTCAGAAGCGACTTTTGATGCTGCTCTGCCCAGTTCCAAAATGGCTGCAGTGCGACTTCTGGTGTGACGGCCATTTTGGAACTGGGCAGAGCAGCATCAAAAGTCGCTTCTGAGCATGCTCCGCCCAGTTCCAAAATGGCGGCAACGCTACTTCTGGTCTGCTATTTCTGGCCCGGTCCCTTATTTCTCTGACAGCAACTTGGCAGGTATGGTCTCCATCCCCAAATGGTTGAGAACAGCCCAGTCGCCTGGCCCTAATTCCCAGCTCCTGCCAACTTCCTGCCCCGTGGGGGGGGGACCTTCAAGGGAGATGGGGACTCACCCTTTGTAGAAGGCGAGGGGCCCCTCCTTCCGCAGCATGGCGAGGGCACACTTCACGGCACTTCCGTATTGGCCGGGGGCAGAGTTCATGTATCTGGTCTTCACTACGTCGACAGGGGAGGCGATGACAGTCGTGCAGAATCCGGCTCCAAACGCAGAGGTGAAGTGGCAGGGGAGGTTGTCTGCAAGGACAAGCAGGAGGGAGGCATCGTGAGCCGGGCAGAAAACCAAATCGCTTCCCCCCAAAACTGCCATTGCGGAGTATGTGGCTGGACAACACGAAAAAGCTAAAGCCAAAAGCTCGTAAAATAAAAAAATTCCTTCAGTAGCACCTTAAAGACCAACTAAGTTTTTATTTTGGTATGAGCTTTCGTGTGCATGCACACGAAAGCTCATACCAAAATAAAAACTTAGTTGGTCTTTAAGGTGCTACTGAAGGAATTTTTTTATTTTACTTCGACCCAGACCAACACGGCTACCTACCTACCTACCTGTAACCAAAAGCTCGTGACATGGAAGTTGGCCTTTGTCCTGAAATACACCCTGGCAGATTTATTCAGCTTCCTTCCTAGGTCTCTCCCCCATCCAATAAAAGGCTTCTTTAAAAAAATAATTTTCCTTCCGCCTGATTGATAAATGTACAGTGGTACCTCGGTTTATGAACACAATTGGTTCCGGAAGTCTGTTCATAAACTAAAGCGTTCATAAACTGAAGCGAACTTTCCCATTGAAAGTAATGGAAAGTGGATTAATCTGTTCCAGACGGTCCGCAGAGTACTGAACCTGAAGCGTACTTAACCCAAAGCATGGGTGTAATTGGTTCCGGATGTCTGTTCATAAACTGAAGCGTTCATAAACTGAAGCAAACTTTCCCATTGAAAGCAATGGAAAGTGGATTAATCCGTTCCAGATGGGTCCACGGCGTTTGTAAACCGAAAATTTGTAAACCGAGGTGTTCATAAACCAAGGTTCCACTGTATATAAAAAAACAAAACTTGCTTGCAAATGGACAACACCGGCTTAATAATGCAAGTCCTGTCTTGAATCCCTAACATAAAAACTAAGAATCCTTTCGCAGCCAGCACAAAAATTATTTCAGCATAGCTTTTGTGATAAATGCTACAGGGTGCAGGGCTGCCTCCTAAAGCACTTGCCAGCTTAAAATAAAAATAATTATACAGAGGGTTATGCAACCTTCCCCCCTTCTGGGAGTCCTTAGCAAGTCCACCTTCAGAGTAACAAAGGAAGCTGATGGAGCAGGTTGCCTAATACTGGAAAAAGCAAAGATCACCAGTGCAGAAGCAATGATTCTTCAACATCAACTTCGTTGGACTGGTCATGTTGTGCGGATGCCTGATGATCGTCTTCCAAAGCAACTACTCTATTCTGAACTTAAAAATGGAAAGTGTGATGCTGGTGGTTTAAAGACTCTCTCAAGGCAAACCTTTAAAAATGTAGTATAACCACCAACAACTGGGAAAGACTGGCCTGCGAGCGCTCCAGTTGGAGAACAGCCTTTACCAAAGGTGTCGACTTTGAAGACGCTCGAACTCAGGACGCAAGGGAGAAACGTGCTAAGAGGAAGGCACGCTTGGCCAACCCTCACCGTGACCAACACCCGCCCAGAAACCAATGTCCCCACTGTGGAAGGACATATGGATCCAGAATTGGCCTCCACAGTCACTTACGGACTCACTGTTAAAACAGTGTTCATGGAAGACATGGCAACAAGTGATTGCCAAGAAGAAGAAAAAACCCAGCATGGAAAACCTTTAAAAATCTACACTTGTCTGTAAGAACCTACAGAGTTTGACTATTGCAGAAAATAATGCACCTGCCTCCAGTCCATGTTTAGGGCTTTAAAGGTGCTGACCTTGAAAGCCTTAAACGGCCTCAGCCTTGTATACCTGAAGGAGCATCTCCACCCTTGTCGCTCAGCCCGGACACCGAGGTCCTCCTCCGAGGGTCTTCTGCTGGTTCCCTCACTGCGAGAAACGAAGTTACAGGGAACCAGGCAGGAGGGCCTTCTCGGTGGTGGCGCCCACCCTGTGGAACGCCCTCCCGGAAGATGTCAAACGGATAAGCAACAATATGCAATTTTACGTGCGGGTATTCAATGGACAGAACCCTTTGGTGATCTGCGGCAAGGATCCACCAAGGTGTGGGCGATTTTTGCAGGAACCTCGCAAGAGGGCTGCGCGACACCGGGAGGTGGACACTCCAGGCAGCTCAAAAGTCAGGAGCTCCTCCAAGCAACAGAGTCCATCGGTCCCCACCTGTCATGAGGTTGTACTTGAGCAGAGCATCCTTGATCAGGTCGTAGGTCACCAGCTCAGCACAATTCACAAGCGCATTCCGGGTTATATTAGGGGAGGTACCTAGACAAAGCGGAAGCAAAAAATATTTGATGTGTTAATGCGAATGGAGGTCGTCAAAATTGCGGCTGGGGTTTGCTATTCTGACTGGCGCGTGATTGGAATTTCAAAATTTTTGGAATGCCGAGTTAATAATCAAAGTGCAAGTAGATAAATAGGTACCACTCCAGCGGGAAGGTAAACGGCATTTCCGTGCGTTGCCCTGGTTTGCCAGAAGCGGCTTAGTCATGCTAGCCACATGACCCGGAAAAACTGACTGTGGACAAACGCCGGCTCCCTCGGCCAATAAAGCGAGATGAGCGCCGCAACCCCCGAGTCTTTCGCAGCTGGACTTAACAGTCAAGGGTCCCTTTACCTTTAAATGAAGGTCTTTAAGCAGAGGCTTGACAGGCATATGTCAAGAATGCTTTGATGGTGTTTCCTGCTTGGCAAGGGGTTGGACTGGATGGCCCTTGTGGTCTCTTCCAACTCTATGATTCTATGATTCTCTTTGTAACAAGGCATGAGTTAGCAACTCTGAATTGAGCCACTGTGATATAGGGCTCAGAGTGCTGCACTTGGACCTGGGAGACATCAGGGTTCAAATCCCCACTCGGCCACAAAGCTCACTGAGTAGCCTTAGCCTACCTCACAGGGTCGTTGTGCGGATGAAATGGGGAGGAGGCAAACTGTTACACCCCCTTGAGCTGCTCAGAGGACAAGATGGGATATAAATGCAATAAGCCAAATAATAATGGCTTGGAGGACTTTGGAAGCGTCGATATTCCCCCTCGCCAAATCCCAAATTTACTGACCTTTCCAGAGGCCTCGAAACCCTTCCTCTCTCGCGATGGTCTTGTAGGCATCGAGGGTCCCTTGGTACCGCCGGCCGCCCTCCGTCCGGGCTTGGGCTTGGAATCTCACTTTGACCACATCGGTGGGCTGGGCCACGGCAACAGCCATCGCTCCGGTGGTACAGCCAGCGAGAAGTCGGCTGCCAATACCAGCATCTGCCAAAATCAGAGAACACACCACATAAGAACAGGATTCATTCCCACAGTAGAATGATAAACAAGCCTCTATCATGTGTACCGTAAGTATACAAAGTCACTGAGAGGTGCGAACTTGCTTTGGCCGGGTAATCTTATTTATATTAGGTCCAATTGGAGGCAAACAAACTCCTCTCCTTATTGGCCCAAAGAAGCCTTGCTTAGTTTCCTGATCTTTCCTATTTGTCAGAGTTGAAAATCCCTGTTTGCAGCAAAAAGCCGTGGAGAACTGTAGAGGAATAGCCAACGCTCTGGAAGAGAGGCTTGGATATACTTACGAAGACGATCCATTCCGCGGCCATCTTCGTAAGTCGAAGTCTTCGGTTGTCGAAGTGCCTGTTCTGCGCATGCACGAAGCGCAATTTCGCACTTCTGTGCATGCGTCGACTGCGCGTGCCGCTTCTGCGCAGGCGCAGAACGCGCACGCAGGGCACGTGCGGTGAAAAGACTTCCAGGGTTGTCGACTTTGGAAGTTGAAACCTTCGGAAGTCGAGTCGTTCGGATGTCGAGGTATGACTGTACTGTTTCTGGTTGTATATCCTTTTTTTTTTTTTACAATACTACAGTGGTACCTTGGTTCTCAAACGCCTTGGAACCCAAACAATGCAAACCCGGAAGGAAGTGTTCCGGTTTGCAAACTTTTTCCGGAAGCTGAACGTGCTCCGTTTTGAGTGCCACACTTCCGTTTTGAGTGTTACGCTGAGCTCTGCCTGTTTTTGCTATTTATTTTGCGTTTTTGTGGCTCTAGTTTTGTGACTTTGTGGAACCCAGTTCAGCTACTGATGGATTGATTGTGTGACTGCAGTACATTGTTTATTGCTTTCATTTTATGGATCAGTGGTCTCGTTAGATAGTAAAATCCATGTTAAGTTGCTATTTTAGGGGTAGTTTTTAAAAGTCTGGACCAGATTAATCCATTTTGCATTACTTTCTATGGGAAAGCGCGCCTTGGTTTTGGAACGCTTTGGTTTTGGAACGGACTTCCGGAACGGATTAAGTTTGAGAACCAAGGGACCACTATACTATAACTAAGTCAGTTTATTGTGTTTTAGCAAACAATAATTATACTCATGAAAATGATAGCAATAACAATAAAAATAACAATGATTTACATTTCCTCTCGACCTTTAAAGGATAAATTACTCCCCATACCCCCTTTAAGTTTTATAGTACAGATTTGTAGAGGCTTAGCAAGAAATTTAGACATTCTGAGGGTATACTATACCACACTGAAATGGTTAAATGTTTCTTTGATTGTCCTTGAATCTTCCCGCCAGACCCTTTGAGAACCACTGTCTCTGGGGTTAGAAAGGAAGGCCCCCATGCTGGCCGTCAGGGATTTTCGTAGCTGCGGTTCCTGCACTGCAGGGGGTTGGACTAGATGGCCCTTGGAGGTCCCCCTCCCCAACTCCACAGTTGCACGATTCCACGATACTTGGCCCCACAGGCCCAAGTCCACTTACGCTCAGAGCCCTTGGTGTAGAAATGCTTCACCGAATCGTACAGCCCGATGCGGACAGAGGCGAAGCTCATTTGGCGCTGCAGGCCGGCCACCAGCCCGTTGTAGAGGCTCCTGGGCCCCTCGTTCTTCACCATCGTCGCCATGGTGCCAAAGACCCCTCTGTACTGGGCCGCCCTGGCTTCCACAGCCACCTTCTTCTCCCCTTGGATCTGCTCAGGAGAAGAGAGAGAGAGAGAAACAGGATGAAGAAACTTAGAGTGAACTGGAGCCTGCCTGCCTGAGCTCAGAAGCAACATTCCGGGGCTGTCCACTGCTACTTTATCCCAGGTTCAACAAGGAACACAGGGGCCTTCTTCAAACACTCGCTTTTCCCTTCAAGGGAGCTTTGCCAGCTAGGAAGATCCCCTGCACATAAGTCCAGCAAACTTCACACACGCCGCTTGTTTCAGTAGGTGTGCAGCGGCGAGCGTCCAACTTCTGACACCAAAGTTGCTGCCTGACCTTGACTTCTGGATGACGGGTGCCGGCTGACTTAACCCATTTCCCTGCAGGGTTTTATACAACTCCCTGGAGGGGGCTTCCTAGCACAAGCCTGCCACAGGGCTTCTCCTTCGCAAAGGAAAGGGCAGTTCTGGGCTGTGCAGGAGAAACATCTCTTGGGGGCTCAAGTACGGAGGCGCACGCTAAATTCCCAATTGGTCAGGCTCTGTTCAGCATTGCAGGGCAGAGTCTAGACAGCCTGCAACAGCTTTCCACTGAGACACACTCTATATTGTGTGGGAATGTTAGGGATGTGGATTAGGATATATTATTAGATAGATCCTATCCAAGCTTGTGCTAGCAAGCTTCCAATATCAGCAGAGTGACATTCCCCTTTTGTGCGCAGCAAAGCGTGAGCGTTAGGTTTGCTAGAACCTCTGCAACAATATTAGACTTCAATATTATACTTCCTGGCAAATCCCCCTTGTCCCTCTTAAAAGAAATACACGACACAATAGTATTAAAATAAGATAGAGTTTACTCACATGACATCCTGAGTTAACAGCATAATCTCAGAAAGGCAGGCTTACGTAGAAAAGTTACAAATATATACACATCTGGAGACTACTTAGTAAAGTGAGGCTCCATCTGGTCTCTCTCTTGGCAGCAGGCCAAGAGGGAGAACCATCCTAACTGGAGATTCTCTGGAGATGTGTTCCCGTTGAAGGAGAAAAGGCTAAGAGAGAGAATGGCTGCTGGGCTAGGGGCTTTTGTCTGCCAGCTAATCCATCTCATCTGCATATCTGGAGGAACAGGAACTGAACTTAGTCAGGTGTCCCTCCAGGTGAGTGAGTTCCTCTTAGTGGACACTCTAGGAACTGTTGTGACTTGTCTGCCTCAGTGTTCCATCCCACATATTGGAATAATATATATGCCATCTTAGCTATTCATCCTCTGGCCAATATGTCCTTCTGCCACCCTATTGCCCCATCTCTCCATCCAACTGCGGTCCTTGAAAACACTTCCTCAACCCATTTTTATTTTATTTTTTTACTATACATGCAGAGCCCTCCTTGTACCTTATCTGGATCTGTTTTTCACAGACAGTGTTAAGTTCCTCCTATGCTGGTTTCCCACCAGTTTTACATACAGGTGAAACTTGGAAAATTAGAATATGGTCGAAAAGTGCATTTATCTCAGTAATGCAACTTTTTATTTTTTATTTTTATTTTAATTTTTACAAATGCTTTCTTTTGGAAATTCCACAGTAATAAAACAAATAGTTACAATAATACAAAAATAAACATCGCTATTACATTTCATTAATTACATTCCATTTATAATTGATCCGCCTAATGACAAATAATTATAATCGCAACAAATAAAGGCTTGACATATCTTGCTTCTATCTCATATATTGGTTTCACCTGTTGTGTTACTGAAATAAATGCACTTTTCGACGGTATTCTAATTTCACCTGTACAGTACGTGACACTGATCTCACAGATAATGCTTACCTTCCAAGTCCCGGACTGCAGAATCCGGGACTGGCAGCCGTATGACACCGGAAGTTGCGTCAACGCACTTCCTGACATGCGTAGAAGCGACTTTCGAAGCTGCCGGTGGCCATTTTTGGTGCCCATAGAAGGGCAAATCAGAAAGAAAAAAAATGGCCACAGGCAGGAGAAAATAACAGGGAAAAACGGGAGACGAAGTGATATGAGGGACAACCGGGAAAAGGTAAGTAAAAACGGGGGTTTCCCGGGGAAAACGGGGTACTTGGCAGCTATGCCGATAATGGGTTTTGCAGAAATCCAACATCAGCTGTACGCAGGCGGACAGTGGGCACCGTTAATTCAGGGTGCCTGAACCTAACTTGGGAGCTGCCCCCCGCCCACAAAGGCATAGTAGGGAAAGACACTGAACGGCGACCTCTGTGTGTGGCATCTGCTGGGGTTTACCTGCAGCCTGACTTTAGCCGTGTCCAGGGGAAAGGTGATCAGGTCTGCAATGCAGGCAGCCGTCCCGGCTCCAACGAACTTCACAGCAGCCGTCGGAGGGACGTCGGTGGGCTTGAATCCAACCATCTTAAACCAGCCTCACGCCTGTTTTTCTCGGAGGAGATGAAGGAAGCAGCGAGGGTCGCTGCTGGGTGCAGATGTAGGAAGTGGACAAGACCAATGAACTCTGCCCCTGTCTGGGGAGAAGAGAAGACACCCTTAAAATCCAGGTGCAAAACATGAATAAATAATATAGTATACTATATTATTATAATCAAACTCGCCCTGTGGATCACCCTCCCATCAGAGGTCAGAGAGATAAACAACTATCTGACATTTAGAAAATACCTAAAGGCAGCCCTGTTTAGGGAAGTTTTTAATCTGTGATATTTGATGTATTTTAATGTTTGTGCCCTGAGTGCTCACTGGAAGGACAGATCGTGAAGCTGAGGCTCCAATACTTTGGCCACCTCATGAGAAGAGAAGACTCCCTGGAAAAGACCCTGATGTTGGGAAAGATGGAGGGCACAAGGAGAAGGGGACGACAGAGGACAAGATGGTTGGACAGTGTTCTCGAAGCTACGAACATGAGTTTGACCAAACTGCGGGAGGCAGTGGAAGACAGGAGTGCCTGGCGTGCTATGGTCCATGGGGTCACGAAGAGTCAGACACGACTAAACGACTAAACAACAACATTTTTTTTATATAATATACTATTTTATTATAATATTAATATAAAGGTAAAGGTACCCCTGACCGTTAGGTCCAGTCGCAGACGACTCTGGGGTTGTGGTGCTCATCTCGCTCTATAGGCCGAGGGAGCTGGCGTTTGTCTGCAGTTTTTCTGGGTCATGTGGCCAGCATGAATAAGCAGCTTCTGGCAAAACGAGAGCAGCGCATGGAAACTCTGTTTACCTTCCCGCCAGAGCGGTACCCATTTATCTACTTGCACTTTGACGTGCTTTCGAACTGCTAGGTGGGCAGAAGCTGGCACCGAACAACTGGAGCTCACCCCGTCGCGGGGTTTCGAATCACTGACCTTCTGATCGGCAAGCCCTAGGCTCAGTGGTTTAGACCACAGAGCCACCCGCGTGCCAAAATAATATATCATATTATATATTATATAATTATTATTTATACCCCAACCATCTGGCTAGGTTTCCCCATTCACTCTGGGCGGCTCCCAACAGATAGATAAATACTGTAGATAAATAATAATAAAGCAATAAAACATCAAACATTAAAAACTTCCCTAAACAGGGCTGCCTTCAGATGTCTTCTAAAAGTCAGGTGGTTGTTTATTTCCTTGACATCTGGTGGGAGGGCGTTCCACAGGTCGGGCGCCACCACCGAGAAGGCCCTCTGGCTGGTTCCCTACAACCTCACTTCTCTCAGTGAGGGAACCGCCAGGAGGCCCTCAGAGCTGGACCTCAGTGTCCGGGCAGAACGATGGGGGTGGAAATGCTCCTTCAGGTCTACTGGGCTGAGGCCGTTTAGGGCAGGCACCCCCAAATTTCAGTCCTCCAGATGTTTTGGACTACAATTCCCATCATCCCTGACCACTGGTCCTGTTAGCGAGGGATCATGGGAGTTGTAGGCCAAAACATCTGGAGGGCCAGTTTGGGGATGCCTGATTTAGGGCTTTCAAGGTCAGCACCAACAGCGACCATTTGTTGTTAACAAAGGAGAGCTGGAATCGCTACCTACAGTAGCTTAGGGCCTCATCAAACTTGAACCCAGCCCTGAGTCAGTACATAGTCATCATGTCTAGGAGTCATTGATAACCCTACCGTCCATAAATTTACACGATCCTCTTTCCAAGGCAACGAGACAGTGATCAACCCTGCATCTTGCGACAGAGAATGCCGGACTGTTTTTGGAGGCTACCGCAGCGGCAAGATTACTTCACACGCAAAAATGGGGAAAAAACCAGGAGATACCCACTGAAGAAAGAATGGAATTAAAACTGACAGAATGTGCCAAATTGGCAAACCTAACTATGAAAATCAGAGATTAAGAAGCAGCCGACTTTGAGGAGGAGTGGAAACCTTTTGTTGAATGTTTAAAGAACTATTGTAAACATGTTCAAACATAGGTAGGATTTGAATGAACATAGGTAGGATTGGAATGTTGGAGTGCAGTGTGGAAAATATAAGGTCTAGAGTTTTTATAACACGCAGCAAAATTAGAAATTACAAGGGAAACCATGGAAGGGGTGGCGAGGAAGTCAAATGTGATGTGTATTTGGAAAATATGTATTCATTTGTTAACTTTTAAAATTCAGAAATAAAAATGGAAAAGACCACCAGAATGTGTTGCACCTCCCGAGGCGATTCTCCGAGCCTCTGACCACTTAACTGGAAAACACAGAGCTCAAGTTAATATGAGAGAAGGGAAAAAAATATATTCTCTCTATCCTTGCAATCCCGCGGGGCAGCAGTGAGAGTGGGGAGAGAGGCAGGGTTCATTCCCGCAAAGCTAAACTATGGTTTGCATCCAAACCAACACCTCTGCGGACAGCCAGGACACAAATACTGCCGTCCTAATTGTGAAGAGTGAAGAAGATGCGTCTGAGATATATGCAAAAAATAATAAGAAAATGCATGTCAAGCAAGGAACTTTGGCCTGCTGACCTTTGATGCGCAGGTCTGAAAATCTGATAACAAGAAGCCATCTCCAGATAAGACTCAAGTCCACCCGGGTCAATGCAGCCGCATCTGAATGCTGCCTCAAAATGCTGCAACAGCAGCCTGCTTGCTAGCAAGGAGACAAGACTCTGCTGCAGTGACCTTTACGGAAGTTCCCGTTTCTATTTACTGCCTGAACTGAGTCAGCAATAACCGGAACCCGGCTGAATCACCCATTTCGCGTGGGAAGCAGGGGCAGCCCAGCCATGCCATTTTACAGCTTTCTCGCCGAGCAGACTAATTGGAGAGCCGGGGAGTGGATGCAATTTATCCTTTATTATCCTTTATCTAGGAAGCTCAGGGTGCAACCTGAGAATGCTTTGATGGTGTTTCCTGCTTGGCAGGGGGGTTGGACTGGATGGCCCTTGTGGTCTCTTCCGATTCTATGATTCTATGATTCAACCCTCATCAACCCTCCCTCTGCCACAGCCTTCGCTTGACTGAAATGCAGCCTTGCAACTTCTGCTTTCCCCCTCTGCCGCTGTCATGCGGCTCCCAGGAAGTTACGAGGCCCTCGGCCTCCACAAGGATACCCTCCCCAGATTTTGGCCATTAAGCAAATCACAGAGCGGCCTTCCCCCACGGCAAACCGGAGTCAGTTCACCCACTCCACTGTCTTCCCTGTCTGTTTTTCTATATCGCCCGACTGGTGCAATACAGAACGGAATATATAGCTTTACAAAACTGCTCTCACTCTCGTCAAGCAGCATTGCATAGGTGGGGCACCCAGGAACCCCCCAGAAAGTTAGAACTGAGCTCAAAAGTGCACCTATCACAGACAGAGGCAGGTGAATTAGAACATGGAGATTTGTGGGTTAAACCACTGAGCCTCTTGGGCTTGCCGATCAGAAGGTCGGCGGTTCAAATCCCCGCGACAGGGTTGCTCAGTCCCTGCTCCTGCCAACCTAGCAGTTTGAAAGCACGTCAAAGTGCAAGTAGATAAATAGGTACCGCTCTGGTGGGAAGGTAAACGGCAGTTCAGTGTGCTGCTCTGGTTTGCCAGAAGCGGCTTAGTCATGCTGGCCACATGACCTGGAAGCTCTACGCCGGCTCCCTCAGCCAATAACGTGAGATGAGCGCCGCAACCCCAGAGTCGGTCACGACTGGACCTAATGGTCAGGGGTCCCTTTACCTTTATGGTACAACAATGGTGCCTTAGGCTCCAGTGTTCTCCCTATCCCATGATGCAGCGCAAGTGCGTGATTTTTAAATAAAAGCCCACTGTTGTGGCTATCTTGAAATAAACTCTCTGAAAGCACTTGGGTGCCATCCTGATGTTTTGGATTATCACTCCCATCAGCCCAGACAGCTCCATCTCCATGCATCGTACTTGCTATGGCTGATGGGAGCTGTAGTCCCAAACACACAGGTGGCAAAGGCTGCTCTGCGGCGAGGTATACCAACACCATGGATTAAAAAAAAAGTATGCTTGGTGGAAGCAAATCAATACATTCTGAGAGGGACAGCAAGCCCAAGTTTAGGGGGAAAACACAACTTCTGCAACGGGTACTCTGATGGCTCTCCAAATATTTATTTTCTTACAACTGCCTCTCCAGCACATATTCTTGCAGGGATGGTCAAACCCATCAGCGACTGCAAAGAGGGTTTTGGGGAATTATTGCTTGTTAAGTATTTGACGAGGCTTTGTCAATTTGCAAAAGTGTTTTGCTGGGAGTTTTGCCGGTGTTTTGCTGGGAGACCAAGAGAACTTGGCCTGGCAGAATTGGGTGGAAGAAAACGGGCTTAACGATCAGAGGCAGAGATTGTATCATTATGGTGAAATACCATTTTGGAGGGCAAACAAAAAAAAAACCCCATGGTTTGCAAGCAAGGTGTAAAAAGATCAGCTACACCAAGCTAATCATATAGAGGAGGGTGAAAGGTTGTTTTCTGCTGCTCCAGAGAAGCGGACACGGAGCAATGGATTCAAACTACAAGAAAGAAGATTCCACCTAAACATTAGGAGGAACTTCCTGACAGTAAGAGCTGTTTGGCAGTGGAATTTGCTACCAAGGAGTGTGGTGGAGTCTCCTTCTTTGGAGGTCTTTAAGCAGAGGCTTGACAGCCATATGTCAAGAATGCTTTGATGGGTGTTTCCTGCTTGGCAGGGGGTTGGACTGGATGGCCCTTGTGGTCTCTTCCAACTCTATGATTCTATGATCAGACGCCAAGGAAAAACTGAACGGATTTTCCTTTCATCCTGTACACATTATGGAAAGAGCAAGCAAATGTTTCCTTACAGGTAGGTTACCTGTGTTGGTCTGCCGTAGTCAAAACAAAATAAAAAAATTCCTTCCAGTAGCATCTTAGAGACCAACTAAGTTTGTCATTGGTATGAGCTTTCGTGTGCATGCACACTTCTTCAAATAGAGGTTAGGGGTTATCCAGGGCAATGAGAGTCCTTTTGGGACAATTAAATCCCATCCCACACCACCTGAAAGTCTCCAGAAGCTGGGCTAGAAGCCAACTAGATTAAAACAGGTGCTGTCTGTACATTTTCAGACCTACATTTGCTTCCGGGGGGTCTCAATGCCTACTCTGTTGTTAAAAATCAAAACAGGAACGCTGTTTTCAGAAATCTCAGGAACCAAAACCAATTTCTGCAACTTGTGCAATATATTGAGAACCAGCGTGGTCAGGTATAAATACAATTAATAATAATCTACATAGAACTGCAGAATAATACATACACTTCTGAATTGTCAGTTGGGCAAGTCCCAGAGAGAGAGGATTCTAAGTTTTTTCTCTCTGCATCATTTTTCTTCTGGTATTCAGAGTGAGCAACAAGATATACCAAGTATCCCCAAGACGTCTCATTAAAACAAGCCCTCTATCGTTTTTGAGATTTCTTCCATGTATTTTCAAGCGTATATAATCATAGAATAGAATCATAGAGTTGGAAGAGACCACAAGGGCCATCCAGTCCAACCCCCTGCCAAGCAGGAAACACCATCAAAGCATTCTTGACATATGCCTGTCAAGCCTCTGCTTAAAGACCTCCAAAGAAGGAGACTCCACCACACTCCTTGGTAGCAAATTCCACTGTTGAACAGCTCTTACTGTCAGGAAGTTCTTCCTAATGTTTAGGTGGAATCTTCTTTCTTGAAGTTTGAATCCATTGCTCCGTGTCCACTTCTCTGGAGCAGCAGAAAACAACCTTTCTCCCTCCTCTATATGACATCCTTTTATATATTTGAACATGGCTATCATATCACCCCTTAACCTTCTCTTCTCCAGGCTAAACATACCCAGCTCCCTAAGCCGTTCCTCATAAGGCATCGTTTCCAGGCCTTTGACCATTTTGGTTGCCCTCTTCTGGACACGTTCCAGTTTGTCAGTATCCTTCTTGAACTGTGGTGCCCAGAACTGGACACAGTACTCCAGGTGAGGTCTGACCAGAGCAGAATACAGTGGTACTATGACTTCCCTTGATCTAGATGCTATACTCCTATTGATGCAGCCCAGAATTGCATTGGCTTTTTTAGCTGCTGCATCACACTGTTGACTCATGTCAAGTTTGTGGTCTACCAAGACTCCTAGATCCTTTTCACATGTACTGCTCTCAAGCCAGGTGTCACCCATCCTGTATTTGTGCCTTTCAATTTTTTTGCCCAAGTGTAGTACCTTACATTTCTCCTTGTTAAAATTCATCTTGTATCTTTACAACCAAATAGGACTAGAAACTTACAAGCTTATTCAAAAACTCTAATGTTTCAAAAGAGCACTATTGCACCCAGCAATATATTCCCACACTTGTGTACTGTTGCAACACATTTACGCCACAGTGGTTCTCAAAGCTGCAGCTTGAGCCTGAGCTTCGCAAGAAGCCATCCTTACCTTATTCAAGTATTTCAGGATGCTGGCAGGTCAATCAGGATTCTCTAAAGGTGTCCCGTTCGTCGAAATTGCTCAGGACCACCACAGTCTGAGTCCCTTTACTTTCCATAGAAGGACGGTCTGAAAGACGACACCTAATAATCATACTATTTATCCTGCAAAAAAAGAAGAGAAGAAAAACTGTCTGAGAAACTGGGGCAAGAGCTCAAGTTGAGGTTGTCAGGATTATAAGAATGATGCCAGCCTGCCAACGCTAAACCCTTATAATCTGGTCCTGCCACACCTCAGATTTGCATTAGAAGCCAACAGCTTCTAATTCACAGCTCACTGGAGTCCAGCAATCCTCAAAGGCAGAACCAGTTTAGACTGGCACCCAATAATTGCAGAAGCACCGGGGGGGGGAGGGAAACAGAGCCATCTTCAAGTCCACTGATGCAAGGCAGCACCCAGATCAAAAACCATTTAGGTGAACTTTGCAATGAGAGGACATGTAACAGCAAGAAGCGCCGTAATTGCCCTTGCGGAAGGGAATCCTCTTTTTGCAAGACCTGCACACACCTGTGCTAGCCACGCTTTAAGACGCCAGGGAGGAAGGCAACAAGATCTTACAGATCTCCACCAAACAAGACCATATTCTGCAATGAGTCCCAATGAAAAGAGGCGCAAAACAGGCCCCGGCAAGCTTTGCTAAGCCTCTTTCCATTGGGCAACACGGAAAATAAAATTAATCGGCGAGCTTTCCGAGTTAGGTAGAACTGTAGCTTTTTTTTAGCCAAGGAGAGAACTTTTGGGTCACCCTTCTCTCCCCCCTAGGGTTGCAGGTGGATCTGGTAATTTGCAAGGAACAAAAGTTAGAATCAATTGCTTTTTTAAAAAAAAAAAAAGCAACAGATTTGGAAAGGCGAGGGGGGCGAGTGCCAAAATTATTTTGGAGAGATGCAAGTGCCAAAGGATGAGTGCGATTTGGTTCAGGGATCGTTTCGGAAAATGACAATTAGGTAGAGTTGCCTTTAAATGGGAATTGAATAACACACACACACACCCATCTCGCAAAAACAATAGCCCTGTCTAGAGGAGAATCTACAGCATCCTGGCACAATCTGGTAGATGCCAAACGTTTTGGATTGCAGCTCTGTTGACCCCCAACCAGAGAGGAGGGCCAGAGTGGACGGGGGGGGCAGGGGTCTCACAACATCTGAAGAACCCCTGGTTTGCCATCCCTGTTCTGGAGAACTGAGCTCGAGCCCCAGCAATGCTGGCCACACCGGGCGCCAAGCAGAGGGGACTAATAATAATAATAATAATAATACAGTGGACATTCGGGTTCCGAACGTGATCCGTGCGGGAGGCGCGTTCGCAACCCGCAGCGCCACGTCTGTGCATGCACAACGCATGATTTAGTGTTTCTGCGCATGTGCGAGCCCCGGCACCCATTTGGGTACTTCCGGGTGCGCAACCCGAAAGGACACAACCTGAAGTGCCTGTAACCCGAGGTAGGTCTGTAATACCACCACCTATATTTATAAGGGTGCCTACCAAAAGTTTGGAACACCAAATTTTCTCCTTGCTCAGGGTGCCACATTACCGAAGTCTGCCCTGCCCCCAGCAGCCTTATATGCGGGGGGGGGGGAGTTTGGTGATAGCTATAAGCAGTGCAGTGTAGTGGTTAGAGCAGTGGTTTTCAACTGGTCGGGGTGCCACGGGCAACACTGGTCTCCATCCCTCTTTCCTTCTCTCCCTCCTCTGATGCCCTCTCGCATCTCTGCCTCCCAAAGGCTTGCACAGCTGTTTGTTGCAGCAGCCCTGGCTACAAGCTCAGCAGCTGAATGGTGCCTCTGGGGCTGGCTAGGGGGTGCTGGTTGCCAGGAGCCGAGGGGGCCTTGGAATCAGCAAGCAAGCGGGGAAAGGAAGCCCAGCCAGCCAGTCTACCAGCCCCTGCTTTTGGGAATGAACGGACGAGTCCCAGTGCCCTATGGGGCAGAGTGAGGGGGCACCTCTCTTTGGGGCAGGGAGGGGGCAGCTCAGAGACCAGGGGCAGCAACTGCGGCTGCCCAGAGGACTCCCAAGGAGAGGGGAGAGGAGAAGAGGCTGAGGGAACCCTCTCCAAGGGTGGGTGTTTGAAAAGGGGTGCTCTGCAGGCAAGGGGTGGCATAACTGGGCTCCTGAGCCCCACGGGGGTGCCGGAGAAAGGACACAGTTGGTCAACGGAGCCGCGGACTCAAAATGGTTGAAAACCTCTGGGTTAGAGTATCAGACTAGGACCTGGGAGACCCAGGTTCGAATCCCCCACTTTGGCCATGAAGGGTGACTTTGGGCCAGCCCTTTTCTTCTCCCTCACAGGGTTGTTGTGAGGATTAAATGAGGGAGGGGAGGTCCAAGTACACCGCCTCGAGCTCCGTGGTGCATACTGTATAGACAAATAACTTTACAGTTCTATGTGGTTTTTTATGTAAGCAGCTCTGCTCAAGGAAATCTCTAATGGCTAATGTTTCACTGTGTTTTTAATACTTTGTGGAGAGCAGCCCAGAGAGGCTGGGGCAACCCGTCAGATGGGTGGCATAAATACCCAATATTAATTATCATTATCATTATTATGTGTGTGATTATTGTTTGTGTGCACACTGTAAATTGCTTTGATATTTTCTGTGCAATGGAGATGCACAAGTATACATATAAAATACTTGGGCATCTCCATTGCACAGATAATGTCAAAGCAATTTACAGCAAACACACAAATAATTATAAAGATAAATGCGTAAAGCTTTTTGGGAAGGCCAGGCCAGGCCAGCCCCCTAACAAAGGCGCACAGAGATGCTTGCTGGGAGGCAGGCAGAAATTAATAAAGGCGGCGGTAGGAGTGGGGTGACAGAAAAGGGCTTTGGGGTGCGCGCATAGGAAGATAAATGAATGAATGAGCGAAAAACACACCCCTAGGTATCAAAGGACACCGGAGAGGAGACCCCAC
Source organism: Zootoca vivipara (assembly GCF_963506605.1). Classification (NCBI taxonomy): domain Eukaryota; kingdom Metazoa; phylum Chordata; class Lepidosauria; order Squamata; family Lacertidae; genus Zootoca; species Zootoca vivipara. The sequence goes on from NC_083279.1 coordinate 97,230,757, forward strand.
CCATGGGAGTGGATAGAGGGACCACCCCCACCCAAATAACCCCCACCCACCCACTCGCTCACCTTATACCGAGGGGGAGAACAAAACACCCGCGAGGGAAGCAGAGGCGGCGGTTGGAAGCGAGCGCCCAGACGCGGCGGTGATGGAGGCGCACGGAAGGGCGATGGAGAAGCCGGACGAGCGAAGGCAGAGAGCAGGCAGGACCGGCCGCCTCTTTATACCGCCTCCGGCGCCGCCTCCTCCGCTTCCTACCCGCTGGCCGCGCCCACAACCCGCCCGCTTGCCGATCCGCGCACCAAGCGCCCGCAGGATCCAGCCCGCCGGGAGCAGAGGAGGAACCGGTTTGGCCCCGGAGTGGGGCAAGTGGAGGAAAAGCCCCAGGGCGCGCACATGATTTACGCATAAAGCTAAACAAGCTATAGCTTAGGCCCCCACTCTCTTGAGTGCCCCCAAAAAATTAAAGGGGAAAAAAACCAAAACAACTGGATTTTTTAATATCTTATACATTTCCAAAGTATGAGATAAAAAGCAAATAAAATAAATCCTACATACAGCAACCGTGTTTTGTGGTGTGTAGGCTCCTTATTTATTATGTGCAAATGGAATTAGATACCTGTTGTTGTTGTTGTTGTTGTTGTTTAGTCATTTAGTTCTGTCCGACTCTTCGTGACCCCATGGACCAGAGCACGCCAGGCACTCCTGTCTCCCACTGCCTCCCGCAGTTTGGTCAAACTCATGTTCGTAGCTTCGAGAACACTGTCCAACTGTCGGACTATCGTGTCCAATAGATACCTATTAGGTCCATAAATTACCATATCATATAAAGGTAAAGGGACCCCTTATCATTAGGTCCAGTCGTGACTGACTTTGGGGTTGCGGCGCTCATCTCACTTTATTGGCCGAGGGAGCTGGCGTACAGCTTCTGGGTCATGTGGCCAGCATGACAAAGCCACTTCTGGCGAACCAGAGCAGCACACGGGTTTACCTTCCCGCCAGAGCGCTCCCTATTTATCTACTTGCACTTTGACGTCCTTTTGAACTGCTAGGTTGGCAGGAGCTGGGATTCGAACCGCCGACCTTCTGATCGGCAAGCCCTAGGCTCAGTGGTTTAACCCACAGCGCCACCCACATCCCTACCATATCATATATTCAACACACAAAAAACAGCGACAATTTGTTGTTGACAAAGGACAGCTGGACATTTGGGGGGGGCAAGAGAGTGGGGCCCTAAGTTATAGCTTCTTTAGCTTATACGTAAAGCTGGCACTGATCCTGACAGGCTCTGGAGGTGAGCTCAATCCCATCCCATCTGGTGTGAAATTCACTTGAACCAAAGTCTTTCCAGGGAGAAGCCTCCCTTCCATCATCATTACCGACAATTCGCCACAAGGAGGCAAAACAAGCCAGAAAGCAGCTCTGCAAAACTTTCATTGATAACAGCGTTAATGCTTTCTCAGGGAATTAGTCCTTTGGACCTTTCCTCTCCAACACCTGTGACCACAGGCGGACCAAATTGCTGCTGAATGCATGCACCTTCCCACAGCAAACTCGTTCCCTGAGTGCAGTGGTAGTGTGGTGCAGTGGTTGCAGTCTTGAATTTTAGAACCTAGAAAACGAGGCTTCCAATCCTTACTTGGCCATGGGGCTCACTGGGTGAACTGGGCCCAGTCCCCCTCTAAGCCTAACCTACCTTACAGGGTTGCCATAAGGCTAGAGAGATAAATCGCTGCATCAAGCTTCTTTGGGAGAGGAGGTGGGAGATAAATGCAGTAGTGAATTTTTAAAAGGACAGATCCATGCACCAGATATTGGCATGTTTAATACCAAGTGTTGAGCACCAGGCAGAGGGCCTTCTCGGTGGTGGCGCCCGCCCTGTGGAACGCCCTCCCATCAGATGTCAAGGAAATAAACAACGACCTGACTTTTAGAAGACATCTGAAGGCAGCCCTGTTTAGGGAAGCTTTTAATGTTTGAAGTTTTTAATATTCTGTTGGGAGCCGCCCAGAGTGGCTGGCGGGCAGGGTATAAATAATTTATTATTATTATTATTATTATTATTATTATTATTATTATTATTATTATTAAAGGATGTCATATAGAGGAGGGAGAAAGGTTGTTTTCTGCTGCTCCAGAGAAGCGGACACGGAGCAATGGATTCAAACTACAAGAAAGAAGATTCCACCTAAACATTAGGAAGAACTTCCTGACAGTAAGAGCTGTTCGGCAGTGGAATTTGCTACCAAGGAGTGTGGTGGAGTCTCCTTCTTTGGAGGTCTTTAAGCAGAGGCTTGACTGGCATATGTCAAGAATGCTTTGATGGTGTTTCCTGGTTGGCAGGGGGTTGGACTGGATGGCCCTTGCGGTCTCTTCCAACTCTATGATTCTATGATTCTATTATTTTATTATTACAAGGGGGAGGAGAGAAGTTCAGGAAATCCTTTAGAATCTTGTTTCTATGTGACTGTAAAATGTTAATCTGAAAAAGCAAGTAAATAATTTTTGTTAAAGCAACAACAACCCCAAAACATCCTGCCCTTTCTCTGAGCTCCTTTTCTTGCGTTGGATGGTGTCCTTGAGCTGAGATAGTGGCTTTTGCTTCGCAGGATGCAGAGACGTGTGTGGGTTGAGGAATCTCCCAACCGTGCATGTTGCTGGAACGTTGCCTGTCGCTCGGTCACATTTGCAGTTCAGTGTACTGTACTTTTTGATCTTGGCCATCCGGCCTCTGGAAGGTCGCCCACCCACACCGGCAAAAAAACGTCGCCCGCTCAGCCCTGTTTCATCAGCAATTCTCCCAACGATTCTACAATGCTGGGTCTGTGTATAAAATGCATTGGCCCTTCTTCCTGTCCACAAAATAGCAGAAGCCGTTTGGCAACAAGGTGCAGGAATCTGGTTCAAATGCTTTAAAGGGTCTTTCTGCGGTTGCTACATCAGCTGATCAATGCCGGGTCCCAGGACCGGAGCGACTGTTGGGCAGATGGAGGCAACTGCCTCAGGTGGCAGGAACTGAGAGGTGGCGGGAACACCACCTCCTTGACTTTCCCCCTCTGTTGTGGGGCAGAAGCAGGAGTAGAGCAAGGTGGGTGTGGTGGGTGCAGACCGCCCCGGGTGTCATCTCCTAGGGGGGTGACATTTGGCCTTACCTTCCAAGTCCTGGACTGCAGAATCCGGGACCGGAAGCCGTGTGACACCGGAAGTTGCGTTGACGTAACGTCCTGTGTCGCTTTGCCCTTTTATGGGCACCAAGTGGCTTCGAAAGTCGCTTGTACGCATGTCAGGAAGTGCGTCGACGCAACTTCCGGTGTGCTCTGCCTATCTATGGGCACCAAAAATGGCCGACGACTACACCGGAAGTCGCGACTATGCACTTCCGGACATGCATAGATGCGACTTTTGAAGCCAGCGGCGGCCATTTTTGGTGCCCATAGAAGGGCAAATTGGAAAGAAAAAAAATGGCCGCTAGCAGGAGAAAATAACGAGAAAAACAGGAGACGAAGTGATACGGGGGACCACCGGGAAAAGGTAAGTAAAAACGGGGGTTTCCCGGGGAAAACGGGGTACTTGGCAGCTATGCATTTGGTGTGCCACCTGCCCGTGACTCCCACCTATTCCAAGCTGTTGGGGGAAGAGGAGGAGCTGCACTGGTTCGCTGGCGGCCTCCACCCCCTTCATTTTGACAGCCCTGCAGAGGAAGGCAGGTGTGCGGTGCCAGCCGTGAGGGCGGGTGACATCACCACGCCACCCCTCCGCTCGCTGCGCAGGCAGCGCACCTGGACGCTCGCAGCATGGGTGGCGGGCCGCTAGAGACGATGCTGCCGCGGGCGGCTAGCGGCTAGGGAAGCGGCAGCTAGGGACACTTGCCCCGATCCTGCGGCGCTCCGGGCGCTGGGACAGGTAGCTCTGCCCCTGTACGTGCTCCCGGGCTGCTGGAGGCAGGCAGGCAGTGAGAGGACACAAAGGAGGCAGGCGAGCAAATAAGCAGAGGGTGGAGAGAAGGAGAGAAGCAGAAGCTCCCTGTAACGCCCCCCCAAAAAGCTAAACAACTTTGGCCAACCCTCCCCTTATAAAAGCTCAACAACTCCTGGCAATGACAATGGGTAGATCACAGTCTCTTGGGATTTCAATGTGTGTGTGTGTGGGTTGGCTGATGTTAGGAAAGATGGAGGGCACTAGGAGAAGGGGACGACAGAGGACGAGATGGTTGGACAGTGTTCTCGAAGCTACGAACATGAGTTTGACCAAACTGCGGGAGGCAGTGCAAGACAGGAGTGCCTGGCATGCTCTGGTCCATGGGGTCACGAAGAGTCGGACACGACTAAACGACTAAACAACAACAACAACAAGTGTGGGTTGGCAATAAATTTTCCGCCCCGGGTACCACCTGACCTTGCTACACCACTGGGCAGAAGCGGGACTGCCTTGCACCCCTTAGAACCTAGCCAGGAGCCCTCAGGTGTCCTTAGACTTGCTGCTATCCTGAGTCAGCTCTCATCCCAGTCCCCTTCTAAACATGGAGGAGACATGGTGTGCCATTTTGTCTTTCGCCACAGGCGGCAAAATGTCTCGGGTCGGCTCTGTAAAGCCCCCCCCCCCATTGCAAAGAAGTTTGTGGGTTGTGCATTTGATTTGCCGGGTTTCAGCTTCCGGCCATCCGGGTCACCTGCAGTCGTTTTGGTGCCGGGTGATTGACAGGTGGGCAGCCGGCGGTGGCCAGATCCTGTCCCCCACTCCTACAGAACGGTGTGCCAGCTTTTCTCTCTCTCTCTCTCCCCCCCCCCCATTTTCTGGCAAAGTTCCTGCATCTGATCTGACAAAGAGAAAGTTAATGGTCCGGAAAAGCTTTTAGTGCAAGTCATCCAGCGCATTCTAGGAAGAACCCATGTTTCAGGAAGTTCCTGCTAAATGAGAAATGCTTTTCATTTCCCCCTACGTAATGAGAGATCGTTGTCTGGCTCTCCCTTGCCTGCCTTCCCTTGAATTTCTAGCCTTTCACCTGGTAATTAAAATGGTAATTAAAAGCGCTATTAACAGTCTAGTGGTGTATTTGTGTGTGTGTGTGTGTGTGTGTTCCTACGAGTTAGTGGAACCTCGGTTTATGAACACCTCGGTTTACGAATTTTCGGTTTACAAACTCCACGGACCCATCTGGAACGGATTAATCCACTTTCCATTACTTTCAATGGGAAAGTTCGCTTCAGTTTATGAACACTTCATTTTATGAACAGACTTCCGGAACCAATTGTGTTCATAAACCGAGGTACCAGTGTATTCTGTGGGGGTATATTAGGAGAAATTCTCATTACAATGCTGAAGTTTCGTGAGGACTTCTTTTTTTTTTTTGCAACCTGGTGTGGAAATCTGGAGAACTGAATTTTAAGCGTGGGAAAATGAGAAATGGAGATACAGGCTGAATTCGATGTATTTGTCCATCTCCATCTTTGGCCCTGTAGCTGGTAGCCTAAATCCAATTATCCCGCTGATTATCTCAGCAGGGCATTCCTTAAAAAAGACCTATGACGAAGGTGCTGGACAGAATAGAATGACCCTTCTGTGTTATGGTCATTACAGGGTCAGGTGATTTTTTTGGGGGGGAGGGCAGGAGAATAATGGGGTGGTGTAGGGCAAGATTTGGGGAGCACTTCTAACTAGGACTGTGTTTAATTTGATTGCAGACTTCCTGCAGGTGACCCAGGAAGCAGCTGTTGTATAAAAACAAAACCCATGTTCTTATTTTTGATGATAAATACTGTTTTAGAGCCCTTCTGAGATGCTGCTACGAGAAACACACGAGCGTAGTCTAAAAGAAAGTATCGTTATGAGTTTAGCGGGGAGGAAGCAGGCTGTGTGTGAGGTTAAAATATAAGCCAGGCTAGCTTTCCGGTGAGGTGACGGGCCTGGGTGACAGGCCATTGGAGAGAACAAAGATAAGGGGCTCTGTGCGAGACGGCAACTGGGTATGGTTAGGCTCATAATAATATAATAATAATTATTATTTATATGCCGCCCATCTGACTGGTTGCCCCAGCCACTCTGGGAAGCTTCCAACAAATGAAAACAGCAAACACAGTAAAACATCAAATGTTAAAAACATCCCTAAACAGGGCTGCCTTCAGATGTCTTCTAAAAGTCAGATAGTTGTCTATTTCCTTGACATCTGATGGGAGGGCACCACCACTGAGAAGGCCCTCTGCCTGGTTCCCTGTAACGTCACTTCATAGAAACTTAGAGTTGAAAGGGACCTCTGAATGTCATCTAGTCCAACCCCCTGCGATGCCAGAATCTCAGCTAAAGCATCCATGACAGGTAGGCCACCCATGTTTCACCTTCAGATTGTATATATGTGTAAATAAGCCACGTATTCTAAAGACACTGCAGTCTCCATTGTGACTTGTTCCCAGAGGCAACAGGAACCCTGAGTAAGCGCCGAGAACCCCTGGGATCCCGCGTATCTTGGAGACTGGGGTGGTGTGCTTCTTGTTTCAAAATTATCATTATTAATATGCAAATCTGATCAATTAACCAGTGCATTAATCAACTAATGCTTATATGATTCATCAGTGTGCAATCCTATACCTGTGCAGTCGTACATTGGTTTTCGAATTAGCTTAGTTCACGAACGACTTGGAACGTGAATGTCGCGAACCTGGAACTAGGTGTTCCGGTTTGTGAGCTTTGCCTCGGAAGCTGGACGTCTGGCGCAACTTCCGATTGGCTGCAGGGCGCTACTGTAGCCAATCGGAAGCTGCGCCTTGATTTCAGAATGTTTCAGAAGTCGTGCCGACTTCCAGAACGCATTCTGTTCAAAAACCAAGGTACGGCTGTACACAGTTACTCAGCGCTACTGAACTCAATGTGGCTTACTTCTGAGTAGACACAGAGGGGAGAAATGTGAAGATTTCTATCATCAGGTGTCCCATAGAGCGTCTTTAGGTGTTAGTAGGGATTTCTGATTTTTTTTCGAGGAACAGCAGACTTCCTATCGCCTCCACACAATTTACAATTGCTTCTGCAAGTCCCCACACTGCTAATAATAATAATAATAATAATAATAATAATAATAATAATAATATCATTTTGTCAACTGGAGTCACGAATTTGAGAAAAACAAACCCAGGCCACCACTATCCCACCTTCCCCAGTTGGGGACCACATTGCTTTGAGAATCTGGGCATTGATGTAAGGCAGAGATAGCTTTTAATTATTTTGCATTCAGCCCTGGCTGGAAGATGTCAAATCGTGGGGCCGCTGCTGAATTAAATGAAGCTGGTGTAGATCCAAAAGAGAAAGTTATGCAAAATAGAAAAAAAGCAGTTTTATTTGGGGTGGGGGAATGCTACAAAAATGGGAACATGGCAGAAGAGCTTTGATTGCCTCTTGAGTAGGGGGGTGGGAGGAAAATTGCTTCTTCTTCATCCAATTGGTATTTTCAGCAGGAGTTCCATCTGTGGGATGCAAAGGGTTAAGTGCAGTCAAGTCACAACAATCCCTAGATAGTCCACTTGGAGGACTGAGGAGGAGGATATGACTAAACGTAGTTTCCTCTTCCTTCACATGCAAATGAGTTGAGGAAGTGGCAGATAAATCCTGAAGGAAACAGCCATTTTCTCTCTCTTGGACCAGACCTCTTGGACTACACACATCTTAGTGAGTCTCTCCCTCAAGGCCTCCAGCCTAGAGAGAGAGATGAGATGGAGTCTCACTTCTTATAAGTGAACTTCACAATGTATATATTACCTTTTAACTAAGCAAGTCTACCTCTTGAGTGTGCTGTACCTCGAGATGCTTGTAAGTAAACATCTTTTATACTTTTAAGAGCATTGTGTTGTGTCTTTTCTTTTAAGAGGGAAAAAGGGGAAATACCAGGAAAATACACTTTATTTTAGTGGCTTAAATCAAGCCTGCGCAAACGTTCTTCTGCTGTGTATTTTGCAAAAGGGGAATGTTTTTACTCTGCTAAAGTTTTGTGCTTGCTAGCGCAAGCGGGGATAGGATATATTAAACAATATCTCCTCATCCACATTCCTGAACATTCCCACATAGGGTTATTGCGGCCCAGAGTTGCGTATTTTGTGTATTTTTGAAGGATTGATTTGGATTGTGATTTTGAGCTGTGTAGGATTTTTCCAGTTAGAGTTTCCTGGTTGAGCACATGGTCTCTTTGTTCTGCAGTGTGCTTGGGGGATTAACTACCCCTCCCCTCCCTCAGAGTTTGCAGCACTGAGATAGCTCAGAGGTAGTGAAGATATTTTTGAGATTTTTGAGATTTTGATTTTGATTTTTGAAAGATTTTAAATTTTGGAAATTTTGGAAATTTTTGAAGTTTTAAGATGGCAAGCTCCAGTTTTGGTAGTGAGGCAAGACCAAGTCTTATGCTGCTTGATGACAATAATTTTGTGCAATGGAAGCAGCGCATTTTAGTTTATCTTGCTGCTAGGCGTGTTCTGCAGGCCATTAAGGAAGAAAAGCCTACAGGAACCGATGCAGAAGCTTTAGCCAAGATAGAAGCTTGGAGTATTAAAAATGATGAAGCCAAGCACATAATTTTGAGCAGTTTGAGGAATGAGCATCTATCGATGATAAATTTTGAAGATGATGCATCTAAGATCCTAGAGGACATTGAACGCATTTATGCACAATCTACAGAGAGTTCCTATAGATATTTGTTGGATAAGTTACTCAAGTTGAAGATGAATTCTAGAGAAGAGTTTACAGAGCATTTTAAGAATTTTTCTGAGATTGTTCAAAGAATTGCCTTTACTCCCAGAGCCTTTGATGATGTGACTAAAGTAACGTTTATGCTTGCATCATTGGGACCTACGTTTGCTCCTTTTAAAAGTATAATGGATCACACAAAGGATTTAACTTTTAATGAGCTTATCAACCATTTAAGAGAGGAATGCAGAGATAGCCTTGATTCTCAAGAAAGGAATCCAAGGAGGAAGGATAGCAGCTATGCATCCAAGCATTTTGGAAAGTCCAGAGAGACATCTAGAGAAATAATTTGTTTTAGATGCAATGGGAAAAACCACATAGCAAGGAACTGCAAGGGTTCAAATGGGGATGAAGTTGAATCCCACCCCTCAAAACCACAAGGCATTAAGAAGGGGAGTCGTGAGCAAACCATGTTGATGCAGGAGAGGAGTCTAGCTGTCCAGAATCGTGAAAATAAGCGCAATAAGTGGATTCTTGACAGTGGAGCGAGTTCTCATTTCTGTTATAAAAAGGAGTATTTTAATGAGATTAATAATGATGAATCCTCTGAAATTGAGATTGCTGATGGCAACATTGTAAAGGCATTTGGTGCAGGAACTGTGAACTTGCAATTCAACGTAGATTATGAGACAATTAATACAAAAGTGACTGAAGTTAAGTTTGCACCAAAACTCAATTGCAACTTACTGAGTGTTTCCAGTTTGGACAGGAAAGGATTTAAAATTACATTTGAAAAAGGGCAATGTATTGTGACTAAGCATGATGAAGTTTGTGCTCAGGGCACACTAAAGGACGGTGTATATGAGCTTAATATTTCAGAGAACCAGCGGAACCAGTCGACAAGGATGGCCCAACCAAGCAAAAGGGATCAAGCAAGTCTGGAACCAACAAGTGAGGAGTTTGTATTTTATCCTCTTGAACCAATACAAAGCACTAATCCACCTTCTAGTGTCGTAGCACCCCCTATAGGTGACACCCGAGAAGACGCGGAGGTTCAGGCCCCTGGCAGCACCAGAGACGAAGAGGATGAGGAGCAGCTGTATGGGGATATGCCACTGCTGGAGGAGGATGAGGAAGCTGATGCGGTCGAAAGACCAGAGGTCAGACACTCATCCAGAACCAACAGAGGTGTTCCACCATTACGGCTGTCCTACCTTTCAAGGTCGGCGTCTCCACAGGAACCTTCCAAATGGGAAGAGATAGAGAGGATGCCACCGGATGAAGCCAGTCTCTGGAGGAAAGCTGCTCGGGAGGAGATAGATGCACTTCATCGGAACAGGACCTGGACACTCACAGAACTACCTCCTGGTAAGGAAGCAATTGGAAGTAAATGGGTGTTCAAAGTTAAAAAGGGTTCAGAAGGGGAGGTGCAACGCTACAAAGCTAGGCTTGTGGCACAAGGTTTTTCCCAGAAGTATGGTGAGGATTACGATCAAGTGTTTGCACCGACAGTTCGATACAGCAGTGTCAGACTACTTTTAAGTATTGCAGCATCTAAGCAAATGTCGGTTTACCATATTGACATTGCGACAGCCTTTCTTCATGGCGAAATTTCTGAGCAGATTTATATGAAGCAGCCCAAAGGTTTCATTAAACCAAATGAGGCACATCTAGTGTGCAAGCTGCAGAAGGGACTTTATGGTTTGAAGCAAGCAGCGAGGGCTTGGAACCAGAAACTTCATGAGATGCTGGTGCAGCTTGGGTACAAGCAAGGGACTGCTGATAAGTGCTTGTACACCAAACAAAGGGATGGACAGTTTTCGTACATTTTAGCCTTTGTTGACGACCTTTTAATTTCTACGTCAAATGAGAAGGACTATAAAGACATAGTCAAACACCTCAACAGGGAAGTAGAGGTCAAGGAACTTGGAAAAGTGAAATACTACTTGGGAATTCAAGTTGAGAGAGAAGAGGATGGATCGTTCTTACTCAGCCAAAGGCAAAAGATAACTGAACTGATTGAAAGCATGCAGATGCAGGACGCACACCCAGTTGCGACACCGATGGCCACAGACTTCTTGAAGAATCAACAAGGTTCGAAGTTGCTGCCAAACAACACGCAATACAGGTCAGCGATCGGCAAACTTTTGTATTTGGTTACCACATGCAGACCTGACCTGGCAAGTGCAGTGGGGATCCTAAGTAGGAAAGTAAGTTGTCCCACTGAGCATGATTGGGCTGGTGTTAAGAGGGTTGTTCGTTATCTAAAGGGAACCATGGACTGTAAATTAAAACTGCCAGCCGTCAGAGACCCTAAACTGCTTGGGTATACTGACGCGGATTGGGCTGGGGATAATAAGGATTATAAGTCCACCAGTGGTTATGTTTTTATGTATGGGGACGGAGCTATTGCATGGGGAAGTTATAAACAGAAATGTATAGTTTTATCGTCCTCAGAATCCCAATACATTGCGGCTTCGGAAGCTTGCAGAGAGATCGCCTGGCTGGATCAACTCCTGAAGGACTTTGGCGTGCCAAGGAAGGGACCTGTCAGCTTGATGGAGGACAATCAGAGCAGTATGAAGCTGACACAAAGTGAAAAGTTCCTTGCACGCACCAAACACATTGGGGTCAGGTACCACTACATACGCCAGGTGATCGAGGATGGACTTGTTGAAATGTGTTACTGCAACACTGACCAGATGACTGCAGATGTCCTAACAAAGCCCCTGCCAAAAGAGAAGTTCCAGGATCTTCGTGGCAAGCTGGGACTCTTGGGTGGTTGATTAAAGTTGTTTATGTATGTTTTTGTGTATGTTGTGAATTGCCTGAGAAGGGGTTTGTGGGATGCAAAGGGTTAAGTGCAGTCAAGTCACAACAATCCCTAGATAGTCCACTTGGAGGACTGAGGAGGAGGATATGACTAAACGTAGTTTCCTCTTCCTTCACATGCAAATGAGTTGAGGAAGTGGCAGATAAATCCTGAAGGAAACAGCCATTTTCTCTCTCTTGGACCAGACCTCTTGGACTACACACATCTTAGTGAGTCTCTCCCTCAAGGCCTCCAGCCTAGAGAGAGAGATGAGATGGAGTCTCACTTCTTATAAGTGAACTTCACAATGTATATATTACCTTTTAACTAAGCAAGTCTACCTCTTGAGTGTGCTGTACCTCGAGATGCTTGTAAGTAAACATCTTTTATACTTTTAAGAGCATTGTGTTGTGTCTTTTCTTTTAAGAGGGAAAAAGGGGAAATACCAGGAAAATACACTTTATTTTAGTGGCTTAAATCAAGCCTGCGCAAACGTTCTTCTGCTGTGTATTTTGCAAAAGGGGAATGTTTTTACTCTGCTAAAGTTTTGTGCTTGCTAGCGCAAGCGGGGATAGGATATATTAAACAATATCTCCTCATCCACATTCCTGAACATTCCCACACCATCTGCCAGCAGATTTCCCTTTGGTTCAGTAGGGCAGGCGCAGAAGCCATCTCTAGGCAAAGGAGGAGGAAATTTAAGTTAGTTCTGGGGAGGAGGCTCTGCAGCAGTCTCCAAGCACAGATATCCCTTTCATGTTCCCACCCCAGACACAGCTTCCTCCCTGCCCTTGTCTGTTCATGTCCAACCTGCTTCAGGCTGCAGAATACCGGTAAAATGTTGCATTATCAGAAGCGTTTGCTGGTAGACTCGGATGGTGTTGCGCCCCCTGTTTCCTGCAATCTATAGCCACTGTAGTTTTGTTGGTCCACTTTTTCCTAGCCATCACCCGGAACTAAAACTCCTTTAGCCACATTTTCCTTTAGGAGAGGAAAGTCTTCTTTCCATCCTCATTTTTGCCTGCGGGTCTTCCCTCTTCAGTGTCATTACGAGTGCAAAAACAAGGTGTTTTGTACTGCCTTAAAGACTAAGGGGCATGGGATGCGGGTGGCGCTGTGGGTTGAACCACAGAGCCTAGGGCTTGCCGATCAGAAGGTCGGCGGTTCAAATCCCCGCGACGGGGTGAGCTCCATTGTTTGGTCCCAGCTCCTGCCAACCAAGCAGTTCAAAAGCACGTCAAAGTGCAAGTAGATAAATAGGTACCACTCTGGCGGGAAGGTAAACGGCGTTTCCGTGTGCTGCTCTGGTTCGCCAGAAGCGGCTTAGTCATCCTGTTGCTCTGACCCAGAAGCTGTACGCTGGCTCCCTCAGCCAATAATGCGAGATGAGCGCTGCAACCCCAGAGTCGTCCGCCATTGGCCCTAACGGTCAGGGGTCCCTTTACCTTTACCTATGTCTCTTTGCAGTAAGATTAAACTCATCACATTTTTCCTTGTGTAATTAGGTCCTTCTCCCTAAAACAATACAATGCTATTAATATTCCCCATTGCATATTTACCTGTCAGTCAGAACCTTTGGACCAGGCCATGAAACACTCAGTTCAAATCTGGATAAACCTCCTGGACAGGAAGCATCAGAATCTCACGGCAATCCTTTTCTGGGGTGGCAGCATCCAGAATTCACGGGCACATTTGTCCTTTTTAAAGCCTCCTTTTCTCAGCCTGAATATTATGCGTCAGTGAGCCACACGAGCCCATTCCAAAGCAATTAAAACAATTGCCATTTGCGCCTTGCTACTGTGACAAGAGCGTTTCCTAGAAGCTCCCCGGCCCAAAGCTGTCTCTCTCCTGTTTTCCTCTCCCGTGTTCTCTTCTTGGGGAGTCCTTGGCGCGATCCACCTTCTCCTTCCCGGAGACGGCTTCTGGTTTCAGAAAGGGGATTCCCAGGTCACCTTGGCCAGAACCATCAGTCTTTTCAGCTGCTCAAAGGACACAAACATCACCACGTTCCAGGATCCCAGTCGCAGGAAGGAGGGTATGAAACTGAGAAGGACAAGGGCACCCAGTTAGCCATGAGCTGCCCTCCTCCCTTGAAAGACATAGTGTGGCAGTGGTCCAAAGGGCCACAATTAAGGTGATAATGTAAATCCCAATAAATCTCGGAATATGCTTATAATAGAAGAGTTATGGTAACCTGTTGCTTTAAGAAACTGATGATTTACCAAGATGCCGCACAGCTAATACACAAATCACAAAGATACAGCTCATAAGCTAGAACAGGCATCCCCAAACTGTGGCCCTCCAGATGTTTTGGCCTACAACTCCCATGATCCCTAGCTAACAGGACCAGTGGTCGGGGAAGATGGGAATTGTAGTCCAAAACATCTGGAGGGCCGAAGTTTGGGGATGCCTGAGCTAGAACATAAGTTGATACATAGTGCAAATACCTGCACGTAGCACAGGTTCCCGACACACATACTAACACAATTTAACAGATCATGGTGAGAATCAAAGTTTAGTTAGTAATGCTTATTGCACATGTGTATTAAACTAAAACAAGGTAATGAGAACTGTGATTGGTTAAATTGAAATCCTTTGTTTGGACTGTTATCAATTCCCCTGCCCCACTTTGGGCGGGGTTGCCGTTTTGCGAAAAGATTCGACTGTAACCTATTGCTTTGCAATAATAAAAAATGGACTCCTAACTCCTTGTCTCAGAGTTTTATTGGCGTAACTCAGAAGATAAGCCAACAATAGGAAGAAGCTCCTAGGCCAGGGGTCAGGAACCCTAGGCCTGGGGGCCAAATCCAGCCCTGCAAGCTTCTGGCTATGTGGGGCTACCTTTGAAGGTGACCTGGAAACTGCAACTAATCCAGAATGCGGCAGCTAGATTGGTGACTGGGAGCGGCCGCCAAGATCACGTAACATCGGTCTTGAAAGATCTACATTGGCTCCCAGTACATTTCCAAGCGCAATTCAAAGTGTTGGTGCTGACCTTTAAAGCCCTAAACGTCCTCGGCCCAGTATACCTGAAGGAGCGTTTCCACCCCCATTGTTCAGCCCAGACACTGAGGTCCAGCTCCGAGGGCCTTCTGGCGGTTCCCCTACTGCAGGAAGGGAGGTTACAGGGAGCCAGGCAGAGGGCCTTCTCGGTGGTGGCGCCCGCCCTGTGGGACACCCACCCGTCAGATGCCAGACAGATAAACAATTATACAACCTTCAGTAGGTGTCTGACGGCAGCCCTGCATAGGGAAGTTTTTCGTGTGTGATGCCCTATTGTGTTTTTAGTATTTTATGTTGGGAGCCACCCAGAGTGGCTGGGGCAACCCAGTCAGATGGGCATAATAATAATAATAATAATAATAATAATAATAATAATAATAATAGTCTTTTTAGTTAATTGCTGCATTTTGAAACTTTGTGATTTTATTTTAATTTTTTTTTAAAAAAACTGTACACTGCTTTGAGGCCAATTTAAAAGGTGGCATAAAAATGCGTTTAAGATAAGGAATCTGATACCAAAAAAGCATAGATGATGGCAATAATAATAATAGTAATAATAACAATAATTTGTATTATTTATACCCCGCTCATTGGCTGGGTTTCTGCTGCTACTCTGGGCGACTCCCAACAGATTATTGAAGACATTAAAAAATTTCCCTAAACAGGGCTGCCTTCAGATGTCTTCTAAAAGTCAGATAGTTGTTTATTTCCTTGACATTGGATGGGAAGGCGTTCCACAGGGAGGGAGCCACCACCGAGAAGGCCCTCTGGCTGGTAGTGAACTGCTCTGGGATCTTTGAGTATAGGGCGGTATATAAATTTAATTAATAAGAGCAGAAGGGGGTGTTTAGGGTGTTATTGCTTACCCTTTATAAAAAGCTGTGGGTCCCTCTTTCACCACCATGGTGAACATACAGTTCAGAGCGTTCTTGTACTGTCCTGGGATGGAGTTCATGTATCTCGTTTTGACCACATCCACGGGAGATGCCACGATGGTGGCGCAGAATCCGGCTCCGAAGGCAGCAACAAAATGGCACGGGAAATTGTCTGTTGGCGGCAGGGAACGGACACAAGGTGGTTCAGATTTGGGACAGCTCAAAAGCTGGGAGCCTCCTTCCCTTAGAAAGCCGCTCCAGAAGCTACGTTTTGAGGGTTGGCTGCCAAGGCCAAAGGCTGGTTGAAAGATCTAGGCTTGTGAGGTAGTTTGGTGCAGTGGTTATAGTGTCTGATGAAGTACACTGGGAGACTTGGGTTCAAATCCCACCCCGCAGCTGTGACACACACTGGGTAACCCCAAGCTTTTCTCTCTTTCTCTCAGTCTAATTTGCCACACATCATAAAAGAGGGTCAGATGTACAGTGGAACCTCGGTTTATGAACACCTTGGTTTATGAATTTTCGGTTTATGAACGCCGCGGACCCATCTGGAACGGATTAATTCACTTTCCATTACTTTTAATGGGAAAGTTCACTTCAGTTTATGAAAAGACTTCTGGAACCAATTACACCCATGCTTTGGGTTAAGTACGCTTCAGGTTGAGTACTCCGCAGACCTGTCTGGAACGGATTAATCCACTTTCCATTACTTTCAATGGGAAAGTTCGCTTCAGTTTATGAACGCTTCAGTTTAAGTACTCCGCGGACCGTCTGGAACAGATTAATCCACTTTCCATTACTTTCAATGGGAAAGTTCGCTTCAGTTTATGAAGGCTTCAGTTTATGAACAGACTTCCGGAACCAATTGTGTTCATAAACCGAGGTACCACTGTATGGGCAAATGTGAGAAACAGAAATTGCAAATGCTAATTTATTTGTATTGGTGTTGGTGCTGACCTTGAAAGCCTCGGTCCAGTATACCTGAAGGAGCGTCTCCACCAGGGCCGGCCCTAAGGTGAGGCTGGGTGGCGCAATGCGCCAGGGCGCTGGGCTGCCAGGGGGGTGCTGCGGTGCAGCGCCCGTGGCACCCATGCTGCGCCCGCCAGACAGCTGCGCTGTGGAACGGGGGGGCGGGCGCCGGAGGGATCTTCGCACCACGGCGCCAGATATGCTTAAGATGGCCCTGGTCTCCACCCCCATCGTTTTGCCCGGACACTGATGTTGCCGAGGGCCTTCTGGCTGTTCCCTTGTTGCGAGAAGTGAAGTTGCAGGGAACCAGGCAGAAGGCCTTCTCAGTGGTGGCGCCTGCCCTGTGGAACGCTCTCCCACCAGAGGTCAAAGAGAAAAACAACTATCAGACTTTTAGAAGACAGCTGAAGGCAGCCCTGTTTAGGGAAGCTTTTAATGTTTAATAGATTATTGTATTTTAATGTTCTGTTGGAAGCCGCCCAGAGTGGCTGGGGAAACCCAGGCAGATGGGCGGGGTATAAATACATTATTATTATTATTATTATTATTATTATTATTATTATTATTATTATTATCATCATCAGAATCATAGGGTTGGACGGGAGCCTGGGGGTCATCTAATCCAATCCCCTGCAATGCTATCTTTCGCCCAACGTGGGACTCGAACCCAGCCAGCATGGCTAACGGTCAGAGATAAAGATGAGAGCTTTAGGCCGGCAACATCTGGTGGGTTGGGAACAGGTTCCCCTCCTCTGACTTAGGTGCTCCTTTAGTGTGACGCAGCAAGTCCTCTTTTCCACCAGTTGCCTGCCAAGCAAATGCTGGGAAGCTCAAAACGTGCCTGAGAGTGATGGCCAGCCCCTGTTGCTTGTGCCTTGCACTTGGGATTCAGTGATAGACTGGTCTTGGATATGGAGGTTTCATTAAGCTATTGGATTACTGACAGCTTGTACCGCGGAGCAGCTAAGAGAATGAGCTGCCAAACGGCTGGGCTATATGCCAAAATGGCAAAATTAACTGCGAGACTTAGGAACCAAGAAGATAAGGACTTTAAGAAAGAACGGGGGAAATTTTATACCATACCTAAGAGATTATTGGAAGCAAATCAAAACGTTAGCTGGACTCTAAGAAGCACTTGTAAACCAGTTTATTGTTAAGCTAGATAAATGGGAATTGTGGAGAATGTACAGTATTGATATGTATAATAATAATAATAATAATAATAATAATAATAATAGAAGGATCCCTGAAAGGGAGGGGGGGGAGTCATGAGATTCAGAGAATCTCGCGAAATGAGTATATAAATGTTGTTGAGATAAAGTTGTCTCTGTAAAAACCAATACAAATATTTCAGGGGGGAAAGGAGGAGAGACTGAGCCGCCATTTTGAATCCTGCCTCCTTCATTGGCTGGAGACTCATAATCTTTAAGACCGCAAGGTAGGTTGCTGGAGCATCTGGGAAGAGGAGGCCTCCCTACCTGTCATCAGGTGATATCTCAGGAGCGTTTCCTTGACGAGGTCGTAGGTCACCATCTCCCCACAGTTCACGATGGAGTTTCGGATGATGTTTGGCAGAGTCCCTATAGTGGGCGGAAGCAAAGGGTTAGGGGGCGGGGGTAGAGACTGTGGACTTTGTGATCTCCTGGCTGGATTCCAGGAGCTGGCCAGGAGGTCTCGGTGGCTAGCAGTACCCGTTTCCAGCTCTGACTGCTTCACCAGCTTGTGTCCCTCTTGGACCGAGAAGACTTGGCCATTGCTCCCCCTCCTTTGGTAACCTCCAGACTGGACTACTGCAATGTGTTCTACATGGGGCTGGCCTTGAAGACAGTTTGGGAACTTCAACTGGTCCAAAATGCCGTGGCCAGGTTATTGGCTAGGGTTCCATTTAGAGATGATGGTGATGATGATGATGACCAATTGAGTTTATATACTGCCCTATACCCGGAGGTCTCGGGTCGGTTCACAGAAAAGAAGGGGTTGCACAACTTCTGTCTTAAACTGCTGCCAATTTGTTTCTGGGTCAAATTCTTTTTTTTTAAAAGACAATTTATTAAATTTTCCAATTAAACACATTTAAACAAAAACAAAACATACAACCACAAGCAGCTATGGAGTGGCCCAGGCTTTCAGGAATGTATATAAGCAGTTGCTTTGCCCCCATTTCCCAGTAATGTACAGTAGTTCAATAAAGGTTCTTGCTACAGGTAGGTAGCCTTTTTGGTCTGAGTCGAAGCAAAATAAGAAAATTCCTTCAGTAGCACCTTAAAGACCAACTAAGTTTATATTTTGGTATGAGCTTTCGTGTGCATGCACACTTCTTCAGATACGGTTCTTGCTGTTATCGCTGTGTCATGCCTCATAGGAACCCACCTGCACTTATGAGAGATTTTTACGGTAGGCTCCGATTTTAAAATCGCTTGAGCCGATTATAATTTTGCATTTTCATATTGCAGCATCTGACACCCGCACCCTGGGACCTTAGGGTGGGACGCAGGTAGGAAATAAAATAAATAAATAGGACAACCATAATAAAAAAAATCATACAGAAGGGGAATTAATGGTGGAAGACAACACACCTTTCCAGAGTCCTCGGACCCCTTCTTCACGGGCGATAGTCTTGTAAGCGTCCACAGTCCCATTGTACTTCTTCGGTCCACCAACCAGCCTGATGTGGGCTTGGAAGCGGACCTTAACCACATCCGTGGGCTGGGCACAGGTGACAGCCATGGCTCCGGTGGTGCAACCGGCAAGTAACCGGGTGGGGATGCTGGCACCTGGGAGAGGGAAAGAGGTGGAAGATAAAGTCCCTACCAGAGAAGAAGGGCAAATCAAGTTGGTGGACTATCCCAAAATGGCAAAACTGGCTGGAAAGTTCAGGAACCAGGAAGACCAAAACTTTAATAGGTTTTGTCTCGCCAGAGTAGCGCATGCTCTGGTTATCTCCCGCTTGGACTACTGCAATGCGCTCTACGTGGGGCTGCCTTTGAAGGGGACCCGGAAACCACAACTAATCCAGAATGCAGTAGCTAGACTGGTGACTGGGAGCAGCCGCCGAGACCACATAACACTGGTCCTAAAAGACCTACATTGGCTCCCAGTACATTTCCAAGCACAATTCAAAGTGTTGGTGCTGACCTTGAAAGCCCTAAACGGCCTCGGTCCAGTATACCTGAAGGAGCGTCTCCACCCCCATCGTTCTGCCCGGACACTGAGATCCAGTGCCGAGGGCCTTCTGGCGGTTCCCTTGTTGCGAGAAGCAAAACTACAGAGAACGAGGCAGAGGGCCTTCTCGGTAGTGGCACCCGCCCTGTGGAACGCCCTCCCATCAGATGTCAAAGCGATAAATAAGTACCTGACATTTAGAAGACATCTGAAGGCAGCCCTGTTCAGGGAAGTTTTTAATGTGTGACATGTTAATGTGTTTTAAATCTTTGTTGGAAGCTGCCCAGAGTGGCTTGGGAAACCCAGCCAGATGGGCGGGGTACAAATAATAAATTATTATTATTATTATTATTATTATTATTATTATTATTTAATAGGGAATGGAGGGAAAATACGTAATTTACCTTAAAGACCATTGCAAGCAGCTGAAAACATTAGCAGGACTATAACAACACTTGTAATGGAATGAGAAATATGGTATAAGGGAGTAAAAAATTTTGGGGGGGGCGGGAGTTATCGAAAAAAAATGCAGTAGAAAAGGTTTATCCACAGAACCCACGGGGGGGAATTGGGGGACGTCCAGAGATTTGGAGGAATCTTTAAACTGTGGGTATGTTGTGGTTTGATTATAATTTTAAATATGTAAAACCAAATAAAAACAATTTTAAAAAGAGAGAGAGAGAGTGAGGCAGACAGAGAGACAGAGGGTGTTTTTGTCATTATAATGGGTTGATGTCCTTGTTCTATCTCTTCCCCCAGTTATACAATTTGGGCCACGTTCACAAGACAGTTTATTTCATTTCCCCGATGATGATGACTGCCACATTTATTCTATTTATTTGTTACCCTCGTTTATTCTACCTCCCATCCCACCTTTTTTACTCCAACAGGATCAAGGCAGCGTCCCCTGCTTATCTCCACGACAACAACCCTACTAGGTAGGTCAGGCTGAGAGGCTGTGACTGGTACCCAAGGTCACACAGTGAGTTTCATGGCCGAGTGGGGATTTGAACCCAGGCCCTAGTCCGAAAGTTTAAAAACAGCACACTACACTGGCTCTGTCAGGCTTCGTCAGCTGTGCATACTCTAAATAATACAGATAAACATAATAATGTAGGTTTTTTAAAAAAACAAATTAGGAAACAAAACATATAACACGCATATTGAACATTGGATCTACATACCATATTTTGTGTATCTACATATCATATTTTGTGTTTATCTGTATTATTTAGAGTATGCATGGCTGACGAAGCCCAGAAGGGTGAAACAAGGTATTATTCCGGGAATCTTAAGTTCTTTTGTCTGATACCTGCATACAGCAACTATATTTTGCAAAGGCGTATGTTAAGACCTTTCGTATCTTTCATCTGATACCTGCATACAGCAACTGCGTACAACAACTATACTTTGCAAAGGCATATGTTGAACATTACAAAGAAAAAGTTCATTTTCTGCAAGTACGGCTTCTTAAAGTTGTCGCGTCTGACACTTGCATTCGTAAAGACGTATGTGTAACGCAAAAAAAAGCTTCTATTGGGACATTACGTATATAAGAACTGATCTATTAGTATTTCCTGTTCAAAATGTTGGTCTTTTTAATTGCTTCTACTTAATTTGATAATGTGAAAAGAGGTGTGTTTATACGATGTATAATGAATTCATATAGTTAAACACAGCCAGTTACGTTGTGGGTGTTATTGTTAGTTGTGTTTACGTAACAACAACAACAACAACAACAACAACAACAACAACAACAACAACAACAACATATTATTTATACCCCGCCCATCTGGCCGGGTCTCCCCAGCCACTCTGGGCGGCTTCCAACAGAAGAATAAAACACAATAATCTATTAAACATTAAAAGCCTCCCTGAACAGGGCTGCCTTCAGATGTCTTCTAAAAGTCTGGTAGTTGTTTTCCTTTTTGACATCTGTTGGGAGGGCGTTCCACAGGGCAGGCGCCACCACCGAGAAGGCCCTCTGCCTGGTTCCCTGCAACTTGGCTTCTCGCAGCGAGGGAACCGCCAGAAGACCCTCAGCGCTGGACCTCAGTGTCCAGGCAGAACGATGGAGGTGGAGACGCTCCTTCAGGTATACTGGACCGAGGCCGTTTAGGGCTTTAAAGGCCAGCACCTATATAGGTTTGATAGTGTAGCGTAGGATGACAGGCCGATGTTCTGCCAATGGGATAGTTCATGATAGCTTGGAAGCCTGCCGTGTTTCCGAAGGAGACACACCTGCCAGAGCTCGGGGCCTCTGGAGGCAGCGGGGAACTTACTTTCTGACCCCTTGGGGGTGTAGAACTGCTTCACCGAGTCGTACAGGCCAATCCGGATGGATGCAAAGCTCATCTGGCGTTGGAGGCCGGCCACCAAGCCGTTGTAGAGACTCTTCGGCCCCTCGGTCCTCACCATGGTAGTGATGGTGCCCAACGCCCCTTTGTACTTGACGTTCTTCATTGCCCTGGAAGCCTTGCCTTCGCCTTGGATCTGAAAGGAGAAGTTGACGAGATATCGACCACTCATCACCCGGCACAGCTCCGTTTTGTAACAGATTGAGTCTACACTGAGCAAGTAAAATCCTCAGTGATACACTGGGCAGTAGATATCGGTCGTACAGTGGTACCTCGGTTTATGAACACAATTGGTTCCGGAAGTCTGTTCATAAACTGAAGCGTTCATAAACTGAAGCGAACTTTCCCATTGAAAGTAATGGAAAGTGGATTAATCCGTTCCAGACGGGTCCGCGGAGTAACCGTTCATAAACTGAAGCGAACTTTCCCATTGAAAGTAATGGAAAGTGGATTAATCCGTTCCAGACGGGTCCACGGAGTACTTAAACTGAAGCGTTCATAAACTGAAGCATGGGTGTAATTGGTTCCGGAAGTCTGTTCATAAACTGAAGCGTTCATAAACTGAAGCGAACTTTCCCATTAAAAGTAATGGAAAGTGAATTAATCTGTTCCAGATGGGTCCGTGGCGTTCATAAACTGAAAATTCATAAACCGAGGTGTTCATAAACCGAGGTTCCACTGTAATATAATAATAACAATTTATTATTTGTACCCCGCCCATCTGGCTGGGTTTCCCCAGCCACTCTGGGCGGCTTCCAACAGAAATAGTAAAACTCAGTAATTTCTTAAAGCTTAAAAGCTTCCCAAAACAGGGCTGCCTTCAGATGTCCTCTAAAAGTCGGGTAGTTGTTTTTCTTTTTGACATCTGGTGGGAGGGCGTTCCACAGGGCGGGTGCCACTACCGAGAAGGCCCTCTGCCTGGTTCCCTGTAGCTTTGTTTCTCGCAGTGAGGGAACTGCCAGAAGGCCCTCGGCACTGGACTTCAGTGTCCGGGCAGAGCGATGGACATAGGAATATAGACATTGGAAGCATGGGAACGATTGTGGAATATGGATATAAAATTTACAGCATAGCAGGGGTTTGGACTGGACGGCCCTTGTGGTCTCTTCCAACTCTATGATTCTAAGACAGGTGTAGGCAACCTAAGACCCGTAGGCCGGATGCGGCCCAATCGCCTTCTCAATCCGGCCCACGGACGGTCTGGGAATCAGCGTGTATCCTTTCATTTAAAATGCATCTCTGGGTTATTTGTGGGGCATTTGTGAGACGGTGGACCAGCCCACGGCTGAAAAGGGTTGCTGACCCCTGGTCTAAGAGCTCCTTCATGGATCACTTGTCTTGTCATGGCGAAGGGGCTTGAATAACTCAGAGAAGCTATGAGCTATGCCGTGCAGGGCCACCCAAGATGGACAGGTCATAGTGGAGAGTTTTGACTAAACGTGATCCACCTGGAGAAGGAACTGGCAAGCCACTCCAGTATCCCTGCCAAGAAAACTCCATGGACAAAGACAACAGGCATATAAAAGTTATGACGCTGGAAGATGAGCCCCTCAGGTCGGAAGGCGTCCAACATGATAAAAGACCCTGATGTTGGGAAAGATGGAGGGCACAAGGAGAAGGGGACGACAGAGGACGAGATGGTTGGACAGTGTTCTCGAAGCTACCAACATGAGTCTGACCAAACTGCGGGAGGCAGTGGAAGACAGGAGTGCCTGGCGTGCTCTGGTCCATGGGGTCACAAAGAGTCGGACACGACTAAACGACTAAACAACAACACCAACATGGTCTAAGAGAAAATTATATGAAAATTATCGTTGGTATCTAACACTGAGTAAACTGGCAAAAATGTATAAATCTCAATCAAACAAGTGTTGGAAATGTAAAGAGAAAGAAGGTTCTTTTATAATATATGGTTGTCTTGTAGTAAGGTTAAAGCTTACTGGGAAATGATATATAATGAATTGAAAAGGATGTTCAAAAAATAACTTTTGTAAAAAACAAAACAAAAAAACCTAGAAGCTCTTCTTTTGGGAATTATAGGGACAGAACTACTTAAATTGTATAGAAATTTATTCATGTATAGCAAGAATGCTACTTGCCCCAAAGTGGAAAGAAGCAGAAGTCCCAGCAAAGGAAGAACGGATACAAAAACACATGGAATATGCAGAGATGGCGAAACTTACCGGAAGGATAAGATAACAAACTTTTTATAGAAGAATGGAAATGGTTTATTGAATATTTACAGATAAATTGTAAACAGATAAAAAAACCTCGCAGGATTATTGTAATAACCTGCAGTTTCATATTTAAAGTAGAAGAATAAATGAGCAAATTAAGTTAATTTGGATATGCAAATATTAAAAAATATATTTGAGGAACTGCAGAAAGAGGGGGAAGAAAGTCACGTCCTAAAATGTCCAAATGGTTGTAAAATCAGTTAAATGTATATACCGGTATCTGAAAAGTATACTGTAAATAATTTTTTTAAAAAGTCTGCATTCATACCACTTTAAGCAGCTGGGAGTGCTTTTTGCTTTTACTCATATTCCACCTCCCCCCCCCCCAAAGGAGGTCAAGCTGGCACACATAGTTCCCCTTCTCCTCATTTAATCCCAACAACAACTACCCTGCGAGGTTGGGCGGAGAGGCATTGACTGGCTCCCAAGGTCACCCAGCGAGCTTCATTATGGCTGAGTGGAGGATTTGAACCCTGGGCTCCCTGGTCCCAGTTCAACACTCTAACCTAGCGGTTCTCACCTGTAGCCTGACTTTTGCCGTGTCCAAGGGGAAGGTGAAAAGGTCAGCAATGCAGGCGGCCGTCCCAGCACTGAGAAACTTGACGGTTGCTGAGGGGGGGATGTCCGTGGGCTTCAGGCCGACCATTGTGCCGCTGTGGACGGAGGCGTTTCAGCCCTGGAAAATGTCTGCGAACACCGAGAAGGAGGCTTTGCCGTCCCTGGCAATATAGATGAGCCTGGGGAGGGGAAATAAATCTTCATAAATCCTGTCCTTTCTCGCTGTCCTGTCCAATGCAAGGTGTTGGTGCTGACCTTGAAAGCCCTAAACCAGGCATAGGCAAACTCAGCCCTCCAGATGTTTTGGGACTGCAACTCCCATCATCCCTAGCTAACAGGGCCAGTGGTCAGGGATGATGGGAGTTGTAGTCCCAAAACATCTGGAGGGCCGAGTTTGCCTATGCCTGCCCTAAACGGCCCAGGATACCTGAAGGAGCATCTCCACCCCCATCGTTCAGCCCGGACACTGAGGTCCAGCTCCAAGGGCCTTCTGGCAGTTCCCTCCCTGCAAGAAGTGAGGTTACAGGGAACCAGGCAGGGGGCCTTCTCGGTGGTGGCCCCCGCCCTGTGGAACGCCTTCCCATCAGATGTCAAGGAAATCAACAACTGTCTGACTTTTAGAAGACATCTGAAGGCAGCCCTGTTTAGAGAAGTTTTTAATTTTTGATGTTTTATCGTGTTTTTAATGTTCTGTTGGGAGCCGCCCAGAATGGCTGGGGAAGCCCAGCCGGATGGGCGCGGTATGTACAAACAAACAAACAAACAAACAAACAAACATCATCATCATCACTGAATGGATAACAGTCGACACATATTGAGAGCCTAAGAAGTGACTTCTGGATCTGGAAAATGGCCAGTCTAGACAAGCATCCTGCCAACCAGACGCCACAATGGGGAACCCACAAGTGAGCTTCGAACACAAGAGTCTTCTCCCCTCCTGTGTTTTCCAGCAACTGGGATCCAGAAGCATTGCTACTTCCAGCTGTGAGGACAGAGCAGAGCTACTGCGACTAGTAGCCATTGAGAGCCATGAGAGCCATGAATTTGTCTCTAGGCTTTTGGTCATCACTGCTTCTTGTGGCAGCAAGTTCCACAGTTATCTATCTGGTCTGTTGATAGACCTGATAACAACAACATAAAATCAAAACCAAAACAGACACCAGTAGACCACTGTGGGGTGTATACTCTTACTTGCCTGCATAGGCCTGGCAGAATAGAAAAGTTTCCTGCAGGCGTTTTAAAGTTGGCACAGGAGGTGCCTGCTGAATCTCTAGTGGCAGCGTGTTCCACAGGACTAGGTCAATTGCCCAATATACCAGTACAGTGGTACCTCTACTTACAAATAACCCTACTTACGAATGTTTCTACTTATGAATGGAGTTCCATCCGCCATCTTGGATGTGGTTTAGATAGGATTTTTCCTACTTACGAATTTTTAGATAGGGTTGCTTCGACTTACGAATTTTTTTCTCCCAATGCATTCCTATGGGATTCGACTTACAATTTTTTTCAACTTACGAATGTGCGTTCAGAACGCATTAAATTCGTAAGTAGAGGTACCACTGTATACCTGAAGGAACGTCTCCACCCCCATCATTCAGCCTGGACACTGAGGTCCAGCTCCGAGGGCCTTCTGGCGGTTCCCTCATTGCGAGAAGCCAAGTTACAGGGAACCAGGCAGAGGGCCTTCTCGGTGGTGGCGCCCGCCCTGTGGAATGCCCTCCCATCAGGTGCCAAGGAAATAAACAACTATCTGGCTTTTAGGAGACATCTGAAGGGAGCCCTGTTTAGGGAATTTTTTTAATGTTTGATGTTTTATCGTGTTTTTAATATTCTTTTGGGAGCCGCCCAGAGTGGCTGAGGAAACCCAGCCAGATGGGCGGGGTATAAGTAATAAAATTATGATTATTATCATTGTCTTATCACAATGTGTTATTTTATTGTTGGAGAAAGGAAGAAGGGGAACAAGGAGGATGGGAAGAATTGTTATGACAAAATGTGCTTCTCACATGCCAAATCATGTATTCTCTGGGCAGGGTGGAACTTGTAGGGTGATGGGAAACTACTGAAACTAGCCTGAGCTTGAGGGCCAGTAATTTAAGCCAGCAACTATTTGCATGAAGATTCCTGGAACGTAACAGAGAATTAACACCGCTTGCCAGGACTGGGAAATGAAATATTTTGCCAGTTCTGAGTGCTAAGAGAATTTCGGAGAGAAACAAATTGGATGTTGCAGACGGCAGCAAGAGTTGGGCGTCGTTTTAGGGGAATTAACAATGTTAGTTGAGTGAAGCTGGCCCTGCCCAAACATTTGCTTCTCCAACGCTCCCACTTCATAGCCGCTTAGCACATTTTGCAAAAAAGCGAATTATGACAGACTTAAAGACATCTTAACTTCCCTGTGCCTTTCTAAAGCGTTGTGGCTCCTTAAAGGCTGCTGTGAATTTCCAACCGCATTGGAACTTGGAGGAGAATGTAATTCTTGAACATATGAAGGGCCTGCTGGATCAAACCAACGATCCCTCTAGCCCAGCAGCCTAGTCTAACAGTGGGAAGCTGGGAAGCTTGTAAGCAGGATCTGAGCACAAGAGCAGCTCTCCCCTCCTGTGATTTCCAGCACCGCTGCCTCAAACTTTGGAGGCAGAGCCAAGCCATCAGGGCTTGTAGCCATCGATAGCCCTCTCCTCCTCCTCCTCCATGAATTTGTCCAATCCTCTTTTAAGTTGGTGGCCATCACTGCCTCCTGTGGCAGGGAGTTCCACAGTTTAACCATTCGCTGCTTGAAGAAGGACATTTTTGGGGAGGGAACTGACTCCTTTGAGATGGCTGGTGCCATGCTGCTTTTATTGGTATGGCTTTAAAAGATTTTATATATGTGTATTGTTTTAATTCTATCGGTGTTTAATTGATTTTCAATTATTGTTTTTCTCTCTGTTTTCAGCAGTTTTTGTTTTTATCTATGAGCTGCCCTCAGGGGGAAAGGCGGGGTGTGAATCCACTACCTTTCCTTCCGGCTCTGAAGAAGAGGATCTCTGAATCCTGTGACCTCAGTCCCGCTATGGAGGATGCCACGGAACAATTCAAAGATGCTCTGTTATTCAGAAAACTGTCCTGAAAAACTGTCCTGTTATTCAGAAAACTGTCCGCTACGGCCCTGATCCAGTGACAATCAGAATCGTGGAAGTGTAGAGGTGGAAGTATGGAAGGATGGAGACATCTAGTCCAACCCCCTGCAATGTCAGCCAAGTCCCATTGAAAGTCCCATTAAAACGACTTAAAAGATAGTTTGTTGCTAAATGAGTCTTATGAGGAACGGCTTAGGGAGCTGGGTATGTTTAGCCTGGAGAAGAGAAGGTTAAGGGGTGATATGATAGCCATGTTCAAATATATAAAAGGATGTCATATAGAGGAGGGAGAAAGGTTGTTTTCTCCAGAGAAGCAATGGACACGGAGCAATGGATTCAAGCTACAAGAAAGAAGATTCCACCTAAACATTAGAAAGAACTTCCTGACAGTAAGAGCTGTTCGGCAGTGGAATTTGCTGCCAAGGAGTGTGGTGGAGTCTCCTTCTTTGCAGGTCTTTAAGCAGAGGCTTGACAGGCATATGTCAAGAATGCTTTGATGGTGTTTCCTGCTTGGCAGGGGGTTGGACTGGATGGCCCTTGTGGTCTCTTCCAACTCTATGATTCTATGAGTCCAGAGTCTGAAATCACCCACAAGGCGAGTGCATGCGTAATAAGGCCCTTCTCATTCTCCAGCACAACTTTTGCCAGCCTGGTGCCTCCCAGCACAGCTGCCTGCGGCTGATGGGAGGTTGTCTTCCAAAACATCTGTAGGACGCCAGGTTGGCAAAGGCATCTGCTCAAGTGCTAGAACTAACAACAACAACAATTTATTACTTATACCCTGCCCATCTAGCTGGGTTTCCCCAGCCATTCTGGGCAGCTCCCAACAAGAGATTAAAAATACATTAAAACATCAGTGATTAAAAACTTTCCCAAACAGGGCGGCCTTCAGATGTTTTCTAAAAGTCAAATAGTTGTTTATTTCTTTGACATCTGATGGGAGGGCGTTCCGCAGGGCGGACGCCACCACTGAGAAGGCCCTCTGCCTGGCTCCCTGTAACTTTGCTTCTCGCAAAGAAGACCTTTCAATCCAACCAGTGCTATTTTTCTAGAAAAAGAGGTTTTGGAACTCGCTACGAACGCCTCCTTTGCTCTCTTAGAATGGCAACAGCGCCCACCTGAGAGGTGCCGAAACCGAGTTCCGGCTAAACAAAAAGCCATGAATCCGGCCAACCAACTCCATGCAAGCAAAGAAAACCAGAAAAAAACAACAACAACAACAACAACACCTTACTTGGCCCAAGATGTTTTCTGCTTGAATCCCTTGCGGTTTGATCCGTAGGCGTTCCTGCCGAAAGGTGGTGATGTGAATTTTGCAGAGAAAAGTATTACTAAATCAGGGGGTTGGATCCACAGCCTAGGAATCGCAGCAAAAGTTCCATTCAGCTCAAGCGTCCGCCGCCACAAAGCAACTCTGTTTGGCATCTTCTCATCGAGACTTTCCTTTTATAAGGATTGCCGCGGTTGGCATTTCGGCTGGGAGCGGACGGGTGAAAACAGAGATCGGGTCTCCTTGGGGTCAGTCAGTTCAAGATAAGCACATGCCCAGTCGCCGTGTCCTCATGCGAATTAAAATAGAAATGGGCTACTTCTGTTTGGTAATATCCCTGGTGGTGGGGGTGGTGGGGTACCCACTGTGAGTAGAATCATAGAATCATAGAATCATAGAGTTGGAAGAGACCACAAGGGCCATCCAGTCCAACCCCCTGCCGAGCAGGAAACACCATCAAAGCATTCTTGACATATGCCTGTCAAGCCTCTGCTTAAAGACCTCCAAAGACCTCCACCACACTCCTTGGCAGCAAATTCCACTGCCAAACAGCTCTTACTGTCAGGAAGTTCTTCCTAATGTTTAGGTGGAATCTTCTTTCTTGAAGTTTGAATCCATTGCTCCATGTCCGCTTCTCTGGAGCAGCAGAAAACAATCTTTCTCCCTCCTCCATATGACATCCTTTTATATATTTGAACATGGCTATCATATCACCCCTTAACCTTCTCTTCTCCGGGCTAAACATACCCAGCTCCCTAAGCCGTTCCTCATAAGGCATCGTTTCCAGGCCTTTGACCATTTTTGTTGCCCTTTTCTGGACACGTTCCAGCTTGTCAGTATCCTTCTTGAACTGTGGTGCCCAGAACTGGACACAGTACTCCAGGTGAGGTCTGACCAGAGCAGAATACAGTGGTACTATTACTTCCCTTGATCTAGATGCTATACTCCTATTGATGCAGCCCAGAATTGCATTGGCTTTTTTAGCTGCTGCATCACACTGCTGACTCATGTCAAGTTTGTGGTCTACCAAGACTCCTAGATCCTTTTCACATGTACTGCTCTCAAGCCAGGTGTCACCCATCCTGTATTTGTGCCTTTCACAAATGGTATTTGTGGGGGGTGCGGTACAAAAACCATGTCCCATTAGAGATGCAATGAGGTTGAGATGTTTTGGCCTACAACTCCCATGATCCCTAGCTAAGAGGACCAGTGGTTAGGGATGATGGAAATTGTAGTCCAAAACATCTGGAGGGCCAAAGTTTGGGGGTGCCTGTTCTATCATATGTGGTGGACTTGTAAAAGGGTAAAAAAAAGAGTATTGGGAAATAATTCTTCATGAATGGGAAAAAAAGTTTAAAAGTACTCTCCCCCCCCCAAAAGAAACAGAGTCCTTTTTGTTGGGGCTAATTCAGAGGGAAATTCCCAGATGTCAAAAAAGGTTTCCCAAAAATGGAAAACGAGCGAGGTCACAACCAAAGAAGAATGGCAACTTAAACTGAAGGAATAGGCGCAGCTTGCAGACTTAACATATAGAATAAGAGAACAAGAAGAAAATACATCTCAAGAAGATTGGAAAATGTTTATTGAATATATGGGGGGAAACGATGGTAGCATTAAGATAAATTCAACAGGGTAAACCAGGCATCCCCAAACTCGGCCCTCCAGATGTTTTGGGACTACAACTCCCATCGTCCCTAGCTAACAGGACCAGTGGTCAGGGATGATGGGAGTTGTAGTCCCAAAACATCTGGAGGGCCGAGTTTGGCTATGCTTGGTGTAAATAAGTTTTGACGGATGTAATAATGGAAAACTGAACGGTTTAGTTGATGTAAAATATGCGGGGATTTTATGGTATGCAAAATGAACCATGGAAAGAGAAGGAGGGAGGGAAGCCGTTGATATTTTAAGGTTGTTTAAATGAATATTCTAAAATGTAAAACAGAAAAAAATTACTAAAAAGTATACCCTCCCCCCCCCAAAAGCCCCCAACACAGGAGCCTGGCTTGCAAATGTATCTGCGGAGAGAGTAGGACCCCATTACTGCTTACAACCCCGCTTTTAAGCTTAAAAAGTGATTTAGAGCCCTTACAACAGCCTTGCGAGGTAGGACCCCGTCGTTCCCATTTTACAGATAGCTGTGACCCCTGCACTGCAAGGGGGCACTGGATGGGGCCCTTGCTGCTCTGCAGTTCCAAAAGTCTACACTAGCAAGCTCTTCCAAATAAACAAGTTTTTTTGGGAGGAATCTTCCTGATTTGCTTGCACAAAGTTTACGAGGAGATTAGCAGCAGCAACCGACCCTCCCTGCGTTGATCTCATGTCCTCACTTGACTTGGGGAACTTGTTAAAAGCTTAGCAGAGGGAGGCCAGCTCTCCTACGTAACTTCGCTGACGACTCCGAAGTTTACGTCCCTATCCCACCCCGTTTCCTTGTAAACTGAGGACCTGGTGGTCTGGTCTGGATATCGGTGCATTAAAAATAGATAATGACAAACATCGAGAGGACCTGGAATTTCACCAGGGCCCAGGGCTGACCACCTGTTCTTCTGCTATTTAGAGAAGTGGCTTCGGTGAAATGAGCGAGGGAAATGAGCACTGAGCTGACGGCGACAAACCACCTGAACGACTCAGGGAGCAACTGAGATGATGTGCCCTTTGCACCAAATAGTTCATGTGTGCCACGTGGTGTTTTTTTGGGGGGGGGGCGGGTGTCACATGCTGCAGCTTCTTTAGCAATTAGGGCAAATTGCTTGCAGGCCACTGATTGAGACGTCTTATGGCAGAGGCTTGACTGGCATATGTCAAGAATGCTTTGATGGTGGTTCCTGCTCGGCAGGGGGTTGGACTGGATGGCCCTTGTGGTCTCTTCCAACTCTATGATTCTATGGCTAGTTCATAGGGACGCGGGTGGCGCTGTGGTCTAAACCACAGAGCCTAGGGCTTGCCGATCAGAAGGTTGGCAGTTTGAATCCCCGCGACGGGGTGAGCTCCCGTTGCTCGGTCCCAGCTCCTGCCAACCTAGCAGTTCGAAAGCACGTCAACGCGCAAGTAGATAAACAGGTACCGCTCCAGTGGGAAGGTAAACAGCGTTTCTGTGTGCTGCTCTGGTTTGCCAGAAGCGGCTTTGTCATGCTGGCCACATGACCCGGAAGCTGTACGCCGGCTCCCTCGGACAGTAAAACGAGATGAGCGCCACGACCCCAGAGTCGTCTGCGACTGGACCTAACGTTCAGGGGTCCCTGGCTAGTTCAGGGACATTGTTCAGTTCTGACAGACAGCAGAGCTTGGAGGTGGAACAGCCCTGGGGATTTACCGGGATCTGTTATGCTGGCCCTTACACCGCCTCTGGTTGCAACCTCACGAGGATCAAATCTGCTGCAATTTTGGGTATCTAACACCAACCAAACTTGCTAAAATGTGTAGGACAAGAAGAGTGTCGGAAATGTAAGGATAATGAAGGAAGTTTTTATCACAGGTGGCGGATCCGCAAAGAGGTAAAAGCTTACTGGAAATGATATATAATGAAATAAAAAAATTCCTTCAGTAGCACCTTAAAGACCAACTAAGTTTTTATTTTGGCATGAGCTTTCGTGTGCATGCACACTTCTTCAGATACACTGATCACGAAAGCTCATACCAAAATAAAAACATAGTTGGTCTTTAAGGTGCTACTGAAGGAATCTTTTTATTTTGCTTCGACTCAGACCAACACGGCTACCTACCTGTAACTGATATATAATGAGTTATATATCATTATATATCATTTTGCTAAAACACCAGAAGCTTTCATATTGGGTATGGTGGGGGAAGAGATACCAAAGGGAGATTAAAAACAAAAACAAAAAACGGTTTATGTATGCAACAACTGCAACAAGAATTATTTTAGCCCAAAAATGGAAGCAACAGGAAGTACCAACGAAAGAAGAGTGGCAGATGAAGATGATGGACTTTGCAAAACTAGCGAAGCTGACAGGCAGAATACAAAACTAGCATGATCAAGCATTCGAAAAAGACTGCAAAGTAAATATATACCATATTTGAAAGACCATTGCAAGAAATTAACAACACTAGCAGGGTTGTAATAGGACTTGTAAGGATAGCTGCATTGACCCTTTTATATTTATTTTAAAATTGTGATATCTTAAAAGAGTGAAATGTAAATCGGAAAATGTATAAAATAAATGTATAAAAGCTCAACATCAAAAAAACCAAGATCATAGCCACTGGTCCCATCACCTCCTGGCAAATAGAAGGGGAAGAAATGGAGGCAGTGAGAGATTTTACTTTCTTGGGCTCCTTGATCACTGCAGATGGTGACAGCAGTCACGAAATTAAAAGACGCCTGCTTCTTGGGAGAAAAGTAATGACAAACCTAGACAACATCTTAAAAAGCAGAGGCACCAATTTGCTGACAAAGGTCCGTATAGTTAAAGCTATGGTTTTCCCAGTAGTGATGTATGGAAGTGAGAGCTGGACCATAAAGAAGGCTGATTGCCGAAGAATTGATGCTTTTGAATTATGGTGCTGGAGGAGACTCTTGAGAGTCCCATGGACTGCAAGAAGATCAAACCTATCCATTCTGAAGGAAATCAGCCCTGAGTGCTCACTGGAAGGATAGATCCTGAAGCTGAGGCTCCAATACTTTGGCCACCTCATGAGAAGAGAAGACTCCCTGGAAAAGACCCTGATGTTAGGAAAGATGGAGGGCACTAGGAGAAGGGGACGACAGAGGACGAGATGGTTGGACTGTGTTCTCGAAGCTACGAACATGAGTTTGACCAAACTGTGGGAGGCAGTGGAAGACAGGAGTGCCTGGCGTGCTCTGGTCCATGGGGTCGGACACGACTAAACGACTAAAGTGCAACATTTTGTGTGAATGTGCCCCTTGTCAGAGATACTGATGGATCCTTCCCTCTCTGCCCTCCGCAAACCTCCAGCCCTTCAGAACTGCAGCTGTAATATTTGGCACTGTAGCTGTGCCCCTTTGCCCATCCTTATTAGACCTTCTCCATTAATCCAACATCACATTAAGTGCCTGCATTCTCACTCCCCTCCCCTCCTCTTTGAGCTCAAACAATGGAGCAATTTGAATTTGCTGCCTCATCCGACACAAGGCCGGTTTGCTGTGAAGCTATCAAATATCACGGAGTTCCACAACAAGCCATGCCCCCTTCTCTTGAACTGGATGTCCCAGAAATCTAGCTGGCTGGCAAGCCGAGCCTCAGATCAGCCCCTTCCTGCCTTTTGACGGCAGGGCCATGATCCAAGGAACACGCTTGCAACACTGTTCCCGAGAAAAGGAACAGATAAGCTATTTTGACCATGAGCTTGAGACCATATTTTGCACTCTCCTCTTTCACCCTCATTAAAAAATATAGCAAAATACTCACACCCAGGTGTGTGTGTGTCCAGCAGTGTGGAAAATTAAAACTTGTTGGGTGAGTGTAAGGATCATAACGGAGCTATCTATCTTTTCAGTCCGGCAAGGTCAAAATATTTAACAAAGGGATTAGCTTGCTAGATGAACAGGCCACAGTCCAAATACCCCTTGCTGCAAGCCACGGCAGGGGAGAGATGCTCTTGAGCTCAGATTCTGCTACAGGCACCTGACTGGCCGCTCTGAGAACAGGACTCTGGAATGGATAGGGCCATTGGCCTGATCCAGCAACGGCTCTTCTTATGTAGTCCATCTAGGGTAACTTCAGCACACCAGATGAAAAGCTCCGATGGAACAGGGAACCAACAGAATGTTGAGCCCAGGGATATGTTCTGAGCACCTCAATGGAACTGAGCCGACAGCCCCCTTTCCCTGCTTATTTAGTTTACGCATTATGTTTGGAAGAAGGGAAGGGGAAGAATCATTTTTTTGCTGCTCAGTTGGCAGAGCACAAGACTCTCAGTTCTAGAGTCATGGGTCCGAGCTGCATGTTGGGCAAAATATTCCTGCGTTGCAGGGCTGGACGAGATGACCCTTCGTGGTCCCTTCCAACTCTACGATTCTATGAATTGGGAGTCGGAAATATTTGATGACCGACTGAAAATAACCTTGAATGCGGGGAGGGGAAAAGAGAGCTTTTGAGCCTGGGGGCCACATTCTCTTTTGGACCACCTTCTAAGGGACACCTTCCGGCCGGACCAGAAGCAAAAGTGGGTAATGATTGTAAATTTTAGCATTATACGCCAGGCTATTTTCTACACCCCTCTTCTCTGTCCCCCATTCAGGCGAGTGAGAGGCATTATCAGAGTTCAATGATATATTTCCAGCGAGGCAAAAACACCTGGGTTGTGAAGTATGACCAGTGAGGGGTGTGTGGCCTGGAAAGAGTTTCAAGGGCCAGGTGCAGAGATCTGGAGGACTGGATTCGGCCCCCAGGCCTGAGGTTTCCCACTCCTGACTTAAGTTATCTACTAAGCAGATAACGATCTACCTTCCGCTCACTCCAACATCTGCAGCGCTTCCTAGGTGGTTTCGGTACCAGCATTATATGAAGAACTATTGCACAAAACATCGCTTATTGATGAAACACACTTGAGGTCACAAAAATATAAATGCCGTTTTATTGTTAAAAAAAAAGACAGAGAGACTCGCAAGTCTTTAAAAAACTCTTTACAAATAAATTAGCATGATTTCCATTTAGGGCAGATACTTTTTAAAAAAAACTGACTTAAAATATATATATATATGTAAATATGTGAAGAGATTTGTATCCCCAATATTGCCTGTATTTTAACAAAAAAGTGCAACAATTTTATTTGAATATACACAGTTCTGATGCTGGTGGACAATGTGCACAACCTGCTTTGGGTGTATTGAGCAAAGTTTGCAAATGCAGGGCCTATGCTGGGCAAGTCTCCCATGTTCACAGAGCGTTTCATGACACTCAACAGGAGAGCGCAGCTCCAGCAAGGTTCTGGTCTGAGCCCAGGGTCCTTTGCATTGCCCTTTTGCATGCTGTCAAATGTACCCAGATATACATGAGACCCATAACCCCAGGCTGTGTTCTAAAGGACTGCGAAGGTAAGAAACGCAACATGGCAACTTCCATTGCTCACGCTAGACTCTCAAGTGCTGTCTGCTTCTGCTCGGAAAGGCGTTTCTGTCCTGTTTGGAAAACAACGAAGCAAATTCCGTGGCCTCCAAGCAGGTGAGATGCCACACGAATCCCAGGCCTACAAGGGTGGCACAGTAGCTGCTACCTCTCGGGCTGCCAGGGTGGAAGTCTGACCAGCCCCAGACCTTACCGTAGCTCCTCCCCCACGCCAGCGCTGCCCTCTGGGAAACTGGGCGTCTGGTGCAAGGATAGGAAGGACACCCACGGCAAATCTCCAGAATGGTGCAGGGCCTCTCACATTACTTGGTATGGGGGGGGGGAGCAGCACTGCTGCAAACAGCTCCTGGGGTAAGAACACAGGCTAGGAGAAGGAGCTGAACACAGGAAGGAGTGAGAATGGAACTTTAGCTCTTGGCATAGCTCGGATCCAGAAGGTAGGCAGGGAACTGCCGTTGCCGTTACCTGTAACCTAATTCCTTGGCTTATTTGACTAATGCCATGTGTTCTTCTAGGAGGAATGGACAGGCCTCGTACGGGGCTCAGGAAGAGGGCAGGCTGCATCTCTGGTATACAGTAACAGACGTGTCTCCCGCTTTCACGCCAGGCACAGTTCCTCAAGAATCATTTTTCTCCCGGGGCTCCTTAGGATGCATGCTTGCTACGGCAGCCCAAACGAGCCAGAGGTTTACAGCAAGCCGAAGCCTCCACCTTTCTTGGAAGCTTTGCAGCCTTTGAGCCATCGCTGATGGGCCTCCCTGCCCCCTCGTCCCACTACTGCTTTTTGGAGAACTGGGCTGAAAATATCCGAGCGATCCTTCTCATTTCCTTTTCCGGGAGCTCGTCTGGCGTCAGGCTCGGGTTGTGACGGGCCGGCCTTCGGTTAGGGATTCTTCCGGCAGCAGCAGCAGCAGCAGCAGCGGCGCCACTTCCAGCCTGAAACAGAAAGTGACATTGCACCAACTTCCTCTGCAGACACAGAAACTGCAGATCTTTGTTAATCGTAAGAACAGGTTTTATACATCAGGGACTGATTCCAAAGACTGCTGGTCTGGCCCTTCCTTCCTCCAACCTGCCTGGTGGGATTCCAGGTATGCCCTCTCCCCAGTTTCAGTGGCCCACAGTCTTTAGCTCCTGAGCGCAGAATAAAATGAAACCGTACGCCCCTTTCTTCCTTTTTATCCAAGCCTTCAGGGAAACCTAGGTGTCAAGAGTCCTGTTTGAGCACCCATGGGTGTATATTTTTTTAAATTATTTTCAAGAATGACAATATCTAGGTGCAGAAGAATAAGAGGTTTTTCATTCCTCAGTCAGTAATGGTGACTGCAAATGTTGATGAAGGCAATACAGTGGTACCTCTGGTTAAGAACTTAATTCGTTCCAGAGGTCTGTTCTTAACCTGAATCTGTTCTTAACTTGAGGTTACCACTTTAGCTAACGGGGCCTCCTGCTGCCAACACGCCGCAGAAGCACGATTTCTGTTCTCATCCTGAAGCACAGTTCTTAACCCGAGGTACTATTTCTGGGTTAGCGGAGTCTGTAACCTGAAGTGTTTGTAACCAGAGGTACCACTGTGTGTGTGTGTGTGTGTATTGAATTATGGTGCTGGAGGAGACTCCTGAGAGTCCCATGGACTGCAAGAAGATCAAACCTATCCATTCTTAAGGAAATCAGCCCTGAGTGCTCACTGGAAAGACAGATCGTGAAGCTGAGGCTCCAATACTTTGGCCACCTCATGAGAAGAGAAGAATCCTTGGAAAAGACCCTGATGTAGGGAAAGATTGAGGGCACTAGGAGAAGGGGACGACAGAGGACGAGATGGTTGGACAGTGTTCTCAAAGCTACGAACATGAGTTTGACCAAACTGCGGGAGGCAGTGCAAGACAGGAGTGCCTGGCGTGCTATGGTCCATGGGGTCACGAAGAGTCGGACACGAGTAAACGACTAAACAACAACAACATATATATAGTAACAATAGAACAAATAACTACGTTGAGGTCCAGCTCCGAGGGCCTTCTGGCGTATCCCTCACTGCGAGAAGTAGCAAGGTTAAAAAAAAGGTAAAGGACCCCAGACGGTTAAGTCCAGTCAAAGGCAACTCTGGGGTGCAGCTCTCATCTCACTTCAGGCCAAGGGAGCTGGCGTGAAGTAAAGTTACAGGGAACCAGACAGAGGGCCTCCTCAGTGGTGGTGCCTGCCCTGTGGAACACCCTCCCATCAGATGTCAGGTAAACAACTATATGACTTTTAGAAAACACCCGAAGGCAGCCCTGTACAGGGATGTTGGTGTTTTATTGTTTTTTAAAATAAGTCAGACGAGCAGCTTATAAATAATAAAAAATTTATTATTATTATTATTATTATTATTGACACACACACACACCCTTCTGCCACAAGACCCCTCCTGCCCTTGAGCACCCATGTTTGGTGATCTTAGTCACCAATTCTGAACACTGCAACCGGTCCTGAGCTGTTGCTAAAAGGATGAGTTCAAAATCCAAAACAGATGACACTTGCATCATTTTTAAACGCCTGTTACATATCTGTATCTATCTGTATGCTTAACTTTGAGTCACATAAACGTTGGTGCTGCTCTCAAGCAGCTCGCTCGCGCTCTCCCCGCTATCTTCCAAGGCGAGGGGTTGCTGTTGCAACAGTTGAGAACGCTGAGGTTGCAGATCTTGCAGCCAGCTGCAGCCGGCCTGGGGCTCTGACCTCTGTACAGCTTTAGTCAGCAAGCAATGCCAGGGTACAGAAAACGAGAAATGTGAACTCGGGCGTCGCCTATAGCCTCCTCTGCCACAGGGTTTGCCCACCTTTCCAACTTAACATGCCCGAGAGTGGCTTAGCGTGTTTCCTGTTTCAACACCAGGCCTGTGAATTCAGGTTGATCGGAGCTGACGGGATCCGGCTTGGTATTCAAGAACACTCGCCTCCTCTTTCTGGGTCACTTAGAGATAAGTCAGCTGGCTGCTCTCCAGCCCAGGCAGCTGCCTAATGCTGTAAGGCATTCACAAACGCACACACAACGTAACCGGCTGCACATAAATGGTACTCTTCAATGTATATTACACAATATCATACGTTTATCTCATACATAATCAGCATGTAAAGATCGACGAAGTAAATAAAAGTCCCAATAAACCAGTTCATCACAAAGTTCCACCCGAGATTGAGCAATTCCAAATTAGAGCTGTATCTAATCCACATATGCCTCTGTGTACTGTAGTCAAAAGTCCCCAAAAGTCCCAATGGGAGCTTACTGCAGTTCCAACACAAGGATTTCCGGAATAATCATCCTGTTTCTCCCACCTGGGCTTCATCAGTGGTACATGTTTCATAGAATC
Organism: Zootoca vivipara; assembly: GCF_963506605.1. Lineage (NCBI taxonomy): Eukaryota > Metazoa > Chordata > Lepidosauria > Squamata > Lacertidae > Zootoca > Zootoca vivipara. The sequence continues at coordinate 97,270,176 of NC_083279.1, forward strand.
ATGGAATCATAGAATCATAGAGTTGGAAGAGACCACAAGGGCCATCCAGTCCAACCCCCTGCCAAGCAGGAAACACCATCAAAGCATTCTTGACATATGCCTGTCAAGCCTCTGCTTAAAGACCCCCAAAGAAGGAGACTCCACCACACTCCTTGGTAGCAAATTCCACTGCCAAACAGCTCTTACTGTCAGGAAGTTCTTCCTAATGTTTAGGTGGAATCTTCTTTCTTGTAGCTTGAATCCATTGCTCCGTGTCCGCTTCTCTGGAGCAGCAGAAAACAACCTTTCTCCCTCCTCTATATGGCATTCTTTTACATATTGGAACATGGCTATCATATCACCCCTTAACCTTCTCTTCTCCAGGCTAAACATACCCAGCTCCCTAAGCCGTTCCTCATAAGGCATTGTTTCCAGGCCTTTGACCATTTTGGCTGCCCTCTTCTGGACACGTTCCAGCTTGTCAGTATCCTTCTTGAACTGCGGTGCCCAGAACTGGACACAGTACTCCAGGTGAGGTCTGACCAGAGCAGAATACAGTGGTACTATTACTTCCCTAGATCTAGATGCTATACTCCTATTGATGCAGCCCAGAACTGCATTGGCTTTTTTAGCTGCTGCATCACATATAATGTGTATCGAGATTATAGCTATCATGACATAGTGGTTGCTTGCAAGCTCCCATTGGGACTCTTTGGGCCTTTTGACTACACAGAGGCATATGGGGATTAGATACAGCTCTAATTTATGAAAGAACTGGTTTATTGGGACTTTTATTTACTTTGTCGATCTTTACATGCTGATTATGTATGAGAAAAACTTTTGATATTGTGTGTAATATACATTGAAGAGTACCATTTATGTGCAGCTGGTTACGTTGTGTGTGTTTGTGAATGTATTTCACATAACCAAGGTTTGGTGTTGGTTTGCTAATGCTGTAAGGCAGCAATTCATAGCAGCCCTACGGGCTTTATAATAGGGAGACTCACAGAATGCGAGCGTTGGAAGGGACCCAAAGGGTCATCTAGTCTAACCCCATGCAATGCAATCGCAGCCAAGGAATCTCTCGAGTAAGCTTTGCAATGCAAGTGTGGGAAAGGCCAAAATTGAAGCCCCTTGCAGCAGAAAGCATCTTAAACTTGCAACATTTAGGGGGGTCTATAAAACCACGGATGCCTCCAGGCAAAGCCAACTTTACAAGCCAGAAATCAAGAGTTGCATGATTCCATCTGTGCGATAATTTTCATTTTTAGTGACTGAGCATAAACTAGGAGCTTTATCCCAAAGGGAAAGAAGTTGAATCAGATCAGCTGAAGAGTTCAAGAATGAAGGCTCTATAGCAGCCACTGCAACATGGTGCCCTCCAGATGTTTTGGACTACAATTCCCATCCGGCTGAAGTTGATGTGAGTTGTAGTCCAAAACACGCGGAGGGCACCAGGTGGACAGACGAGGCTCTTCAGCAGGGTGTCCTAAATTTGGGTCTCCATTTTTTGGGGACTACAACTCCCAGCACCCCTAGCTAGCAGGGCCAGTGACAATGGGAACTGTAGTCCCCCAAAAAACCTGGATGCATCCTGATCTACAGTAACAAAGCAACAGGCAGCAAGATCCACCGAGGGCTTTCTCGGTGGTGGCGCCCTCCCTGTGGAATGTCCTCCCATCAGATGTCAAAGAAAAAAAACAGCTACCGGATTTTTAGAAGACATCTGGAGGCAACCCTCTTTAGGGAGGCTTTTAATGTTTAATAGATTATTTTATTTCTTTTTTTCTGTTGTAAGCCGCCCAGAGTGGCTGGGGAAACCCAGCCAGATGGGCGGCGTATAAATAATAAATAATAATAATAATTATAATTATTAGATCTGTGCAGGGCCAAATCTTCCTTGCGGGACAGGGAACACACGACACGGCTGCCTTGTTCTGGAGCTCACCTCACCCCACAGTGCAGCTGCTGCTCAACCTCTGCACTCATTTCATCTGTGAATGGCACCAGCTAATGAAGATCACCCAAAATTCGCCATGGCACCAGATGGTTGCTTTCCCCAGCAACTTCAGTTTCCAGCAACTCCACCCTTTTTTTGGGAAGAACATCCTCACTGCATAGTTTTCAGGGCACCTTTTGCGCTCACGTTGTGTTTACGCCATCCCTTGCCAGGGAAAAGCGCTTGGGCAGGTTCAGCTCAGGGCATGTGTGCAAACACCAGCTATCACCTCCCGCGCCTGGCTCATCCTTTTTTCTACAGGGCTTGCTGCCAAATACAGTCATACAGGGACTCCGCGGCTTTTAAACCTTGGGGGGCCACGAGGACTCTTTGCAACTGGTCCAGCGCCCGGGGAGTCAGGGCTGTTGGTCCATTTGCAGAGCAACCTGCTTTGCACGGCAAGAGGTCCCTGGCTGAATTCCTGACAGCATCTCCAGGGCTGGGAAAGACCTTGGGGAGAGCCAAGGCAAAGAAAGCAATAAGGGGCAATGCATCAGATGGGGTGGGGGTAAAGAAGTAGAAAAAAATCACCCATCTGCTTAGCTCTAAATGCACACCCTAAACAACTGACTTTAACTATGTCAATTGTTTAGGGTGTGCATTTAGAGCTAAGCAGATGGATGATTTAACTATGGAATTCCCTTTCTGCACTCAGCTCTCACCTATGGCTCATACCTTGGTTCTCAAATGCTTTGGTTTTCAAACTCTGAAATCCCGGAAATAAGTGTTCCAGTTTTCGAACGTTTTTTGGAAGCCGATCGTCAGATGCGGTTGTCGGCTATTGTTCATGGGGCGCTTGCACCAATCAGAAGCTGCACCTTGGTTTTTTGAACATTTCGGAAGTCAAGCGGACTTCCGGAACGGATTACGTTTGGCGCTTTTGTTTTTGCTATTTATTTTGCGTTTTTGTTTTTGGGGCTTTTTCGGTTAATTTGTTTTTGTGACTGTGTGGAACCCAGTTCAGCTACTGATTTTATTGATTGTGTGACTGCGGAAATGGATAAAAGACCCCCATCCAATCAATGACTATCATCAGTGCAGGGAAGAAAAAAAATTAAATTTTCATTTTTATCATCTACATTATTTATTTTATAGTACAGTACATTGATTATTGCTTTCATTTTATGGATCAATGGTCTCGATAGATAGTAAAATTCATGTTAAATTGCTGTTTTTGGCGTTGTTTTAAAAGTCTGGAACGTATTAATTCGTTTTGCATTACTTTCTATGGGAAAGCATGCTTTGGTTTTGGAACAGACTTCTGGAAAGGATTAAGTTTGAGAACCAAGGCACCACTGTAGAAGCTGTCAGAATGTGACAACAGCCACATCCTGGGAACAACTTCAAGTGGCTGGCTAAACCAGCTGGTGGAATTAGAACTTGAGTATATATATCCTTTTGAGGATAATTCCATGGCTGCCCCATTCAATATCAGATCCTGCTCATTTTATCAGGCTCACAAGGTTCTGCCTCCAGTTTTATCCAAGCAAGATGTTCCCTCTTTTGCAGAAGTTCTTTATAGAGTTCCCCCGCCACTCACCTCCATAGGCCATAGGGTAGCGGGGAATGAACCCATTAAACTTGCTTTGACCTATCATAACTACAAGAACTTTCCTGGTGAAACTTACACCAGCTCCCTGGATTTATGGGGACGGTGTAAACAACATTTAGAGACCAGGCTATAAAAAACCCAAACACCTGACACTTTAAGGAAACTTCTTCCAAAGAAGCCAGCATTCCCTTTAGAAGCAACCAGTTTGCAAGAAGTACATTTGTGCACTTATAAATTAGCAACCAAATGTATTTTGATGTATTATTTATGCACACCAATCCCTCCCAAGATTTTTAGTGCTCTCTCAGCTTTAACAGCCCATCTCCGGCCTTCTTGCTCAGCAGCTTTTAGCCGTAAGCTCATTTGTTAAGCCGACGTCTCCTGCCAATTCCTGAAAATTCAGCAGCAGGGCATGAGCTTCTGCAAGTCCCTGCCCCCATTTCATTCACTGATCTCTGAACCACAGACCTCTCGGCTCTAGATTCAACCCCCGTTCATGCCTGTGTGAATACACCAGAAACCCGCCCCACAGCAGTGATGACAGCTGCCTGCATTTGTGCAAAGGAGTGAGTTGTGTGGAATTAATTCAGATCCACTTTTCAGGGCCATCACAACTCAACAGGCTGATTCAGGGCACAATCCAAATCTCTGGCCAATGGCTGGGGCTTGATGGAGTGGATTAGTCGCCGTTGTATCGACTGTATTGCAGTTTGCAGCGGCTAGAACTGAAAGGGGGTGAGGAGAGAAGAGGGAAGGAAGTGCCTCTTTGCTGTGCCAGCATCCAGGCTGGTAAAGAAGCCTGGATTAGGTCCATTAGCAGCAAAATGACGGCAGCACAGCTGTCTTAGGATCTTCCAGATCCAGTGCTGGCCTAGTCCCATCCCCTTAACACTCCGGGGAGATCCTGCTGGCGACCTCCGTCTCATCCAAATTCCTTCCAGCATGGTGGTGGACTGGGGGGTGGTGGTGGTCCTGAACTGCTGTGTTAGATCCCGTAAACAGAGTTTTAAACATCCTCTGCCCACTTTCTCCACCCCACATCAGCACAGAATCTTCTGGGTCAAGAAAAAAACCCCAACTTGTGCAACTTACAAATTATGCCAATCAAAAACAAAAAGAACCAAGTGCCCTGCGGAATCAGATTTAGGGCCCACCAGCATTTGGCTTCCTCTAGTGGTTTGGTCACAGGCCTCCAGGAAGCAGGGGAAGGAAAGCCACAGGCCTCCCTGTTGCAATTTCTCAGCACCTGGCATTCAAGAAATACTGGCTGCCTCTGAGCACAAAGGTTCTACCTAACTGTCCTGGGTCAACAACCGTTAATGGCAACCTATTTGCACTTAATTTGCTAACTGTGAATAACTCCTCCTTTTTTCTGTTAATGGGAAGGGGCACCTCTTGGAAATCCTTCTTCCACTCAACCCTGCTTCCGACTCTCATCTCGCATTATTGGCCAAGGGAGCCGGCGTTTGTCCACAGTTTTTCTGGGTCATGTGGCCAGCATGACAAAGCCGCTTCTGGCAAACCAGAGCAGTGCACGGAAACGGCGTTTACCTTCCCGCGGTACCGGTACCTATTTATCTACTTGCACTTTGATGTGCTTTCGGACTGCTAGGCTGGCAGGAGCTGGGACCGAGCAACGGGAGCTCACCCCATCGCAGGGATTCAAACCGCCGACCTTCTGATCGGCAAGCCCTAGGCTCTGTGGTGCAACCCACAGCACCACCTGTGTCCCGGGTATATATACACTGGGTACCATCTTCAAGGTATTTATGGCTAAAAGCTTGCTTTCTTAGAAATATCCTCTGGATGCTGGGCCTGGCACTAGACTCCAGGATTGTGAGGACAGTATTCCTGCGTGCACACAACTCTATCTGTGGGCCCCCCAATGCCTCTGACTCTGCAAAGCCCTTTCCCTTGCCAGGCCCAGCCTGCCCAATTGTACTTGAAAGTCCTAGTTATTGGCATCCGTCCACCTCGAGAGACAACGTAGTGCGCCTCCGGGGTGAAGTCAAACCACTGAGGAATCACAGCGCCTGGTGTGGCTGCAGAGACCAGTAACTTCTAACTGCTGCCTCATGCAATGTTTTCGTGACTTCCCTGGGGTACAAGCCTGGGCAGTGTGTCTGGAGGTCCTGGGCTGCCCTGATGACAAGACCCCCCCCCTCTGTCTTGCTGATGTGGTCCAAAGGAAAGCAGATCAATGCATTTGGCACCAGGTTGGCTGTGGGAGTTGCCAGAAGGAGGCGTACAAGGCCTCAGGGTCTCCACCCTGGATCTGTGTAGCGTTTACTCAGCCTTTTCTTCTCCCAAAGATATCCCACAAGGCAGTGGGTAACTGGCTCTATTCGTGGTTCGTATCACTATAATCTATGGACCACAGCAATGGACCCAAGTCCTCTCCCCCCCCTTTCTTTTTAGTTGGGGCAGGGCCATGGTTCCTCTACCCCCTTTCCATGTAAAGCCACCACATATCTAGGTGAACGACATTAATAATAATATTGTAATAATTTATTATTTATGCCCTGCCCATCTGGCTGGGTTTCCCCAGCCACTCTGGGCGGTTTCCAACAAAAGATTAAAAATACATTAAAACATGAGTCATTAAAAAACTTCACTGAACAGGGCTGCCTTCAGATGTTTTCTAAAAGTCAGATAGTTGTTTATTTCCTTGACATCTGATGGGAAGGCGTTCCACAGGGCGGGCGCCACCACCAAGAAGGCCCTCTGCCTGGTTCCCTGTAACCTCACTTCTCGCAATGAGGGAACCACCAGAAGGCCCTCGGTGCTGGACCTCAGTGTCTGGGCTGAGCAATGGGGGAGGAGACACTCCTTCAGGTATACTGGGCCGAGGCCGTTTGGGGCTTTCAAGGTTAGCACCAACACTTTGAATTGTGCTCGGAAACGTACCGGGAGCCAATGAAGCTCTTTCAGGACCGGTGTTATATGGTCCTGGTGGCCATCCCATAAAATTCAAGGGGAAAACAAACAAATCGCTCAGCCTTCTGCCTAGGCTTCTGCTTGAAGGAAAGGCTGGGGAGAAAGCACAAGAGGCCATTCTACTTACTTTAACAGCAGCAGCAGCCGGTGGAGAAGGAGAAGTGATGCTGAGCAGCCGCATGGAGGCTTCCAGATGCTGTGGTGGAAGGAAGAAGTTGGGGACGACCACGGGGTCAGATCTGCAAGGCAGAGTTAAGGAAGAGACTCTGGAAGCAGGTTAGAACTCCTGCTGGTGCCGCACTGGAACAAATTCCTCTGCAAGCCCTCCTGGGAAAAGGCAGAGGCTGCGTAGCTCCTGCATCTGCTGCTCTGGGTCTGTTGGTGCAAGGTGTCCACTTTGTGTGCATGTCCACAGCAATACCTTCTGCAAAAAAAACCCTTTTTGGGGTGGATAGGTGGAGAACAATACTGGGGGTGGCCATTCTTACACACAGTGCGACTCTCATCTCAAGCAGACTGCTGGGCAGTTTCTGACAACCTGGGGAAGTGCTGGCACCTCTCTTTGTAAGACTAAACTTCCTTTCTTACCCGAGAGGCCAACGTATCTTCTGCCTCTGCGCACAAGAGTGCTATGCCTCCAATTTTAGCAGACAGCAAGATGCTGCCTTGTAGCAGCTCAGGCTATGTGCCCATCTAGCCGAGTACAGTGGTACCTTGGTTCTCGAACGGCTTGGCTTCAGCTCCTCAACGCCACAAACCCGGAAGTGTTCCAGTTTGCGAACGTTTTTTGGAATCCGAACATCCGACGCGGCTTCCGATTGACTGCAGGAAGCTCCTGCAGTCAATCGGAAGCCACACCTTGGTTCTCGAACCTTTTCGGGAGTCGAAGAGAGACTCCCAAAATGGATTAAGTTCAAGAACTAAGGTACCCCTGTATTGTATAACTGTTGGTGAGTTCACCCCCCAGGTTTTCCCCCTGTTGCCTGCTACCCCAAACTTTTTATGTCTGGAAGGGCAGGGGTTGAGTTGGGGGTGGGGTTTCCACCTGCAAAGTGAGTGCTCTAGCAATGATCTACAGTGCCTCTCCAAACCATTTTTCTGGTGAAGACCTCTGTGCAACTCACTTTAAGCTGGGTCTTTAGAAGCCAGGATTGTGTGCTGCCCAGATAGCATTTCTTCACTATCTCAGGTTCTGTGTCCGAGATCATTTTAAATGGAAATGAGGGTTGCTCCTCCACTGACCTATGGGCCCTTCATCTTGCGTACCCCTAGATGCCGAATCTGGCTTAACAGGAAGAGCCAAAATGTGGCATCATCATCATCCCAATCTATTTCCCCCGCTAGAAATCAGTGTGGTAACAAAAATCTGCACCACCTTGACATTAGCTTCCTGTGAAGGCAAGTTATGGAAATCTTTAAGATCTCAGCAGTGAGAAGGCTCACTGTCGGGGAATCTTAATGTTACTGGAGTGATGTCCCGGGGTTGCATGCACTAATCCCAATCCAGTTACATCCTGCGGTCATTTGGCTGCATGGGGCTATTTTATCACTTGCAATGCTGAGGGCACATGTGGCGCTGCTTCAACAAAACGTTAAAATTTAACTTATATAAGGTGGAAGAATCATCTTCTGTTACGCAACGCCTCCTCCCAGAGAACACAAAATAAAAACAGGTAAGTGGAACGGACAGGCGCCGCCACCCATAACGAACAATCACTGTACCTTGTTCTTGACTGATCACAGACGAAGCTTTTTTTGCAAGGAGGCAAAGCAAGGTTAGCCAGCAACTTAAAGCACAAGCTTCAAGCTGGGCCTGTAGGGCAAATGCTACCTAGATTCTGATCCCCATCTAATGTGGGGCAGAGGTTGCAGCCAGCCCTAACACCGAATTTTGCTCCGTGAAACCTTTTCATGTATAGAAGCTGTGTCTGCCACAGCTTGCCCTGTTTTCTGCCTTCCCCAACTTGTTGCCAACCAGATGTCTTCAACTGGCTGAGGCTGATGGGAGGTGGAGTCCAAGACATCTGGAGGGTACAAAGGTTTTTTTTTGAGGGGTGGTGGTGAAGGCTGCATGTTAGGCGGCAAAGAAGAAACCTGGTCACCGAGCTGCAGTTTCTGAATGGAGGCAACACTTCTGGGCAACATGGCTAGCAGCCCCCTCCTTTTGAAAAGCCACTTCTGCTCTTAGATAACCCCCGTCAGGCTGCATGGCATTGAGGGCCTTGGACGCGACCTGCCTGTTCACGCTGGCCACAGCCAAAGCTGGACCAAGAGAAAGGAACAGACTTCCTGGGAGAGTTTCGCTGTTTATTTGAAGCCCAGGGGGCTAGCTCAGTTAGCCGGGTGGAAAAGGATACAGGACTACACTGGGCTTCAGAGGCTTCTCCGACTCCTCTGGTGAGTTTTCATGGCTCTCGTCAGAGCAGCTTCCAGAATGCTGTGCAGCTCCCACCGTCCCAAGGCAAGCCTCTTCGCTCAAACGCCTTCCTTCCTCACCTCGGGGGCCGCCCTCTAAGCCCAGCCTGCCCTCTCTCGTCTCTGGAACACAGTGCTTAGCTGCTGCAGAGTCCCCATCACCACCACCACCACCGTCACATGGAATAAACGGTTCCCCTTCCTCTATCTTGCCCCCAATTTCCTGCGCTCTTCCCCCATCTTCCCTTTGCTCTTCTTCTGCAGCCCCATCCTTTGTTTGGCTCAAGGCTGAGATGGGAGCAGGCGGCAACGGCTCTTCCAGACTACCCTCGAGGTCCCGCCTCCTCACATGTTCGTCATCTTTGTCTTCTCTCAAGGGGCTGTTACTGGATCTGGCGCTGCTGGGCATGCTCTGAGGGTCGTCTTGGGTGAGGCTGGACACGGGGCTGCTTCTGACGCTGCCTTCTTTCAGCGAAGGTTCAGCAGTCCCTGCAAGCTGATCAGCGCCCATCATGATCGCAGGATCATGCTCTGGTTCAGAGACAAGGCTGGACCAAGGGCTGGTTCTGTCCGTCATGGTGGTGATTTCATTCAGCGTTCTTGGTTCTATGACGTCCTCCTCATACTCTTCCTCTTCCTCCTCCTCACTGTGAGACTGTGCAGCGCCTTCGCCTTTCTGGGTAAAGCAAGCAGGTGAGGGGTGGCTGCTTTGGGAATTGGCTTGGCCAAGGAATTTGAACAGCATGCCTACCCCGTAAGGGGATTCGCCAAGAGGGAGCGAAGGCTCTTTGTCGACACAGGTACTTGAAGGTTCGCTCCTCGGGTGGCCTTTGGGAACCTCAGCCCTGGCAGCATCTTCTGTCTTGTGAAGACCACCCTTGCCGAGGGAGGCAACAGCGCTTGAACACTGGCTGCCATCCACACAGGCACCCACAGATCCTTCGGCATTCTTCCCCATGTTGTTCTGCAGGTCTGTAGGAAGGAAAACAGATTCAGGGCGTTGCTAAAAATGAACCAACACCAATGGGGGAAAAAGGCCAGGGTTCCAGTATTCAAGCAGAGGCCAATAATGCCATGGCTGTTTCTGCAGTGCTAAAGCACGAGGAATGGAGTGGAATAATGATTTTTGTGTAGCTGGGTGATGCATCTAGCCCAGCGCAGGTGTGACACAGGCTTCCTTGGAAGTTAGGAGCTGGGCTTGTGAATCAGGATCCAGCCTCAGGGGTGCAGAACATCTCCCACTCCCATTTTTGGACTAGCATTACATCACTGTTTACCTCTCCTAAATTTTGAGTAGCTGGAGCATGAGCTAGAGCTCACCCACCCTTAGTAGTGGAATGCACACACCCTGCTTACAATTTTCTGCAGAGCCACTCTTCTGGCAATGCCTCTCGATTATAAAAGAGGCAACTCCAGAGCACCGAGTCTTGGGCTACTCTTCCTAGAGAGGCTCGCCTGACATTACTTTACCATCTTTTTCACAGCAGGATAATACTAAAAAGAAATAGACATATATCTCTATGGCTAACACCATTAGCATTTTTTTTTTACCCTCACTGGATATTATTTAAGGTCATTATTTCAGTCTCTGCAGCTGATCTGTTTTTGAGCTGTTATAGGAGAGCTGAACTCTGTTGATGGGGTTAACCAGACAGGTGAAGTCCAAGACCTTCAAATCTTCACCAAGTACTGTTTCATTTTGCTTTCTATGAACCCCCCCCCCCCGATGCCCTTCATTTCAAGGGATTTTTGTTTTCCATTACCCCTCATGTAGCAGGCTTTTCTCCCACATACACAGCTGAGAGGTATGAACCAACGAAGAACAAGGGTCATTAGGGCTCTGGAAGGGGGCTTTAATAAGGCAAGTCCCTTGCAAAAGTGGCAGTACTTTCACTAACTGTTTGCTTGTCTGTTTGTCTGTTTGTTTGTTTGTGTGTGTGTGTGTCTGTACACAGTGAGCCACAAAGGAGTCTGCTTCCTACACTGATACCTTGCTTGTCAAACGTAATCCGTTCTGGGAGTCCGATTGACTCCTGGAAGGGTTCAAAAACCAAGGCACGGCTTCTGATTGGCTGCAGAAGCTTTCTGCAGCCAATCGGAAGCCGCAGAAGCCACGTCAGAGGTTCAGCTTCCGAAAAACGTTTGCAAACCAAACCGGAAAACTCACTTCCAGGTTTGCAGCGTTCGGGAACCAAAACGTCTGAGTACCAAGGCGTTTGACAACCAAGGTATAAGAGTACCTTGCTCAGAAATGTCTGCACTTACTGGAAGGTGCACTCCAGGATTTCAGACAGGGAGCCTTTTCCCAGCCCTGCCTCGAGATGATGCAGACTGAACCTGGGACCTCCTGCATGCAAAACAGAGGCTCACCCCAATGAACTGCAGCCCTCCCTGGATTGCATTAAGCCTATGAATATTAAGCCACACCATCCAGTCAACACAAAATGCATGACACTTAGTTCAATCCCTACTTTTGTTGACTTGCTCCTGGGGAGCGAGAGGGAGGCTTATTTTTCACAGTTATGAACTCTGTGCCTTGCCTGATAGTGGGCAGGCTGTGTCCAAAGAAAGAAGCCAGTCAAACCCTTTACGTACATATACTGGGCACAGAAAGAAAAAACAAGATGTTGCAGTGAAAAGGAAATGAAGCGCAGCATCACTCGTTTTCTGTAAAAGAGGAAGACAAACTCTGGTTGCCTAGGAAATGGCCCTGCAATATTGTGCCACCTGATCTACGTCACAACTGAATGAGAAGGAGGAAAGTATCTTGTTTAGTTACTAGGTGAAGCCTCATTTCCTCTGAGCATTAGAAAATTGGCACCCATCCAGTTGAGGGCAAGATTAAAAGGAAAACAAAAAGGTCACTGGAAAAAGAAAGCCCTCAGAGAGAGATCTGGGGACAAGATGTGATGGTAACATGTTGTGGGAACAAAAGCAGGAAACAGTAAGGGAAAGAGCATCAGGGTTGCTTGAGGTGTAACTTTGTTCCAACATAGGGGCTCATTCCTGAGTTCGGAAAAATCAGCAAGTGAAGCAGTCTTGAGAGAGGGTTTTAGAGAAGACCACTTAACTAAAAAAAACCAAGCCATCTCGCAATGATTGTGGAGGAGAAAGAAACAAGTGGAAAGGCAGAGAAACAGGAGCAAAGGGTCTGGGGATCAAAGTGGTTGTAGCAAATGGCAAGGAAGGTTTTGCCAACTTCCCCCACACACACCTTCTCAGGTTTGTTTCTGAATGGGACAATACGTTCCATTTCATTTTTCGTTTCACTTTGTATACCGCCTTTCTATATCACTATACATAAGGCAGTTTACAAGCTGAAGACACAACAAAATAGGCAACGTAAGTGGATAAGGCAGGAAGATGGGGACAGGAGGAGGAGCAGCTGAGTCGTGCTTCCTGTTCCCCATGTGCTGTTCCATTTCATTTGAAACCAACCTTGCGCACCCTGCCCAGGTGCCCCATACGTTTTCACTGGGCTTGGCAGAGCTTCACCCTGCACAGATTCATCTATCAATGTACTCCTTTGCCCTCCCTGTCTCTGTCCCTCCTCTGAGCCTTCTGCCAGGCTTATCCATTTGCCTGAAGTGGTCTCCTCCTCTCTGCCTGTCAAGTCGCATCCTCCCCTCCTCCCCAACCAAGGCATTGTGAGGAGCGCTGGCTGAATGGCTCTGAGAATGGGTGCTCCCGCCACTGCCACCCCCAATTCCGACATCTCACCAGCAATCAGGCTGCTGACTTGAGAAACCAGGTGACTGGATTTCTCCAGCAGGTGGCGTCCTTCCGAATCTGCCTCCATGGAGGCGGGGCTTTGGTGACTGGCACCCAGGTCATCCGTGTTTCTCCGTGGAGAACCCAAGTCGGGATGAGGTCTGGTGAGCTTTTGACCGAAGTACCTCTGAATCTCATCCAGCTCACTCAGGTTTTTCCTGGAAGGGAAGTCAGAGAGGAAGCAGAGCCCTATCATATAAGGCTTACCTTCCAAGTCCCGGACTGCAGAATCCGGGACCGGCAGCCGTGTGACACCGGAAGTTGCGTCGACATAACTTCCGGTGTTGCTTTGCCCTTCTATGGGCACCCAAAATGGCCACCACCGGCTTCAAAAGTAGCTTCTACGCATGACCGGAAGTGCGTTGACGCAACTTCCGGTGTCGCCCCACCCATCTATGGGCACCCAAATGGCCGCCGCCGACACTGGAAGTTGTATCTATGCACTTCCGGTCATGTGTAGATGCGACTTTTTAAGCCGGCGGCGGCCATTTTTGGTGCCCATAGAAGGGCATATCAGGAAAAAAAATGGCCGCCGGCAGGAGAAAATAACGGAGAAAAACGGGAGATGAAGTGATACGGGGGACCACCGGGAAAAGGTAAGTAAAAACGGGGGTTTCCCGGGGAAAACGGGAGACTTGGCAGCTATGATATAAGGGCCTTATGTGCAGCAATGGATAAGCAGGTGCAGGTCAAAATCCATTTTATTTCCCACTTCCTTAGCGAACGCCTTTACCCTTGGGTCTCAATTCTAGTTAGATCTCAACAGAGCTATGTCTCAGAACCATTTTGCAATGCCGGGAATTAGCTCTGGGCCCAAAGCAGAGTGCCACCTGCCTTCTCATTGCCACTGAACAACCAGTCACCTGAAGGGAGATCTGGGGTCAGAGGCATGAGGCCCCTGGATATCAGACAGTGGAGAAAGGCTGCAGAAAGGGTGCCCTCTTTGTGGGCTCCTGTAGAGGCATCTGCTTGGCCACTGTGGGAAACAGAAGGCTGGGACTAGACAAACTTCTGGCCTGATCCAGCTGCAGGCACTCCGGATGTGGAATTCAAAAGCACTTTCAGTAACAGAGGAGAGCTCCACCTGCAACCAGGGAACATCCTAAGCTCCTCCTCTCCACTTTGCAAGCCTGCAAAGCATCTTGCTGTGATTTGGTGCAGAGGGGTTTGAGGGAAGAGCTAGCCTATTTTTTTTCTAACACAGCTCCTGCTGACACAGAGCGTTTTGCCGTCCTGCCACCTGCAACATGCCTTTTACCTGAGAGTTCCGAGAAGGGAAGTGCGTGAGGAATGGGAAAGGGAATCCAGCCTTCCTAACTGGCATGTGTTGCTTTCTGCCTGCTGCAGCGACTCGTGGAATCGGCGGATGTTCTTCACGTGCTCTTCATGACGGGGCATCCAGGACCCCAAGAACCCAGTCCTGCTAAAGGAAGAAACACTGTTAGTGATTCACTGCTCCACGCTTCACCTCCCGCCACTCTTGCTCAAGGGACAATAACATCTTTCTCTCCATTTCTGAAGATTCAAACACCTTATGCACGAAATCACAGCCTGGTACACCACAATACTTTATCTGGGGGGAAAACCACCCCCCCTGGTTCCATGCTCAAAATCATTAAGGATCCCCTTCACTTGGAGAGGCCTCCTTTGACAGCATGTGGATGTCAACACAGGGCTGAACACAGGCAGATCTTTCAGCCTTTCCTTACCAGATCTCTGACTTCTCCTTGTGGTTCTCCTTTGGCCCCTGCCCAGTTTGCTAGTTATTCTTTTGGAACATGGTACACAGGAATGAACCTTGCTGTTGGAAGTGGGTGCAAAGGTAATTACGGTGGTACCTTGGTTCTCAAACTTAATCCATTCCAGGAGTCCGTTCGACCTCCAAACCCGTTCAAAAACCAAGGCATGGCTTCCGATTGGCTGCAGGAGCTTCCTGTATTCAAGGGGAAGCCACGTGGGACGTTTGGCTTCCAAAAAACGTTCGCAAACTGGAACACTTACATCCGGGTTTACGACACTCGGGAGCTGATTTGTTCTGTGAACCAAGCCGTTTGAGAACCAAGGTACCACTGTAACTATTTAAGGTTTTTTTAAAAGAAAAATAATAATGGGGCAGCGTCCCTCCAGCACTGAAGATGTGGAGTGCACAGTCCACAAAACACTAAATAAAACATGTCTAGCTAAACACACAGTATTGGCACTGAGGGGTTGGAGAACAGTTGTGTTCTCAGTCAGCAGTGATGTTACAGGTGCTCTCCAACAGGTTCCCGTGGAGCACATAGAAGAGCCGTAAATATGCCGAAGGGTGGTGGGAGGCAACAAAATAGTGATGTTTGAGTGCTTTGGGAAGTGCAGCAGCTGTACCGTGGAAGATATTCTTGGCAAATAATAACTGGAACAGCCCCCTCTCATTTTGGGGGGAGGGGGCATGTCATTTGCCCCCCATGTTCTTCTCACCTCTCCAGACTGGTGGCATCAGTGCCCTTCAATGGGGACTTTAGATGTTCGTTGGTGCCTCTTGTGGAGAAGCTGGGGAATGCAGTGTACAAGTCCTGCGCTTGGAGGGCAAAAGAGCTGGTGGTTGGAATCTGCAACACAAGAGAGAGGGAAACTGGAAGAAAGAAATATCTCCTGGGCTGAGGCAACATGCAGCTGCAGCTGCTCTGGAAGCCACAATTTCATTGGAACGAAAGCTTCCCCTCTAGCTTTCCTTCACAGAATGAATGAATAAGCCAGAACATCAAAGGGGATTGTAGATAAAACTACCACAGGCCTCTTGGATTAGATTTTTTAATTTGTTCATAATATTTGCCCAACACTTGTGTCACGTTGGTGTGAGAAAGGCCATGTGTTATTTCTGACAGCTGCACCCCACGACCCCTAAGCAGCCAATATGGAATATTTGCAGTAATTCTGTCAGTCCAGAAGTCAGAAACCTGAGAAACTGGGAAATGGACATACTGATGATCCTGAAGCTTTGGTCTGGCTTCTTGCCTGTCTTTCTTCTTTGAGATGAGTTATATTTTCAAGGGGGGAAACGGCGACTTTGATCTGCCCCTGACACTGTCCGCTGAAGTCTGTGATGTTGTACCAGCCACAGACTAACTGGAAGCCGGAAAGGAGGGGGGAGAGATCCACAGAGGCAAATCCTATCACCCGTTCAACATCTGTAGGGAAAGCAGAGCGGAAAGTACACAGGCGTCAGCCAGGAAAACATGGCCAAAATTCACACCTAACTAGCTACAGTATGCCTTCTTGTTCTCAGAGCGGCCAACCAGGTGTGTCTGGGAAGCTCACACGGGGAACATGAGTGCAGTCACACGCTTCTCTGACGCTTGAGGTTAAGTACACAGCCATCATGACCAGCAGCCATTGATGACTTTGAATTCCTCCGTGAATCTGTCCAACCCGCTTTTAAAGCCATCCAAGTTGGTAGCCAATACTGCGTCTTTAGGTTGCAAATTCCATAGTTTAGTGATGCACTGTGCAAAGAAAGTCTTCCTGAATCTTCCACCACTGATCTTCATTGGATGTCCCCGGACTCCAGCATTATGCGCGCAGGAGAAAACACCTCTATCCACATTTATCCACATTGTGTATGATTTCACACACCTCTATCATGCTCTACCCCCCTCAAATTTTTCCTAAGCTAAAAAGCAATTTGCACAGTCACCCACAGCCTTAAGCACATACTGTCTGCGGAGGAAGGCATTCCGGCTGAAATCTTCCTGTGCGGAATTTCACACTGCCCAACATTGTGACTCTGGCTGTGGCGTTCCTTCATGTCCCAGAGGAAAGAGCACAATATCACCACCCCATGATCCTGAGCCTTGCTACTGGTGTTGGGGGAACACACTTCTAAAATACCTGGGAAAAGGTAAAGGTAAAGGTACGACTGACCGTTAGGTCCAGTTGGGGACGACTCTGGGGTTGCGGCGCTCATCTCGCTTTACTGGCCGAGGGAGCTGGCCTACAGCTTCCGGGTCATGTGGCCATCATGACAAAGCCGCTTCTGGCGAACCAGAGCAGTGCATGGAAACTCCGTTTAACTTCCCGCCAGAGCGGTACCTATTTATCTACTTGCACTTCGACGTGCTTTTGAACTGCCAGGTTGGCAGGAACAGGGACCGAACAACGGGAGCTCGCCCCATCGCAGGGATTTGAACCGCTGACCTTCCGATCGGCAAGCCCTAGGCTCTGGGGTTTAACCCACAGCGCCACCCGCGTCCTACCTGGATAAAAAGGGTGAATAAATATATCCAACATAACCATCTCTTGGGTGGGAAAGACTTTGGAAAAGAAATCACCTGAGTGCCCCCATGCGGAGAAGGAAACAAACAGGCTCCAAGGCTGTCTGAATGCAGCCCCCAAATTAGGGCTGTTTGTATGCTGTACGTTCTTCTATCACTGCCCATTGTCAGCTGGCCTCTGAAGATTCAAGGACATTGAAAGGAGACTTGCTGCAGTTTTCCTTTGAAACAATCTGTCTGTTTTTTCCCTTTCCTGCACGGATGCCGGTGCAAACAAGCAACAGCCATTCCTTCTGGCAAACACAAAAGTAACCATTGTTTGGATTATCTCCTGCAAGCGGATTTTGGCATTCTGGAGCAAAGCCCCGAGGGAGTTCAAATTCTTTTCTCGAAGCGTACAGACCTGCATGCATTTGCCGGACCCCAATATCTGAGATGAGGCAGAACCTGAGATTGTTGGGAGTGGGAGAACCTGGCAGCAACAGGTGCAATCATGGGCAAGAGTTGCACACATTCAGGCCACGGGAAAAGGATGGAGAGCCATGAAGGGAATAAAGAGGACCCTGCGTCATGAATACCAAGGGGGCATTTGGAGTCACTGTCTTAAGAACCAGAAACTTGATTTGGCTTTGTTTTATTTAATCCAAACTTGGTGGGGAGTGATTGATCAAAATCCCTGCATGCCTATCTCTTGGATGGCAGTTGTGGCCAGGAGTGCATTGCCTAACGTAGGCTGGTGGGCCAATTCCTGATAAGGGCAGACTTGACTAGAGTGACACATCCCATCCTTGCATCTACCTTTGAAGAGTCTTTGGAAGCAGCAACTAGTCCTGAATGCAGCAGTGAGGATGCTGTGGGTGCTGGCTTACAGGATCCTGTCACTCTTGTCCTGATACCTATTTGCTTCTGGGCATGATGCAAAGCATCCAATAGCTGTGTTTTCTGGATGCACGCACCACTTCCTTCTTACTTAGAACACATACACTGAGGTCCAGTGCCGAGGGCCTTCTGGCGGTTCCCTCGCTGCGAGAAGCCAAGTTACAGGGAACCAGGCAGAGGGCCTTCTCGGTGGTGGCACCCGCCCTGTGGAACGCCCTCCCACCAGATGTCAAAGAGAAAAACAACTACCAGACTTTCAGAAGACATCTGAAGGCAGCCCTGTTTGGGGAAGCTTTTAATTTTTAATAGATCATTGTATTTTAATATTCTGTTGGAAGCCGCCCAGAGTGGCTGGGGAAACCCAGCCAGATGGGCGGGGTATAAATAATGTATTATTATTATTATTATTATTATTATTATTATTATTATTATTATTATTTGAAAACGGACTCCCAAATTAGGTCTAAGCCCTTTACCATTAGTTTAGTTGGAAAGAGCTCATCACTCCACACAAGTGAAATGAAAAGGCTTTTTGGTCCTCAGCTGCATAAGGCGCTTTATTAAGAGTTTCCCCTTGGTATAGAGTTTGGGGGTTATACGGTAACTGCATTTGGAGAATAATACCTGCTTTGTGCCACACTTTAAAGACCAGAGTTTGCTGAGGATCCAACAGAAGCTCTTTGGAGAGTCTGCCAAGAAGAAGAAAAAGTCAGAAATGCGTCTTGATCATGGTCGGATGAAACATTGCCGAAATTCAAGTTACATGTCATATGGAAAACTCTCCCTGAGGCACGAGAATGTAGGAACTTAGCAAGCTGCCCTATACTGAGTCAGACCATTGGCCCATCTTGCCCAGTGCTGCCTACACTGACTGGCAGCTGCTCTCCAGGGTTTCAGGCATGAGCCTCTCGCAGCCCAGGATGGAGATGCCAGGGATTGGAGCTGGGACCTTCCGTAGGCAAGGCAGCTGCTGCTCTAACCACTGAGCTATAGCTGCTTCCCAAATACATAGGGGGGTATGTGTAAATAGGTAGGCATGGGTGGCAGCAGCAGGGGCCATGTGCCTGAAAACTGGTGTGTACATTTTGACCCTTCTGACTTTTGCTTATAAGGTAAAGGTAAAGGACCCCTGGGCGGTTAAGTCCAGTCAAAGTTGACTATGGGGTTGCGGCGCTCATCTCGCTTTCAGGCTGAGGGAGCTGGCGTTTGTCCACAGACAGCTTTCCGGGTCATGTGGCCAGCAGGACTAAACTGCTTCTGGTGCAACGGGACACCGTGACGGAAACCAGAGCGCACAGAAACACCATTTACCTTCCTGCTGCAGCGGTACCTATTTATCTACTTGCACTGGTGTGCTTTCGAACTGCTAGGTTGGCAGAAGCTGGAACAGAGCAACGGGAGCTCACCCCATCGTGGGGATTCGAACTGCCGACTTTTTCGATTGGCAAGCCCAAGAGGCCCAGTGGTTTAGACCACGGTACCACCCACATCCCCTTATAATTCCTTAATCCTCATCCTTGAGCAAAACTAGACCTAACTTATTCTACCCCCCTCCCTATCATTCTCATGGCTGTGGAAAGATTTAAATTGCAAGTTCTTTGGGGCAAAAGATTATCTTTTTGCTGTTACTCTCTAAAGCACCATTCTGTTGGGTGGTATAAATACTACTGCTCCTAATTGGTACCTGCAGTGCATTTTTGCCTCCTAGTAGGAGTGCTCTTGTTGAGGGATTATGGAGTAATTTCCTAAAACATACGTACTGCTTGATTGTAAGCACACAAACAAAAAACCCAAATGTGTAACATGCATTTCTGTTGCTTTGACTGGAGAAATCCTTCCCTGTGTAGGAAGCCTGCTATTCCAACTGATTGTCTGCATAGCAGATGATGGGACTTTTGAGATTCCCATCCATTAAAGGGTCACATTGCATACCTGGTCTGCTGCTGAAAGTCCCAAACAGGTGAGTCGGAATTTTCAACTATTTCTGTGGCAATGGGATTATCAGCATCGGCAGCGACAAAAGACACGTAGCTACTGGGTGACACGACCCCACGTTCAGTGAGAGGACTCCCTGAAAGACAAGATGGGCAGATGCCGGTTTGGTCTGCAGTTATGAGAACAGAGGAAACTTTGGGAGGTGCCTTGGAATGCAGGCTCTCCTCAGAAGAGCCACAATCCATGAGGCCAAAGGAAAGGGCACTTCCATATGGTTTTGGGGGAATGATCACGGGTTCCTGTGAGCCTGCCAGACAGGCAAGCACAGCCTTGCAACTGGCAATGCAAACGAGAACCAGGAGGCTGAGGACATCAAAGCCACATTGCTCACATGCTCATGCACAGGCCTGTTTGGACAATAAGCAATCTTGGGCAGTACCCAGCTTGGCTTGGCAGCAGCTAGACTAGTGATTGGCAGTAGCCACCTGGACCATATAACACCGGTCCTAAAGGATCTTCACTGGCTCCCAGTACATTTCCAAGCACAATTCAAAGTGTTGGTGCTGACCTTTAACGCCCTAAATGGACTTGGCCCAGGAGACCTGAAGGAGCATCTCCACCTCAATCACTCAGCCCAGACTCTGAGGTCCTTCTCCGAAGGTCTTTTGCTGATTCTCTCACTGCGAGATGCGAAGTGACAGGGAACCAGGCAGAGGGCCCTCTTGGTAGTGGCACCCTCCCTGTGGAATGCCCTCCCTTTCAGATGTCAAGCAGATAAAAAATTACAGAAGACACCTGAAGGCAGCCCTGTATCAGGAGGTTTTTAATGCTTGATGCTTTTATTATGTTTTTAGATATGCTGTAAGCTGCCCAGAGGGACTGGGGAAACCAGCCAGATGGGCGGGGTATAAATAAATAAATGATGATGATTAATGTTCTGGGTGATAGGTCTTTATAAGGCCCACTGTCTTACAGCAAGGGGGAAATGCAGGGGGAAAGTGTAACTCTGAAACTTGATTCCTGCTGGATCCTTGGACTCAGGCAGTGCCGGACATGCCAACGACCCAAACTCCCTGCAGCATGAAGTGTTAAAGGCATCTCTAATACAGGAGCTGAACTGTTTTTGCTTAATAGAAACCCTTGCAGTATAATACACAAGACAGGCCTTCAGGAACTTCCAAGGAGAGACCAAGGGTTCTTTGGTGCAAGACAACAGACGAATAATAGGCTCCTCCCCTTGATTACTATAATCTCTTTCATGGCTGGAGCAGGACTAGAGCTTACCAGCCCCCCAACCTGGGACTGCTTATCTCAAAAAACATGGGAAGAAGCCTGTGAGAATAGAGATTAGCCAATCATTTAATTGGCTTGACCTAGTTTGTTCAGCACAAAGCTGCTGCTGTGCATCCACAGAACAACAAGGTCGCCCCCTGGGAAGTGCCTCCATGCCGTTTCAGAGACAGAAACAGTGTGGAACATGAATCCCAGGAATCCCCCCCCCCTCCATGACCGGCGTATCTCATGACGTTTTGAAGGATGGTATTTATTTTTGTCTTGTGGTTATTTGGTGGGGGGTCTTTTTTTGGGGGGGTAGTGGTGCTAAATTTTAAAGTAAAAACCCCTTGCCGTGCCCTCAAGTGCGTTGCTGTGGGGTATCCCCCCCCGGGGCCTAGTGGGGGCCTGGCAGCCTGACAGGAGCCTAGGGGTCTGATAATGGCCGCCTTGGTGGTTTCAGTTGCTTGGTTGATGATGTCATTTGGTTTGTGGGTGTGGCTTACATTTCACAGGAAGGGAGGGGGTGGAGGAGGGTATTACGCCACTTGAGGGCACTGTTTGACTTGGTGTAAAATCAGGTCTATACCTGCCCAGGTATGTGATTTGAGGCATTTTTGTCTCCAACAACGCTCGGGGAGTAGCCTGGATCGTTGTGTCAAAATTTCAGGACGATCGGTCAAGCAGTTACGGAGAAAAGTGGAAAACGCAGTTTCACGATTTTTACATTTTTATACATATATAGATTTGTGGGATTTCAACATAGACCCCGGTGTACCCAGAGTTTTACTCACCTTTTAAGCTTAAGTGCATGGCCCTTTCCACAAGGATACTGACGGCAAATGTCTGCTCATGACCCACTGGGTGGGGAGACTCCTCGGATGGTTTCTCGATGAGGGTTTCCACAACGGAGGTCTGATCAGGTTTCAAATCTTGCTCAGGCTCCTTGTGTCTTTCCTCGTGGTCACTGACGCCACTGCTACCATCTTCAGAAACATCAGGTCTGGAGGGGCTTTTGGGAGCCACTACAATGTGGACTCGCATGGCGGCTCCCAACAAGTTTGAAGAATTGCGCCGGAACAAGGGGAAGACACCTGCAATGATGGGAGAAGGCACATTTCAAGAAGCAGAAGAGAGGCTGGGGGTCAAGTATCTGGTTCTGAGATCTTGCTGGTATAAAAAAAAATGCTTTAATTCATTTATTTGTTGTCTCCCACTCCTGCTCAGGCAGAAAAGTGTGGGCAGCTTCCCTTTCCACCTAGGCTGCAGCCAGCCATCCCTGTTGGCCCCCAGCACCAGGTGATCGGAAGTTTGTGACTCTGAACATGGGAAGTTATTTCCTGCGCTAGACCTCTCCCCCAAGAAATTGTCCCCATACTTTTCTAAAACTATCTGTAGTGGCAGCAACCACCACATCTGTTGGTAGCAAACTCCATATGGTAAGTGGGCGTCGCATAAATATGCCAATAGGGGCACGGCTGTTACAATCATTGCTTGGTGATGGGGTTAAAAAGGAGAATGCAAAGACTACGGGTTGGTGTATCTGAAGAAGTGTGCATGCACACGAAAGCTCATACCAAAATAAAAACTTAGTTGGTCTTTAAGGTGCTGCTGGAAGGAAATTTTTTATTTTGTTTCGACTACGGGTTGGATGGTGATTGATGGATTGAGCCCCAAAGCTGCCCAAGGTTTTTTTAACCTGCTAGTGAACATACCACTAACTGTCCTTTTCCCCCTTGAGCTCTCCCCGAGTGCGGCAAGGTCTACGTAGGCCGACCCAATCAGTCGATCGGTATCCAGGGGCCTCTCGGTGTTGCTCTCGTTCCCATAGGCTCGCCACGCCTGGACCTCCAGCCTCTCCTCCTTGAAGTACCACAGTAAGGCTTGGCTCAACGGAAGATCCATTTCTTTGCTTTTCTTGAAGCTCACGGTCACGTGCTTCTGGTCTTCAGCTAATTTGGGCCTCCTAAGAGACGTCCACGTGGCTTCTTGGTCATACAGCTTATAGCGGAGGTAGCAATGGATGCTTTTGTTTAAGTGCGTCTGTCCTGCAAGTAACACACACTGGACTGGTAGCCACAGCCGGGGGATGGAAATGGCCACGGTTGCAGTGTCTGGAGTATGCTGGCATTCACTCTCACTGTCGTCCTGCAGGCACTCGGCGCTGGCTTCCTTCAAATTCCAGCCTAAAAGTCTAGCCGCATCCAGGACACGTTGCCGGTCCCCAGGATGGGCGAAGGTGACAGAAAGCTCCAGGCCTCCAACTATGGTTTGCAGGATGTTTGCACAATGAGCGGGCACCAGGTCCTCTGGCAGAGTTATTGGGAACCAGCCTCGAATACCTTTCACAGAGCACACAAAAAACGTATCATTATCACCTTTCAATGGAAAGTGAGGGTGGGAGAGCAGAACATTTTCATTTACTGAGCAACTCCCTATCAGAAAGGAACTCTGTTATGTACACCAAAGGAAACATAGGTATCTTTACCTGATCTTCTGTTCAACAGGTCTCTGGTTGGAATCTTGGCAGTTCCCAGGAGGTAATCCCTCGAAGCCTGGGTTTTTGTTCCATATGGTGCTGTAAGATCAAAATGAAGGACATAGCATAAATATGAAATAAATAAAAAAAATCATGGTTCATTCATCCGGAATGTATTCAAAACGGTTGAGTGTAGAAAAGGTGCAATGGAAAAGCAATCCTTGCACTCCAGGCAATTGCCTTATTTTATGGTGGATTTATAAGATCAGATCTGTGCGGGCTGAAATTGTCCTTCCTACAGCTGGGAGCTCTTTGAATCCTCTTTTATGTGGTTTCTTGTCTTTCCTCTCCTGCATACATAGTTGCTTAGGGACGCAGGTGGCGCTGTGGTCTAAACCACTGTGGTCGGCAGTTCAAATTCATGCAATGAGGTGGGCTCCCGTTGCTCTAACCCAGCTTCTGCCAACCTAGCAGTTTGAAAGCATACCAGCACAAGTAGATAAATAGGTACCACTGCGGTGGGAAGGTAAACAGTGTTTCTGTGCATTGTGGCTTCCATCACGGTGTCCCATTGCACCAGAAGTGGTTTAAGTCATGCTGGCCACATGACCCGGAAAGCTGTCTGTGGACAAACGCCAGCTCCCTCAGCCTGAAGTGAGATGAGCGCTGCAACTCCTTAGTCGCCTTTGACTGGACTTAATCGTCCAGGGGTCCTTTACCTTTTGCCTTTAGCTGACATAGTTGCTTATTTATGTGAAACTAGCTGACCCGGCCACGTGTTGCTGTGGTTCTTTCCTGTGATCCCCCCCCCCCAACCTTGTCCCGATCCATGACGTATCCTGCCCCTCCTCCCTCCACCCTGGCTCATCCCTGTGTTTCGGTAGGATACCCTTCCCTCTGTTGTCCCCTCCCCTCCCCCCTGTATCTCCATACCTTGGCCCCCACCCTTAGAGAAGGAAATGTCAGTTTCTGGGTTCCATTTCCTAGTATTTACTTTTGTCTCTATGCCCAGTGGTTGACTGTTCTATGAAGGGTAATTCCTTGTTCTGTCACTGGGTGCTAATCTACCACTGTTTCCTAATTCTTGGTGTGGCATATAAATAATACAACAAATAAATAAATAAATAAATACAACAATGCCATCACCACCACAACCATCATGGCCTCTGTTTCATTAGAACACAAACTCAAAAGCATGAAAGCAAGGAGTTCAAGTGATTTAGTCTAGGAAGGCTACATACAAATCCAGGAAATGAAGCACATATTGATCCATTTGTAATGGAAATTGAGGGGCCCCAGTAAATGGACTGTTTGCTGGCTATAAGCTCGAAGGCAATCACTGGACCCGGCCCAAAGGCTGCCAGCTGCTGACTGTTTAAAGCCAATGTGCTGTGCTTTAAAATAACAGTACAATATAGCAGCTGGGTGGCTAGAAAGAGCTGGTGCTTGCTGCCAGAGCCCCATCTAAGCCCCTGCTGTGCCAGTCCTGGAAATGTCTCTTGCACAAATTTGATGGATGCTGTGCAAAAGAGCAGGTGGGAGTGTTGGGTGGGTTTGCAACCTAAGGGATCTGTGAGGGACAGGGGATATCGCGAAGTCCCTCCCCTCCTGAGTTCAAGCCCGTCCCCGAGCAAAGGGGAAAGCAGGGAGAGTTCCGATTCCAGTGGGGAAGCAGGAAGTCGTGTCCGAGGCTCAGGCAAGGTAGAGGAGCCAGGGTCCCAGGTGGGACAGGAAGGGGCAAGCAAGGGGGGAAGACCCATCCCTCCAACTCCAGAATTACGCAGGAAGAGGAGGGGCAAGAGGATGGGTCTGCCAAAGCTTTTGTGTTGGAGAAAGACGCGCCAAAAGCCATTAGGAGGTTCTGAAACCGACTGACAACATCGCTCCGTGCAAATAGCAATGACTTGAGCACTGTAAATACGCAGCACCAATAAAAGAATAAAATGCAGAGCTGCGTAGCGTCGTTACTCTGAAGTAGTCCACTCCGGCCACTGTGACAGCAACCTCCTAATCATTTTTGGGCTACTTCGGAGTTGCCGGGATGAGCGTGTCCGAGGCGGAGAAGTGGCGGCAGATCGCTGAGCAAGCCCAGCTAGAACTGCAACAGCTGTCGCTGCAGGCGCAGGGAGAATTGAAGGCAGCTAAAGAGGAGACTAAGAAGGTCCAGGACGACCGGCTACAACTTGCGGAACAGGTGAGAGAGCTCCAGGAAAAAGAGCAGCATTTAAGGGCGGTGGCGGTAGACCTCCAAAACAAGCTGGATGCAGAGAAAAACAAGGCGGGAGGGGCTCCCCAAGTCCAAGTACTGCCAGGAAGGAGAGCAGGGACCCTTGTAAGCAAGTTCAATGGAGACCCGAAGGAGTTTCAGGGCTTTGAGACTGAGATCGTGTATGCTCTTGAGCTGCACCAGAATGAGTTCCCCGATGATGAGCACAGAGTAGCGTTTATTGTGGAACATCTCACCGGAGCAGCCAGGGAGTGGCTAAGACCATTAATCGCAACCAAGAATCCTTGCATGAAAAATGTCCAACAATTTCTAGAAGGTTTGAGGACGATGTATTCGTCCGATAGTCATTTGGACCAGACTAAGGAGGAACTGCATAATTTACGCCAAGGAAATATGACAGTTCGCGCATATTGGGCGAAATTCACCATGCTGGTGCACAGACTGGGGTGGGTTTTGGATTCGCCTCCCATGCAAGCTGCGTTTTACTTGGGTTTGAGCGAGGAGGTGAAGGATGAACTCTCGAGAGGTCCAAAGCCCAGTACTATGGATCAGCTGAGCAAAGCAGCTCTGGCGGTGGGGGTGAGGCAGGAATCCCGGTGGAACGACAAGCAAGCGACGCGCGCAAAGCGGGCTTGGTTCCCACGGTCGCAGGAGAAGCCACTCCCTCAACAACCCTTTCAGGCCACGCCTGGAGCCAGCCAGGACCAGGAGCCCATGCAGATTGATAGCGCGCGCGCGCGGGCTTTTCAAACCCCAGCGGCGCCAAGACGCAAGGAGGGAAGGGGCGGGAATTGCTTTCTCTGCAACTCACCCCAGCATCTCGTCAGAGACTGCCCACATCGCAGGGAGTGGCAAGGAAAGGCGGGAACGGTGGTGCCCTCCCCCACTGACGCAGCACCACAGCAGGGAAACGGGAAAGCCTGGCTGCAGGAGACAAGGGGCGGCAGCCAGGCACAGTCAGCAGACAACAGCCCCAGCCCGCCCACCCGCACAGAGAGGTGCAGAGCCAGCCCACCCCTCCCAGAGCAGGAGTGGTTCTAGAAGTGACGCTAACGCTCCCAAATGGCTATCCCCTGACGGTCCTCGCCTTAATTGACAGTGGGGCGTCCGCCAACTTCTTCTCGAGAAGCTTTGCAGAAGAGCACCAAATCCAGCTTTTGCAGTTGGATTTTCCTCTGCACGTAGCAACCATTGACGGCAGGGAGCTGCTGGGAGGGGCCATCACACATCAAACCCCCCCCATGAGAATGACGGTGGGAAGGCACTCAGAGACACTGGCGTTCAACGTCACCACCATCTCAGACCCCCCCATCGTCTTGGGCATGAGCTGGCTGGCGCGCCACGACCCCTCCATCAGTTGGCACCAGAGGTGCATCACGTTTGGGTCAGACTTTTGTCTGGAACATTGCATGCAGCACCAACCAGGGGAGGGGCCTCCGATAGCCACGGTGGCCACCATGCATATCAAAGGGGGTGAGGCAATACCCAAGCAGTACTGGGACCTGCAGGAGGTCTTCAGCGAAGCGGAGTCCGACCACCTACCCCCGCACAGGCCTTTTGACTGCCAGATCAACCTGGTGCCAGGGGCGACGATACCCCCAGCCAAGCTGTACGCCATGTCAGACCAGGAGCTGGAGGATCTGCGCGCTTTCATCGACAAGAACCTCAAGCGGGGGTTCATAAGGGAAAGCAAGGCAGCAGGGGGCAGCCCGGTCTTCTGGGTGGACAAGAAAGACACGCAACAGCGCCGTCTTGTGGTGGACTTTAGACGGCTGAATTCGGTGACAGAGCCCGTGGCTTTCCCCATGCCCAGAGTGGATGATCTCCTGACAGCGGCACGCAGGGGCAAGATTTTCACCAAGCTGGACCTAAGGGGGGCGTACAACTTGATCAGGATCCGGGAAGGAGATGAATGGAAAACCACGATGTTCACGCCTCTGGGCTCTTTTGAATATCTGGTGATGCCCTTCGGTTTGCAAGGGGGCTCAGCATGCTTCCAGGCCTTCATGCACCACGTCCTGGGGTCCCTCCTCTTCAGGAAATGCTTGGTCTTCCTAGATGACATCCTTATCTACTCGAATGACCCAGTGCAGCATGTGAAAGATGTCAGAGAGGTGTTGCAACGCCTGAAGGAGCACCACCTGTATGTGAAGCTGGAGAAGTGCAAGTTTCACACCAAAGAGGTGGACTTCCTGGGCTACAAGCTGTCAGACAAGGGGCTGGCGATGGACAAGGACAAGGTGCAGGCCATCCTGGACTGGCACAGCCCCAGGACGCGCAAAGATGCCCAACGCCTACTAGGCTTCGCTAACTTCTACAGGAAGTTCATCAAGAACTTCTCTCGCGTTACGGCTCCCATCACGGACTGCCTGAGAGGCAAGCAGAAGTTCAAGTGGACACCAGAGGCGCAAGCAGCGTTCGAAAGCCTCAAGAGAGTGTTCGCCTCAGACCAAAACCTGTTCCATGTGGTGCAGGACGCGCCCCTACGCATTGAGACAGATGCTTCTGAAAAAGCTGTGGGCGCAATTTTGTTGCAACTGGACGCCAACAGGGAGTGGAGACCCTGTGCCTTCTTCTCCAGGAAGCTGACACAGCCTGAACGCAACTACACAGTGTTTGATAGGGAACTTCTTGCGATCTACGCTGCGTTCCAGCACTGGCGACACTTCCTGGTGGGCGCGAAGCACCCCATCCAGGTGTGCACAGACCACAAGAACCTGGAGTTCTGGAGAACTGCCAGGGTGCTCAACCAGCGGCAGATACGGTGGGCAGAGTTCTTCTCGAACTTCAACTTCTCCATCCACTACATCCCGGGGGAGCAGAATGTCAGGGCGGATGCCCTCTCCCGCAAGCCAGAGTACATGGAGGAGGAGGCGCCACCAGCCCCAAGGCACATTTTCCCCCCGTCGGCATGGTCCTGCGGAGCAGCTGTGGTGAGCGAGGCAGAACTCACAGCACTGACGGCAGCGGATGAATTTGCCAACCGCATCTTCAGAGAACTGAGAGGGGGGAGGGAGCAGGCAAAAGACTTTGCAGAACGCAGAGGGCTGCTTTTCTACAAGGGTGCGCTGTACCTACCCACCACCCAGCTTCGACGTACGGTCCTCAAGCAGATGCACGACAACCCTACAGCGGGGCATTTTGGAAGGGACAAAACCGCTCACCTAGTCATGAGACACTTCTGGTGGCCAGGGGTGCGGGAAGATGTTCGAGACTATGTAAGGGGCTGTACCACCTGCCAGCGGGCGAAGGTGGTCAGAGCAGCGCCACCAGGGTTGCTGGAGCCCTTAGCCACACCACACAGGCCGTGGGAAGTGGTGTCCATGGACTTCATCACAGATCTGCCTTCGTCCAGGGGTAAGACTGCAGTGTTGGTGGTGGTGGACCTTATGTCCAAAATGTGTCACTTTATACCGTGTGCCAGGGCAGTCTCGGCAGAAGAGACAGCCAAACTGTTTGTTGATCACATTTTCAGACTGCATGGATTACCTTTAAGGGTTATTTCGGATCGTGGCCGCCAATTTGTTTCCAGGTTCTGGCGGCGGCTCATGAACCTCCTGCAGGTGGAGGTCAGCTTGTCGACGGCTAGACACCCGCAGACCAACGGACAAGCGGAGAGGGTCAACGCCATTCTGCAGCAGTACCTGAGATGCTACGTCAGCCAGCGGCAAACGGACTGGGTGGATCGCTTGCCACTAGCAGAATTTGCCTACAACAATGCAGTGCACGTCTCCACAGGGGTGTCGCCCTTTAAGGCCAATTACGGGCGCGACCTCAGATCTTTCCCAGAGAGGGAGAGGGAGGAGGAGGAGGAGGAGGGCCCACAGGCTGAGGATTGGGCAGAGGAACTGGAGACGGTGCACCAGCAGCTCAGAGAACACTTGGAGAGGGCCAAGGAAGCGTACAAAAAGGGGGCAGATCGCCACAGGCGACAAGGGGAGGTCATCAGGGTGGGGGACAAGGTGTGGTTGTCCTCGGAGGGCCTTCCCACCAGAGGGAGGTGCAAAAAGCTGGCACCCAAAAGGCTGGGCCCCTTCACGGTCACGCAACAGGTAAACCCGGTGGCATACAGGCTGGCACTGCCAGAGGACATGAGGGTGCATCCAGTGTTTCATAGATCGCTGCTGTCGCCGTACAGGGAAAGCAGCAGGCTCCGAGACAGCGAACAAACCCCCGAGGGAGGGGGGGAGAGGGAAGGCAGGGAGCAACTCAATGAGGCCACGGCCATCCTGGATTCAAGGTGGGGGGTGGGGGGACTGGAGTACCTCATGGCATGGGAGGATGCTCCACCGTCCCAGAATGAATGGGTCCCAGCCACTCAGATACAGGAGGAATTCTTGGTGGAAGAATTTCACGCCCTCTTTCCCCACAGACCCAAGCCCTGGCACATGGAAAGGGAGGGGGAGGAGGAGGAGGCACGGGAGAGCAGCTCACCATGGCGCTGGGAAGCGGAGTTTGAGGAACCAGAGGATGAGGTATGGGTGTCACCGAGATCCACCCAGTCAGAGGAAGGAGCAGATTGGCAGAACGTTTTTACCCCCACCAGCTCTGACGCCACGGACTTTTTGGGATTCCCGTCCGCCCAGGCGGAAGGGGGGGGCTCGCAGGACTGGGGGGAGGTATTCACACCAACGGGCTCGGAGAGCACTGAGTTCTTAGGCTTCCAGTCGTCACCGACACATGGGGGGGGCCTGGGGAGGGGTGAAGGAGAGCTTGGGAGGGGGGTGGATGTGAGGGACAGGGGATATCGCGAAGTCCCTCCCCTCCTGAGTTCAAGCCCGTCCCCGAGCAAAGGGGAAAGCAGGGAGAGTTCCGATTCCAGTGGGGAAGCAGGAAGTCGTGTCCGAGGCTCAGGCAAGGTAGAGGAGCCAGGGTCCCAGGTGGGACAGGAAGGGGCAAGCAAGGGGGGAAGACCCATCCCTCCAACTCCAGAATTACGCAGGAAGAGGAGGGGCAAGAGGATGGGTCTGCCAAAGCTTTTGTGTTGGAGAAAGACGCGCCAAAAGCCATTAGGAGGTTCTGAAACCGACTGACAACATCGCTCCGTGCAAATAGCAATGACTTGAGCACTGTAAATACGCAGCACCAATAAAAGAATAAAATGCAGAGCTGCGTAGCGTCGTTACTCTGAAGTAGTCCACTCCGGCCACTGTGACAGGATCCTTCGTTGGTAGCTCGCTGGGTCCACTCCCCTTGCCCATCCAGCTCAGAGTGATGGTGTGATGCACAGCAAAAGTATGGGCTGCCCCCCGTGTATTTTACATACCTGAGTTCAGGCTCTTGTGAAAGATGGAAAAGACTATCTCCGAAACCTGCAACAACTCCCCCAGGGAACAGGCTTCTCCACTGCTTCTCTGGACCACAAGGTTGCACGGGAACTCTGTGTGGTGCTCGAATTCTGGGCAGAAAGTGCGAGCCACGGCTCGGGTGTTGCGCCTCTCAGATTCGGGGAGGAAGGGCAGATGCACGGAGACGTAGGCATTCACCCCAACTTCTGCACTGCACTGGAGCGAAGGGTTCTTTTCTGCCACGGCTCTTAGCAAAGAGAAGAAAATATCCCAGAGATGCGTATAAGGAGCGATTACAAAAAAATTAGACAGGCAAGCCCATGGGTTTGTGTTGATTGTGTGTTGCCATAGGGGCAGAACAGCAGGATGGCTGTCCTTATACAAACTACGTGGACCACCTAGCCTAGGGTGGTCAGCTCTGACTGGCAGCAGCACTCAACACTTTCTTGTGGCTATGCACTTACCTGGCTGCTGCCTGCAAACCGGCTGCAAAGTGTATCTGAACCGAAATAGAAACTGCTTGAGCTGCCAGGATGCCTTCTGTCGCCTTCAGGAAGCGCCTGTATTTTACGCTCACATCAAGAAAACCTGGGGAAAGGGGAGGAAAAAGAAATACACATTTAAGCTTTCTGTTGCTGAAACTGCAGGCAAGGTCTGCACGTGGCTGATGTGACAAGAAGTCATAGTTGAAGACTTTCCCTGAAAACAGACGCTCCTGTCCTTCCTAGTCAACCACACGAAGGTTAACACTTGGGAAGCATCTAAGGAAAGTAGAAGCAGAATGGTACGGTGGACAGGGTGCAAGATGCTCTTTCTTAGCCTCAGGGAGGAACCTGATAGGTATTACAAGGCAAACACAGGGTCCCCAATGCCATGATTGCCTTCTAATTCCTGTGGGGGGGATTTCAGGAGAGCCTGTATAACCAATTGGTCCTTCTTGCACCAATTCTCTCATCCCCTCTACCCTGGGCCTGTTTTCCCCCTTCCCCAGATAGCTATAAGACCAAAATTGTCTCTGCTGTGAGAAAAAACTGGAGGTCAAGAGAAAGATGAAGCCTTCCTGCCTCCACTTGATCTACCTTACACATACAAACACACCCCACCCCTAATTGCAGGACTAATTGCAGTAATCAGCAGTCGTTAACAGCCATCTCAGGTTTACCACTCCCATCAGCCCATCACCCATTCCCACCCCCCCCTCTCTGTGTGTATATATATATATATATATATATATATATATATATATATATATATATATATAGGGGTCTGACACTTCTGTTTCTAGTGTATCTGAAGAAGTGTGCATGCACACAAAAGCTCATACCAAAATAAAAACTTAGTTGGTCTTTAAGGTCCTACTGAAGGATTTTTTTTCTATTTTACACCCCACCCCTGTTTTACTGTTAATCTCCAAACCTGTCTGCTAATATAAGAAGTTCTGCCCTGTTTTTCACCTGTAAAATGGGACCGAGCCTCCCAGTACAGGATCACCAGGAAGATGAAGCTCATTTAAAGTCCTGGAAGATTACGCCAGTAAAACCTGACGAAACTCCGGATTTGCTCTGGGTCAATGTCTTCTGTTACCTGAGGAATGGGGGTGGGGCTCCCCTGCACTCTCAGTCCTTGGGATTAAGGGTAGGCTGAAGGTCTGGATGCCCACGTCCTCTCGGTACTGCATGGTCACCATGGCACACAGGCGGGACAGGGGCAAGGTCCCCCTGGCTACCATCTGGTCTCGGACGTTAGGGTAGTAATACCTGCACAAGAGATGAAGCAGAAGTAAACGTTAGGGGGTAAACTCTTCTGAATGCAAAGAGGGCCCTGCTAGGCCAGCATCACGTGGCCCACCAAGCCAACTAGAGCCATGCACTGTATCCCGACAGCCCCAGACACAGGAAGCCGGCTTAAGCCAGGTCCTACCATCTAAAGCAAGGCTGCCTGCTCTGACTGGCAGCCGCTCTCCAGGGTCTCAGGGGGAAAAGGCCTCGTAAGGTTTTGTTACAGGGTCCAAGAAATGGGTCTGAAAGGGATAATTCCGAGAGTGCAGAGAGCTCAAGTAGGGAGGACTCAATTCTTCTGGACCCTGCTGCGAGGAGGACCCTTCGCAAGGTCATCCTAACCATGGCTTGATGCCAGCAGAAATGAGAGGTGGCTGTTTGCCTTGGCTGCGAGTGCTGCTAAGCAGGGGGCATTTATGTAGGGGTTTATGTAGGGATGACGAGGGACACCAGAAGAAATACCTGCACCAGATTTCAAACTGGATCCCTGCTCCTCCTCCTATGCCCTGGGCAGAGAAAGAGCTGAGCAGCAGCCTTTGGACAGGGACGTCAGCAGGGACCATCAAGGAGTGATGACGCTCATCGCCAAAGTTGGGGTCAGGGACGCACAAGGTGACTGCCGAGCGGAAAGGCTTTAGCACAAGGCCTGAGGAGGTAAGGCAAACCTGTGATGCAAGGGACAAGGACCCACGTGCCACCCAACCCTGACACAAGCCCACTCACGAGCCAAGAGGACCTAAGGCTGCTCCGATGGCCGCCATTCACATTAGACCTGTCTTTGGGCATTCATATTGGGTCCTAGCTTGTTTCTAAGCTCAGTCAGGCATGTTTGTGGGCCCTCGTTCATCCAGCACGTTGACTTGGGCTGACAATGACGTTCGGCAGTTTGGGATGCTTGCAGCTGTCACTTCCTGTCTCTTGGCCACTTACTTTCTACATTCAGCTGAAGGGGTAGAGCAGCGACACGTACAGTATATCGGATGTGGGAGCTCTGCACCCTGGGGAGGCAGGTGCTAGTCCTAGGCCACCAGGCGATAACTCAGTTTTCTGGCAACATTCTCATGAGCAAGCTAACCAGGAAAGAGGTTCGATGCTCCAATCCTGTCCTCTCTTTTTATCCTTCCAAACAGGAGAGGAGGCAGGTGCCCTGAGTGTAAAACCAGTTGCCGTCAGTGAGAGCAAAGCCCTGGCAAGCGAGCCACTGCTGGTCCTATTATAGATGAGAGCCCTTGTTTCATTTTGGAAGCTTGAATACATATTTGTCCATCACCATGGCACTCTAGCCAGTTCAGAAGAGCACCCAGAATATCCTGATGGGCAAACCGCACTTACCGTTCTCACAGAACTCTGTCCCACGCAGTACGTCGGAGTCTGACTCCTGAACGGGAAAGTGGTACTGCACGTAACAGTCAGCCTCTCCCCAGACCGTGGACTGGAGGGGAGTGAGCCCTTTGACGCTCTCAATGTGGATCTCAAAAACGTGCTCCAGCATCCCTTCCTTTTCTCTGCCTGACTGCTAAATAATAGACAAAATGGAATCCCTGTGAAAGAGGGGAATCCCTGTGGGGAGAGAAACCCCGTCTCCAGTGAACAAACGCCCAGCCTCAGCATGTTCTGGGCAGGTAATAATAACAACAACAATAATAATAATTTATACCCCGCCCTTCCCGGCCAAAACCGGGCTCAGAGCGGCTAACATCAAATGTATAACACATTAACATAAAATAAGGCAATCAATTAAAATACATCCTAAAATCAGATCTGGATCAGAATAAAATCCAATCAGATGGCAACTTGCTGCTTAGGGTTGGGGTAATAACCCACCATCATTAATTATTTCATAAAAATTATACACCAGCTGACTCTGAAAGCAAAACAAAACCTCAAAGCGGCTTACGAAAAGAAGGTAATGAAAAGAACAAACAACAATATTTCAAACCATTAAAGCTCACTTTGGTTTTCTAAACACCTGGGTAGGATTGTCTGAACAAAAAGGTTTTCACAACGTGCCAAAGATAGGCAGGCACCTGACTTATGTCCAGAGGCAAATAGTTCCAGAGAATGCGGAGTGGTTTTGTGTGGCACTTGCAACAGCGCCAGTTCTGCAAACTGAAGTGGTTGGGTATAGTGATCTCACAGGTATACTGCAGTTTTGCCACACCTGTAAGACCGTAAATGACGTATAAACACAACACAGACACACACACTTTAAATGTTCTACACTCCTTCCCCATCATCACCACCCCAAGCACAAAGCTCTTGGAGACCCAGCCAGGTGCGGTCTCTGGTGGGTCTCTAGGCCAGGCATAGGCAAACTCGGCCCTCCAGATGTTTTGGAATTACAACTCCCATCATCCCTAGCTAACAGCGCCAGTGGTCAGGGATGATGGGAGTTGTAGTCCCAAAACATTTGGAGGGCTGAGTTTGCCTATGCGTGCCCTAGGCGAAAAAAGTGCTAGTTTTTGGGCAGCCTCAGCAAACACAAGGATACATTTGATGGAAATACCTTTGGAAGAGGCATGGCAAGGGAGTCCAGAGAATGTGGAGGGCGCATTGCCACAGGAGGTGCCATTCCTTCCTCGTTCTTGAGCCTCTGCAGGGCCGCGATCTGCTCCGCAGAGCCCATGGCCAGAATGACCTTCAGGCTCCCCTTTTTGCTGCCGGTGAAGACGTCAACCACGGGCATGGAGCCATCTACAGCCAGCACCGGATACTGAGCCTGAAGCAGCAGGCTGGAAATCTTGGGGTCCCTGGGAAGGGAGGGAGGAGACAGTCATGCTATGTAAACCACGTAGCGATTCCTGTTGATGCATGAAGTGGTGAATTAACTAACTAAAACATACAGAAGAGTCCAATTTCCCAACGTTTTCATGGAGGCTAGGCATTTTAAAATGCAGGAAAGCTGGGCTTCTATGAATTTGACAGGTGAGATTATATTCTGTAGTTCATGCTGCAGTTCCTAGACAATCTGCTTAAGCAACCTACATACTTACTCTGATCTGTGAGCCTTCAAGGCCTCATCACTCATCTGAATTCTGCTGGATACCTGGGGGGGAGCATAAGTCCGGGGGGGGGGCAGGGGGACCTTTTGCAGCTTTAGGGTTGTATTTTCCCATGGGCAACCTTTCCAGGGTGGCTGCATGTCATACAGGAGAGACGAGAGGCAAAAGTGGGTGGAGGAAGTTGTGACTTGTTTTTGTATGGTAGGGCACATTCCAGCCAGAGGAATTTTACTCACTGCTGAAATTCTCTCCATCATTTGTCAAAGCAAATGGAATGACAGTTCAAGGGCAGCCAAGCCAGTCAAGAAAGCACTTGAGGAGGGCATGGAGCAATGGCCTTCCTGAGTGTGTGCCAAGGGGCTAGGAGGAATGCAGGGTCACATTTGAGCCCCAGACTCTCTCAGCCCCCCATCCCCTGCCTGGATAGACAGGAGAAACCTTGGCTCAAATTCCCACTCAATCTTTCTGCGATTGTGTTTTCAGTTTATGTGTCTCACACCCTGGAACCTCAAGGTGAAAGGTGGGTGAGATATGCAAGAAACGGGAGTCCAAGGATTACATGCGCATCAAGGTGGCAGGTGGCAGGACCCTGTGAGTGAGAGGCAGGGAAGGGAAGGCCTTCCAGGGTGAGAGAATGGGAGAAGAAAGGAAAGCTCCCAGTGAGGGCCAAGGGGGTCCATGGCTTTCTGTGTGAGACAAGGGTTAACAACTAGTTTTGAGAGAAGACCCTTTTCTCTTTCTGTTTTTGTTTAGATTATATATATATATAAGAAATGAAAGAAACAAATGAATCCTCCGGAAAAACAATCTTTCAAAGGACCTGTTGAGGGCATTTTACCACTGTACTGTAGAAAGTGTATTAACCTATGGTCTCTGTGTGTGGCTTGGGATTTGCACGGTTGGGGAAAGAACAGCGCTGTCCAGGGTCGTAAAGACTGCAGAGAGGATAACCGGGTGCGCTCTTCCCACTTTGGATCAAATATATGCCTCCAGGTGCTATTAAGAAAGCTACAGATATTGTGCTGGATAGTGTGCACCCTGGAAATGATCTCTTTCAGCTTCTGCCTTCTGGAAGGAGGTGTAGGGTCATAAAGACCAGGACTAGCTGCCTGAGAAATAGCTTCTATCCAATAGCGATTTTGGTTGTGAATGCAGCGAAAGGAAGTCTGTGAGGGAGGGTCTGTATTTAGTTATGGGGCATCAGAGTTTTAGGGGTAAATCAGGAGGGGCATTAGAGTTTTTAGGGGGTTATTTATGTATAGGAGGGATGGGTAGCGAGTCACATATTTATTTTTTGGATAGTAGGCTGATGGTTGTTGTAAGTTTGATGTAGATGTTCAATTTTGTTGTTCTGCATTGGACAATGACAATAAAGATTATCGTATCAAACTGGGTGGTGGATGTTTGGGGCAGTATATTGCCCCTTAGCTTACTTCAGGATGAACTCACACCAATATATCATATGTAGCTCAAGTTTGAGCCACCAAGATAGGGATGGAAATTAAAAATGACTGCCTGGAAGTCATTTTTTTTGTTTTCTAATCTTACTTGGTGGTGGTGGTGGGGCATTATCAGTGTTCCTTGAGCACTGAAAGGAGAAAATTGAGTAAATATGCCGCAACACAGTAAAATAAAAAAATTTTTAAAAATGAAGAATGAGTTTTTACTTGAATGAAACGTAGAACTGATGCAGTGGAAGCTTCACCAGTCCTAGCAGGGCGTCTCCTCCTGGAATGCACACCTTGTTCCAGGCTTCTATGACCATCACATTGTTCTTCAGCCTCTCCAGATGTTTTGATGTCAGTGAAATAGGAGTTACCTAGAGATTTGATCAGACTCTTTGATCAGAGACGGAGGCCCACACACACACACACAGCCCTTCATTTCAGCCTTTGCAAATATAGAAATATTTTTTTTAAAAAAATTAAGTCCCCTTGCAAGCTTACCCAGGTTTGATTAAGTTGCAGGTAAAATGTTTGCTGATAAGTTTTGATTGCGAGGAAAAGAAAGCGAGTTTAAAAAGTTAGTTTTGTTTAGTGATGTTCTGGGCTGCCCCATAAAAGATGAAAGTGGGCAGGGAACCCGATGCTCACAGTCCAACCCCTGCAATGCAGAAATCGCAGCTGGAGAATCCTCGAGAGATGGCCATCCAACCTCTGCTTGAGAAGCTCAAAGGAAGGGGAGTCCACCGCCTTCCGCAAGAGACTCATCCACTTTCAAACAGCTCTTGCTGTCAGAAAGTTCTTCCTAATGTCAGGATCTCATTTCTTGTAATTCTAATCTTAACTGAACAAGCTTGCTCCATCTTCCAAATGACAGCCCTTCATACCCCCCCCCCCAGTCTTTTCTTCTCCAGGCTAAACATCCCCAACATCCTCATAAGATTTGTTTTCCAGACACTTTATCATCCTGGCTGCCTTCCTCTGCACACATTTCAGCTTCTCAATATCTTTCTTAACCTCTGGTGCCCAGAACTCATGACTGAGATGTTCTTTGCTGCTATGCACCGGGGGACTTTAATTATGGGGCCAAGCCAACTATGAAGGGCAGCAAAACACATTCTGCCTCCTGGCCAGTCTGACAACTACCTAACACCTTAGAATACATAAACTGGCCCTCTTGCTGTAAAGCAGTGGGCACATAATACAAAGGTTTGGGCCTGTATTTTGTTCTCTGACCTCACATGTTTAAGGAATTGACGTTAAACACTAAGGAGGCACTAATGTTACCAGGATTACTGCGTACATGAAAAAACTGAAGCTTGCCTGAGAAAACTGGAAGATAGGTTGTGTGGTCCCCCATATCACCGAAGACCTTGTGGCTTCTTCTGTGCTGAAGAGCTTGCAGTTTAGATACACGTTACAAGAGCCATGAAATACAGCATCTTTGGGAACAAAGACCTCCCCTTCTGGGACCATCAAGAGTACGTGCAATAGCAAACCTTCTTCTTCTGATGCACACAGCTGGTTCAGGAGGTTACGGGAGACGGGCATGGGGACTGGTAGCTGACTCACGCCAACATTGGCCCTTTCTGATACTGCAGGTGAAGACTCTTGGTTCCTCTTTGGGAGCTGGCAATTACTTTGCTTCAAGACTGGGGGGCTTCCAGCAGGAGTGGTGCTCCTGCCAACTTCTTGAAACTTGACTCCGGGACTCCTGATGGCATGAACTGGAGCTTGTGGCGCCCCATTCGCTGCCTTGGCACTAGTGCTGGAGAAATCTTTATTATCAGCTGCAAGTTCCAATGATACCTGCCACAAGAAAGTTAGAAATAACACGTTACCTGCTGTCTGTTGAGAGCACAACCTTCTGCAGCTGTGCTTTTCAAACTCTGTTTCTGTGAACCATGATGTCCCTTGGAAGCTTTGTAGGGCTTCTTCCTCAATAGCAAAATCAGTGTGTGTGTTTGTGTGTGTGTGTGTGCGTGCACAACAGGAAGGGGAACTAGTGCCAACAGGAAGGGGAACCAGTCGGTGCCAACATTGCACTTCCCGGGAGGGAGAGGGTCAAAGCAGTGGGGAGGCTGGCACAGTGCAAATGTGCAGCAGCAGAGCTAATCTGTCCTTCTTGCGACCGCGCTTGCACTGCACTGACCTACCTGACACCTTGCCCTTCTTAGTAAGCATTGCAACACTGCTGATGGGAGGACTGGGGTGTGGTGACACCCCTCCCCACTGGCCACCCAGACAATCAGTAACAGCAGAGACAAGCTTCCTTGAAAGACACTGTGACCATTCCTACCCATCTTCCATTCCCTTGTGCAGCCAAATGAGAGTTTGTTCTGGGTTCCACCATCCACTTTGAAGAGGTACAGGGAGAGTCCAGGCAGCCCTTGCCAGTGCGGACCTTGACAGATGGCACAGAATCCTCTGCAATAGGGAAAGCTTCTGCAGCAGACATTCTGAGAAACAACCCCCCAATCTGCTTGCCCCCAAGGGAATCATTCTGTTTCCCACTGCCCTAGAGAACCGCCAGCACCTTGGTGACATCCATCCGATCCCCACTTTCATCTCCAACCCCATCTGCATGATTAGCAGGCAACAGACCTCACAGTTGTAAATAAGAAAAAGAACAAAGATCATCTTCAACAGGCCTGGAAAGCAAAGGGTCAGGAATGGCGGCGGCCCTAAAAAACTGCACAGCACCCAGCACAGCTACTCAATACACATTCCCACCATTGGGTGACTGTTTTACTCTAGATATAGAAGGCCTTTGTTTCGGAATGAGCTGGGGTCCCTCTCTTCCCTGCTGTAAACCTGACACCTGACCTGAATGAGCTCCAACGTGGAAAGCAGCCTCCCAGAAAAAAATTCCATGGCCAAAGCAAGAGGCAATGACACAAGCCGATTCTTTAGTCTCCTTTGGCAACAAATCTGTGGGCGATTCACGCCCTCACAGATTCAGGCCGTACAGGCGTACCTCCATACCTCCTCCCTCTGGTTACGTAAACTTCAGGATGCGCACGCGGCAAACCCAAAGTATTTTACTGGGTTTCGCCATGCGCAGAAGCGGTCCTCAGGTTGTAGAAACCTCGGGATCCGACCGGACCTCCAGAATGGATCCCGTCCGCAACCAGAGGTACCACTGTATTCGTCATGAAACTGAGAGGAGCAGAGAAAAGGAAGCTACCGATAAGATTTCGCAGTAAAAAAATAACCAATTCCCAAAGGCTACAGGGCAAGGGCTCACCCAGTGCTAACTAAAGCGCCAAAGCCAAGGCAAATCCTTGGCATAGAATATATCCTGATTAACACCCAACAACAACAATACCAGTTCCAAATAGTTCAACGATGTTGGCAAATTTTAGGAATGAGAGCGTATGAGACCTAAGTGTTGCCTTAAGACAAGCTACCTGTGTGTAGAACGGTATAGAAGCAGGTTATGTATACCTTTAAAGGCCCCAGCTGGGCTGGACCTCCGTCTTCTTTCACAGGCAGTTCACGGCTGACGGTTAGCTGCTCAGACTGAATTATGTCTCGCAGCGGGAAAACGGCTGAGCCTATCAACAGTGGCTGAAGACAGGAGAACACAATGGGGAAGGAGGGGTTAATATTGTGCATTTCACTTTTCAATCTATACCAGGGGTCAGCAAACCTTTTTAGCAGGGGGCCGGTCCACGGTCCCTCAGGCCTTGTGGGGGGCCGGACTATATTTTGAAGGAGAAAAATGAACGAATTCCTATGCCCCACAAATAACCCAGAGATGCATTTAAAATAAAAGGACACATTCAACTGATGTAAAAACACGCCGATTCCCGGACCGTGCGCGGGCCGGATTTAGAAGGCGATTGGGCCGCATCCAGCCCTCCGGGCCTTAGTTTGGTGACCCCTGATCTATACTGTATTGTGCTCATGGTCGTAAAGCCTCTGGTAGGGTTTGGGGGCTGGGGGTTCTGCTAAGGTCTTCAAGGAAAAGTAATCAATAAGAAAAAATATGTCCCGTATTGGCCCGAATATAAGCCGCACCTAAATATAAGCCAGACATCTAAAATTGGAGGGGGGAAAAAGAAAAAATACCCGAATATAAGCTGCTCCATTCCTCGCTACTCCTGGCTGCATACTTGGGGGCAGGGGGGAGCTGTGCTGTGTTGCCGGCGGCCTTTCCCCTTCCTTGCTATCTTGCTTACCAGCCTTGGGGGAGAGTTTGGGGGACTATGCACGAGGCGGGCGCCACTTTGCCACACTCCTAGTGCTGTTTTCCCAGCGCTCCTGGCTGCATACTGTAAGGTCGCAAATATAAACCGCACTTTTCACGGTCTCAATTTGGGGGGAAAGTGAGGCTTATATTCAGGCCAATACAGCATTAAGAACATTAAAATCCTGACTTTCTGACAAAATAGTGCTCTAAGTGGCTAACAGTAAAACAAAAAAATTAAATTACGAAACAAAACTTATTTAAAAATTTATCAGAAATTACACACAAGTTAAACAGGTCTAAAAAGGGTATATATAACAACAACAACAACAACTTTATTTATACCCCGCCCTTCCCAGTCAAGACCAGGCTCAGGGCGGCTAACAACAAAAATATCAAAAACAAGCATAAAAGAAACAATTCAATTAAAATACAGATTAAATACAATGTTAAAATTCAATTTTAAAATTAGGAATCTACAAGTGGAACCTCATTTAAATATCTGTAGGATAAAACCTTAGGGGAGGGTAACACCGGTGTCAGACTGGTTCTGACTATAAGCAGACATGGTTTAAAATATCCATTTAAACCCAATTAATAGGCTGAAAGCCAACTGAAGCAGCAGCATTTTTGGCCTCCTCCACCAGTGGAATGCCAAGCTATACCTCTCAAAGGAGGGGTTGCAAAGTCTCAGTGGAGCTCGTGAAAAGGTCACCTTGTTGGTTCCTGCCACACAGACATCCAACATTGGTGGGACAAAGTGAAGCCTTAGCTGCAGATCTTAATATGCAGCAGTCCCATAAGCAGGGCTTAAAGATAGGTTGAAATGGGTCTAGATAATCTGCTTCATCCAGAAAAACAATAATGAATACCTTTCTTTGTGTGCCTTGTTTTGAGTAGATGTTAAACTCAAGGTCCGAGTTCCACCAGTGGGTTATCATTGCGCCACTGAAGTGAACGGGGAACACGTACCGCTGTTGAAACTTCACCACTGGAAAGGTAAATTGACAGGGATTGGATGCCCGATGGGGTGGAAGAGGGAAGAAAAAGATGTTCAGTCAAAATTTCAAGGATATGGCAGAAGAAAGGTCTCCAGAGGCTTGTGAGGGAAAAGGCACAAAGAAGAACAGAACTATTTAACTGCCTCTGGCAGAATATTTAGGCTTTTTGCATTTACAGTGTGATCCTATACATATATACTCCAAAGGAAGTCTATGAGGCTGTCTCCCAGCATTTAAAATCCATTTTTATTAACCTTATTAATAAATATTTTTTTCTTAACTATCTAAAGGTTCTTTCACTCCCCCCCCCTTTTTTGTTTAGTCATCTTAGTCGTGTTCGACTCCCTGTGACC
Organism: Zootoca vivipara; assembly: GCF_963506605.1. Lineage (NCBI taxonomy): Eukaryota > Metazoa > Chordata > Lepidosauria > Squamata > Lacertidae > Zootoca > Zootoca vivipara. Next base: position 97,312,927 of record NC_083279.1, read on the forward strand.
CCCATGAACCAGAGCATGCCTTGGAAACTCTCACTTTCTTCTCAAAGCTTCTCCTTTTTTATGTCCATGGAGTTTTCTTGGCAAAATACTGGAGTGGTTTGCCAGTTCCTTCTCCAGGTATCACATTTAGTCTAAACTCTCGGCTGTGACCTGTCCGTCTTGGGTGGCCCTGCACGGCATAGCTCCTTGGAGTTATTCAAGCCCCTTCGCACGACAAGGCAGTGATCCATGAAGGGGGCCCCTTTCTTTACTAGTAACTAAATCCTATTCCAGTTAACTAGACTGCCACTCTTCATTTTCTAGTTATCTTATAAAGTCCTTTGCCTCTGGTTGTTGTTGTTGTTGTGTGTTTTTTTGGGGGGGGGAGCTGATCAGCTTGCTTTTCCTTATCAGAAAGATCAATTCCCACCACCTTTCTCCACCTATAGCAGGGGCTGCCAGCCTTTTGGGGTCAATGGGCACATTTGGAATTTTGAGGAAGTGCCAGGTGCAGTGTGGCATAGGACAAAATGGATGCAACACCTAAAAGGACAGACTATGGGACAGGGCCAGAAAGTGGTGTTGGGCACGGCACTATGCAATCAGCTGCCCCATCCATGGGAGAAAAGGCCCCTTTCCTCCAGGCAAGGCTTACCTTCCCCTGAGATTTTACTTGATGCTATCCGAACTATTTCTGTAGTTATGGCAGCCTGCCCTGCTCCAATCTTTGAAGCTCCCACTGGAAAGTGAAACTCGACAAAGAATGTCCTGTGAATGGGAGAAACAGAAAGCGCATTGGGTGAATCAATCAACTGCTTTAAATATAATTGGCCAAAGTGGAAAGGGAATCAACACAAGCCACTGAGCTCAAGCTCAGCGGGAGAGTGCCAGCTTTGCACGCAGGAAGTCCTGGATTCAACCCCTGGGATCCCCAGGAAATACAGGGAAACGCGCTATCTGAAATCTTGGAGAGCCATTTGCCAGTTAGTGGAGGCAGCACAGAACTAAATGGGCCAACGGATTTGACTTGGTATCAACAGGGATTTTACATCATCCCCAAATCTTTGCTCTTGTGATAACATGAACGATTCTAATGATTCCTGCTGAGATTGGAGCAAGGCGATGAGCTTAAATGCCTCACCCCTAAGTGAGAAGGAAGAATTATTACCTCTTTTTGGCCAACGCTGGCCTGGGCGGCTTTCCGGTTGATCGTTTTTTGCCTGGAGTGATGTTTTCAGGGGGCACCTTTAGGCTCTCCACGACTGCTCTAGCTAATCGGACCCGGCCCAGCACTGCCAGTCTGTCCAGATTCAAATTGACAGCTCGTGTTTCCTCTGTGGATTCCATGGAAGCCTCATGAAGAGGAAGCGGCCCAGCAGGAGAATGGCTGAGAAGAGGAACGCAAACGAGCAGGCTAAGATAACCTTCCTCATAAAAAGGAAAGAGAAAGGTGCTCCAAGGAGTTGTTCTATTACATCTCTTGCACATAAGAACATAAAAGGAGCCTGCTGGATCAGGCCAGTGGCACCTAACTAGCCCAGCACTCTGTTTTCAAAGTGGCCAACTCACAAGAGGCATGCAAGCAGTACCCGAGTGCAATAGCACCCTATGAGGCTGTGATTTCCAGCAACTGGCATTCAATTGTGTACTGTCTCCAACAGTGGAGATAGTACCTAGCCATTGTTGTGAGCAGCCACTAATAGTCTGATCCTCCATGAATTTGTATACTCACACATTTGATACAAATGCACCAATTCTGTGCAGGGAAAAACACCTGAACTGAATTGATGTTCCGAGGAAATCAGGAGTTGTGATGTCATTATTATTATTATTTATTAAATTTGTTAGTGATTTTTCTTGCCCAGGGCAACCCAAAGGGACTTAAAACCAACCAAGGAGGCGGACAATTTTCCACCCCAGTAGTTTTCAACCAGTGTGCCGTGGCACCTGGGGTGCCTTGAATGATGGTCAGGGGTACAGCATACAACCCTGGCCTTTGTCCCGCTTTCCTTCCCTCCCTCCGCGGATGCCCTCTCTCACATCTCTGTCTCCCAAAGGCTTGCACGGCTGTTTGTTGCAGCAACAGCCCTGGCTTCAAGCGAATGGTGCCTCTGGCGCTGGTCAGGGTGTGCTGGCTGACAGGATCTGAGGAGACCTCACAGCAAGCAAGCAAGAGGGTGAGGGAGCCCAGCCAGTCAGTCTGCCAGCCCTTGCTGTTGGGAACAGGCTGACAAGTCCCAGGCCCCTGTGGGGCAGTGTGAGGAGGCACCTCTCTTTGGGGCGGGGAGTGGGAGAGGGGAGAGGAGAGGAAGCTGAGGGAACACTCCACAAGGGAGGTTGTTTGAAAAGGGGTGAGAGGCTGCCAGCTCTGCAGGCAGGCAGGTGGGGCATAACTGAGCTCCTGAGCTCCACAGGGGTGCCGCAGAAAGAATGCAGTTGGTCAAAGGAGCTGTGGCATACCTGCCAAGTCTCCCGCAGAAAAATACGGGATCAGCAGCAGCAGCGGCACCGGAAGTTGTCCGGGGGCCCATCTTGGGGGTAGCCGCATGGCGGCGGCCATCTTAGGGGTGGCCGTGCGGCCACTTCCAAGATGGCCGCTGCCATGTGGACATCCCTAAGATGGCTATCGGGCATGTGTAGAAGCTATTTCCGGCGCCAGCGGCGGCCATTTTCTGGTGCCCATAGATGGGCAAACCGGCACCAGAAAAATGGCTGCCGGCAGGAGCGGATTTAAGGGAGATTTACGGGAGAGGAGATCAAACGGGAGGCCGCCGGGAAATGGTAAGGAAAAACGGGGGTTTCCCGGGGAATACAGGGTACTTGGCAGCTATGAGCTGTGGACTCAAAAAGATTGGAAACCTCTACCCCACCCCATAGGCGCATTAAAACCACAAGGAAAAAGAAATACATTTAAAACATCCCACCCACTTCAAAAAGGCCACAGATGGTTAAAAGGCCCATGGCCTGGTTGTAAAGCAAAGTTTTTGCCTGGTGCTTAAAGATGTATAACAATGGTGCCAGGCAAGCCTCCCTGGCGAAGCATTTCACAAATGGGGAGCCACTGCAGAAAAGGCCTGTTCTCGCGCTGCCGCTCTTCAGACCTTCCTTGGAGGGGGCACACAAAGAAGGGCCTTGGATGGTGATCACAGAGTCTTTGTTGGCTCATATGGAGAGAAGCGGCCCTTAAGGTATTACAGTTCTGAGCTGCTTAATTCATGTCTGTGTAATGGAGACCACAGCAACTGGTTTACCTGGGTTTTGTCTCTCGAGTCCTCCCTTTCTGACCCAAGGGGCTAGACTCTGAAGCCTTTTTTGATCTCCTACACTTGCCGTTCTGCGACTTGTTTAGTTTTCCGGAAGCAACAGCATCTTCCTCGTCACTGAGGAAGTCACTTAAGCTGCTGTCGGACTTCTAAGGAAAAAAGATTGAGAAAAGCAAAAAACGTTTAACTGTCACAGAACACTCAGGAATTAACGATTCAATTACCAAAAGGAGGGTCTCCTTATATCGAGATTAAAGATGGTAACTGTGAGGGACAAGGGATATCGCGAAGCCCCTCCCATCTTGAGGTCCAGCCCATCCCCGAGCACGGGGGAAAGCAGGGAGAGTTCCGACTCAAGTGGGGAAGCAGGAAGTGGTGTCCGAGGCTCAGGCAAGGTAGCGGAGCCATCGTCCCAGGTGGGACAGGAAGGGGAAAGTAAGGGGGGTAGACCGATCCCCCCAACTCCGGAATTGCGCAGGAAGCGTCGGGGGAAGAGGCTGGGTCTCCCCAAGTTGTTATGTTGGAGAAAGACGCGCCAAGCGCCATTCGGAGGTTCTGACTCAAGCGGTTAAGATGTGTCTCTGTAAATAGCACTGCCCTTAGCACTGTAAATACGCAGCACCAAATAAAAGATAAAATGCAGAGCGGTGTGGCGTCGTTACTCTGAAGTAGCCCATCAACACCCCTGTGACAGTAACCTTTTATAAAAACCAGGTGATGGAACGAAGGGAAGTCAAAAGCTCGGCAGAGCTAAAACTTTGGAAAAGGTGATACAGTGTTACAGTATTATCAAAAATGGAAATTAGATAAAAAATATTTATGGTTAATAAAAAAAGAATGTAATTATAAAATTCAAACTCCGTTGCTGAAATACATGATCTGTTTTAGTAGGCACGTTGCTGGATTAATAAAAGGAACCATAGAATTGTTTTTTTTTTAAAGATGGTAACCTTTTCCAAACACGGCAAGTTTTTTAATCTCTCCTCAAATTCTAATTGGTCTAATTGGTCTTTAAGCAGAGGCTTGACAGCCATCTGTCAGGAATGCTTTGATGGTGTTTCCTGCTTGGCAGGGGGTTGGACTGGGTGGCCCTTGTGGTCTCTTCCAACTCTATGATTCTATTTTGTGGCCAAGCTACACAGAGAGATATGAGGAGCACCTGGAAAAGTGTTAATGAAAGGGGCAGAGGCAGAATCTCCGGCCTTCATCCACTCCTCCAGCAAGACCCAGCACAAATGAGAGGTGTGACATATCTGATGCGTTCCGACATGAATGCTTTTTTTTTATGTGGGATGCCTCTAGCTGCCAAGGGTGTGATACAGATGCCTCACACTAAAAGAATCTTCACGGTGAGTACCCAACATTATTTTCTCAGGAGAACACTCTGTGGACGAGCTGTGCTAATCTTCTGGGGAGGGGGGACACCACATAAATCTGATTGACCTAGGATAGGGCTAGTGTTTTAAACTTCACTTAAGTCTTTTGCACACCTAAAACAAACATTTTTGTCTTTCTGCAGCTCTCGTCTTTTGGACGATGCCCAGCACAAGAGAGGGTAATACAGAATGAAAGGAGAGGAAGAGAGGAAGACCATAAGCCAGCCTTCCCCAATCTGTTGCCCCCCCCCCAAATGTTTAGACCAGTGTTTCTCAACCTTGGGTCTCCAGCTGTTTTCATACTACAATTCCCATCGTCCCTGACCACTGGTTTTGCTAGCTAGGGATGATGGGAGTTGTAGTCCAAAAACAGCTGGGGACCCAAGGTTGGGAAACACTGGTTTAGACTATAACTTCCAAAGAGAAACCAGCAGACCCTTTGCTTGGAAATTAAACAAAGGGTCTGCTGGTTTCTCTTTAAGGTTTCCAGACTCAAAAGAGAGCAGGGCAATTAAAGGCACAGAGGTCCTGTCCTCTATTGAGTCTGGCAACCCTACTTCCAATACCTACGGCTGCTGGGAGTTGTAGTCTAAAACACCTGGTGGGTGCCAGGTTAGGGAATGCTGACATAAGCAAAGCAGACTTTGATTTGCAGAATTGTTGCCTGGTTCATTCTAGCCCAGTACTGACTGACCACAGCCTTCTAGTATCTCAGGCAGAAAAGTATTTCACGGCCCCTGTTGAGACTCTTTTAACTAGAGATGACAGAGGTTTGAATCTAGAATCTTGCACAGGCAAAGCCTGGGTTTTACCACTGAGCAAAATGCCCCTTCCTTCAAACACAGGATAAGAGAGTATGTACAAATAATGTTTTCTAGCCAGTAAGCTGACTGTGGTAATCCTGGCTTGGCTCATGGAAAGCTTAGTCACAATAACATGCCCAAACCACCTACACGCCTCTGGCGCTTACTCGAGCCGTGTAGAACAGGTTTTCCAGCAGGCTCTGGTCATAGTGGGGGTCGTTCAGCTCACTGTCGTACACCTCACTCCCAGGAGAGATACATTCCAGGGGGGAGCCTGTACCATCCAAAAAGCGCAGAGGGGAAGAACCAGAACTGTGGGAAAAGAAAGGAAATAAAGGAAATATGCGTATCATCTAGCTGCGTACACAGGCATGCGCATGCACACAGTAACGTTGAATTCACCACTGTCCTAGCTTTTTGATTTTTATCCAGCACCACTCTGCTAGGTGATGTGCAGAACACAAATGTGACTGAGTCTCTAGCTGTGTTAGACGGAATCTATTGTAGTCAGGATGACCCTTGCTGCTGGAGGAGTCCCCACACATTTCCACATCTTACCTGCCCAGCAAGAGCTGGATTGCTCTGTTTTCAGCATCTAAATCAAATTCTGAGCCATCAGGCAGTGGCTGAAGAGGCTCTTCAACGGCAGATATGAGGCCAGGGTGCAGGTTTTTAAGATTCCTGGGTAAGAAAATATGCCAATAAAGATGAACTAGGCACTTCCCGGGCACGGTACGCTCAGGATGCTTTGGACTACAACTCCCATCAGCCCCTAAAGTCATAGTGAATGGCCAGGAATGATGGAAGTTGTAGTCCAATTTAGCTGAAGGGCACCAGGTTGGGGAAGGCTGAACTAGGAAAGGGGCGGGGGGTGTATGATATTAGCAAGGATAAAAGGACCAAAACCAATGAGGTTTGCTTGGTGCCAACATTAGCATCATTTAGGCACCAGGAATTTTAACAATTTTTACTGCTATAGGCTGCAGTCCCATATACATTTAACCTGTAATAAATCCCATTGGACTTCAGACATATATAGGATTGTAGTGTTTTGCTACGTTTCGGTTCTGCAGCAAAAAAAAACACTAAAAACAATCTGAGCCCCTCTGTAGTTCAACAGGCTTCCATTTTCACTCATTTGAGTAAGAATTCGGGAAATAGGGTACCGAATGAGTAAAGATGATTACAGACTGATGGACCAATCCACTGATTCCATCAATTTAGTATACACACTATACACACACACATACAAAGTTAGATCATATATCTCTGGAATGAGATGTAAAAGTACACACTTCATGGTTTTTTTTCTGATATAGGGTTGGCAACTTGCATATTCCTAATCCAGCAGATGTCAGAGATAGAACCATAACTATTTTGTCTGTGTCTATAGAATTGTTGGTCCCAAGCTACTCTGAAAAAGTGATTTGATACATTCTGGTTTTAGTAAGCATCCTGGATGCCATTATATCTACGACACAAACATTCCCACATACTCTCCCAAACTCACTTTTCAACTAGTTTGGAGACGTCCTGCTTTATGGGCTGAAGTTCATAAAGCTGTATATCGGGATCGGGATTTGATGTCATTGCAGACACTACCATAGCGTTTCGGAGTCTGTTCCCTTTATCCAAAAGGGCTGGGGGAAAGAGCACAGGAGTGAACAATGAACTTAAAACAACAACTGAGACTTCCACCCGGGCGCCATAGAAGATGGCTGACAATAACATCTCTCCAGCCCCCACGGGGTAATTAACGAGGCTGTAATGGGAGTACGCAGCCTCCCGAAATCTTCCCGGGGGGTACGGGAAGACACAGTCTCATCCGCAGGTGCCCACCACCAGCTTCGACTTCGCAAGGAAGGAGGGGCTGGGGGCACTGGATGGAAATCCCTGTGGGAGTCTGGATCTCCTGGACGCTGATTCTACGAGCGAACCGGGCTCCATGACTTAAGAGAGAAATTGGATATGAGTTTTGGACATGCTTCAGACAAGGAAATAGATTTATTCTGCAAAGCACAGCCACTAAGAATACAAAAGATAACTGAGGAATGTTCTTCACCAGGGCAAGAAATGGTATGTGACAGAGTGGGGTGGAGGGGGGGAGGCTAGAACTCTATAATTGTGCTTTATTATTTACTTAATAAACCTCCCTCCAGAAGAGCCGTATACAGCATTTATAAAGCAAGCGAGATCGGAATGTTGGAAATTTATTGAGATAATATAGTTTTTTAAATATATAGACTGTGTGGATTGAAAATATAAATAATTAAAGTTTGTAATTTGGGACTTGCCTGGAATGTGGCTAAAGACTCCCTAAATTTATGGACATCAGAGAGAAGCAAGCTCATTAGCAGTTGGAAACTTGTCAAGAAATTTCTGAGATATGACGCAGTTACAAAAACAGCTTCTGCCATCTTGGAGACAGAGCCGGCTACAACAATAGTCAAAGGGGGAGGGAGCCATAAATAATGACATTAGATGTGTGTATACGGTTGTGACCTGGTAAAACCTCCCCTGAAAAGGCTGCTTCTAGTAGCGGCTTGGAGAAAATCATCACAGAGGCTTTAAGATCTGATTTATTTGAAGATCGTGGCTGCCAGCTGTGAAAAGGATTTCTGGATGGACTTGGCAAGATACCAGCGTGTGAGGAGACAGTGCCAAATTTACAAAAGAGAATTATGGCAAAAATGCACACAGAATCATATATGGTTTGATTAAACTTGCTTGCCAGAAGAACTCAGTGACTTGAAAAAAGAAGAAAGATAATAATAGATTATGGAATAAGATCTGGACTATATTGAAAAGAACTGCAGTGACTATAAGAGGACTAGGCCTTCTGAGTCTGAAGCATGGAAAGTCGATAAATTTGTATAATTTGGCAGAGGATTTCGATTAATTTTTTTATCTGATATTTGCATAATTTGAAAATGGATTAGATATTTAAATTGGAAAATTTAATTGAAATGTTTATTATTATTATTATTATTATTATTATTAAAAAATGTAAACAACAACTGTACATACTGGCTTATGGGCGAGCCATTACTTGACCACTCCTATAGGAGAAAGTGCAACGTGGCAGAATGTTTTAAAACGATAACATCATAGATGAAACCCAACTGTTTATATACATACCTGAAAGGAGATCTTTTGTTGGTGGGTTGTTGCAAGAAAGGACATGGGCAGGTTTGGGACTTTCCTTAGCCAACCTCACTTGAGCCTCAAGATCAGAGCCACCGGAAAACAACCCTTGTTGCTTGGGATCATTTGCATTGACAGAATCATTGCGCCCTTGGAGGCGGTGGTGCTGAGGTCGAAAAAACCCTTCTTTTAAGTTCTCAGAGTTCTCTTGAAAGTACAAGTGGTCCTTGCCCCTGTTCCGAAACACAAGCACCATCACAAAATTTAACTCAAGGATGGTTTTCCAAAATGCCCCATATGCTGTTCTGGGCATGCATATAAAGTACCAGTATTACTGACAGGGAGAGCTGAATACTGGGGACAGAAAACACTCCCTTGCCTTCAGAGCACTGCAGAGTGAAGGGCTAGGGGACATTCTGGCCTGCAGAGTTACTTGGGCACTGAGACATTTGGCAATATGCTCTCCTGAGTTCCATTCAGGTGTGCAGTCTCCTTCGGCATCACCTGACAGAGGTCATCATCACTGGGGGACACAGAGACAGGCTCATGAGCCGTTTTGCAACCCAGGATGTTCAAGTCATGGCTTCACATGAACTGGGAAGAGACTGGCACGCCCGCCCACCCTGAAATGCTTACGGGTAATGACAGCAATCTGCTTTGACATGCATAACAAACATCTATGTATGCAGCTTCTGATCTGGTAAAATAAGCTTTCCTGAGGAATACTGAGCTCCCAGGGTGCTTAATGGAAGCCAGAGTTCAGCCCATTAGCATTTTTTAAAAAGTACTTTAAGCAGGCATAAGACTTACTAGCAGCTGATAGTCCTGTTCAACCCAGATACATGAGAATGCAGAACACAATCATGTTGGTTCCTTGCCAGCACTGGAAAACCTAGACCATGCTTCTCCCATACCGTTATTCAAGGGAGGTGTGCAATCTTGAGTGGAAAGTGCTTTTCCCAGACCAGTGGGTTGCCAGCTCCCCATCAATATGAGATTATAGGACAAGGAACCCACTGAAGACAATATGGCCTCTCTTTCCCTCTAAGATGAACTCCAGCTGCTCTCCGCTTACAAATGAAACCAAAACGAAGTGGCCAGCACCCTTTCCTGGGTCTCTTGAGGGCCTGCCCTTTCTAGGTTCAGAGGCAATGGAATCTGCGAGAGCCAAAGATGCCCTGGAGACAGCTCCCCAACCCACCTGATGGGGTACCACACCCAGAACAGCCAGAGGACCTTGGATGCCTCCTTTTCCCTTGAATATGTGCTATGGGAAAGTGAATGGAGCTTATAAGAAAAATGGCAGTTGATATGACCCCATGAAGCCTTCTGGATGTTGCTGAACTCCAGTTCCCATCATCCCCGATATTTGGCTGTGCCAGTGGGCTGGTGGGAGTTTTAAGGGTCCCATGCCACATGTTCCCCATCCCTGCCATCCCAAGGGAGCCCAGGGCAGCAAACAACAGGTGATGAAACAACAAAAGCCTATTAAAAGGTTTCGCAACAGAAACAAAAGCCTCCAGCCTGACAAATGTGCAGCTCAAATGTATTTATCTGTCTCTTCATCTTAAAACATTCATTGAGATCATAATGGAAAACAAAAAATAAACCAAGAGAAAAACACCTTGGTGTGGTGGCCCTACTACTGCTAACGGACTCTCTTCCAACAATATTCGTGCTAGCCGGCCTGTGAAGCTGCGAGGGTGCAAGGAACGGGTTAGAGTCAGCCGTTTCTTTGGTCCCCTGGACTGACAAACCAGCACTGAAGCTGACGTCTGTGTTTGGGATGGAGCTGCTGCTGTCATAGGTTTCAGACAGCGGTTCCAGAGCAAGCGATACCTGAAAGAAAATGTTTGAAAAGGCTCAGCAGTAGTAGTTAGCATTTAGAAAGCGAGTTTTTAAATAGCTCCACATATTATTATTATTATTACTATTATTACTATTATTATTATTATTATTAAATTCATTAGTAGCTTTATCTTGTGTTTTCCATGAGCACATGGCCGACATAGGGAGGGGATGACCATTAAATAGGGAAAGGTTTGAGAGTTACCTGCAGCTCTCCCATCTTCTCAGATGTTGGTGAGACAATGGTGAAAAACCCGCTGATTGGGTGACTTGGAGAGAGCTGTGCCAGCCCATTGATTTGCACCCGGCCAATTGGAAGGTGATCTGGTTTGGCCATTACTTCCAGGATAAGAGCACCCATATCTGTAGGAGGCAAAACAAACAAAAATAAACAAGCTCAATAAACAAAACGTGAAGAAACAGCACAACGTGTGCTTTTACTTCAAAATGCAGAAACAAGTGGCTGAGCTATTCAAGCTACCCTATATGTGAAAACCAGTTCCTCACCTCCATCTCTTAGCCATGGCTGGATAATTACCATGATGGAAATAAGAAACTGGTATGGAGGTGGCCCAGGCTGGGCCGGAACAAGGGGTGATGGAAGGACCTGAAATGGGGAAGCAAAATAAAAAAATTCCTTCAGTAGCACCTTAAAGACCAACTAAGTTTATATTTTGGTATGAGCTTTCGTGTGCATGCGAAAATATAAAATTAGTTGGTCTTTAAGGTGCTACTGAAGGAATTTTTTTATTTTGCTTCGACTCAGACCAACACGGCTACCCACCTGTAACTGAAATGGGGAGAAAGTGAAAGGGGCAATGGGAAGGGGTCTCCCTCCCACCAAAAGTAATACATAAAATCCTTCTAATGCAGGCATCAAACTGAGGGACCATCAGCTAGCAACGTTTGTAAGGCTCTGAAAAAAGCAGAAGTTGTCCACCGATTATGAGAGTGAACCTTATCTGCCAGCAATGCAGAATAATTTCACTGTTTGTTACATCTCATTCTAAGCTGACTCCCTGGAACGTGACTTGAAGGGGCAAAACACATCCACTGCCTTCCATTTGTGCTTTAGCAGCATGTCCAACCCTGAACTAACAAACCACACACTCAGACTTCAAAGAAGTAGCTGTACCTGTCAGATAGGAGACAAACTGTTTTGGTCCACACCGAACTGGGTAGCGGGTCGTAGTTTTGAGGTTTTTTGGCTCGGCCTGAGAGGTATCCCGGGGAACAAAGGCTGTACCGTCCGAGGTTTCTCCCCACCACCTCACCCGGATAAGGAAGGAAGCAGGTGGCTTGGCAACCACCCATAAGATTTTGCTAATGGTCAGCTTCAGAAAGCAGCGCAGTTGTCCTTCTACAAGAGGAGGCAAACTTGTAGAGGGGGAGATATCACTGACGTCTGTAGAGAAGAGGTAGACCACAGCATTACTATTTATCCAACCCAGGCTATTTCATTTATTTTTTTAAAAAATAAACTTTATTTATCATCTTTCAATTATTACATAGTAACACAATAACATCCAAATCACAACAAAACATCAACTTCCCTTCTCCCCACACCCCCAGGCCCATGGTTCATTGTATTAACTTCTACCCCCTCTACATTTTTAATTTTCTCTCCTATTCGTTCTATTTCAATTTTATATCAAAAGGTTTTTAATACTGCTTAACTTGTTCTAATACCGTTAACATGTTTACAGTAGTCCCCCCCCCCAATATTCTACATATCTTTTTTCATATACTGTATATGGTACTTTTCACCTCTTAATCTGCTCATTGGGTTCACCATTTCTACATATTCTATCAATTTCATTTGCCACTCCTCTTTTGTCAGAATTACGCCCTCTTTCCATTTGCATCTCATCTATCTATCTCTCCCTCCTGCCTTTTGTTTACAAGAGCCACCAAGGCATTTTACAATATAGATTCAAAAACATACGCAAATAATATTGCAATGAAACACAGGTGAAAAGCAAGAGCCAGCAGGGTTTCTGAACTTACAGGAACAAACACACTATGAAATTGTAGGAACACAAGCGCCTGGAGAAATAAAAATAGAGGGACTAAAGTCCAAAAAAATAAAACAACAACAACCCAGGAAGCCAACCAAGTTCCTATGCTTTAATTCTACCAATGCTTTTTAAAAAAGTTTTTAATTATACTTTTCAAATTTATACATTTCATTAATTTTACAAGCATTTTAGCATTTCAAAGTTCCCCCTCTTTCTGCGGTTCCTTAAATTTATTTTTTATTATCTTCTGCATATCCAAATTCATTCAATTTGCTCATTTATTTATCTACTTTAAATATATAAAACTGCAGGTTATTACAATAATCCTACCAATGTTTTTATGTGTTTGCAATTTATCTGTAAATATTCAATAAACCATCCCTATTCTTTTATAAAAAGTTTGTCGGTGTATAAATATAAGTGTAGTGATAATAATAACAATAACAATAATAATAATAATAATAAATTTAAGGTATGTGGTGAGCCCGGGCGTGGGGTTGCCGTTTCCTTCCCTGCCCGCCTCACCCACCAATTCGAGCTAGGTCGCTAATGACACCTCGCCGCGCCCCGTTACTTTTACGGGGTCCCCCACACCCCCGAGACCCCTCCTCACCTTTCTTCTTGCGGCCGGACCCCGGCCGGGCCGGGCCAACCGCCTTGGCCTTCCTCTGCTTCATCCTCCCGACTAGGCCCCCGATCCCGCTTCCCGCTGCCTAGCAACGGCCACCGCCGCCGCTGCCACCGCGCGGCCTTCTGGGAAACCGGCGCCAACGGCGGGAAGAAAGCCCGGCGGGGAGTTTGCCGCCTCCGGTGCGACCTCCGACCTCCAGAGGGCGCTGCGGGGCTGCAGGCGCCGCAACGGAAAGGCGTCTCGGCGGGACCTTCGCTAGCACCGTAGAGAAAAAATTCTAGAGGAGCATTCCAATTGAGGTGCAGCGACTCTGCTTCACCCAAAAGCGCAGGTATGGAGAGCAAGGGAGAGAGGGAATAATGCCAGCAAAGAGGAACGGCGGGTGAAATTGGTGGAATACGCAGATTTAGCAAATTCAACGAATTTATTAATTATCATTATTATTAGAATAAAAAATTGATTTTAAATTAATAGTGATATTAATATCAATGTTATTGTTGTTGTTGATAAACTTATTAATGTTGTTGTTGTTGTTGTTGTTATAGAATAAGAGATCAGGAAGAGTGGCGTATTTAAAAAAGAGTGGGAAATGTTTGCAGGTTGAAACGTTAGCAGGGATGGAACCGATTCAGTAGTTGTATATGAAGGTATGATTAAGGAAGGACAACAATAAAACTTATGGAGCGATTAGAATATGCAGTCACAATGGATAAATATACGGAACCGCGGAAGGGAGGGCAAGGGAAGTCGATGATTGATATGAGTGCATTCAATGGAATATGAAGATTTGTAATGGAAAAAGTACTGTATAAATATATTTCAATTTTAAATCATGGAAACTAAAGAGCGACTCTACAGGTTTAATATCTCTACTGCGCCGCCCCGCCTCGCTCAACTCCCTAAAACGGAACGGCGCCTCCCAGGGTGCACCGCGGCCGCTTCCGTTTGGAATTTTTAGAAACTCCATTTCCCAGGACGCCATGGGGCGCGGGGCGGCGTTCTTCCGGCGCGAGCGCGCAGAGGCTGCTGGGAGCGACTGGCCGGCGGCTCCTTCTGGGAGGGCGGGGGACGGATCCTGCCCCTTCGCCGCCTCGCTTCTCCACGCCGCCCTCGCCATGTCCGCCTTGGAGAAGGAGCTGCAGCTGGGCCGCCTGCCCCCTCGCCCGCCGGGACCCGCCGGGGGAAGCGGCCAGGCCCTCCCCAAGATGCGCATGGGGTATGCCAGTGGGGGAGAGGGGGGGTCGGGGTGGCATGTGACGTCACGCGGGAGGGTGATGACGTCACGCGGGGGACCAGAGAGAGAAAGGTGTGACGTCATGCGGCTGGGGGAGGGGGCGCTGAGTGGAGGGGGCGTGGTTTGGGGGGAGGATGAATGGGGAGGGGAGGGGTTTGCCCAGGGTTTATTTGGGGGTGGGGGTGGGTATTTTCCAGAACACGCGTGGGTGGAGGAGTCTTTTGTTTGGTGGGGGCTCTGAAGGTGGGGGCAGGGGGCGCTCTCTGCTTTCAGTGGAAGCCTGGGGTGTGTGTCTTATAATGTGGGTATACATATATATATATATATATATATATATATATATATATATATATATATGTATATATGTATATGTATATGTATATATATGTGTGTGTGTGTGTGTGTGTATCATGGGCGTCTGACATAACCCCAAAGGCACACTCCTCCATTGTCTCCTGAGTCAGAGAGATGCCAACAGCAAATAGGGGTTATGTGATGTGTAATATGAAGGCAGTGCAAGACAGGAGTGCCTGGCGTGCTCTGGTCCATGGGGTCACGAAGAGTCGGACACGACTAAACGACTAAACAACAACAACAATATGAAGGGGTTTGCATTAATGAGGGGCCCAGCGCCCCAAAGGACAGGGCGGAAGTGTGTAAAACGCCTGCTTTCAAAGGGTGGATAACAACAGCTGCGGTGTTCATACGGTGTTTTCTGAAATGCATTGCGTGCCACAGCCCTGCAGGGTAGGCCAGCCTAGTTTCCCACTCCCGCCCCTGCCCCCATTGGAGGCTGGATGGCTGAGAGCGTGCGAGAAATAAACCTCACCTGCTCTGCAAGGTTGGTTCATGAGCAGGGCTGAATTTATGCATGCAAGGAGGTGCTCTGAAGGCTGTGGGTGCACCCCAGACGTGAAAGCTCAGGTTGAGTGCTGCTTCTGGCGTGGGGTGTTGGAATTTCTCCACCCTTACTCAAAGGATTTGCAGGCATAGGCAAACTCCAGCCCTCCAGATGTTTGGGACTACAATTCCCACCATCCCTGACCACAAGGCTATCGTTTGTGATGTGAAAGCTTAATGCACCTCTCCATTGTATATGTTGTAAAAATCACATTGCAATAGGGGCAACCTCAAGGCAGCAACCAGCTCAGAGAATTTGTGAGGTGGGTGGGGGGAAGGGGGGGTCGTGCCTGAGCCTGAGGAGAATTTGGTGCATGAGATTCCATCAGAGGTAGGTGATGTTCATCAAGCGCAAGCAATGCATGGGGGCCGTGAGGGATCGCTGGGTTGTGCTGCTTGCAAAAAGGAGGGAATTGAACCCAGCTTGCAAAGAGGTGGCGTTTGGGGGCAGGGGTGAGGGGGGGAAAGGAGAGGACGGTGTTACCATATTGTGGCGCTTGCTGGCCATTTGCCAGGGATGGCTGGGTGGGGAACTGCTGAAGGAAACCCACTGTGCATGGAAGATGCAAAGTGACGGCAGGAGGCGTCTCTCTGGGAGGGGCCGTAGCTCGCTGCTTGAACACGCCATCCCAGGTCCACTCCCCAGTGAAAGCAACTAAAAACAACAACACCGGCAGCAGAGCCAGCCAAGATCTCCACCCGAGGCTTTGGAGAGCCTCTTTGCGGTGAGAACAGCTAACCAGCCTGGACCAGCCTTCCCCCAATCTCTGTGCTCTCCAGATGTTTTCGACGCTTAACTCCTAGCAGCCTTGTGGGAGTCCGAATCATCTGGAGGGCACCAGGTTGGGGAAGCTTGCTCTGCACCACAACTGGCTATGCTTCTGGCACACCTGAGCAGCTTCTCGGAGGACGGAGGCCGCCTTGAACTAATAATCTCCGCTTCTGCCTGCACGGTAAAAAGAATGCTTGAGGCGAGACTGTTTTGGTGTTGCTGTAGGGGAGAAATTAGGTGAGTGCCACTTTCCTGGCTGGAGTAGTTTCAGGTGAAGCTCTGGAATATGTGGTTGTGAGTGAAGGAGATTTAGCCCCCTGTGTACCGGAAATCTGATAGAATACCTTATTTGTATGGAATGTGTTTGGCCTTCACAGCCCCTGATGCATCCCTCCACCCTTTGGGGAGAGGGCTCTTGTGTTCGAATCCTGATAGCAGGTTTCCACAGGCATCTGGTTGTCCACTGTGACAACAGGATGTTGGACTAGATGGGCCATTGGTCAGATCCAGCATGTTGTTCTTACGCACCCCCAACTCCCATCAACCTTAGTCACCATGGGTAGCAGCCAGGGATGATGGGGGTTGTAGTCTGGCAACATCTGGAAGGCTGCAGGTTGCTGGATGTAGATCAGGCATAGACAACCTCGGTCCTCCAGATCAGGCACCCGCAAACTTTGGCCCTCCAGATGTTTTGGACTACAATTCCCATCTTCCCCGACCACTGGTCCTGTTAGCTAGGGATCATGGGAGTTGTAGGCCAAAACATCTGGAGGGCTGCAGTTTGGGTGTGCCTGCTCCAGATGTTTTGGGACTACAACTCCCATGATCCCTAGCTAACAGGACCCAGTGGTCAGGGATGATGGGAATTGCAGTCCCCAAACATCTGGAGGGCTGAGCTTGCCTATGCCAGGTGTAGATCTTAGTCTTCCTTATACTCAGTCCCAGGATGATTGTGAAATGTCTGTATGCCAACCTGTGATGTTATTTCTGTTGCCTGACTCCACCATCCACCAGTATGGATTTCTAAAGCTTTCTTTAGTAAATGAAAAAGATGTTGAGTTGCTGGCAAAAGATGTGCAGTGATGGAGCCTGGATGATTTTGTGGTACCCCGGGGGAATCCAATCTGTCATGAAAGGAATAGGCTGTAACTTTCTTCTCCTTTTAAATTGCAAGAACAAAGCTGTCGTCACACCCTGGCACGAAGGGCCCTCCTGCACACAGCAAAATACTTCTTAAGCCACCCAGGTGCAATATTTAAGCATTTGTGTCTCTGTTTTCCAGGCCTGGAAGGAAGCGCGATTATTCTGCTGTCCCGTGGAGCCAGTACTTCGAGTCCATGGAGGATGTTGTAGTTGATAGCGACTCCGGCAAGGATATATCCTTTTCCCTTCCTTAGTTTAAAAAAGATCCTGGTTTATAGGGTCCTCTGTTGCGCATGTAGCCATAAGGCCACCTGTTTAGAAGCTGCAGCCCTCCCCCTCTCGGCAGATGGCCTTGGGCGGTGGTGTTTGCAAAATGTTTCCCTGATTGAGCTCATTTTGGGTGGCACTGAACTGATTCAGCACTGCCAAAGGACGGTGCCAAAGTCTTCTGGGCGTAAAAAAAAAAAATGTCCTGTTGACTGAGTGACAGTGTGTTCTTGGGAGGCGCAGGCAACGTTGCAGCTTGCATCTTAACTCAGAGGTCCTCCTCTTTTTATTTTGAGAAGGTTACAATGTCCTTAACTGTTCATACACTTTTCGAATTTACAAGAGTGGGTCCGAGGGTCCCGTCTTACTCCTATTACACGGCGGAGGCCATTCTGCCCTCTCCTGGGCTGTGTTTACCGTAAGTGAACAGCTGATTTGCACGTCTTTTCCTGTGGTTAATACTTTGTTGTTTACGGAGCCCCTTCTGCTTGCGAGGCGCCTTTACAGAATAAACCTGGAAAGCCTCCTTCGGGATGAGAATCCATGTTGCGGCTTGATGGCCGCAAGCCAATGCATTATTGCACGTTGTGGCTTTTCCAGCACAATAGCATGCCTTGTTTTTAAAGGCTGTGGTAGCTACTGCGGAGAGCAGGGCACCTGCTGTGAATGTAGAAGCATCTCCAGTGAGAAGGAGATCTGGTTGCAGGGCTGGCAATAGGGCTTGAAGAGAAAACCATACATCCTAAAGACACCACAGTCTCCGCTGACCTTTATTCCAAGGAGGCAAGATCGTTGAACCCCCTGGAATCTTACCACTCTGAGATTGTGTTGGTGTATAACAGGCATCCCCAAACTGCGGCCCTCCAGATGTTTTGGACTACAGTTCCCATCTTCCCCGACCACTGGTCCTGTTAGCTAGGGATCATGGGAATTGTAGGCCAAAACATCTGGAGGGCTGCAGTTTGGGGATGCCTGGTGTATAATAATAATAATAATAATAATAATAATAATAATAATAATAATAATACAGTGGTACCTCTACTTACGAATTTAATACATTCCGAACACACATTTGTAAGTCGAAAAAATTTGTAAGTTGAATCCCATAGGAATGCATTGGGAGAAAAAATCCGAAGTCGAAGCAACCCTATCTAAAAATTCGTAAGTAGAAAAAATCCTATCTAAACCGCATCCAAGATGGCGGACGGAGCTCCATTCATAAGTAGGAAACATTCGTAAGTAGAGTTATTCGTAAGTAGAGGTACCACTGTAATAATAATTTATTATTTATACCCTGTCCATCTGGCCGGGATCCCCCAGCCACTCTGGGCGGCTTCCAACAAAACATTAAAATACAGAAATCTATCAAACATTAAAAGCTTCCCTAAACAGGGCTGCCTTGAGATGCCTTCTAAAGGTCTGGTCATTGTTGTTCTCTTTGACCTCTGGTGGGAGGGCATTCCACAGGGTGGGCGCCACCACCGAGAAGGCCCTCTGCCTGGTTCCCTGTAACTTGGCTTCTCGTAGCGAGGGAACCGCCAAAAGGCCCTCGGCGCTGGACCTCAGTGTCCGGGCAGAACACTATACAGAGACACACACACGAATCCCTCTCCGTCCAGGCAAGCATAGAGTCATTATTGCGCTCCCAAGAGCCTTCCAGTCAGGCAGGAACACAAAATCCCACCCTTTTAACTCTGCGCTGCATGAAAAAGACTTTTCTTCAGTTTGTCCTGCATCTTCCAATATTGAGCTTTGTGGTGAGGGACATATTTTTTCTGACTAAGCACCGGGAAGAACTTTGGGAGGGCAAGAGCTGTTTGACAGTGGGACAGGCCCCCTCGGAAGGCTCTCCTTCGTTGGAGGTATAATAATAATAATAATAATAATAATAATAATAATAATAATAATAATCCTATATTTTTCTTAACCCCCCCCAAAAAAAATCTGACTGGGTTTCCCCAGCCACTCTGGGCGGCCTCCAACAGAAGGCCAAAAATGCACTAAAACATCAGCCATTAAAATTTCCCCAAAACAGGGATGCCTTCAGATGCCTTCTGAACGTCATATATTTGAATTGAATTTATTCTTACGGTCCCAGACCAGACTCACATACCGTACTAAAGAAATCAGAAACACAATAAAATTAAATTTAAATTAACCATCAATATAACTATAAACAATACAATTATGGCAGCAGTTAAAACGTCATATAGTTGTTTATTTCTTTGACATCTGATAGGGCGTTTCACAAGGCGGGTGCCACTACCGAGAAGGCCCTCTACCTGGTTCCCTGTAACCTCCCTTCTTGCAGGGAGGGAACCGCCAGAAGACCCTCGGCGCTGGACCTCAGTGTCCGGGCTGAACGATGAGGGTGTTTTGTGGTCTCGGCGGCCTCTCCCAGTCACCAGTCTAGCTGCTGCATTCTGGATTAGTTGTAGTTTCTGGGTCACCTTCAAAGGTAGCCCCATGTCGAGCTCGTTGCAGTAGTCCAAGCGGGAGATAACAGAGGTTCGGTGGTCACCTTTCAGGGATTCTGCAGCTGTGATTCATGCATTGCAAGGGGTTGGACTAGATGACCCTAGGGAGCCCTTCTTCCAACCTTCCAACTCTACAATTCTATAAGCTGCTGCTGTTCCCAGTTAAGCTAGCCCTGGGTTGGTTTTTTTCCTACGCTAGTGTCCTCATTTGTTTTCGAACTACAACTCCCATCAGCCCCAGCCAGAAGGGTCCCTGGTCAGGGAAGTCAAGGGTAAATGGACCAATTGCCTCACTTTCCCCTCTATCTCCTAGCAGAGCTGGGAGAGACTTGTCCTAAACCCCAGAGAGCTGCTGCCAGCCAGGGTAGACAATACAGATCTCAATGGAACAATGACCTGATTTGGTTTAAGGTGGCTTCTTGTTTGCTTGGCCCACTGGTGGAAGCAGAACATTGCATGGGAGATCCGATTTAGCATGGCTATTCTGAACTGGCTTAAGGCAGCGACCCTGTGTCCACTTACCTTGGTAGCAAGCCACATTGCCCTGCATGAGATTTTCTTCTGAGCAGACATGCCTAGGTTTTCGCCGCTACTGGCTTGCAGAAATTCCCTCAACACAGCCCCCTGTTTGTCCTTCCTTGGATTCCTCCGGCTCAATAAAGTAAAATAAGGGGGAACCTGGATCCCTCCAGGGGCTGTTGGGACTCCAACTCCCATCAGCCCCGGGCCAACATGGCCTGTGGGATGATGGGAGTTGGAGTCCATCTACATCCAGAGGGCCACAGACTCCCCCATCCCTGGCTTAAAAGTTGGAGACCATAATGGCTTCCGCAATTGCTGTTGAAACAGACTCTTCTCCGCAGGCATCCCTTGTCTCCTTGGCTGTTGGGAGCCTTTTCAACGGGCATTCTCCATCGCTGCCGGGTGCGCCTGGTTTTTTGCCACCCAGTTGATTTTCCAGGAACAAAAGGCCTATTTTTAAAACCCGCCTTGGAGCCTCAGTGCCGCTTAATCACTGCGATTCCAAACATATGTTGTTTAGGTGGCAGGAACAAATCGCGAAGCATCATAGTCTTTGCAGCAGGGCGCTTATTTTTCATAAGTGTGCCTGGTGCACATCCCTCCCCCCCTCTATTTTGGGAAAGACTGGAGCTTTTTCCCTATTTCCACCCTTCCCATCTTGCACACAAAAGGTTGCAATCACTGTTCAGATCTAAGGAGCAGCTGGCATGCAGGTGGTTGTCTCCAGTAAATGCCAAGAGTTGAAAGTTGCAGAATTGTAGAGTTGGAAGGGACCCCCAAGGGTCATCTAGTCCAACCCCCTGCAATGCAGGAATCTCAGCTAGATCATACATGATAGGTGGCCATCCAACCTCTGCTTAGAAACCTCCAAGGAAGGAGAGTCCACTTTCAAACAGCTCCTACCCTCAGAAAGATCTTCCTCCTGTTTAGTTGTTTGGATTTGTAAGTATTCAGGAAAGCAGGAGGGGCAATTTTCGGAACAGCCCCAACCATCCTCTTGACCTAATTTCTACTTGAGCACTCGCCCAGTAGATCGCAATCCCCTTATTTCTGCCTGCTTATCCCTAATACCGGTAGTTGGACCATTTTATTGTGCCTACTTGTTTCCAAAATCTGTTAAATTTGTTGGCGTTTTCTCATGAATATTTAACTCTATGTAGAAACTAAATAAATTTTTTTCCTTCCAGTAGCACCTTAGAGACCAACTAAGTTTGTCATTGGTATGAGCTTTCGTGTGCATGCACACCTGTTGAACAGTCTTCTGGCTGATAGGTGTGGTAAACCTGTTGAACAGTCGTCCACAGGTTTACCACACCTATCAGCCAATCCCCCATTCCCACCACCCTTCTGAGGAATACCCCTCCCCACCCTCTCACTATATATAAGGGTCTGGTGACTTCTCTTTCAGTGTATATGAAGAAGTGTGCATGCACACGAAAGCTCATACCTATGACAAACTTAGTTGGTCTCTTAGGTGCTACTGGAAGGAAATTTTTTATTTTAACTCTATGTAAACTGCATAGATAGGTGTTTGTTTGTTTGTTTGTTTGTTTGTTTGTTTTAAAAAAAGGTTAAGCAGTAAGCAGTACTTACATAAGTAAAATAAATGTTAAGGCCTTCACACCAGGAGCTTTAAATTTACTGGCATTCCACTGGAGCCGCAGACCGTGGCATTTCCGGTATGGCGTATTGGTGAGAGTGTCAGATTCGAACCTGGGAGAGACTAGGGTTCAAATCCCCACTTGGCTGTGAAGCTCACTGGGCGGGGACCTTGAGCTGGTTCACTGCCTTGCAGCCTACCTACCTCACCGGCTTGTTGTGGGTATTAAATGAGGAGGGGGAGAAGACCCACATACGCCACCTTGGGGGGAAAGGTGGGAAGGAAATAGCGATGAACAAAATTTCTTCAACACAGAATTCGGTTTTGGAAGCACCTTGGCTTTCCGATTTAATTTTTCATCAGGTTTCTAGCCCGTCTAATCCTGGCTGAACCTGTTGAAATCTCTGAAGCAAGGGGGTCTGGGTGGCGTCTGTAGCACTCTTGAGAACCGTGCTTTCGTATTCTCCTTTTTTACAGCTCCCCCTGAGTAGCATGAGCAGCTAAAAAATAAAAAGGTGAAGGGACCCCTCACCATTAGGTCCACTCGTGACCAACTCTGGGGTTGCGCGCTCATCTCGCATTATTGGCCGAGGGAGCCGGCGTACAGCTTCCAGGTCATGTGGCCAGCATGACAAAGCCGCTTCTGGCGAACCAGAGCAGCACACGGAAACGCTGTTTACCTTCCCGCTGTAGCGGTTCCTATTTATCTACTTGCATTTTGATGTGCTTTCAAACTGCTAGGTTAAAACCTGCAGAATAAATTATTCCAAACAGAAAGAGACGCATCACAAGGGGCTGGGACTCCTATGTGTACTTGAATGATTTTAGCTTGGGTCTGCAGAATTCTCTTTTTTCCCTGCTCTGGGGATGTGGGTCACCTTGTCCCGATTTCAGCCTTTTCTTTTTTAAGTGGGTCGCCTTGTCCCCGCTGCACACACCCCCTTCACTACTTAAAAGACCGGAGGCCCTGCGAGGGACTTGGCCGTCTGCCAATCCCACTGTTTTCCCACTCTCTCCCCCAACCCCCTTAGCTTCATATTCCTGGCGTGGCCTCCTTGCTACTTTACGCTGCTCCTCTTTGTCCGAGGCCACCCCCCGGCCGGTCGACGGGACCGGAACGCTCCCTCTGGGGGGGGGGAGGTGAGGTGCTTCTGTTGGCTTTCCAAACTGGCCGCATCCCAAACTGACAGTTGCCACGCAATGCTCGTTCCTCGCTTGCAAGGAACCGATCCTCGGAACTCCCTGCCCATTGATATTAAGCATGCCTTCGCTCTCCTGTTTCCAGCACCTGCCAAAAAATCTGTTATTGTTCAGGCAAGTTTCCCCGGCGTGTAATTTTGACAAGTGCTTCAACATGTATCATAGAATTGTAGAATTGGAAGGGACCCCCAAGCTTCATCTAGACCAGGCTTCTTCAGCCTCGGCCCTCCAGATGTTTTTGGCCTACAACTCCCATGATCCCTAGGTAGCAGGACCAGTGGTCAGGGATGATGGGAATTGTAGTCTCAAAACATCTGGAGGGCCGAGGTTGAGGAAGCCTGATCTAGACCCACCCCCTGCAATGCAGGGGTGTGTGTGTGTACTTTTACTAACATTTTGACTTTTTAAGGTCGGCGTAATGTCTGATCTTTTTATAATCATTATTTTGAGTGGATCGTTCATATTGTGCTATATATAAATAAAATTAAAGTTTCTGTTTTTCAATTTAAAATCTTCACTTAAGCAACCTTAAAATTTCAATGCTTCCCTCCTCCTCTTTCCATGGTTCATTTTTCATAACATAAATCCCTGCATATTTTATATAAACCATTCAGTATTCCAATATTACATCCATCAAAACTTATTTACACTGTTGAATTTATCTGAATGCTGCCAGCGTTTTCGAGTGTACACAACCCCCCCCCCCAATATATTCAATAAACATTTTCCAGTCTTCTCTAAACGTATGTTGTTCTTGTTCTCTTATTCTTTATGTTAGGTCTGCAAGCTGCGCATATTCCATCAGTTTAAGCTGCCCTTCTTCTTTGGCTGGGACCTCACTCATTTTACATTTTGGGGCTAACAGAACACAGGTCACAGTAGTGGCATACATTAATATCCTTTTCTGACACCTGGGAATTTCCACCTGAATTATCCCCAAAAGAAAGTCCTCTGGGTTTGTTTTTTTGGGGGGTGTGTGTGTTGCTTTTAAACATTTTTTTTTCAATTTATTATAAATTATTTCCCAATAGTTCATATTGTACTTTTGTAAACGCCTTGCAGGTATTGGTGATTAAACCGTATATAAGCCCTGTTAAAAGGGATAAATGAAATCTTTTCCTTCCTTGCAGGCTGCCATCATCAGCCGTGTCCAGTGCCGGATCGTGGCTTTGGATCTGAGAGGACATGGTAAGGAATCCTTTCAGAAATAAAAGGCGGCTCTCTTTTTTTTCCCCGCTCCACAGCCAACCACCCCCTCTACTCCCTGACCTTAAATATAAATGGCAGTTCTCTCCGAAGGATTCATTAAAAGATTATATCGAGCAATCTAGCCCCACCTAGTGTGGTTAAATTATTTTATTCCAAAAACGTTGGAATAAACGCTGTTCACTCAAAAGGCTCTTGCGATTGCCAAGACACATGAAGTCTTAAAAAAAAATGCACGCACAATTCAATAAAACAAGCAGACATTAACATTGCGCACAGCAGGTCTTGGCAACAGCTCAGTTGGTCAAATGCTTTCCTAAACAGGAAAGTTCAGATCAGCCTTCCTTTTTGTGCAGCGCTTTGAGGTTTCATTTAGAATAAATAGGCTTTGCTAGAATACAGTAGCATATGAATTTTGTCAAACAAATAAAGTAAAAGAAATCTTTCCTTTGCAGGTGAGACGAAAGTTAGGAACCCAGATGATCTCTCCGCGGAGACCATGTCCAAGTAGGTTGTTCCGTAATCTAGCCTTGCTGTGCTTGGTTTTCTCAACTGTATAAACGCAACCCATTTCGAGGTGCTCTTGATTTTGACAAGGACTTAAGGGTGAAGTTGGAAGACCTGAGACTGGTCCTTAAGCATCCATCAAAGGGATAAAACTCTCTCCATGCTAAAAAGTATCCTTGGTCTGGGCATTTGTCTGCCAACAGTTTGAAAGCATGCCAGTGCGAGTAGATAAATTGGTTTCCGTCATAGTGTCCCGTTGTGCCAGAAGCGGTTCAGTCATGCTGCTCACATGACCTGGAAAGCTGTCTGTGGACAATCGCCGGCTCCCTTGGCCTGAAAGCGAGATGAGCACCACAACCCCATAGTTGTTGTTGACTGGACTTAACCATCCAGGGATCCTTTACCTTTACCATGATAGGGATGTGGGTGGCACTGTGGCCCTAACCACTGAGCCTCTTGGGCTTGCCAATCAGAACGTCGGCAGTTCGAATCCCCACGACGGGGTGAGCTCGCTTTGCTCCGTCCCAGCTCCTGCCAACCTAGCAGTTTGAAAGCACACCAGTGCAAGTAAATAAATAGGTACCGCTCCGGCGGGAAGGCAAACGGCGTATCCGTGCGCCCTGGCAATCGCCACGGTCTTCTGTGGGCCAGTAGCGGTTTCGTCTTGCTGGCCACCTGAGCTGGAAAACTGTCTGTGGACAAACGCTGGCTCCCTCAGCCTAAAAGCAAGATGAGAGCCGCAACCCCAGAGTCACCTTTGACTGGACTTAATCGTCCAGGGGTCCTTTACTTTTTACCTTACCTTGCCCTTAGTGTAGCCCAGCCGTTCTTGGGGAAGGCTCTTTGAAATTCGGTCATCTTACCCACCCTGCAAATTTATTTTCTTGAGTCTCCAGCTTGGCATAGCTGCCTTGCGAAGGTGACAGAGTCCTTCACGCTGTCAGGGACATTTGCCACTTTGCAGGGCAGCCATCTGTGAAACCAGCGGCAGCCACCTGCTCCCTTTTGGTCTTAAAGCAGTAGCTCTGCCCAACACAGCAGTCTGCGACGTTCGTGCGTCAGCGCCGGGGTCTTGGAGAGAGCCATTCTGTAAAGACTTCCCCCTGATAATGGCCTGGAGCGAGAGATTTTGACAAATTGCTGTTGCTAACTCGCTTTTAAAAAATAAATAAAAATAATCTAGCCTACCTTTCATCCGAGCATCTTTCTGGACTAAATCTAGGCATCTGTTTTCCAACAGCAAAGCGGGTTTTGTTTAAGAGAGACCAATGCAGTATCTTCACCGTGGTACAGGCTTATGGGGACACGCTGGGTCTAAACCACTGAGCCTCTTGGGCTGGCCGATTGCAAGGCCGGTGGTTCGAATCCCCACGACGGGGTGAGCTCCCATTGCTCGGTCCTAGCTGCTGCCAACCTAGCAGTTCGAAAGCACGTCAAAGTGCAAGTAGATAAATAGGTACCGCTACAGCGGGAAGGTAAACGGCATTTCCGTGCGCTGCTCTGGTTTCACCAGAAGCGTCTTAGTCATGCTGGCCACATGACCCGGAAGCTGTACGCCAGCTCCCTCGGCCAATAAAGCGAGATGAGCGCCACAACCCCAGAGTCGGTCTCGACTGGACTTAACTGTCAGGGGTCCTTTACCTTTAGGAAGCTTTACCTTTAGGGACGCAGGTGGCGCTGTGGGTTAAACCACTGAGCCTAGGGCTTGCTGATCAGAAGGTTGGCGGTTCGAATCCCTGCGACGGGGTGAGCTCCCATTGCTTGGTCCCAGCTCCTGCCAACCTAGCAGTTCGAAAGCATGTCAAAGTGCAAGTAGATAAATAGGTACCGCTCCAGCAGGAAGGTAAACAACATTTTTGTGTGCTGCTCTGCTTTGCCAGAAGTGGCAAATGACCTGGAAGCTATACGCCGGCTCCCTCAGCCAATAATGCGAGATGAGCGCCGCAACCCCAGAGTCGGTCACGACTGGACCTAATGGTCAGGGGTCCCTTTACCTTTTTACCTTTAGGAAGACAATACTGCTTTTTGCCAACTTATTTGAAAGATCAAAATGGGTGAGGATTGTTTGTACTTATATAGTACTTTATGAATTACAGGTAACTCCCAGCCGGCACAGGGGTTGCGTTCCATGCCATCGCACATTTGCATGAAACCGGAAATCCATTTTAAAAAAGCCTGCAAACATCCCATTCGGCCGTTTATTGTTGTTTCAGTGATGTCTTTATGATGTTTCTGGGTCACTTCTGGGTTCAGTGATCTGCCTTGATCATGCCTAAAATGGGAGTTTTCTGTGCAGTGGTACCTTGGTTCTCAAACTTAATCTGTTCTGGAAGTCCGCTCCAAAACCAAAGTGCGAGGAGATCGCCTTCCAACTTTTCACAGGTGTCAAGCTCCTGAGGAATGTGAGGGAAAGCTGGTGTGGTTCCTCTTCTCCCTCGGAAGCATAGGTGCTCAGGGACAATTTGCACCCCAGGACAGAAAATGTGGGTGCCCCCGCTTGCCTCTCCTGGCAGGCTCTGCCTTAGTATTATACGGTGCAGACTTTGGAAAATGACTGTCGTTTTTGGGTGACAACAAACAGGCCCTCGCTTCTGCCTCCTTGAAAGCAGCCAAACAAAAAAGAATTACAGTGGTACCTTGGTTCTCAAACTTAATCCGTTCCGGAAGTCTGTTCCAAGACCAAAGCGTTCCAAAACCAAGGCATGTTTTCCCTTAGAAAGTAATGCAAAATGCATTAATCCGTTCCAGACTTTTTAAAGCAACCCCTAAAACAGCAATTGAACATGAATTTTACTATCTAATGAGACCATTGATCCATAAAATGAAAGCAATAATAAATGTACCGTATTGTGAAATAAATAAGACAATATTGTAGATGATAAAAATAAAAATTGTTTCCCCCCCCCTTACCTGCACTGGTGATAGTCATTGTTTGGATGGGGGGGGGGGCTTTTATCCATTTCTGCAGTCACATAATCACTCAGTCAGTAGCTGAACCGGTTTCCACACAGTCACAAAAACAAATTATCCAAAAAAGCCTCAAAAACAAAAATGCAAAATAAATAGCAAAAACAAAAGCACCAAACTTAATCCGTTCCAGAAGTCCGTTTGACTTTCGAAATGTCCAAAAACCAAGCCGCAGCTTCTGATTTGTGCAGGCGCCCTGGAAACAATAGCCAACAGCCGCATCAGATGTTCGGCTTCCAAAAAACGTTTAAAAACCGGAACACCTCCAGGTTTTCAGTGTTTGGGAACCAAGGCGTTTGAGAACCAAGGTACCATTGTATTTGTATGCTAATTTATATGAATGAATCATAGAGTTGGAAGAGTCATCTAGTCCAACCCCCTGCAATACCGGTACAAGAATAGGCAGGTAGAATAGGCAGGAATCGAACCCGCAACCTTGGCATTGCCAGTGCCTTGCTGCAACCAGCTGAGCTGAAACAGTGGCTCCCACCTTTTTCTCCAAGGAGCTCAAGGTGACATGCATGGCATGGTCCTCTGCCCTCGCACTGGAAGATAGAGAACAAAAGCAAACCGTTAGCCAATCTCGTTCTGTGTCTCCAACACTGACTGGCAGCAGCTCCCCATAGTTTCAGACACGCCTACCGGGAGACGCGAAGGATTAAACCTGGGAGCTTCTGTGTGCCAAGCAGATGCTCCGCCTCTGAGCTCTTGCCCATGCGAGTAAATAAGGGATCGCTCAGGGGGTTGAGCAGGAGACTCTTAATCTCGGGGTCGTGGGTTCAAGCGCTGCCTTGGGCGAAAGATTCCTGCATTGCAGCGGGTTGGACTAGATGGCCCTCGGGGTCCCTTCCGGTTCGACAATTCTGTGATTCCAAGTATTATCCCGTGCGCAGGAAGGAGCCAACCAGCTTGTGCCTTTCTGTTTGCAGGGACGTCGGAAGCGTGGTGGAAGCCATGTACGGGGACCTCGCCCCGCCCATTATGCTGATTGGCCACAGCATGGGCGGGGCTATTGCCGTGCACTCGGCAGCGTCCAACCTGGTGCCCAGTTTGCTGGGCCTCTGCGTGATTGACGTAGTGGAAGGTAAGAGTCGGCGTCACTTAGCACTCGTTCCCTTGGTTCCATTCCTCTTTCTCGGCCATTAGTCTCGCTGCCGGGCATAATAGGCCAGCATTTGCCTCTATATAGGCTGGCCACCTGGGAAAACACCATCCGCCTCCCATTCTCTTTTATTTCCACTAAAGCTAACCTCCAGACATGCCCATAGCAGTTTTTCTTCTTTTTGTGTATTATTTTTTATTAAGTTTTCTACTTGGCAATTTAAAATAGTCATTAAACAACCTTTAAATGTCAATGACTTCCCCCCTTCTCTTTCCGTGGTTCAATTTGCATTTCGTAAACCCCTGCAAATTTTACATACACCAGGAGAAGAGAAGGTTTAGCCTGGAGAAGAGAAGGTTAAGGGGTGATATGATAGCCATGTTCAAATATATAAAAGGATGTCATATAGAGGAGGGAGAAAGGTTGTTTTCTGCTGCTCCAGAGAAGCAGACACTGAGCAATGGATTCAAACTACAAGAAAGAAGATTCCACCTAAACATTAGGAAGAACTTCCTGACAGTAAGAGCTGTTCGACAGTGGAATTTGCTACCAAGGAGTGTGGTGGAGTCTCCTTCTTTGGAGGTCTTTAAGCAGAGGCTTGACAGCCATATGTCAAGAATGCTTTGATGGTGTTTCCTGCTTGGCAGGGGGTTGGACTGGATGGCCCTTGTGGTCTCTTCCAACTCTACGATTCTATGATTCTAGGCATGTCCAATTCTCTTGATACTGTTATCTACTCCCAGTATAATAAAACTGCCAGTGATCTACCCATTGTCGAACTTTTTTTGGGGGGGGGGATTGCCCAGAATTGTTCAGCTTTTGGGGGGGGGCAGGATTGGCAAGAGTTGTTGAGCTTTTTTGAGGGAGGGTGCATAAAATCGCTCATGCAACAGTCAGCCGCCCGCCCTACCTCCTTCCAACACTCTGCAACCGCTGCAGGGAAGACAGGCTTTCTCAGCTGCGGCTGCGATGGGACATTGCGGGGGGGGGGGGTGGCGCGGCCGATCAGGAGAACACAGGCGATCTCTTTTTGTAATCCCGCGACCGATCTTGAGCACCCCGGCGATCTGCCTGTCGATCGCGGTAGACAGGTTGAACATGTCTGACATACACTAAACCAGCAATGTACAACCAGCTTAGCTTTCCCGATGGGGATCAGAATCAGGAACAGCAGTGCAGCTCCCTTTGATGGAGGAGAAAAGGAAGGAAGGAAGCAAGTTGGAAGGGAAAGAATTAACAGAGAGAGAGAAGCTGGCTCCTCGGATCTGTGCAAACTAATATAAAAAATATAGTTTGACTTTTCTCACTTGTTTAGTTACTTCTCCATTTAGTAGCTATTTGGATCTGTCATAACGATATCCAAACATCACTACTGTATCTGTGAAATAAAGATCCATTTATTTGTTTCATAAACTTAAATGACTTTGGAGGGTGGTAGATCACTGCCAGTTTTTGATACTTGTTGGTAGATCGTAGGCAACTTGAGGTTGGACGTGCCTGCGCTCAACCATTCGGTATTCCATTAATATACCCATCAAAACTTGTTTACACTGTTGAATTTGTCTTAATGCTGCCAGCGTTCCAATATATTCAGTAAACGTTTTCCAATGTTCTTTAGACGTATGTTCTTGTTCTCTTCTTCTATATGTTAGGTCCACAAGCTGTGCGTATTCAGTCAGCTTAAGTTGCCACCCTTCTTTAAGAAAGCTAAGTAAGTTTCTAGACCTCATGATTCAAAAAGAAAAACTGCTATGGGGGGTATAAGGATAGGAGGAGTACGAATCGGCTCCCTTGATTTCATCCCAGTCACAGTTATGCAGGTTTGGACATCCTATGCTCTGCGAAACACTGGTTTGCTTCACCACCACCCCTTCTTGTTCGTAGGCACGGCCATGGATGCCCTCAACAGCATGCAGAATTTCCTTCGGAGTCGCCCGAAGACATTCAAATCTCTGGAGAATGCCATCGAATGGAGGTAAAGGGGAATCTTACGCAGGCATCTTACGCAGCCCATCACAAAGGGAGCCCATTTACATTCTCCTCTACTAGGAAAATGATTCTCTCTCTATATATATATATACTCCCATCTCTTGCAGGGGCTCAATTAGTGCCAGCGCCTTCTGTCAAGAGCTTGGGTGTAACCTTCGACGCCTCCCTTTCCATGGAGGCGCAGGTTGCAGCCACAGCTAAGGTGGCATTTTTCCATCTCCGCCGTATCAAGCAGTTGGTCCCTTACCTCTCTCACCCTGATCTGGCCACAGTGATCCATGCGACGGTCACCTCCAGGCTTGATTATTGTAACTCGCTCTACGCGGGGCTGCCCTTGAAGCTGACCCAGAAACTCCAGCGGGTGCAGAATGCCGCGGCGAGGCTCCTTACGGGGTCCCGGCCGCGGGATCACATTCATCCAGTGCTTTACCAGCTGCACTGGCTCCCGGTGGAGTACAGGATAAGGTTTAAGGTGCTGGTTTTGACCTTTAAAGCCCTATGCTGCTTGGGACCCTCGTACCTATGGGACCGTCTCTCCTGGTATGCCCCGCGGAGGACCTTAAGGTCCACAAACAACAATACTCTGGAGATCCCGAGCCATAAGGTGGCTAGATTGGCCTCAACTAGGGCCAGGGCCTTTTCAGTATTGGCCCCAACTTGGTGAAACACTCTTTCACAGGAGACCAGGGCCCTGCGGGATTTGTCATCTTTCCACAGGGCTTGCAAGACAGAGCTGTTCCGCCTGGCCTTTGGGTTGGACTTAGTCTGACCCCTGTGTTTTTCCTCCCTCATGGCTTGGATTTATGGATTACTTAAAATGAGGCTGCATTTTAAATTTTAATACTGTATTTTAATCTGTATTTTAATTAATTGCTTTTTATGTTTTATTGTAATTTTATTGGTGTGAGCCGCCCTGAGCCCGGTTTTTGACTGGGGAGGGCGGGGTATAAATAAAAATTATTATTATTATTATTAAATTCCCTATTTACCATTTCAAGTAAACATTTAGCAAACTTCCTCCAACTTCCCTTCATCTCTTTCCATGGTTCATTTTACATATCATACATCCCTGAGTATTTTACTCTAACCATTCAAATCAGTTACAGGTAGGTAGCCGTGTTGGTCTGACGTAGTCAAAACAAAAATTAAAAAAATCCTTCCAGTAGCACCGTAGAGACCAACTAAGTTTGTCATAGGTATGAGCTTTCGTCTGGTGACTTCTGTTTCAGTGTTTCTGAAGAAGTGTGCATGCACACGAAAGCTCATACCTATGACAAACTTAGTTGGTCTCTAAGGTGCCATTCAAATCAGTTTTCCACTTTTATATCCA
Source organism: Zootoca vivipara (assembly GCF_963506605.1). Classification (NCBI taxonomy): domain Eukaryota; kingdom Metazoa; phylum Chordata; class Lepidosauria; order Squamata; family Lacertidae; genus Zootoca; species Zootoca vivipara. The sequence goes on from NC_083279.1 coordinate 97,345,205, forward strand.
TGAAAAATTATTTACTCTTTTGAATTTATCTTAATGCTGCTAGCGTTTTCAACTGCATACAATTATTTTCCAGATATTCAATAAATGTTTTCCAGTCTTCTTTAAATGTATATTCTTGCTCTCTTATTCTACATGTTAAGTTTCTTTACACTTCCAACACTTTTCTGATTCTGTTTTATAAATCTTAGCCAACCTACTCGGAGTTAAGTACCATCTATGAATCATTTTCAAATGCAGTGGTGCCTCACTTAACGAATGCCCTGCTTAACGAAATTTCCGCTTAACGAAAGGATTTTTCGAGCGGAGGTTGCCTCGCTAGACGAATTCGTTTTATGAAAAATTTGTCTAGCGAATCGCGGTTTCCCATAGGAATGCATTGAAATTCAAAAAAAAAAAATTCCAATGCATTCCTATGGGATTCGCTAGACGAATTTTTCGTTATAAGAAAAGACCCGTGGAACGAATTAAATTCGTCTAGCGAAGCACCACTGTAGTTCTCTTTCAAGGAAGAGCATGCTGTAAATTTCTGGTCGCTTTCCCTGAGTTTCTCCCAGAGATTAAGATCTAAATTGTGACCTATATCTATTGCCCAGTATGTCACTGGAAGTTTTTAACAAGCTCATCTTTTGTTTCCCATTCCAATAAAAAAAATTATACATTTTAGACAAAAGTTTATTCTTATTTTGCAGGAGTTCTTTTTCAAATTGGGAACTTTGGTCCAAAAATCCATTCTTTCTATCTAATTTAAACATATTATGTAACTGGTGATACTGCAAACAATCCATAACTTGGCTCCTTAGATTTTCCATTGGTTTAATTTTGGGTGTCTCTCCTCCCCCCCCCCCGGTAGGGAAAGCGATTCTTTGGCCAGTAACTAACCCCCATCTAATGGCTGTTTCCTTTTCTCTTTCTCTAGCGTAAAGAGCGGACAGATACGGAATCTTGAATCTGCCAGGGTTTCTATGGTTGGCCAAGTCAAACAGTAAGTTGCGCCTCCTTCAATTGCCTTTCACCATCTCTTTCTGCCCCATTTCAGCTGCAGTAATCCACAATTAACATTCACGTCAAAGGGAGGGATAGGGGAGTGCGAATTCCGTTCTCAGGCCAGTTTCTGTAAGGTAAAAGGGGCAGATTCCCACAACAGTTTCCCAAAGTTCTTTGCAATGTTTCCCAGCATGCCTTGCGAAAGAACCAAGGTTTTGGCACTTCATGACACCATCGGAAGCCCCATCAGACATTCAGCTTCCAAAAATAGTTCGCAAACCGGAACACTCACTTCCGGGTTTGTGGTTCCGGGAGCGGATTTGTTCAGGAGCCAATAAGTTTGAAATCCAAGGTATGACTGTACTTGTTAGAACCCTCCCTGAAGTTGTTTTTTTACTCTAGCACAGGGTTTCCCAAACTAAGGCCCGCGGGCCGGATGCGGCCCGTGAGGCTCATTTATGCGGCCCCCTGCAACCCCCACCGCCCGCTGCCCACTCTCACTGGTGTGGCGTGGCTGCCCACTTCTAGGTCGCCAGCTATTTCCGGTGTTCTGACAACCCAGAAGTGCACCGGAAATCGCGTGTGTGCATGGGCGCGTGCTCCGGCCCACAGCACGATCGGCGCTGGCGGCACCGGCCCTCAGCGAGGTAAGTCTGGGGACCCCTGCCTCTAGCATTCTGCTATTAGGTTCCCCGCTCAACTGGCTTTTACCAGTTTTGTGTGATCAGACTCCCCGTCTTGCGTCCATGACGCTGGACTCGCAGACAGTGAGTTTTACAGAAATCCCACATCCTCGCCGAGGGAAGGAAGCAGTGCATTCTGCCCCTGGAATCCTGGAAACCAAAACTAAAAATTCTGGGAGCTACATTGGGTACGATAGCTTCAGTTTCCTGTGTAACACGCTGGTATTTCTCCCCCTCCCGTTAATGCCGAGGTGGAGTGTTTCAAATCGACCTGGGAGTCTTGTCGTCCAGATCTCCATCAATCCTTGTTGTTCTTTCGAACCAGGTGTGAAGGTGTCGCCAGCCCCGGGGGTCACAAAACCATTGTGGAGGGGATCATAGAGGAGGAAGAGGAGGAGGAGGAAGACGAAAATGGAGAATCCGTGAACAAAAGGAAGAAGGATGATGACACAGAGGTGAGGAAGGCGTCTTGTCAGGATTGGAAGAATAACCGCGGGCCTCTGGCTGTTGTTGGGGTGTACAGGCAGGGGTGATGGGGTCAGAGTATAGCAACATCTAGAGAATCCCATCAAACATTAAAAACGTCCCTAAACAGGGCTGCCTTCAGATGTCTTCTAAAAGTCAGATACCGTGTTTCTCATAAAATAAGACGCACCTACAAAATAAGACATGGCAGGCTTTTCACAAGTTGATTAAATATAAAACACACCCCCAAAATAAGCCGTAGTGGGGGGGCCAGGTCTGGCAAGGAAATGAAGGCGTTTAAGCGCCTTCGGAAGAGCCGGCAAGAGGCAACGGCGTGCTTGCTGGCAGCCTTCTTTTCATGCCACTCGCAGTGGCCGCCTCCGTGCTTTGGCGCTAGGCGCGTGCCCACATCCACCTCCGCAGCTGCTGGGATCACTGTCGCTGTAGCCACGCTACTGGGCGCTCTCGGTGCTTCCCCCGCGGCCACCTCACTGTGTTTTGTGGGGGCGGAGGCTTCCTGACGATCAGCTGAGAGGCGGGCTGATCGGGCGCCTCTTTGCCGCCGCCGCAGCGCTCAGAGCACTTGCCCACGGAGATCACGGGCTTCACCTGCAGCCGCAGCTGCCTCTCACCAGGCTCTTTGCGATGCGCTCCCCGAAGCAGCTCCCGTGCAGCCGCCTCTTGCCGGGCCCTCCGCCGCCGCTTCTCTCACAGCCACCTCCGCGGCTGCTTCCTGCTCCGCCAACATGGCCGTGCTCCTTGGATCACGGTGTTTCTTCTGCTCCTGCAAATGGGGAGGGCAGCCTTGCTGTTTTTATTTTCTGCTCCCTGGCTCTCCCCGGGTCCTGCACGGCGCGTGCTGCTGGCTCTCACCGGGTCCCGCTGGGTTGGGGCTCGGCGCAGCGCGCTGTTGCCAGGTCCTGCTCGAAAAAATAAGACACCCCCCGAAAATAAGCCACCGTGGGGTTTTTTGAGGGAAAAAAAATAAGACGGTGTCTTATTTTATGAGAAACACGGTAGTTGTTTATTTCCTTGATGTCTGATAGGAGGGCGTTCAACAGGGTGGGTGCCACTACTGAGAAGGCCCTCTGGCTGGTTCCCTGCAACATTGCTTCTCGCAAGGAGGGCACCGCCAGAAGGCCCTCGGCGCTGGATCTCAGTGTCTGGGCTGAGCGATGGGGGTGGAGATGCATAAGCGGTTTAGCGGTTTATAGTTTCAAATCCCCGCAACGGGGTGAGCTCCTGTTGCTCTGTCTCAGCTAGCAGTTCGAACCTAGCAGTTCGAAAGCACACCAGTGCAAGTAGATAAATAGGTACTGCTGCGGCGGGAAGGTAAACGGCATTTCCGTGCGCTCTGGTTTCTGTCACAGTGTTGTGCTGCACCAGAAGCGGTTTAGTCCTGCTGGCCACATGACCTTGGAAAGCTGTCTGTAGACAAACACCGGCTCCTTCAGCCTGAAAGCAAGATGAGAGCCACAACCCCATAGCCACCTTTGACTGGACTTAACCGTCCAGGAGTCCTTTACCTTTTACCTTTTATAGGTCAACACCAACACTTTGAGTTGTGCTTGGAATAATATTAATGCCAGCTTCCCCTCCTCTTACGCTTCCATGGATCCGGGCTGGGATACTTCAGGGCTGGGTTAAACATTGCGGCCTTCCCACTCTTCCGGACTCCATCTCCCATCAGCCTTGCCCCAACGGTCAGGGATGATGGGAATTGTAGTCCTCCGGGATCTGTAGGACTGCTATCCCAACGCTTGTGTGTTGCTTTTCTGGCATTTTAAAGCGGACGTCTTCTCTCTCCCCTACCCCACCCCCCCACCTCCCGAAAAAAAGACCAAGAAGGATGTGGCATACACATGGCGGATTGAGCTGGCGAAAACGGAGACGTACTGGGATGGCTGGTTCCGGGGTCTCTCGAACCTCTTCCTCAACTGCGCTGTTCCCAAGCTGCTGCTTTTGGCTGGTAGGTGTATTTCTTCTGCAAGCCCCACAATTAATAATAATAATAATTTATTATTTATACCCCGCCCATCTGGCTGGGCTTCCCCAGCCACTCTGGGCGGCTTACCACAGAAAAATGAAATAAAACAATCTATTAAACATTAAAAGCCTCCCTAAACAGGGCTGCCTTCAGATGTCTTCTAAAAATCTTTTTTTATGTTTTTTATTTATGTCAATCTTTAAAAACCATACAAATTTACAAAAACGTGAAGGAAATTGAGACATTTCATTTTTACATATAAAGAATTCCACAATCAAAAAAGAAGAGTAAAACAGAAAAAGATAAAAAGCAAAAAGAAAGAAAAAATGGGGGGGGGGGAAGAAGGGGAAAAAAGCAATCTTCCAATCATATCCTGTGTAAGTTATATACATCTATTTAAATTCACACTTAAATTTTGCATCAATATTTCCTTATCCCTTTAAGTTTCAACATGGTTCAATTCTGATCTGCTTTCAGGATTTGGCTATTTTGATCAAAGTTATATAATCGTCAAAAAAAACAGATTGGCAAATTCTAATGAAATAATATTCACAGCTAGCTAAAATTACTGGAAAAATTAGAGGTCAAACAAAGCAAAAAATAAAAAAGGAGTGGAGGATTTTTGACGATTAGATGTCTCCTAAAAATCTGGTAGCTGTTTTTTTCTTTGACATCTGATGGGAGGGTGTTCCACAGGACGGGCGCCACCACCGAGAAGGCCCTCTGCCTGGTTTCCTGCAACAAAGACACTCTGCCCCCCAATTCCTTGTGGAAAGTCTCCTTGGCAGTGTTGTTCACAGGTCAGATTGCCCTGGCTTTGTCTGCCCTGTGAGGGAGGAAGGGTTTTTTTGTTTTCCAGGTAGCATTTTGCAGCCAGGTACCAATCACCTTTTGAGTAGGGAGGAATGGCTGCTCTCAGGCCAGCACTCGGAGGGTCACATCTAGATGGCTGGCTCTTCTCCTGTTTTATTTATTCAGCATTTACAGTGGTACCTTGGTTCTCAAACTTAATCCGTTCCGGAAGTCCGTTCCAAAACCAAAGCTTTCCAAAACTAAGTTGCGCTTTGCCATAGAAAGCCATGCAAAAGCGATTAAAAACAAACCCTAAAACAGAAATCTGACATGAATTTTACTATCTTACAAAACCATAGATCCCTATAATGAAAGCAAGAAACAATGTTAATGGTTCTCTTGCCTTCGCTGCTTCTATCCATTTCCGAAGTCGCACAATCAATCAATCAATCAGTAGCTGAACTGGGTTCCACACAGTTGCAGAAACAAAAAAGGCGCACAAACAAAACCGCAAAAAAATGCAAAAACAAAAGCACGAAATATAAGCTCCAAACATCACCTCAGAACACTGCAGTCAGAAATGGAAGACTTCTGTTGAAATGGTAGGACGCAAATTAGCAGCGCAACACTAGAAACGGAAGCTCAGGACACAAAACGGAGCATGTTCGACTTCCAAAACAAAGTTCGAAAACCGAAACACTCACTTCCAGGTTTTCAGTGTACGGGCTCCAAGTAGATGGAGAACTAAGCTGTTTGGAAACCGAGGTCCCACTGTATTTCATAAAATTGACACACCGCTTTTCTAAAAAGGAAAAGAAAAACCCACAATCAAAGCGGTTTGCCAGAAGAATAAAACAAGAAAATCAAGGGGGGAAATCACTACAGCAATTTAAAGCACACAGAAAAACAATAAAATCGCCATGGGTTTCGAAGCATCATGGTAGGCTTGCCTTAATGTTTTTAGCAGGCTCCGAAAAGAGTACAGATAGGGCTCCTGCTTGATCTCCATAGGCAGGGAGTTCCAAAGTTCGGGTGCTGACTCACGGTAAACGGCCAGGTTCTTACAAAAGGCTGTGCCAATTCTGCCAATAGATTTGATTTATTCTATTTCTACGCTGTTTTTTATTCAAATGAATCGCAAAGCGGCTGACATGCATTAAATAAATATAGTGTGACGGAACACGACAGATCATTGCAAATGCAGCATAAATAACGTAGAATAAATTTTAAAAAGTCATTGCGAAAACGTTACTGTCCATAAAACACTGTTAACGAAGCAACAACTAAAAAGAAAAAAGCTAACTGGTCTTGGACTACAACTCCCATCAGCCACCACAGCTGTTGTAAAGGAGGGGGGTTGTACAAAAACGTTTTGCGTATTCTAATTTGGCTTACGGCGTCTTTTTTTGAAGTTGATGGGCAGAGAGAACATCCCTGAGCCCTGCCAATTGTCCCCCCCCCGTCCTTAATAAAACAGCAATTCCAGCAAGTTCTGGATTATGCTTCGCCCAAACAGTAAGAGCTGTTCGGCAGTGGAATTTGCTGCCAAGGAGTGTGGTGGAGTCTCCTTCTTTGGAGGTCTTTAAGCAGAGGCTTGACAGGCATATGTCAAGAATGCTTTGATGGTGTTTCCTGCGTGGCAGGGGGTTGGACTGGATGGCCCTTGTGGTCTCTTCCAACTCTATGATTTTCTTCTCCTCCCCACCCCCTTTGCAGGATTTCTAGCAGGGCAAAATAACTTTTTTAAAAAAAAAAAACATTCTCGTCCTTCTCTCTCTTTCCCCATGCCCTGGAATCGTTTTTTAGGTGTTGACAGACTGGATAAAGATCTAACCATTGGCCAGATGCAAGGTAAATATGCTGACGTCCTGGGCTTCGATTGGTTTCCAAGAGGATCCACAGGGATTGGCTTTCGAGGGATCTAACAGGAGGCAGGGATGGTGGTAGCAGGTTCTGGATAATGTCATCCTAAAAATGACCTCCGATAGATCGGCCCTTTGCTTGGCGATTAGAGTTCTTAAAGCTGGGGTGTGTCTACACGCAGGCTGTCGTTCCAAAGTGCTGTTGTTTTTTAATTGAGATTTAAAGGATCGAAACAAGTTCCTAGTCCTTAAGCCTGCCTGGGTACGTTTGAAAGTGCATTTAATCCCAGAAGCCGGAGGGGAAGCGGCACTGAAATTTCCATTGGTTGTGGGTAGGCTTTGACATTCCATCTGGGTGCTTGCCCCCACCCAAAATGCAAATCCCCGTAACTTGCATGTAGACAGTTGTCGCATTTGGGTTTGCGGATTTTTTGGGGAAGGGGGGATAACATTTTATTGATTTTCCAAATTAACAAAATGGGGGGGGGAACCAGAACCAAATTAAACCATAATTTTTGGTCGACTTCCCTCCACTCCCCCTCTTCGTTCCATTCTACTATACTTGTCCATAAAATATTATATAGTTAACAATCCAGTTTTAAAAACTTCTTCATCTCATTACAAGTGACTTAAAAGTTATACTACAGTGGTACCTCGGGTTACGAACATGATCCGTTCCGGGATGCAGTTTGTAACCCGAAATGGTCATAACCCGAAGCGCCACGCTTTGCGCATGTGCAAACCGCACGCGCCGCTTCTGCGCATGCGCAGAACACACGCGGGGCGGAAATACTTCCGGGTTTGCGGAGTTCGTAACCCGAGGTGTTCGTAACCCGAGGTACGAGTGTAATGTAAAAATCTAGACACAAAGCTTTTAAAATATGCATTAAACAATTGCCCCTTTTCATAATGATTTGTCCTGCACAGTTCAGTAATTTATTTTGCCAATCTTCTTTTTGGGTTTGCGGAATTCAATCCGCCTCGTGTGCAGAGTGAGATTCCTCAGCTAAGCTGCTGGTGGGGCATAGCTGCCAAGTCTCCCGTTTTCCCCGGGAAACCCCCGTTTTTCCTTACCTTTTCCCGGTGGCCCCCTGTATCACTTCGTCTCCCGTTTTTCTCCGTTATTTTCTCCTGCCGGCGCCCATTTTTCTTTCTGATTTGCCCTTCTATGGGCACAAAAAATGGCCGCCGGCGGCTTCAAAAGTCGCATCTACGCATGACCGGACGTGCGTAGGTGCGACTTCCGGTGTCGTCGTCGGCCATTTTGGTGCCCATAGATGGGCGGGGCGACACCGGAAGTTGCGTCGGCGCACTTCCGGTCATGCGTAGAAGCTACTTTTGAAGCCAGCGGTGGCCATTTTGGGTGCCCATAGAAGGGCAAAGCAACACCGGCAGTTACGGCGACGCAACTTCCGGTGTCACACGGCTGCCGGTCCCGGATTCTGCAGTCCGGGACTTGGAAGGTAAGTGGTGGGGTGTGCTGGTGGAAGATACTATCCCATTGCTAGTGGGGTCCACTGCTGGTACAGTCAGCTTTTGTATGTGGAATGTGGAGTGGCGTCTTGTACTTTGCTTCAGGAGGGGGGGGGGAAACACATGTCTTGGGCTGCTGCCACTTGCTCCCTGCCTATGAACCATGGAGTCAAAAGCAGAAGGCCGGGAGCAAAGGATTCTGGGAGTCCTGCCTCACCCTCTCTTGCCCCTTGTAGGCAAATTCCAGATGCAAGTCCTTCCGCAGTGCGGCCACGCGGTCCACGAAGATGCTCCGGACAAGGTGAGTGACTTTTTGGAGCAGCTGTGGCTTCGAGGGCAGGTGTCTCTCGATGTCAGGCTCCAGAATTACGGTTCTCCCCCTTGGTGTTCCCCCTCCCAAAATGTATTTATTTATTATTTATAAATGGGTTTTTTTTAAAAAAAAAATAGCCCCAGCAACCTCAAAGCGGGTAATGAAAAAAAAGATAAACCCGTAAAATGATCCCTGAGAAATATCAGCAATGGTAATTTTATTTGCAATTTTGATATTAGGTAAAGGTAAAGGGACCCCTGACCATTAGGTCCAGTCGTGACCGACTCTGGGGTTGCGCGCTCATCTCGCATTATTGGCCGAGGGAGCCGGCGTATAGCTTCCAGGTCATGTGGCCAGCATGACAAAGCCGCTTCTGGCAAACCAGAGCAGCACATGGAAACGCCGTTTACCTTCCCGCTGTAGCGGTTCCTATTTATCTACTTGCATTTTGACGTGCTTTCGAACTGCTAGGTGGGCAGGAGCTGGGACCGAGCAACAGGAGCTCACCCCGTCACAGGGATCCGAACCGCGGACCTTCTGATCAGCAAGCCCTAGGCTCAGTGGTTTAACCACAGCGCCACCTGGGTCCCTTAATTTTGATATTACATACATACAAAAAGGAATACAGTTATACAAGTAATATAAATGACCTCAACTAACATGTACCAAAAAATGAATAATAAAAAGAAAAATACAAAAAAGAAAAGGTAGAGAAAAAAATAAAAATATCAAAAGAAGATTGACTCCCTTCAACTACTATACCTGGCTTCTTCAAACTCGGCCCTCCAGATGTTTTTGGCCCACAACTCCCATGATCCCTAGCTAGCAGGACCAGTGGTAAGGGATGATGGGAATTGTAGTCTCAAAACATCTGGAGTTTGAGGAAGCCTGTACTATACGGTTCCGATAGTCTCATATCTTTGGTTGTCTGTAATCATTTTAAACTTTGTGGAGAGACAATCAGTTTACCTGTGGAGTTTTTAATTTAGACTAAGCCAATTGCAATTAAAGACATTCGGAAAAAGTTAATGGATCACAAAACCCAGCCAGATGGGCGGGGTATAAATAATAAAATATTATTATAAAATTATTATTACGACTGGGGTCAACCTTCTAAGCAGCCGGATAAGCTTGTTCTCAGCAGGTGCCAAAAACAGTGCAGTCGTACCTTGGTTTTCAAACGCCTTGGGAGTCAGAACATTTTGGCTCCCGAACGATTGAAAACTGGAAGTGAGTCTGATTTTCAAACGTTCCTTGGAACCCGAATGTCCGACACAGTTTCCGATTGGCTGCAGGAGCTTCCTGCAGCCAATCGGAAGCCGTGCCTTGGGTCCTGAACGTTTTGGAAGTCGAACGGACTTCCGGAATGGATTCCGTTCGATTTCGAAGGTACGTCTGTACAGTGAAAGCTCCTGCCTAATATCAAAAGGCAGGGAGTTCCAATGTGTAAGAGCAGCCGCACCAAAACATTGAGTTCTTACAAATACAGAGCAGGTATTATGGGACACCTGTAGCAGCGCCGATTGAAGCAGTCAGGTGGGCACATGGGGCAAGGCGATCTTGCAGGTAAACTGATCCCAGGTTGTTAAGGGTTTTGTCTGCTAAGAGCAACACCTTAAACCTGGCCCTGTAGCGATCTCTGAATGGAGGCCACATCCATTCAACTGAGCGGTTGCTTCCGTTGAGCATGTGCCGCTGTTTGCACCAAGCGGAAGGGTTAAGAGGAGGGGTGCAGAATATTTGCCTGTTTGTTTAGATTTATAAACCAATCTTCATCGCGTGGTTCACGAGATAAAAATACAAGATGAAAACACAGCAACAACAACAACAACAATTTATTATTTATACCCCGCCCATCTGGCTGGGTTTCCCCAGCCACTCTGGGCGGCTTCCAACCGAATATTAAAAACAGTACAGCATCAAACATTAAAAACTTCCCTAGTTGTCTTCTAAAAGTAAAATAGTTACTTATTGCCTTGACATCTGATGGGAGGGTGTTCCACAGGGCGGGTGCCACTACCGAGAAGGCCCTCTGTCTGGTTCCCTGCAACCTCACTTCTCGCAATGAGGGAACCGCCAGAAGGCCCTCGGTGCTGGACCTCAGTGCCCGGGCAGAACGATGGGGGTGGAGACGTTCCTTCAGTTATACAGGACCGAGGCTGTTTAGGGCTTTAAAGGTCAGTACCAACACTTTGAATTGTGCTCGGAAACATACTGGGAGTCAGTGTAGATCTCTCAGGACCGGTGTTATGTGGTCCCGGCGGCCACTCCCAGTCACTAGTCTAGCTGCCGCATTCTGGATTAATTGCAGTTTCCGGGTCACCTTCAAAGGTAGCCCCACGTAGAGCGCATAGACAGCAGAAACTAAAACAGCAAAACAATAGCATCCTCCCTCCTGCAAACACATTTAAAAGACCCTAGAATATTAATCAATTAATCGATAAATTTATTTATGCGGTGCCCCGATAGTCTGCAGGGAGGCAGAGCTTTTTCAGGGCTCCCTTCGCAGGCAAGCCTTTCTGTTCTCGTGGGGGAGAAGCTCTCTCTTTTAACACCTCCGGCCGCTCTCTTCCAGGTTGCCGAAGCTGTCGCGACGTTCCTGATCCGTCACAGGTTTACAGAGCCCATCGGTGGATTCCAATGGTGAGGCTCGTCGGGCAAAAGCAGCCCCAGGCCGGCCTCCTCCCTTGCACAAAAGTCGCCTGCGTGGCGTCGCTCCTCCCCTCCCAAGATGTTAGTGGACTATAATTCCCATCAGCCCCAGACGGTGTGGCCAGTAGCCACAGATAATGGGAGAGGTAGTCCAATGGGCATCTCCCCCTCTCTCTTCCCCCCCCCCTCCCAGCACCCCAGCCCAAACTTGCTCCCCATCTCCTTCATTGGAGGTTTTCAAACAGGTTGGATGCATAGCTGCCAAGTACCCCGTTTTCCCCAGGAAACCCCCGTTTTTACTTACCTTTTCCCATATCACTTTGTCTCCCGTTTTTCTCTGTTATTTTCTCCTGCCCGCGGCAGGAGAAGACTTGCCGCGGCAGGAGTAAGACTTGATTTCTTTTGTAAATCATTTTTTTCCCAGAAAGACTCATTCTTGCTGGTATAATTTTAATATTTACAACCAGGGGAAGGTTTCGTTTTTGGAATAATAACTTTTCAGAGTAGTTTTTACAGTTATATCAAAAATTACTGGTTTGGTTATACCTATTAGAAATACAAAGGAGAGGTAATTTTGAATTTACTGTTTCTGCTTGGGCAACTTCTCTGCTGTACTTTATTGGGAGGAGAAAAAAATAATCATTTCCTTAATATCAATTTAAGCAATTTATTTAACTAAAACAATAACGTTATAGCATATGTATCCATGTTTGTTAACTGATGTGGTTAAACGATTTCTGTTTAGAAAAAAACTTAGGCAGAGTTTTAGCACACATGAAAATCATTTCCTGGTGAATAGCCTTTGGACTTTAATGTAACTTAAAGAGAAAACTATATTTTGAAAGATTTTTTCCTCCAAAAGCATTTTATTTTAAAAATCCGATTTAGATTTTTAAAAAAATCCTTATTTATTTATTTATTTATTTTAAAAAACCATTGATTTTTATCCACCCTGGTTCTTGGGCTTCATACAGGTGAAACTCGGAAAATTAGAATATCGTCAAAAAGTGCATTTACTTCAGTAACCCAACTTATTTTTTGTTTGTTTTTCCTTTAATTTTTACAAATGCTTTCTTTTGGAAATTCCACAGTAATAAAACAAATAGTTACAATGATACAAAAATAAACATCGCTATTACATTTCATTAATTATATTCCATTTATAATTGACCCGCCTAACGACAAATAATTGCAATTAAAACAAATAAAGGCTTGACATATCTTGCTTTGCATGTCATGCATCTGTCTCATATATTGGTTTCACCTTTTAAGTTGCGTTACAGTCGTACCTTGGGTTACGAACACCGCAAACCCGGAGGTATTTTCGCCCCGCACGCGCGTTCTGCGCATGCGCAAAGCGCGAAAATTGCACTTTGCGCATGCGCAAAAATGGCGCTTCGGGTTGCGGCCATTTCGGGTTACAAACTGCATCCCGGAACGGATCGTGTTTGTAACCCGAGGTACCACTGTACTGAAATAAATGCACTTTTCGACGATATTCCAATTTTCCGAGTTTCACCTGTCGTTTGACAACTGGCCTTCGGAACCAACAAGCAAAGGAGGCCCCAGCTAGCAAGTCCTAGTCTAGGTGCTCACCTTTGCCCTCTTTATTTAATTTATTTCATCAGATTTGTACACCTCTCGCTCATGGGCGACTGAGCGAAACCAGGACTGGCCCATCTCATTCTTCCAAACGCAGAGCCAGTATTACGTGGTTCCTGCGACCCGTTACTTGAGAGCTCGAGGGCTGGCTGTTTGGCTTGGGCAACATCGCACTGTAATTCTGCTCTGATTTCACCTCTCTTTTTCTTCTCTTCCTCCACAGTGTTTTTCCTGCTTGTTAATGCCCCGACACTCCTCCCGACGCCGACTCTCCTTGTAAATAAACCTGCACCAGAGGGCTGTGGTGTCTTCTGTCTCCTCCTCGGCCTTCCCTTTCAGTTGTCAACTCGGACCAGCTGGCGCGAGAATGGCCAGACCTTCTGCTGCCATACCCCCAACCTGGTCCGTCCCCGGATCACGGGGGGGCTCCTTCCCGCCGCCCTGAAGGAAGTAAGCTGGCTCCCTGCGAAATCACGGGTGGATGCGAAGGATTCTCTGCGCGGCCCCTCCTGGCCTCCTGGAAGTTTTAGGAAATCCTTGGCCCGGAAGGACCCCATCAAAGCCATCCCCCCCCCTTGATTTTTCTTAAGCATGCAAGATTCTGCCATCTCGGAGGTGGGCTCTCCGCTTCGCTCCTCCAGAGCAGGGCTTTCATTCTCGGGTTGCTTAGGCCAATGTTCCTCCCACCCCCTCTTCCTCCTGGCGAGTTCTCAGTAGCGCAGGCCGCCACGATATGTGGAAATCTGAAACGCATCGGGGCCCGTCGCCTCTTTGACCGACCTCCTGCATTTGCGTTCCCCAGCAAACAGAGGCTGGGTTTCGGTTTGGTTGACACACCCTGCGTCCGCCAAGGGGGGTCGCAGATGTGAAGATTCCAGAAGAGGGCTGAAAAGCGGGGGGGGGGGTTCTGAGGTTTCCCCAAGCCTGATGTTCCCAGATGTTCTCCAGATGTTCTCTGCTGGCCGATGGCATTGAAACAGCTGCCAGAATTGTGTGGTTCAGATTCACACGGCGCTGCACAGTCGCGCCAACCAGCAGCAAGCAGGAAGAGGGCATGGGGTGTGTGTGTTGTTTTAGGATTACAGAAATGAGGGAGCAGGTCATTCCTTTGCTTCAGGGCTGCAAATGACGGTTTGTGCAACCTTCAGCTAAATTTCAGTGAAGCAACCCCTAGATTTAAAGCACTGTTATGGTCCTTGTGAGTTCTGGGGCTCTGGTTGGGATAACATCCTAGAGCCCAGACCTGTGTGTATTTGAGGAGGTGTTTCTTGTGTGTTCGCACTTCCAAGCCCCGGTTGAGAACAGGAGAGTTGCCCCCCGAGCAATATTTTCAATACTGGGGGGGAGAGAGGAGCATATTTGCATTGGGGTTTGGGGTCCATGACTCTTGGAGGCCGGGATAGAGGCTGTGTCAGGAGTCTTGATAGTTTTCACAGGGTGCTCCATCCTCTTGCAAAAAACAAGCAAAAAAAAGTAAAGAGAAGCAATGTGAAATAATATGCAACAAGCAAGGAGGAGAGACTTAGGGGAATATCCCCAGCCATGCCCTGGGAAGTTCTCTTGCAAACTCCTTGTGCAGCTCCTGTTCAATTCAGAGAGGTGTTGGCCAGAGACCTTCCTGGTGGATTGGGCCCTGTCAGGTCCAGAAAACCCCGAACCCTTTGCCCGATGGGTGGGGTTGGTTTCGAGCAGGCACCCCCAAACTTCGGCCCTCCAGATGTTTTGGACTACAATTCCCATCTTCCCCGACCACTGGTCCTGTTAGCTAGGGATCATGGGAGTTGTAGGCCAAAACATCTGGAGGGCCGCAGTTTGGGGGTGCCTGGTTTTGTGCCTATGTCCCCAGCTGAGGAAGGGGGTCTGACTTCTTCCTCACACAAGAAAGACGAGCGAGGCATGTTGGAAGACACACCGTGCGCATTACTGCCCTGAATGTTTTCCGGTTGGGAAAGTTTCGGGAATTTAATGCGTATTCACAGCCCTGCCAAAAACATAAATCTGTGTTGGAGCAGCAGCCTGCCCTTGCGGTCAGCCCTTTTATGCCCTTCCCAGTGTCTCTCTTGCCTTCTTGGCCACAGTGGCCCTCGCATCTAAGATGGGAGCCCCCCAATAGGTCTCCCCTGTCTGCCCTCTGCTCAGTGGGCTGGAGGGGGAAACCCCAAACTCGCACAGTTGCTGCCCAATCTCCAGAAATGGCACTCAGACTCCAAACACCAGCTGGGGGCGTGGAGCCAGGAGAGGAGGAACCCTCCCAGCTGTGTCCTTTGTTCTGGCAGGGAGAGCTCATATTTTTTTCTGGGGGATAATCCCCACTCACTCAGATGATGGTGCTTCCATTGGGTTGTGTGTGTGTGGGGGGGTCTTCTTCCTTCCCCCTGTTCTCCTGGCTTTTGAATGAGCTGCCCCGGTGGCCCTTGGAAAGAGGGGCCCGTTTGCCGGTTCCGTTTGCCAGTTTTCTTTGAACCAGAGTCCAATTTGAAAAAGGATCGCTTCCTCTCCCATGGCGTATGCGTGTATATATATCACGACACGCAACGCAGAGTCGCCAGGTGACAACCCCCCTTCGGTTAGGTACTCTGTCTGTGGGTCACTTGCTACATTTGGGGGCCGGGAAGCATCCCTAGATTCTCTCGCACACCCACACCCCCCCACAAAAACTCTCCCCCACCCCACCCCAAACTCTGAAACTTCAGCATAATTTTTTTCCCTTTTTCTGGGGAGGGAAGGCAAACCTTATCTGGTTCAACAAAGACTAGAGTCCTCGTTTAGCCTCGCCCCCCTTTAAATAATACATACTGTACTGTTGGCATTTTTTTGTGGGGGGGGGGGAAGAGATTTTTTTTTTGTCAACTCCCTGCCGATGACGACGACCACCCTTGTTTTATGAAAATAAATATTTCGCTACCTGCCGTTGTGCGGCTTGTGTTGTGTGTGTGTGTGTGTGTGAGTGTTTAATGGTTCTTTGTATATAGTGGGAAATGGGCGAGGCGATAGAGGTTAAAGGGCGCAGGGCCTCTTTTCACCTGGGGGTCACCTGGGGGTGGGTGGGGCCAGGAGCAAAAGTGTGCGGGGCAACAAGAGGCGAGGTTCAGGCAAAATATATATCGTTACGGGTTTCAGAGATGGGGGTCAGATTGGATGATGCCCTGAGCCCCTGCCAATTCTTGGGGATCCTGTCTCTCTGGAGGTGGAATGTATGAGTCACAAGGTTTCCCAAGTCCAGCTTCCATCATCCCTGACCACTGGGCCTGCTAGCTAGGGACGGTGGGAATTGGAGTCCCAAAACAGCTGAAGACCCAAGTTTGGGAAACTAGTATAAGAGCAACTTTGTCAAAGCAGCCCTTTTAATTGCTTTGGCTGGCCAATTAAGCACCGCAATTAGCATAACTAAAGAAGTTGCTCAGTGCCATACAACAAATGGGTGGACATTTAGGCCACGACCACCTAAATTACCGTATATTCCTGCGTATAAGATGAATCATAGAGTTGGAAGAGACCACAAGGGCCATCCAGTCCAACCCCCTGCCAAGCAGGAAACACCATCAAAGCATTCTTGACATATGCCTGTCAAGCCTCTGCTTAAAGACCTCCAAAGAAGGAGACTCCACCATACTCCTTGGTAGCAAATTCCACTGCCAAACAGCTCTTACTGTCGGGAAGTTCTTCCTAATGTTTAGGTGGAATCTTCTTTCTTGTAGTTTGAATCCATTCCTCTGTGTCCGCTTCTCTGGAGCAGCAGAAAACTATCTTTCTCCCTCCTCCATATGACATCCTTTCATATATTTGAACATGGCTATCATATCACCCCTTAACCTTCTCTTCTCCAGGCTAAACATACCCAGCTCCCTAAGCCATTCCTCGTGAGGCATCGTTTCCAGGCCTTTGACCATTTTGGTTGCCCTCTTCTGGACACGTTCCAGCTTGTCAGTATCCTTCTTGAACTGTGGTGCCCAGAACTGGACACAGTACTCCAGGTGAGGTCTGACCAGAGCAGAATACAGTGGTACTATTACTTCCCTTGATCTAGATGCTATACTATTGATGCAGCCCAGAATTGCATTGGCTTTTTTAGCTGCTGCATCACACTGCTGACTCATGTCAAGTTTGTGGTCTGACTGGGCGTAAAAGACGACCACCAACTTTTCCAGTTAAAATATAAAGCTTGGGATATACTCGCCGTATAAGAAACACGACCCGGTGTATAAGACGACCCCCGACTTTTGAGAAGATTTTCCTGGGTTAAAAATAGTCTTATACACAGGAATGTACAGTAATCGTGTTTCTCAACCTTGGGTCTCTGGCTGTTGTCGGACTACAACTCCCATCATCCCTAGCTGGCAGGATCAGTGACAGCCAGGGCACCAAGGTTGAGAAACACGGAAGGTGGAGACCGAGAGACCTGCTTGCTCCATGCTGGAGCCAAAGCTGTGATTTAATACAGAAGCGAGATCTTTGGTGGTATTAATGCTCCGAGATGAAATTAATACTCTGCTTATACGCATTAGGGTAATCACTTTTTTACCACCTCATTTCCCTGTATCGTAATTTGATGAGCTTTCATTAAAGATTAGATAAAATCTTACTTTCAAAGAGATTTGATTAAAAAAAAACCTCACGCACAAAACGATTTTTTAAAAATTACCATTTTTTTGACCATTTTTGAAGTCACTGTAAGCAGATATGAAATTTAACCCAAGCTTTAGAGTCACATATATACACAACATTATATAGGGCCATCAAACACACAAGGAAGCTTTTTTTAGCTGCAGTAACTGTATAGACACCGCTAGAGGGTGATGTTTTGCTACCTCTCCTGTAGGTTCTTTTCCCAGCATGTCCGGCAGGGTCTGCTGGCTGAGTTTTGAGGTCCCCAAAAGGGGCTTTTACCTTGCGCAGGTGTGACATTTGTATACCCTATGTTGCTAAGAACGCTCCCCATTGTGGAATGTGGGGTTGTGTCAAAATTTGAT
This sequence comes from Zootoca vivipara, assembly GCF_963506605.1. Taxonomy (NCBI): domain Eukaryota; kingdom Metazoa; phylum Chordata; class Lepidosauria; order Squamata; family Lacertidae; genus Zootoca; species Zootoca vivipara. Next base: position 97,362,988 of record NC_083279.1, read on the forward strand.
ACGAAATATATATAGAATTGTCAATACAATTTTATGAAATGGTAAAACGGCATATAAAAACATTAAAAACTGTTTGTGCGTGACCTTTTAAAATATTTCAATGGAATATACCTCGTTTTAGTCATTAATAGGCAAAAGTTCATCCATTTGTTCAAGTCATCACCCTATAATACGCATAAATAAAACCAGGTATCCTAAAGACACCACAAGTCTCCGCCGATCTTAATTCCAAGGGGACCAAACTCTGGGCAAGCTGCTGGCATCTCACCCCTCTTGAGCTTGGGGTGGAATAAGGTGAAAGGTAAAGGACCCCTGGATGGTTAAGTCCAGTCAAAGGCGACTATGGGGTTGCGGCGCTCATCTCGCTTTCAGGCCAAGGGAGCCGGCGTTTGTCCACAGACAGCTTTCCGGGTCATGTGGCCAGCAGGACTAAACAGCTTCTGGCGCAACGGGACACTATGAAGGAAGCTGCGCTGTTTACCTTCCCGCTGCAGTGGTACCTATTTATCTACTTGCACTGGCGTGCTTTCAAACTGCTAGGTTGGCAGGAGCTGGGACTGAGCAACGGGCCCTCAGTCGCGGGGATTCGAAATGCTGACCTTTTGATCGGGGAGCCCAAGAGGCTCAAAGGTTCACCCGCGTCCCTTTTGGAATGGCGTAACAACACACCGAGAGAGTTCTCTCTGTCCAGGCAAGCACAGGGGCACGATTGCATCTCAAGGTCAAATATCAGGGAGGCAGGAACACAGGACAGATGCATTGCATAGCAAACCCCACCATTTTTATTCTACGCTGTATAAAGAAGGCCTTTATTTGGTCTGTCCTGAAGCTTCCAACATTCAGCTTCATTGGAGGGCAATATTTTTGTCTTCTGACTAAGAACTTTCTGACAGCAAGAGCCATTTAGAAAGCGGAAAACGGGCTTCCGGTCTGCCGCGCTGGAAAATGGAGGTTTCTGGCATCGCGGAGGGGGGGAAAATCCGCGGGGGCACGCGGATCCCCGTAAATACCCCTGGTTGAGCGTCCAGGGGGCAAATTTTGCCTGGCGGAGCTCCAGAAGCGACTCCTCAGCTGCCCAGGAAGCCCGCAAGAGCCCCTGAGAGCCAGCCGAGTGGCAGTCGCGGGAGCCATTTTAGGCATACCATCGTTACCTCCAAGAAGCGAAGCTCCGAGCCTCCAACCTGCAGGCGGTGGATTCTTCCTGAAAAAGTTACGATCTGGACGAAGTAAGTTGAAACCAATCAATTTGAAACAAGAATTTGGCAGTGGGAGGCGGAGATTAAAAAGGGAAGTCATCTCCCCCCGATTGAGTAACTAAAGATCGCAGCAAGCTAGAAAACCCAGAAATGCTGTAAAAAGAGCTTTTTCCTGAGGCAGAGTAAAGGAAAAAGTAAGCGGTGTATTTATCTCTGCAAAAGACTGAGATCCAGCATGAGAAAAGCCCCCTGCGAGCCTGGAGTCGGGTCAAAGGAAAGATCAGTCAGTTTGCTGATTAACGTCACAATACAAAGGAATGTGTCTGACTGAATGTGAGAGACTGAGAGCTGTAAACAGTGAAAGAGGATTTGTTTTGCCTTGAGGCTGCTCAGTATTGACTCTGAGGAAAAGAACGAGTAAAGAGAGAGATTCTGACCAAGTGGGACTGGATTCTTGGCTTTTTGCCTATTTGTTCACTTTTCATATATATTGGACTAAAATTTCAACTCCACGGCCGGTCTGTACAAAGATGGAGGAGGTTTTAGACAAAGGAATAGGAGAGAAGGTTCCAGAGAGTGGACAGGAAGTCACACAGTGGGACTTAATATTGGCAACAATTTTGGATCTTACTAAGCAAGTGAGCATCTCCAAGCTTGATGTAAACTTTCTGAGAGAAGAGACTGTCGAGACATTTGTTTTTGACTGTAAAACACAGGATCCAACAGATATAGAAGATCAGGAGAAGGGAGAAGAAAAAAGATTGGAAGACCAGGACTGTGCTGGAGTGACGTATGTAAAAAACATAGAAGAGGAGAAAGATAATACTGAAGGACAATATGCTGAACCAATGGATTTATTTCCTGAAAAGAACACTGTTCTACTGGTGGGAGGGGTGGAACAGGGAGGGAAAGTAGGAGAAAACACTGTTTCACTGGTGAGAGAAGTGAAACAGGAGAGGGTAAAAGCAAAAAAGCACCCCAAAAAAGAGGTTGGGAAAATCAGCGCCCCGGTGAGAGAGGGGAGGACGCAAACAGTTGGGGGGCAGAAAGAGGATGAAAAGGTGCAAAGATACAAAGTGATGGGATTACAGAAGAGGGGGGCAAGAGTTCGGCAAAAGTTGGTATGGGACAGACTAGGGGTGGGTTGAGAGGTCTTGGATTATTTGGTATTGTCTGAAATAATATGGTCTGATCTCGGAATGTATTAAGGATTGTATGAAGAACCTGGCTGATTCACCTGGAGACTTCGATTCCAGGGAAGGGGGGGTGGGAACTTTGTTGTGTGGGTGGAAGTAAATGGGTAATAAATTAGGATGTGAATCTTATATATTTTTGGGTAAGGGAAAGAGACTAGGGATTAGATAATAATAATTTTGGAGAGAGGATGTTAAGAGAAAAGAGGTTAAAGTACAAGGAGAATGGATAATAGCAATGAAAAAGATGAAAAAGTTGAAATTTAGAAAAAAGAATGTGAAGTTAGAATGGGAAAATGCGAGAACTATTTTTAACAATAAGAACTCAAGAAGGGGAAATGAGGAAGTCTGAATCTGTTTTTGTTTTTTGTTTTTTTTGTTTTTTTGTCGTTTTTTTTATGTATTTTTCTTTTTTGTGCCTTTTTCTTTTTTCTTGTATTTCTTGTTAAAATCTAATAAAAATTATATTAAAAAAAAAAAAAGAAAGCGGAAAACGGGCTTCCTTGGAAGGTGGCAGACTTCATCGTTGCAGGAGATCTATATAACAGGTTGGGTGGTCACCTGTGATATTAGCTGTATTTCCTGAGCTGCAGGGGGTTGGGCTAGATGTCCTTTGGGGGGCCCTTCCAACACTACAATGCTATGCGTCTATCGTTCTTTCTGCACTACATGCAAGGGGCCGCTGGGTGGCAGGAGCACCCAATATCTTAGACTCACTGAAACGTCTCTGCTCGTGCATATTTGCTAAATAAATAAAATCATCCCATTGCCTTCTGATAATTTGTAGATTTGCCAAAGCTTTTGCTGCTGTCTTGCTGGGGTCTGTCTGTAACTCTCATAGATTTCTATTATAGTGCATTTTTATTTTCATGCTTTTATGTTTGTACAAAAACCTTCCAGTCATTAGGAGGGAGGCTGTGTGTAGCAAACACCCACCCACCCCCAAAATTGGCAGGTATGCCCCTCCCGGTACTCTTATTTGTGGACGACGCAGTTCTACTTTCCTTTTCCTGTGTTGGTCTAAGGAAACTATTGTAAAACTGAACAATTATCAATAAATTACAGCAAATCTAAAATCATGGTGTTTTCAAAACAAAGAAGGAAACACAAATGGAGAATTGATAGCCAACCTATTGATCAGGTAGCAGCCTTTAAATATCTGGGAATAACTTTTCAGGAAAGGGGCTCATGGCATCCTCAGATGAAAAACGCCATTGCCAACGCAGGAAGGGCTACTAAAGCCCTAACTAGATTTTTCTACGGGAAAGGGGGTCAATATGTTCCGGCAGCCTCCCAGGTCTTTGCTACAAAAATACTCCCGCAACTCACTTATGGATCCCAGGTCTGCAGTTTTAAAAATTTCACGCCGGTGGAGGCATTTCAAACTAACTTCTTCCGCTGTCTATTGGGGATCCCCCCCCTGTGTATCTAATATAGCCGTCCGCTTAGAAGTTGGACAACTATCCGTTAACACACGGCTGTGGATTCTAAAGATACACTATTGGCTAAAACTTACCTTCTTCCCGGTTGGGTTGGCACCTTGAACACTGTCGGAAACCTATCATTCTAACTGGAAAGCCTCCCTGTTTGAAAAGATTAGAAGCTTGGGATTTTCTCCGCAGATTTTGATAGCGGCAGGATACGAGAGAGGCAGAAGTCAAGTGCTCCAACGTATAAGGGACGTGGAGCTGCAGTGCCATATGGGCAAGATGGACAAATACGCCACAATAAGAGATTTTGGGAGAGGGTTCTCATTCGCAAATTACCTGGCAAAATTGCAAATACCCAAGTATAGACATTCTTTTACCTTGGCCAGATTTAATGTGTTGCCCTCTGAACTGTTGCTAGGTAGGTATGAGGGTAAACCGTATGAGTCACGTGTTTGCTCATGTGGCTCATCGGAAGTGGAAACACATTTGCATGTATTGCTGCACTGCAGTCTCTAGGAGGAACTACGCTGGACCTTTATCGCCCCAGCCTTACAAAAGCTTAAAAATGAACCAGAATCCCAACGTTTGAGAGCCTTGGTAGAAGATAAGGTCCCTGAAATTACGATCAATGTTGCCAAATTCTGTGTAGCTGCTATTAGACACAGGAAACAAGAGCTTTCCAATGTCAATACGCAGGCGAATGTGAATATTTAGTTTTATTTATGCCCTTTACAGTGTTGTCATGGCCTAATTTGTATTGAAATTGTCCTCTGTTTATCCCTGTGTTATCCTTCTTTGATCAGTTGTATGAGTCGTTTTGGTCTGTGACCGTTTAATAAAATTTGATTTGATTTGATAAATGTTACATATAAATAAAATAAAGTTCTCCCACACTTTAAGACTTCTGTGTGTCTCAGCATAGGTCTCTAAGGTGCTACTGGAAGGTTTTTGTTTATTTTGTTTTGACTGCGTCAGACCAACACGGCTACCTACCTGTAACTCATTTTCCCTGTCATCTTTCACCTGTGGCTCCTTAGAGCTGTCAGCATCTGGCAGTGGCCACAATCCCAGGAAAGGGCTTTGACAGGCCAGCTAAAGCAGGTCTCCCATCAGCACCGGCCAATAGTCAAGGCTGATGGGATCTGTAGTCCAACATTTTACGGCCTTTCAAATGTGCTTGTGGGAGGGTGCGATGTTTGTTTTTATTTTATTGTCAATCCTCATTCTGTATTTTTTTATGTTGTGCACCACCTGCAATCTTTGGGTGAAAGGTGGTATAAAAATTTAATTTAATAATAATAATAATAATAATAATAATAATAATAATAATAATATTTGGAGAACCAAATATTCCCCAGCCTTGGACTAGATGAATCTCAGTCTGCTCCAACAAAGCCCTTGTTTGTTTATTTTAACTTTCAATCAACTTTTTTGGTTCTAAAAGAGACACCTTTTTCAGCTCTTAGTGGGGGAAATTCCATCGATGTCTGGGATGGTTGGACGTGTGAGATACAGGCGGGAGAGGGAAAGAGAGGGGGCTTGTGTGGGATGGAGAGACCGTGTATCATTCTTTTGTCTCCCAGGAGGCTCTCTCTGAAAGGACAGGCAGACTCGGTTTCTGCTCCAGTTAACCACAATTTCACTTTTTCAAATATTGACTCGGCTGCTGGCCTCAGGCCACGAGGACCCACAGCTCCTTGGGAAGAAAGCAGCCTTCTTCCCCCCCCCCCCCACGCATGCTGCACCAGTTTGATTGCCATGGAGAGCTTCCGCCTTTTGATGGGTTGGGTGCCTTTAATAGCTGCAGAGCAGGCAGAAATCAACCGGTGAAGCTGTTCCCATCAGTGCTTCCCTGTGTCGGGAAAAACTTCACATTGTGGCGCCGGGGAGTTTCTGAGCAAGGACATGTGTACTGTATGTTTTGATGGTTTCAGCTTCCATTCAGATTCTAGAATCTAGACCTTCAGATTGCAAAAGCATAATGATGATGATGATGATGATGATGATGATGATGATGATACAGTCATACCTCGGTTTAAGTACGCCTCGGTTTGAGTATTTTCAGTTTAAGTACTCCGCGGACCGTCTGGAACGGATTAATCCACTTTCCATTACTTTCAATGGGAAAGTTCGCTTCAGGTTAAGTACGCTTCAGGTTAAGTACAGACTTCCGGAACCAATTGTGTTTGTAAACCGAGGTACCTCGGTTTATCGGGCGGCTCCCAATCGAATATTAAAAACGCAATACAGCATTAAACATCAAAAACTTCCCTAAACAGGGCTGCCTTCAGATGTCGTTTAAAAGCAGGATAGTTGTTTATTTCCTTGACATCTGGTGGGAGGCCGTTCCACAGGGCGGGCGCCACCACCGAGAAGGCCCTCTGCCTGGTTCCCTGTAACCTCACTTCTTGCAGGGAGGGAACCGCCAGAAGGCCCTCGGCGCTGGACCTCAGTGTCTGGGCTGAACGATGGGGGTTGAGACGCTCCTGCAGGTATACTGGGCTGAGGCTGTTTAGGGCTTTCAAGGTCAGCACCAACACTTTGAATTGTGCTTGGAAACATACTGGGAGCCAATGTTTCAGGACTGGTGTTATATGGTCTCGACGGCCGCTCCCAGTCACCAGTCTAGCTGCCACATTCTGGATTAGTTGCAGTTTCTGAGTCACCTTCAAAGGTAGCCCCACAGAGAGCGCATTGCAGTAGTCCAAGCGAGAGATAACCAGAGCATGCACCACTCTGGCGAGCAGCAGCAGAGTGACATCTCTGGGTTGCAAGCCTGGGCTGTGTGCCTATATAGATTGCCTGGTTGCTCCCATCTCTCCTCCTCCGCAGAGCTTTATACTCCCTGCCCCACACCCGACAGGCCACAAATTAAATAAAATGAGAATATAAAAAAGGCTGCTGGATCTAGTCTCGCGGTGGCCAAGCAGATCATCGCTGTCATGATTTCATTTTACGCTATCTTCCCAGAGCTCAAGGTGGCTTGCGAGGCAAAAAGATTTATGCCATCACAAACCTCGCTAAAGTTGTCATGAACAATAAATAAAAGGCATCCAAAAAATACAAAAACAAATGGGACTATTTTCACATAAATCATAACAAGATCTAAGAAGAAAAATACAAAAAAAGTTAATACAGTGGTACCTTGGTTCTCAAACTTAATCCGTTCCGGAAGTCCGTTCCAAAACCAAAGCGTTCCAAAACCAAGGCGCGCTTTCCGATAGAAAGTAATCCAAAATGGATTAATCCGTTCCAGACTTTTAAAAACAACCCCTAAAACAGCAATTGAACATGAATTTTACTATCTAACGAGACCATCGATCCATAAAAATGAAAGCAATAAACAATGTACTGCAGTCACACAATCAATCCATCAGTAACAACTGGGTTCCATACAGCCCAAAAACAAAGCAAAAAAGCTGCAAAAACAAAAACACAAAATAAATAGCAAAAACGGGCAGACCTCAAAACAGAAGTGTGGCACCCAAAACGGAGCATGTTCAACTTCTGGAAAAAGTTCACAAACTTGGAACACTTACTTCCGGGTTTGCAGTGTTTGGGTTCCAAGTTGTTTGAGCACCAAGGTGTTTGAGAACCAAGGCACCACTGTATCGGCAACAAAAAAAAACAGTACCCTGTTTGTTCAGCCTCAGCTTTTGCAGCTGGAGTCAGTCCAGGCCCTGCAAGGCGGGAAGCAGGTCTTCCAAGACTCACAGCCAAGATGGCCACAGCCAAATCCTCATAGGGAACCTGCAAGCAGGATTCGAATACAAGAGCAACTATCCCCCCTCCTGTGGCTTCCAGCAACTGGGATTCAGAAGCCACAACTGTGGTTCCACTGTGGCTAGAGACCACCGACAGCCCTCTCCTCCATGAATTTGCCCCATCCTCTTAAAGCCGTCCGAGTTGGTGGCCAATCACTGCGCCCTGTGGCCAGGAGTTCCATAGTTTAACTATGTCCTACATCAAGTCCTTTATTTCTCAGATGCCTGAGAAAACCTTTGCCAAGAGGTGGTTTGGCCGTGCTTCACTCCAAGGTGGTCTTCCCAGACTAGGCTGTGTTAGGTTAGGGAGTCAGTTCAGATTCTCTCCCCACACTTCGCCCGCCATGAAACTCTGGCATTCGCCAAACCCAGCTGAGAGCACTTGAACTTTTTAGTCTTCCGGGCTGGTGCCACACGGCCTCCGAAATTCCTGTCCGTGTTCATGGAACCACTTGTTGGCCACTATTAAAGAGAGGTTGGGATTAATAATAATAATAATATCCCGCCTTTCCCCTCCACAGGAACTACTAAAGGCAGCTTAAAGTTAAAACAGAAACAGCTAAAAACACAGAGAGGAAAAAGCAGTAACTAAAAAACAATTAAATATGAGTCTATTTGGCAACTTTCATGATTATTCGATATGTTTGGTACAAATAGGAACCTTGCATTCCACTGTCGAATATATTTTACACCGCTCATTCTTTTTCAAGCATTTTTTAATTATTATGATTATCATTCTATTATCTTGCGCTTTTATTCTTCCTGCTCTTATGACTGTTTTTATTATTACTTCTAGCTGGATGTTTTCAAGTTAAATAGAAAAGCAATTATATATAGATATAGATGTGAGATCTCATAAAATATATAGAGCAATATGATAAAAGTAGCATGGTAGGATCGCCTCCACCCCCATCGTCCAGTCCGGACACTGAGGTCCAGCTCCGAGGGCCTTTGGTGGTTCCCTCCCTGCGAGAAGTGAGGTTACAGGGAACCAGGCAGAGGGCCTTCTCGGTGGTGGTGCCCGCCCTGTGGAACGCCCTCCCATCCAATGTCAAGGAAATAAACAACTATCTGACTTTTAGAAGACATCTGAAGGCAGCCCTGTTTAAGGAAGTTTTAAATGTTTGATGTTTTCTTGTATTTTTAATATTTTGTTGGAAGCCGCCCAGAGTGGCCGGGGAAACCCAGCCAGATGGGCGGGGTATAAATAAGAAAATTATTATCATTAGGATGATACCCACCACACTGTTTTCATTCAAAACAGTCAGTTCCGCAAAGCCTGTTGGTCTTCACTTGCCAACCGGAGGACAGCAAGGAGGAAGCCAGTCTGAGTTCTCCAGGCAGGGAGTTCCAAAGTTGCCTGGGAGAAGTCACAGCTGAGAAGACCCCGCCTTCCCTGAAGGGCATCCCTGAAGTTCTCAAAACTCAGGCAGGTTCTTAGGGGGAAATACAGATAACCTTGACCTAAGCCATATTGGGCTTTATAAGTTATAACCAGCCCTTTGAATTGTGCCCGGAAAAAACAGGGCAGGGAGGGCAACAGGGGTCACATTATATATATAAATTATATATATATATATATATATATATATATATATATATATATATATATATAATTTTCTGTTTTACAATTTAAAGTACAGTTCTCATTTTTACACCCTTCAGATATCAGTGACTTCCCTTCTTCTCTTTCCATGGCTCATTTGACATATCATAAATCCCTGCATATTCTACAAAAACTATACCATTACTCCCTTATTCCATCCATCAAAACTTATTTACACTGTTGAATTTATCTTAACGCTGCCCAGGAGTCACATTTTGGATGGCAGGACGTTCGCCCCTTTTTAGGCATCCCTCGCCACGCTTGAAGGCAAAACTGTGTAACAACAGAACAATAATTTATTGTTCTATAATAGTCATTTATTGTTCTATAATAGTTCTATAATTGTTCTATAATTGTTCTATAATTGTTCTATAATAGTTCTATAATTGTTCTATAATAGTCATTTATAATAGCAGAGACATCACTTTGCCGACAAAGGTCCGTATAGTTAAAGCTATGGTTTTCCCAGTAGTGATGTATGGAAGTGAGAGCTGGACCATAAAGAAGGCTGATCGTCGAAGAATTGATGCTTTTGAATTATGGTGCTGGAGGAGACTCTTGAGAGTCCCATGGACTGCTAGAAGATCAAACCTATCCATTCTTAAGGAAATCAGCCCTGAGTGCTCCCTGGAAGGACAGATCGTGAAGCTGAGGCTCCAATACTTTGGCCACCTCATGAGAAGAGAAGAATCCTTGGAAAAGACCCTGATGTTGGGAAAGATGGAGGGCACAAGGAGAAGGGGACGACAGAGGACGAGATGGTTGGACAGTGTTCTCGAAGCTACGAACATGAGTTTGACCAAACTGCGGGAGGCAGTGCAAGACAGGAGTGCCTGGCGTGCTATGGTCCATGGGGTCACGAAGAGTCGGACACGACTAAACGACTAAACAACAACAACAACAACAATAGTCATTTGGCAGTGCAAGACAGGAGTGCCTGGCGTGCTATGGTCCATGGGGTCACGAAGAGTCGGACACGACTAAACGACTAAACAACAATAGTCATTTATTGAAACAAAATAAAAAATTCCTTCCAGTAGCACCTTAAAGACCAACTAAGTTTTTTATTTTGGTATCAGCTTTCATGTGCATGCACACTTCTTCAGATACACTGAAACAGAACACTGAACACTTCTATTTCAGTGTATCTGAAGAAGTGTGCATGCACACAGAAGCTTATACCAAAATAAAAAACTTAGTTGGTCTTTAAGGTGCTGCTGGAAGGAATTTTTTTATTTTGTTTCGACTACGTCAGACCAACACAGCTACCTACCTGTAACTAGTAATTTATTGTTTATTCTTTAATCATGTCTATCTCACTTCCCAGCTTTTGATGACACTGCAGTGAAATTCACCGAGCTCCTCGGCAAGGCCTTTTTTGTGTGAGCCCCCTACCTGCATGGAAACTTGACGGCTGAATTAATTTTTATTTTTTATTCTAGATACTTCATTGTCATTGTACATAGTACAACGAAATTGAATGCCCTTCAATGTTATGACCTTCTGGAGCACTTTCCTATCCACATAGCTGCCAAGTATCCCGTATCCACCGGAAAAACCCCTTTTTTCTTACCGTTTCCCGGCGATCTCCCGTTTGGTGGAAAATCCTAGTATTTTCCCTTTAATTGGCTTCTGCCCGGCGGCCATTTTTCTGGGGCCGCTTTGCCCTTCTATGGGCACCAGAAAATGCGGGTGCCGGAAGTCGCTTCCGCGCATGACCAGAAGTTGCGTGACGCGACTTCCGGTAGTGCTTGCCCTTCTATGGGCATCAGAAAATGGCGGCGCCGGCGCCGGAAGTCGCTTTTACGCGTTTCCGGTCATGCGTGGAAGCGACTTCCGGCGCCGGCGCCACCATTTTCTGGTGCCCATAGAAGGGCAAAGCGCCACCGGAAGTTGCGTCACGCAACTTCCGGTCATGCACGCGCTGCCGATCCCGGATCTTTACGACCCGGACTTGGCAGCTATGTATCCATGGCTGTGCAGCTGGAAAACCAAGTACAGATACCGTATGTAAGAATGCTCTCTATGGAGCCTCGGTAGAAGGACACCAGCAGTCTCTCTCTCAGCTTGCCCTTTTTTAAAAGTCTGAGGAAATATATTCTCTGCTGGGCCTTCTTTACCAGAGCAGTGGTATTTGCGATAACCCTGTCGCTTCCTTCCTTCTTGCACCAGGAAGTGATGTGCCATTGCATGGCACGGCTAAGCTGTGCTCCTTACCCCATTTGTCTCCGGCAAGGACCGGGCAGCCAGCATGCAGCGTGTCGTCGTCCCCTTCCCCGTTCCTGCGAAGGTTCCACCAAAAGAGAGCCGCATTCTGGAAAGGGGACCAGAGAATAAAAATGTTCATGGCGTGTCTGCAGAGAAATAACCCAGGCTCCAGATTTTGCAGCGCGGCAGGCGCCCAGCTGAGTGCACAAATCCCGTTCCTTTGAGCATATACAGGGGGCGGTTTCCCTGAAAAAACGTGCTGAAAACAGGTAAAGGTGAAGGACCCTCGGACGGTTAAGTCCAGTCAAAGGCGCTCATCTTGCTTTCAGGCTGAGGGAGCCGGCGTTTGTCCTCAGGCAGCTTTCCGGGTCATGCGGCCAGCAGGACTAAACCGTTTCTGGCGCAACAGGACACCGTGACAGAAGCCAGAGCGCATGGAAATGCCGTTTACCTTCCTGCCGCAGCGGTACCTATTTATCTACTTGCCCTGGTGTGCTTTCGAACTGCTAGGTTGGCAGGAGCTGGGACAGAGCAACGGGAGCTCACTCCGTCGTGGGGATTCGAACCGCCAGCCTTCCGATGGGCAAGCCCAAGAGGCTCAATGGTTTAGGCCACAGCGCCACCTGCGTCCCTAGTGAACAAGAACTTTCATGGCATGTCTGCAGAGAAATAACCCAGGCCCCAGCTGAATGCACAAATCCCGTTCCTTTGAGCATGCACAGAGGGGCAGTTTCCCAAAAACAGTTGCTGAAAAAAGACAGCCCCTTGCACACAAAGGGGTGTTTTGGCACAGCTGCCAAAGGGTGGGCGGATGATGAACCCCAGGTGCCTCTATTTTATTTGTCCGAGGAAGTCGATGACTTGTTCCTCTCTCTCTCTTTTTCTCAGTTCACAACACACACCTCACCTTGACAACAGGAATGCTGAGGTTTGCATAGATGAAGGCCGTGGACCCTCCGGCTTCCACCAAACTCAGCTGAGCAGGAAAAGAAACGGGACAACATTATCCTTCGGCTCAAGGTGGCGTACGTGGTTCTCCATATCTCTCTGCCTAACGACCTCACAGGGTTGTTGTGGAGTTTAAAAGAGGACAGGGAGAACCATGTTGAGCTGTTAAACATCATAAACTTCCCTAAACAGGGCTGCCTTCAGATGTCTTCTAAAAGTCAGATAGTTGTTTATTTCCTTAACATCTGCTGGGAGGGCGTTCCACAGGGCGGGTGCCACCACCGAGAAGGCCCTCTGCCTGGTTCCCTGCAACCTCACCTCTTGCTGCTTTGCAAAATGGGCAGAACTGATCTTCACTACCATTAAAGAAACTAAACATAATAGCTGCTTTGGCTTGTGTGATGAGCATTTAGAAATATCAGGGGAGATCTCATTAACCCTGTTTTTCCGTCTCCAAATCACCCTTCGCCCCAGTGACAAAAGCTTCTTGCAAAAGCATCTTGAAATCATGCTTGTCCTAACTTTTACACTGCAGAAATCTAGCTGGAGGAGAAATACTGGGCCAGCTGTTTGAAGCTTGGAAATGTACATTTCGCCATGGAAAGACCAAAAAACACAAAAGCAACCCTACCCTTCTTGAAACATATACTGTACAGAGTTCCCTGGCAAAACCACAAAATTCTTCACAGATCCCAGCAAAGAGAAGAAGACTCACATAGACCATCAACGTGGCAATTCGGTTTCCGGATTTCATCCTGTAAAGGGGGCTTTTTCTCGACTGCATTGGAAAAAAAGAGAATTCATTGATTACGAAACGCCAGGCGGTTGCATTCATCAAGTTCTAGGACTTCCAGAACTGGGATTATCTACCACAAGAACTGAGGATAACTAGAAATTGTCCTGGTGGGAATTCATGGGTGGAAAAAGATTTGTACAGGAAAACAAGTATTCAATTAATAATCTATGCTGTAAAGAAATCAAGTATATATGTATATGTACAATTCATGGCAAGGGGAGGCAGGAAATGCATGCTTATAACAGAGACATTTAGAAAAAGAGAAAGACTCTGATTGCTTCCAAAGAAAAATGCAGGTGGTTCCATCTCAGACCTTCCCATTTTGACTCTCTGGCACCCTATCTACCGTACATAACCTAGCAATTCTAAAATATAGGCACGCTTTTACTCTCGGAAGATTGAATGTATTGCCTTCGGCTGGACTTGAGGGACGATTCCACAGATTCCACATGAAAAACACTTATGTCCCTGTGGAGATGGCAGTACCGAATTGGTGGCGCATGCCTTTCTGCCTCGCACTCTTTATAAAGACTTGAGGAATGAGATTATCACCCCTCTTTTATCCATTGTCCATTCCAGGTCGCCCAACCACTGCCACAGTGGCCTTTCTCTTGGCAGATCAAGCAAAAGTTGCAAGGTTTTTAGCTGGGGCATTCAGAATAAGGTCCACTCTTTGACTATTGATTCAAAACCCTAAAATGTATTTTATATACTTGACTTTTTATTTCTATTCTTTGTTTATCGTATTGTTGTTTTATTGCTATGGCCGATGGCTGACGCAAATAAAGATTCATTCATTCATTCATTCATTCATTCTCGGACAATATCAAACTGCTTTCATAGAATCATAGAGTTGGAAGAGACCGCAAGGGCCATCCAGTCCAACTCCCTGCCAAGCAGGAAACACCATCAAAGCATTCTTGACATATGGCCGTCAAGCCTCTGCTTAAAGACCTCCAAAGAAGGAGACAAACCCAATTATAAAATGGACGACCTCCGACTGCCCACTTTCCATGGGACTCTCTCGTGGCAGGAGGGGGCTTGTGGAGGGGGGGTTCGAAGGCGGGGGATAATATGTTTTGTATGTATGTTTTTTCTTTATTATGTAAAATCAATAAAAAATTATTATTATTTTTAAAAAAAGGAAACACCATCAAAGCATTCTTGGCATATGGCTGACAGCAATGCGTGGCCGGGTCAGCTAGTAGAATCATAGAATCCTAGTGTTGGAAGAGACCAAATTCCACTGCCAAACAGCTCTTACTGTCAGGAAGTTCTTCCTAATGTTCAGGTGGAATCTTCTTTCTTGTAGTCCGCTTCTCTGGAGCAGCAGAAAACAACCTTTCTCCCTCCTCTATATGACATCCTTTTATATATTTGAACATGTCTATCATATCAACACTTAACCTTCTCTTCTCCAGGTTAAACATGCCCAGCTCCCTAAGCCGTTCCTCATAAGGCATCGTTTCCAGGCCTTCATGCCCTGCCGGACTTTGCAGCTACAGGTTTACTCACCGTCGCGTGGTCAAAATGGGGTTCGTAGTGCCCACCCAATCCATAGTTTACCACCTGTAGGTATTCTGCGTAAGGGGGCTGGGTGTTGAGGCCGGTCAGGGCCGCGACCCGTCGATCTAAGGCCACGATTGCTGGATCCAAGGTGTCTTTCAGCCAGGCACTAAACAAGGCACAGCGAGCAGGAAAGAGTTGAGCTCAGAAGTGCAGTCGTACGGTGTACATATGTACAATTTTTCTGGCAAAGGGTATTTAAGGAGATAACAGAAATTCCTGGCTGAAAACTGAGCAAAAGTCCAGAGGTAGCGTTATTATCAATTTATGATGGGGTGGAAGGTTCGCAGGCTATGAAGGACTTGCTCACAAATTCATTGACAGCTGCACGAATTACGATAGCTAGGAAGTGGAAGGGGCAAGCAGAATATAAAATGGAAGAATGGTATAAAGAGGTGTGAGATATAGCTATTAATGATAAATTAACATGTGCCATGGGGTCACGAAGAGTCGGACACGACTAAACGACTAAACAACAACATGTGCCATTAAGGTAAGACTGGGAATACAGTGGTACCTCGGTTTAAGTACACAATTGGTTCTGGAAGTCTGTACTTAACCTGAAGCGTACTTAACCAGAAGCAAACTTTCCCATTGAAAGTAATGGAAAGTGGACTAATCTCTTCCAGATGGGTCCATGGAGTACTCAACCTGAAGCGTACTTAACCCGAGGTATGAGTGTAATTGGTTCCGGAAGTCCATACTTAACCTGAAGCGTGCTTAACCTGAAGCGAACTTTCCCATTGAAAGTAATGGAAAGTGGATGAATCCGTTCCAGATGGGTCCGTGGAGTACTTAAACTGAAAATACTCAAACCGAGGCGTACTTAAACCGAGGTATGACTGTATGCATTTTGAGGAGATATTTGTAGAATTTGTACAGTGGTACCTCTAGTTGCGAACGGGATCCATTCTGGAGGCCCATTCGCAACATGAAAAGGCTGCATCCTGAAGCGCTGTGTCTGCGCACGCGTGTGACATAATCCAGTGTTTCTGCGCATGCGCACGCGTGTGACATAATTCAGTGTTTCTGCGCATGCGCGCGCGCCAAACCCAGAAGTAACCCGTTCCAGGACTTCCGGGTTCGGCACATCCATAACCTGAAAAGACGTAACCCGCAGCAGACGTAACATGAGGTACGACTGTACTGTTAAAATGGAAAGGCAAGTCAAACCATGGCAAGAGGTGTTGAATTTTGGGAGGCTGGATAGTTCGCAATGGAATAGTCCCAGTGGTGGGGTGCACATTTTCATTCTAATTTATGTATGATTATTACTTTGTCAGAATAGAATAGAATAGAATAGAATTACCACGACTTTTAAAAAAAGGAAAAAAAGAAGTGCAGTTGTGGCGGGGTGGGGAGGGAGGGAGAGGGAGAGGGAGAGGGAAGGAGGGAGGGAGGGAGGGAGGGAGGGAGGGAGAGAGAGAGAGAGAGAGAGAGAGAGAGAGAGAGAGAGAGAGAGAGAGAGAGGAAGTTCAGGGCCAAGGATGGATCTCCAATAAATCCAATGAATCTTAGACCCTCCTAGTGTCCCTATTTTCCAGGGGCAGCCACAGATTCACAGAAGCCATCCTGGGACTCAGCTACATTAGTAAAAAATAAACAAACCAGCGTTTTAAATGCGTTATAAACACGCGACACCAGGTGGTGCTGTAGAGCACAAAACTTTTCTATGTGATTTTTACATAGCTTCCCCCCCTTTTGTTATAACGATCTAATGAATGACTTATTTATAGCAGGTCCCGCCCCCACCCCCTGTTTCTGGTTTCTGATTTGATCCCAGAATGTCCTGCTTCCCCTCGCGATGCTGCACGATGCCGTGACCTTATGAGAGCAATGCTGCGAAGAGCCCAACGCCCCCTGAATATCGAGGGGGCTCACAAAACTACTTGGAGGGGCCCAAAAGTGCCTTGGCCCCCTAGGAGTCAGCGCGCCTGCTCAGAACCCAAAACAAACTACAGCTCCCAGGATTCCTGGGGGCGGCGGCACGGCTGTTTAAAGCAGGCACCCCCAAACTCGGCGCTCCAGATGTTTTGGGACTACAACTCCCATCATCCCTAGCTAACAGGACCAGTGGTCAGGGATGATGTGAATTGTAGT
Organism: Zootoca vivipara; assembly: GCF_963506605.1. Lineage (NCBI taxonomy): Eukaryota > Metazoa > Chordata > Lepidosauria > Squamata > Lacertidae > Zootoca > Zootoca vivipara. The sequence goes on from NC_083279.1 coordinate 97,379,795, forward strand.
CCCCAAACATCTGGAGGGTCGAGTTTGGGGGTGCCTGGTTTAAAGTGTTACAGCGCTGCTCTTAAATGCATAGCGCAGATGAGGCCAGAGTATTAATCGATTTAAAATATCTTCACTGGCGTCCGATTCTGTTCATTTTACCGCTGCGTTTCAAGCCAAGTTCCTTCTGTTTTTCCCAGCGGGGCCAGAGGTGATGGAAGAGTTAATCGCCCGTTCATCCAAGCATAATTCAAAGCCCCCCCCACCCTGCAGAGAATGGAATTCCAGCGGTCAGTGGGGGTCTCTCAAACCGAGATTGCAAAACCCAGCGCTGAGATCATCTCGGAAAATATTTGCTCTGCAACCGCAGCCTATGTCTCCGCCATCCTTTGTGTGGAAATTCCATATCTAGCTCTGCGTTGCAAGAAGACTCGTGAAGTCATTTTTTCCCAGCCTAGGAAGCCTGGAATGATAAACGCAGCTGCTGGCTATAAATCCTGCCCTCTGGCAGTTTGCAGAAGAATAGAAACCTGGATTATAGCGTACTAGGGAGATGGGGGAGGCCTGATCTTGACCTATTCACCTCTAGATTGCTTGCTCAGATTCCAGGGGAAATGCCTTTGCTTAGTGGCAGAGCACCTGGTTGGCATGCAGAAGGGGCCAGCTTCATAGAATCATAGAATCATAGAATCATAGAATCATAGAGTTGGAAGAGACCACGAGGGCCATCCAGTCCAACCCCCTGCCAAGCAGGAAACACCATCAGAGCATTCTTGACATATGGCTGTCAAGCCTCTGCTTAAAGACCTCCAAAGAAGGAGACTCCACCACACTCCTTGGTAGCAAATTCCACTGCCGAACAGCTCTTACTGTCAGGAAGTTCTTCCTAATGTTTAGGTGGAATCTTCTTTCTTGAAGTTTTAATCCATTGCTCCGTGTCCGCTTCTCTGGAGCAACAGAAAAAATGCTTCACCAAACAGAACGTCTGGTCCACTCCCCAGCCTCTCCAGTTAGAAAAAAGGATCTTGGGGGAAGCCCATGTACATTTAGTAGCAGCCCCCAAACTTTTTGGACCACTGTCCCAATGGTTCTGTAAACCCATCCCCAGCCTCATGCCCAGCCTACCCTATAAAAAGCATCATTCAGAAGAGCAATTTGCACAACTCATAGAGGAAGTTTGCAACGCGATAAAATTCTTCTATAAAACATAAAATATAAAACATGCATCTATGCCGCTATTTTACTGTTGTACTTTAGTTTTATTGCTTATTATCTTTTGCATTGGGCACAGTGCAGAGAAGATTCTTTAAAAGCACCAAGTGGTTTATAAATGGTTTTCAATAAACTACACCAGCAAAGAATTGCATGGAGCGATCCTGCAGCAAACAGCTTAGGAGCATAGCTGCCAAGTTATCCCTTATTTTAAGGGATTTTTCCCTTATGCTGAATAGGCTTCCTCGCGAGAAAAGGGAAAACTTGGCAGCTATGCTTAGGAGAGCCAGCAGGCAGATTTTAACTAGAACAGGCACGTCCAACAGGTAGATCATGATCTACCAGTAGATCACTGGACGTCTGTGGTAGATCACTGGTAGATCACTGGCTCCCCCCAAAGATACTCAACAACTTTGGCTCCCCTAAAAAATGCTCAACATTTTAGCCCTTCACCCCCCCAAAAAAGAGGGCTTTCCTCCCACCTCAGAAAAGCTCAACAGCTCTGGCCTGAACCCTAAAAATGGGCCTTCCTCCTCCCTAAAAAAGCTTAACAACTTTGACCTGAACCCCTCAAAAGGGGGTAGATGACTGCCAGTTTTTAACTCTGTGAGTAGATCACAGTCTCTTTGAAGTTGGCCACCCCTGAACTAGAAGATACATTTTTTCAAAGCCTAGGGATTGTAAAAAGTTTATTTGGGATGTAGGGTGTGTGTGTGTGTGTGTGTGTGTGTGTGTGTGTTGATTCTCAGTGACAAATTACATTATTATTATTATTATTATTATTATTATTATTATTATTATTATTATTATTCAGCAAAGAATATTGCAAAAACAGCGGGCTGAAGGAAATTTAGGGCATAAAATGTTTTTATTTATTTAGTCTGCAAACGTGACAAGAAGGTTGGCAACATTAACCCTGCGGTGTGGGGGATCCCTGGAGGCACCCCAAAATTTCATGCAAGCCAGCTCCTTGCACATCCGTTGGCGCATCAAGCAATGCTCTCCGTGATCTCTGTGTGTGGCTAGCAACAGACTTTAAAAGGTAAAGGGACCCCTAACCGTTAGGTCCAGTCACGGACAACTCTGGGGTTGCGGTGCTCATCTCACTCTAAAGGCCGAAGGAGCCAGCGTTTGTCCGTAGAGAGCTTCCAGGTCATGTGGCCAGCATGACTAAGCTGCTTCTGGCAACCAGAGCAGCGCACAGAAACACTGTTTACCTTCCCGCTGTAGCGGTACCTATTTATCTACTTGCACTTTGACGTGCTTTCAAACTGCTAAGTGGGCAGGAGCTGGGACCGAGCAACGGGAGCTCACCCCGTCGCGGGGATTTAAACTGCCGACCTTCGGATCGGCAAGCCCTAGGCTCTGTGGTTTAACAACAGACAACAGACTTTACCTTTTGCTAATCCGGTAGTCTGCTTTCTGCTGCTTTTCTCCCGAGGCGACCACCGACCTCTGCAACTGGAGTGGGGGGGGGGACACAGAGAGAAACGCAAGAGGTTGCAGTGGCAAATCTGGAGCAGAGAGGAGACAGGAGGGCAGGGCCGTCTTAACCATATCTGGCACCCTGGTGCTAAGATCCCTCCGGCGCCCCCCGTGAGTGAGGCGGGCAAGAGGGGCTCGCGGGGAGCTGAGAGGCGTGGAGGAGGCAGCCTCAGGCTCGCGCTCCCTGTGTGCCTCCGGAGAGTGGCCTGAAGCCACTCAAAAGCTCAGGAGGCGCGCGGGGAGCGTGAGCGTGGGGCTGCCTCCTCCGCGCCTCTCAGCTGTTGAGCGGCTTCAGGCAGCTCTCCGGAGGCGTGTGAGGAGCGCGAGCCTGGGGCCGCCGCGCTGCGCCTCTCAGCTGTTCAGGCGGCCCCAGGCCAGTGCGCCTCTGGAGAGCGGCCTGAAGCCGCTCAACAGCAGAGGCGCGCGGAGGCAGACACCAGCGTTCGGCGCGCCTTCTGCGCCCCTGATGGCCAGGCGCCCTGGCGCCTTGCACCACCTAGCCCGGGCCTAGGGACGGCCCTGCAGGAGAGGCTTTGCTTCTGATATTTGACTGAGTTATAAAAATATATAATAATAATAATAATATTTCATTTATACCCCGCCCCTCTGGCTGAGTTCCCTAAGCCACTCTGGGTGGCTTCCGAGACATAAAAACATAATAAAACATCAGACATTAGTAGCAACTATCTGATCCGATATAAAAGTCACAATAACTTTAAAATAAACAGCTTATATCAAACAAAGCAACATTCAACAATCCACCAGAACTGAATAGTAAACAGTAAAATTAAACACCAGCAAATAATAACTAAACAACAAAGAATTACCAATCTATAATCAGTAAAAGAAACAGCAACTCACAACGCATAAAATACCATAAAACATACAAAACCATGTAAAAGGGTCAAATTGAGAAACAAAGAAGCACAGCTCATTAAAGTATTTAAAAAATAATAGTTAATTAAAGAGTGGCAGCTGAAGATGGTGGACTTTGCAGAATTGGTGAAGCTGACAGGAAAAATCCGAAACCAGGACGATCGAGTACTGCAGAAGGACTGGAGTAAATTTATACGATATCTGAAAGACTATTGTAAGCAATTAACATCACTAGCAGGATTATCTGAAGAATTGTAATGAAATTGTGCCTCACTACGAGTGATAAAAACAAGGGAATTTGACTCATTTAATTCTCAGTATGTTAAATTGTGAACTAATAAACAAATTTTAGGTTTTATGTAGAGCAATAATAGCTGCATACTATTATTTTCTGCAATATTTATTTATTTAAGATAAAACATGTTGATAATTTACATGAGAAACCAATGGTTTTGAAAAAAGTATATGGAACAATTAAGCAAACGGTGTACTAAACAAGTAAACGTAAACAATAAAACGCCACTCATATTATGTGTTGCGTCAAAACATCACATTATACTTAATTATTTGGTATAAATTGTATTAAATGCTTACATTTTGTGTAAATAATAAAATATGCCTTGATTATAAGATCAAGGGAGGAAACATTTTCGGGGGAAAAATTTTTATGACCCATCCTACTGAATATGAGTAACCTTTCCATTACTTATAAGGAAGACTCTTGTGTCTTTATTCTTTTAGGAGGGAACCTCAGGGGTCTTACCAGGAATATACCCCAATGCCAGAATGGGTTGCTTAACTAACAAAATTCAAACGAATCTGCAACTAGTTTCTTGCTGTGTAAAGGGGAATGAGCTCTGCTATAGACGTGTGACTCACTAGCGCGAGTTAGGAAGGATAATATTTAATCAATATATCCTCTCCTACTACCCACAACATCCCCATAGCTGTGCCTGGAGTTGCCATTGGAGATTGAACCTGGGGGCCTTCCTAACAGATGCTCTGACAAGGCCCCACACCTGTTAAAGGTGAAGGAGCCACCTGTTTCTCCTGGCAACCAGAAGCACTCTCAAGACGCTTTTCAGCTGCCTTGAAATGCTATTGTCTGCCTTTGCCTTTTGCATTTAGTTAAGGAAAACAGCCCTCGGCAGTTGTTAGGCGCAAACCACCCAGTGGAAATGCGTCTAGCCCGGAGAATCGCGGCGATGATGACACACTCGGCCGAGATGCCAGGCTGTCTGGAAGCTGCCAGGAGGAAATGTGATGGATCGGCAGCCAGAGCCAAGTGCTGTCTGGGCTTGGGAAGGAGGAGAACCGCAAAAACGATGTCCTGTCCGTGCCGTGGATTAGGTTAATAATCTCCATGTGGGCCTGTTTGTGCGGTTGCCGAGGCAACCGGCTGGGATGTTGGATGGAGAAGAAATCGTTTTGGCTGAACCGCAGGCTCGCCTCCTCCTCCTCCTTCTCGATCCTGTCTCGAGGTGGCAACTTCTAAGCCAGGCTTCCTCAAACTCGGCCCTCCAGATGTTTTTGGCCTACAACTCCCATGATCCCTAGCTAGCAGGACCAGTGGTCAAAACATCTGGAGGACCAAGTTTGAGGAAGCCTGTTCTAAGCTTAATTTTCTCGTCTGCTGAAGGAACCCCAATAACCAAAAAGGAAGTTTTCCGCCCTCTTGTTCAAAGCCGGGTTGGGGATGCAAACTGGGGTGGTCCCTTTTGGGGGGGGAGTTTGCTAGTATAATATAATATGGAGGGGGAAATTTTTTCCAGCAGACTAACCTGGTTAGAATGTACTTTTGGTATTTGTAATATTAATGTTAGGGAATGGTCTCGATCTGAAGATTGGGGAATGCAGTTACAGGCAGATCAGCTCCTCTCGGAAGAGGAGGGAGAATATTCAACCCCCCTCCCCGCCCCCTCCAGTGTTTCCAGAAGCAGAGATAAAGACAGACACAGAAGCTGAACAGCTCAGAGAGGAGTTACCCAGCTACGAGATAATGTCAAGGGAGCCAGAAGGGAGGGGGCAGCTGGGCGAGACATCAATCAAGAGTGTGGGGGAACCCACCTCACCCCGGACTCGGAGGTCCAAACAGATCAGAGAACAAAAGGAGGCAGAGGAAGGGAGAGACTTCCCATTGGTGCTCTTCTTGCTGCAGAAGTCGGAAGGAGGGTTTAGACCAGGCAACTGCTCTCCTTGCGGAGAGAGGAGTATTTGTGCTTGCAACATGATGCTGTAATAAAAGGACTTTAAATCGATCAACTGCTCGTTAAACTGTGAAGCTACTGAAGAGGGAGGGGAGCTCTCCGTGCTTGACAGATAACCTCCTAGCAAGATCGGGGCTGACCCAGGGAGAGTGCGCAACGATGCGAGAGCCCAGGAGTGACCCGTCCTGTTTCGCCACCTGAGAGGAAGCTGGAAGGTGCTGCCCTGCGACCCCACATAACATGGCTTCCAGACTCTGGCAAGATATGGCAAGAGCCCCGCAAGATCTCTCAGGGCTTTTGCGAGGTCCTGCCAGAACCTGGAAGCCACTGCTGCAGCCGCTTCCGCAGCAGGCCTGCCCCTTCGGTTCCATCGCCTGAAGCGCCTGCCTCCGTCTGCCTCGTGGACGGGCCGGCCCTGCAAGACCCCATTTCCTGCCGCCCCAATACCCCCAAGCTGCTTACCCGGGGAGCGGCAAGCTCTTTGATCTTCTCTGCTTCGGCATCGCTGACAAAGTCGTGGTAGAGTGCAATGTGGGGCTGCCGGTGGACAATCTCCCTCTTGAGAGGCTGGAGCATGAGGAAGGGGTTCCCATTGGTCTCATAGGAGCAGTAGAGGTGTTGTTGCTGATACTGGGATGGCTGGAGGAGGACCAGAGAGAGAGAGAGGGTGATGCAAGGGAACCTACCTGCAAACCAGCCATCAATAGACCAATGTCTATTGCACCAAGTTATAGGCGAAAGGCCCTAGCCCAGTAGTTAGAACCAGTGAACGCAGTGAACAGGGCCGTCTCTAGGCCTGGGCTGGGTGGCGCAATGCGTCAGGGTGCCTGGCTACCAGGGGCGCTGTTGTACCCGCCAGACAGCTGGTGTCTGAGCCCTATGGCTCCGCTGCCGCCGCTGCCACCATCTCTTCTTTGGCCGCGGGAATCCCCTCAGCCGCTGCCCGCCAAGCCGCTATCGCCTGCGGGAGCGGTGGTGGCGGGAGCGGCTCCTGAGTGGGTCTCCTCCACATCCGCCACCCCACGACCACCACTCCCGGGGCACAGGCGGCGGCGTGGCAACCACCTCCTGCTCCTCCGGCCGCTGGGAGCGCAGGCGGAGACAGCGGTGGACCGGTCAGCCAGCCGGGGAACAAGCGGTGCACTGCAGGACCCGGAATTCAACGCTTACGTTTGTTTCCTCCGGTGCAGATGGCGGCGGCTGGGCCATGCGGCCTCCGGGCCAGGGAGGTGGCGGGAGCTGGGGAGAGGGGTCGGCGGTGTGACCTGGCAGTGGGACACCGCGCAGCTGGTGAGGGGCGATGGGAAGCCTGGGCTGGTGGTGCTGGGGACCCTGAGCCAGGGTGAGAGAGAGCAGCTTGGGGAAAGGGAGGGGGCACCGGTGGGACCTTTGCGCCACAGCGCTAGATTTGCTTAAGACGGCCCTGGCAGTGAAGGTCCTGTGTGAGTGCCTGTAGGCGGATGAAGATGGATCGTGGCCAACATATTGAGGTTGAATCCTGACAAGACAGAAGTACTCTTTTGGGGGGACAGGCAGGTGTGGAGCACTCTCTGGTCCTGAATGGGGTAACTGTGCCCCTTAAGGACCAGGTGCGCAGCCTGGGAGTCATTTTGGACTCACAGCTGTCCATGGAGGCACAGGTCAAGTCTGTGTCCAGGGCAGCCGTCTACCAGCTCCATCTGGTACTTCGGCTGAGACCCTCCCTGCCCGCAGACCTGCCAGAGTGGTGCTTGCTCTAGTTATCTCCTGCCTGGACTACTGCAATGCACCTCTACGTGGGGCTACCTTTGAAGGTGACCCGGAAACTACAACTAATCCCGAATGCGGCAGCTAGACTGGTGAGTGGGAGCAGCTGCCGGGACCATATAACACCAGTCCTGAAAGACCTACATTGGCTCCCAGTACGTTTCCAAGCACAATTCAAAGTGTTGGTGCTGACCTTGAAAGCCCTAAACGGCCTCGGTCCTGTATACCTGAAGGAGCGTCTCCACCCCATCGTTCCACCCCACTGAGGTCCAGCTCCAAGGGCCTTCTGGCGGTTCCCTCCCTGCGAGAAGCGAGGTTACAGGGAATCAGGCAGAGGGCCTTCTCGGTGGTGGTGCCTGCCGTGTGGAATGCCCTCCCATCAGATGTCAAGGAGATAAAGAACTACCTGACTTTTAGAAGACGTCTGAAGTTCAGCCCTGTTACTATGTCATAAAAACAAAACACCAAGGTCGGATTCCGTGCCTGTTCTGTGGCCCCACCTGAGACCCAAGAGTCTGGCACAGCTTCTCATAAATATCTCTGGTTTCCAGCTGGGTCACGTTTGGCCTCTGCAGGGACCCCCCTTCGTCGCCACTCTTGGGATTCACCAGCAGCAGATTCTCGTACTTGAGGACATTCCTCGCCACCCTCTTGTTGCTCGGATCTGGTCGAGATAACAGGTTGTCTGAATCCAAACCGGGATATACATTTTTAAAAGCCTCCCCTGCCCCTTTAATAGCAATCTAGCACAGGTTTACGAATTTTCGGTTTACAAATGCCGCCGACCCATCTGGAACGGATTAATTCACTTTCCATTACTTTCGATGGGAAAGTTCGCTTCAGTTTATGAACGCTTCAGTTTATGAACAGACTTCCGGAACCAATTGTGTTCATAAACTGAGGTACCACTGTATGCAGAAATGAAGTGGTCATCGTCCATGTGCCAGGTTGCCATTGAAGGCAAAGGAGCAGAGCCAGTAAGGAAAAGATAGCAACCCGGTTTTAATTATTTGTAGCTTTTTCAACTTGGCCCCGTGACCATGCCAACTTGGCCCTGCGACCGTGGGGGCCCGGGGCCATGAGGGGCCATGCAGCGTGAATATCGCTGGCATAGAAATTTGTGGGTGCCCAGCCCCTTCATGGGGAATTTTGTGGGTGCTTGGGCAGTGGCGTAGGAAGCCGCTCGGGCACCCGGAGAGGCAAACATGACGTGCACCCGGGGGTGGGGTGTCACTGCCGTGTTTCTCCGAAAATAAGACACCGTCTTATATTTATTTTTCCTCAAAAAAAAAAACCACTATGGCTTATTTTCAGGGGATGTCTTTTTTTCCCTCCTCCTCCTGCCGCGGCTGGCATTGCTGCTGCGCCTATCACTATGTCTTATTTTCGGGGTATGGCTTATATTCCTTGAATGCTTAAAAATCCTGCTATGGCTTATTTTATGACTACGTCTTAAAATAGGAGAAACAGGGTACGTAGCGCGCATGCGCAGCGTCACTATGTATGACGCATGCGCGCTACGTAGCGGGGTGTCGCCACCGCTCGCGCTGCCCCCAAAAGACGTAGCTGGAAGCGGGCCGCCTCCTCCGCTCCCCCTTTGCTACGCCCCTGTGCTTGGGCACCCAGAGCCCCAGGGAGTTGGCACCTATGCAGAGCAGTACGGAAGCAGGATAAGTAATGAAGAAGACATTGAAACAAAGGTGGGGGGGAAGCTGTTGCTTTGTGTTGTTTTTTGAGTTGTTCTTGTTCTTTGATCACTTTGTGTAAACCAAAGGGTGGGTTGCCAACTGACCGTAAAAATGTCCTGGCCTGCTCTTGTACTCCCCACCCCACCCAGCAGCATTATTTATTTTATTTTATCTTGGCAAAGTAATAAATAAAATAAAAATGTGCACCCCACCACAGAGACCATTCTGTTGCCGCTATCCAACCTCCCAAAATTTCAACACCTCTTGCCATGGTTTGACCCAGACATAGGCAAACTCCGGCCCTCCAGAGGTTTGGGACTACAATTCCCATCATCCCTGACCACTGGTCCTGTTAGCTAGAGATGATGGGAATTGTAGTATCAAACATCTAGAGGGCTGGAGTTTGCCTAGGCCTGGTTTGACCCTTAAACAGTACAAAATGATACAAGCACCCTCCATATCGCCTCAAAATCATTTCTCCTGCATATCCCCCATCTTACCTTAATGGCGCTTGTTAATTTATCATTCATAGCTACATCCCACACCTCTTTATACCATTCTTCCATTTTATATCCTGCTTGCCCCTTCCACTTCCTGGCTATAATAATGCGTGCAGCTGTCAATAAATTTGTGAGCAAGTCCTTCCTGCTCTTGTACTTTTAATAGCAGCTGGATTCGGCCTGAAAAGCTTCATGGCGAGAAACTGAACACAATCACCTGCTAACTGAACGGCTGTCAGTTAAGAGGCTGTGGTTCCAAAGCTAGCAGCTCTGGTGGTTTATATGCAGGTAGAATTAGGTGGGTCTTTGGCCCGCGGCAGCCAGCTCCCTTTACCTTCTGATTCTACGCATCTTAAGATATTTGAGAATCTCCACATTAGAGAGAGTTGATTTCAATGTCCGTTACTGATACATGAAATCATACCAGGAGACACCATTACTTTCCAGTTAGGTAACCCAGAACAAATGTGGGACTGCTGCTCCTTTTTCAAATCGAGGGTTCTTAGTTGTGTAGGGAATTTCAGTAGGAAACAAACCATATCTGCTGAAAGTCCATTTTCACAGCTATGAAAATGTAGCTCTTTAAAAAAGACATAGAATCATAGAGTTGGAAGAGACCACAAGGGCCACCCAGTCCAACACCCTGCCAAGCAGGAAACACTATCAAAGCATTCTTGACATATGTCTGTCAAGCCTCTGCTTAAAGACCTCCAAAGAAGGAGACTCCACCACACTCCTTGGTAGCAAATTCCACTGCCGAACAGCTCTTACTGTCAGGAAGTTCTTCTTAATGTTTAGGTGGAATCTTCATTCTTGTAGCTTGAATCCATTGCTCCGTGTCCGCTTCTCTGGAGCAGCAGAAAACAACCTTTCTCCCTCCTCTGTATGACATCCTTTTATATATTTGAACATGGCTATCATATCACCCCTTAACCTTCTCTTCACCAGGCTAAACATGCCCAGCTCCCTAAGCCATTCCTCATAAGGCATCGTTTCCAGGCCTTTGACCATTTTGGTTGCCCTCTTCTGGACACGTTCCAGCTTGTCAGTATCCTTCTTGAACTGTGGTGCCCAGAACTGGACACAGTACTCCAGGTGAGGTCTGACCAGAGCAGAATACAGTGGTACTATTACTTCCCTCGATCCAGATGCTATACTCCTATTGATGCAGCCCAGAATTGCATTGACTTTTTAAGCTGCTGCATCACGTGCCCACCTCATTTTAATGTTCCTCCGATATTTACTTCCCTGTGTTCAACCAGGAATCCCTTACTCCCTGAGAGAAAAACGCCCTGGCTGGTTTGAACAGAAACTGTTTCCCCAATAAGACCTACTGATGATTGTGCAATTTATGAGGAGCGCGTCTCATCCTTTAAAGCTTGATGTTTGGAGTGACTAAGTAAGTAACATTCTTCAGTCTGACAGGATCTGGACAAGAAGCACGTACCGTAGTGAAGAAACTCTTGGGAAAGGCTTAAGGCATGAGAGATGTTTCCTGCCTTTAAAAAAATGAAGAGAGGAGAGAGCAAAACGTTAAATTTCTGGGGGAAATAGAGAGACACTCAAGCTGACATGAAAGCAAAGTGTGTGTGTGTGTGTGTGTGTGTAGGCTATTCTAACTCAGCGAATGGGGAGGGTTGCACTCTACACATGCTCAGAGGAACACCTGATTTAGACTTAAGGAGAGAAAGATGAAAGATGGTTCATAGTGAGGCAGGGCATGCTGTCAAGTGTCACCCAGGGTCCCAAGTGAACAATTCAGTCTTCTATTGCCAGGCAAGCTGAATGCTCCCTTTAGGGAGTTCCACCAGTTTTACAGGAGCAGCAGAAAATGCTCTCTCTCAGGTTCCCACCCTCCTCACCTCCTCGAGTGAATCATCTTGTGCAGAATGTGGGATGTGATACTTAAGTAGCAGTCAAGTACAACATTCCTTGTTTTCCTAGAGTGGACATGCAAGGGGATGTTTGTTCCAGCCAGTCGAAAACTTCCTGTTTCCTCCTGACAGGGGCATACTTCCTTTGCATGTGACTAGAGGTGGGCGTGACCGTACCTGTGCAGGTAACAAAAGCACTAGGCACGCAGCACTCTCTCTCTCTCTCTGACTCCATTCGTCGTAGAAACAGCAGCTTTTTAACTAGAGATGCTCTGTCGGCTTTTAGCCATCTCTCATGCTTTCAGCCAACAGAGGACAAAGGGACTATATATACACATGTATATAGGTAAAGGTAAAGGGACCCCTGACCATTAGGTCCAGTCGTGACCGATTCTGGGGTTGCGGCGCTCATCTCGCTTTATTGGCCGAGGGAGCCGGCGTACAGCTTCCAGGTCATGTGGCCAGCATGACAAAGCCGCTTCTGGCGAACCAGAGCAGCACATGGAAATGCCGTTTTACCTTCCCGCTGGAGCGCTACCTATTTATCTACTTGACTTTGACGTGCTTTCGAACTGCTAGGTTGGCAGGAGCTGGGATCGAGCAACGGGAGCTCACCCCGTTGCAGGGATTCGAACCGCCGACCTTCTGATCGGCAAGCCCTAGGCTCTGTGGTTTTAACCCACAGCACCACCCGTGTCCCATTCCACGTGTATATACTTTGTAATTAAGTCTGCCTTCAGGGATCCACTGTAAACTGATGATGTGAGTAAATATATTTTATATACTTTAAATAAGATTGTCGTGTGTTTATTCTTTTTAAGAGAGACAATAAGGGAACTTATCAGGAACATACAATTCAATACTGAATTGTATGATAGTGAGAGGCTTACACAAGCCTGCAACCAGCTACCCGCTGTGCGTTAAAAAGGGGAATGTAAAACTATTCTAAGTAAAGGGACTTGCTAACGCAGGTTAGGAAGGATCTTAATAAACAATATATCCTCTCCCTGCCTCCCTGAACATTCCCACACAGAATATGCGTGAAAGTTATGCTGGACGAGCGGAAGTTGCGCAGAAGGACTGTAGCTCAGTGTCACAGCATCTGTTTTCATGAGACAGGCTCCATGTTCAATCTGCAGTGGCATCTCCCCTGCCTAGAGAGCTGCTGCCTGTCTGTGCAGACAGTACTGAGCTAGATGGACACTTGGGAAGACAGGCGAACTAATGCCAGTGTACTTTAAGAAGCAAAGATCACCAGTGTTGACGCAATGGTTCTTCAACATCAACTTTGTTGGACTGGTCATGTTGTGCGGATGCCTGATGACCGTCTTCCAAAGCAACTACTCTATTCCGAACTTTAAAATGGAAAGCGTAATGCCGGTGGTCAACAAAAGAGGTTCAAAGACTGTCTCAAGGCTAAGCTAAAAAAATGTAGTACAGTCATACCTCGACATCCGAACGCTTCGACTTCCGAAGCTTCCGACTTCCGAAGTCGACAACCCCCGGAAGTTCTTTCGTCGCATGCGCCGGGCGTGTGTGTTCTGCACCTGCGCAGAGCTGTGCGCGCGATCGGCGCATGCGCTGAAGTGTGGAAGCGCGCTTCGCGCATGCGCCGTAGCGGCGCTTCAACATCTGAAAACCTTGACTTACAAAGACGGCCGCGGAACGGATCGTCTTAATGAGTCGAGGTACCACTGTATAAACACTGACAACTGGGAAACCCTGGCCTGCGAGCACTCCAATTGGGGAACAGCCTTTACCAAAGGTGTCATGGACTTTGAAGACACTCGAACTCAGGACGCAAGGGAGAAACGTGCTAAGAGGAAGGCGCGCTTGGCAAATCCACACCGTGATCAACTCCCGCCCAGAAACCAATGTCCCCACTGTGGAAGGACGTGCGGATCCAGAATTGGTCTCCACAGTCACTTACAGACTCATTGTTAAAACCGTGTTTATGGAAGACAATCTTACTCGGCTACGAGGGATCGCCAAAGAAGAAGAGATGGATTGAGAGTCCGACTCAGTAAAGGCATCAGTTCCCTGTGTCCTCCTGCAACATCCCGTCTTACCTTGAAATAAGAAAAAGCCAGGTGGTCTAGGGCATCTTCAAGGCTCCCCTCATCCTCTGTGTTCCAGCTCCCGTAGGAAACGCGGAAGAGGCTCACGGCTTCCTCCAACCACAGAATGGAGTGATAATAATCTTCCATGTCGTAGGCGACCTGGAAGAAACCAGGAATGGTAAGAGAGAAAGGCCTTAGCAACTTGGGACCACTTTACCTGCAAAAGCACTGGCTAGATGAGGAGTTTTGCCTGCATAATTTTTACTGCTGCCGTTCCTGTGAACCAATGCAAGATTCTAAGTAAGTACAGTGGTCCCTTGGTTCTCAAACTTAATCCGTTCCGGAAGTCTATTCCAGAACCAAAGCGTTCCAAAACCAAGGCGCGCTTTCCCGTAGAAAGTAATGCAAAAGGGATTAATCCGTTCCAGACTTTTAAAAACAAGTCCTAAAACAGCAATTTAACATGAATTTTACTATCTAATGAGACCACTGATCCATAAAATTAAAGCAATAATCAATGTACTGTACTGTGAAATAAATAAGACAGTATTGTAGATGATAGAAATTAAAAGTATTTTTCTTCTTACCTGCACCGATGATAGTCATTGTTTGGATGGGGGGCTTTTATCCATTTCTGCAGGCACACAATCAATCAGTAGCTGAACTGGGTTCCACACAGTCACAAAAACAAATTATCCAAAAAAAAAACCCCTCAAAAACAAAAACGCAAAATAAATAGCAAAAACAAAAGCACCAAACTTAATCCATTCCAGAAGTCCATTTGACTTCCGAAATGCTCAAAAACCAAGGCGCAGCTTCTGATTGGTGCAGGTGCCCCGGAAACAATGGCTGACAGCAGCATCGGACGTTCAGCTTCCAAAAAACATTTGAGAACCAATGTACCACTGTAAAATATATTTTTTAAACTGAATCCCCAAGTTGCTGCCTGATTCTTTGTTAACCAGGGCGAAAAAGGGAGAACCGGTTTACTTTGTAGCTAATTCCTAATTTTGCAGCCTAATTCCCACGCTTTTAATTTGTTGGCAAGTATGGGGTTTTTAACCTACACACTTGGGTGCCTGGAGGGATAAATTGCAATTAATATACATAGCTGCCAAGTACCCCGTTTTCCCTGGGAAACCCCCGTTTTTACTTACCTTTTCCCGGTGGTCCCCCGTATCACTTCGTCTCCCGTTTTTCTCCATTATTTTCTCCTGCCGGTGGCCATTTTTTCCTTTCTGATTTGCCCTTCTATGGGCACCAAAAATGGCCGTCGCCGGCTTCAAAAGTCGCACCTACACATGTCCGGAAGTGCATAGACGCTACTTCCGGTGTCGGTGGCAGCCATTTTTGGTACCCGTAGATGGACAGAGCGACACTGGAAGTTGCATCGACACACTTCCTGACATGCGTAGAAGCGACTTTCGAAGCCGGCGGCGGCCATTTTTGGTGCCCATAGAAGGGCAAAGCGACACCGGAAGTTACGTCGATGCAACTTCCGGTGTCACACGGCTGCTGGTCCCGGATTCTGCAGTCCGGGACTTGGAAGGTAAGAATATGTGGGATGGAACACTGGGGCAGACAAGTCACAACAGTTCCTAGAGTGTCCACTAACAGGAACTCACCTGGAGGGACACCTGACTACAGGTCAGTTCCTGTTCCCTCAGACATGCAAATGAGTTGGATTAGACAAAAAGCCCTAGCCTGCAATCACTCTCTCTCTTAGCTACTTCCTCCCTCGATGAGGACACATCTCCAGAGAATCTCTAGTTAGCATGGTTCTCACTCTAGGCCTGCAGCCAAGAGTGAGACCAAATGGAGTCTTACTTTACTAAGTAGTCTCTAGATGTATATATACTTGTAACTTTTCTAAGCAAGCCTGCCTTTCTGAGATTATGCTGTAACTCAGGATGAAACTGTAAGTAAACTCTATCTTATTTTATAAACACTGTGTTGTGTATTTCTTTTAAGAGGGACAAAGGGGACCTTTGCCAGGAAGTGTAATGTTGAACTATAAAGTGTAATATTGTTATAGAGCAGGCATGTCAAACATGCGGCCCTCCAGATGTTTTGGACTACAATTACCATCTTCCCCAACCACTGGTCCTCTTAGCTAGGGATCATGGGAGTTGTAGGCCAAAACATCTGGAGGGCCGCAGGTTTGACATGCCTGTTATAGAGATTCTAGCGAATCTAACGCACATGCTTTGCTGCGCACAAAAGGGGAATGTCACTCTGCTGATATTGGAAGCTTGCTAACACAAGCTTGGATAGGATCTATCTAATAATATATCCTAATCCACATCCCTAACATTCCCATAAAGGGTTATTACGGCCCAGGACTGCGTATTTTTGTGTATTTTTGAAGGATTGCTTTGGATTGTGATTTTGAACTGAGTAGGATTTTTTCAGTTAGAACTTCCTGGTGAGCACATGGTCTATTGTTCTCCAGTGTGCCTAGGGGATTAGCTACCCCTCCCCTCCCTCAGAGTTTACAGCACTGAGAACTCAGAGGCAGTGAAGATTATTTTGCATTTTGAGATATTTTTAGAGATTTTGATTTTGGAATTTTTGGCAAATTTTTGAATTTTGGCAAAATTTTAGAATTTTGAGATTCCAAGATGGCTTTTGCAGATTTTGATAGTGGAGTTAACCTAGGATTAATGGCTTTAGATGACCACAATTACGTATTTTGGAAACAACGCCTGATAGCATTTTTAGATGCAAGGAATGTTTTGGATGCCATTGAAAATCCTATGCCTACTGGCGAAGCAGAAGAGGATTTAGCAAAGATAGCAACTTGGAAACGCATGAACAGCGAGGCCAGACACATAATTTTGAGTGGACTTCGCAATAAGCATCTAGCGTCAATTAATAGCAGAGATGATGCAGCGCAAATCTTAAAGGATATTGAGCGCAAGTATGGAGCATCTACAAAGAATGAATCCCGCCCCTTTCCACCAAAAGGCGAAAAGAAGGGGGGTCATGGGCGTGCAATGATATTGCAAGAAAGAAATGTAGCTTTCCAGAGCTGTGAAGGAAAGCGCAATAAGTGGCTTCTGGACAGTGCAGCAAGCAGCCATTTCTGTTATAAAAGGGAATATTTCAATGAAATAGACAATAATAAACAGTCTGAGATTGAAATTGCTGATGGAAATGTTATAAAGTCAATAGGTGCAGGATCTTTGAACTTGAATTTCAAAGTGAACAATGAGTCTTTTGATACAACAGTGAGTAATGTTAAGTATGCACCAAAGCTGAACTGTAATCTAATAAGTGTGTCTAGCTTGGACAAGAAAGGTTTTGAAATTATATTTAAAAATGGGCAATGCAATGTGATAAAAGATGGTGAAGTGTTTATTCAAGCCAAACTAATCAATGATGTGTATGAGATTGATATTTCAGAGAATGAGTCTGCAAGGGTTGCACAACCCAGCAGAAAGGATCAACCAGATCTGGAACTCTGGCACAAAAGGCTTGGACACAGGGATACCAACCTTATCCTGAAAATGCAGAAGGAAAATCTGGTAAAAGGTCTACAGGTAAAGAATTGCAGTACACCAATGCCAAACTGTACAACTTGCATAACTGAAAAGGCAGTCAAGCCTTCCTTCCCACGTTGTACAGAGAAGAGAAGCACAAAAGTCATGGACACTGTTCATACTGACCTATGTGGTCCGCTGAATGTACCTTCCCTAGGAAACAATAAGTACATTCTGATATTTATAGATGACTTCTCAAGATATTGTGTTGGATATTTTCTAGAAGAAAAGAGTCAGACACCGGAATTGTTCAAACTGTACTTAAACATGGTGAAGAACAAATTCCAGAGAGCTCCTTCCACCTTAATTTCGGATAATGGTGGAGAGTTTTGCTCACGGCAGATGAAGGCCATCATGGCACAAGAAGGCATAGCACATGTAACTACAGTTGCTTACACGCCTCAACAGAACTCCATTGCTGAGAGAAAGTTTAGGTCTATTATGGAGATGACAAGGTGCATGTTAAAAGAGGCCAACTTGTCACAGAAGCTATGGGGTGAAGCGGCGAATACGGCGATTTATTTGCAAAACAGATTGCCTACAAAGGGTGCAGAACGCACACCATTTGAACTTTGGCACGGGAGAGTCCCAAGTCTGCAGCACATACGTGTGTTTGGAAGTGTCTGTTATTACCACGTGCCCAAAGAGCGCAGACACAAGCTTGACTCCAGAGCAAAAGCAGGTATCCTGGTTGGATATGCTCCTGGAGGAAAGGGATATAGAGTTCTAGATCCAAAGAGTGGCAGAGTAGACCCATACCATGTGGTTCATTTTGATGAACTAGGAAAGTTTGATACAAAGAACACTGTTATTGACTGTTCTAGAGAGTCACCAGATGAAGAGTTTATAAGTTTTCCTTTAGCACAAGGAACTAATATACCTTCTAGTGTCACAACACCCCCTACAGGCGACACCCCAGAAGACGCAGAGGTCCAGACCCCTGGCGGCACCAGAGACGAAGAGGAGGAGCTGTACGTGGACATGCCAGCGTTGGAGGAGGATGAGGATGCTGATGCGGTTGCACAACCAGAGGTCAGATGCTCATCCAGAACCAACAAGGGCGTTCCGCCACTACGACTGTCCTACTTTGCAGGGTCGGCGTCTCCACCAGAACCTTCCACTTGGGAAGAGGTAGAGCAGATGCCAGCCACCGAAGCCAGTCTCTGGAGGAAAGCCGCGCAGGAGGAGATTGACGCACTGCACAAGAACAAGACCTGGACACTCACAGAATTACCTGCTGGTAAGAAAGCAATTGGGAGCAAATGGGTGTTCAAGGTTAAAAGGGGTTCAGAAGGGGAGGTGCAACGTTACAAAGCAAGACTAGTGGCACAAGGTTTTTCACAGCAATATGGCCACGACTATGACCAAGTCTTTGCACCGACAGTAAGATACAATAGCGTAAGATTACTTTTAAGCATCGCAGCATCCAAAGGGATGGAGGTGAAACACATCGATATAGCTACTGCGTTTTTGCATGGGGAAATTTCTGAAGAAATTTACATGAAGCAGCCTAAAGGTTTTATAAAGCCAAATGAGGCACATTTAGTTTGCAAGCTTCAAAAGGGACTGTATGGTTTAAAACAAGCAGCCAGAGCCTGGAACTTGAAATTGCATGGAATGCTGGTGAAACTTGAGTACAAGCAAGGTGAAGCTGACAAGTGTTTGTACACTAAGCAGAGTAATGGACAATTTTCTTATATTCTTGCCTTCGTTGACGACCTTTTAATCGCAACGTCAAATGACAGGGATTATAAAAATGTAGTCCAGCACCTCAACAAGGAAGTGCAAGTGAAGGAATTAGGACCAGTTGAGTATTACCTTGGGATTCAAGTGGAAAGAGAACAGGATGGTTCATTTCTACTTAATCAGAAGCAAAAGATAATTGAACTGTTTGAGAGTATGCAATTGCAGGATGCAAAACCCGTCGACACCCCGATGGCTACAGACTTCTTAAAGAACCAAGAGGATTCGAAGCTGCTGCCAAACAACACAGAGTATCGTTCAGCAATTGGTAAACTTTTGTATTTAGTTACCACATGCAGACCTGATTTAGCCAATGCAGTAGGGATTCTCAGCAGGAAAGTGAGTAGTCCCACTGAGCATGATTGGGTTGGTGTGAAGAGGGTGGTTCGATATCTTAAGGGTACAATGGATTGTAAATTAAAGTTACCAGCTGTCAGTGACCCTAAGCTCATTGGGTACACTGATGCTGACTGGGCGGGTGATAATTCTGATTATAAATCCACAAGTGGGCATGTCTTTATGTATGGGGGCGGAGCTATCACATGGGGCAGTTATAAACAGAAATGTATAGCTTTATCGTCTACAGAATCGGAATATGTTGCGGCTACAGAAGCGTGCAGAGAGATTTCCTGGCTGGACCAACTCCTAACAGACTTTGGCGTGGAGAGAAAGGAACCTATAAGCCTGCTGGAGGACAACCAAAGCTGTCTAAAGCTGGCGCAGAATGAGAAGTTCCTAGCACGCTCAAAACACATAGGGGTCAGGTACCACTACGTTCGCCAGATGATACAAGATGGACTTGTCGAACTGTCGTACTGCTGCACATCGGAGATGACAGCAGACATCCTGACGAAACCCCTGCCAAGACAGAGTTTCCAGAACCTGCGTGTCAAGCTGGGACTCTTGGGTGGTTGAATAAAGTTGCTTATGTTTTGTTTTGTATGTAATGAATGTTGTGAATTGCCTGAGAAGGGGTTTGTGGGATGGAACACTGGGGCAGACAAGTCACAACAGTTCCTAGAGTGTCCACTAACAGGAACTCACCTGGAGGGACACCTGACTACAGGTCAGTTCCTGTTCCCTCAGACATGCAAATGAGTTGGATTAGACAAAAAGCCCTAGCCTGCAATCACTCTCTCTCTTAGCTACTTCCTCCCTCGATGAGGACACATCTCCAGAGAATCTCTAGTTAGCATGGTTCTCACTCTAGGCCTGCAGCCAAGAGTGAGACCAAATGGAGTCTTACTTTACTAAGTAGTCTCTAGATGTATATATACTTGTAACTTTTCTAAGCAAGCCTGCCTTTCTGAGATTATGCTGTAACTCAGGATGAAACTGTAAGTAAACTCTATCTTATTTTATAAACACTGTGTTGTGTATTTCTTTTAAGAGGGACAAAGGGGACCTTTGCCAGGAAGTGTAATGTTGAACTATAAAGTGTAATATTGTTATAGAGATTCTAGCGAATCTAACGCACATGCTTTGCTGCGCACAAAAGGGGAATGTCACTCTGCTGATATTGGAAGCTTGCTAACACAAGCTTGGATAGGATCTATCTAATAATATATCCTAATCCACATCCCTAACATTCCCATAGAATATAGCTTGCTGATCACAACCCTGCCAGCCCTCTGCCTCTTAGCATGCCTTTCAGGTAATCCCACTGACCTCCAGGGGGTCTGTTATTGCCCCCTTTGGGAACCCCTGACCTGCCCCCTCACCTTGCCAATATGGAAACAGTCGTCGGCGGACAGTGAGAAATCCTGGCTGGGGTTGTAGACGTCTGGAAGTGGAGCGTTGCTAACCCTCTGGAACTTCCCTTTGGCCAAGCCCTTCACGCTCAGGGAGTAGACATCTTGCAAGCGCATTACCCCCCGGGCAGCTCCTTCCAGGTCCTCAAAGAGGGGCAAGTCCTCCTCCAGCCGCTGGTAGCCATTCTTCAGTGCTGAGAACAAAAGTTTTTTTTATAAAAAAAAGGTGAAGGATCCCTGGATGGTTAAGTCCAGTCACAGACAACTCTGGGGTTACGGCCAGTGTGGTGTAGTGCTACGAGCGGTAGACTCGTAATCTAGGGAACCGGGTTCGCGTCTCCGCTCCTCCACATGCAGCTGCTGGGTGACCTTGGGCTAGTCACACTTCTCTGAAGTCTCTCAGCCCCACCCACCTCACAGAGTGTTTGTTGTGGGGGAGGAAGGGAAAGGAGAATGTTAGCCGCTTTGAGACTCCTTCGGGTAGTGATAAAGCGGGATATCAAATCCAAACTCCTCCTCCTCCTCCTTCTCCTCCTCCTCTTCTTCCTCCTCCTCCTCCTCTTCCTCCTCCTCCTCCTCTTCTTCTTCTTCTTCTTCTTCTTCTTCTTCTTCTTCTTCTTCTTCTTCTTCTTCTTCTTCTTCTTCTTCTTCTTCTACGGCGCTCATCTTGCTTTCAGCAGACAGCTTTCCAGGTCATGTGGCCAGCAGGACTAAACCACTTCTGGTGCAACCGAACACCGTGACAGAAACCAGAGCACACGGAAACGCCGTTTTACCTTCCCCCCGCAGTGGTACCTATTTATCTACTTGCACTTTGCTGTGCTTTCGAACTGCTAGGTTGGCAGGAGCTGGGACAGTCACAGAGCGAAGGGAGCTCACCCTGTCACAGGGATTCGAACCACCGACATTCTGATCGGCAAGCCCAAGAGGCTCAGTGGTTTAGGCCACAGCGCCACCCGCATCCCTATCAAGGTAAAGGTAAAAGGTAAAGGACCCCTGGATGGTTAAGTCCAGTCAACAACAACTATGGGGTTGTGGTGCTCATCTCGCTTTCAGGCCGAGGGAGCCGGCGTTTGTCCACAGACAGCTTTCCGGGTCATGCAGCCAGCAGGACTAAACCGCTTCTGGTACCATGACGGAAGCCAGAGTACACAGAAACACCATTTACCTTCCCACCGCAGTGGTACCTATTTATCTACTTGCACTGGCGTGCTTTCGAACTGCTAGGTTGGCAGGAGCTGGGACAGAGCAACGGGAGCTCACTCCGTCGTGGGGATTCGAACCGCCGACCTTCCGATCGACAAGCCCAAGAGGCTCAGTGATTTCGACCACAGAGCCACCCGCGTTCCTGCTGAGAACAATACCAACTGCACTCGGATAATGAACATGGAATAATTCCACCTGCTAGTTAGCAGATAAACAACTCTCTCACACACACCTTTTAACCTCCCCACTAGGGCTGAGCACTGAATTGATACATCATCCGAGATCGGTTTGAAGTCCACATTGTGGTAACGGTTTCATAACATGGTGATATATCGCAAATCATGATGTGTGTGTGTTCTAAGTAAAAAATAGTGGTGTGGTATTTGACTCCTAGCAAGTTAGCTAAAATGCATAAGACTGAATCAAACACCTGTTGGAAATAGAAAGAGAAGGAAGGTACCTTTTTTCATTTGAGGTGGTCGTGTAAGATAGTAAAACATTCTGGGAAATGATTGATAATGAATTGGGGGGGAAATGTTGAAAATAACCTTTGTTAAAAAACCAGAAGCTTTTCTTTGAGGTATAATTGGAGAAGAAGTACCCAAAGATCAGGAGGGGAAACTATTTATTTTTGCTACCACGGCTGCCCAAATGGTATATTCCCAAAGAAACAGTCCCAATGAAAGAAGATTGGCAGTTAAAACTGATGGAATATGCAGAGATGGCGAAACCTACCGGAAGAATAAGAGATCAAGATGAGAGCCTTTTTCTAACAGAATGGGGAAAATTTATTGAGTATATGAAGACAAATTGTAAACAATTAAAAACTTTTAGCAGGATTGACATAAATATGAGCAGTAAAAAAATAACTTATAGAGAGTAAAAATATTAAATTTATAAATAGGTTATGCAGTAGGACTGTGATAAAGAATAAAGAACCGCAGAGAGGAGGAGGGGAGGGAAGTCGAAGAAAATTTTGTTTTTGTTTAGTTTTAATTTTTGTTATGGAAGCATTGTAAAATGGAAAAATGGAAAAATAAAAAAATGGAAAAATAAAAAATTACAATTTGGGGGAAACCGTGAAGTGCTTATCACGTCTCTCCTGATTCCTGCTGCCCCTGTTTCTCTGTCCTATAAATGAACAGTTGTAACAATATGTTAAAGGTACAATAAGTAGAAATGCGCCAGTTTTAGGCCCCTAAGTTGCCAGGACTTTACCCTATTCACCTCTATATAGTTCCATTCCTTATTTCAAGCATGGTGATATATCGGTATATTGGGATGTTTAGTTGGTGATGTAGCACAAGGTCAAAAACCAGACATCGCTCAGCCCTGCTCCCCACTTGACCCAAAAGCCTGGGGTCAGGGCAGCTGTTGGTGGATGGGAGCCCCACGTCCTCTTCCAGGGATGGTCAGCAAGGCAAAGCAGGGAGCAAAAGTTTCACGTCCGTCACAGTTGGTCCTCTCCTCCTCCTGCTGGCGGTGCAGCTGCTTACAGCTGTATGATCCCCCCTTGGCGCTTAGCCTTAACAATAGGAACACAGGGAGCAGCCTTCGTAATAAATAATGTTTATTATTATTTTTTCTATTTTGCATTTCAAACTATTCATTTGAACACCCTTAAATCAACGACTTCCCTTCTTCTCTTTCCGTGGTTCATTTTGCATGCCGTACATCCATGCATATTTTACATGACCTAAACCATTCAGTATTCCATCGTTACATGCATCAAAACTTATTTGCACGGTTGAATTTATCTTAATGCTGCCAGCGTTTTTAAATGGACACAATTTCCACCTATATGTTCAGTAAACATTCCCCAGTCTTCTTTAAATGTATGTTCTTCCTCGTTCCCTTATTCTATATGTTAAATCTGCAAGCTGCGCGTATTCCATCAGTTTAAGTTGCCATTCTTCCTTAGCTGGGACCTCGCTCGTTTTCCATTTTGGGGCTAACAAAACACGGGCCTCAGTAGTGTCATACATAAATAAATAACCTTTTTCTGACACCTGGGAATTTCCCTCTGAATTATCCCCAACAAAAAGGACACTGGTTTTCTTTGGAAGTGCCTTTTTTAACAACATCACCTGGCTTGAGAGCAGTACATGTGGAAAGGATCTAGGAGTCTTGGCAGACCACAAACTTGACATGAGTCAACAGTGTGATGCAGCAGCTAAAAAAGCCAATGCAATTCTGGGCTGCATCAATAGGAGTATAGCATCTAGATCAAGGGAAGTAATAGTACCACTGTATTCTGCTCTGGTCAGACCTCACCTGGAATACTGTGTCCAGTTCTGGGCACCACAGTTCAAGGATACTGACAAGCTGGAACATGTCCAGAAGAGGGCAACCAAAATGGTCAAAGGCCTGGAAACGATGCCTTATGAGGAACGGCTTAGGGAGCTGGGTATGTCTAGCCTGGAGAAGAGGTTAAGGAAGGGGTGATATGATAGCCATGTTCAAATATATAAAAGGATGTCATATAGAGGAGGGAGAAAGATTGTTTTCTGCTGCTCCAGAGAAGCGGACACGGAGCAATGGACTCAAGCTACAAGAAAGAAGATTCCACCTAAACATTAGGAAGAACTTCCTGACAGTAAGAGCTGTTCGGCAGTGGAATTTGCTACCAAGGAGTGTGGTGGAGTCTCCTTCTTTGGAGGTCTTTAAGCAGAGGCTTGACAGGCATATGTCAAGAATGCTTTGGTGGTGTTTCCTGCTCGGCAGGGGGTTGGACTGGATGGCCCTTGTGGTCTCTTCCAACTTTACGATTCTATGATTCTAAACACGATGCTCAGCCTTCAGCCAACGTACCTTGGGCGTTCTCGCTGGCTTCTGTGCTGTACACCACGTTCAGCCAGTCCGACTGCAACCTCTTGATAAGTGTGTAGGCCAGTAAAGGGTTAACCACGGTGCTGCCCGCTCCTTGATGCAAGGCCTGGATCTTCCTGTAGAATCTGGTTGGGTAGGAAGGCATGAAGAACGACATGATTCGCAATTAGACAAAATTCAGGGAGAGGGCTATCGAAGGAACTAGCCAGAATGCCTCTCCTCTGCCTCCACAGTTGGGGGCAGCGATACCAGTCTAGTTGTGGCAGCTAGACTAGTGGCTGGGAGCGGCCGCTGAGACCGTATAACACCGGTCCTAAGAGACCTACGTTGGCTCCCAGTACGTTTCTGGGCACAATTCAAAATGTTGGTGCTGCCCTTGAAAGCCCTAAACCAGGGCTTTAAAGGACCAGGTGTGCAGCCTGGGAGTCCGTCTGGACTCACAGCTGTCCATGGAGGCCAGCTCAATTCTGTGTCCAGGGCAGCTGTCTACCAGCTCCATCTGGTACGCAGGATGAGACCCTCCCTGCCCACAGACTGTCTCGCCAGAGTGGTGCATGCTCTGGTTATCTCTCGCTTGGACTAGTGCAATGCGCTCTACATGGGGCTACCTTTGAAGGTGACTCAGAAACTACAACTAATCCAGAATGCGGCAGCCAGACTGGTGACTGGGAGCGGCTGCCGGGACCATATAACACTG
Organism: Zootoca vivipara; assembly: GCF_963506605.1. Classification (NCBI taxonomy): domain Eukaryota; kingdom Metazoa; phylum Chordata; class Lepidosauria; order Squamata; family Lacertidae; genus Zootoca; species Zootoca vivipara. Next base: position 97,405,190 of record NC_083279.1, read on the forward strand.
GTCCTGAAAGACCTACATTGGCTCCCAGTACGCCTCCGAGCACAATTCAAAGTGTTGGTGCCGACCTTGAAAGCCCTAAACGGCCTCGGCCCAGTAGACCTGAAGGAGCATCTCCATCCCCATCATTCTGCCCAGACACTGAGATCCAGCTCTGAGGGCCTTCTGGCGGTTCCCTCCCTGCGAGAAGCAAAGTTACAGGGAACCAGGCAGAGGGCCTTCTCAGTGGTGGCACCCACCCTGTGGAATGCCCTCCCAGCAGATGTCAAGGAAATAAACAACTACAGTATCTGACTTTTAGAAGACATCTGAAGGCAGCCCTGTTTAGGGAAGTTTTTAATGACTGATGTTTTAATGTATGTTTAATCTTTTGTTTGAAGCTACCCAGAGTGGCTGGGGAAACCCAGACAAATGGGCGGGGTATAAATGATAATGATGATGATGATGAATCCCAGTTGCTGGAAACTGCAGGAGTGGAGAGTTGCCTTTGTGTTCGATTCCTGCTTGCGGGTTTCCCGCAAGTCTCTGGTTGGCGAACTGTGAGAACAGGATCCTGGACTTGATGGGCTATTGGCCTGATCCAGTAGGCTCTTCCTATATTTCCTAAACTGCAAACTTTCTTCATACGGGCATCGTTTCCTCCCCAGGGTCATTTTAATTTTCTGAACCTTTTCCAATGGAAATATATATCAAATATGTTTTTACTTGTGGAAACCCAGTAAGGGTTTTTTCGGGGGGGGGGGAAGGTTGTACTCCCTTTCCCTTTCAAAAGAAACAAACAAACAAAAAAACCCCAGCCCTTCTGGTTCACTTTCTATCACACACAGCCAACACCTACAAAAGGGCATGGGAATATTTGCCAAAATGCTGTTTCCAATTGCAATGTTCTCTTGCCAATTTTGCCGTCCAGAAGTTTGGTGGAGAAGGGTTGATTTCCCTCCACACCCACCCCCAGAAAACTGCATAGCGAAAACCTCAAATGAAGAGGGGCTGTTTGGAAAGTGACATGTTTGTGGCTGGTTCTGGCGTGGAGCTGGGCAAGGTGGCTGCCTCAAGCGGCAGATTCTGGGCACCTGTTCCGGTGGATCTGGGTTTAAAAAAATATATGTTGTTGTTTAGTCGTGTCCGGCTCTTCGTGACCCCATGGACCATAGCACGCCAGGCACTCCTGTCTTGCACCGCCTCCCGCAGTTTGGTCAAACTCATGTTGGTAGCTTCGAGAACACTGTCCAACCATCTCGTCCTCTGTTGTCCCCTTCTCCTTGTGCCCTCAATATTTGAAGGCATAGAAGATGGAAGTAGGAAACAACTAGCAAGGAATAGTTGGGAGAGTGCCTTCTGGGAAGCCTCCAGACTGTTGTTGTTTCGGGTGGGATTCCATCACATACTGGCAAATTCAGGTCCTTCAAATAAATGTGTTTTGGAGCTCTTGTGCAACAAACCAGCTATCGATTTATGGGCTACTTTAAAACGAGGATGCATTTTAAATTTGAAACTGTCTTTTAACTCGTATTTTAATTAATTGTTTCAGTAGCACCTTAAAGACCAACTAAGTTTTTATTTTGGTATGAGCTTTCATGTGCATGCACACTTCATCAGATACAACAATGACAGCTCCCTTTCTCAAGCTCTGGGAGGAAGACCTTTCATTGCCTACAGACAGCCACCCAATCTTAAACAACTCCTCACCCACAATAATACAACCACCAGACTTAACATGGACACTGGTACCAGAGCCTGCAATAAACCCAGATGCCAACTTTGCTGCCACATACACCCAGACAACACCATTACTGGCCCCAACAACATCAAACATACCATCTCAGGACTATTCAATTGCTCATCTTCTAACATTGTGTATGCCATCAAATGCCAACAGTGCCCTTCAGCTCTCTATATTGGACAAACAGGCCAAACCCTACACCAAAGGATAACATAGCTGCCAAGTTTTCCCTTTTCTCACGAGGAAGCCTATTCAGCATAATGGAAAATCCCTTTAAAAAAGGGATAACTTGGCAGCTATGAAGGATAAATGGACATAAATCTGACATCAGGAACCACAAGACAGAGAAACCAGTAGGAGAACACTTCAATCTCCCAGGACATTCTATACAAGATCTCAAAGCAGCTGTTTTATTACAGAAATTAAATTCAGAAACAGACTGGAAAGAGAAGTTGATGAATTGCAACTCATTAGCAAGCTTAAAACCATGGAGCCACCTGGAATGAACAAAGACATAGGATTCTTATCTCATTATACATGATCAAGCTTTCCTTAGCACCTCAGCCCTTGCTTCCCCCCCCCCCCGCAAGACCAATTGCAGTCATTAACAGTCGTTAACAGTCATCAACAGGTTTACCACTCCTATCAGCCCATCACCCATTCCCATCACCCCACCCCCACCCTCTGAATATACATAAGGGTCTGGTTGCTTCTGTTTCAAGTGTATCTGAAGAAGTGTGCATGCACACGAAAGCTCATACCAAAATAAAAACTTAGTTGGTCTTTAAGGTGCTACCGAAGGAATTTTTTTAATTTTTTTATTTTGTTTCGACTCAGACCAACACGGCTACCTACCTGTAACTAATTAATTGTTGTTCTTTCTTTTACATTTTATTGTAATTTGATTGGTGTCAGCTGCCCTGAGCCCGGTCTTGACTGGGAAGGGCGGGGTATAAATAAATTATTATTATTATTATTATCCCCAAATACCAGACTTTGTTATCCGGAAAGCAGTGAGAAAATGTGCTGGGAATTGTGGGATAACATTTGCTTTGAGTCAATATCGGGCTCCCTCATACTGCCGATGAATGGGGATAGTTTTTGCACCTCCATTCATTCTCCTTTGTCTTTATCAGTTGCTCCTCCAAATCTCTGTCTCCCCCTCTCCAGATCTTCGGACATGCTGGCAGGTGCCAACAGGAGTATGCCAACGGCTGGAGAATCAGAGGTTCCCCGTTCCCGTTTTAACTAGAGATGGCAGGGATTGAACCTAGGATGTTCGGAGGGCACAGCAGACACCCAGAATAGCACTAACACAAAACTAACGAAACTGGCAAAATGGATTTCAACAGGGACAAATGTCAGGTTCTGCATTTAGGCAGGAGTAACCAGATGCACAAAGATACGACTTGACAGCAGTACATGTGGACAGGATCTAGGGGTCTTGGTGGATCAAAAGCCGAATGTGAGTCCCCAGTGTGATGCAGCAGCAACAAAAGCGAATGCTGTTCTAGGCTGCATCAACAGAAGTCTAGGGTCCAGATCGAGGGACATAATAGTCCCACTCTGTTCTGCCTTGGCCAGACCACACCTGGAGTCCTGTGCCCAGTTCTGGGTACCACATTTCCGAGCACAATTCAAAGGGCTGGTGCTGACCTTGAAAGCCCTAAACGGCCTCAGCCCAGTATACCTGAGGAGCGTCTCCACCCCCATTGTTCAGCCCAGACACTGAGGTCCAGCTCTGAGGGCCTTCTGGCAGTTCCCTCCCTGCGAGAAGCAAAGTTACAGGGAACCAAGCAGAGGGCCTTCTCGGTGGTGGCGCCCGCCCTGTGGAATGCCATCCTGTCGGATGTGAAGGAAATAAACAACTATCTGACTTTCAGAAGACATCTGAAGGCAGCCATGTTTAGGGAAGTTTTTAATGTTTGATGTTTTATCGTGTGTGTTTTTTTATATTCTGTTGGGAGCCACCCAGAGTGGCTGGGGAAACCTAGCTAGATGTGTGGGATATATTATTATTATTATTATTATTATTATTATTATTATTATTATTATATTGACTGACTGGAAGGTATGCAGAAATCTGGAAACTGGGCCGTATGAGGAACGGTTGAAGGAGCTGAGTATGTTTAGCTTGGAAAAGAGGAGACTGAGAGGGGATATGACAGCCGTTTTTAAATATCTTGACGGGCTGTCTGTCCCATGGAGGATGGAGCAAGCTTGTTTCCTTCTGCCCCAGAGGGTGGGTGGGACCCAAACCAATTCATTCAAATGACAAGAAAGGAGATTCTGGCTAAGCACTAGGGTAGTAAGAACTGTTTAACAGCAGAATTGAGTTTTTGAACCAGAGTTTGGAAGGCCATCTGGTAGGGATCTAAAAAAAAATTCCTTCCAGTAGCACCTTAGAGACCAACTAAGTTTGTCATAGGTATGAGCTTTCGTGTGCATGCACACTTCTTCAGATACGAAGATTCTTGTGCATGCACACAAAAGCTCATACCTATGACAAACTTAGTTGGTCTCTAAGGTGCTACTGGAAGGAATTTTTTTATTTTGTTTTGACTACGTCAGACCAACACGGCTACCTACCTGTAACTGGTAGGGAGGGATCTGTTCTCCTTGCATTGCAGGGGATGGACTCGGAGGTCCCTCCAACCCTATAATTCTATACCTGGCAGGGATTATCCAGCTGCGATTCTCTGCATTGCAGGGGGTCAGACTACACGACCCTTGGGGGTCCCTTCCAGCTCTACGATTCCACCCTCCCGTGCTTGATCCCCGCCAACAGAGCCCCCGGCTCTTACCTCCGGAGGTCCTCCAGCCTCTTGGCTTCCTCTTCGAGGTAGGTGTGCAAAAAGCGGAGGAGCTCCCTCTCGGTCCTGAGCGCCTGGTGGATGCTCAGCATGGAAGTGTACGTCTCCGCATGGACACACTGCGAGAGAGCGGCCAAGAGAGCAGCCACTGCAGCCGCCGCTGCGAGCCACAGCATCGCCTTGCTCTTCTGGACAATGCCCCTGTCGCTCGCCTCCGCCTTCCTTTCCTCCCTTCCTCTCCCCTAGGCTGGGATCCAAAATCTCCCCCCTCCTGCTGCACCCACCCGGCTCCCCCAGTGCCACCCAGCAGCCCCTCTCCCGAAGCCAGCAGGGACCGTCGGTGGTGTCATGGGCGCAACCACAGCATCCCTTGGCGCTGTTGCTGCGCGCCCTCGCCTCGGTCCTCCTCCACCTCCTCCTCTGGAATCTCGCCCTGAGCTGCGAAAGCCAAAAAGGCACCGACTTGAATCTCTCTCTCTTTCTCTCGCAGCAGCAGCAGCAGAAATGAGCTGAATGGAAACCAGATGGGGAAAGAGGCAGTAAAAGCCGCTGGAAGCCAAGGCTGGCTGTGCGTTTTTCTCTCCCTCTCCAGCCTCTGCGAAGCTCTGGCAAGGATGGCTGGCTGGCAGGCTGCTCAGCAATTTGTCTCTCTCCCTGTCTACTCCAGGATTGAAAATGGGGTGGGAGGGGAGACGGGGAAGCCCTCCCTTGGTTCAGAGGCAGAGAATGTGCTTTAACAACAACAAAAACAACAACAAAAACAAAAACAACAACAACAAGAAGACAGGTAGACCACAAACTTGACATGAGTCAACAGGGTGATGCAGCAGCTAAAAAAGCCAATGCAATTCTGGGCTGCATCAATAGGAGTATAGCATCTAGATCAAGGGAAGTAATAGTACCACTGTATTCTGCTCTGGTCAGACCTCACCTGGAGTATTGTGTCCAGTTCTGGGCACCACAGTTCAAGAAGGATACAGACAAGCTGGAACGTGTCCAGAGAAGGGCAACCAAAATGGTCAAAGGCCTGGAAACGATGCCTTATGAGGAACGGCTTAGGGAGCTGGGTATGTTTAGTCTGGAGAAGAGAAGGTTAAGGGGTGATATGATAGCCATGTTCAAATATATAAAAGGATGTCATATAGAGGAGGGAGAAAGGTTGTTTTCTGCTGCTCCAGAGAAGCAGACATGGAGCAATGGATTCAAACTACAAGAAAGAAGATTCCACCTAAACATTAGGAAGAACTTCCTGACAGTAAGAGCTGTTCGACAGTGGAATTTGCTGCCAAGAAGTGTGGTGGAGTCTCCTTCTTTGGAGGTCTTTAAGCAGAGGCTTGACAGGCATATGTCAAGAATGCTTTGATGGTGTTTCCTGCTTGGCAGGGGGTTGGACTGGATGACCCTTGTGATTCTATGATTCTAGGTAATAATAATGCAGGTAAAAATAATAAATTATTATTTATACCCCGCCCATCTGGCTGGGTTTCCCCAGTCACTCTGCGTGGGTTTCAACAAAATATGAAAGGTAAAGGTAAAGGACCTGTCAGGGGTGTTGCTGGCTACCCTCGAGCAACCACGCTCCAAACCAGGCACCCCCAAACTTTGGCCCTCCAGATGTTTTGGACTACAATTCCCATCTTCCCCAACCACTGGTCCTGTTAGCTAGGGATCATGGGAGTTGTAGGCCAAAACATCTGGAGGGCTGCAGTTTGGGGATGCCTGCTCTAAACCATCTTGTCTTTAAGACTTTTATTGTGAATATTATTTACAGTGCAAGAGCTTCATGAAAACATGTCTACTCAGTATCATCAGATTCTCCCAATGGCGCCTTTCGGCTCCTCCCCCAGCAGAGTAGTTAGGGGACCCCAAATCTCTGCCCCCTGCGTTTGTGGGCCGCTGATCACCTCGGTTCCGGGGTGAATTTGAAAGGACACCCCTCTGATGTTTCCCCCTAGAAACCTCTGCTGGCCCCTCCTCCCTTGCTGGTATCACAGGCTGGAGGCAGTGCTCCTGGACGCTGCCTGAATCCTGCCCCACTCTGCTCATTTCCTCCTTCCTGTCTCCTGCCCCTCCGCCATTGGAAGAACTGGAGTTGATGAGGGGTGGCTGTTCCCTGTAAGCCCACCCCCTTACAGGACCCCTGCGGCGCTCATCTCGCTTTACTGCCCAAGGGAGCCGGCATTTTTCCGGGTCATGTGGTCAGCATGACAAAGCCGCTTCTGGCCAAACCAGAGCAGCGCACGGAAACGCCGTTTACGTTCCCGCTTGGAGCGGTACCTATTTATCTACTTGCACTTTGACATGCTTTCAAACTGCTAGGTTGACAGGAGCTGGGACCGAACAACAGGAGCTCACCCCGTCGCGGGGATTCGAACCGCCGACCTTCCCATCGGCAAGCCCTAGCCTCAGTGGTTTAGTCCGCAGTGCCACCTGCAAAATATTAGAATACAATAATTCATCAAATATTATAAAGCTTCCCTAAACAGGGCTTGGCATGCAGGAGGTTTGATCTTTGATGAATTTAAGGCTCCCACCTGGAATCATGAAGGAGAAGGGTATGGCTAGTTCCTAGCCATAATGCCAATACTGGAGGCAGCAGCAATGCTTCTGAATTCCAGTTGAGAGAATTGCAAAATTGTAGCGTTGGAAGGGTGAACCTGAGGATCATCTAGTCCAACCCCCTGCAGGGCAGAAATCTTTCGCCCAAAATGAGGCTCGAACCCGCGACCCTGAAGTCTCATGCTCTTCAGAGAACAAGAAGAGGCCATCCTTGAATAGGATTGGAAACTATTTGTAGATTATTTTTTAAAAAAATAATAATACTGTAAACATGTTAAAATGTGAGTCGGTTTGGAGTAAGCTCGTCAGTAAAAATTGTTATGAGAATAAAATGGTTTGAAGAACGATTGCAATTATTATAATATGCAGCAGTAAGAGATAATTTGAGGAAACCATGGAAGGGTAGTAAAGTAACAAGAAATAATTTGGTGTATCGGTTAATTAATTGTATTGTATTTTTCCTGTTTTTTGAAGATTTGAAAACTTATACTTTGTTGTTGTTGTTGTTGTTGTTGTTGTTGTTGTTGTTAAAAGAGTCTCATGCCCTACCAACAGAGCTATTCTGGAAAACACCAGCAAGGGGGAAAGGCTCGTGTTCGAATTCTGCCTTGCCAGTTTCCGACAGGCTCTGTGAGACTGGGATGCTGGACTACATTGGGCCATGGATTCAGCAGGTGCTCCTTAGATTCTGCATGCTGCTGCCAACAGTGTAGAGCGGTAGATCCCAATTGGTGGTCCGTGGATCCCAGGAGGTCTCCATGGCACCATTCACATAACAAAAACTACCACAGAGATATCAACATTTCCGAAAGGAGGGGGTCCGTGGCTTGGCTTTTGAAAAACAGGGGCTCTGCGCTACTTAGCTAATTGGGAACCTAAATAGGGAGCTAGGTGGATAAGGCAGCCTGGTCCGTGTGTCTGGAGATCCTGGGCTGCCCAGACGACAAGACCCCCCTCTCGGCCTCGCTGATGGGGTCCAAGGGAAAGCAGAGCAAGACATTTGGCACCAGCTTGTCTGCAGCACTTGCCGGAAGGAGGCGTACAAGGTGCATGCTTCTGAATCGCAATTGCTGGAAACCACAGGCAGTGACGGATTTAAAGATAAAGGGACCCCTGACCATTAGGTCCAGTCGTGGACGACTCTGGGGTTGTGGCGCTCATCTCGCGTTATTGGCCGAGGGAGCCGGCGTACAGCTTCCAGGTCATGTGGCCAGCAGGACTAAGCCGCTTCTGATGAACCAGAGCAGCACACGGAAACGCCGTTTACCTTCCTGCCAGAGCGGTACCTAGTTATCTACTTGCACTTTGTGCATTCAAACTGCTAGGTTGTCAGGAGCTGGGACCGAGCAACGGGAGCTCACCCCATCGCGGGGATTCAAACCACCAACCTTCTGATCGGCAAGCCCTAGGCTCTGTGGTATAAGCTAAACAAACGATAGCTTAGGGCCCCACTCTCTTGCCCCCCCCCAATATACTTCTTAATTGTATTTCGCTATTAATATGCTTCTTAATTGTATTTCAGTTCAACAATTACTTTCGTAAAATAAATAATTTGTTATGTGCAGATGGTTCTAGATACCTATTAGGTCCATAAATTACCATATAGCATCTATTCAACACAAAAAGCAACGACCATTTGGACATATAAAGGGCCCCATTACCTTCAGTAGCTGAGGGCCTCATCAAACCTAAATCCGGCCCTGACCGCAGGAGGGGAGAGTGTTGTGCTCAAAGCCTATTTGCAGGTTTCCCTTGGGGGCATCTTGTTGGCCACTTTGGGAAGAGGATTCTGGACTTAGAACCATAGAATCTTAGGAGTTGGAAGGGACCCCGAGGGTCATCTAGTCCAACCCCCTGCAAGGCAGGAATCTCGGCTGAATCATCCGTGACAGGTGGACATCCAGCCTCTGCTTAAGAACCTCCAAGGAAGGAGAGCCCACCACCTCCGGAGGGAGATCGTTCCACTGTCAAACAGCTCTTACCATCTGAAAGTTCTTCCTAACTTTTAGTTGGAATCTCCTTTCTTGTAACTTGAAGCCATGGGTTCGAGTCCTACCCTCCGGAACAGGAGGAGCAGAACTTGATAGGTCATTGGTTTGACCCAGTAATTTCTTGCTGGAGATTCTATCCTGCCAGCTGCTTTCATTTGCTCTACGTTTCTGAGAGGTAAACACCGTCAGAAGCCTGTGTGCCAACGATGGAGGCGATGCCCTGAAATTCTCAGCAAAAAAATCCCTGAGCTTTGCAGGCAGTTATCCTTGGGATCCGAACATGAATGCCTATGGTGCCCCCTCGTGGGAAGCTCTTGCATAACAAGCAGAGCATATCTGCTAGGCCAGGGATGAATGTATGTATGTGCATTTTGGGGGGGCCTTTGGGTTTCCAGAGGTGTGAAAGATTCCGCCGCTGTCCCCTAAATCTCTGCTCACCATCAGAATTACTAGGCTGCCTTTTAGAGTATAAACAAATATTTCCTAAAATGTTGGACTGCTTCTGATAATAATAATATTTTTCAGATTCAGTGGACCCTCTGGATATGAATGTACTGTAATTCGTTTTGGGGGTTCGTATGCACCCTGAAAATTCCGTAAGCAGAGGTGCTGCTTCTGTGCACGTGCACAGTGCGATAGAGCACTTCTGCGCATGTGCGTGGTGCGCAGAGCACCTCTGCGCATGCGCGCACCGTGAAACCCAGAAGAATACACTTCCGGGTTTGCCACATTCGCAACCCAAAAGTTCGCAACCTGAGGGTCCACTGTATTTAAATACAGCTATCATATCTCCTCTCAGTCTCCTCTTTTATAGCTCTCTGACCGCAGGCAGTCTCCCCAGAGTGGTGCATGCTCTGGTTATCTCCCGCTTGGACTACTGCAATGTGTTCTATGTAGGGCTACCTTTAAAGGTGACATGTAAACTACAACTAATCCAGACTGCGGCAGCTAGATGGGTGACTGGGAACGGCTGCCGGGACCATATAACACTGGTCCTGAAAGACCTACACTGGCTCCCAGTACGCCTCCGAGCACAATTCAAAGTGTTGGTGCCAACCTTGAAAGCCCTAAACGGCCTCAGTCCAGTATACCTGAAGGAGCGTCTCCACCCCCATTGTTCTGCCCGGACACTGAGGTCCAGCTCCGAGGGTCTTCTGGCGGTTCCCTCCCTGCAAGAAGGGAGGTTACAGGGAACCAGACAGAGGGTCTTCTTGGTAGTGGCTTCTGCCCTGTGGAACGCCCTCCCAGCAGATGTCAAGGAAATAAACAACTATCTTACTTTTAAAACAAAATTTAAAAAATCCTTCCAGTAGCACCTTAGAGACCAACTAAGTTTGTCATAGGTATGAGCTTTCGTGTGCATGCACACTTCTTCAGATACACTGAAAAAGAAGTCACCAGACCCTTATGTATAGTCAGAGGGTGGGGGTGGGGTTATTACTCAGAAGGGTGGTGGGAATGGGTGATTGGCTGATAGGAGTGGTAAACCTGTTGATGACTGTTAACAACTGTTAACGACTGCAATTGGTCTTGCAGGAAAAACAAGGGGTGAGGTGCTAAAGAAAGCTTTATCATGTATAATGATAAAAGACATCTGAAGGCAGCCCTGTTTGGGGAAGTTTTTTAATGTTTGATGTTTTATCATGTTTTTAATATTCTGTTGGGAGACGCCCAGAGTGGCTGGGGAAACCTAACCAGGTGGGCAGGGTATAAATAATAAATTGATGATGGTGATGGTGACGAACCCTCTTAATGAATCAAATAAGCCTGGCAATGACAAGGCAAGCAGACTTTTCTACAACGAAGGTCATGGGATGTGCCCAAGGCCAGAAAAGGGGAGAGAAAAGCGTGAATAGAGTACAGTTTTGCTGATTTGCTAGATTTCTGCTTTGTGCTATAATAAGGGCTCGCGCATGCCCAGACAGCAGTGTTTGAAACCAGACATTGCCAACCTGGGGTTCCCCTCGTGTTTTTATTATGACGTTTCGTATGCCACCGCTCCAAGGAGCTCAAGGTGGCCTGGGTCTCCCTCTCCATATCCTCCCAACAACCCTGCGAGGTAGGTGAAACTGAGTGGCAGCGACTGGCTGCAGGGTCATCTAGTAAGTTTCATGGCTGACCTCTGCTTGCCCGCTTGGGTGTGGGCACCGATGAATTCAGCAGAATTGAGTTTGGAGTAAACATGCATACGGTCAGGCTGTACACAATGCTGTAGCTAATTCCTAAATCCGGGCCTGAGTCACGATGCGGCCAAAGTGTGTGCCAAAGCCCACCTTTTTGCAGAGGGGGCCCCAAAGGCTAAATGTCCAGGCAGCCGGGACGGGTGGACGGGAGCTGGCAGAAATATTAGCACCCGATCTATGCAGAATCATGAAAGCGTTCGGACCAAAGCTGCTTCTCTTGCTGGCGCTACTGGCATTCATCGGTAAGTATCTTCCATTGACCAGATGCAAACGGAGGTCTGTTTTGCAAGGAAATATCTCAACTTGTCATGGGAGAAATAGTCCTTGTTGAAATAATAATAATAATAATAATAATAATAATAATAATAATATATCATTTATACCCCAGCCACTCTGGGCGGCTTCCAACAAAACATTAAATACAATAATCTATTAAACATTAAAAGCTTCCCTAAACAGGGCTGCCTTCAGATGTCTTCTAAAAGTCAGTTCTTTTTCTCTTTGACATCTGATGGGAGGGCGTTCCACAGGGCAGGTGTCACTACCAAGAAGGCCCTCTGCCTGGTTCCCTGTAACCTCGCTTCTCGCAGGGAGGGAACCGCCAGAAGGCCCTCGGCGCTGGACCGCAGTGTCCGGGCAGAACGATGGGGGTGGAGATGCTCCTTCAGGTATACTGGACTGTATCATTAAATTTAGGGCTTTAAAGGTCAGCACCAACACTTTGAATTGTGCTCGGAAACGTACTGGGAGCCAATGTAGGTCTTTCAGGACCAGTGTTATGTGGTCTCGGTGGCTGCTCCCAGTCACCAGTCTAGCTGTCGCATTCTGGATTAGCTGTAGTTTCCAGGTCTCCGCCGCGCGAGCCAGGCTGGGGGGTGCCGGGGGGATCCATTGCACCAGGGCGCCAGGTATGCTGAAGACGGGCCCGGCTGGACATATAAAGGGTCTCATCAAACCTAAAATCTGGCCCTGGCTAGGATTGACAACGCTGAAAAAGATGGAGCAACGATCCGAATCGGTGCAAGGCATTTGTACCAAGCTATTTTGTATCTTTCTGTTGTGCACTGCCGCGGGATGGTTGGATAAAGGGCAGTGTACAAATTCAATTAATTAATTAATTAAGAAGACAACTTAATATTTACTAAAGTTTTATTATTATTTTATTTATACCCACCATCTGGCTGGGTTGCCACTATTCAATAATAATAAAATAGAGCCGTTTCCATCAATTTTACATAAAACCAGTGTGGTTTTTTTCTGGGGGGGGGGCAGGGGTACGCAAACCCCTAAACATTTTGTGAATCTAAGTTTGGCCTCATTGAGGGGCAGTATTTCAACAGGAGTAGGAAAATGGGAGTACCCCTAAACATTTTTTTAAAGAAAAAAAGCACTGCATAAAATCATAGAATGCAAGAGCATATACAGGTGAAACTCGGAAAATTAGAATATCTTCGAAAAGTGCATTTATTTCAGTAATGCAACTTAAAAGGTGAAACCAATATATGAGATCGATGCATGACATGCAAAGCAGGATATTTATTTGTTGTAACTGTAATTATTTGTCTTTAGGCGGGTCAATTATAAATGGAATGTAATTAATGAAATGTAATTAATGAAATGTAATTAATGAAATGTAATAGCGATGTTTATTTTCGTATTATTGTAACTATTTGTTGTATTACTGTGGAATTTCCAAAAGAAAGCATTTGTAAAAATTAAAATTAAAATAAAAAGTTGCATTACTGAAATGAATGCACTTTTTGACGATATTCTAATTTTCCGAGTTTCACCTGTACACACACACACACACACACACACCAGAAAACAACTAACTACCGGTAGATGTATTGCCAATTGTCTGCATAAGCCTGAAGGAATAGAGAAGTTTATATGTTTAAAGCCCACCTTGAAACATGAAGGATTTCTGCCAGAGGATTAGCAGGGCATGGAGATTTGGGTGTGTGTTTCTGGAGGAACCAAAGCTTTTTTTTTTTTAAGGCAGACCCACTGCGCTGCTACGCAAAGTGTTTTGGACCGAGCCTGCAACCTTTTGCGTGCCAGGCTCAACCATCAAGCAGCGGTACCTCTCAGGGCAGAATATTGGATGGTGTTGAGTTACACTGAATATTTCCTTGGGATGCCACACAAGGTGGCTCCAGGCGAGGGCTTAATACAGTATTGCAAATGGTCAGTAGGGAGGGTGGCAACATGAGAACGGGGCCTTCTCTGCAGTGGCTCCCTGTCTGTAGAATGCTCTCCCCAGGGAAGTTCGTCTGGCGTCTTCATTGCACACCTTTTTAACCAGGCCTTTGGCTGATCTTATTGACATCCAATAGCCTTTTAGAATGTGGCTTTTTTTGGGGGGGGGGGTTATTAGGTTATTGGTTTTGGTTTGAATTTATATGTTGTGATCTTGTTGCAAAACACCCTGAGACCTCTGGGTATAGGGCCGTGTATACTGTATTTTTCCATGTATAAGACTCGGGTTTTTTCCCTTTAAAATAATGTCACAAATTAGGGGGCGTCTTATACACAGATACATCATCCCCCCCATTTTCTGAAATCTGAGTTCCCCCCCAATGTCTTATACATGGGGGCATTGTATAGACGGAAAAATACGTAAGTTGAATAAATAAAGTAATAGAATATTCAGTTTCTCACTTTTCCAAACTAAAATGCAGTTCTTTGCATTTCTGCATTGATCTGTGATTTTTTTTTAAAAAAAAATCCTCATAAAAATTGGTCAACATTTTAGTCCAAATCTCTCTTTGATATCATTATACTTCCAAACCTGTTTACTGAGCATTCTTCCTGATTTGTTTGTGCAGTTTGAACTGGTCTATTTAATGAGTATTCATCCTAGTTTGTTTCCGGGGGGTGGGGTTGATGACATTTCATCAAAACAAATGGTATCCCACAATTTCCTTTGCATTTTCCCAATACTTTCCTTATCACAAAACTTTGATATTTTTTTTTGGGGGGGGAGTGGGCTCGTTGCTTAAAAGTGCCAATTCAGATTTAATGTTGTGGCCTGAATTTGCTGGTGTATGCGTCCACCCTGGGAATGCCTTAGGACCACCACTAAAATATATGCAGAATTTCATAGAATCATAGAGTTGGAAGAGACCACAAGGGCCATCCAGTCCAACCCCCTGCCAAGCAGGAAACACCATCAAAGCATTCTTGACATATGCCTGTCAAGCCTCTGCTTAAAGACCTCCAAAGAAGGAGACTCCACCACACTCCTTGGCAGCAAATTCCACTGCCGAACAGCTCTTACTGTCAGGAAGTTCTTCCTAATGTTTAGATGGAATCTTCTTTCTTGAAGTTTGAATCCATTGCTCCGTGTCCGCTTCTCTGGAGCAGCAGAAAACAACCTTTCTCCCTCCTCTATATGACATCCTTTGATATATTTGAACATGACTATCATATCCCCCCTTAACCTTCTCTTCTCCAGGCTAAACATACCCAGCTCCCTAAGCCGTTCCTCATAAGGCATTATTTCCAGGCCTTTGACCATTTTAGTTGCCCTCTGGACACATTCCAGCTTGTCAGTATCCTTGAACTGAGGTGCCCTGAACTGGACACAGTATTCCAGGTGAGGTCTGACCAGAGCAGAATACAGTGGTACTATTACTTCCCTTGACCTAGATGCTATACTCCTATTGATGCAGCCCAGAATTGCATTGGTTTTTTTAGCTGCTGCATCACACTGTTGACTCATGTCAAGTTTGTGGTCTACCACAAACAATTTCTAAGCAATTTCAATTGCTTGGCTAAACATGTGCTTGATCTCAGTTGTGTTCACTCTAAGAACACCCCTGTGATAAATCTCTCAAATAGAAGCCCAGCTGAATCACACTGGTTTAGACTGCAGGCACCATTCGAGAAACGGACAATCCATCCTTTGTAAAAAATATTGGCTGGGAAGAGCAGCTGCAACGGAAAAAAATGTCTGGGCTTTGTGAGCCAATCTGTGGGAATTAATTGGGGCAACACAACATTAGTTCCGGCACTCAGGATCTATCAACAACCCCTCTCTGTGTGAAAATGGGCCTGCTTTATTTGTTTATTCCATTTACAAAATATTCCTACACAACACAAAACCAACAAGAAAACAACCTCTGTAAAAAAAGAAGACGACGAAATACGTTGCGATTCAGTAGAAAGCTGGTGACATTAAATGGCGACCCGGCCCACTCATTGCACAAATGGGACATTTGTCCCGCTGCTAGGGATGCCCCTTGTTCTCCTACACCCTTGTGCAAATTAATTGAAATAAACAATGTAGTTTATTGTACAAAACTCACATATACGTACATTAGTAACGGATATGACCTCCACTATTTTAAAGCAGCATTTGAACACGGTTTGGCATAGAGTCTACTGTACTAGTTTCGAACAGTCACTGTTGATTTTCAGATCCCTGTACCACACTTGAATCAGCGCCTGAATGAGCTTCTCTATAGTCATACAGTCTACAGCATGGAGGCGACTTTTCCATATAGCCCACAAATTCTCAATGGGATTTACGTCTGGGGAATTCCCTGCCCAATCAAGTACCTGTATTTGCTGCTCTGTCCTGAATTTCTTCACCACTTTCGATGTGTGACAGGGGGCTAGGTCCTGCTGCAATATCCCAGTACCATCAGGATCAGGGCCGTCCCTAGGCCCGGGCTGGGTGGCGGTAGGCGCCAGGGCGTCTGGCCATCAGGGGCGCGGAAGGGGTGCCGAACGCTGGTGTCTGCCTCCACACGCCTCTGCTGTTGAGTGGCTTCAGGCAGCTCTCCAGAGGCGCGCGGGGAGTGCTGGCCTGGGGCCGCCTGAACAGCTGAGAGGCGCAGCACGGCGGCTCCAGGCTCGCGCTCCCCGTGCACCTCTGGAGCTTCGAGCGGGAGCCTGGGGCTGCCTCCTCCATGCCTCCTCCATGCCTCTCAGCTCCCCACACGCCCCTCCTGCCCGCCTCACTCACGGGGGGGGGGCACCGGAGGGATCTTGGCACCAGGGCGCCAGATATGGTTAAGACGGCCCTGATCAGAATACCTCTTTTCCAGCTCTGGAATAACTTTCTTTTGTAGAACCTCAACATATTGTGGCGAGCGCATCATTCCTTCTGTTGGCTGCAGGCTTCCGACACCATAATGACCAACTGACTTTCCGTGTTTGTTTTGAGTACAGGATTACGAGTAAGATAGAAAGCAGGCTTTGTTTCAATTAATTTGCACAAGGGTGTAGCTGCTTTGCTCCCACCCTACAATCATCTTGCTGGTCCAGTGGGAGGGAAGGAGAATTACCAACCGTTTACCAACAGCAGGGTATGGTCCTCTGCCCCGAAACCCCGAAGCAGCTCAGTGGCAGAGCACTTGCTCTGGATGCACCCCCAGATTTGATTTCCATCACCTGAACAGCCAAGAAAGCGCCCCCCCCATCTCAAACCTTGGAGACCTGCTGCCAGCCAGAGTTGGCAATACTGAGCTGGGTGCCCCAATGGTTTGACTCGGTATAAAAGCAAGTCCCCACATTCCAAGTCCTGGATGAGAAATGGGAGATGGGAGGTTGGTGAGAAAACGGGGCAAGCGACTGGCAAGGTCCTCTGGCGAGTTTCAAGGCTGAGCAAGGATTTGAACCCTGTTCTCCCATGCCCCGTCTACAACCACTGGACCACACTGGCCTGCAAACCCCCTTTAGGCCTGGATATGACTTCACCTGCCCCACACCTGATGTCATACCTAGGGCCTGGGGCTAGAGGTTCCTCAACCCTGATCTAGAACCCTTTCACTGTAGTGACAACCGGAGAAGTCTAGGAGGTCTAACTGCAGGCTGGATTAGCCAGAGTTTGGGGGCTGGAAGGAACATGAGCATGCTCATCCATGGGGGCTCACCCTCCTGCAAGCCTCCAATATATACCTGCTGCTCACAGGTGACCAACACCTGCATTGGAAGAAGCCTCCTTCTTCCAATGTCTTTACGCCTCTGATTGGGTTAGGAGAGGGTTACCGCCTTTAACCATTGTTGTGACTTCCTATACCCAAGCTGGACAGGAGATGGGGATCCCACTGATCACAAGGACCTGTGGGAGTTGGAGAGGTCTCTGCCGCCGCTCCTGCCTGGCTCACGAGATCCACCTTGGCATTCACGGCTGCCCACGTCACTATAGGTATGGCTGTTCTCCTTGTGGTGTAGCCTTATTAGCTGATAAGGGTTCTTAAGTTGCGCCCAGGCAGGGACAGAGACAGTCAATAACGACACCGGGGTTGAGTTCCATTCAGAGAAAGAGTTTGATTCTTAAATTTAAGAGACTCTTGGTGATCAGCTCACGACAAGAGTAAAGAAACACAAATTTGCAAACATTCTTATACACTTCTTGGGCTCCTTTCCCCCTCCTCTGTAAATGTGCGCACGCAAGGGGGTCACAAGTACATATAAGGAAGATCCGTGTCCGGTCCTGTGCATAAACACACGCTGACTCATGCTGCCCCGGTAGCATCCTCACCCGGCCTCGAGTGGGGGCTTGAATTCCTATCTATCTTGCCTGCTCTTTGCGTCAGACTGCTAGCATCAGACAAGACAGTCATCCGGCCTTGATAGCTTAGCAGGGCATTCTGTCTTGCTCTCGAATGTTTTTATTACACTTTGGCCCCCTTTGGTGCACAGACGCCGAGGCAAAAAGGAAACCATTTTAAGAAGCATTTTAGGGATATGGGGGGGCTAAACCATACAATCAGAATTATACAATGCAAACTATATGATCAGATTTAGCTCAATAACACAATTGGCAAATCTCTCCCTTCAGTGGGTTTATTGTTTGTAAGCACCTTAAAGTCTTATCACGCTTGTTAGCACCTGCCTTGGTCCATTAGGACCCCAAGGTCCCATTCGTGGTCCCTCACCACCAGATATTTCGCTCCAACATGCATCAATTTCCACTTGTTTAGGTTGAATTGAATTTGCCATTCTACCGCCCATTGATTCAGGGCTGCCTTCTTGGCATTGGGGCCAGTTTCTGCTAAGCGTTGGGGGGAAAGGAAAGCGGGGGGAAAGAGCTACGAGGAGAGAAAACCCCCTTTACAGCAAGTCCAAACGCTACATACAGGTGAAACTCGGAAAATTAGAATATCGTCGAAAAGTGCATTTATTTCAGTAACGCAACTTAAAAGGCGAAACCAATATATGAGATAGATGCATGGCATGCAAAGCAATGTCAAGCCTTTATTTGTTGTCATTGTAATTATTTGTCATTAGGCGGCTCAATTATAGATGGAATGTAATTAATGAAATGTAATTTGTTTAGTCGTGTCCGACTCTTTGTGACCCCATGGACCAGAGCACGCCAGGCACTCCTGTCTTGCACTGCCTCCCGCAGTTTGGTGAAACTCATGTTCGTAGCTTCGAGAACACTGTCCAACCATTTCGTCCTCTGTCGTCCCCTTCTCCTAGTGCCCTCCATCTTTCCCAACATCAGGGTCTTTTCCAGGGAGTCTTCTCTTCTCATGAGGTGGCCAAAGTATTGGAGCCTCAGCTTCAGGATCTGTCCTTCCAGTGAGCATGAAATGTAATAGCAATGTTTATTTTTGTAGTATTGTAACTGTTTGTTTTATTACTGTGGAATTTCCAAAAGAAAGCATCTGTAAAAATTAAAATAAAAAATAGTAAGTTGCATTACTGAAATAAATGCACTTTTCGACCATATTCTAATTTTCCGAGTTCCACCTGCATGTCTCTGCGATTGTTGCATGGCCTCTTTGCCTCCTCGCCAACTTTGAATCCAGCGAAATAGCCCAATATTTGGGAGGCTCAGGACGATGTGTAGGGCAGGGGGTGTGGGGCAGTGCTTTGGGCACCAGCCAGGGCGACACTTCAACTACCTGCAGCCTTCTTCTTCTGAGACTGCCCTTGATGGCTGCAATTCTGAAAAAGCCTCATTTCCTCTTTACTCCCAGATGCTGTGTGCTGAGGACCTAGCACAGACAGGAGGTCAAGGAAATCCATCACTCCAGTGAAGGGAAGGATGTTCCGGGTACATGCTGACCAGAAGAAGAGTGGGCCCTGTTATAGACAGCATTTGCAATACAGTGGTACCTTGGTTCTCAAACTTAGTCCGTTCCAGAAGTCCATTCCGAAACCAAGGCACACTTCCCATAGAAAATAATGCAAAATGGATTAATCCGTTCCAGACGAGACCATTGATCCATAAAAATGAAAGCAATAGACAATGTACTGCAGTCACACAATCAATCAATCAGGAGCTGAACTGGGTTCCACACAGTCACAAAAACAAAACAAAAAGAGAGCCGCAAAAACAAAAACGCAAAATAAATAGCAAAAACAGACAAATCGGAAGCGTAACACTCAAAACGGTGCACGTTCGGCTTCCGGAAAAAGTTCGCTAACTGGAACACTTCCTTCCCGGTTTGCAGTGTTTGGGTTCCAAGTTGTTTGAGTACCGAGGCGTTTGAGAACCAAGGTACCACTGTATCGGTTTATTTGACACCGCCACGGAAATTATTGCCTCCCAACAATTCAATATGGCTTCGATTTGTTTTAAGCTGGTATGTTTTTAAGTTGCTTATTTCTGCCTTGCAGCAAAGTGATTGCGACTGTTTAATTTTCTTTACGATGCAACTTTTGAAAAGTTCGATAAGGCTAAGTTAAAGCTTTGCGACTGTCTAACACTACTTTCTGCTTGTTTATCGTTCTCAAGACAAAGATGTAGTACATAGTGTAACCAACCATGACAAAAAGTACGGTGGAAAATTCATTGTTTGGCAATAATGATTAAAACATGCATTTATCTTGAACATTCTGTTCCAGCAAAATGTACACCCACGACTGCCTTCCATATAGAAAATAGGATTTTAGTCACAGGTGGGGGCATAAACTTGGCTGGTTCATAAACTCTGCTAGTTTTTTGCTGCAAAAGAATAACAGGAAATTCTAGAAATTATTAAAGGGAACACACCAGGAAGATAACTTATTTGGAAATATATGTCCATTGTGCTCTAAGAGATTTTATAAAAAATAAAAATACACATATTTCCCCACCAGCGGAAAACAGAAGAAAAGCTTGTGCAAAATGAGCCATTGTCAGCTGAATGGAAAATATCAAGCGTCGGAAACAAATGTTGGAACAGACTGAAGCAGCTGCAGTTCCTGCATTGCTGGGGGTTGGACTAGATGACATTTGGGGTACCCTTCCTTTTTTAATTTTAAAAATAAACTTTATTTAAATTTAATTTAAAATACATTCAGGACATACTCAAAGAGAACACAAACATACCAAATACAAAATCATATGTAAGAAATAATAATAAAATAATCTAAACACAAGGATAATCATCTGATGATGTAAGTAATCAGAAACAAAACCATAAGTGTTCTCAAAAGTACTTAAGCACTAAAAAAAGAAGAAAAAGGAAACAGAAAAGAAAAGAAAAAGAAAAAGGAGAAAGGAAAAACAAGAAAAAACATACATTCATTCCATCACTCATATCCACAAATCCAATGTTGGCATCCTGTTAATTGATCAAAAATCCCGATCCCATATCTATAATCCTCCCACTAAAGACTTCCACTTATCTCTACCTACATTTGGGGTCCCCTTCCAACCCTACAACTCTATGGTCTTATTTCTGTATATCTCTACTTTACACGCCCATAATGTGGCAGGGCTCTACCAGAGACCCTGGGAAACCTGTTGCAATCCAGAGAAGGCAACATTTGCCTAGGTGGAGAAATCATGAGACCTTACAAAAGGTTGCTTCTGTTCTAGAGGCGGGTCTGAGAAAACAGCAGCAGGGTCCCTGGTTCGAGCCCCACGTTGGGCGAAAGATTCCTGCGTTGCAAGGGGTTGGACGAGACGGCCCTAGTGGTCCCTTCCAATTCTACAATCCTATGATTCAAGATTCAAGACACTAATCAGAAGATCTGCCTGTTCTGTTCCAAGGGTTCTTCATCCAGCGGAGTTCAAAAATCACCTAAGATCTGTACAACCCATAAAGCTATACGGAAATTAGCTGGGCCGTTTTAAGGTCAAAGGGCCTCTGAAGGCATGAACACCCTTCCCTTAGATCAGGGGATGACTAACTGTGGCACTCCAAATAATAATGTTGTTGTTGTTTAGTCGTTTAGTCGTGTCCGACTCTTCGTGACCCCATGGACCAGAGCAAACCAGGCACTCCTGTCTTGCACTGCCTCCCGCAGTTTGGTCAAACTCATGTTCGTAGCTTCGAGAACACTATCCAACCATCTCGTCCTCTGTCGTCCCCTTCTCCTTGTGCCCTCCATCTTTCCCAACATCAGGGTCTTTTCCAGGGAGCCTTCTCTTCTCATGAGGTGGCCAAAGTATTGGAGCCTCAGCTTCACGATCTGTCCTTCCAGTGAGCACTCATTTCCTTCAGAATGGATAGGTTTGATCTTCTTGCAGTCCATGGGACTCTCAAGAGTCTCCTCCAGCACCATAATTCAAAAGCATCAATTCTTCGGCGATCAGCCTTCTTTATGGTCCAGCTCTCACTTCCAT
Source organism: Zootoca vivipara (assembly GCF_963506605.1). Taxonomy (NCBI): domain Eukaryota; kingdom Metazoa; phylum Chordata; class Lepidosauria; order Squamata; family Lacertidae; genus Zootoca; species Zootoca vivipara. The sequence continues at coordinate 97,426,975 of NC_083279.1, forward strand.
ACATCACTACTGGGAAAACCATAGCTTTAACTAGACGGACCTTTGTCGGCAAGGTGATGTCTCTGCTTTTTAAGATGCTGTCTAGGTTTGTCATTGCTTTTCTCCCAAGAAGCAGGCGTCTTTTAATTTCGTGACTGCTGTCACCATCTGCAGTGATCAAGGAGCCCAAGAAAGTAAAATCTCTCACTGCCTCCATTTCTTCCCCTTCTATTTGCCAGGAGGTGATGGGACCAGTGGCCATGATCTTGGTTTTTTTGATGTTGAGCTTCAGACCATATTTTGCGCTCTCCTCTTTCACCCTCATTAAAAATAATAATAATAAATTAATAATAATAATAATTTATTAATTATACCCCACCCATCTGGCTGGGTTTCCCCAGTGATGCTGAACTACAACTCGCATCGTTCCTGGCTGTTGGTGCTGCTGGCTGGGGCTGCTGGGAGTCAGAGTCCAGCCATCTCTAGAGGGTGGTGGACTCTCCTTCCTTGGAGGTTTTCAAGCAGAGGTTGGATGGATGCATTGCACGGGGTTAGACTAGATGACCCTCGGGGTCCCTTCCAACTCTACAGTTCTATGATTCCTAGGCCTTAGGTTCTTCAGAAGCTCAACGTCGCTGAAAAGCTGAAAGGCAATTTCTTCGCAGGCGGTTGCTACCCCGCATTCAAACAGGCACCCAAACATCACCGATTTCCCCTCCTCCTCGCACACGGCCAGGTCCGAATACCCGCTGGGCCCTTTGTTCAGCACCCAGGGGGCCGTCCAGCACCCCTTCTCCAATGGAGAGGGGTTCAGGTAGATGCCCAGATCCAAACGCTTGTGGCTGTTTGTGGGGTGGGAGAAGACCAGCCACGACTTGGTGCTCCTCCTGAGAGGGGACGAGGAGGGATCGACACCCAGTAGACACGCCAATCCGCCTGTGCCTTCCTCTGGGCCCGGATCCGAGGGTTTCGGCGCCGGGGCAAAACTCACCACACTGCCCTGGCACCCGTGCGCCGGCTCACGCAGCTGCTTGCAAAGAAAGGGCTCCTGAAAGTGGCCCCCGTTATCGGGGCTGAAAGCCTCGGCGCGGCAGCGGCTCCAACCCGAATGCCGGGCGTTGACGTACAACAAGCGGCTTCCGTCCTGGCGGTCGACCTCGGCCACCTGGCACTCGGTGGCTCGCAAGTCCTCGAGGAGCCGGCCCCGCGCCCAGCTGCGGCCCCCGTCGTCGCTGAGCAAAGCGAAGCAGTGGGGGGCCGCGCAGCAGAGCGGGCAGAAGCAAAAGCAACACTTGCGGGTGCGGTAAGCGTAGGCCGGGACCACCAGGCGCCCGGAGCCGAGCTGCACACCGTGGCCCGGCCCGACGGCAAAGGTGGCCCAGTTCCTCCGGTCGCCTCCAAACACCTGCCTGGTTAAGTCCACCACCTGGCTCCAGGTGCGGCCGCCATCTTGGCTGGAGACGTAGCAGAGCTTGGCGGCGTTCCTCCCCGTCGCAATCTGCCGCCGGGCCGTGACGTGGTCCAGAACGCAGATGAAGAACAGAAAAGTGGTCCCGCTCTTCTCCTCGTGCACCGGGCAGGGGTTCATGGTGCGGCATTCGGGGAGCGTGGCCATCGGCAGGGGCTCCTGAGGACCCCACTGGAGAGAAACAGAGAAGGGACAAAAGGGTTTGCTCTCGGGGTGACATCTCTGCACACTTCACATCGTCACCATTAATTAAATCCGCATACCTTCCCTTGTCTGCAGATCTCACAACATGTAAGTTACCGGATTTAAATGTATGGATCCCCGTAAAAGAATTCTGGGAAATGATATATGATGAGATTAAAAAAAAGTTTAAAATAACCTTTTCTAAAAAAAAAAAAAAAAAAACCCGAAGCCTTCCTTTTAGGAATTGTGGGTGCCAAAATCCCAAGGGAGCAGAAAAGACTAGTTATGTATGTGGATGTTATTGGCCCAGAGATGGAAAGAAGATAAAGTCCCTACCCAGAGAAGAATAGCAGATCAAGTTGATGCATTTATGCCTAAATGGCTAAAATGACCGGAAGACTCAGAAATCAGGAAGACCAAAAATTTAAGAAGGAATGGGGGAAATTTATAACCTATCTTAAAAACCATTGAGAAAAGTTAAAATCGTTAGTAGGATTGGGGTATCACTTGTAGTTTAGTGGTGAATTTTGGACACAACGGAGGTGGAAAAGATTTTAATAATAATAATAATAATAATAATAATAATTTATTATTTATACCCCGCCCATCTGGCTGGGTCTCCCCAGCCACTCTGGGCGGCTTCCAACAGAAGAATAAAACACAACAATCTATTAAACATTAAAAGCCTCCCTGAACAGATGTCTTCTAAAAGTCTGGTAGTTGTTTTCCTCTTTGACATCTGTTGGGAGGGCATTCCACAGGGCAGGCGCCACCACCGAGAAGGCCCTCTGCCTAGTTCCCTGCAACGTGGCTTCTCGCAACGAGGGAACCGCCAGAAGGCCCTCGGTGCTGGACCTCAGTGTCCGGGCAGAATGATGGAGGTGGAGACGCTCCTTCAGGTATACTGGGCTGAGGCTGTTTAGGGCTTTCAAGGTCAGCACCAACACTTTGAATTGTGCTCGGAAACTTACTGGGAGCCAATGTAGGTCTTTCAGGACTGGTGTTATGTGGTCTCGGCAGCCACTCCCAGTCACCAGTCTAGCTGCCGCATTCTGGATTAGTTGTAGTTTCTGAGTCACCTTCAAAGGTAGCCCCTTGTAGAGCGCATTGCAGTAGTCCAAGCGGATTTGGATTATTATAAAAAATGCAGGAGGAAATGATTAAAAATAGGACTCACTGGCTGTTGGTGCTGGGAGCTAGAGTCCAGCCATCTCTAGAGGGTGGTGGACTCTCCTTCCTTGGAGGTTTTTAAGCAGAGGTTGTTTGGCCTTCTGTCCTGGACGCTTTAGTTGAGATTCCTGCCTTGCAAGGGATCCCTTCCAACGGGGTCCCTTCCAACTCTATGATTCTATGTTTCTATGCCTGTAGGAAACCCGCAAGCAGGATTCGAAAACACAAGAGCCCCTCTCCTCCTGTGGTTTCCAGCAACTGGTATTCAGAAGCGTTGCTTCTTCCAACTGTGAAGGGAAGAGCACAGCTATTATTGCTAGCAGTCGTCGCTAGCCCCCTCTAGTCACAATGGCTAAGCTCTGCCTCCATGGCTGAAGGAAGCAATGCTTCTGGAAGCTGCAGGAGGGGAGAGTTGGTCTTGTGTTCAAATCCTGCTTGCTGGTTTACCCTTGGGTCATCTGGTCAGGCCACTGAGAGAACAGGATGCTGGACTTGATGGGCCATTGGCCTGATCCAGCAAAGGCTCTTCTTGTGCTCATAAGCCTTCTGTGTCCTCTCATCCAAAGGGAACCAGACCCTGCCGAATGCTGCCCTTGCAAATTCCTGTCGCGTGGAGAAATGGGCGACAATATCTGTGTTAGTATCTAGTAGTGTGAATCCCTCTCCAATACGGTGGGTGAGTTTCAAAATGCATTTCGAAAAACAGACCAAAACAAGCACACTCCCGAATGAAATCAGGAATCGCAGAGTTATGCTTTTCACCTCTGGTCTTACCTGGACGGACATTCCTTCCTTCCGCCCTCGCCTCATCACCAGCTATCTGGCATCGCCCCCCCCCCACTTTTAAAGGAGATGGGGGAGTTTCTTCAGAGAGCATTTCCCCCCATTATACATAGTGCACAGAGCACCTCCCGGCCTTCATTAAACAGCTTACCTGAGCTGCCTGCCACCCTGCTGTCACACTGGAGTTAGTGTGGCAGGTCTATGAACTGCTGCGTGATGACAGCCTTACATTTATTGTATATAGTAAGAAAGAAAAGAAACATGCGATGAAGAATAGCACCGTTGTGCTTTCTGCTCCTGGCGTTACCTGAACAGACGTTCCTTCCTTCCGCCCACGCCTCATCACCAGGAACTTAGCGTCTTCGTCTCGGGGGGATGAGCGCTCTTCTGCAAACGCCAGGAAGGTGGACTCGGAGGGCAGGTACAGCAGTGCTGGGATGCGGTAGGTGAGACCCCCTCGTTTTTCCTGGCTGAAAAGAGTCACCTTCCCAGAGCCAGCCTGAGCCTCGGCCATGTTTTCTGGGCATGCAGAAATATTTGGGGAGGAGGGAAAGGAGGGAGATGAAGAATCCAATTAGTTTGTTGCATCACCTGAAAGGTCCTATCTCCCTTTATAAACCTGCCCAGGTGCCGAGATCTTCATACCAGCAGCCCATGTTCCTCACCAGGGGGAACTAAAAGCTAAGTCCTACCCAAAATCCATTGTCTTCCTTGATTCCCAAAATCCTGGATTTGCACCCTCTAAGGGACATTTTGCCTCCAGGACTCAGACCTGGAGAAATTTCACACCTCTGGCCGGATCCAGTCCGAGGTTGCAAATCTGCCTGCCGACATGTACTGAGTAATCAGTATCTAATTGGCAACCCGGGAAGAAAACAAGCCAAACAGACACCCCCAATAAGGTCCAGCTTACAAAAGCTTCAAAGCTTGGTCACCCGCGAAAGATTCCTGCTCGCCAAAGGTGACCAGTAGGCTAGTTATCGCCAGAAAGCATTTAAGATGCGACTGATCTACAGGAAGCCCTCTTTAGCCAAACTGCAAGCCTCACATGCATAAGAAGCTGCTTTATAGAGTCTCAGACTATTACTCCACCTAAGCTCAATACTGTCAACACGGACTGGCAGCAGCAGGAATCACAGCTAAAGAATTCCTGACGGGGGGCCATTCAACCAGCAATGTTTCACTCTTTAAACCCTGACCCTGACACACACACACACACACACACAGAGAGAGAGAGAGAGAGAGAGAGAGAGAGAGAGAGAGAGACTCTGCCTCTCAGAATATTTGCACAGGGCTCACAGTACAGTATAGTCCAGGCATCCCCAAACTTCAGCCCTCCAGATGTTTTGGACTACAATTCCCATCTTCCCCAACCACTGGTCCTGTTAGCTAGGGATCATGGGAGTTGTAGGCCAAAACCTCTGGAGGGCCGGAGAGAATAAAATAATTCCTGAACACAATTAGCTGTGCGTCTTCAAAATTAACAGCTTGTGTGTGTGTGTGTGTAGGGGCAGGATCAGTACCTTGGTATTGGGGAATGCCTTTTTAATTTTCTACTGGGATGCCATATTTCAAAGTAAAAACCAGAAAAACTTGAAAGTTGTTGAGCTTTCTTTAGACAAAAGCCTGAAGTTTGACATACGGCATTCCTTCTTCCTCAGTTAAAATGGTATCCCTGATCATTATTTTCACGGTAAGGAACATTTCCAGGAATCAAACCTTTACAAGATTTATCCCAGGAGACAAGTTTGGACAATGGTTCATCCAAGTTGCAAGCTCACCAGCTGCTATCATCATCATCATCATCATTTAAGCTGTGGAGAGATCCTTGTCATAAATCTCTACCGCAGGCATCCCCAAACTGCGGCCCTCCAGATGTTTTGGCCTACAACTCCCATGATCCCTAGCTAACAGGACCAGTGGTCAGGGAAGATGGGAATTGTAGTCCAAAACATCTGGAGGGCCGCAGTTTGGGGATGCCTGCCTTACCGCTTTGGCTCTAGGCAGAAGCTGCCTCTTCTGTTTAAGTGGGTCCCCCTCCCGTCACTGGCAGAAACGTTTTGAAAACAGGAAATCGTTTGCTGAAATCCTCAAGCGCTTCCTCTGAATTAAGACCCTTCCTCCGAAAAGCGGCAAGAAATGCCTTTTTCCTTTAAAAATAAATGCATTGCAAATATTGCAACGTTCTTAACCTGCACCCCTGAGATTGCATCACATCCTTTTTTTTTTGCAGGAAACGGGGAACGGCGACAAAAACAATATACTGTACTTCCCTCGACTCTCAATGGATTTCCAGCACTCATCCTTCTCTCCCTTCCCCTCAAAAAAATCCTGATGCGAGGAGGTCTCTTCCAGGGGAGTGAGATGGACCTTCCTCCCTGCGCAAACTTCTGCAAAAATAAGTGGGGCTGCGGGAGACGCTTCCACCTGGGGGGGGGAGTATATTCCCCCCACCTCCATAAAAGAGATATATTCCCTAGTTTATATTTTACCCCTTTAAATGCATCACACTGGCCCCCCCATCCTTTCATGGAGCTTCCCCTTCTATATATTTTTTGGGGGGGGTAATTTGGGGTTTTCTCTCCCTGGGATTTTCCTGCAACGTCCTCCCTACATCACTCACCGTGCAAAGGCTTCCCAGAGGCGGCGCGGGGAGAGGATCGGTTTGCAGGATGCGCTCCCTGGATAGGGCGGAGGGCTAGATCAGGATTTCCTCCTCTTCCTCCTCCGAAGCACCGCCCCTCCTTTAGACACGCCCACTCAGCATCACTCAGCATCCCAGAGAGACATCCCACAGCATCCCTCCCCTCTCGCGCAATCCTGCGGAGTTCAGAGCGCAGACCCGTGGAAAGGTTTGCTCGTGTGAAACGCTCGCAGGCTTTTGCAATCTTTGCAAAGAACTCCTTCCAGTAGCGCCTTAGAGGCCAACTAAGTTTGTCATTGGTATGAGCTTTCCTGTGCATGCACGCTTCTTCAGATACACTGAAACAGAAGTCACCAGGCCCTTATATATCGTGAGAGGGTGGGGAGGGGTATTACTCAAAAGCAGGCATCCCCCCCCCCCAACTGCATTCTGTGGATCCCGACATCGCAGTCGTAGTTACCACGCCTATCAGCCAATCACCCATTCCCACCACCCTTTTGAGCAATACCCCTCCCCACCCTCTCGCTATATACAGTGGGACCTCAACTTACGAATTTAATCCTTTCCGAATGCACACTCGTAGGTCAAAAACTTCGTCAGTCGAGGTTCCCATAGGAAAAGCGGTTTCCCATAGGAATGCATTGGAAACGGAAAAATTTGTTAAGTTGAGGAAACCGCAACTAAAAATTCGTTAAGTCGAGGAAACCGCATCTAGCCGCGAACAGGTTTTCTGTTCGGATGTCGCAAAAATCGTAAGTGCGCGACCACTTTTTCCACTCGTAAGTCGAAAACGTCGGATGTCAAGTAGCTCGTAAGTCAAGGTCCCACTGCATAAGGGTCTGGTGACTTCTGTTTCAGTGTATCTGAAGAAGTGTGCATGCACACAAAAGCTCATACCAATGACAAACTTAGTTGGTCTCTAAGGTGCTACTGGAAGGAATTCTTTTATTACAGCAGACCAACATGGCTACCTCTGCAAAAACGCACGCAGAGAAGCTACGTGGAAGCAGAGTATATATGACATTTTTAAAAATTCTTCTTACCATGTAGGTGGCAAGGGAATCAACCATTTTGCTTGATCCAAATGTGCTCCTTCAACTAACCTGGTCTTTTCTTTTCCCAAATAATTAGAAGGATTTGTTTTAACCACGGCAATATTTATGCTGTCCTCGTGTTCCACGTCTGCACTGACGCTGCACAATGCTTTTTCATCTGGGATCTCGCTCAATCTTGTTTCTTATTTTTATTTATTTAATAAAGAAATAAACACACCCACCCAAACCATTATGTAGCTCAGAATGCAATCATCCTTTATTAACAGGACCAGGTTTAGATTTGATGAGGCCCTAAGCTCCTGAAGGTAATGGGGCCCTTTAGATGTCCAGCTGTCCTTTGTCAACAACAAACGGTCGCTGTCTTTTGTGTTGAATATATGCTATATGGTAATTTATGGACCTAATAGGTATCTCAAGCCATTTGCACATGCAGAATGTAGGCACCCTATATATAGAAAGGAGCAAACCAGTGATATTTTAGGGAGCAGGCTAGCAGGAGGGGCCCGTGACTTACATCAGGGGTAGACAACCTAAGGCCCGTGGGCCGGATGCTGCCCAATCGCCTTCTCAATCCAGCCCGTCTGTTTTTTACCTGAGTAGAATGTGCCCTTTTATTTAAAATGCACCTCTGGGTTATTTGTGGGGCATAAGAGTTCGTTCATATATATTTTTTTCAAAATATAGTCTGGCCCATCACATGGTCTGAGGGACGGTGGACCGGCCCACGGCTGAAAAAGGTTGCTGACCCCTGACTTACATCATAGGAGCCTACACAACACAAAACACTGTTGCTGTCTGTAGGTTTTATTTCATTTGTGTTTTTTATCTTATATTTTGGAAATGTACACCCAGTTTTTTTCCTTTAAATTTTTTTTGCCCCCCCCCCAAGAGAGTGGGGCCCTAAGCTCTAGCTAGTTTAGCTTATATGTAAACCTGGCACTGCTCAGAATGCAACCATCCTTTGTGTGTTTGCAGCTGCAGTCATATATTATGAACTGGCAGCTTATAATATACAGTCATACCTCGGGTTAAGTATGCTGCGGGTTGCGTACTTTCAAGTTTAATAATAATAATAATAATAATAATAATAATAATAATAATAATAAATTATTTATACCCCGCCCATCTGGCTGGGTTTCCCCAGCCACTCTGGGCGGCTTCCAACAGAAAAATAAAATAAAATAATCTATTAAACATTAAAAGCCTCCCTAAACAGGGCTGCCTTCAGATGTCTTCTAAAAATCTGGTAGCTGTTTTTCTCTTTGACATCTGATGGGAGGGCGTTCCACAGGGCGGGCGCCACTACCGAGAAGGCCCTCTGCCTGGTTCCCTGCAACTTGGCTTCTCACAGGGAGGGAACCGCCAGAAGGCCCTCAGTACTGGACCTCAGTGTCTGGGCAGAATGCTGGGGGTGGAGACGCTCCTTCAGGTATACTGGACCGAGGCCATTTAGGGCTTTAAAGGTCAACACCCACACTTTGAACTGTGCTCGGAAACATACTGGGAGCCAATGTAGATCTTTCAAGACCGGTGTTATGTGGTCTCGGCGGCCGCTCCCAGTCACCAGTCTAGCTGCCGCATTCTGGATTAGTTGTAGTTTCCGGGTCACCTTCAAAGGTAGCCCCACGTAGAGCGCATTGCAGTAGTCCAAGCGGGAGATAACCAGAGCATGCACCACTCTAGCGAGACAGTCTGCAGGCAGGGAGGGTCTCAGCCTGTGTACCAGATGGAGCTGATAGACAGCTGTCCTGGACACAGAATTGACCTGCGCCTCCATGGACAGCTGTGAGTCCAAAATGACTCCCAGGCTGCGCACCTGGTCCTTCAGGGGCACAGTTACCCCATTCAGGACCAGGGAGTCCTCCACACCTGCCTGCCTCCTGTCCCCCACGAACAGTACTTCTGTCTTGTCAGGATTCAACCTCAATCTGTTACTTCCGGGTTCCGCTGCGCGTGAATGTGCAGAAGCATTCAGCGCACTTTGCACATGCGCAGAAGCGCTCTATTGGCGGTTCGCGCATGTGCGCTATGGCCGCTCAGGTTGAGTACTTTTCAGGGTTTGAACGGCACCCCGGAACAGATTGAGTACTCAACCGGAGGTACCACTGTACAGGGTTACGCTGGAAATGCTGGGATGCAATTCTGCTTCTCCTAAGGCTGGTGTGTTTTGCAGGGGGGAGGAAAGCAGATAAGGAGGGGGACCGTCAAGTTTCCTAGGCCGCCTTTCTGACCTCGCTTGTGCTGTCTTTCCTTCTGATGCTCTTAGGCAGGCATCCTCAAACTGCGGCCCTCCAGATGTTTTGGACTACAATTCCCATCTTCCCTGACCACTGGTCCTGTTAGCTAGGGATCATGGGAGTTGTAGGCCAAAACATCTGGAGGGCCACAGTTTGGGGATGCCTGCTCTTAGGCTTGCTGAGCTCATTCTCTACTGCTTCTTCATCCTTTGAGAGAGCGAGACATCTTTGTATCTCTCACCTGCTGAGAACGAAAACCCGGCATGGATCTTTGTGTCTTCACCTTCGCTAGTTTGAACAAGGCTCATTCCTATAATAAAGCAGGCATTTCCTTTATCAATCTAGGCATACAAAAGTGGTTCAAAGACTCTCTCAAGGCAAATATTTAAAAATGTAGCATAAGCACCGACAACTGGGAAAGACTGGCCTGCGAGCGCTCCAGTTGGAGAACAGCCTTGACCAAAGGTGTCGTGGGCTTTGAAGACACTCGAACTCAGGACGCAAGGGGGAAACGTGCTAAGAGGAAGGCACGCTTGGCAAATCCACACCGTGATCAACTCCCACCCAGAAACCTATGTCCCCACTGTGGAAGGATGTGTGGATCCAGAATTGGCCTCCACAGTCACTTACGGACTCATTGTTAAAACCGTGTTTATGGAAGACAATCTTGCTCGGCTACGAGGGATCGCCAAAGAGAGAAGAAGAAGAGTCTTTCCTTCCCTGAACTTAGAGATTCAGGGCTCATTCACACTTCCATTTGCCCCGTGATTTCTAGGCAGAGTTCCGAGAGCTTTTTATCTTGTTCCATCGCTTTCCCTGGGGAAACCTGCTGATGTCTGTGATGGTTCCAATTCAATTCTGACTTTTTGCAATGCAGTTCTTGTCTCTCTCTGTGTATATGTATGTGTGTGTGTGTAAATCTATTTTGGCATAAAACATATTTAAAAGTACATGTTTTAATGCACATTTCTTCATAAAGATTTATTTTTTTTTTAAAAAAAAACCCTGCACATCAGTACAGAAATGGAATTGAACTCTTGAATAAACATATAAGGCAAAACGGATGGAAATCAGAAGGCGGCTGATCTGCCCATCCCTTCATGTAATAAACCAGCACAGCAAAGAAAGAGGTTTAGTACAGACCATCTCCCCTGATGTGCTAGATTTCCAGATGTGGGAAGTAGTGTTGTTGTTTTTTTTAAGGAGATGAACTGCCACAGGAAGCAGTAAAGATCTGAGGTGGAGCATGGGCAGAGCAATTATCCGAGGTTAACGCCAGCACGCGTGCCAGGACTTCATACGGTGCCACGCAAAGCCAGATGCAGGCAATACAAGATGTTGCTACACTAAGCAGAAGTGGGCAGGATCCAGCTATCCCCTCTTCTGCACCAAGGCCACAAACAAGAGGGACAGAACTCACAAGCCACAAGCCTTTGGCCCACACAGCGCCAGCTAACCTTTAGGCTGGCACATGTGATACGTTAACTTTAAGAACTGGTGCTGGGGTTAGCTTTTTCTCTCCTCTTCCATTCCCACCCTTTTTTCCTTGTGTGTCGTGCCTTTCAGAATGCAAGTCTGAAGACGGGATCTGTGTTAACTACTGATCTCCGTAAGCCACTCTGGTGTGTGTGTGTCTATTTTAGTTAAAGACGGGGGTAAAAATACTGTAGGTAAGTAAATGTCAATGTCAGTAAAATGATGGTGATGGTATTCTTATTATTCTTACGGTGGGACCTCAGAAGTTGAACAGAATCCGTTCCGGAAGTCCGTTTGACTTCCAAAACGTTCAGAAACCAAGGTGCGGCTTCCGATTGGCTGCATCCAATCGGAAACGGCGGACCTTCGGGTTGCAAAGAACATTTGCAAACCAGAACACTCACTTCCGGGTTTGCGGCGTTCGGGAGCCAAAATGTTCAACTCGCAAGGCATTCGGGATCCAAGGTACGGCTGTGAAAATGATGATAATGATGATAATAATATTTCCTGTTTTCTAGCACTGTTGATCAAGACATACCAGAAAGCCATTAAATGCCACCATCTCGTCGCAGCAGGAAAATGAACCTCTGGGCCCAAACTGAGCGACATCTTGCAGGAGTCAGGAATAGAATACTCAAAATAACAAAAAAACGCACATCTGGGAATGAGACAGACTTATTTCAGTTGCAGCTCCTTTCTTTAGAAGGCACAGAAATTGGTGTGTGAGACAGAGAGCTGTTGCAGACGTTTTATGCATCCTTCCTAACGGGCTCAAGATATCTCTGTTTTGCACAGGCGTGTGCTGGCTGTAAATTTGGTTTCTTTTGCAGCGAGACAACCACCCTAATTCAAAGTCTCCTTGAAATACAGACTTGGGTTCCATTCTTTAGGCACCCACCCAATTTCTTCACTTCCTGCACCCACTCTTGGGCAGAAGTGAGGGAAGCGGAAGGCATCAAAGGCGGCAAGGAGCCGATTCTGAACAAGGCAGTTCTGTTTATATATCATTTTAGGCCCCAGGACATGGAAGGCCGAGACCTACCGTGTTTCTCATATTTTAAGACATGTCTTATATTAATTTTAACTCGGGGGTGTCTTATTTTTTGCTGAGCCCCGACTGAGCGGGAACCAGCAAAGGCAGCAGCCCGCCGCCGACTTGGAGCTCGAGCCGGCAAAGGCAGCAGCGCATGCTCCGTTGGGGCTCGGCAAAACTACCCCGCTCCGCCCCCGTTGGCTACTTGTTGCGTGTCTGTTTTACTGTTTAACTTTTACCGTAGTAAATAACAGCTCTCAGCCTTCCTGACGTGTTCGGAGTGGGGGGAGGACTTCACCGCCCCATGGACCTAGTACCCCCCAGGGGGAAAAAACCAACGGAGGAGTTTTCCCCTCACAGAAAAGGGCGGGAAAGAAGAGATTTCCCCCCCTCACATTATCCGCCCCCCCCCCCTGCTCGACTCGCCTGAATTATCCAGAAGAGGTTGTTGGCCTCCGCTCCGGGCGCCGGCTCAGAAGAGAAGGAGTGAGGCTGGCGCCGCAACTGCTCGGGCCCCAAAGAAGGGCTGTGCCTTTCTTGAATGACAGCGAGGGCAGCCGCCAAGAGCCCGGCAGCTAAGCGCAGCATTTTCCACCAGCTCGCTGTCATCCACGCGAGCGCAAACTTCCGCCGGTCCCTGCTGGGGCGAAGCGCGGCTGGGAAAGCCGTCTGCTTCAGCTTCGGCCCACTTGAAGGGTAGGGCAAAGCGCGCGCTTTGCGGAGCCCTGACTGGCGGGAACCAGCAAAGGCAGCAGCCCGCCGCCGGCTTGGAGCTCGGCAAAGCGCGCGCTCTGTTGGAGTTCCTGCCGGCGGCGGGCTGCTGCTTTTCCTGGTTCCCGCCAGTCGGGGCTCCGCAAAGCGCGCGCTTTGCCCTACCCTTCAAGTGGGCCGAGGCTGAAGCGGACGGCTTTCCCAGCCGCGCTTCGCCCCAGCAGTGAAGAAACCATTTTTACGTGTATACCGTCAGTCGGGGCTCCGCAAAGCGCGCGCTTCTGCCCTTGCCGAGTCCCGCTGGGTCAGGACTTGGCGCGGCGTGCCCTGCCATACCGTACCAGCATGTCTTATTTTCGGGGTATGCCTTATATTTCGCCAGGTCTCGAAAATCCTGCCATGCCTTATTTTTTAGGGATGCCTTAAAATATGAGAAACACGGTATCTTGTGACCAACAGGAGGCAGCCGTCAGCTATGGTGAAAAAAAAGAGTCCCGAGGTAAAAATGAATGAAAGAAATCACAGCAACCTTGAATTGTAGACTGCCCCTTTCAATTTATCAATAGTTTTGCGCAGAAAATGCAGGACATAATTCTTTTTCGTTTGGCTGCTTTCAAGGAGGCAGAAGCGAGGGCCTGTTTACCGTCACCCAAAAACAACGGTCGTTTCCCAAAGCCTGCAACGTATAATACTAAGGCGGAGACATAGCAGAGCCTGGCGGAAGAGGTAAGCAAGGGCACCCCCATTTTCTGTCCTGGGGTGCTAAATGTCCTTGAGCACCTATGCTTCCGAGGGAGGAGAAGAACCACAGCAGCTCTCCCTCATATTCCTCAGGAGCTCGACAGCCGTGAACAGTTGGAAGGCGATCTCCTCGCACTCGCAGGACACCCCACACTCAAACAGGCACCCAAACATCACCGACTCGCCCTCCTCACACACGGCCAGGTCCGAATACCCGCTGGGCCCTTTGTTCAGCACCCACGGGGCTTTCCAGCACCCCTTCTCCAATGGAGAGGTGTTGAGGTAGATGCCCAGATCGACGCGCTTGTGCCTTTTCGTGGGGTGGGAGAAGATCAGCCACGACTGGGCGCTCTTGAGGGGGGCCGAGGAGGGATCGAGACTCGGCGACGACTTGGCCCCGTCTTTCTTCCGGCCCAGATCCAACGGCTCCAGCTGCGGGGAGAAGCTCACCACGCTGCCCTGGCAACCGTGCGGAGACTCGCACAACTCCTCGCACAGGGAGGGGCTGACAAACTGGTGGCCGTTGTCGGTGCACAGCGCCCCGACCCGGTAGTTGTGGAGGCTGCGGGCGTTGCAGTACAGGACCCGGCTCTTGTCGGAGCGCGACAGCTCGGCCACTTGGCACTCGGAGGTCAGCAAGGCCTCGAGGAGCGGGCTGCGCAACCAGCTCTGCCCGCCGTCGTCGCTGTAGAAAGTGAAGCAGTGCGGTTTGATCCAGCACTCCAGAGGGTGCCCAAACAAGCGCTTGTGGATGTAGTAAGCGTACGCCGGGATCACCAGCCGCCCGGAGCTCAGCTGGACACCGTGGCCTGGGCCGACGGCAAACGTGGCCCAGTTGGTCAGCTCTCCGCCAATGACCGCCTCGGTCAGGTCGGTCGCCTGGCTCCAGGTGCGGCCGCCGTCTGGGCTGGAGACGTAGCAGAGCCTGGCGGCGTTCCTCCCCGTGCTGATCTGGTGCCGTTCGGTAATGTACTTCTCCACACAGATGAAGAAGAGGAAAAGGGCGCCGCTCTTCCTCTCGAACACGGGGCAGGGGTTCATGGTGCGGTGGTTGGGCAGCACGGCTGTCTCCAGGGGTTCCTGAGGGCCCCACTGAAATACAAAGCAGAGGATGAGTTAGAGCAGGCGTAGAATTGAGAAAGAGACTACAATTCCCATCATCCCTGGCCACCGGCCCTGTTAGCTAGGGATGATGGGAATTGTAGTTCGAAAACATCTGGAGGGCCGGAGTTTGCCTAGGCCTGAGTTAGAGAGTAAACCCAGATATTTCCCTCTACTCGTGGAGACCCTGCCCTTGTCTTTTTCCACCTGGCTTGGGGTGGGGCTTGACAGGCTTCACGAGGACTGCAGCTGTTTTTAAATTGTTTTTAATTTCTACCTGTGTTGTTTTAAATGAGACCACCTTGGCTGTGAGCCCTGGAAGACCCGCACCCTGCCTTGCTGGCCCTTTCCCATCTGGCCTGGGAGAGTGGAGTGCGGACTGACTCCAGCTACAAAAGCGGAGGCTGTTGAACAGATTCTTGGGCTGTTCACGGGAGATTGAGAGAGCTTGTTGCTGTTATTGATATTATTGTTGTATCTTTACTTTTAGATCTTATGATCTACGTCAGGGGTCCCCAAACTTGCCCGGTTTTGGGCGGATGCCCGCCACGCCGATTGCGTGGTGGGCCGGAGGGTGGGGGAGCGTGCGGCTGTGCGTGCCCATGCGCATACGCTATTTCTGGCACACTCCTGACCTGGAAAGCGCCGGAAATAGCTTGTGTGCATGTGCAGAAGCCTCCTCCGATCCAGAAGTACACCGGAAATGACGCTTGCGTGTGCGCACAAGCTATTTCCGTTGCGCTGGTAAGAGCGGGCGGCGGGAGGGTCCCCGGGGGCCGCATAAAAGAGCCTCGGGGCCGTACTCTGGGGACCCCTGATCTACGTGGAAATTGTTTCCATTTGGTTGTATATTTTTTGATGTGCTTTATTTATTGTTTATGACTTCGGTTATGTTTGTAATTATGTCAATCTTGTCATGTTGTAAGCCGCCTTGAGCATCGTTTCAACTATGGAAAGGCAGCATACAATTAAAATGATGATGATGATGGTTGTGGTGGTGCAGTGGTTAGAGCAGGGGTCCCCAAACTAAGGCCCGGGGTCCAGATGCGGCCCAATCACCTTCTAAATCCGGCCCGCGGATGGTCCGGGAATCAGCATGTTTTTACATGAGTAGAATGTGTCCTTTTATTTAAAATGCATCTCTGGGTTATTTGTGGGGCATAGGAATTTTTTCATTTTTTTTCCTTCAAAATATAGTCCAGCCCCCCACAAGGTCTGAGGGACAGTGGACTGGCCCCTTGCTGAAAAAGTTTGCTGACCCCTGGGTTAGAGTGGACCAGGGAGGCCAGGGTTCGAATCCCCATTTGGCCATGAAGCTCATTGGGGGACGCTGGGCCGGTCACTGCCTCTCAGCCTAATCTACCTCGCAGGGTTGTTGTCGGGCAGAATGGTGCGCCCCACCTTGAGTTCTCTGGAGGAAAAGGCAGGATCTAAATGCAAAATGCTGTTTAATATTGAAACTGGTCTTAAACCCACTTAATCTTCATGGCTGTCAGTTGAGGGGCACTGGGTTTTTTAATTTGGGAGTCAAGCGCTGTTGGAGTGAGCACACAATCTATTTTCGGGTGGCTTTAAATAGAGGTTTGCATTCCACTCCCTTCTCGAACTCCCCACAGGCTGTGTGTTCAAGGAGGGCAGCTCCTCCCAACACTCAGACCCAGACCTCAACCTATTCCTATATACCGTACTTTCAGGGTCGTCTTACCCATAGGCGCTAGGGGTGCGGGGCACCTGGGCGCCGGGCTCTCAGGGGTGCCAGACCGAGAGTCGAGTCCAGGGAAGAGCTTGCCCGTCGGTCGGAGTGCTGCGGCAGGCTCTTCTGCTGTGGCCGACTCTGCGTTGCGAGTTCAGGGGCAAGCGAGCCAGCGAGATGCTGAGCCGACTGGCCAACTCTGCCCTCCTGGGTGCCTGGGCAACCTGGGGGGCGGGGCACCGGGCGGATCTTTGCACCCCGGCGCCACATATGCTTAAGACAGCCCTGCGTAATTTTCTGTCTATAAGACGCCCCCATGTATAAGACGCCCATTTGGGGGGACTCAAATTTAAGAAAATGGGGGAGATGGCACAGAGTTGTTGAGCTTTTTTGGGGGGGCATTTCCCAGGTTTTTTTTTAGGGGGGATTCTGTCGCAAAATCCGCCTCCCGCCTGTCCCATCACCAGCGGAAGCTGCCAATCGCCCGCCCAACTGTCGGAGCGTCAGCCAATCAACCCCTCCCACAGACGCAGCAACCAATAACAGGCACAATAACCGCTGACAGCCTCGGCAGCAACCAATCAAACGCCCACCCTATGCACTACCCATCTATAAGGTGACCCCCACTTTTTAGCATGAGTCTTAAAGGAAAAGTTTATACAGTACATGGAAAAGTTCGGTAACCACAGCTGCTTGGTGGAGTCCAAGGGATGCCCCAGAAACAGTGCACTGCAGTAATCTAGTACAGTGGTACCTCAACATCCAAACGATTCGACTTCCGAAAGTTTCAACTTCCGAAGTCGACAACCCCATAAGTTTTTTTGCTGCACGCGCGCGTTCTGCACCCGCGCAAAGCGCCACGCGCGGTCGCAGAGACGCAAAATCACGCTTCGCGCATGCCAGAAGCAGCGCTTCGACAAACCGAAGACTTTAACTTACGAAGACGGCCGCAGAATGGATCGAGGTACCACTGTATTCATATCACTAATGCCTAGACCACCATGGTCAAGATCTCCGAGTCCAGGGATGGTAGAAGCTGCCACAGCTTTTTATGTATTTATTTTATAAAACACCACTTGATTGTAAAACAAACATACCTCAAAGCAGTTCATGAAAGGATGAAGCGATGAGATTTGCAACAGCAGTTCAAAATTTACCAAAAAGTCAAAACACTAAAACAGGTTGAAATTCACATCAACATCCTAAGCTTGCCTAAACAAGACAGGTGTTGTGTTTTTTTTAAGCAGGTGCCAAACAAAGTACAGCAAAGGTGCCTGCTTGACATCAAGAGGCAGGGAGTTCCAAAGTTTAGGTGTGCTGCCACACTAAAAGACCGAGTTCTTACAAATGCAGATTATGTGGCATTTTTGCCGATTCTGCTGATCGAAGCAGCCAGGTGGGCGCATTTGGGGTAAGGCGACCTAATGTAGGTAAACCGGTCCCAAGATATTAAGGGCTTTCTAGACTAAATGCAACACCCTGAACTTGGCCCCATAGCAAATCTTTAGGTAATATATTCCATTGCAGTATCTTGTGGATAGCCACATTTCAATTGCTCGCTGAAATGATCAGGGGCCGTTCCCTGGCTGAGAATTGAACGCCTGGAATCTACATTCTCTGCTTTTGGAACGCAACACCCTTGACAGTTTATTTCTTTGTGGAGCCATCTACGTACCACTGTGTCATTAACAAACACATCAAAGCGGTTTTCAGCAATAAAACCATATACAGTGGTACCTTGGTACTCAAACGCCTTGGTTCTCAAACGCCAAAAACCCGGAAGTAAGTGTTCTGGGTTTTGAACTTTTTTTTTTGGAAGCCGAACATCCGATGCGGTTGTTGGCTATTGTTTCCGGGGCGCCTGCACCAATCAGAAGCTGCGCCTTGGTTTTCAAACATTTCAAAAGTCAAACGGACTAAGTTTGGCGCTTTTGTTTTTGCTATTTATTTTGCGTTTTTGTTTTGGAGGCTTTTTCAGTGAATTTGTTTTTGTGACTGTGTGGAACCCAGTTCAGCTACAGATTAATTGATTGATTGATTGTGACTGCGGAAATGGATAAAAAAAAACCCATCCAAACAATGACTATCATCAGTGCAGCTAAGAAAAAAAGGAATTCAAATTTTTATCATCCACAATACTGTGTTATTTATTTCATGGTACAGTATATTGATTATTGCTTTCATTTTATGGATCCATGGTCTCGTTAGATAGTAAAATCCATGTTAAAATTGCTGTTTATGGGGTTGTTTTTAAACGTCTGGAACGGATTAATCCATTTTGCATTACTTTCTATTGGAAAGTGCGCCTTGGTTTTGGAACGCTTTGGTCTTGGAACGGACTTCCAGAACGGATTAAGTTTGAGAGCCAAGGTACCACTTTACTAAAAACTACCGCTATATAAAACGGTTAAAAACAGACAACCCATTAACCACTGTGGAAGAATGTACTCTAGATCGCCTGTGTAGGCCTGGCGGAATAGAAAGGTTTGCAGTGGTCATTTAAAAGCTGGTCTGCTGAATCTCCAGTGGCAGAGAGTTCCACAGGACTGGGACATTTGACACTAAAAGCTCGGTTTATTGCTGCTGTCAAATGAGCCCTCCCCAACTTGGGTAATGATGAACAACGCTCCTGTAAATCAGCGTTTCTCAACCGCTGTTCCGCGGCACACTAGCTGGTGGTGTGCCGCAACGTGCTGGTGGTGTGCCGCGACGCTGGCTGGTGGTGTGCCGCGACGCTGGCTGGTGTGCCGCGACGTGCGGCGACGAGAAGGGCGATTTGCATTGTCACGTGCTTGGCGGCTGCCAATAGGCAGCACTGACCCGCCGGAAAGGAAGCCGGCCGGGTCACGACGCAGGGCGAGCGCAGCTCTCAACAGCCACCACCACGGGAGGGTGGTTTTAGACAAACTTAAAGAAGCTGGCTGGATGAGCTCAACCTGAAACTTGCTGAGCAAAGGATTGTGCTGGCAGAGAAATCAGCGGCTTGTGAAACCTTATTACAGGAGATTGCAACCAACACAGCAATTGGCAAGTGTTTCTTACAGTCATAATTATATAGTCAATATAGGGCGGCACAGAGTTAAATTTTTTAACTTTTTTAATGGTGGTGTGCCTCGTGATTTTTTTCATGGAACAAGTGTGCCTTGGCCCAAAAAAGGTTGAGAAACACTGCTGTAAATGATCCCAGTGATCGAGCTGAGATATAAGGGTTCTGGAGATCCATGGGGTATCCTAGACTGAAATTGTTCAGGGCTTTGTAAATTAATACAACAGAGGAAAGTGAAACTTTCCAGAAGGAGCAGAGAAGTATTTCGGTGGCTTTGGATTTGGAGAGGACAGAGCTGAGAGGAACGGCTTAGGGAGCTGGGTATGTTTAGCCTGGAGAAGAGAAGGATAAGGGGTGATATGATAGCCATGTTCAAATATATAAAAGGATGCCATATAGAGGAGGGAGAAAGGTTGTTTTCTGCTGCTCCAGAGAAGCGGACACGGAGCAATGGATTCAAACTTCAAGAAAGAAGATTCCACCTAAACATTAGGAAGAACTTCCTGACAGTAAGAGCTGTTCGGCAGTGGAATTTGCTACCAAGGAGTGTGGTGGAGTCTCGTTTTTTTAAACAATCTCAAACTTGCTCCCTGGTAAGTGGATTCAGGGTTAGCAAATTTGCCGTTTGCTTGTAGGAGTCTGTGCTTGCTTCCGCTATCATATACCAGGACTCAAACCCAAACCCCCCAATGTTAGCAGGGCATGTTCCCAGCAAGGCTTCAAGTTACTTATTGAGTCAGCGGCATAAATATACACAGACTGGAACAGCTGTCCTTCGCTCAGCCTGACTGGCAAGCTGTTAACCCTATATTTCCATTCTTTTGGAAACTGGGAAGCTCCTGTATTTTAAAGCCCCTTTTTAAAATGTGGGCAGAAGGGTTATGGAACAGACTCTTCATAGATACACGTGGAAAAATGAAGTCAGGAATCCAAACGGCTCATGAAGTCAGGAATCCAAACGGCTTTAATCAGACAATTACTTGAATTACTTAGATCCGATGGTTGCAGCCTCAAATCCACTCAAATTTATCTGAATTTAGGTTTCGTCTGAATTTCCTTGTACAGTCGTTAGCTGGGAAGTCGAACGGAATCCGTTCTGGAAGTCCGTTTGAATTCCAAAACGTTCGGAAACCAAAGCGTGGTTTCCGATTGGCTGCAGGAGCAACCAGAAGCCGCGCCGGATTGCCGGCTTCCGGAAATGGTTCAAAAACCGGAACACTGACTATCGGGTTTCGATTGTTTGGGCCCCTGATTTGTTCGGGAGTCAAGGCATTCGAGATCCAAGGTATGACTGTATGTTTGTAAATCATTATTAGCAAAGACTGTAGGTTTTTTAAAAAAAATTAGTTGCATGTGTGCATATTATTATAAATACAGGTTTGTACACAAGGGCATAATGCAATTTGGGAGAAAGCATTTTCTGAAAAGAAAGCGAAATACAACAAAAGGGGTTTAAAGGCACTCTCAAGGCAAATCTTTAAAAAAAATGCAACATAAGCACAGAAAATTGGGACACACTGGCCTGCAAGCGTTGCAGTCGGAGAACAGCTTTTACTAAAGGTGTCATGGGCTTTGGAGACACTCGAACTCAGGACGAAAGGGAGAAATGTGCTAAGAGGAAGGCACGCTTGGCAAACCCTCACCAGGATCAACTCCCACCCGGAAACCAATGTCCCCGCTCTGAAAGGACGTGTGGGTCCAGAATTGGCCTCCACAGTCACTTACGGACTCATTGCTAAGACAATCTTACTTGGCTATGAGTGATCGCCAAAGAAGAAAACAGACTTTCTGAAAAACGGACAAAATAACTTTGATCCAGCACACAAACAACAACTCTACAAGACAAAATGTCCCCAGAACATATGAACATAGCTGCCAAGTCTCCCGTTTTCCCCGGGAAATCCCCGTTTTTCAGCTTGTTTTCCCCCGGTTTATTCTGGCGCGGCGGCCATTTTGGAACTGGGCGGAGCATGCTCAGAAGCGACTTTTGATGCTGCTCTGCCCAGTTCCAAAATGGCGGCAGCGCTAATTCCGGTCTGCTATTTCCGGCCCGGTCCCTTATTTCTCTGACAGCAACTTGGCAGGTATGCATATGAACCCAAGAATATCTTGCTGGATCAGGCCACCCTATTCTCCCAGCGGCCAGCCAGATGCCTCAGAGGGAAACCGGCAAGCAAGATCTGAGCACAATAGTGTTCTCCCTTCCCGTGTTTTTCGGGAAACTGGGACTCAGAACTTGCCTCTGACTATGGAGGAAAGCAAAGGCATCCTGGCCACTCGCAGCCCTCTCCTCCTCCTCCACGAATTTGTCTAATCCTCTTTTAACACCACCCAAATTGTCGGGCATGCCTGTCTCCAGTGGGAGAGAGTTCCGCAGTCTGAAAATGCCCTGCCACACAGAACGCCGGCCACATTCCATAATACACGGTTGTATTAAAACCTTCCTTTACTGTACGTCGACACCAGCAACTTCCGAACCCTTTCCTGTTCAGTAATGATTGAACATTGCTATTGTCATTTAGAGCTGAACTACAGGTTGAATAAATAGGTGGAAGGGAGGGGTGTTCAGCCGATCCCCCCCCCAAAAAAAATATGTGACAATTGTTATTTAATAAAAATATTTTTTTCCAAAAATAAACAAGAAAGTTGATTAGGCACCGGCCATTCCTTCCTGGGCTGTTTATTCCTTTTGCGAGGGCACAAATATTACAGACAGACAGCAGGCTCCCATCCAAATGGAGCTAAGCTCTGTAAACAGCATTTCCACACCTTTCGGGGAAGGATGGACCATATCACAATATTTAGTTGTCCAAATGTGGGTTCCACTAGGCGCTGCTACCCCAGCTCACTCCCACTCTCGAACTCAGCTTACCCATCAGCACCTTTGGCAACCCCATTTCTCCCACACCCCTCTCCCCTGGCAGCTTGCCCCAAGTCCCACCCACTTTTAAAGGAGGGGGGGACTTGCTTCAGAGAGTATTCCCCCCCCCAATTATACATAGTGCGCAGAGCACCTCCCCGCCTTCATTAAACAGCTTGTTGGAGCTGCCTGCCACCCTGCTGTCACGCTGGAGTTGGTGTGGCCACATATTAGCAGGCCTATGAACTGCTGCGTGACGACAGCCTTACATTTATTGTATATAGTAAGAAAGAAAAGAAACATGCGATGAAGAATAGCACCGTTGTGCTTTCTGCTCCTGGCGTTACCTGAACAGACGTTCCTTCCTTCCGCCCTCGCCTCATCACCAAGAACTTAGCATCTTCGTCTCGGGGGGATGAGCGCTCTTCTGCAAACGCCAGGAAGGTGGACTCGGAGGGCAGGTACAGCAGTGCCGGGATGCGGTAGGTGAGACCCCCTCGTTTTTTCTGGCTGAAAAGAGTCACCTTCCCAGAGCCAGCCTGAGCCTCGGCCATGTTTTCTGGGCATGCAGAAATATTCTAGGAGACGGGGAAAGGAGGGAGCTTGAAAGCGAGAACTTATTTACTGTAGTTACATTTCCTTGTAGTGCGCCTGCACTAAAAGAATTCAGATCAGTTCGGTTGATTTGCCGACATGGCTTACATCAATACATTTTGTTACAAAGGCTGTTGTGCTTTGCATTGTGCATGTGTGAACCTGCGTGTATAGCTACTTGTGTTCTTGCAATTAGCATTTTAGCTCCTCTCTTCCTGGGGGGAGAGGGGGCTACTTGCAAAGCGAAATGCTTTCTCAACAGTTTCATAACAGTTTCTTAAAGCGAGAGGCTACTATGAGTTCCCTTTTATCAGTCACTCCCTGGGGTCTACATTATCACAATTTGGGGGCCCCTTAGGGTCTCCCTACAACTTGACTTAATTTAACAAAATAGTTTGGATTTTGAATAAATGTGCAATTAGTTCATGGGTAGGCAAACTAAGGCCTGGGGGCTGGATCTGGCCCAATCGCCTTCTAAATCCAGCCTGTGGACGGTCCAGGAATCAGCGTGTTTTTACATCAGTAGAATGTGCCCTTTTATTTAAAATGCATCTCTGGGTTATTTGTGGGGCCTGCCTGGTGTTTTTACATGAGTAGAATGTGTGCTTTTATTTAGAATGCATCTCTGGGTTATTTGTGGGGCCTGCCTGGTGTTTTTACATGAGTAGAATGTGTGCTTTTATTTAAAATGCATCTCTGGGTTATTTGTGGGGCCTGCCTGGTGTTTTTACATGAGTAGAATGTGTGCTTTTATTTAGAATGCATCTCTGGGTTATTTGTGGGGCCTGCCTGGTGTTTTTACATGAGTAGAATGTGTGCTTTTATTTAGAATGCATCTCTGGGTTATTTGTGGGGCCTGCCTGGTGTTTTTACATGAGTAGAATGTGTGCTTTTATTTAAAATGCATCTCTGGGTTATTTGTGGGGCCTGCCTGGTGTTTTTACATGAGTAGAATGTGTGCTTTTATTTAGAATGCATCTCTGGGTTATTTGTGGGGCCTGCCTGGTGTTTTTACATGAGTAGAATGTGTGCTTTTATTTAGAATGCATCTCTGGGTTATTTGTGGGGCCTGCCTGGTGTTTTTACATGAGTAGAATGTGTGCTTTTATTTAGAATGCATCTCTGGGTTATTTGTGGGGCCTGCCTGGTGTTTTTACATGAGTAGAATGTGTGCTTTTATTTAGAATGCATCTCTGGGTTATTTGTGGGGCCTGCCTGGTGTTTTTACATGAGTAGAATGTGTGCTTTTATTTAGAATGCATCTCTGGGTTATTTGTGGGGCCTGCCTGGTGTTTTTACATGAGTAGAATGTGTGCTTTTATTTAGAATGCATCTCTGGGTTATTTGTGGGGCCTGCCTGGTGTTTTTACATGAGTAGAATGTGTGCTTTTATTTAAAGTGCATCTCTGGGTTATTTGTGCGGCATAGGAATTCATTCATTTTTTCCCTCCAAAATATAGTCGTCCCCCCCCCCAAGGCTGAGGGACAGTGGACTGGCCCCCCGCTGAAAAAGTTTGCTGACCCCCTGATAGTTGTCACTGTTTTGAATTTCACTGTGCCGTTATCTCCCTTAGCAGGCTGTGTGTGCAAACCACTATTCTGAATAATGCTTTTTGTAGGGTACAAGGCACCGGGGAGGCATTTGTGGAACCAAGCCAGAGAGTGGCCCCAAAAGATTGGGGAGCCGATGATCTTATTCTAAACTATCAATCCTTCTTTGGAACAACCAGCCAGCTTCAAAGTTTAAAGGTACGCTAATCACAGCACACTGTTTTGTGGAAGTAAGGAGGTTGGAGAGTAGAGGGGAAAGAGACCACCCTCTTTCTGGAGAGAGAAGATCCAAAAATTGAGGAGGGGCACATTTTACCCTTAGGGGAACAGACTTAAAAAACAACAACACCTATTTATTGATTTATTCTTAATACACACACACACATCTCTAAGCAGTCTACAGAAATAAAATATTTAATACCATAATATCAAAAATATTTGTGTGTTATATGCTACAGTATATGGTAATTGATGGATCTAATAGGTATCTCAAGCCATTTGCACATAACAAAATATGTATTTTATCAAAGTAATCATTGAACTGAAATACAATTAAGAAGAAGTATATTGATAGTGAAACACAATTGAGAAGAAGTATATTAACAGTGAAATAATTATTAAGCTCCAACTTAAAATGATTTTTTTTTACTCATAACAAACTTAATGATGCAAACACATTGGCATTTGGCAATAACAAAAGTTCCTTGAGAAACACAATTTACAAAGGCTCAGGATAGAAACTTGCTATAACATGAAATAATAATAATAGGTGTAAATATAGGATGCAAACTACTAATAATGATAAATAGCAGAATGCAGGCACCCTATATATAGAAAGGAGCAAACCAGTGATTATTTTAGGGAGCAGGCAAGCAGGCGGGGGTCATTGCTTACATCATACACAACACAAAACGCTGTATGTAGGTTTTGTCCATTATCTTCTATTTTGGAAATGTACATCCAATTTTTCCCCTTTAGTTTTTTTTGGGGGGGGGTGTGCCAAGAGAGTGGGGCCCTAAGCTATAGCTAGTTGTTTAGCTTATACGTAAATCCGGCACTGATCGCATGCCCTGCGCTGCCCGCTTCCCCATCCATCCATCACTCACCGCGCAGCGGATTCCTCGCAGTGCATAAAGACCCAGCATGGGGGGGAGGGGGGGCTGGGCTGGGGGTTTTGGAAGCGCGATCCGCAGGCGCAGGATCCGACCCTGCAAGCCGAGGAGAGAGAGAGAGAGGAGCAGGGAAGGCGTTTCCTCGCCTGCGCGCACAGCCTTGCTTTGGCAACAGCTGCCCGCTGATCGCAATTTGCAACAAGAAGTATAAATAAATGCTCGGCAGCTGCTTCCAGGCTGCTAGCTGGGATCCGGTTCCCCGCTTGGCCCAATCAGGGGAAGGGATCTCTTTCAGGAGCCATAGATTTTTTTAGTCCGTGGTAGATGGGATGGCTATGCCTTTGCAAAGCAGCAGAAGGAAATTCAAAGTCAACCCGCAAGCTGGCGGCAGTGTGTCAGTCTGTGTATTTTTCTTTCTCCCTGTGCCCCATGCAGATGAGCAAGAGGTAACGTGACGTCAGAGGATGTTAAATAGACCGTTTATGAATTGTTAATGGATAAAAACTTCCCCCTCTTTAGCCACTGTGATCTGCCAATTAATTGAGAGCTAATATTTTACCGAGAGAGAAACCCAATGGTCCTCAGACTCTAAAAAGGCAGATGAAGAAGGTAGGGTGGAAGTCACTTTTTAGTACGGTATTTGTATAAATGTTAGCTTTCTTTTTTTCATTTTTTTGGTTTTGTGTTTTTTGAATTCTGGAAAATGTGTAATGAAATTTTGATATTGGATATGGGATAGGGAAACTAAATAAACTGAATAAAAAATTAAAAAAGAGAAACTCAATGGTCCTCTATTGATTGATTGATTGATTGTGTTATGAAAAATGTACCCCAAAATGCGTTTTTATAACAATTGATTGATTGATTTTATATAGTCCAACCCCCTGCAATGCAGGAAGCTCAAAACATGGTGCCCCTTCCCATTTGAAACCATGCCAGATGCTGTTTATCTTTGCAAATGTGCTACAGTTTTATCCCTGCATCACTAGGAGACCTGAATAATGGGGGAGGGGATATTTATGAACAGCCAAATAAAAAAAAACCCAATGTGGTGTAATAATACATAAAACACAATTCCCCCCCCAAAAAAAACCCAATTACAAAAAAACCAACCACAGACCATCATTAAGGTGATGGGTTAAGCAAAAGTACAAAATAAACACCTGCAAAGGTCTGTTCGCATTACAAAAAAAGACCTTCAAGAGAATGTCAAAACTAGGGATGCCTGCAACATCTCTTCTCTATATATTTTAAAATTAGGAATCTACAAGTGCAACCTCATTTAAATATCTGTAGGATAATAGGAATCTGGATATGGATTTAAAAAGGTATTTTCATATGGATTTAAAAAATATACAGAGATTTTGCAGGCATCCCTGGTTTTGACATTCTCTTGAAGGTCTTTTTTGTACCTATTTAAATCCATATCCAGACTCATATCTCAGTTCAGTTAAAAATACAGACTGTATTAAATTCTCCTCCATCCCTACTCAAGATTTGGTGATGCTCAACATGTTTGCCCCCCAAAATGGTGCTTTCCTCTTTCCTAAAAAAACAACTTTGACCTGACCCCCCCCCAAAAAAAAACCAGGGATCTCCTTCCTTTGACTGGTAGATCACTGCCAGTCTTTGTGAGTAGATCTCAGTCCCTTGGAAGTTGGCCACCCATGCATTAGAACAATCCCAGTGTGCGTTCCGTGTGCTACGGTTTTTGATGTATGCAAAAAACCCTGCAGAAAAAAAGAAAGGAAGCGGAGAATGGAAATGACAGCAGATCATTTTATTCAAACACATTCCCTGTAGGTTATTGTTTGTTTACAGCTTGCACTTTATTTCCCACATGCTCACAGTACAATGTCCGAGGATTTGGCTGGCGCTGGTGCCAGAAACGTAGGCAATACAACTGGACCAAGCAAAGGCAGAGATGGTGGGCAGCAGGGAACGTGGCCATCAGGCGGAAATATTTCCCCTTGCCATTGCTTTAGGAAAACAAGCCAACTTCGTCAACAATGCTTTGAAGTTTGGTTGTTTGAGTAAACCACAGTTAAGGCCAACCACAGTTTCTCGAGGTTCAGACATAACACAGGAAACAATAGACAACTGGAAACTTAAACTTCCAATCTCCTTCTCATGGCTGCACCAGGGAGGGAAGAAGGAAGCCGAGAAGGATTCTTCAAGTATAGCTGAGCTATAATTTTACCATTTTGCCCAAATAAGACCTTAATGTGAAATGGACAAAGGCACCCAAGGAAAACATGCTTAAAAAGCTGCTAGCGTAAAAAGCAAATAAAGCTAAAAGCTAGGGTTGCCATATTTCAAAAAGTAACAACCAGGACAACACCGAAATCGTCGAGCTATTTTTAAACAAACCCCAAAGTTGTTTGCAGCGCTATCTTAGCACCCTCTTTGAGGGAAGCCATGACCGTTAAAACTGGTATAAAACTGATATACCTTTGTAGTGTTTGACACATAATACATTTCCAGCCAAGCTGAGTTAAACCAACATAACAGAAGCACAACAAATGCCAGCAGATTGCAAGCATTTTGGCACAAGAGTTCAAAATTTTGGCATAAAGATTTTGGCACAAAGGGTTGGCTCAGGCTGCAACATTTAGTCCCGTGCAGGGCCAGAAGGTCCAGAGTTCAATCACCGGCGTCTCCAGATGAGAGAGAGAGTGCTTTGCCTGAAACTCTGAAGAGCCACTGACATTCAGTGCAGACAAATAATAATAATAATAATATATTTATACCCCGCCTATCTGGTTGGGTTTCCCCAGCCACTCTGGGCGGCTCCCAATAGAATATTAAAAACACGATAAAAGATCAAACATTAAAAATTCCCTAAACAGGGCTGCCTTCAGATGTCTTCTAAAAGCCAAATAGTTGTTTATTTCCTTGGCATCTGATGGGAGGGTGTTCCACAGGGCGGGTGCCACCACTGAGAAGGCCCTCTGCCTGGTTCTCTGTAACTTTGCTTCTCACAGGGAGGGAACCGCCAGAAGGCCCTCGGAGCTGGACCTCAGTGTCTGGGCAGAACGATGTACCATCCTTCAGATATACTGAGCCGAGGCTAAATAGACCAATGGTCTGACTCTGTCTGATGTGGGCACAAAGTACTATTCCGTTCTCGCCCCAGTCTTTCCAAGACCCTTGGGACTCTCCGCAGGTCCTTGAAGAATGGCAGGGTGTGGAAAAAGACGGCCCCAGTATGAAATTGTCTGGTACCCAAAAGTTTTCAAGCTTTCTGTATATCAGGAGTGGGGAACCGCTTGAAGAATATGCCTATTATACACACAGTATATGAATATTGTTAAATAAATAAAAATTAATTAAAAACCCCTGCCTTTTGCAATGATGGGGGCGTGGTGCTAAAGGTGTCCGCATCTGCAGAAATCATATCACAGAAAGTACAGAATGCACCTGCCAAAATGTTAAGTGAATGAAACGACACCTTTCCACACTAACTGTGGAATAGGGAAGCCCTGAGCATCTGAATGGAGCAGAAGGTTTCCTGTGCTCTTTCTAATGAGGTAAGTTTGGAGGACCTGGTTGTTGTTACCTAGAAACAGCGACCATATCCAAAGCCGCACACCTCAATTTTCTAAGCCCATGACTTTACCTAGAGGTGCAAAATAAATAATAATAATAATAATAATAATAATAATAATAATAATAATAATAATAATAATTTCTTATTTATACCCCGCCCATCTGGCTGGGTTTCCCCAGCCACTCTGGGCGGCTTCCAACAGAAAAATGAAATAAAATAATCTATTAAACATTAAAAGCCTCCCTAAATAGGGCTGCCTTCAGATGTCTTCTAAAAATCTGGTAGTTGTTTTTCTCTTTGACATCTGATGGGAGGGCGTTCCACAGGGCGGGCACCACCACCGAGAAGGCCCTCTGCCTGGTTCCCTGCAACTTGGCTTCTCGCAACGAGGGAACCGCCAGAAGGCCCTGTGCGCTGGACCTCAGTGTCAGGGCAGAACGATGGGAGTGGAGACGCTCCTTCAGGTATATAGGACCAAGGCTGTTTAGGGCTTTAAAGGTCAGCACCAACACTTTGAATTGTGCTCGGAAACATACTAGGAGCCAGTGTAGGTCTGTCAGGACTGGTGTTATGTGGTCCCGGCGGCCACTCCCAGTCACCAGTCTAGCTGCTGCATTCTGGGTTAGTTGTAGTTTCCGGTTCACCTTCAAAGGTAGCCCCACGTAGAGCGCATTGCAGTAGTCCAAGCGGGAGATAACCAGAGCATGCACCACTCTGGCGAGAAAGTCCGCGGGCATGTAGGGTCTCAGCCTGCGTACCAGATGGAGCTGGTAGACAGCCGCCCTGGACACAGAATTAACCTGTGCCTCCATGGACAGCTGTGAATCCAAACTGACTCCCAGGCTGCGCATCTGGTCCTTCAGGGGCACAGTTACCCCATTCAGGACCAGAGAGTCCCCCCCACCCGCCTCCCCCCTGTCGCAACATCACCCTTCCCTCACGTTCCTCAAAAGCTCGGCACTGGTGAAGAGCTGGAAGGCGATTTCTTCAATGGGATGGTGCACCCCGCACTCAAACAAGCACCCAAACACCAGTGTGTTCCCCGCTTCTTGGCACACAGCCAGGTCCGAGTAGCTACAGGGACCTTTGTACAGCAGCCAGGGAGGGTGCCAAGAGTCTTTTTCCAACGGGGACGTGTTCAGGCGGATGCCCAAATCCAAGCGCTTGTGACAGTTTGTGGGGTGAGAGTACACCAGCCAGGACTTGGCGCTGCTGAGCGAGGCCGAAGAGAAACGAGAGCTACCCTCCGGCTGAGGGAAGAAGCTCACCACACTGCCCTGGCACCCACCGGGTGGCTCACACAAGTCCTCGGAGAGGTACCCTTCCTCAAAGTGTTCTCCGCCGTCTGTGCTGAAGGCCTCGGCCCGGAACCGGTCGGGGCTGCGGGCGTTGCAGTACAGCACTTGGCTATCGTCCCGGCGGGTCAGCTCCGCAACTTGGCACTCGGATGTGCGCAGGTGCATGAGCAGCTGTCCTCGGGCCCAACTCTGCCCGCCGTCATCGCTGTAGAACGCGAAGGAATGAGGTTTGGTCCAGCAGTTGAGCGCATGCCCGAAACATCGCTTGTGGATGTAGTAGGCGTAAGCCGGGATCACCAGGCGCCCGGAACTCAGCTGCAGGCCGTGACCAGGCCCAACCGCAAAGGTGGCCCATTTCCTCAAATGTTTGCCGATCACCTGCTCCGTCAGGTCGGTCGTCTGGCTCCAGGTGCGGCCGCCATCTTGGCTGATCACGTAGCAGAGCCGAGCGGCGTTCCTCCCTGTGATGATCTGGTGCCGTTCCGTGACGTGGGTCTCCACGCAGATGAAGAACAGGAAAACTCGTCCGCTCTTCCTCTCGAACACGGGGCAAGGGTTCATGGTGCGGTGGCTGGGCAACGTGGCTTCCATCAGAGACTCCTGAGGGCCCCACTAGAAAGGAAGAAAGATGGAGTAGTTAGCCGGTGGTTCTCTCACTAGGGCTGGGTGATATATCCATATATCATCCAAAACCGGTTTGAAGTCTATCTCGTGATATTGGTTTAATAGCTTTTGTCCTGACAACACATCATGAATCATGATGTGTGTTAGGGCTGGGAGAAAAACCCTCAAAAACCGGTTTCCAGTCCACATCATGATTTTGGTTTCATAATTTGTGACCTGGCAATATATTGCAAATCATGACGTGTGAGGGCGAGATGTTTAGCGGCAGTGGGGAGTTCCCGGAGGCAGAGGAAACAGAATCCATTTTCATGACACAGGTATGTGAGCTGGCAAAGTGCCGTAGTATTTAAGCAAGAGGTGTTTACCAGTGAAGCCATTCTGGAATTTTCTGGAATTCTGAAATGGACCACGGTTCAAATGATTATTGGTACTAATATTGGTACTATTATTTATATACATTTATTCATTTATTCTCTGTTAAATTTGCCATTTAAAACAATATTTAAAACAAACATCATTGCCAGGTCAACTAACATTTCAGATTGAAAGGAGTCAGATAAGCTGTCCACAATGATTTCAAGAGACTTCCTTGGGTGCTCAGTACCAAGCCAAGTGCCACTCTTTCCTGGCAATACTTTTGTTGCTGGAACCCAACTCAAATGCTACACAGAATGAAAAATCAGGAAAAGCACAGTTACATTTCCTGCACCTGGTGTTACCTGGAACAGAGGTTCCTTCCTTCTGCTCTCACCTTGTCACCAGGAACTTCACAGAGCACAATTCAACAGCTCACCTGGGCCACCTGCCACCCTATTTTCACACTGGAGTTGACTTGGTCACATATTGGTGGCCACATGAACTGCTGCGTGATGACAGCCTTACATTTTATGTATATAGGAAGAAAGAAGAGAATTATGGAATGAAATATAGCTCGGTTACACTTTCTGCTCTTGGTGTTACCTGGACAGACATTCCTTCCTTCCGCCCTCGTCTCATCACCAGGAACTTGGCATTTTCATCTCTGGGCGTTGAGCGCTCCTCAGCAAATGCCAGGAAAGTGGACTCGGACGGCAGGTAGAGCAGAGCTGGGATGCGGTAGGTGAGACCTTTTGGGTCTCTCTGGTGGAAAAGAACCGTCTTCCCTGAACCAACTTGGGCCATGTTTCCTGAGCATGGTAGAAAAAGAGAGAACAGACAGAGGAACAGACAGTTTTTCCAATGGCGAGAGGTAGAAAGTGGAGTCCCCGAGAATCGGTATTGGGACTTAGAATCACAGAATCCTAGAGTTGGAAGAGTTGGAGGTCTGACCAGAGCGGAACACAGTGGTACTATTACTTCCCTTGATCTAGATGCTATACTCCTATTGATGCAGCCCAGAATTGCATTGGCCTTTTTAGCTGCTGCATCACACTGTTGACTCATGTCAAGTTTGTGGTCTACCAAGACTCCTAGATCCTTTTCACATGTACTGCTCTCAAGCCAGGTGTCACCCATCCTGTATTTGTGTCTTTCATTTTTTTTTTGCCCAAGTGTAGTACTTTACATTTCTCCCTGTTAAAATTCATCTTGTTTGCTTTGGACTTGTGCTTTTTAATTTGTTCATAATTTATCTAGGGATAGGAGTGAGCAGTGAGGTGGCCATGTTTGCTGATGATACTAAATTGACGGTGCTGAACCAAAAAAAAGATTGTGAAGAGCTCCAATAGGACCTTCTCCACACTCCGTGAATGGGGGGTAAAATTGCAAACACAATTCAACATAAACAAGCGTAAAGCAATGCATGTTGGGGCAAAAAGATTTAAAAATCTTATTTCTACATATGCAATCATGATGTCTGAACTATTGGTAGGTGTAGATATAGGTAAAGGACCCCTGGACGGTTAAGTCCAGTCAAAGGCGACTATGGGGTTGCGGCGCCCATCTCGCTTTCAGGCTGAGGGAGCCGGTGTTTGTCCACAGACAGCTTTCTGGGTCATGTGGCCAGCAGGATTAAACTGCTTCTGGTGCAACGGATCACCATGATGGAAGCCAGAGCGCACAGAATCACTGTTTACCTTACCTATTTATCTACTTGCACTGGTGTGCTTTCGAACTGCTAAGATGGCAGGAGCAGGGACAGAGCACCGACCTTCTGACCCACCGACCTTCTGACCAACAAGCCCCAAGAGACTCAGTGGTTTAGGCCACAGCGCGACCCGCATCCCAACTAGTGGTAATGTACCAGGAACAAGACCTTGGCAATATCTCAATGATGTCATTCACCCCATCTATGGCAGCTGCAGAAAAGGCTAGGGATCATTGGGAAAGAAATTGAAAATGAAACGGCCAATATCATAATACAAATCTTGGGTGTGACCATATTTGGAATACTGTGTACAGTTCAGAAAATGGCAACCAAAATAACCAAGGAGATGGAGAGACTCCCGTATGAGGAAAGGTGGCAAGCATTTGGACTTTGCAGTTTAGAGAAAAGGCAAGGAAGAGACGACACTTATAAAGTTATGCCTGGCATTGAGAAAGGGGATAAGAGAAAAAGTTGTTCTCCCTCTCACATAGGCACCCAATGATCCTGAATGTTGGAAGATAAAGGACAGATCTTTATCTTGTTTTAAACACATTTGCGTTGAAATTATCTTTTAAATTTATTCTCTTAATTTACACTTAAGAGTGTAAACTTCCACTTAAGAGTGCAAAGCAGGTAAAGGACCCCTGGACGGTTAAGTCCAGTCAAAGGCGACTCTGGGGTTGCGGCGCTCATCTCGCTTTCAGGCCGAGGGAGCCGGCGTTTGTTCGCCGACTGCTTTCCAGGTCATGTGGCCAGCCGGACTAAACCGCTTCTGGTGCAACTGGACACCGTGATGGAAACCAGAGCGCATGGAAACGCCGTTTACCTTCCCACCGCAGCGGTACCTATTTATCTAGTTTTCCGCTGGTGTGCTTTCGAAATGCTAGCTTGGCAGGATTAAGAGTGTAAGTTAAAAACACTTAAGAAGTGTTTTTAATTATCTTAAGTGTAAAGCACTACAAGGCAGTAGTCTCCTTAATAAATTAACTGTGGTCATAAAGGAAAGTTAATTCCTCACACAGCACATATTTCCAAAGAACTCCCTTCCGCAGGAAGTCAGCGATGGCCACAAACTTGGATAGCCGAGAATTAGACAAATTCGAAGAGGAGAAGGCTCTGAACGGCTTCTGTCCACAGCGGCAAATGCTGTGTCTCCAGGATCCGAAGCAGGAGGGATGGCGTGTTCTTGTGCTCGGATCCTGCTTGTGGGTTTCCTGAAGGCATCTGCCTGACAAATTGGATGGACCGGATGAACCATTGGCCAACAGGCTCTTTTTAGGTTTTCACGTAATTAAAACCAGTCTGGATTGTCCCTGACACACACATTCTCTGCCTGGCTCTCGAAGTTAGTCAGGTGTTCTCACTAACCTTCTTTTAAGCGTCTGATAAAAATCTTTCTGGTTTGGCAGGCCCATCGAGACGCCCGTCTTGCTGCCATTTCTCTTTGTTCTCAACGAAAGCTTCATGCGCATTTGCTTGCAATTGGGTTTGTGGGCTTTAGTTGGGTCATTTCTGGAACGTGTCCAGAGAGGAGGGCAACCAAAATGGTCAAAGGCCTGGAAAACGATGACTTATGAGGAACGGCTTAGGGAGCTGGGCATGTTGAGCCTGGAGAAGAGAAGGTTAAGGGGTGATATGATAGCCATGTTCAAATATATAAAAGGATGTCATATAGAGGAGGGAGAAAGGTTGTTTTCTGCTGCTCCAGAGAAGCGGACACGGAGCAATGGATTAAAACTCCAAGAAAGAAGATTCCAGCTAAACATTAGGAAGAACTTCCTGACAGTAAGAGCTGTTCGACAGTGGAATTTGCTGCCAAGGAGTGTGGTGGAGTCTCCTTCTTTGGAGGTCTTTAAGCAGAGGCTTGACAGCCATTTGTCAGGAATACTTTGATGGTGTTTCCTGCTTGGCAGCGATCGACGCGCCACAGCGCCAGGGCGTCCAACCTGCTTGAGATGGCCCTGAGAATATGTTCTCTTATATTCAGTAAAAGAAGATGTTCTCTTATATTCAGAAATGTTCTGTAAACTCTTCCGAAGAGTAGCCAAGACATGTTTGAGAACTGAGTCTGAATCATAGGTTTGTTTTGCCACTATAATCTCCCTCGTCTTTAGCATATCGTAGTTTCCTTGAGTTTTCTTGATTAATAAGGTGCAGATCATCCATTTTATTGTCAAGTGTGTGAAGATTTGAGAGGTATATAGATGGTAAAGCCGATCTCATTCCTCGCCTTTGTAGCTTAATCAAAGTGCTAGCACTTTTTTGACGTCGTATCCAGATCCGGCAAGGAGCTACAACTCCTTGTATATTTAATATAAAGAAATACATTTAAAACAGTTGCAGTGTGGAAACTGGTCCCAGGGGTGGGTGCAGGGGGGGGGGGCGCTACATATACGAAACTTGGTGGACCAGGGAACTGGACAGCCGGTTGATCTTTAAGAGCATGCTGGTTCCCTGCATTTGGGGGAGGGGGGCTAAGAGGGGAGATTGTTTAATGGGACTGTTTGCAACACACACAGAAAGGGGGGAGAAGAATCAATTGCAGCTTAATGGACTACATAGGAAGTGCTGCTAAGGATGCCCTGGGACTTGGGAGGAGGGGGCTCTGCTGTTGTTAGAGGAGTACTGCAAAGCATCTCAGATTTGAGGGTGTGCAGTGCGATAACCTTGATCACTGCAGATTGTGACAGCAGTCACGAAATTAAAAGACGCCTGCTTCTTGGGAGAAAAGCAATGACAAACCTAGACAGCATCTTAAAAAGCAGAGACATCACCTTGCCGACAAAGGTCCGTCTAGTTAAAGCTATGGTTTTCCCAGTAGTGATGTATGGAAGTGAGAGCTGGACCATAAAGAAGGCTGATTGCCGAAGAATTGATGCTTTTGAATTATGGTGCTGGAGGAGACTCTTGAGAGTCCCATGGACTGCTAGAAGATCAAACCTCTCCATTCTGAAGGAAATCAGCCCTGAGTGCTCACTGGAAGGACAGATCCTGAAGCCGAGGCTCCAATACCTTGGCCACCTCATGAGAAGAGAAGACTCCCTGGAAAAGACCCTGATGTTGGGAAAGATGGAGGGCACTAGGAGAAGGGGACGACAGAGGACGAGATGGTTGGACAGTGTTCTCGAAGCTACGAACATGAGTTTGACCAAACTGCGGGAAGCAGTGGAAGACAGGAGTGCCTGGCGTGCTCTGGTCCATGGGGTCACAAAGAGTCGGACTAAACAACAAACAACAACAAGTGCGAAAACCATTTCCTTCTGAAGATGCTGAAGAGGTATATTCTCTAAATGGGATTTTTGACTGGGGCTCTTTATCCCCCTAGTTTTATGCACTGGGCATGCCATTCTTTTTGCTCTGAAAACATTTAAAACAAAGAAAGAAAGAAAGAAAGAAAGAAAGAAAGAAAGAAAGAAAGAAAGAAAGAAAGAAAGAAAGAAAGAAAGAAAGAAGCCATCCAACTCTAGAATCCTATGATTATCTATAATTGCCCCTCCGGCAGAAAGCAGTATTCAGGGTAGGTTAGAACATTCTTTTTTGAGAGAGAGAAATAATAAAAAACTAAATAAACCCCACCAGTGGGGGTTATGAACACGTGGGCCTGTCCTGTGAAAAGCTATAGTCTGAAAAGCACGAATCCACGCTCTTTACCTAAATAAATCAACAAAGGTCTTGGCATCCTTTCACAGCACGGTCTCTCTCTCTCTCTCTCTCTCTCTCTCTCTCTCTCTCTCTCTCTCTCTCTCTCTGGGATGAAGAAATAATTGTGGGTATGCACACCTGCAGTCTGCCTCCTTCCCTAACTCTTCCTCCAGCTCCCCGCATCTTTCTTTCTTTCTTTCTCTCTCTCTCTCCTTCTCCACCCACCTCGCCTGCAAAATGCAGTTTTAAAAGCGCGCCCTGAAACGACCCCCTTCCCCCTACATGCTTGGGATGCTGTGGTTGCGAGCGGGTGGTGGGAAGAGAAAGAGTTCCTTTCCTCGCAGAAAGGGTGAGAATAATGGGGGAAGAATTCGGGGTAGCCGCCCAATTCGGTTTTCCTCCCCTCCATCCTTCATTCATCTCCATCACTCACCAGGCAGCAAGCTCCTCCGAGATCAGTGGGAGAGGGAGCTCTTCGTGGGCAGGATCAACCCCACAAATGATGGCAGGGAGGGAGCAGCTGAGCCTCTCCACCCCAGAAACCAGAGCAGAAGGAGCTTTTTCTCCTTCCACCCGCCTCCTCTCTGCAGCACCTGCCAAGCCCCAGTCGTTGCGTCAGGAATTGAGCAAAGCAGGTGTGTGAATTGTGTGAATTGAGCAAAGCAGGTGTGGGAGGGGATGGAAAGAGGCAGAGAGGACAAGAACTAATGAGTGCTGGAAATGTAAAGAAAGGGAAGGTATCTTCTAATCTGCCACATGTGGTGGACTTGGCTTTCTGGGAAATGGTACAACATCTTTATCAATGACTTGGATGATGGGCTTGAGGGCATCCTGAGCAAGTTTGCAGATGACACCAAATTGGGAGGGGTGGCTAATACCCCAGAGGACAGGATCACACTTCAAAATGACCTTAACAGATTAGACAACTGGGCCAAAGCAAGCAAGATGAATATTAACAGGGAGAAATGTAAAGTACTACACTTGGGCAAAAAAAATGAAAGGCACAAATACAGGATGGGTGACACCTGGCTTGAGAGCAGTACATGTGAAAAGGATCTAGGAGTCTTGGTAGACCACAAACTTGACATGAGTCAACAGTGTGATGCAGCAGCTAAAAAATCCAATGCAATTCTGGGCTGCATCAATAGGAGGATAGCATCTAGATCAAGGGAAGTAATAGTACCACTGTATTCCGCTCTGGTCAGACCTCACCTGGAGTACTGTGTCCAGTTCTAGGCACCACAGTTCAAGAAGGATACTGACAAGGTGGAACGTATCCAGAGGAGGGCAACCAAAATGGTCAAAGGCCTGGAAACGGTGCCTTATGAGGAACGGCTTAGGGAGCTGGGTATGTTTAGCCTGGAGAAGAGAAGGTTAAGGAGTGATATGATAGCCATGTTCAAATATAAAAAAGGATGTCATATGGAGGAGGGAGAAAGGTTGTTTTCTGCTGCTCCAGAGAAGCGGACACGGAGCAATGGATTCAAACTACAAGAAAGACGATTCCACCTGAACATTAGGAAGAACTTCCTGACAGTAAGAGCTGTTTGACAGTGGAATTTGCTACCAAGGAGTGTGGTGGAGTCTCCTTCTTTGGAGGTCTTTAAGCGGAGGCTTGACAGCCATCTGTCAGGAATGCTTTGATGATGTTTCCTGCTTGGCAGGGGGTTGGACTGGATGGCCCTTGTGGTCTCTTCCAACTCTGTGATTCTGTGATTCTGTAGTGAGCTAAAGAAAATGTTTAAAAATACTTTTGTTAAAAGACCAGGAGCCTTTTTACTGGGTACTGTATAATGGCTGAAGAGATACCAAGGGAAGATAAAAAGGCTGTTCATGTACGCAACAACAGCAGCAAGAATTCTTTAACCCAAAAATGGAAACAAGAAGAAGTACCAATGAAAGAAGAGTGGCAGATGAGGATGGTGGACATTTCAGAACTGGCGAAGGTGGCAGGAAAAATCCGAAACCAGCAAGATCAAGTACTGGATTAAATTTGTTTGTTTTTAAAAAAATAAAAAGTAGCACCTTAGAGACCAACTAAGTTTGTCATAGGTATGAGCTTTCTCATACCTATGACAAACTTAGTTGGTCTCTAAGGTGCTACTGGAAGGATTTTGTTTTTGTTTTTGTTTTTGACTACGTCAGACCAACACGGCTACCTACCTGTAACTGGATTAAATTTATACAATATTGAAAGGTTATTGTAAGCAATTAACATCACTAGCACGGTTGTCTGAAGACTTGTAATGAGAAATTTTTCTATCTTTCTATCATTATTTAAATTTTGAGCCATTATTATGTAATGAGCGTAATTAGAATTGGAAAACGTGCAAACTGCAGTGATATAAAGGTTAATTTTGAAAACCATGAGGCGGGAGGGAAGGAGGTTGATAGGCTCTAAAGCAGGCATCCCCAAACTGCGGCTCTCCAGATGTTTTGGCCTACAACTCCCATGATCCCTAGCTAACAGGACCAGTGGTCAAGGATGATGGGAATTGTAGTCCAAAACATCTGGAGGGCCGAAGTTTGGGGGTGCCTGCTCTAAAGTGTCAAAGTGGTAAAGTGGATAATGATGATGTGAATGTATAATATTAAATGGAAAATTTATAGATAGATAGATGATAGATAGATAGATAGATAGAACTTCAACTTCTTCTTCTTCTTCTCCTTCTTCTTCTTCTTCTTCTTCTTCTTCTTCTTCTTCTTCTTCTTCTTCTTCTTCTTCTTCTTCTTCTTCTTCTTCGGTGATCACTCATAGCCAAGTAAGATTGTCCTCCATAAACAAGATTTTAACAATGGGTCCGTAAGTGACTGTGGAGGGTATACACACACACACACACACACACACACACACATATATATATATATATATACACACACACCCTGTTTCTCCGAAAATAAGACGAAGCCATAAAATAAGCCATAGCAGGATTTTTAAGCATTCAAGGAATATAAGCCATACCCCAAAAATAAGCCATATAAGACGGTGTCTTATTTTTGGAGAAACACGGTATATGTGTGTGCGTGTGTGTGTGTGTGTGTGTGCGCGCGTGTATGTGTATGTATGTATAAAGGGGTAGAGACAGATTGCACAATCCTCCAGGTTGGAAGCCCCTCCCCTCCCGCTTTAGTCCCACTCACTAGCTCCACAACCCCGCCCACCTTACCTTTCCTTCAAAGACACACCCAAGAAGGAAGGATGTGTTTTACCTAGACAGGTGTTCCCTTCCTTCTGCCCTCATCTCATCAATAGGAGCTTTGTATCCTCATCTTGGGGCGATGAGCCACCACCCCAGAACCAACACCTGCAGGGCGGGGCAGCAGGTGAGAAGTATAAATCATCTAGAAACCGGTTTGACTGAAATAATGAAACTCTGCCTCACTAACAGATTTGGGATACCAAGGACCGTATAATAATAATAATAATAATAATAATAATAATAATAATAATAATAATATTTGTTACTTATGCCTCGCACATCTGGCCAGGCCTCCCCAGCTGTTCTGGGCGGCTTCCAACAGGTTATTAAAAACGCAATAAAAGATCAAACATTAAAAACTTCCCTAAACAGGGCTGTTTGTGGAACCTGTAGATCAGGGAAAGCCAACATGGTGTGTTCCGGTTGTTGTTAGGCTACGATTCTCATCGCCTCCAACCACAGGATATGCTAGCTGGGGGATGATGGGAGTTGTAGTTCAGCAGCATCTCGAGGGCACCAAATTGGCTTCCTCTTTCCTTTCTTACACTGCACCCTTCTCTCCCCTTTTGCCTTTCCCTGAGTGATGTGGGGCAGCCAAAGTCCCTGTATGTTTCCCTTGCCAGTGAGAGCTCCCCGAGGTTCCCAGCTCTGGAAGTCTTGCTCTTGGGACAACCGCCTCTTCCATGCCAACGTCTTTGTCAACCTCACCAACCTCCGCAGGTGAGGAAGACCTCCTATACTTACTATAATAATTTAATAATAATAATAATTTATTACTTATACCCCGCCCATCTGGCTGGGTTTCCCCAGCCACTTTGGGCGCCACCATAGCTGCCAAGTCCGGGTCGTAAAGATCTGGGATCGGCAGCGCGCGCATGACCGGAAGTTGCGTGACGCAACTTCCGGTGGCGCTTCGCCCTTCTATGGGCATCAGAAAATGGCGGCGCCGGAGGTCGCTTCCGCGCATGACCGGAAACACGTAAAAGCGACTTCCGGCTCTGGCGGCGCCATTTTCTGATGCCCATAGAAGGGCGAAGCGCCACTGGAAGTCGCGTCACGCAACTTCCGGTCATGCGCGGAAGCGACTTCCGGCGCCGCCGGCGCCATTTTCTGGTGCCCATAGAAGGGCAAAGCGGCACCAGAAAAATGGCCGCCGGGCAGAAGCCAATTTAAGGGACAATACCGGGATTTTCCACCAAACGGGAGACCGCCGGGAAACGGTAAGAAAAAAGGGGTTTTCCCGGCGGATACGGGATACTTGGCAGCTATGGGCGCCACCCAACAGAATATTAAAAACATGATAAAACAACAAACATTAACAGCATCCTTAAACAGGGCTGCCTTCAGATGTCTTCTAAAAGTCTGGTAGTTGTTTATTTCCTAGGCATCTGGTGGGCATAGCTGTCAAGTTTTCCCTTTTCTTGTGAGGAAGCCTATTCAGCGTAAGGGAATTTCCCTTTAAAAAAGGGGATAACTTGATAGCTATGCTGGTGGGAGGGCGTTTCACAGGGTGGGCGCCACCACTGAGAAGGCCCTCTGCCTGGTTCCTGACAACCTCACTTCTCGCAGTGAGGGAACCGCCAGAAGGCCCACGAAGCTGGACCTCAGTGTCCGGGCTGAACGATGGGGGTGGAGACGCTCCTTCAGGTCTACTGGGCCGAGGCCATTTAGGGCTTTCAAGGTCAGCACCAACACTCTGAATTGTGCTCGGAAATGTACTGAGCGCCAATGTAGGTCTTTCAGGACCGGTGTTGTATGGTCTCGGTGGCCACTCCCAGTCACCAGTCTAGCTGTTGCATGAAGGCACCCGACCCTCATCAGCCCCCCCATCCATGAACACAGAGGCACCCACATGCGCAATTTCAACCAGCCTGCCTTCAACCGCGTACGGTTCAAACTGTTCAGGCTAAATGTGCATAAAATCTTCCTGCAATGCAGGGTGTTGGACTAG
Organism: Zootoca vivipara; assembly: GCF_963506605.1. Taxonomy (NCBI): domain Eukaryota; kingdom Metazoa; phylum Chordata; class Lepidosauria; order Squamata; family Lacertidae; genus Zootoca; species Zootoca vivipara. The sequence goes on from NC_083279.1 coordinate 97,468,742, forward strand.
ATGCCCCTTGAGGTCCCTTTCCAACTCTAAAATTCTCTGATTCCATAAGATGTGACCATACCCTATTTGCTGTCATATTGTTGTTTTGTTATTCCCGTGACGAAATTGGTCTCGAGATCGATTTTGAGATGTACCCTATCGCTGTTTTTTGGTTGTAAGTCGCTTTGATTTTTTTGTGGGCGGAAAGGTGGGATACAGATAAAATGATGGCAGTGAAGAAGAGGAGGAGTTTGGATTTGATATCCCGCTTTATCACTACCCAAAGGAGTCTCAAAGCGGCAAACATTCTCCTTTCCCTTCCTCCCCCATAACAAACACTCTGTGAGGTGGGTGGGGCTGAGAGACTTTAGAGAAGTGTGACTAGCCCAAAGTCACCCAGCAGCTGCATGTGGAGGAGCGGAGACGCGAACCCGGTTCCCCAGATTACGAGTCTACTGCTCTTAACCACTACACCACACTTCTTTACCAGAAGGCTGCAGATCAAAAGCATTGGCTGGGGGAAGAAATGGAGCTCAGTGGCAGAACATCTGCTTGCATGCAGAAGGCCCTTGACTCAGTAGAAGGCAGCTTCTAAACTAAAATTAATTCAGCTTCTTCCTGACGTCACTGCCTTGTTTGTTGCATTACTGTATATTATTTTTCTAATGATATATAATCTTATGGTATTACTCTTTTAAAAGACTGCTGTTATGAGCCATCAAACCTCAGAAATACATATTTTTTAAAAAGTTTCCGAATTTGGCTGCTGGTGTACGTTTGTGTTATGTATACCTGTTATCTATACAGTGGAACCTCGGTTTATGAACACCTCGGTTTACGGATTTTCGGTTTACGAACGCCACAGACCCATCTGGAACGGATTAATTCACTTTCCATTACTTTCAATGGGAAAGTTTGCTTCAGTTTATGAACGCTTCAGTTTATGAACAGACTTCCGGAACCAATTACACCCATGCTTTGGGTTAAGTACGCTTCAGGTTGAGTACTCCGCGGACCCGTCTGGAACGGATTAATCCACTTTCCATTACTTTCAATGGGAAAGTTCGCTTCAGTTTATGAACGCTTCAGTTTATGAACAGAATTCCGGAACCAATTGTGTTCATAAACCGAGGTACCACTGTATGTGTGTTGTCACACAATCCGTTACATTTGCGAGAGAGACAGCAGGACTGCTTTGATTCCGCTCCCAACCCCAGTAACACTTTCACACTGTTTTGACATAAATTTGTTCCTTTTATTGGAGAAAAAAAATCATTTTAGAAAATGGTTGTTCATAGAAGGGATAGAAGGAAGAGATTTTTCAGCATGAATAAAATGCACCAGATAGGACAAAAAACAGATGGAATGGATTTTAAACCCCTCCTTGTTGTTGTCTTCTAAAAACTCCACCAGTTGCCTTTGTCCTGAAATATACCCTGGCAGATTTACTCAGCTTCCTTCCCAGGTCTCTCCCCCATCCAATAAAAGGTTTTCTTTTTCTTTTTTTAAAAAAAATCATTTTCCTTCCGCCTGATTGATAAATATATATAAAAAAATCAAACCTTGCTTGCAAATGGTCAACACTGGCTTAATAAGGCAAGTCCTGTCTTGAATCCCTAACATAAAAACTAAGAATCCTTTCGCAGCCAGCACAAAAATTAATTCAGCATAGCTTTTGTGATAAAGGCTGCTGCATGGTGCAGGGCTGCCTCCTAAAGCACTTGCCAGCTAAAATAAAAATAATTCTACAGAGGGTTATGCAACCTTCCCCCCTTCTGGGAGTCCTTAGCAAGTCCATCTTCATAGTAACAAAGGGACCTGATGGAGCAGGTTGAAGATGTTCTCAAAGCAAGGCAAAGCAAATCCTGGCTGGATTTTGCATCTGTTTGGTTTGTCCGAAATGAAATTTAAAATCTTTTCTTCCTCCTCTGGAGAGAGACAGAGAAAGGAAGAAAGAGGAGAGAGAGAGAGAGAGAGAGAGAGAGAGAGAGAGAGAGAGAGAGAGAGAGAGGGTGGGTCTCAGGACAAAAACAGAGGCTAACATTCGTTGCTATTTTGCTTTATTGGCTTAAACTCAGCATGAGCCCAGCGGGGAAGGTGGACGCCGGACGGAGCCTACTTAATTTTCTTCTCTGTGAGCAGGCTGTCGTGAAGCTTGGAGACTTCTGGCTCAAAAGCTTCCATGACTAAGGTGCCGTTGCAGTCGAAGAATTTGGCGATGGACATTGTGAATTCCGCCTCCCTCTGCTGCCTGGTTCTGCCGCTGATGAATGTCATCTTCAGGGTGTATTTGTCGTCAAACCTAGAGAGATGGTTGAAGGAGCAGAGAGAGCTGGTGATGGAGAGCTGGAGGTTAAGCCATTTTAGTCATGGTTGCAGCTGCAATATAGTGCTGAACCTAATAGTTTTGCTGTTTTATTGTATTTTTAATATTTTGTTGGAGGCCACCCAGAGTGGCTGGGGAAACCCAGCCAGACGGGCGGGGTATAAATGATCACTATCATTATTATTAATTCTGCTTAAAGAGATCGGAATCTCACTAGATGCCCTGCACTGCTTATTGAGTCCAGCACAAGAGCAACACCCTCCCCCTCCTGTGATTTCCAGAAACTGGTATTATTGCTATTACTATTATTTATTAAACTGTGCCTCCAGGTCTCAGGGTGGTTACAACATAAAACCACAATATAAACCCCACCCCCACAAAATACACACTAAAAATTAAAAACCCAATAACACCCCTCTCCTCCCCAACACTTTAAAAAAGGGCATAGCTACCCTAGCTACTAGCCCTCAATAAGTTGTGATAGTTCAGCCCGACTCTCATTGGGGAGGGCTGAACCACCCCAGGGGCATGGGGAGGAGGCAAACACGATTTTCCACAAGCAATTCCCACTGTCCCCATAGAAAATTAGCCTGAGAGCAAATCCTATCTCTGTATGTGGAAGGGATTTTTCTGTATGCAGCTTTCCCTAGATGAGACTCCTGCCTCTAATTTAGCACCGTGGTGAACAAGCTTTCCGCAGCATGGCTAATAATAATAATAATAATAATAATAATAATAATAATAATAATAATAATTTCTTTATACCCCGCCCATCTGGCTGGGTTTCCCCAGCCACTCGGGGCGACTTACAACAGAAAAATGAAATAAAATAATCTATTAAACTTTAAAAGCCTCCCTAAACAGGACTGCCTTCAGATGTCTTCTAAAAATCTGGCAGCTGTTTTTTTCTTTGACACCTGATGGGAGGGCGTTCCACAGGGCGGGCGCCACCACCGAGAAGGCCCTCTGCCTGGTTCCCTGCAACTTGGCTTCTCGCAACGAGGGAACCGCCAGAAGGCCCTCTGTACTGGATCTCAGTGTCCGGGCAGAACGATGGGGGTGGAGACGCTCCTTCAGGTATACGGGACCGAGGCCATTCAGGGCTTTAAAGGTCAGCACCAACACTTTGAACTGTGCTCGGAAACGTACTGGGAGCCAATGTAGGTATTTCAGGACCGGTGTTATGTGGTCTCGGCGGCCGCTCCCAGTCACCAGTCTAGCTGCCGCATTCTGGATTAATTGTAGTTTCCGGGTCACCTTCAAAGGTAGCCCCACGTAGAGCGCATTGCAGTAGTCCAAGCGGGAGATAACCAGAGCATGCACCACTCTGGCGAGCATGCACCACTCTGGTAAGGTCTCAGCCTGCGTACCAGATGGAGCGTACCAGACAGCTGCCCTGGACACAGAATTGACCTGCACCTCCATGGACAGCTGTGAGTCCAAAATGACTCCCAGGCTGCGCACCTGGTCCTTCAGGGGCAGTTACCCCATTCAGGACCAGGGAGTCCTCCACACCTGCCCGCCTCCTGTTCCCCACAAACAGTACTTCTGTCTTGTCAGGATTCAACCTCAATCTGTTAGCCGCTATCCATCCTCCAACCGCCTCCAGGCACTCACACAGGACCTTCACCGCCTTCACTGGCTCTGATTTGAAAGAGAGGTAGAGCTGCGTATCATCCGCATACTGATGAACACCCAGCCCCAACCCCCTGATGATCTCTCCCAGCGGCTGCATATAGATGTTAAAAAGCATGGGGGAGAGGACAGAACCCTGAGGCACCACACAAGCGAGAGCCCAGGGGTCCGAACACTCATCCCCCACCACCACTTTCTGAACGCGGCCCAGGAGGAAGGAGCGGAACCACTGTATGACAGTGCCCCCAGCTCCCACCCCTCTAGACGGTCCAGAAGGATGTTATGGTCGATGGTGTCAAAAGTCGCTGAGAGATCCAGCAGAACCAGGAAACAACTCTCACCTTTGTCCCTAGCCCGCCGGAGATCATCAACCAGCGCGACCAAGGCAGTTTCAGTCCCATGGTGAGGCCTGAATCCCGAATGGAAGGGATCCAAATGGACCGCTTCTTCCAGGCGTGTCTGGAGTTGTTCAGCAACCACTCGCTCAAGTTGAGGTTCCTTTAAGGTCTTACAAGCGCAATACCTCACGGACCGCCTCTCCTCATATAAACTGTCATCACGAAACCCTTCTTTGTGTGTCTCCTCCTGTGGCAACACAGGAACGGGGCCTTTTCTGCAGTGGCTCCCCATTTGTGGAGTGCTCTTCTATATACAGTCGCATCTTGGAAGCTGAACACCTTGGCTCCCGAACGATCAAAACCTCCAAGTGAGTGTCTTGGTTTTCAAACAATTTTCGGAAGCCAAACGTCCGGCACGGCTTCTGATTGGCTGCAGGACGCTGCCGCAGCCAATTGGAAGCCGTGCTTTACTTTTCAAACGGTTCTGGGACGGTTGAACGGACTCCCGGAACGCATTCTGTTTGAGAACCAAGGTACCACCAAGCAAAAATGTTCCTCTTCAACCAGGCCTTGGGTGGATTCATATTCTACAGTCTTATAAACGGGTCTGTGGGAAGTGGGAGTTATTGTTTTGTTTTACTTATTAACTTATTATCCTGCATTTTATTCTGTGAACCGCCCCAAGATCTTCTGATGAAGGGCTATACATAAATTTAATAAATATAAAGCCCTAAAAGGACTCGGCCCAGTATACCTGAAGGAGCATCTCCACCCCACCCCCAATCATTCAGCCCGGACACTGAAGTCCAGCTCCGAGGGCCTTCTGGCGGTTCCCTCCCTGTGAGAAGTGAAGTTAAAGAAACCAGGCAGAGGGCCTTCTCGGTGGTGGCGCCCGTCCTGTGGAACGCCCTCCCATCAGATGTCAAAGAGATAAATAACTACCTGACTTTCAGAAGACATCAGAATGCAGCCCTGTTTGGAAAGTTTTTAACATTTGATGTTTTATCGTGTTTTTAATATTCTGCTGGAGCCGCCCAGAGCATCTGGGGAAACCCAGCCAGATAGGCGTAATAATATGCTATATAAATGAGGTGGTACAGCTGGCAAACAGGAAGAGGACAGAAATGGGGAACTGAGTATGACAAGGCACAACTGTGCATGCTCTATGGGGGAGATGTTGCTTCTGCACCGAGGAGCAAAATTTGTGACCTGAGCGAACTCTGTGAATTAGCTAGAGCTGCGCCACATTTGGTTACTGGGCCCAATTTATTCTGGTCACCAAGGAAATATGCAAATCTCAGGAACCTCACCTCCTACACCAGGGGTCCCCAAACTTACACGGCTTCGGGCCGGTTCCTCCGGCGCCGATCGCGCGGTGGGTCGGAAGGCAGGGGAACGTGCTCCCATATGCACGCGCACCGGAAATAGCTTGTGCGCATGTGTATGGGAGTGCGTTCCCCTGCCCTACGGCCCGTGCGTGCGCACAAGGTATTTCTGGCCCCGTGCCGACCCGGAGATGGGCAACCGCACCGTGGCGCACCAGTAAGAGCGGGCGTTGGCGGGGGCTGCACAATTGGCTTGCGTGGGCCGCATCTGGCCCCCGGGCCATAGTTTGGGGGGCCCTGTCCTACACCTTGGAAACGCTGCTCAACTGCCCGCCGCTGGCTTATGCCATTTCAGATAATGCTGGAACACAGTGTCAACAACTACTGGGTCCATCTGGCTCAGTACTGTCTACACTGACAGGCAGCAGCTCCCTAGTGTTTCAGACGGGTCCGTGCGAGCCCTGCTTGGAGATGCCAGGCATGTAAGCAGAGATTGCAAGACAGGTGCTCTGCCTCTGAGCTACATGCGCAACGTTCAGGGCTAGAAACTTGTGTTTCCTCCAGAAACAAATGACCGCCGAGATTCTCAGGGCGCCAAATATGATAGCCGAAACCAGCCCCTACAGCTGCAGGGTAAAAGGTAAAGGTAAAGGGGCTCCTGACCATCAGGTCCAGTCGTGTCCGTCTCTGGGGTTGCGGCGCTCATCTCGCTCTATAGGCCGAGGGAGCCGGCGTTTGTCTGCAGACAGCTTCCGGGTCATGTGGCCAGCTTGACAAAGCTGCTTCTGGCGAACCAGAGCAGCGCACGGAAACGCCGTTTACCTTCCCGCCGGAGCGGTCCCTATTTATCTACTTGCACTTTTTGATGTGCTTTCGAACTGCTAGGTGGGCAGGAGCTGGGACCGAGCAACGGGAGCTCACCCCGTCGCAGGGATTCGAACCACCGACCTTCTGATCAGCAAGCCCTAGACTCTGTGGTTTAACCCACAGCGCCACCTGGGTCCCTCTCTGCAGGGTACAAATACAGAAATGGGAGAGAATACTCAAAAGCCCTGAACATCGTTGTAAGGTTCTCCCAGGGGTGGGAGGGCAGAGAAGAGGCCCGATGGAGGGCTGGTACCTTTTCAGACTCGAGGAAAGCTGCCAGATGTCATCGGGATCCATTCCAGCTGGATCTTTCCTATGTGCTACCAGGAAGATGCTCTTCTCCTTATACGAGGTATAGATGGTCAGAATCCCCATCATAACAAAATACGTGGGGCAACATTAAGGAAAAGAGTCGGTGGCTGGAGACGGGAGCACGCGGCGACAAGAGTGGCAAAGGAGTCGGTCTGTTCTCTAGAGAATTATTGCCCTATTAAAAGCCCCGTCGCCCGGATCGGACGATTTTGCAAACGAGGAATGCCATCGGGCTCAAGCCCACTTGGCAGCAATAAAACTGCCAGCGCATTTGCAAAGCTAAGCAATGGTCCAGTATGGTTTCAAACTGGATGGGAGGGTGCCTGCATGGGGGTGGGGGTTGGACTAGATGACCCCCTGGATCCCTTCCAACTCTGCAATCCTATACAAAATTGCAAGAAATCAGAAAGGGGTTTTCCCAGCAGTGTGGCCTTTCCTCTTGTGTGGACAGGGTTCTGGAGTAAGAGTCCATGTGATTAGGAAGTATCTTGGCAATGCTATGTATTACTAGGACTTTATTGAATTGTCTTGAGGAATTCATTCAGGTAGGTAGCTAGCTGTGTTGGTCTGGTGCAGTAGAAATATATAAAAAAGAAGTGTGCATGCACACGAAAGCTCATACCAAGAACAAACTTAGTTGGTCTCTAAGGTGCTATTGGACATTTTTTTAAAAATGTATTTCATTGTTGTTTGCTTTACATGCCATTGCGTTTGACATTCTAGTGAATATCAACGTACAGTGGTACCTCGGTTTACGAACGTAATCCGTTCTGGAAGTCCGTTCTTAAACCGAAGCCGTTCTTAAACCGAGGCGCGCTTTCCCTAATGAGGCCTCCCGCCACCAGTGCCCTTCCACCGTTCGGATTCCATTCTTAGACCGAGGTAAAGTTCGCAAACCGGGACACTACTTCCAGTTTTGTGGAGTTCCTAAACCGAATCATTCGTAAACCGAATCATTCGTAAACCGAATCATTCATAAACAGGGCTGTTCTTAAACCGAGGTACCACTGTATAAGTTGCATTTTCAGCTGAATCCGGGGAAACGGCTTGAAGCATCCATTGTGTCGAGCTATTTCAATTGCTTTTGTTTGATTTGCCCATTGCAAACAGCTGAGAGCCTGTAATTTTTTGATAATAAACCCAATTTGCGAGAGAAGTTGAATAATTTTGATTGCAACTGTAGTTCAACCGTTTGCAATGCAGGAATCTTTGCCCAACGTGGGGCTCGAACCCACAACCCTGAGATTAAGACTCTAATGCTCTACCAACTGAGCTACCCCCCCCCAATGCACAGGTCTCTCCACAATTGCACTTATCATCTTGTGCAAGTGGTTGGGGGGGCAGCTTTGACAAGACACCCCCCTCAAGTGCATGCTAGTTCTGATTTCGGCAACCAAGCCATGAAGGGGAAATGAACGCTTGGTGGAGTCTGAAGCCCCTGCCCCAAAAAAGGATATGATACAACACAGACAGCAAGAACTGGCTTGGATTCGGGGAAGGGGTGAAGGTAATCCCATATTAAAGCCACGATGGCGAAGAGGCAAGAGATTGTGCAGATAACAAGGCGGCCATCTATCAGGCAGAAGTTCTCCACGTACTTGTACTTTTCCAACAGAACCTAGAGGGATGGAAAACAAGCCCATTGAACAAGGGAAAGAGCAAACTTGACCTAGACCTTCTGTTCTGAAGACCCCCCTCAGCTGCAGCTCTTCTCCAAGGTAGGCTCGGAGGATGGCGACATACCGGGGTAGAAGTGCCTTATAAAAGGGAACTGGCTGCTTGAAGTCATGGTGGAGGCTGTTGGGAGGGCAACTTAGAAGAGCTCGAGGACTCATAGGATCAGATAACAGTAATTTAGCAAAGTATTCCCCAACCGACTGCTGAGGTGGCTAGGTAAAGGTAAAGGGACCCCTGACCATTAGGTCCAGTCGTGACCGACTCTGGGGTTGCGCGCTCATCTCGCATGATTGGCCGAGGGAGCCGGCGTATAGCTTCCAGGTCATGTGGCCAGCATGACAAAGCCGCTTCTGGCAAACCAGAGCAGCACACGGAAACGCCGTTTACCTTCCCGCTGTAGCGGTTCCTATTTATCTACTTGCATTTCGACGTGCTTTCGAACTGCTAGGTTGGCAGGAGCTGGGACCGAACAACGGGAGCTCACCCCGTCACAGGGATTTGAACCGCCGACCTTCTGATCAGCAAGCTCTAGGCTCTGTGGTTTAACCACAGCACCACCTGGGTCCCTGCTGAGGTGGCTAGCAGGTAGAAAATGAAGCCTGCAAAACCATGAAGGAAATACCCGGCTATTCCGCAAGGGAGGGGAAATGCTACCTTTTTGGCGGAATCATCCAACGAGTTCTTCACGGCCGAACCATCCCACTTGTCCACTTTGACAGGTTTATCATCAATCTTCCACTGCGAGGTAAAGGAACAAAAACACAAGCAAGAGTTATCACAGGTGAAAGCGGATGGTCATCTTGTGCGTCTGTTAAGTTTATAATCAGCTCTTCTATATGTCTACAGCAGCGCCTAGTTGATGGCTCCCAGACCATTTCCAATTTGGGGCCAAGTGAATGTTTTCAGCGCAGTGCACCTGAAATGTGCAACGCTGGCAGCGACGGAATAAGTTGTGCTGCAGAGAGGAACACCAGGTGCAGCTTGCCAAAGAAGAAGAAGAAGAGTTTGGATTTGATATCCCGCCTTATCACAACCCGAAGGAGTCTCAAAGCGGCTAACATTCTCCTTTCCCTTCCTCCCCCACAACAAACACTCTGTGAGGTGAGTGAGGCTGAGAGACTTCAGAGAAGTGTGACTGGCCCAAGGTGAAGTGTGACTAGCCCAGCAGCTGCATGTGGAGGAGCGGAGACACAAACCCGGTTCCCCAGATTACGAGTCCACCGCTCTTAACCACTACACCACACTGGCTCCTCTGCCTGCAATTAAACGTGACGATAAATACACTGGATAACATCCAACCAGGGCATACTCGAGGGGAGACACACTAAAACCAATGGGCTTAAGTTAGCCATGACTAATGCAAGCCCTTGGGCTCATCCATAATAGTTTCCCCTGCAGTCAGGGGTTGACCTCACGTCAGGGGGACCTCTACAACACTGACCATTACAACAGGAGGAGCCATAGCTCAGGGGCAGGCCGATCACAGGTCCTTCCCAAGAACCCAGGCTCAAGCATCTCAGGGCCAAAGAAATAATAAATAATAAAAATAAAATTTTATTTATACCCCGCCCTTCCCGGTCCAGAAACCGGGCTCAGGGCTGCTAACAACAAATATAAAACATTGATTAAAAAAGACTTAAAAACAGCTTTAAAACAACATAAAATACAACATAAATGTAGCATCGCCAGGGCTAACTGAGCAAGTTAGTCCTGCTATGGCCAGCAAGGAGACCAGGGAGGTATTTAGATGTGGGGACCCAGAAAGGTTTCTTCATAGAAAAAGGGAAGGGAAAAGGGAATGGAGGATCAGGCTAAATTGAATAGCTCTGCCCTACTGGCCCTGCAGAAGGAGAGCAAGTCCCGCAGGGCCCTAGTCTCATGGGATAGAGCAGGCATCCCCAAACTTCGGCCCTCCAGATGTTTTGGACTACAATTCCCATCTTCCCCGGCCACTGGTCCTGTTAGCTAGGGATCATGGGAGTTGTAGGCCAAAACATCTGGAGGGCCGCAGTTTGGGGATGCCTGGGATAGAGCATTCCACCAGGTCGGTGCCATCACTGAAAAGGCCCTGGCCCTGGTGGAGGATAATCTGGCTTCTTTAGTGCCTGGGACCTTTAGGCTGTTATTCACAGACCTTAGGGTCCTCTGCGGGACATACCAGGAGAGGCGGTTCCGTAAATACAAGGGTCCTAGGCCCTCGTGTTGATGTCTTCAGCCCTGGCACGCTTCATTTTATGCTACACGGTGTTTGCTTGTGAGCAGACCAGGTTGGGACCATGCCACACACACGCACACCGCAAAAAGAAGATTGGAGCAGGACTGTGGTAGAGCAAAGAGTGAAAGTCCCTCTCCCCATGCATATAGAATGGGTTAAATGATCCATTTTGTATGTTCAAACAAAAAAATCCCCCGCACATTTGGCTATACAGTCATACCTCAGTTTATGAACACCTCGGTTTACGGATTTTCGGTTTACGAACGCCACAGACCCATCTGGAACGGATTAATTCACTTTCCATTACTTTCAATGGGAAAGTTCACTTCAGGTTAAGTACGCTTTAGGTTAAGTACAGACTTCCAGAACCAATTACACTCATACTTTGGGTTAAGTACGCTTCAGGTTGAGTACTCCGCGGACCCGTCTGGAACGGATTAATCCACTTTCCATTACTTTCAATGGGAAAGTTCACTTCAGGTTAAGTACGCTTCAGGTTAAGTACAGACTTCCAGAACCAATTGTGTACTTAAACCGAGGTACCACTGTAAACAGTTGTTAAGATACATATGCTTGTGGCATATTGTAGCAGGAATCAAGCCAGGCTTTTGAAAAGATGCATAAGCTTCAACAATTACCCTAGGCTGTATCAAACTAAGTTTTACCTGCTGTAATGAATAGATCTAAGTTAGTCACATCCCTCAATTCCTATGAGTATGACTGAATGGAGCCCTGCCTAAGAGCTAATGTGGCCTAGCGGTCTGAGGCTAAGCCATGCCATGAACTTCCTTCCCCCTTCCATTTCTGCAGGTTGTTTCCTGTTCCTCGCTACAACCTAAAAGAGAGACACATCACCCCTCTTAAAGTACACATCATCCTTCTTGAGACAGCAGGAGGGTTTCAACTGCCCAAGGTTCAAAGGGAATCCTGAATCCATCCCTTTCCAACACGAGAGACAGAAAGCAAGCCTTCCTATGGATAATATGATATAATCCCACACAGGAGGGCAACAATTCAGAATTGTTCAAGACTCTGGAAGTCTAGGGCTGTGCGAGTCCCCTGCCCGCAACCCTGGAGAGCAGCTGCCAATCAGTGTAGGTCAGGCATCCCCAAACTGCGGCCCTCCAGATATTTTGGCCTACAACTCCCATGATCCCTAGCTAACAGGACCAGTGGTCGGGGAAGATGGGAATTGTAGTCCAAAACATCTGGAGGGCCGAAGTTTGGGGATGCCTGGTGTAGGTGATACTGACAGCTCTCACCATCAGAAAGTTGTTCCTGATGTTTAGTCAGGATTCACCTTTCTTGTCAGCTGAAGCCATGGGTTCGAGTCCTACCCTCCAGAGCTGGAGAAGACAAGCTTGCTTCATCTTTCACGTGACATCCCTTCATATATTTGACGACAACTATCATCACATCTCTTCTCGGTCTCCCCTTTCCCAGGCTAAACACCCCAAGCTCCTTCAACCGTTCCTCATCAGGCGTAGTTTCCAGACCCCTGATCATCTCGGCCGCCCTTCCTTGCACACCTTCCAGTTTGTCAATAACCTCCTTAAATTCTGCAAAGAAATGCTGCGGGGGGGGGGGAGCATAGCCTGGCATGAAAAGCCTCCCCCTCCATGAACAGCCAATGCAGCTGGTGGCCACCAACAACATCAAGAAGAGCCCTGCAGCTGGGTCAGGCCAAAGGGACACCCCGTAACCCCCCCGCCCAGCATCTTGACATGATAGCAGTGACACGAGAGCTCAGTGGGTAGAGCACAAGGCTGTGGCTCCCAGGGTCGCGGGCTCGAGCCCCACGTTGGGCGAAAGATCCCTGCATTGCAGGGAGCTGGACTAGATGACCCTCGTGGCATCGCAGCAGCCGCGCCTCCTCCTCCTCCTCCTCCTCCTCCACAGCCACCCGAATTGCTGGCCGCCTCTAACCCTTGTGGCAGCTAGTTCCGCGCGCTAAGGGCGTGAAGAACCGGGAATTGGGGGAGGGGGAAAGCAGCTGCCTTGTGGCTCCTCTGGGGATGGATGGATGGATGGAGACTTAGCCTACGGAACTCCCCGCCACTGCCTTCGTCCAGGAAAATGTGGGGTTTGGGTTTTGTTTTTTCCTCCCTTCCCTCGCAGGTCCCTCGAAGCCGAACGACCCCTGCCCGCTAAGCCAGGGCTACCTTGTCCAATATCCCGTTTTTGTTAGCGCCGCCGCCACCTCCTCCTCCAGCGCCGCCGCCTTTCGCCGCCATCTTGCCTCCTCTTCCCTGCTTAGCGACCTGTTCGCCGCTGATTGGCCGGGAGCGGGAGGAACGGGGCGCGCAAGGGACGGCGGGATTGGTAGTTTCCGAACGCGGCGGAGGTCGTGCAGGGAGATAGGCCGGCGCGTGCGCGCGTGCGCATTAGGGTGTTTCCCCCCTTTTTTTAAAAAAAAAATGGACTGTGGAATTCTGGGAAGGCGTGCCCTGCGCGACAATGGCTCGGATTCTCCTTTGCTGCCGCCCCGCGTGGCATTCTGGGAGGCGTAGTTCCCCCCCGGCTTCCGGCTTCCTCGTTACTGTGGCAACCGCGTGGCCGGGCGAGGACATGGGAATCGGGGCCTCCTCGTAAAGGGGGAAGGGAAAGAAGGCGAGCGGGTGGTGGGGGGTGGTCTTGCTCCGGAGGGGGCGGAGTAGCCTGACTGCTGCGGGGCAAAGGCCAGGTAAAGCGTGGTAGAGAATGAAAACAAACCTCCCCCCCCCACCTCTTTCTCTCTCTGTCCCCGCCTTTCTAGCCCTTGGAGGTCTTTGGCCTCTATGGCTTCCCCACCCCCAATGCTGCCTCACACCTGGACAGGTGACCCCGGACAGGTGAGAGGGGGTCGGGCTCAGGGTGCCTGCCCCCAATCCCCACTCAGCTGTGAAGATGGCTGGCGGGGGGGGGGGAGATTGGGGATCAGGCAGAGATGCTGCTCTCTCTCTCTCTCTCTCTCTCTCTCTCTCTCTCTCTCAGCAGCCCAAGGGACTACCTCGCAGGGGTGCTGTGGAAATTAAACGGGCCAGCCATATCTATCTTATCTATCTATATTTCTATTTCTTTATCAGCAACCCAAGGGACTACTTCACAGGCGTGCTGTGAAGACAAAATGGGCCAGTCATATTTATCTATTTATCTATTTCCATGTCTATGTCCGTTTTCTATTTCTATTTTTTTTCTTAGCAGCCCAAGGGACTACCTCGCAGGGTTGCTGTGAAAATAAAGCGGGCCAGCTGTATATATATATTTCTCTCCCTTTCTGTTTCTATTTCTCAGCAGCCCAAGACACTACCTCGCAGGGTTGCTGTGAAGATACAACAGGCCAGTCATTCTCTCATAGATCTATCTATCTTTCTCTCTCTCTTTCTCTGTCTCTCTCTGTTTCTTTCTCACCAGCCCCAGGCACTGGGTGGCTGTGAAGTTGTGTTGTCACCTTTGTTCTGGGAAAATACAGGACAGGACCATGGGCATAGCCACTGAGCCTAGGGCTTGCTGATCAGAAGGTCAGTGGTTCGAATCCCTGTGGCGGGGTGAGCTCCCGTTGCTTGGTCCCAGCTCCTGCCAACCTAGCAGTTCAAAAGCACATCAAAGTGCAAGTAGATAAATAGGAAGGTAAACGGCGTTTCCGTGTGCTGCTCTGGTTCGCCAGAAGTGGCTTTGTCATGCTGGCCACATGACCTGGAAACTATACGCTGGCTCCCTCGGCCAATAATGCGAGATGAGCGTGCAACCCCAGAGTCGGTCATGACTGGACCTAATGGTCAGGGGTCCTTTTACCTTTTACACCATCCTCTGTCTGGCTCTATGTAGCAGATTCAGAATGAAATGTCTCAACAAGAGTTGTTTTAAATTATTTTCTTTTGACCCCAAGGGCTCAGAAAAGTCTGTCAAAATCTTTCTACAATTTCTACTTTTAGTTAAATCTATTTATTTATTTACTTGGTTTAGTTGGGGGCAGCTGCTCCCCCCCCTGGCTAGGCCCATGGACAGGAGGGGGGGGGATTTCCCCCCACCTGGCGCTGAAGTGACTTCAAAGCGATCAAGTACAATCTATTGCAGCCTAACAGGGTGGCCCCTCTGGAATTTGTCACACACACACACACACACACACGTGAATGTGTAAATCTGCCTGTGCTTTGCTACCCAGAGCTTAAATACATGACCTTTTGCACATCCTTTCAAACACATGCATTTGGAGAGGATCCCTAACTTGGGGGGGGAGAGAAATACAGGACAAAACTATCAATACAGGACATAGCATTTTACATCGAAATACGGGACAATCCTGTATTATGCAGGACAGGTGGCAACCCTACAGTGTGAAGAGAAAATGGGCCGGTCATATCTATATTTCTCTCTTAGCAGCCCAAGGCACTACCTCGCAGGGTTGCTGAGAAGATAAAATGGGATAAGGGAAGGGGCTGGGATCATACTCTAGGACACTGGAGGGTGTGTGAGATGGAAAGGCAAGGATTGTAAGCTCGCAAAATTCCAGTCCTCGTGGCAGCTGTGGGGTGCCTGGAAGGTAGAATTGTAGTTGGAGAGGTGTGGGTAGCTCAGTCCGCAGAGCACGAAGAGGGTTGTGGGTTCAATCCCCTTGTTGGGCAGAAGATTCCTGCATTGCAAGGGGGTTGGACCAGATGACCCTCAAGGCCCCTTCCAACTCTACGATCCTATGATTGTGTGAGAGAGAGAGTGAGAAGGAAGGAGGGAGGGATGCCTGGCTTACTGTAACTGAAGCAAATGGGAGAGGCTGCATTTCCCCCGTGCAGGTTGCTGACGTGTCACACCTCGAAAAATAATAATAATAATCAGGACTGGAGGGAGAAGGCAGGGGCAAAGTGTTCAAGTATTCCTTGCTTGAGCCAGTGCGGTGAAGTGGTTAGAGTGTCATACTATGACCTGGGAAACGGGGGTTCAAAGCCCTACATGGCCACAAAGCTCACTGCCTCTCAGCCTACCCAACCCTGAAGGGTTGTTGTGGGAATTAAATGATGAGTGGGAGAAGCATTTTCTTCTTGGAGAAAAATGTGGGGTGTAAATGCAATAAATAAATAAATAAATAAATAAATAAAGACCTAACCTTGGCAAAACATACATAGGAAGCAGATGCTATTGTGGATAGATTTCTGGGCCACTGAGCTACGGCCCTTCCTCTTCCTGCCCCCCATTATATGCTAAAAAATAAAGCCCTGCATTTAAGGACCCAGCGTGGAAGACGTAATGCTGTCTCCGAGAGCAGACCATTGCTTTTCTTTCAAGGAATGAATGGCAACCATTGATTTACAACGGGAGGAAGTCGCAGCGTGTCCTGCAGAAACACTGATCCTGGCCCGCTTTGACCCCAGCTATTAAGAATCAGCTCTGCTCCTCCTGTCAGTGCAGCTCCTGAACTCTGTTTCCAACACTTGAGCTGTGGTGAAGTTTAAGCAACGGGATTTTATGTGAAGATTCCTACAGCATTTCTTAAGGTACGAAATCTGGAACAGTCCTCTCTGCCTGTCCCTGCCATAACCACATATTTTAGTATATATTGTACCCAGTACGTTTCCGAGCACAATTCAAAGTGTTGGTGCCGACCTTTAAAGCCCTAAATGGCCTCGGTCCAGTATACCTGAAGGAGCATCTCCACCTCCATCATTCTGCCCAGACACTGTTCAGGGAGGCTTTTAATGTTTAATAGATTGTTGTGTTTTATTCTTCTGTTGGAAGCCGCCCAGAGTGGCTGGGGAGACCCGGCCAGATGGGCGTGGTATAAATAATAAATTATTATTATTATTATTATTATTATTATTATTATTATTATTATTATTATTATTATTATATCCCTCCTTTCCCCCCTCTAAGGACCTCTAGATGGCATACGAGATTCCCCCCTCCTCATTTAACCCCCACAAAACACGCTGTGAGGTAGGTTCAGCTGAGAGGCAATGGCTGGCCCAAGGTCTCCCAGGTCCTCATCTGATGTTCTAACCAACTACATCACTCGGGCTCTCACACAGGGGCATACGGAAGGGGATGAGCCTTCAGCGCACCACCGTCGTGCCATTTGGGAAAGATGGGGTGCTAATGTGATAAAACCCAAACCGTTAAGACAAGACATGATTTCTGGGGGTCAGCCTGCAACTTCTAAACAAATGGGGCTGAACCTTGCAAAACTCCTGGCTATACTATAATAATAATAATAATAATAATAATAATAATAATAATAATAATAATAATAATAATATATTTATACCCCGCCCATCTGGCCGGGTCTCCCCAGCCACTCTGGGTGGCTTCCAACAGAAGAATAAAACACAACAATCTATTAAACATTAAAAGCCTCCCTGAACAGGGCTGCCTTCAGATGTCGTCTAAAAGTCTAGTAGTTGTTTTCCTTTTTGACATCTGTTGGGAGGGCGTTCCACAGGGCAGGCGCCACCACCGAGAAGGCCCTCTGCCTAGTTCCCTGCAACTTGGCTTCTTGCAACGAGGGAACCGCCAGAAGGCCCTCGGTGCTGGACCTCAGTGTCCAGGCAGAATGATGGAGGTGGAGACGCTCCTTCAGGTATACTGGACCGAGTCCATTTAGGGCTTTAAAGGTCAGCACCAACACTTTGAATTGTGCTCGGAAACGTACTGGGAGCCAATGTAGATCTTTCAAGACCGGTGTTATGTGGTCTCGGCGGCCGCTCCCAGTCACCAGTCTAGCTGCCGCATTCTGGATTAATTGCAGTTTCCGAGTCACCTTCAAAGGTAGCCCCACGTAGAACGCATTGCAGTAGTCCAAGCGGGAGATAACTAGAGCATGCACCACTCTGGCTAGATAGTCCGCAGGCAGGTAGGGTCTCAGCCTGCGTACCAGATGGAGCTGATAGACAGCTGCCCTGGATACAGAATTGACCTGCGCCTCCATGGACAGCTGTGAGTCCAGAATGACTCCCAGGCTGCGCACCTGGTCCTTCAGGGGCACAGTTACCCCATTCAGGACCAGGGAGTCCCCCACACCTGCCCGCCTCCTGCCCCCCACGAACAGTACTTCTGTCTTGTCAGGATTCAACCTCAATCTGTTAGCCGCCATCCATCCTCCAACCGCCATACCTCATGTCTCCTGCTGCCATGGTTCCTCCTTGTTCCGCTGCTGGTGCAAGGCAAGGGTGAAGAGAAGGTCTTTTCTTGCAGGCCTTCTCTGGGAACGTTGCACCATGGCTGCAGCTTGATGTTAACCCTCACGTCCCCATGTGTCACCCGCATTGCTGACCCTCCTCACTGCTGCGATGCCATGGTGCTGGCTGTGCTCTGTCCCTCTGCAGAGGAGGCTCACGGGAAGGTGGCCTTTGTGTTGTGTCACAGAAGCAGGGCTGCTTTGCTCAGCAAAACATCATGATGTGGGCTTACTTAGAGCAGCAGCAGTACGTAATAATAATAATAAATTATTATTAATAATAATAATAATAATAATTTTTTATTTACACCCCGCCCTCCCCAGTCAAAAACCGGGCTCAGGGCGGCTCACACCAACAAAACCACAATAAAACATAAAAACAATTAATTAAAATACAGATTAAAAGACAGTATTAAAATTTAAAAGGCAGCCTCATTTCAAGTAGTCCATAAATCCAGGCCATGAGGGAGGAAAACACAGGGGTCAGGCTTAGTCCAACCCAAAGGCCAGGCGGAACAGCTCTGTCTTGCAGGCCCTGCGGAAAGATGACAAATCCCGCAGGGCCCTGGTCTCCTGAGAAAGAGCGTTCCACCAAGTTGGGGCCAATACTGAAAAGGCCCTGGCCCTAGTAGAGGCCAATCTAGCCACCTTATGGCTCGGGATCTCCAGAGTATTGTTGTTTGTGGACCTTAAGGTCCTCCGCGGGGCATACCAGGAGAGGCGGTCCCGTAGGTACGAGGGTCCCAAGCCGCATACATAGAAGTCGCAAGCCCTTATGATGGGGCTTGTGTGTGTGAGAGAAAGTAGAGGTCAATAAAGAAAAGAAACTAAGATCATGACCACTGGTCCAGTCACCTCCTGGCAAATCGAAGGGGAAGAAATGGAGGCAGTGGGAGATTTTACTTTCTTGGGTTCCATGATCACTGCAGATGGTGACAGCAGTCATGAAATTAAAAGACGCCTGCTTCTTGAGAAAAAAGCCATGACAAACCTAGTCAGCATGTTAAAAAGCAGAGACATCACCTTGCCGACAAAGGTCCGTAAAGTTAAAGCTATGGTTTTCCCAGTAGTGATGTATGGAAGTGAGAGCTGGACCATAAAGAAGGCTGATTGCCGAAGAATTGATGCTTTTGAATTATGGTGCTGGAGGAGACTCTTGAGAGTCCCATGGACTGCAAGAAGATCAAACCTATCCATTCTGAAGGAAATCAGCCCTGAGTGCTCACTGGAAGGACAGATCCTGAAGCTGAGGCTCCAATACTTTGGCCACCTCATGAGAAGAGAAGACTCCCTGGAAAAGACCCTGATGTTGGGAAAGATGGAGGGCATAAGGAGAAGGGGACGACAGAGGACGAGATGGTTGGACAGTGTTCTCAAAGCTACCAACATTAGTCTGACCAAACTGTGGGAGGCAGTGGAAGAGGCTGGCGTGCTCTGGTCCATGGGGTCACGAAGAGTCGGACACAACTAAACGACTAAACACCAACAACACTTCTGCTTCTGCCCACAATGACTGTTCTGTTTCCAGTATCGGAGGCCATATATTGTTGAATTCCAGTTGCTTGGAATCTCAAGTGGGGAGAGGTCCATTGTGCCCAGTTCCTGCTGGTGGCTCTGTGGTCTAAACCACTAAGCCTCTTGGGCTTGTCGATTGCAAGGTTGGTGGTTTGAATCCCCGCAATGGAATGAGCTCCTGTTGCTGTATCCCAGCTTCTGCCAACCTAGCAGTTCGAAAGCACACCAGTGCAAGTAGATAAATAGGTACCACTGTGATGGGAAGGTGAACAGCATTTCCATGCACCCTGTCACTCGTCACTGTCCTCCATGCACCAGACGCAGTTTAGTCATGCTGACCACATAACCCAGAAAGATATGTCAGGATATTGCGATGTTTAGCTAGTGATATATCACAAAGTTGAAAACCAGCTCCATCCTTATTTCAGACATTGTGATATATCATAATATCATGATGTTTAGATGGTAATATATCATGAAGTTGAAAACCAGATATCGCCCAGCGCTACTGTTCGCCTCTACATAGTTCCATCCTTATTTCAGTCATCATGATATATCAGTATATTGGGATGTTTAGCTGGTGATGTATTGCGATGTTGAAAACCAGGTATTGCCCAGCCCTAGTGAGCTATCACAGCCGACGGTCCTGGATTCAACCAACCAGTGATCTGATGCAGGCAGCTTCATGACACGAGCCCAATCTTTGGCCCACCCAGAGCAATATTGTCAACACTCCCTGGGGCAGTTGTAGCTACGCAATATATAGATTATCCGAACAAAGACAACAGCACCAGTCCGTCAGTCATCCTTTTGCGTAGCTAATGGCCATTACAAAATCCAAACAGGCTTTAAAATATCATCAAACATTTAAATAAACATGTTGGGTTGGATCCAGACTCATTCATTGTGCTTCGATTGAAATCAACGGGACAAGCTGGTCATGAAAATAGGGACGCCCTAGGGAAAAATGGGACATTCTGGGATCAAATCTGGGACTGTCCCTGGAAAATAGGGATACTTGGAGGGTCTGCTGGTGTAGGAGAGATATGACTCAGTATAAGGCTGATGGTGCTAAAGAAACCATTGATTTAGCCGCGAGAGCCTTTCTGTTATAGGAAATGCTTTGATCTCTTTCTCTGCTGCCTTTAGGTGCTAGAATGACAACATGGCTACCAAAGGAATGTATAAACTTGACGATGGAAACTGCTGCCCCACCAACTGCTTTCCGGCCCGGAGCCTTTTGCGGTCCAGATACGAGGAAGGTAACCCATCCTGACTTTGATAACGTGGAAATAAATTCCCTGGAGATCAATAAGACACCCTCTTAGGGCAGGAGTGGGGAGCCTTCTTTCAGCTAGAGGGCCACATTCCCCCACCTCAAGGGCAACCTGGGTGCTGTACACCAGTGCTGGGTGAGGCTAGAGGCAGGAATGGGGAGAGCACCAGATGTCCTGTTCTCCCTGGGCTCCTGGGTAAACACGGGACTCGACACAAGCAACACCAGTAGGGTAACATCCAGGGCCTGATCAAGGTCAGGGTCCAGGCTAGGAGAGACCACAAGAAGAGTGAGGCAAGAGGCAAGGTCAAAGCTGTCCGTTGTCAGATTCGGTGCAGGCAGGCAATCCAATAGCAGGCAAGGCTAAGCTGGTGCGTAGTGTTCCCGTTTTAGATTCCTGGAAGCCAAGTTTGGGGCAAGTCCTCCTTGGTGAGGGAACCCCAGCAGAGATTTAACACTGCAAGACACGCAGCACAGAAAAGCGTGGAAATGCAGGCTTTAGAATGTGCCCTTCCAGTGACTCCTAAAGTGTCCCCTTCTAAAAGCTCTTTCCATTGTTTCCCACTTCCCCAGCACCGTGATAGACCACACATTCGGTAAGTCA
Organism: Zootoca vivipara; assembly: GCF_963506605.1. NCBI lineage: Eukaryota > Metazoa > Chordata > Lepidosauria > Squamata > Lacertidae > Zootoca > Zootoca vivipara. The sequence continues at coordinate 97,489,955 of NC_083279.1, forward strand.
TGATTTACTTACAAAGCTCTCCAAAGGTCAGATTCATGTGGTTTTCCATACAGCAGTCAGACAAGATGCACAGGCAGTTTAAAACGTTGCTTAGTTACAAAAGGTAAAAGTTTCTGAACTATTGGTATAGAAAAACACAAGTTTCAGACTTTGGTCTGAAACAAAAGAGGTTGGTTGAAGCCATGCGGCTGGAGTGACCAGGTCAGAGATCTTTATATACCAAAATTCACATGGAGATGTGTATAAATGTTACCGGGGGCGGGGGGAGGAATAAATGAACAAGGCCATGTGTGGCAAATCCAGTGTGCTTTCTCCTGATTTGATGCCGGCCGTTTTCCTTTTCCGTCATGGCTCCTCAGGGGCTGGCCACTGGCAAGTGGCCCGCCGGACAGCGGAGAAGACCAAGATCGAGTTGCTGTTTGGGACAAAAGCCCCCCAGGTTAGGCTGAGAAGACCAGGAACGGCAAGTGGGGCTTACAAGGTTCTGGACAACAAAACTCTCGACGGCGCACAGCTGGTGAGTGCGATCTGTTGAAGTTTCATTGCCTGTGTCTGCAGTCTATCACATGACGGTGTATGTTTTTCATTCCACAGAGTGAGAAGTGACGGAGACAGGATGTTTGTGTTACTGTGTTCCGTGAAGTGGGACTATTGTCCTTTGTTCTTTTCTCTTTCTGTCTGATGTTAGAGAAAGATGGAGCCATGTTGCGGTGCTCCGAGTGTATTAGATGTAAATAAAATAGATGAGCCAAAATGCTGAGTTGCTGAGTTCTGTTACGCAACTGCGAAGACTCTGCAGATCTCTAAGCGTGCTGTTGTCTCCAAGGCATCAGTCGCTGTGATGTTCGGGCTGCAGAAAGCTTTTGAAGCTCCCGAACGATCGACTAGGAGGGAGAGAACATGCGTCTTTACCAAGGTCCTACTCGTGTGTAGGACGACTCCTAACTGCTGCTTTTCTGTTGTGCTTGCGGAGTGACTTCAAGGAAGAGACCATACAGCTTGAGACTCATGCTGATCTTCGCACAAATACGTTCAGCTTGAATATCGTTCAAAGCTGACTCAGGGAGAGTTGGGCCTTTTCTCTGCTGGGCCCTACCTACTCTGACTGGCAGCAGCTCTTGAAGGCAAACCTTCCCCAAGCTGTTGCCCTCTCCCGGTGCTTTGAGCTATAAGTGAACTGCCATCACACCTGACCATTGGCCATGCTGGTGAGAGCTGGAGCCCAGCAACAATTGGGGGGGGGCAGGTGCTACAAGTTAGACACATCTTGTAGCTGTGAGTTCCACAGTTTAATTATGCAGTGTGCAAAGAACCACCTTGGTTTTGGTCAGCCTCTTTAAGGCAGTTGCATTGAGTTCCCATGATATGAGAAAGAAAAAGCTGCTTCCCACATTACTCTTGTCACACCCTCCATAAAGTTTGTGGCTCTCTGCCTTTGTCGTCTTTTTCTTCCTCCTCCCTTTCCTCTTAGAGTAGGTTCTTCAGATCTTTGATCATTTTAGTTGTACCATTTGGGGGTGGTTGAGAGCATGAAAAACTCGAGCATCATTAGAAGCGGCCCAGAGCTTGGTTTGCCTTGGATTTTGCATTTTTCTTTTTTTTCTGTATTACTGCATTTATATCCCACCTTTCCTCCAAAGAACTCTAAGTGGGCTTCATGGCTCTCCCCATCACCCTGTGAGGTGGTTGGTGACTAGCCTAAGGTCACCCATCAAGTTTTCATGGCTGAGCAAGGAATTGAACCCTGGTCTCCAAGGCCTGGTCCAACACCCTGGCCACTAGGCAACACTGCCTCCCTTGGACAGTGTGTCTCTACAACCCTGTTCTCCAACTTGTTGTATCAGGAAGTTTTTCTTCCCCCTCTTGAAAAAAATTTATACTTTTCAAGTTTATACATTTCACTGATTTTACAATCATTTTGACATTTCAAAACTTGACTTCCTTCCCCCTCTTTCTGCGGTTCCTTACATTTATTTTTCATATCTTCTGCATGTCCTAATTAAATTAATTTGCTCATTTTTTCATCTTCTTTAAATATATACTCTTTATGAAACTGCAGGTTATTACAGTAATCCTGCCAATGTTTTTATCTGTTTACAATTTATCTGTAAATATTAACTAAACCATTTCCATTCTTATAAACAGTTTGTTATCTTGATTTCTTATTCTTCTGGTAAGTTTCACCATTTCTGCACATTGCGTAAGTTTTTGTATCCATTCTTCCTTTGCTGGGACTTCTGCTTCTTTCCATTTTTAATGGTTGATGTTTAGTTGTGTTTTTATATTATGTCAAAAGCTGCCAGCGTCAGATGGGCAGGGTACAAATATTATCATCATCATCATCATCATCATCATCATTATTTCCAGATTAAGCTCCACCACGTGAAAAGCCCGTCACATTTGTGCTCCGTGGACATCAGCAACCAAAATTTTGTCTTGGTGAGTAGGAGGCTTTTCTTGTGAATTTACTGTACTGGGATAGCAGTAACTCTGGTGAAATGGGTTGGAACAACAACCCACCTAACTGGCTGAATATAGCCATGGCCCAAGGCTGGAAAGTCACATTGCTATGCAACCATGAGTAGAGGGGCTTCTTGGGGGTGCAGGTGGTGCTGTGGTCTAAACCACTTAGGCCAGGGGTGCCCAAACTCTTTTCAAAGAGGGCCAGATATGATGAAGTGAATATGCATGACGGGCGACCAAAGTTGTTGAGCTTTTTTTAGGATTGAAGTTGTTCAGCTTTTTAGGATTTGACCCCAATGAATAGACTACCGCAGGGGCTGGAAAAAAAACGGCCGGATTAGGCCCCCAAAGCGGACTTTGGACGTGCCTGACTGGGCTTACCACTCAGAAGGTCAGCAGTTCGAATCCCTACGACGGGGTGAGCTCCTGTTGCTCTGTCCCAGCTCCTGCCAACCTAGCAGTTTGAAAGCACACCAGTACAAGTAGATAAATAGGTACTGCTGTGGCGGGAAGGTAGATGGCGTTTCCGTGCGATCTGGTTTCCGTCACGGTGTCCCGCTGTGCCATAAATGGTTTAGTCATGCTGGCCACATGAAAAGAAGAAGAGTTTGGATTTGATACCCCGCTTTATCACTACCTGAAGGAGTCTCAAAGCAGCTAACAATCTCCTTTCCCCTCCTCCCCCACAACAGACACCCTGTGAGGTGGGTGGGGCTGAGAGACTTCGGAGAAGTGTGACTAGCCCAAGGTCACCCAGCAGCTGCATGTGGAGGAGCGGAGACACGAACCCGGCTCCCCAGATTACAAGTCTACCGCTCTTAACCACTACACCACACTGGCAAAGCCTTATGCGAACAAACGCCGGCTCCCTCGTCCTGAAAGCAGAGATGAGCTCCACACCCCATAGTCGAATTTGACGGGCTTTAACCATCCAGGGGTCCTTTACCTTTTTTTAAAAAAACAACCTTTGCCTTACTTGGGGGGCTGGGGTCCGTCCATGGTTATGAATGTCAGAGGATTCCAGTTTGCTTCGCAGTTGGGAGCAAGCCTAACCATTTTGGCCCCGATTCTGTTTGAAAACGTGTAGATTGAGCTTGTTTCCTTCTCACTTCCTTTTCACAGGCAAAAGAAGAAGATTTTGAGCAGTTTGACTGCGTTGCCTATATCAATGCCACAGAAAATCTCTTGACCTTGGGTAAGGAATGCGTGGCACTTTGCGGCCTTTAGCACTGGCCTGTTGGGTGGGTGATGAAGAATCATCGGGCATGTTCACACGGGTGGCTTGAAATGCAGAGAGGCCATTTTCTGCATTTGCACAGAGATGTTCACATCGAAATGGGGGTGGGGGTGTCTTCACCTGAAGCACGTGGCTTTTGGGGTTCCCCTGCCTCCCTGCAACTCCCGTTCATTCGGCTGTCATCTGCGCCTGCACAACGGCTGTTGGGCTTCCTCAGAGCTGGAGGAGGGGGCCCACCCGCTTCGGGCTTTTCCTTCTTAATGGCTTTCTGAATGGGCCATCACCTCCACTTCGTTCTTAGTCAATGGCTCCTTTCCCAGATGATTTCCTGAACACGGGAAGCTGGTTTCGCCAAAGTGTTAATGTGTTAAATCCAGTGACTGGCACTCAGGAAGGGGGGTAGGTCCAAGAACTCGAAGGGTAGTCCAGGCACCCCATAAACTCACAACACTACATTACCCTGTGTTTCTTGGCTATGATGCTCCAATCTGGCCTGCTGGCGATGACCCACAGCCATTTAAAAAATAACACCAGGCACTTCACCCCCATGCTGGAGATAGGGATGTTGGAGATAGGGATGAAAGGAACTGTCTGATTTTGCATCCCTCGGTTTCTCATTTTCCCAATCTTAAATTCAGTGTTTTACATTTCTACAGCAATTGGCAAACGCTTCTTTTCCTAATCCTCATAAAAATTAACCAGCCTTTTACTTTGAATTTCACCTTAACAAGTTCTTTTCTGTATGCAGCTTTGACCAACGTGCACATTTTTGCAAGCACATACAAGCTGGTAAAATGCGGGCTAGACAATGCTACCATTCAGTGGATTTGTAACTGGCTTACTGACCGAACCCAAAGGGTGCTCATCAATGGCTCCTCCTCATCCTGGAGAGAAGTGACTAGTGGGGTGCCACAGGGTTCTGTCTTGGGCCCAGTCTTATTCAACATCTTTATCAATGACTTGGATCTTTATCAATGACTTGGATGATGGGCTTGAGGGCATCCTGAGCAAGTTTGCAGACGACACCAAATTGGGAGGGGTGGCTAATACCCCAGAGGACAGGATCACACTTCAAAATGACCTTTACAGATTAGACAACTGGGCCAAAGCAAGCAAGATGAATTTTAACAAGGAGAAATGTAAAGTACTACACGGGCAAAAAAAATGAAAGGCACAAATACAGGATGGGAGACACCTGGCTTGAGAGCAGTACATGTGAAAAGGATCTAGGAGTCTTGGTAGACCACAAACTTGACATGAGTCAGCAGTGTGATGCAGCAGCTAAAAAAGCCAATGCAATTCTGGGCTGCATCAATAGGAGTATAGCATCTAGATCTAGGGAAGTAATAGTACCACTGTATTCTGCTCTGGTCAGACCTCACCTGGAGTACTGTGTCCAGTTCTGGGCACCACAGTTCAAGAAGGATACAGACAAGCTGGAACGTGTTCAGAAGAGGGCAACCAAAATGGTCAAAGGCCTGGAAACGATGCCTTATGAGGAACAGCTTAGGGAGCTGGGTATGTTTAGCCTGGAGAAGAGAAGGTTAAGGGGTGATATGATAGCCATGTTCAAATATATAAAAGGATGTCATATGGAGGAGGGAGAAAGATTGTTTTCTGCTGCTCCAGAGAAGTGGACACGGAGCAATGGATTCAAACTTTAAGAAAGAAGATTCCACCTAAACATTAGGAAGAACTTCCTGACAGTAAGAGCTGTTCGACAGTGGGATTTGCTACCAAAGAGTGTGGTGGAGTCTCCTTCTTTGGAGGTCTTTAAGCAGAGGCTTGACAGGCATATGTCAAGAATGCTTTGATGGTGTTTCCTGCTTGGCAGGGGGTTGGACTGGATGGCCCTTGTGGTCTCTTCCAACTCTATGATTCTATGATTCTATTCCCCTGATATAGCATGTTTATTTATACATCGTTTTCACTAACATACTCATTTTTATGCACACATTCCCCCAATATATGTATTTTGGTAAGCATCGTTTGGTTCAGAAAAGGGCACATTCTGAAGGATGGCTGTGTTTCAGTTCTCGTCTTGTTTCGGAAACTGAAAATTTGATCAATTTGGATTTAAATGGCTGGGGAAACCCAGCCAGGTGGGTGGGATATAAATAAGAAAATTATTAATTATTAATTAATTATTATTATTAATGTGAACTGAACAAAATTTCACCCCCACCCCTAGCTAGAGATCAGAGCGGCATGTGTCATAGACCTGTCATGAATCCTATAAGCTAGACTTCTGCCCTCAGGGCCACTGAAGGACCTGTCCCCTTTCCGAGTGTTGAAGTGAGATTCAGCTGGCTTGTCCTTTGCTTCGGGCAGCAAAATGCCTTGAGCTGGCCCTCCAACTGCTTAGAAAGTGTATTTGTGTGGTTCCCCCGCACTGATCCTTTCTGTTGATGTTGCCTTCCCCCCCCTTTTATTACCCATTCAGACGTTTTCCGTACATTTCCTGGCCTCCGGGAACTGGAACTCTCCTTGAACGGCCTAAGGAATATAAAAGTCAATGCCGGGGACTTTCCACACTTGGAAGTAAGCCAAAGGGGTGACTGATAGAGCTTAAGGGGCTAGCTTCTCGTGGCGTGTAGGGAAAGGGCCTGGAACTCACTGGAAGAGTATCGGCTTTGCCTGCAGAAGGTCCCGGATCCATTCCTTGTCATCTCCAGGAAGGACTGGGAGGGGGCTCCCTGCCTGAAATTGTGGGGAGCTGCTGCCAATCAGTGTCAAGAATACTGAGCTTGATTGACCACTTTCCTATGTTCCCCTTAGGATTCTTAACTTAAGGAAGAGGTTGTAGCTCAGTAACAGGGCATCTGCTTTGCATGCAGAAGGTCCTTGATTTCAATCTCCAGGGATGTCCGGAGCCCCTGTGCCGAAGTCCCGGAGAACCACTGCCAGTCAGTGCAGGCTGTACTGAGCTGGATGGAGCAATGGCCTGGCTCATTATAAGGCAACTTTCTCTGTTCATGCAGCTATGCCTTTGGAACCTGGCCGGGGGTGGCTGGGGAATAAACCACCGGGCGGGGGGAATTGGGTGAGGCACCCTCTTCCTCCTCAGCTGCTTCTCTACTTCACATTCCCCCTCCCCGAAGTGACTTTTCAATTTCAAAGAGTGCCTCGGAGGTCAGTTTTACATGTTGAGAGTAACATGTAAACTACAAGAAAGAAGATTCCACCTAAACATTAGGAAGAACTTCCTGACAGTAAGAGCTGTTTGGCAGTGGAATTTGCTACCAAGGAGTGTGGTGGAGTCTCCTTCTTTGGAGGTCTTTAAGCAGAGGCTTGACAGGCATATGTCAATAATGCTCTGGTGGTGTTTCCTGCTCGGCAGGGGGTTGGACTGGATGGCCCTTGTGGTCTCTTCCAACTCTACGATTCTATGATTCTATGTATGAAGCCTGGAATTTTCTGACAAGTCCCTGTCTTTTTTGAAACTCTCAGGTCCCAGTGAAATGACCAAATAGTTTCTTTTAATCTGTTTAGGTGTTTAACATGGATGAGACCCAGTACACTCTAGAGAGGCCCAAGTAAACCTCAGACAACCAATATTGGATTTTCTCTATACAGTGGTGCCTCGACTTACGAATTTAATCCGTTCCGAAGGCACCTTCGTAGGTAAAAAAAAAATCATAATTCAAAAAGCGCCATTGGAAACGTGATTTCCCATAGGAATGCATTGGAAACGGAAAAATCCGTAAGTCGAAGCAACCCCATCTAAAAATTCGTATGTCGAAAAAACCCTATCTAAAACTGCCACGGTTTCCGTTCGGATGTCGAGAAATTCATAAGCGTGCGGCCATTTGCCCCACTCGTAAGTCGAAAAATTTGGTTGTTGCGTCGTTCGTAAGTCGAGGTACCACTGTATATTGCTTTATAGGTTAACAAGTAATTCACATGTCAAGACAAGGAATATGCACTCAACCATACACCCATTCACACACCTTTCATGCTCATCACCACCAAAACAAATAAAAGGAAATCCCATTGGATCTAAATAAATAAATAAATAAATAAATAATTGGCCAAGTACATTTTCCAACATACTTGGAATTTGTTTCAGCTACATTGCAATGTAAACATACACACCCTGTTCCACTCACAATACAAATAAGCAAAGAAACCCACCCATAATTGACCTCCCCTTCAGCTACACATCTACAAATTTAACAATTTAATGGCACAAGGGGGAAAAACTGTTCCTGTGCCTGGCTGATTTTGTATATGAAGACCTGTAGTGACGTCCAGATGGGAGTAAATCTAGCAGATGATGGCAGGGATGTAAAGGATCTGCTGCAATTCTCTCTGCTCTCTTCTTAACTCTGGTAGCATAGATTGACTCTATTGTAGGCAAGCTAGCACCAATTACCCTTTCTGCAATTCTTACAGCTCGTTGGAGCCTTTTCTTGTCTGTCTTGGAGGCTGTACCATACCAAGCAGTAACAGAATTACAGAAAACAGTTTCAATGATGCTTCTGTAAAATTGGATCAACACTTCCTGGGGCAATTTAAATTTCCTTAGTTGACGCAGGAAATACAACCTCTGGTGGACCTTTTTAATAATACTATTGATGCTGCTTGACCAATTTAACTTTTGAGAAATTATAGAGCCCAGGAACTTAAAGGACTCTACTACTACAACCATGTTACCAAGGATGGAAATTGGCGGCAGGCAGAAGAGTGCGAAAATGATGCGAAAAAAGATACCCAAGCCAAAACCTGTCATCTTAATTCAGGTCCCAAAAGCCATTGGCAATAAAAACATCTCACAATGTCATTCGTACCGGTACCTTCTGTGGCTGGTTTAGAGGTCACGCTGGTTCTTCCCCAACCATGGAACTGCCTGCTTTGCCTCTGCTCCAGGTCTTGGATCTCTCATACAACAACCTTTCTCCCGAGGACGTCCGAGCCCTGGGAGTTTTGTCCCACTTAAAAGCCCTCCATCTCACCGCCAATGGGCTCACTTCGCTTCCCCTCGACCTGGCTGCCCCTGAGAGGTAAGCTCATGGGGAGAGGAAGGTGGCAAGCAAGAGTTTTTATTGGGCGGGAGAAGTTTGGTCGCGTGGGGTTTGTGTATTGGAAAATAATATATATATGATAAGAATAATATTGGAGAAAACTGGGTATTGAAACTTGCTTAATCTAAATCATATATCCCAGTTTTACAGCGGCCCTTTAAAGTATGCTTCACGCAGAGTATACGCAGTCAGAAGTTGACCTGGCTAAGAAAACACCACCAAGAACGTAGGATATTATTTCCCTTATATGAAACCCCTTACTAGCTGCACACTTGTAAAAGTATGCAGATGAAAATACAAACGGTTGGGTTTCTTTAACTGAAAAACACACTGAATCTAAAGAGACTTCCAAACCTCCCACAAACTCCCACAAAACTCCCATTAAACTACCCAAAAATTAACAGCAAACTAGCATTATAACTAAGCAACTCTCTCACTAAGATTCAACTTGGAATCTCTTAAACTGGGAACAACTGAGAGAGTGATCTATAAGAGATGAATCAAACTGAAAAGATCTAACTAAGAGATACAGAAGGCTTTCTGGCAGAGCCTTATATACAAGAAGCAGAGCCCACGCCTGTGAGCAATTAACAGAAACACCGGCACCTGTTTCTCTTAAACAGACAGTATTTACATTAGACCGGCTCTAAAGTAACTTGACTATTCAAAAAATCCAACATTGTGGAACCTCTAGATCAGGGAAAGCCAACATGGTGTGTTCCGGTTGTTGTTAGGCTACGATTCTCATCGCCTCCAACCACAGGATATGCTAGCTGGGGGATGATGGGAGTTGTAGTTCAGCAGCATCTCGAGGGCACCAAATTGGCTTCCTCTTTCCTTTCTTACACTGCACCCTTCTCTCCCCTTTTGCCATTTCCTGAGTGATGTGGCACAGCCAAAGTCACTGTACGTTTCCCTTGGCAGTGAGAGCACTCCGTGGTTCCCGGCTCTGGAAGTCTTGCTCTTGGACGACAACCGCCTCTCCCACGCCAACGTCTTTGTCAGCCTCGCCAACCTCCGCAGGTAAGGAAGACCTCCCACGCTTACTATAATAATTTAATAATAATCATAATTTATTACTTATACCCCGCCCATCTGGCTGGGTTTCCCCAGCCACTCTGGGCAGCTCGCAACAGAATTTTAAAAACATGATAAAACAACAAACCTTTAAAAACTTCATTGAACAGGGTTGCCTTCAGATGTCTTCTAATAGTCAGATAGTTATTTCCTTGACATCTGATGGGAGGGCGTTCCACAGGGCGGGTGCCACCACCGAGAAAGCCCTTTGCCTCGTTCTCTGTAACCTTGCTTCTCGCAGGGAGGGATCCGCCAGAAGGCCCTCGGAGCTGGACCTCAGTGTCCAGGCTGAACGATGGGGGTGGAGATGATCCTTCAGGCCTACTGGGTCGAGACCATTTAGGGCAGGCTTCCCCAAACTTCGACCCTCCAGATGTTTTGGACTACAATTCCCATCTTCCCCAACCACTGGTCCTGTTAGCTAGGGATCATGGGAGTTGTAGGCCAAAACATCTGGAGGGCCGCAGTTTGGGAATGCCTGATTTAGGGCTTTCAAGGTCAGCGCCAACACTTTGAATTGTCTTCAGAAAATTACTAGGAGCCAATGTGGGTCTTTCAGGACCGGTGTTATGTGGTCTCGGCGGCCGCTCCCAGTCACCAGTCTTGCTGCCGCATTCTGGATTAGTTGCAGTTTCCGGGTCACCTTCAAAGGTAGCCCCAGATAGAGCGCATTGCAGTATTCCAAGTGCGAGATAAAATCTTTAATCTTCTCACTCACTTGTGTTTTGTATTGCTTCTGAATCTCATTTTAAAAGAACCACCTTGCATTTGGCAAAACAAGTGTGTCCTTGGGCGGCCTCCTATTGGCACACAATTGTGCCAATCCATGGCAGGTCTGGAGGGTGGCAACACAAGAACGGGCCTCTTCAGTGGTGGCTCCCTGTTTGTGGAATGCTCTCCCCAGGGAGGCTCTCCTGGCACCATTGTTGTCTATTTTCAGGCGCCAGGCAAAACCATTCCTTGTTAACCAGGCCTTTCTTTGGCTTTTAACTATCTACGCCGGCAGGGGTCAGCAAACTTTTTCAGCAGGGGGCCGGTCTACTGTCCCTCAGACCTTGTGGGGGGCCGAACTATATTTTGAAAAAAAATATGAACGAATTCCTATGCCCCACAAATAAACCAGAGATGCATTTTAAATCAAAGGACACATTCTACTCATGTAAAAACATGCTGATTCCCGGACCGTCCGTGGGCCAGATTGAGAAGACGATTGGGCCGCATCCGGTCCCCGGGCCTTAGTTTGGGAACCCCCGATCTATGGCATTTTGGAGATGTATTACTGTATTCCCTACCCACGCCAAGTTTTAATGTATGATCATTTTTTTGATAAGTCGTCTTGTAAGTCACGTGGCAAAAAGTGACTAATAATTTTAGCAATAAATATCATTTAATAATAATTGGAAAAATAGTCTCGTGCCCTACCACTGGCCTCCTTGTTTCCGTTTCAGCCTGAAGCAGTTAAACTTGGACAGAAACGGAATCCGAGAGGTGCCGTATCTCCACCATTTGGACAGCGGCCGATTCTCCATCCATCCTTTATCTGCCAAGTCGGGCATCCGGGAAGGACTGCGCAGCCGCAAGAGTGCTGGGAAACAGATCCGCCAGGATAAGTCCCCGGCTGGTGGTGGGCAGCCAGAGTACATTGTCGTCCAAAACAGCAAGGACCCAGACAGGACTGGTGGGCCATAATTATATATTATTTCTTTGCAGGGCAATGGTATTCCCCGCCCCCTTGGATGATGGTGAAAGACGCTAACCAAGCCTAGGAGACAAAAAACAAACAAAAAATAAGCCATTTATTAACCGCATAAAATTTTAACTTAAGGACCAGGTTTTATCAGAAGATAAGAGAACTGACAGTACATTTATTGATAGCCACTCATATGGCTATTAATTGGGGGTGAATCTTAACTCTTTGACCAGGCACCCCCAAACTCGACCCTCCATATGTTTTGGGACTACAGTTCCCATCATCCCTGACCACTGGTTCTGTTAGCTAGGGATGATGGGAGTTGTAGTCCCAAAACATCTGGAGGGTCGAGTTTGGGGGTCTTTGACGTATGGCTAGCCCAAGGTACGAGGGGCAGTGCGTATGATAGAATTGGCAGACCTAGTTACGACAAGAGAACGAAGACAGTCTAATGATGAATTTATTGGGAAATGAAGGCTCTTCAGTAGGTGTGGGAGCAATAAAATGCAAGGTGGCAACAACAACAACAACAACAACAACAACTCTAATACAACACACGCCAGTGTGGTGTAGTGGTTAAGAGTGGTAGACTCGTAATCTGGGGAACCGGGTTCGCGTCTCCGCTCCTCCACATGCGGCTGCTGGGTGACCTTGGGCTAGTCACACTTCTCTGAAGTCTCTCAGCCCCACCCACCTCACAGGATGTCTGTTGTGGGGGAGGAGGGGAAAGGAGATTGTTAGCCGCTTTGAGACTCCTTCGGGTAGTGATAAAGTGGGATATCAAATCCAAACTCTTCTTCTTCTTCTTCTTCTAATACAATGCAGTGGTGCCTTGGTTTAAGAACAGCTTAGTTTATGAACAACTTGAATTAAGAACGCTGCAAACCCGGAAGGTGTTTTGGTTTGTGAACTTTGCCTTGGGAGCAGAACATGTTCCGCTTCCTGTTGAGTGTGTTCCATTTGTAAATTGAGTCCCCCGCTGCTATGGGAAAGCACACCTTGGTTTAAGAACGCTTTGGTTTAAGAATGAACTTCCAGAATGGATTAAGTTTGTAAATCAAGGTACCACTGTACTGAGCTGGATGGGACAAGGGTCTGACACAGCATTCCTCCCCAAAACAAACCATGAGCAGCAAGTCCAAAACAACTCTTGGTTACAGCTCACAGTTTCTTTGGAAGTGCCTGGGGGTAAGCCCCATTGAATCTCATAGAACATATCCATAATTAGGGCTGCCATCTTAGTCCTGTTTATTCTTCATCTGTATTCAGCGTCTTGATACTGATATCCCTCCTTCTCTATTGTATTTTTATTAAAAAAAACAGAAGTTATCTTTCCATCCTGGTCTCCAGACCTACCAACACAGGTAAGATTTTTCTTTTCTTTCAAGTCATCCTCATTGGCTCTACTGGGGCACAATTGTACAGGGAGTTCTCCTGCACAAGCCCAGAATCATAGAATTGTAGAGGTGGAAGGGACCTTGAGGGTCATTGGGTAATGCAGGAATCTCAAGGAGATCACACATGACAGATGGCCACCCAGTCTCTGCTTAGAAACTTCCAAGGAAGGAGAGGCCACCACCTCCTGAGGGAGACAGTTCCACTGTTGAATGGCTCCTACCATCAGAAAGTTCTTCCTGATGTTTCGTTGGAGTCTCCTTTCTTGTAACTTGAAGCCATGGGTTCGAGTCCTGCCCACCAGAGCAGGAGAAAACACGCTCGCTCCATCTTCCATGTGACAGCCCTTGAGATATTTGAAGATAGCTATCGTATCTCCTCTCAGTCTCCTCTTTTCCAGGCTAAACATGTCCAACTTCCTCAACCGTTCCTCGTAAGGCTTGGTTTCCTGACTTGCTAGCTATCTGTCAGGGGCTGGACTGAGGAGGAATGGTGGGAGCCCCCCCCCCCTTCTCCTGAACCTTCCCAAGGGCAGGAGGACAGTATAGATTTAGAACAGTGGTTTGCAGAGCGGCATAGCCCAGAAGGGGAAAGCTGAGAAATACTGGGCGAGGAGCAGCTAGAAGAGGAAACATCAGGAGAGAGACAGCTGGCAGATTCAGTGTCCTTGGACGGCATTCCTGACCACCCTTCGCCTAAGACTAGGCAGGCTTTGAGAGTGATAGAACAGAGCGCAGCGGCAACAAGCTCAGATTACTCGATGTAGGAGTGATGTAGATTAATGGGGACGGAGGGGGTGAGCCGGTACTGGGAGCAAAGCCATTTCTAGGGAGATATGCCTTCCTTTGTCTCTCGCTGTGATTACGAAAGAAACTAACTGGTAATGGGGGATGCGGGTGGTGCTGTGGTCTAAACGACTGAGCCTCTTGGGCTTGCTGATTGGAAGGTTGGTGGTTTGAATCCCCGCGACGGGGTGAGCTCCCGTTGCTCGGTCCCTGCTCCTGCCAACCTACCAGTTGCAGGAGTTGCAACCTACCAGAAAGCATGTCCAAAAGTCCAAGTAGATAAATAGGCACCGCTCTGGCGGGAAGGTAAACGGCGTTTCCGTGCGCTGCTCTGGTTTCGCCAGAAGCGGCTCCGTCATGCTGGCCACATGACCCGGAAAAACTGCCTGCGGACAAGCGCCGGGCTCCCTCAGCCAGCAAAGCGAGATGAGCGCCGCAACCCCAGAGTCGTTCACGACTGGACTTAACGGTCAGGGGTCCTTTACCTTTTTTTCAACTGGTAAGAACACTCCTTTTGTTTTGATCTGTTTATTTACTGCCACTGGGGGAGGGATCGCGACTGTCGGGTGGCATCACAGAGCTGCCACTTGCCTTCTGGAGTTGGACAGTCCCAAGGAGACTCTGACACACCCATATGTAGAGATTCTAAGGGGGAGGATCACAACAACCCATGATGCATTGGGGCAGCTCCTCTTTCTTTTTTGGTGTCCTGGTTTCCGTTTCTCACCTCTCCTCTGCCTTCCTTTCAGGACAGTTCTCCTTCACCGCAGATTGCTTCCAAGGCCTCCTGTGCCAGTTTCAACCCCGAGTTCACTCTTCCCCTACCAGAGCTGAGGTTTCTCAGCCTGGCCAACAACCAGGTGACTGGATCCTTCCCTTTCCACTGTTAACGAGACACACTGATCTTTTGCAACTAAGTGGTAGAGGCTGGTTTGTCTAGGAATCACTACGATCTTATATTGCCCTGTTGGAGGACCTGGCTTCTAGTCCTCAAGATGATGATGAGGATGATTATATTTATACCCCGCCCATTTGGCTAGGTTCCCCCAGACACTCTGGGCAGCTCCCAACAGAACTAAAAACAGAATAAAACTTCTAACATTAAAAGCTTCCCTAAACAGGGCTGCCTTCAGATGTCAGACAGTTGTTTTATTTCCTTTACATTTTCTTATTTTCTTATTTCCTTATTTCCATATTTCCATTCCACAGGGCGGGTGCCACTACCGAGAAGGCCCTCTGCCTGGTTCCCTGTAACCTCACTTCTCACAGGGAGGGAACCGGCAGAAGGCCCTCGGCGCTGGACCTCAGTGTCCAGGCTGAATGATGGGAGTGGAGATGCTCCTTCAGGTGTCTAGAGAGGACCTCAGGCTTCAAAGCGCCTCCCTGGCAGGTACTTCTGGTGGCAGAGGAGACCACACTCAGTATGGGGTGGGGCAGGAAACACCTGCTTTGCATGCCAAGAAGATGCTCCGCCACGCCTAGAAAATATTACTGGTATGACAGCACTCAGGCGCCACCACTAAGAACAAGTTCTCACAGAGGTGGCAAATTTCTATAGCACTTCAGAGTTGCAAGTTGTTGCCCACCGTGCTTCTTCATAACTCCCCCCCCCCAAAAAAAACCCCAACCCTCCGGACTGAAATCTGGAGCCCTCAGGGAGGAAGCAAGGATAGAACCCTTCTTCTTGAAATGCAAATCTTCCTTCCTTCCTTCCTTCAAAAGAAAGCCCCCTCCCAAAATATATTACGAAGGCCTGTATTCCTTTACATACACCACAACTTAAAATAGTTAAGCAGCTAGACTGGTGACTGGGAGCGGCCGGCGAGACCACATAACATCGGTCCTGAAAGACCTACATTGGCTCCCAGTACGTTTCCAAGCACAATTCAAAGTGTTAGTGCTGACCTTTAAAGCCCTAAACGGCCTCGGTCCAGTATACCTGAAGGAGCATCTCCACCCCCATCGTTCTGCCCGGACACTGAGGTCCAGTGCCGAGGGCCTTCTGACGCTTCCCTCGCTGCGAGAAGCCAAGTTACAGGGAACCAGGCAGAGGGCCTTCTCGGTAGTGGCACCCACCCTGTGGAATGCCCTCCCACCAGAGGTCAAAGAGAACAACAATTACCAGACCTTTAGAAGGCATCTCAAGGCACCCCTGTTTAGGGAAGCTTTTAATGTTTGATGGATTTCTGTATTTTAATATTTTGTTGGAAGCGTTCGAATGTGCGCCCTTTAAGTCTCTTCAGAACGCGGCTATAACCCTTTGTGCTGCCGCTAAATGAAATCCACTTACTGATTTCACCAAGTCCTGATTTCAGTCCTCGTTTAAATACAGGCTCCATCACGTAGGCTCTGGAGACTTCACGATATGCTGATGAGTAATTTTACTTATCTCGTTACACACTTGTTCCCCCCAATTTGCCACTTATGTGCATGTCCCCCACAGGTGTCTCTAGCTGCCTTAGTTCCCACATGCTCACCAGCCCATCAATGGGGTATGTTTATGTGCATATGAATGTTTACCTGAAGTTAAATACAATGTCTGCTTTATCTTCAGCAGTGTTTCTTTGATGCTGGTTGCATTAGTTATGTCCAGGAATTGATTGATTGATTGATAGATGGACAGATTGTGTGAATATTTGGTCCTGTGAGCCCCTTTTTGAAGTGGGGTAGCCCTGATGCACCCGCCTCCTTCCTACTTCAACTAAGCCTAGATCTTAATGCTGGTCCTTTTAACACTGGCTCCCTTTCACAGCCGTGACTCACGGTCGCCCGCCACCCTGAAAGCGCTGCTGTGTTCTGATTTGCAGATCGAACACGAGGAAGATTTGTTAGCCGTGGCTCTATTCCCATCGCTGACCGAGCTGACGTTCCACGGCAACCCTTTCATCACATCGCGCAGCGGTAAAACGAGAACAGCAGCAACCATTTTCTAGTCCCTGTGGTTATGGGCGTGGCCAGCAACAAGTTTCTAGTCCCCGTGGTTGTAGGCATGAAAACACCTGCTGTGAAACCTTAGAAGCCAGAAGGTGCCTAAATTAGATTTTCTGTGCTCTGCAGATCTCACCTCTTCCTGCGACTAGGAGAGCCAGAATAAATAATAATAATATAATAATAATTTTTTTATTTATACCCCGCCCCCCCCCAGTCAAAACCGGGCTCAGGGCGGCTAACACCAATAAAATTACAATAAGACATAAAAAAGAGAAAACAATTAATTAAAATACAGATTAAAATACAATATTAAAATTTAAAATGCAGCCTCATTTTAAGTAGTCCATAGATCCAAACCATGAGGGAGGAAAACACAGGGGTCAGACTGAATCCAACCCAAAGGCCAGGCGGAACAGCTCTGTCTTGCAGGCCCTGCGGAAAGATGACAAGTTGGGGCCAATACTGAAAAGGCCCTGGCCCTAGTAGAGGCCAATCTAGCCACTTTATGGCTCGGGATCTCCAGAATATTGTTGTTTGTGGACCTTAAGGTCCTCCGCGGGGCATACCAGGAGAGGCGGTCCCGTAGGTATGAGGGTCCCAAGCCGCATAGGGCTTTAAAGGTCAAAACCAGCACCTTAAACCTGATCCTGTACTCCACCGGGAGCCAGTGTAGCTGGTAAAGCACTGTCCAGCACTCGCTGCGGCATTCTGCACCCGCTGGAGTTTCTGGGTCAGCTTCAAGGGCAGCCCCGCGTAGAGCGAGTTACAATAATCAAGCCTGGAGGTGACTGTCGCATGGATCACTGTGGCCAGATCAGGGCGAGAAAGGTAAGGGACCAACTGCTTGATTCGGCGGAGATGGGAAAATGCCACCTTTGCTGTGGCTGCAACCTGCGCCTCCATGGAAAGGGAGGTGTCGAAGGTTACACCCAAACTCTTGACAGAAGGCACTGGCACTAATTGAGCCCCTGCAAGAGATGGGAGTTGGCCCCCCAGCCCCAAGTCGTCCCGACCCAGCCAGAGGACCTCTGTCTTTGAAGGATTTAGCTTCAGTCGGCTCCCACGTAGCCATCCAGCCACAGCTTCCAAGCACTTGGTCAGTGTGTCCGGGGCCGAGGCAGGGCAGCCGTCCATCAACAGATAGATCTGGGTGTCATCAGCATATTGATGACAACCCAGCCCAAAACTCCGGACAATTTGGGCAAGGGGGCGCATGAAGATATTAAAAAGCACCGGGGAAAGGATTGCGCCTTGCGGGACTCCACACACCAAGGAGTGCCGCGGCGACAACTCCCTCCCTAGCGCCACCCTCTGTCCCTGACCTGAGATAAAGGAACGCAGCCATTGTTGGACTGTGCCCTGAATCCCCACGTCGGCAAGGCGGTGGTCTAAAAGTTCGTGATCAGCCATATCGAAGGCTGCTGACAAATCTAAAAGAATCAGCAGTCCCGACCCACCTCGATCCAGCTGTCTACGGAGATCATCTGTTAAGGCGACCAGAGCCGCCTCGGTCCCATGACCAGGGCGAAAGCCGGACTGAAATGGATCTAGAGCCGATGTTTCATCTACCAAGCTGTTCGGCAACCGCTCTCTCAATTATCTTACCCAGGTACGGAAGATTTGAAACCGGGCGATAATTGGATAGATCTAAAGGATCTAGAGATGTTTTCTTTAAGAGCGGACACACCACTGCTTCCTTCAACTCCTCTGGGAAAGTCCCTGTGCCAAGGGACAAGTTGATGATCTCACCCGGGGGGGGGCGTACCTCATCTGGACACGCTCTAATCAGCCAAGACGGGCACGGGTCAAGGGAGCAAGTGGTGGGCCTTCCAGCTTGGAGGAATCTGTCTACATCGGCAGGGAGTATCCGATCGAAGTGGTCCAATACTGGACTTGAAGACAGCCGAGGGGCCTCCAGTTCTGTTATTGTATCCAAATTGGCAGGGAGGTCACGGCGGAGTATCAAGACTTTCTCGGCAAAAAAACTCGCAAATGCCTCACAGCTATGGGTCAAATCCGTATTTAAATTTGGCTGTTCCTCTAGGGTTGTGCAAAGTCATAAGAATAAAGTTCTGTTGCCTCCATCTGCACATTTTATGTAGGTTGCAGAATTCATAGAGTTTGGAGCGCCCAGGGGCAAATTTTTAGTCCCAAGTACGCACAGCACTAAGGGACCCAGGTGGCGCTGTGGGTTAAACCACAGAGTCTAGGGCTTGCTGATCAGAAGGTCGGCAGTTCGAATCCCTGCAACGGGGTGAGCTCCCGTTGCTCGGTCCCAGCTCCTGCCCACCTAGCAGTTTGAAAGCACATCAAAGTGCAAGTAGATAAATAGGGACCGCTCCGGCGGGAAGGTAAACGGCGTTTCCGTGCACTGCTGTGGTTCGCCAGAAGCAGCTTTGTCATGCTGGCCACATGACCTGGAAGCTGTCTGCGGACAAATGCCGGCTCCCTCGGCCTATAGAGCGAGATGAGCGCCACAACCCCAGAGTCGGACACAACTGGACCTGATGGTCAGTGGCCCCTTTACCTTTACCTTTTTATGCACAGCACTGCTGTAGATGTTTCCACTCTTTGTGCTGTCTTGTGGTTCCTCTTTGTTGCTAGCCCAAATGCATCATGGAAATGAAGCTAATCTATGCAACATAGACCATCCAGTTGCTTAATGACGATTCCCTCCCCCTTTCTTTTCTTCGCTTCCTTTCCAGGTGACCCACCTTTACTCACCAGTTTCCTTCAGAACAAGCTGGGGATTAAAATGGTTCGGAAGAAAATTTCGAAACTAGAAAAGCCACGTCTCTTTATACCCAACAAGCCTAGCCGGAAGGTAGGAGCCCTTTAGGAAGACATTGAGGAAGTCAGTTTCAGAATGGGAAGCTTTTAAACAGAGGTCGGGGGCGTAGGAATTCTTTGCGATTCCTGCATTGCAGGGGGTTGGACTAGATGACCCTTGGGTTCCCTTCCAGCTCTACAATTCTGTTGTTGTTTATTGAGAATGGGGGCAAGAGGAAGATGATGCTTCCCGTGTTGCTCTTCAAACTTGGAAGGGCCAAGGAACCTCCCTACAGCTGAGAGAGACTCATAACCCAAAGATTTGTCTGGCACAGGGTGTTCAATTTAATATATGAATTTTAGCTTCTGCCCACCTCCCCTACAGACCCTCCCGAGTGTTGAGATCAGCAGAGGGGACCCTCTTAGTAGTTTCTCCACTCTCAGGCGCAAGCTGGTGGGGGCAGCCTGGGAGAATCTGGATCAGACCCTCAGCCGTAGAGTTCCGTCCCCACAAAGGTGCGCTTGGCAACTTCCTTGCATAGTTTCCATCATAAGCTGAAGACACGCCTCTTTCCCCCCGGCTCCTGACACCTGAGATGTGTCTTCTCAGGACCCTACCAATTGCTGCGACTGTCATTTGTTTTAAACTCATTTTAATATGACCTGCCCTTGGACCTTATGATGAATTATTTCATTATTATTTATTAAATTTGTACACCGCCCATCACCCGAAGGTATCAGGGCGCTTCACAGCATAAAAATACGAGATAAAAACACGAAATACATAATGAAAGCCAGAACAAAAACATACCAGTAACCCCCCTCCCCCCCTTCCTGGGTAAGAAATAACAACAAGAAGAAGTTGTTGGACAACTTCTGACAAGCTGGAACGTGTCCAGAGGAGGGCAACCAAAATGGTCAAAGGCCTGGAAACGGTGCCTTATGAGGAACGGCTTAGGGAGCTGGGTATGTTTAGCCTGGAGAAGATAAGGTTAAGGGGTGATATGATAGCCATGCTCAAATATATAAAAGGATGTCATATAGAGGAGGGAGAAAGGTTGTTTTCTGCTGCTCCAGAGAAGCGGACACGGAGCAATGGATTCAAGCTACAAGAAAGAAGATTCCACCTCAACATTAGGAAGAACTTCCTGACAGCAAGAGCTGTTCGACAGTGGAATTTGCTGCCAAGGAGTGTGGTAGAGTCTCCTTCTTTGGAGGTCTTTAAGCAGAGGCTTGACAGCCATCTGTCAGGAATGCTTTGATGGTGTTTCCTGCTTGGCAGGGGGTTGGACTGGATGGCCCTTGTGGTCTCTTCCAACTCTATGATTCTATGATTGTTATTTGGCAACCCAGATCCAAGATCTCATGCCTACTCCTGTTCTGCCAGCAGCAGATGCATCACTTTTTAGGCCCAGAATAAGGAACTTCTGGACCTTCCAGATGTTGAACTCCCAACTCCCACCCTCCCTGACCCTTGGCCACGTTGGATGAAGCTGATGGGAGATGGAGCCTGACCACATCTGGAGGGCCTATAGGTACCTCCATCCATCTCTTAAGCCCTGACTTTCCCCTGCCAGCTTCTCATTTTCTCAGCTCTGTTCATTCCCCAAATCTTCCTAAACATACTCCTCTGCAATGGGAAAAGGGGTGCTGTTTTCTCCCACTGCTTAGTTTCTGAAAAGTGGAACATCGATTGGGTGGGGTGCAGGGAGAACGACAGGAAGAGGACACTTGTGGTTATTTATTTAATGAAGTTTTACCCCATTTGATTGTAAAACAACGACAACAAGAAGTTCTTACAAATGTGGAATGGGCATTATAGGTCAGCTGAAATAGGGCCAGTTCTGCTGATTAACAGTTAGGGTTTTAAGAGCTGTAGATTGCAGCTAGGGATGGGTGCTGGGTTTGGAAAGACAGGAAACTGTTGCGCTGTGGTCCTCCCAGGTCTAGAATGAATCACACCGTGACCCTCTGTGTCTTTTGCAGATCAAATCACAGCTGCCCAAGGTCCAAAAGAAGCCTCGGATGCTAGACCACCACCTGGAGACCACCTTCTGGCAGCTGTGGACAGGCGCTGACCTGGATCCCAATAAAAGAGTGAGTCTGGACGAGCCTCTTCCACCCATCAAGAGATTTTCATTAGCATATGAAACCGAAAACCCCGTCTTGCCTCTTAAGGAGGAGGAAATATCTGCACCCTCTTCTTTGGAGTGTTGTGTTTCTGCTGCCTCAGCAGACCAGCTGGAAGACGTTCCTCAAGGTCAGTCTTCGCTAGCTGACTTAGTGTTTGGAAATGTTGCTTCCACCCAGCCTCCTGTGGAGCAGCCCCCGCCTGAACCTCTCCCACCAGAAGAGAATCTGCCTGAACCCAGCCCTCTGATCACGGCACCTTCAAAAGGGCAAGACCTGCCCAGGAGGCCTCAGTTCATCTCATTGTCTTTGCCGGGGCAGGGCCACGGTGCTCCTGTCCCTCCTCCCAACTCACCTTTGCCTTTTCAAGAGCAGGATCTCTCCGAAGGTCCTCCGGCAGAACCAGATCAGCTGAGGCCGTTTCCACCCCGTAGCTCGCTTTTGCCAGGACAAACTAGATCAGAACCTCTTCTACCAGCTCATTCTCCCGCAGGGGAGCAGGCCGTGTTCAGGTCTCCGGCCAGGTCCCTATCGGTGGGACAGGGCTTTCCTGAGGCCTCCCCACCAGCTGGACCACCAGCAGTGGAGGGGGATCACCCGGAACCCATCCCACCAGCCAGCTCAGCTCCCCAAGGACCAGATTTGCCAGAACTTGCCTCAGCTACTAGATCAACCTCAGCAGGTCCATCAAGGACTCTCCTGCCAACCACTTCTCCTGCAGAAGGGCAAGGTCAGGTGGAGCCAGCTCAGGACCTGGCAGAACCCGTCTCTCCATCAATGCCCTGCTTGGAGGAACCAGCTCCCTCTGAGCCTGTTCCACCACCTGGATCTCCTCCAGCAGAACAAGATCACCTGGAACCTGCTCCATTGCCCACTTCGCCTGCACAAGAGCAGATTCTGCCAGTGCCCGTTCCACCACCTGGATCCCCTCCAGCAGAACAAGATCACCTGGAACCTGCTCCATTGCCCACTTCGCCTGCACAAGAGCAGATTCTGCCAGTGCCCGTTCCACCACCTGGATCCCCTCCAGCAGAACAAGATCACCTGGAACCTGCTCCATTGCCCACTTCACCTGCACAAGAGCAGATTCCGCCAGAGCCTGTTCCACCACCTGGATCCCCTCCAGGGGAGCAGGACTTGGACCAGTCAAGCTCTCCTTCAGCTGAACAGAATCTTTCTTGGACTTCGCAACCAATCGGATCCCCTCCAGGAGGGCAGGATCAGCTGGAACCCGTACCACCTGCCACCTCAGCAGTCCAAGAACCTGACCAATTGGGTTCCGAGACCCAAGATGGATCAGAGGAAGAGCTTTCAGGATCTCGACCAGCCAGCTTAACCTCTGTGGAATGTGGCCTGTCTCAGTCGTCTTCCAGGGAGCTTTACATGCTCTTTGCCCGAGTCCACTCGAGCACCAAGCCTATTAGAACATGTGATAGTGAGGGCGAGATGTTGAGCGGCAGCGGGGAGTTCGTGGAGGCAGAGGAAACAGAATCCATTTTCATGACGCAGGTATGTGAGCTGGCAACGTGCCATAGTATTTAAGGTAGAGATGTTTAACATGGAAGCCATTCTAGAATCCCAACCTGTAGTTCACACTAGACAATACAGTATATCGTCCAAAAACCGGTTTAAAGTCCATATTGTGATACTGTAATTGGTTTCATAATTTTGGACCTGGCAGTATATCGCGAATCACGATGTGTTTGTGTGCGCTATGCAAAAATCACAATGCCTCTCTACAGCTCCATCCTTATTTCAGACATTGTGATATATCAGTATATTGCGATGTTTAGCTGATGATATATCACAATGTTGAAAACCAGATATGGCCCGGCCCTAGTTTACACTGCCTGGCAACTAGTATTGCAGAAAGGCCACTTTGTTGAGTGGGTGGGGGGAGTGCGGGGCTGGAGGGCAGTGGGCCATATTGGTTGGACACATTATATCCCATCTTTCCTCCAAGGAGCTCAAGGTGACATACACGGGGTTCTCTCCTCCCTCTCAGTGACTGGCCCAGGGCTGCCTGGTGAGTAGGGAGTTGAACCCAGATCCGTGAGAAGAGCTTAGTGGTTAGAGTGTCGGACTAGGACCTGGGAGACCGGGTTGAAACCCCCGACTTTAGCAGCTGAATTCGCTTGGGTGACTCTGGGCCAGCCACAGTCTCTTACAGCCTAACCGACCTCGCAGGGTTGTTGGGGGCATAGAACACCAAGAACAGAGCAACACGTGGCCAATTACCAACGAACAAAATATATATACAACATATGTAATGTCAAACAAGACTAGAATGTATAATATAATATAACTAGTTGGACAGTGTTTTCGGAATACTGCACTGTTTCGTGAGAACTGCTTCAGCGCAGAAACAGAAAATTGATGTATTTCATGAAGACATCCATTATATGGGTAGATATATGTTTGCGGAACAGTGTCCATAGACTCATGTAATCACTAGTTCATTGAATTACTTCAGTTACTTTGGAACTTTGGAATTTGACAAGTTCTCTGACTACTTTGGAACTTTGCTGTACAAAGCTTTTCAGCTTGTTTCTTATTGAATGACTTTCTGCCATTTGGTTCCATTCATATCAACAGGGACCTCCAGAGACCTATTGGAATTGTTTCTGAATATGGAAACCAGTTGGTTAAAATATAGGGACATGTTGACAGAAGAAGGAGACCAATTTAAGTTAAAAAACATATGAACGGTTGAAGAATAAGCTTGATGATTGGCTCCAATATTATCAGATCAATGAAGTATTTAAATTGGATAGGAAAATTGGCTTTCAATCTGAAAAGTCAAAGTTGGAAACAGAATTGTTAGAACCAAAACCAAAAATACTTTCCAGAATGTATAAGTTATTGCTTGAGTGGCATACGAAAGATGAACAAACAAAGAATGTTATGATATTGTGGGCAAAGGATGTGGGACATAATATTCTGATGGAAGATTGGGGGAAATTATGGAAACAGAATTTGAATTTTACTGTGTGTAATCTTTTAAGAGAAAATATAATGAAAATGTTGTATAGATGGTATTTTACACCAGTAAAACTAGCTAAGATCTATCATAATCATGGTAATAAATGTTGGAAATGTAAGAAAGAGGAAGGATCTTTTTATCATATGTGGTGGACTTGCCCACTAGTAAGGGATTTCTGGGAGAAGATTTATAATGAACTAAAGAGTGTTGAAAAACACATTTATTAAGAAACCAGAATCCTTTCTATTGGGTATAGTTGGAAAAGAGATTCCTAAGAAAAATGTTAATTTTTTAAAAATGTATGCTACAACGGCGGCAAGAGTATTACTAGCCAAGAACTGGAAGACCCAAGAATTACCAACAGTGGATGATTGGCAAATGAAAATGATGGAGTACATGGAACTGGCTGAGATGACCGGGAGAATACGCGACTTGGGAGAAGAAGCGACAGAAGAAGAGTGGAAAGATTTTAAAGTTTATTTGAAAATATTTAGTAAAATTGTATACTGAGATTAGATTTAGAAGTTTATAGAAACTGCGGGTTTGAGAATTATGTTAAGTAAATTGATGTATGAGAGATTTGAAATTGCAAGGAGTTTTAAATAATGAATTGGAAATTGCTAAAGATAAATGAGAAATGAACCGCAGATAGAGGGAACTCGAGGAAGTCCCCCCTTACAATGTTAATGAAAAAGGATTGTGATATTCTGATTTTTGTGTTTTTTATGGTTATTTTTGTATTGTTATTTTTCTTTGTATTTTTTGTGTTTAAAGTGTTGTAAAACTAATATATATATAAATGGAATTGTTTTCATGTGTATTATATTGTATTATACGTTCTAGTCTTGTTTGACATTACATATGTTGTCTATATATTTTGTTCGTTTGTAATTGGCCACGTGTTGCTGTTCTTGGTTTTCACTGCATTGTTTGCAACACATGTGGGCATAGAACAGGCATCCCCAAACTGCGGCCCTCCAGATGTGTTGGCCTACAACTCCCATGATCCCTAGCTAACAGGACCAGTGGTCAGGGATGATGGGAATTGTAGTCCAAAACATCTGGAGGGCTGAAGTTTGGGGGTGCCTGGCATAGAATGAGGAGGAAGAGAAGCACGCACACCCCCTTGCGCTTCTTGGAGGAAAGGCAGGGTATAAATGCAATGAAACGAAGAAATGGATCAGACCAAACGAGCCCATCTAGTCCAACCCAAGGCTCCAGTCTGAAACCTTACCATTCTGACACATATTGCAGCCACAGCAGGCAGAGGACATAGGGCTTATTCAGGCAGCCTTTTGTGGCATGTTTCTAGGTACAGCCCCGGGATGTAAAGCTCTGTGCCTGAGCGGTGGTGGGGTGTGGGGTTTTGTTTTTTTCTGGTCCTGGCACTTTCCCTGGGAAAACACGGAGCAAACGGCAGTTGGGTTTTCCGCGGTTGGATTGCCATCTGCCAAGGAGTCTTTTGCGGCGATTGCTGCAATGCAGGGGGTTAGACTAGATGAGCCTTGGGAGGACCTTCCAACTCCACAATTCCAGATTCTTGGTTCCTGGTGAGCACTTTCCTCCATTTCTTTCTTGGGTCTGAAGGTGGACGAGGAGCCTGGTTCCTCGCTGAAGCCCGAAAGGGCGGAATCCCCACCTAAGAGGGCAGGCAAAGGAAAGAGAAAAGCCGAGCCAGTCCCTGAAAAATACAAGGGTTACGAAGAGCTGCTCGGCGGAGACCCTGGCGTGGATTTCATTGACCCAGTGGGTGAGTTGACCTGGAACTGCTGGAAATTTCAAGTGTAGGATTTTGACCTTCTTTGTTCCAGTTGACAAAAGGATACTGGCTAGGGCCCATGGTTGAACTTTCCTCTTTCATCATTACAGGGAGCTACCATCTAACTTTTGCAAAGGTCCATCTATCTATGCATTGTCTACACTGTGTGTGTGTGTGTGTGTGTGTGTGTACTTGTATGTACTTGGGTTTTTAAAAATGCACATCTATTTCTTGAGTCGCTCTGTACTCTCTGCATTGATCTGTGTTTCGGGTGCTGACTTGCTCTGTGTAAAATGAAGCTTTGTGGTCCCCGTTCACTAGAATGGTAAATCTAAAAACAACTACAACCGTACCTCGGTTTTCGGACATCTCCATTGACGGACATTTTGGTTTTCGAACGGCATAAAGCCGGAAGTAAATGTTTCAGTTTTCGAACACCCCTCAGAAGTTGAACAGGAAACACAGCTTTCCTATTGACTTTCCCATATTGAGTTTTTGGTTTTCGAACGTTTCAGAACTCAAATGGTCTTCCGGAACGGATTACGTTTGAAAACCGAGGTACCACACTATAACTTCCCCCCTTTTTGGACAAAGTGGATTAACTTTGCAGGCCTCTTCAGATTGAATTAAGCCTCCCCAATTGCAGAGAAGAAAAGGTCCAGGGCTTTCTGTCGGGGGAGTAAAAGGGATTAATTTTCCTTTATAATCTTGTATGGGGAGAGGGAAGCAGGGGGTCATCTCTTGCTCTTTCCTACCTTAACATAGTTCAGAAATAGGTGAGTGGTGCGTCTTATTGCTTGTTGCTTATTTTAAAGAGCTTTGTGGTGTCGTGGTAGAACTGCTTTTCTAGTTTGATTCCTGAGAGACCATATTCTAAACAGGGTTTGTGTTAACATGGTTCCCATCCCCAATTTCCCCTCTGCTCCCATTTTTATTTCAACCAGGAATACAGCACAATGTCCAAGCCCTGGAGAAGGCACTCCGGTATCCCCTTGTGTACCGCGAATCAAAGGCAAGGCTGGACAGCTACCAGAAGCCTTATGTGCCTGCAGAGAAGAAGGTAAATGGTACCCAGGGAAGTAAGAGTCTTGCCTCTCGATCAGGGAGGCTGGAGCTCAAACCTCTGCTCTGGGGAGGGGTGTTTGGCAAAAGGTCACCTCTCTGCCTCAGTCCCCCCTCTGTAAAATGGGAAGATAAAAAGGGAGGGGTGTGTGTTGTCAAATGAACCACCACACCAAGAAAGCACTTTGTGAAACACTTTACAAAATATTGATGCTAAATCGTACTGGGGTCACTGTCTAGATTAGTTGCTTCCAAACTTTTGGGAGCCATTCCCCCCACCTTAGGTTCCATAAACTCATTGCCGGTCTCCATTACTGTATCCTATAAAAAGCACTGTTCAGAACAACACTAAGGAAGATGACAACAGAGGTGGATTTAGGGGGTCACGGCCAGTTTGGTCACACTAGGTGCAGAGCCTCGGGGACACTGCAACTATGTAGTAGAATGGAAGGCGAGAGGCGGCGAGAGGCACAGATTTTTGGTGTTGCAAAGGGGGGCTGCTGAAAACCGAGACCCCAAGGTCCGACACTGATGACAAATTCAAAGCAGCAGCAGTTAATTGCACATTTATTTATTCAAACCCCTATTAAAACTATTTAGTTTAGTTTAGTGAGCAAAATGGATGAACTTGATGCAGTGATACATGCTTTCTTTCAAAGCCTGATAGGCATTTACACCCCCTGCCGCCCACTTGCCTGTTTGCAACTCCCCTAATAATATTTTGTTGTTGTTTAGTCGTTTAGTCGTGTCCGACTCTTCGTGACCCCATGGACCAGAGCACGCCAGGCACTCCTGTCTTCCACTGCCTCCCGCAGTTTGGTCAAACTCATGTTCGTAGCTTCGAGAACACTGTCCAACCATCTCGTCCTCTGTCGTCCCCTTCTCCTTGTGCCCTCAATCTTTCCCAACATCAGGGTCTTTTCCAAGGATTCTTCTCTTCTCATGAGGTGGCCAAAGTCTTGGAGCCTCAGCTTCAGGATCTGTCCTTCCAGTGAGCACTCAGGGCTGATTTCCTTCAGAATGGATAGGTTTGATCTTCTTGCAGTCCATGGGTCTCTCAAGAGTCTCCTCCAGCACCATAATATTAATAATAATATTAGTAACAACAATAATACAGTGGTACCTCTACTTACGCATTTAATGCGTTCCGAACGCACATTTGTAAGTCGAAAAAAATTGTAAGTCGAATCCCATAGGAATGCATTGGGAGAAAAAATTCGTAAGTAGAAGCAACCCTATCTAAAAATTCGTAAGTAGAAAAAATCCTATCTAAACCGCATCCAAGATGGCGGACGGAGCTCTATTCATAAGTAGAAACATTCGTAAGTAGAGTTATTCGTAAGTAGAGGTACCACTGTAATTGTATTATTTGTACCCTGCCCATCCAACTGGATTGCCTCAACCACTCTGGGTGGCTTCCAACAAATTATACATCGTTTCATTTATTTCATCTGTTAAATTTGTATACCGCCCTATACCCGTAGATCTCACTGTGGTTCACAACATAAAATTACACAGGTTAACGCTTTAACAACTGCTGTTGATCTCTCAGTGTATGCACAAAAGTCAAGGTCTGGAAGAGAGCACATTGTAAGCTTCCTCAGCCTCATGGGAAAAGCTGGCCCTCTCTGTGAGCAGCAGCAATTTCTTCCTCCGCGCTGTTGAAATGGACAGGCCACCTTTGTTCATCCATGGAAATCTACCCTGTCACAGCACATACAGAATTAAATTGCCATAGATTGTCTTCCTCCTGCCTATCCAACGTACTTTTCCGTGTATAAGACGAGGTTTTTCCCTGTTAAAATAATCACCAAAGGGGGGGTGTGTGTCTTATACTTGGAGAGTGCGGTAGGCGGACAGGGAATTCTGTGTTTTTCAGTGTGTTTTTCAGGAGATTGTCAGCGTGGACACGGCGGGTGATTGGTGGCTGTGGCAAGGGCTGCTTTTCATTCGCTGCTGCTGCTGCTGCGGCCATTGGGCGGGCGATTTGCATTTTCTGTTGTTGCTGGCGCTTGGTGGGTTTTTCTAGTTGCGCTGCAATCCCCCAAAAGAACCTCAACAATTCTGGGCAATCTTTCTTAGAGTCCCCAGAAATAGGGGGTGTCTTATCCATGGAAAAACACGATCATTTCTGTTGGTTATTTGCATCTATTTATTTATACCTCGGCACGCGGGTGGTGCTGTGGTCTAAACCAGTGTTTCCCAACCTTGTGCCTCCAGCTGTTTTCGGACTACAATTCCCATCATTCCTGACCACTGGTCCTGCTAGCTAGGGATCATGGGAGTTGTAGGCCAAAAACATCTGGAGGCACAAGGTTGGGAAACACTGGTCTAAACCACTGAGCCTCTTGGGCTTGCCGATCGGAAGGTCGGCGGTTCGAATCTCTGCGACGGGGTGAGCTCCCGTTCCTCGGTCCCAGCTCCTGCCCACCTAGCAGTTCTAAAGCACGTCAAAGTGAAGGTAGATAAATAGGTACCGCTCCAGTGGGAAGGTAAACGGCGTTTCCGTGCGCTGCTCTGGTTTGCCAGAAGCGGCTTAGTCATGCTGGCCACATGACCTGGAAAAACTGCGGACAAACACCGGCTCCCTTGACCTGTAAAGCGAGATGAGCACCGCAACCTCAGAGTCGTCTGCAACTGGACTTAGCTGTCAGGGGTCCTTTATTTATACCTCGGTAGGCGATCCCCAGCAGAAGGTTGCAGCGTGGAGCATGGAGGGCTCTAGGCAGGCAGAGAAAATACCCTCCCGGATGCTCATTTGAATTCCTCCCCCCTCTCTGCCCCCCTCCCCAAGGCAGACACTGGGCATTCCATGGCCACTGAGCATGCTCAGTCCTCATCCAGCTGCTTCATTGTTTTTTAGCACTCCCCCCCCCCCGACTGCTGGGACCTCCCTCTTGTGCCTGCGTTTTGGCTATATAAGGATCAGCCCATACTCCTGAGCATTGCAGATAGAGGGTACGGTAAGTGAAGATGCGGGGATTGTCCATGGCCTTCTCATTTTGATCTGCTTTCTTTGCAGGCCTTGAGTGTCCGTCCGCCACCAGCTGAAAAGACCCGGTTGCAGAAGCTGGAAGAAATCCTCCTGAAGATGCGCAAACCCACAAATATCATACAGATGCCACTAGGTATTTATTTATTTCATATAATTTACGCGCCGCTTGATTGCAAAAAGAAAGAAGAAATCTCTGAGCCGATTACAAACAAGGTAAAGCAATGAAAGTTATCAGTAAGAAAAATTAGCAACACTTAGCTCTGTTGGTTAGAAGGTGGTGCTGAGAACGCCAAGGTTGCAGGTTCAATCCCCGTATGGGGTCGCTGCCCTTTCCTGCTTTGCAGGGGGTTGGACCGGATGACCCTCAGGGTCCCTTCCAACTCTACAATTCTATGAAACCTGAAGTTTAAAAAAATGGACTAAAAAGAGATTAAGCCTCACTCACACGGCAACACTAACTTGTTTCCCTTCTAACCTCCCTTGCTCCTCTCTCGCAGCTGGCAGAAGCAGAATACATTATGCAAATGTGACAGAATATAGATCTGCCTGATTGCAGTTTGGTACTGTTAATAAGAACACGAGAAGAGCCTGCTGGATTGGGCCAGTGGCCCATCTAATGCAGCATCCTGTTCTCACAGTGGCCACCCAGATGCCTGTGGGAAACCGGCAAGCAGGATCCGAGCACAAGGGCCCTCTCCCCTGCTGTGGTTTCCAGCAAGTGAATTCTGGAATTCAGAAGCATTGCTGCCTCTGGCTGTACAGTGGTACCTCGCAAGACGAATGCCTCGCGCAACGCAAAACTCGCAAGACGAAAGAGTTTTGTGTTGCGCGAGGGACTCACAAGACGGCGAGGTTTTCTATGGCCGCCGCTTTGTCTTGCGAAGCGCGGCCATAGAATGTAGCGCAGGAAGGCGGCAAAGGAAGATCAGCTGTCAGCGCGGGAAGCTGGCAGCTGATCTTCCTGTGCCAGGGGGGGA
This sequence comes from Zootoca vivipara, assembly GCF_963506605.1. Lineage (NCBI taxonomy): Eukaryota > Metazoa > Chordata > Lepidosauria > Squamata > Lacertidae > Zootoca > Zootoca vivipara. Next base: position 97,521,232 of record NC_083279.1, read on the forward strand.
CGGAGCCGAAGCGCGGCGTTGCGGTAGCTGCCCCTGCCTGTCTTCCCCTTGGCTCTGGGAAGACAGGCGGCCCCGGCACCGCACCACCGCACACAGCCGGCATGGGATGGGGCTTCGGGTGTCCTCGGCGTGGCGGTGTGGCACCCGGGAGCATCGGAGGGGGCTTCGGAGAAGGCGCAGCGCTGCTTCTTCCCCCCCCCTACCGCCTCACACACACCCGGCATCAGACGGGGCTTCGAAGCCTTGTCCCATGCCAGGGAAGACAGGCGGGGGCAGCCACCGCACCGCCGTGCACAGCCGAAGCCCTGTCCCATGCCGCCAGTCCCCTGGAGCCCATAGGAACGCATTGATTAAGTTTCAATGCATTCCTATGGGAACCCGCGACTCACAAGACGAATTTTCCGTAGGACGAATTGAGTCCTGGAATGAATTAAATTCGTCTTGCGAGGCACCACTGTACATGCAGAGCACAGCCATTGTGGCTGGTAGCCCCCGATAGCCATCACTGCCTCCTGTGGGAGGGAGTTCCATAGTTTAGCCATGCACAGCATGAAGAGGCCCTTTCTTTCATGTGTTCCTTGCAGTGTGCATCCTGCGGAGGAAGAAAGAAAACTGGCGCGAGTACCGGCAGGCCCTGGCCATGCTGAAGGAGTTCCGGCAGGAGTATAAAGCTGCAGTGGCCAGCTGCAACAAGCAGGTTGAGTCCAAACCCATCAGTAAGAAGGGTACCAGTGCAGAGGAGATGAGCCAAAGCTTGATGCTCGAGGCTCTCCCTGAGGCCGAGGTGGGTGGGCAGCCGCTTGAAGAATCCTCGGTCCCTACAGAGGAGAAAGGACTTTCTCCATCCAATACGAAGAAAACTCAATTTAAACTGGACTGCTGAAGAACCTTTTCTTTTACAAGACAGAGAGCTATTTGCTGTAGTCTCCGAAGAGTCCTTTTGTCCTGGGAGACCATAGTGGTGTAACTAGCTACCATAGGAACAGAGGTTACCTACAGTACTTCCAAAACCCTCTGCGAAGGTTTGACCCACTCAGGGTTACAGACTACGTACGAGTAGTTTAGGCTCCACTTCAGTGCAGACGTTCAGAAGCGCAGCAGAAAACTGACGGAAACAACTAGGCGCACTCCGAAAGGCTGTTTCAGGATGCAGTTCCCATCTAAATCATGTGCCTTGAACCTGGGCAGACGCCACAAAAAGCAGTGAAATAAATGTGTCAGTGGTGGGCCTCCGGTTGTATCAAATGACTACGGCCTAAGTCCCCCTTTTACAATTGTTCAGGTGGAAGAATCTGTTGGGAGAGGGAAACCTTCCATAGAAGAAGTAAAGACAGCCTTCCATAGAAGCAATGACTGGCACAGAAAGGCTTCGTCACACTTCCAGTGCCTTATTGTAAGACCCCAATTGCCCATGTAGTTTGCTAGACATTTCCACACTTCCCTTCTGCTTGCCCCAAACCAGGGGAGGAGGAAAAAGGGTATGTTGTTCCTTGCACACTTCGTTTGCTTTGCAGGTTTAAATTGCCCCTGACACCTCATGACCGCTAGCCCCGACTCTTTCCTTTCCCCTTAGGCTGTGGCTCTAGAAAAAAAAAGTAATTAAATATTTAATCCTTAAGGTAATGGTGCAGTTAATATTCTGCTTTATGTACCCGGTAATCCTTCACAATCCACTCTCTAAGCTCTAAGCGAATTGGCATTTGCAGATGTGGTCTTTTCAGATCTGTTAGCTAAACCACCCAGGAGCAATTCATGGGCCAAACCTTGCTGTTTATTTTACCAAGGCAGAATTCCCTCTTAAGACCACCCAAGGTTAAAAGGGCAACTGCTTAAATTAGTACAGTACTGCAGGGAGGGAGAGGAAAGAGCAATGGCCACCTCCCCCCCCCCAGCTGCAGGCTACCATGTACACAGAGGACATGGTATAGTATTTTGATTATTATGTAATATTTCTTTTTCCCATTGCGAAGTTTCTTTTCCAAATCCCTTTGATTTTTTATCCTCAAATATTGCCATTAATTGGTAATATTCTAACCAATTCATCCCTGTTTTAAGTCTTCATTTTTTTTTCATTTTTGGGCAATTACTCGTCTCTTCCACGAGCTCCCTGTATGTTAAGAAATTTTCTTTCATATTATTCCTATGAATTGCCGATGACTCTATGGGTGACACTTCAGAGCTTTCCTCACTATATGATTAGTAAATCCTCTATGGGCTTTTAGATACCCATGCCACCCGAAGACTTTGTCCCAGCCCTCCAAATCCAGCACCTCCGTATCTTTGAGAAGCATCCAATCTTTCAGCCAAACCATACATGCAGAATTGAAATATACTCTAAAATCCGGGACCCCAAACCCTCCCTTCTCCCTGGGTCTCCATTAACAATTTAAATCTGACTCTTGGCTTTTTACCTTGCCATATGAAAGTAGATAGATCTCTTTCCCAACCCTTAAAGCATTTTGTGCCTGTAATTATTGGAACCCCCTGGAAAAGAAAGAGCATTTTTGGGAGGATTTACATTTTTATCATAGATATTCTAGCCCATAGAGACAAATTTAACTTACCCCATTTATCTAAATCTCTTTTTATCTCCTTCCATTTTTTTAGTATAGTTATCTTTAAACTGATTGGTATTTTTTATTAGTAATCCAAATTCCTAAATTACTTTATTCGTAATTTTAATCCTGTTGCCCATTCTAGCTCTTCCTGTTCCTTTTTCTCCATATTTTTTGTTATTAGTTTGGATTTCTCTTTGTGTAGCTTAAATCCCGAGACTTCTCCATACTCCAGCATTTTATTTAAAGCTTCCTGTATTCCTTCTTCTGGTTTTTCTGTAGTTATGATCACAACGTCTGCAAAAGCTTTAACTTTGTATCTTCTATTACCTATGCTAACACCTCTTATCTTTGGATCCTTTCTAATTGCTACTAAAAGTGTTTCCAGCGTTGCTATAAACAAAAGTGGAGACAAGGGGCACCCTTGCCTGGTGCCTCTTTCAATTTTAATATCTTCCATTATTTCATTGTTTACTATTAATTTGGCCTTTTGGTTTTCATAAATTGTTTCTATCCCATTTATAAAGGTTTTTTCCCCTAATTTCAAGCTTTCCAAAGTGTGGACCAGAAAATTCCAGGCCACACTGTCGAATGCCTTCTCCGCGTCTACCAGAAGTAATGCTATTTTTTTTACTTGGTTTCATTTCAATATATTCCAAAATATCAATCACTATCCTCTTTTTGTTTTTTTATGTCTCCCTGGTAAGAAGCCATTTTGATCCTTACCTATTATTCTATTCAAAAAAATGTCAACCTATTTACCAGTACTCCTGTAAAAAATTTATAGTCCATATTCAGCAATGAAATTGGTGTATAATTCTTAATTATTTTCTTAATTATAATTCTTAATTATAATTCTTAATTATTTTCTGGTCCATCCCTTGCTTAGGTAATAGAGTTATCAACACTTCAATGCCATGAGTCAGGTGTTTTCCCTTTTTCCATTATCTCATTCATGATCCTTTTCAATTTTGGTGCAATTATTTCTTCTATTTTTTTGTAATAAATTAGATATCCCATCAGCAGAATTCCCTCTTAAGACTACCCAAGGTTAAAAGGGCAACCACTTAAATTAGTACAGTACTGCAGGGAAGGAGAGGCAAGAGGAATGGCCACCCCACCCCCCAGCTGTACACACAGGACCCCCACAGTCCCATTCTTCCTCATAGTCCAGACTTCTGAGTCTCATGCCTTTCCCCAATGATGAGCTCAGGCAGAATGGCTTGGCTTCCTCTCACCGAGTCAGCATAATGTTTTCTCCAAATTCAAGCACTTCACTCTTACCCATGCATCGGAATCTATTTTTTGTTGCACAAAACTCATTGAAACCCAAGCCAGTCTGGGGCTGTATTCTACCTTGTTGGTACAGTGGGACTACTAGGCAGACGTAGGGAATGAACTTTTGCATACGTAGGCTACTGAATGTGCATCTGAGCAGCCCTTGGAAAATTCTAAGAAACTTGTAAGTAGATGGAAGAAATAAAAACATCTCTAAAGAAGAGTTAAAATCATCACTGCTGGATCAGTCTGAAAGATTGGCTACACCCCCCTTCCAATTTATCTGATCACTACAGTTAAGTATTGCTACAGTTAAGTGGTAACGTAGGTAAAGCTACACTAAAAGGGGTTGTGGTTGAATAACTACAAAAATGATCCACGCTCCACAGTTATTTCCTGGTCAACTCAACTATCTTATTTTAGTTGGAGGGGCTTGTCGAAGGAGATTTAGGAAAGCTTGCAATTTCATTGTGTTAGAATCAGTAGCTGGGTTGGGTTAAAGGATGTCCACTTTTTTTTTAACTGTTGCAAATCCTCTTCCCCCACCCCCAAAAAATCCATTTCCAAGAACTTAGGCGAGGGAGACTTGTGTGCCTTTACCCATAAAGACACACACACATTAGTTTCTCAGTAAACAGATTTGTTTTATCAAAAAATCTGATGAAGCCACAGTGATTCAGTTGCGATCTCAAAAATGATGCTTTGTTTTGTACTGCACTGGTTTTCAAGTACCAAGCGGAGGATACACACCAAAGCACAAAATGATTTAAAGCATACCGGGGGCGGCGGGGTGTGTGTGTTGGGAGAAGGGATGTAGAGAAATGCAGCAACATCAATTTTACTGGGAACAGTCTGACAGTAGACACCAGTAGAACCTAGCTTACACAAAATCCCACCAATGGTAACAAAAAAAAAAGGTGTTTTCTTTGTTTGCATAGTGGACAGCTAATTCTATACCTGCTTGCAGTGTTTTAAATGGTTGGAAAAGGAACAATGTTTTCCATCAGATTCCTGTAACACAACATTTAGGAAGATGGCGGCACCAGCTGTAGAGTTCAGCAGTGCAGTTTTGACCTTACTGTGGAGACTCAGCAGAGTCTCTCACAGACCAGCGTCGAAATTGATCGACTTTCACATCCAGTCAGTTCTTGGGCAAGGAATGTTACTTTAAGCGACTGCATCTGGTCCTCTCCAAGAGCTGAAACTGGTTTTGGGCGGCACCTTCCTGAAGGCAAGGCCTCCTTAATCCACCGGAAAAGATGAAAATCAAGATGCCAGCGTGATTCTTTTTAAAAGCCCAACAAGAAGCGTTGCAGGTACTCGTTGAAGCAATGTCCAGGTTTGGGTTTTGTCCTTTTTTTGGGGGGGGGAATCAATGCATTATAGAAAGTCTTTAAGGCTTGTACTTTCCTCTTCCTTTGCCTTCATTGAGAGAACTTCAACAAAGTGCTTGGATTTGACCTGTACTCCATGACATGCCCCACAATACATTTGAAGAGAAAGAATACTGACAGTTATATAATAAAATGCAATACAATCATCGTACAAAATCCAATCTTTTGGCACTTTTCCCATCTTCGCTATTTCCACCAACATCCATAATCAACTGAAGAACTTGCATCGCTCCCTTCTCCAAACAGGGATACCCAGGAGCGCCAGAGTGGATTTTCAGGGTCAGATTGTGTCTTTGGCAGCTGCATTCATTCACTCACTGTGTCAAGATCTCCCACCCACCCACCCCCTGGGGGCCACGAGGAAGTGCCATAAAGCAGTGCAGCCCACTTGACCAGCCAACTGAGCTATAAACAGAACCCCATTTTTAAACCTCACCAGGAACCAGAAGTCTGACAAAGGCAAGAGCCGGTAAGCAGCACGTTCACACCCACTGACATTTATGGCAAGACTCTCTTTGACCTCCGTGGGTACGTAACAGGCCCAACGGTAGTGCTCTCCTTGATAAGTAGGCAAGCCTGGGTCGGTTTCTGACCAAATGAGGGCAGATCTCTCAAAGGCAAGGAACACACAAAAACATCGGGCACGCTTTTAGGCTATGAGGTGGGCAACCAACATTGCAAGATTAAGGCCCCCCACATCTATCTAGACTAAAGGGCCCCGTTAATACATTCAGTGGCCTATAGGCTCATATGTCCAAAGAGATTCATGTTTGGCATCAGGTCGGCCAGAACCTTGGGCAAAAGCACTCTAGTAGTAGTTTGCAACTGCCCTACCCAAGGGCCAGTATAAAGGATGTAAGGGCCACACAGCTACCTCTTGTCTGATTACATTCCTGCAGTGTGCATCACATCCCCCACTAGCTAATGATGCATGGTGGGGAGGTTCACAGCCATGACTTCATCTAATGCTCACGCACGCACGCACAAGCACACACCCACCCCCAAGAGCCTCGTTTGACCTCCTAATCCTGAACCTTGTTCACGTCCCACATCCCGAAACAAGTCGTGTTTGCGTTCCATACACACCCCTCTTCTGGAATGCCTGCATTTGAAACACCAAGCTTGAGGGAGCTCGCTCATTGAATAGATCCACTTTCCGAATGTGCTTCGGTTTGGAGCTTTACGCAGCAAAATTGCAGGGGATAATATTGCTCCTTGTGCCGTGCCTACTTCCAGACATTGCCCTGGATTACAAGAGCATATAGCAGATCTCTGTTGCTAGAGCTCTTTTGCAACTGGTGTGTTTTCTTCAAAAAGGAGGAAAGTCCCAGAAAGCTACTGGGCGCCCCTTAGGCCATAGGGCTACTTAAATAGTCCACTGCAAGGAAGTTAAGAGCCAAACTGATACAAAACTTTGGCTATGTGCAGGTGTGCCATGCAGGTACATTACATCCCTCAGGGTGCTCAGATTGGCTTCTCCTTCCAAGTGCATACTCAGTCAAAAATCTGGGTTTGCTCCTATATAATTTGTGGAGTTCTCCTTGGTGCCTCTTATCATGAAATCTTGATGTCCCCACAAAGAAAAGTGCAGCCATAGGCAGTCTCTTGTCTGAGACCACATGGACGGCACTAGACCTTTTCACAGCATATCCTGGAAAGAAGACGGTTGGTGTGAAGATACCACATAGGTAAAGCTTTGCTTCCCTGCCTCGGTGGACCTTTCCACAGACTGTCAAGACCTAGACCATATCGCACATCTTACTTCGCCATTGCTTCTGCCATCCCTGTTTGCCAACAGGTATACCTGTAGGATGCCCCGTGTTTCTGGCACTCACTTAAATCACTTGTACACCCCCGAGGGTGTACTGATTAAAAGTCTAGCATCCATGGGGGAAGAGGCCTTCACTCTCACCCAATCATTTTACCAGTAATGAGACATGGCAGAGTGATCTTCTCTGTTGCTCCATGCCAGCCTTAAGCCTGTGGGGTGGAGGGAACGTCACTGGGCCCTTGCAACATGCACCAGGGCAACACGGAACAGACAGCCTGACTACCTGCGTGTGGTAGTGCACAAAAGAACTGGAAATCCACATAATTCTTCCAGTGATGATCCTAAATTCCCATTAAGAAACGTGATCATCAGCTCACCCAAATTACGTTACTTGACGTGCGATCACTTGGGAAAAGTGCTCTGCATTCACCAAAGATTATGCTGAAATAAGCATCTTAAGTGAACTCATACTTTCCAAGTTTTTAAGGCCCAATTCTCCTCCTCTGAAGTGCCTTTTCAATCCCCTTTTCTTACCAAGGGGCCACATCTTTCCAAAGAGCCTGAAAAGGTCTGGTCTCCATAATGGTTTTCTTACTGTAATGGCAGCCTTTGGCGTGCTGAGAATACTACTGACTGCTCCCAGGTTTTCAGCAAGGAAACACTGCATTTGACAGAAGTATTTTATGTCTCTTTAAGACATCAGCAAAATTTAAGGTTGCAATTCTACTCAAGCTTACCAAAAAGCGAGGCCCACTGAAATCAGTGAGGCTTCCTTCTAACCGAGTATGATAGAATGGTAAGGACCTAAGGCAGAGGTCCCCAGACTAAGGCGTGCAGGCCGGATATGGCCCGAAGGCCTCTTTTATCCGGACCGTGATGCTCACTTCCGGGTCGTATGTGTGCCAGAAATAGCTTGCACGCATGCGCTAGTGTCATTTCTGGTGCACTTCCGGGTCGGATGTGCGCCGGAAATGGCGTGCGCGCATACGCTAGCATCATTTTCGGTGCACTTCCGGGTCAGAGGAGGCCTGCACACATGCACACAAGCTATTCTCGGCGCTCCTCCCACCCAGAAGTGCACCGGAAATAGCGTGTGTGCGCACGTATGGGCGCGCACTCTCCGGCCCGAAGCTGGGTAAGTTTGCGGACCCCTCACCTAAGGAAATGAGGCAAAAGTGAAACCAAAACATATTCTAGTTCTGTTCGCCAGGAAAACAAACCAATCTGGAATTAGTTCAAAGTCCACCTGAACAAAAAGTGAGAGCAACACTTTCCTCCACCTAGTTTTTAGAGAATTCTCTCTAAGTGCCGGATTTGCTTGGTCCAAGCAAGCGTCAAGGCTGATGCAAGAGCTCTGCCTCTCAAGCAAACAGCTGTAGAGAGGAAGTTGCAGGAGAACCAAGGAAACTCCACAAGGCAGAGTTGGAATGAACAAGTCAGGCTGGAAGACAGGTGGGGGTAGCTCTCTTGCCAGTGATCAAGGAAACCTTGGGAAAAGAATGCCAAGTTTTAGTTTCCCACCTGCAAAAGGATACAGCGGCACAACACAGAAACTTGGGTCTAGAAGTGACTGCTGAAGTGCTAAGTGCATTTTTAAACCGCAACCTGCTTTTAGAAATTACAAGTTTCCACCCATTGAGAGCTTCTTTGGCTCTAACCATACCAGGATAGCGTACTTATAGAATATTTACTCTGTATTTCACCTTTTGTGGCTTTCAACTTTTCTTGAGCAGCAAACCCAGAGGCCTCAATGTCAATCTATCATGCTACGTAGTTCAAAGGGGCTTCAAAACACCTACTCCTAGTGTGGGGCAAACCCGGCTGATTGCAGTGGCCACTTCTGAAGTCGTCATGAGTCAACTTATCCTCTTCAAATTCTTACGACAAAGCAGGCTTGTGAAAAGCCTTTCTGATACAGCCAAAACAAAACAAAACAAAACCCTCTGCAGCACACTAGAAAACAAGCACTGCTGAAGAGATTGTAAATATGACACACTTCCACATGTGGAAACTTTAACTTGTTGACCAAGTGAGCACTGGTTAGGGTGGATGTCCAGAAAATTCTACCAATACCACCTATCTCCAATTCAAAACCCACTTTAAATGGGACAGTTTAGTAATCTGCATTGGGCCTTTCAACTCAGCAATCTCAAAAACCAGACACTGGAAGAGTTCCAACAGAATCCACTCTCCACGGCCATCTCATTCACACAACACGTCCGCACACATTTCCAGTCACAGAAGTCATTCCACTGATGTCACAGTTTTTATCCCCAAAGCTGGGCATGAGGAGCAGGAGAAAGACTTGGGAAAGCAAATCACCAAGGTGGTGAGAGAGAGACTAGGTGCAAATTCTCTGCCTTCAGTTCTGTCTCGCTGGAGTGGGCAGCCTTGTATTTATTTGTACACTGCAAATCTGACTCCTATTAACATGGCCTTGGGATAAAAAAATAATCTATGGCAATGCAAACGGATTGTGCCGGGTGTTAAGAGATGGACAGCACAAACAGCAGCCACAGATCTGGCAAAAGGTTATTAGTTTGGGTTCTGTATAAACAGCCCTCCATATATGTGAATGCTCAATACACTGTATATTTAAATAAATTTCTGTGTATCCCACAGTTCAAGTGGCTGGCCTCTCTCCCTCTCAAGGCTGCTCCTGAGGTTACAAGATTACTTACAGCAACTGGCTTCAGTGACAAAAAATGTCAATCCAATAGTGTCATCTACTTGCAACCTAGAAGCAGTTTGCATACCAGTGGGACTCGGCTGTAGACACGGGTCTATGCCCTTCTGATCACAGTGAAATTTATATGCATTCCTGTGAGTGGGTTTTGAGAGCCTCAGAAGCAACTTCAGTAAAAAGAATAAAGTGTAGCCAACATCTGTGCAAAGACCTTGACTGTAGCGTGAACTGGATTTAACTCACCTTACCATAAAAAAAAGGAAACGCAAATGGGGGAGGGGGAGGTAGGATAACAAAACAGGTCTTCCTCCTTCCCAGATCATTTTGACCAACCTCACATTAACTAGAAAAGGCAACATTGTTCAATAAGTGCTACTTTGCACCCGTGGTGCTCTTTGACCGCAAGAAATACTGATCCGCTCTCCCTTTCCGCCTTGCCACTGTCCTGTTCTCGCTGTCAAACTTCCGCTGCAGCTGCAAGGCCAGCCGGCGGTCTTCCTCCTCCTGCTTCAGCCTCTGCTCCATCTCACTCCTCCTCCTCTTCCTCGGAGGTTCGGGAGCAGCCATCACCCCGTGGTGACAGGCCACCTGCCTCAGTCTCTTGACCGAGCCGCCCTGTTCCAAGTGCTTCATTTTGCACTGTCTCTTTCGGCCCCTCCTCAAAGGCGAGGCCTCGTCGCCGAGGGCCTTCTCGATACAGACGCCGTTTGGGAAGTTGCTCAGCTCACTTTCGTTCAGGTACTTAAGCTGCTTCCTGCCAGCTGCCTTGACTGATGGGACGAGGGCCCCGTTCTCTGGAAACTCCGAGCTGACTCTGATCACTTTCCGGGTCACCATTTTGGCATCAACGTTTAGACACGTTTCCGTCTGCCGCAAGGCTGATTTTGTGCTGGGGACCTCAGAAATCCTGGTATTTAGGGTGCTTTCGTTGGGTCTCGCTACAGGTGCTTTGGGGTAATCTTCCACCGCCTCCAAGTCTCTCCTGATATTGCCAGAGCTTTCAAACTTTGCAGCACAGACGGAAGGAGAACAGTCTGTCTCTGCCTGCACGTGCGTAATGGTTTCAGGTGGCAGCACGTCGTTTGATATCTGCAGGGGCTCTTTGACGAGCGAGTTCATGCTAGGAACCAGAAAATCTTCCCCCACCTCTGGGGCCAGAGATGTTAGGGTGGCTTTAGAAAGAGTCTTTTTCACCTGCCGCTCCTGGAATATCTGCTCCCATTTCTTCAAGATCCTGGGACTGGCTTCGTAAGTGGTTGGCTTCTGCAAACTCCTCGTTAGGTTCCTCGGAGTAGACTTGATAATTAGAGGACTGAGAACTCCACCGTCAGGAAGCTGCTTTGGAGGTGTGCAGGGTGAACAGACAATTGGCTTGAAGTGATTGAGTTCTTCTGAAATGCTGTCATTGCTCTCGGGGCTGATAGAGCGCTCTGGCTTCTGGAGGACGGAGAATGAAGCAGCTGCATGGAAGACAAGGCGCTTATCAGCTGTTAGGTCTGGGGCGGAGAGGCAGCGATTGTTCTGGGTGGACGATAGAACGCCAACGAGGGGAGCAGGCGCACCAGATAACTGGTTTATCTGCAAGGAGCAAGCGGGTATCATTATTAACTAATTTATACACAGCTTAATGCCAAAAGGGGTTTACAAAGTACAGTGGTACCTTGGTTTACAACCACAATCTGTTCCGGACGTCCGTTTGTAAACCAAAACAGGTTGTAACCCAAGGCGCGCTTTGGCCAATGGGGCCTCCCAAAAAAATTTGTTCGTAATAAAAAAAAAGGGTTGTAATCCAAAAAAGGTTGCAAACTGGAACACACACTTCCGGGTTGGACGTGTTTGTAATCCAAAACGTATGCAAACCAAGACGCATGCAAACCAAGGTACCACTGGATAAAAACGATTTTTACAGATTATGTTGAGAACTGCTGCTGCTGCTGCTGCTGCTGCATATTAACGTGGAAGGCAGATTCAGGGTAATAATGAAAACAGCTGTAAGACAGCCCTCCAAGCACATTACCAAAAAAAAAAAAGGCAAATTCCATGTTATAGATCATTAGAAACAGGGACTGGAAAGAAAACTGTCAATATCATGACGAAGTTATACAAAACTATGGTACAACCACACTAGAAGTACTGTGCAGTTCAGTCAACACACCTCAAAATGACATTGGAGAGCTGGAAGGTTAAAAAAAACCACACAACTGAAGTGATCATGGGGCTGGAGTAATTCACCAACGAGGAAACATTTGGAGATTAATTCAGTGAAAAGGTGGATAAAGAGGGAGGCATGAGAGTGGTGTAAAATGATTATGGATGGTGAAGGCAAAGGGGACAGAGACATAATAGTGCAGTATAATAGTAAGAACCCAAGGTTATTTGATGAAGCTAGATGATGGAAGATTCAGAATAGAAAGAAGAAAGTTCTTATTCACACACTGCATAGTTAAAACTATGGCATTCACTCCCAAATGATGTAGCGATGTCCCAAACTACAGGTGACCTTAGGGGACAAATTCATAGAGGAAGAGGCTCCCACTGGTTGCTAGCCATGAAGGCTGCGTCCAACCTCCACTACAGGAGGCAGTAAAAGCCTCTGAAATGCCTCTGAAAGCCAGTTGCTGGGATTTGCAAGTAGGGAGAGCGCTATTGCACTCAGGTCCTGCCTGGGGGTGTCTTATGGGCACCTCTGTGAAAAGAGGGTCCTAAGCTAGGCGAGTCTTTGGTTTGAGTCAACAACAAACTGCCACATGGAAACACCCACAGGACCCTTTGCAGTAGTAAAGGAATCTGTCAAGAAACACACATTCAGTATTACAGAAAGCCAGCAGATGCATCAGTCCCCTGGTAAAATCAAAGACTCTTTGCAATACAACTCAGGGCATTTTAAGGCAGTGGAACCAAACATGATAGCCACCATTTTCAAAAGCATCATCACCTTTGTTCTGACTGGAGCTGATCTTTGCCTGCTTTTGGATCTTTCTCGAAGGGTATCGTTGCAACTCTGGCTCCTTTCTACCTTGGAGCTCAAGTTTCTAAATAAAATGTAAAGAAAACAAAAGTTTAGTGGGAAAAGCACAATAAATTAACACAATGCTTACATAATACTATCATTAAACACCAGTTTGATCTTTGTGCAATATCTTCCTCTTTGTCTCACCTGGGGGGGCGGGTACAGGCACAGACCCACAGTATATATGCAGGTAGACTTACATGTATTGGAACAAGGTACTGTTTTGGTTCAGCCACATGCCTTCTGTCTAGAAATCATTATTTTACTAGTTTTAGTTTTATTGCTTCTAATGGTCTGAGCTTTGTTTTAAATGTTGTGAACCCATTAGTAGTAAGGATACTTCAGATATGGTATAAAAACCATTTATTTTTACTAATGGCCTATGACCTACAGAGAGCCCCCGCACCCAGAACATGAAGGGGCTGTGAAATCTTTATAAAGAGGACCTCCAACTGTTCAGCATTTCTGGTCCACATGGTTGCCAAAAAGATTTCCAGGCAGGCAAACAAAATCCAGCTAAATTGCCCCTTCACGCAACACTGCCCTCCCCCTTACAGCTCCACAAAAACCAGGAGTCACAACTTCCTTGTAACCCAGTCCCTGTAACACATCTGCATAAATGTGCACACAATTTAGAAGTGGTTTCTAATTTGTAGTTTATTTGAGGAACAAATTCTGGGCCACTATTTCAGAGTCCAGAGTCATCTGCTCACTCTCCTAATATTCCCTGCCCCACCTACCTCCATTGTCTTAGCCGGAACTTTCCCCTAAAGACAACCCAGAGAGTCACCAAGGACTTACCCTGCCACCAATGCTATTGAGTAGGTGCTTCCCTTGGAGACAAAAGCTGACCGATGTGCAGATTTGCCCTGGAATGGTTCCTCATTCTCGGAATCAGAGAGGCGTTCAGGAAACTGAAGTAATCAAGGAAAAATTAGTTGACACTTTCCTTATTTATAACAATATTTGAAACTGCCAACTCACAAAAAGTACCAACGTGGCATACAGTAGACCACAAACAGCCTCACTCTGGCAATTCACTGCTTCTTCCAACAGTGTTTTGAGCCTCCAATCCACACAGCAGTTACGTTTGAAGTACACACTGAGCAGAGGGAGATTTGTTGGCTGTAACCAAATTGGAGACAACAGTAGAAGAAGAAAAGTAGAAGAGCCTTTCTGCTGGATCAGATCAAAGACCCATTTTGTCAAGCATCCTGTTTCCCTTGGTGGCCAACTAGATGTCCCTGGGAAGCCCGAAAGCATGACATGGCTCTTTCTCCCACTATTCTTCCCCAGAGGCTGGAATGCAAAGGGATACCGCCTCTGAGTCTGAAGGTGATTTACATCATTGGCGAATAGATTTCTTACATCCTCATCACTTCAAAGTCTCGTGAGTTTTTTTAAACCCTGACCAGTATATAGCCATATGGTTTCAGAGTTAAGGGATTAAAATAATATGGCAGCTATAGCCATCCACGACTAATAGTCATGATGGCTAGATTCATATCCAACATCACAGGCTGTATAAATAATAATAATAATAATAATACCGTGTTTCTCATATTATAAGACATGTCTTATATTTATTTTTTCCTCAAAAAACCACACTATGGCTTATTTTCAAGGGATGTCTTATTTTTTTCCTCCTCCTCCTGCTGCGGTCGGCATTGCTGCTGTGCCTATCACTATGTCTTATTTTCAGGGTATGGCTTATATTCCTTGAATGCTTAAAAATCCTGCTATGGCTTATTTTATGGGTATGTCTTAAAATATGAGAAACAGGGTAATAATGATAATAATAATAATAATATATTATTATTATTTATACCCCACCTATCTGGCTGGGTTTCCCCAGCCACTCTGGGCAGCTTCCAACAGAAGAATAAAATAATCGATTAAAGATTAAAAGTCTCCCCTAAACAGGGCTGCCTTCAGATGTCCTCTGAAAGTCTGGTAGTTATTTTTCTTTTTGACATCTGGTGGGAGGGCGTTCCAAAGGGAGGGTGCCACTACCGAGAAGGCCCTCTGCCTGGTTCCCTGTAACCTCACTTCTCGCAACGAGGGAACCGCCAGAAGGCCCTCGGCACTGGACCTCAGTGTCTGGGCAGAACGATGGGGATGGAGACGCTCCTTCAGGTATACTGGACCGAGACCAGTCACGGGGGAATAAATAACAGAGGGAAAGGGATATTAGCCAATCCAGTTTCTATGCCTGGGTCCTGAGATCCTTAGCTCATCAGTATCCCATGGGAGATTACTCTGTTCCTCTTGAATACGCATGTCTGAAGGCGAGTCCTACTGAAATCAACTGGGCTTTTTTTGAGCAAAGCTTTAAGGTCAGGGTTGTCATCTAGTAAGATGCCCCCTTCTCCCATCCCACTCAGCATTCTGTCTGCACATTTATGTAGTTATAGCTAGGGAGGAGGAGCCCACTCAGCACTTTCAATCCCTGCAGTCCATATTCGTGGGGATCTTTGTCCTGTGTTGGTTCGCACAGCTGAACAACAAAATCTGTGGCTTCCTGTGGCAAGACTGCCCAGAAGAAACAATGTCTCAAAAGTTCCCCCTTCAATT
The DNA here is from genome assembly GCF_963506605.1 of Zootoca vivipara. Classification (NCBI taxonomy): domain Eukaryota; kingdom Metazoa; phylum Chordata; class Lepidosauria; order Squamata; family Lacertidae; genus Zootoca; species Zootoca vivipara. The sequence goes on from NC_083279.1 coordinate 97,536,500, forward strand.
CTGCACTGAATTTGGTGTGGCCATGAACCTGACAATAAAGTCCCCGGAGAAGACAGTGTGCCATCGTCACGTGACATAGTCCCTAGCGTCTGCAATCTATTTCTAGGAGGAACACCCAAATTATTGGCTTCTTCATTAAAAGCAGCAGTATTTTTTTTTATCCTACACCCACCATATGGACTTTAACTAAATCGTAGTATTTTGGAGGGGGGGCACCGCACATGTTTTGCCCACAAAAGGTTCAATCTCTGATGCCTCCTGGCTATCCTGGCTATGGCAGGTAGGTATACAGCTTTTGTGTGTGTGTGGTGGTGGTGGTTTGGGGGGGGAGAAAGCAGCATAGCGCAACCCCCAGTTACTTACACGTTCTTGGGTCATTTTGACCATTAAGGACTCCTCTTTCTTCTGATCTTCTGTTTTTCTTTTCCCTGCATCAGTAGTGTCCTCAACAATCAGCTTGTGAATAAAATCATCAGAGGTTCTCTCTTCTTGCAGTTTTTCATCCCTCAACTAGAAGCAAATGAGAATTAATGTCCTGATTTAATCTCGCTTTGGCTGCTGCTCTTTTTTTAAAAAAATGCAGCTGTTTTATTACTGCGGCTACATTTGGGTGCTACGGTTAAAGAGAGACATTGACCAACTGCAGTGGGTCCCAAGGAGGGTGACCAGGATAGTGAGGAGACTGGAAATCAAACTGGATGACAAATGATGGAAAGACCTGGATCTCTTTAGCCTGGAGAAGTGACTTTTACACTGCTTTTTAGGCAAAACCTTCCAAAGCAGTTAAAGTAACTTAAAAACAAAGCAATCTATAGAAATATAGTAAAAGAGCTGAACAACGGTAGCGTTAAAGCCAGATAAAACCCATCATTAAAACCTGAAAACACTAAAAGGTGGAAACAAATAAAGATGTCTCCACCAAGCACTGAAAAGGTCTCAGACTCTGCATCATGTGGGCCTCCCTGAGAAGAACATTTCAGAATCAGGGTCCCACAATCAAAAGGCCCCTATTGTGGTCACCACTCACCTTGCCTGGAAGAGGCAGGGGGACCCATAAGAGGACCTAGGTTGGTTCATGGTAGCCATTTTAGAAATATAATTACTTGTTTTTGGTGTTGCAAGGTTTTGCTTTTAAAAATAATAATAATAAGGCAGTTATTATGGGAAGGACTGGAGCTGCAGCTGTTCCTCATACAGAAAGTCTCAGGACCAATCCCTGACATCTCCAGGTAGAGCTGGAAAGGTCTTGTCTGAAATCCTGGAGAGAGGCTGCCAGTCAGTGTTGACAATATTGAGCTTGATGGAGCAAAGGCCTGACTCCTATTTTCCTATCTATTATGCAAAAATTATAGTGAGAAGATCAGGTGTAGCATAGGACTAAATTCCAAGACTTGGCAGTAACTCCTGAATATAGGCACTGGACAATCTATATGTCCCACCTGAGCATAGGTTTAGGAATCTGCTCCCTTTGGGCACAGTTTAAAGTTCAGAAGAGGTGTGTGAACATTGAGAGGAAGCACATCTAAGTTCTGCCAATGTGTCTTGAAGAGAAAAAGCAGGGTCAGCAAGCCAAACAGGAAGTGGACAAAAAGCTGTCTCCCAGCTGCACACGAGTCCCAGAAACACTTGAAAACATTTTTTCCTCAATTGCTGTAAAGGAAATCATCAGAACTACAAAAATGCTTCTACTGTACAGCATCAAGAAAATCCTAGTGCAGTTCCAACAAGGAAGACTTTCCTAAAGTCATCAGGCTTCTGCTGCTGCCAGGCTTTAAAACTACAAGATCTGTATAAGGAATTCAGTATCTCACCTCTATAATACCGGTACTGCATGAATAACATTTCTATTTCCCCCCCCTCTGGTGGCCAGTAGGCAACGGTGCTATCTTACAGTCCTACAGTTTTGAATGCATCACCCAGAAGGCTCTTCACTCTGTGTCCCTTCCTCTGAGCAGTTTTCTTGGAGTATTAGAAACTGATAACTATTTCTACCGGGCAACTGGGTGCTTTACCAAGCGAAGTGCATGGGCGCCTAGAGTCCCTCTGGAGATAATTAAAATGGTGGGTAGCTAAGGCACTGCTTTGCAGTGTGTCCAACCACCCAGTGAAAATACAGTGGATGCACGGGTTGCGAATGTGATCCATGCAGGAGGCAAGTTCGCAACCCGCAGCATTTGCAAAGCGTGATTTAGCACTTCTGTGCATGCGTGCGCGCCGAAACCCGGAAGTAACCTGTTCCGGTACTTCTGGGTTCGGCGCGGAGCGCAACCCAAAAAGACACAACCTGAAGCGGCTGTAGCCCAAGGTATGACTGTAGTTTTAAGGAGGAGATGGAAGGGGCAAAAATAGCTATGGAAAAGAATGATGGAAGAGGTGAGGGTAATGAGCAGAGCGAGAAAGAGGAATGAGTAAGGGTGTGGGGATCAAGCCTGGTTTGCACAATGTCTTCCGCCCTACAAAAGACAAAGCACTTGCGCAACACAGGCACACACAGCATCCTGCAGGCATGTGTCCTCTTTGTTTTTCCATGGGCCTGGCAAAAGTAGAATCCCATGGAAATTAAACAAAGCAACTTGAATTTATATTATAATACTACTACTACTACTACTAATAATAATAATAATAATTCCCCAGTCACTCTGGGCTGCTCCCAAATGAATATTAAAAACATGATACCATTTGTGTGATTTTTACAAGGGATCCCACCAAACGCGTCCATGGATACATACTGTCGTTTTGTTGGCACCACATGAAAAAAATCACGGAAGACCCACAAAGATCCATGACTTGGATCAACATCTGTGTGGCATGACAGCACTGGGAGTGGCAAGGGAAGAAGAGAAACTGAGGTGTACAGCTCTGTCACACTCTCAACATTCCACAGGTCTACCAAGGTTGGGAGCTCTTGCAATAATAATTTGCAGAAAGCATGGGAAACATTGCGAAGTTATCTCCTTTGCTCCACCTAATCTCTTTCTCTCATCCTCTACCACGGCTGAGAAAGATTACAAGAAAATGAAACAGAAGCTCTCAACTGTGCCCAAGCAAACCTTCTTAGTCAAGGAAGAGAACAATTATTAACATACTTTAAGTCGCCCTCAGTAGCAAAAGACTGCCCAAATTCACATTTACAGAGATGTGTATAAATTTGATGTAAATAAATGGATAGACAATTTAGATAGATAATTTATCTGACATTCAGAAAGAGAAGACAACAGAAATCTGGGTCAAGAGTCTACAGCATGCCTTAACAGCCCTGAATGCAAAATGCTTATAAAAAATAGGGTATGGATCCTATCAGACCCCAGGAATATCTGTCAGTACTACAAAAGGATGAGCACAAAATAAACACTGGCTCTGTGCTGGAGACAGATACACACTAAACACATGTAGCAGTGACTGCTTTGAACTTTAACAGCCATAGACCTAGAACAGGGGCAGGGCAATTCTGGCCCTCCAGATGTTGTTGGACTCCCAACTCCCACTAAGCCCCACCAGAAGGTCCAAAGTGTCAGGGAAGATGGGTGGTGGACTCCAGAAACTTCTGGAGGCCCACAAATTGCCCATCCTGGTCTTGATGCAATAATTTTTCACAGAATGCATCCGTCTTACCTTTCGTAGCTGGCTTTTGTATTCCTCATGCAGTTCTCCAGGCTTGCTTAATGTGATGGGTGCTCTGAATATAAAATCTGCAGGCAGAAAGAGGGGTGAAGGAGTTGTTTAGTGTTTTGAGCATTCACAGAAATGCTACAGAAATGCAGTTAAGCATGGTTCTTCTTACTGCTGTATCAGAAATGTGTTTTTTTCTCATACTGGGGTTCACCACAAGGAGATGAATCTACTTGGCAACTGCATGCTAAAATAACGATCCAAAAAGCAGCCCTTAGCCTCTCAAAACTTTTTTTAAAAAAATCAAATGCAACAATGGTAGCCTACCTATGCAACTTGAGTGAAACTAAGCAGGGTTCGCGCACATAGATGTCCTGCTGGAGAGCAAAATGTCGCACCACCTCCTGTATCATCTCTAGTAAAACGCTCAGCAGCAACTTTAAAAACCACACCCACTTTGGCAAAACACATGCCCAGGCAAGTCACTCTCTGGAACCAGAGATTTTCTACGAAGGAATTCAAGACCAAGTCATCCATAAAGCCATCCAATTTTATCTCATCATGTTTGCAAAGAAGAGACTATCGCAAAACAAATATAACTCACTGATAAGAAGCTGAAAAGGGACAGGTTAGCCAATTCACAATTTGTGTCCACACAGTACCACCAACTAGCTTTAAGAAAACTTTCCACATTTAAATTACAAAACACAGGACCCATTTCAGTATGGCGTGGGCATGTTTATTTTCAAACGTAAGTGTGTGGAAATGAGTTGCAAGAAGCAAAATTCAAAAATGTACTGTGTGCCTCTCTCACTGCCCCATCTTCTGGGCATCAGCTTCGACTACCAACACTCATTTGCAATATACTGCCAGGTCAAAAATTATGAAGCTAATATCACGATATGGACTTCAAACTGGTTTTGGACAATATATCGACAGATTTCCCAGCCCTAGATGACATGGGGGTGACATGTGTACAGCACCCCCAAAAGGTGCCTGCATCCAGCACTGAATGTACATTGTCACACACTGTGTACAGTCATACCTCATGTTGCGTCTGCTGCGGGGTGTGTTTTTCCAGGTTATGAACGTGGCGAACCCAGAAGTGCTTACTTCCGGGTTTCGCCACGCGCGCATGTGCAGAAGCATTCTCAGTGCTTCGCGCATGCGCAGAAGCGCTCTATCATGCTTTCGCGCATGCGCAAAAGCGCTGCTCAGCTTGCGGACCTTTCAGGGTGCGAACAGCACCCAGGAACGGATCGGGTCCGCAACCCAAGGTACCACTGTATTTGCGTTATGGGACTTATGTCGATTCTTTCCCTAACAAACATTTGAAAAGTCAGGGTTTTCCAGAAAGTCAAAGAGCCTCTTAATGTGCTCTCCTTTATACAAAGGAAGCCAGCCCCGAATTTCCCGATCACTTGAAAGGGAGCATGATTGTATGACAGAGTGGAAATGCTTAAAGGGAACCACGTCCTCTTCTCAATAGTCCTTTCTAGTGACAAAATGTATCTTTTACTTTCCAGACAGGTTAGTTTGCCTTTCTTGGCACAAGGTTACGATAAATCTACAGGGAGAGGAGCATGCATGTGCACACACAAAAGATTCCCACACCAGCAGCACCCATGACACAGGGATGCACACAGCTACACAGCCAGTCAGTGCAGTGAGTAAAATTTATCTGCCGGGACCCAGGGAAGCCTCACAACACGTAGATTTTTTATATATTAAAAAATCATTTAATGGTTTAGCATTAGAGACAGATCTAGCAACTTTGTGTACTTGGTGCTAGGTTCCCCTAAGACAAAACAGCATGTCCCCATGGCAGACGTTGCTCTGGAAAGTGACCCAACACTGGGTTGCATGAAATCTGACAGAACTCTTGCTAAAGAAAAGACTGAATTTCCTAGATTAACAAAACAAAATCCAGTTTCCTATCTGAGAAAGTTTAATGTCAGGTGCAGGGCAGGGCCTAAAAGCAGTAGACCCTCTCTGAAGTTTAGCAGGTCAGAGTTTGGTCAGTGCCTAGATCAGGGGTCAGCAAACTTTTTCAGCAGGGGGCCGGTCCACTGTCCCTCAGACCTTGTGGGGGGGGCGGACTATATTGAACGAATTCCTATGCCCCACAAATAACCCAGAGATGCAATTTAAATAAAATGGCATATTCTACTCATGTAAAAACACGCTGATTCCTGGACCATCCGCGGTCCAGATTTAGAAGGTGATTGGGCTGTTTGTGGGGGACAGGAAGCGGGCAGGTGAGGAGGACTCCCTGGTCCTAAACGGGGTAACTGTGCCCCTGAAAGACCAGGTACGCAGCCTGGGAGTCATTTTGGACTCACAGCTGTCCATGGAGGCGCAGGTCAATTCTGTGTCCAGGGCAGCTGTCTATCAGCTCCATCTGGTACGCAGGCAGAGACCCTACCTGCCTGCAGACTATCTAGCCAGAGTGGTGCATGCTCTGGTTATCTCCCGCTTGGATTACTGCAATGCGCTCTATGTGGGGCTACCTTTGAAGGTGACCTTGAAACTACTACTAATCCAGAATGCGGCAGCTAGACTGGTGACTGGAAGCGGCCGCCGAGACCACATAACACCAGTCCTGAGAGATCTACACTGACTCCCAGTACGTTTCCGAGCACAATTCAAAGTGTTGGTGCTGACCTTTAAAGCCCTAAACGGCCTCGGTCCAGTATACCTGAAGGAGCGTCTCCACCCCCATCGTTCTGCCCGGACACTGAGGTCCAGCGCCAAGGGCCTTCTGGCAGTTCCCTCACTGTGAGAAGCAAAGCTACAGGGAATCAGGCAGAGGGCCTTCTCAGTAGTGGCACCCGCCCTGTGGAACACCCTCCCATCAGAGGTCAGAGAGATAAACAACTACCTGACATTTAGAAAATACCTAAAGGCAGCCTTGTTTAGGGAAGTTTTTAATCTGTGATATTTGATGTATTTTAATGTTTGTTGGAAGCCGCCCAGAGTGGCAGGGGAAGCCCAGCCAGATGGGCAGGGTATAAATAAGAAATTAGCAACCACCACTACCGGCCCCCGGGGAATCCGGCCCCCGGGGCCTTAGTTTGCCTACCCATGGCCTAGGTGCTTAAAGCTAGGGAAGAAAAACTGACTTTGAATGCAATAAGTAAACTATTTCTTAACATGTTTATGACAGTTTACTGCATTTAGTTAACTTGAAACCCTGCCATACAAAATCTTGACATAGAACACTTTTGTCCATTTTGCAAACAAATGTAACCTGGTACATATGATAACAGGGGGGAAAATTATTTGAAGTTTCATTTGCAATATCCAAAAATCAAAATCAAACCGACAGCGGAATGTTGCTGTGCACTCCCCCCCCCCTGCAATTAGAACCCCTATTTTGTGTGCTCAAGAATCAGCCAGTGACTTCTGTTCAAAGAAAGCCAACTGCTGAGATCTGAAGATCCACAAGACTCCCCCTTAACTCTTTGTGTCCCCCCTCAGGTGACATCAAGGAGTGGCTGAAGTGCAACTTGTTGGTCACAGCTCAACACTGAGGAATTCTCCTGAACTGAATAGTCAATTTCAAAAAGCAGTTTTCAGAAAACCTGTCAAACTACACCTAACCCAGACTTTCCATCCAACACAAAGCTATTCATTCTTTTCTGTAGTTGAACAGCAGACCAGAACAACCAGAAACTGTCAATTTATGGGGGGAGCCGATAAAATTAGTGGCACTGAAGTGCTTTTAGAGATGAAAAGGTTTTCAGGGTAGATAACACAAAGGTTTTATGGCACACTGGAATCTAGGGACCTGTTGCACAAGGAACGCTCTCTCAATAACAAGAAAGAAAAAAGAAGGGCTAAGCCCGGCCTAGACACAGGTCAGACAAAATGAAGGTAATCTGGTTAGTGGAGATCCAGCCCAGACAAGTAAAGGAAAATGGCACAAAACTGAATTTACTCATAACATCTGATTCAGCACCCAAGGTAGTGGTGGTTGCTAAAACCCATCAAGTCCCTTGCTTTAGGACAGATTAACAACCTTGCCGAAGGCGGTAGGAATTGCAGAATAACAGTAAGTCCAGGTCACCCTTGCACCTTTGACCAGAGAAGGACAGGGCCATTCCCTGTATACACACCTTAGGAAAATCTTTCCCCCTACTATCACCATCTCACTTCACCAATCATCTTCTTTGTAGCAGCATTATATGTCCAGCATACATTATGTAGCTCAGTAGGTAGAGCACGAGACTCTTAATCCCAGGGTTGTGGGTTCGAGGCCCATGTTCGGCAAAAGATTCCAACATTGCAGAGGGCTGAAATAGATGACCCTTGTGGTCCCTTCCAACTCTACAATTCTATGATTTAATTCTATGTCCAGAACATTCAATAAATCTACCCACAAAGTCAAAAAATATATGACCACCACAAGAAGCAGAACTAAACTCACACTTGCTCAAATATCTCCAGAGCATGTTTAAAAGGTGCAAATTCACACTCCATGATAAAACTCTCAAACACACATACACAAAGCTTTGCTTTACACCACGTGAAATATAAAAAAGGTAAAGGACCTCTGACAGTTTAGTTCAGTTGCGAACGACTCTGGGGTTGCGGCGCTCATCTCGCTTTACTGGCCAAGGGAAGCGACGTTTGTCCGCAGACCGTTTTCCTGGGTCATGTGACTGCCAGCATGACTAAGCTGCTTCTGGTGAAACCAGACCAGCGCACGGAAACGCTGTTTACCTTCCTGCCAGAGCGGTACCTATGGTATTTAGGTTACAGGTAGGTAGCCGTGTTGGTCTGGATCGAAGTAAAATAAAAAAAATTCCTTCAGTAGCACCTTAAAGACCAACTAAGTTTTTATTTTGGTATGAGCTTTCGTGTGCATGCACACTTCTTCAGATACAGTGAAATGGAAGTTTCCAGGCACTTATGTAGAGAAGGGGTGGGGAGGGGTGGGGATGGGGAGGGGGGATCACTCAGAAGGGTGGTGGAAATGGGTGATTGACTGACTGATAGCTGTTGATGACCGCAAACGACTGCAAATGGTTTTGCATGAAAAAGCAAGGGTTGAGATGGCTGAAGATCGCTTATCATGTATAATGAGATAAGAACCCGATATCTCTGTTCAAACCAGGTCCCTCCATGGTTTTGAGCTTGGTGATAAGTTGCAATTCAGCAACTTCTCTTTCCAGTCTATTTCTGAAATTCTTTTGTAGTAAGACAGCTACTTTGAGATCTTGTATAGAATGTCCTGGGAGATTGAAGTGTTCTCCTACTGGTTTTTCTGTCTTCTGGTTCCTGATGTCAGATTTATGTCCATTTATCCTTTGGCGTAGGGTTTGGCCTGTTTGTCCAATATAGAGAGCTGAAGGGCACTGTTGGCATTTGATGGCATACACAATGTTAGAGGATGAGCAATTAAATAGTCCTGAGATGGTATGTTGGATGTTGTTGGGGCCAGTAATGGTGATGTCTGGGTGTATGTGGCAGCAAAGTTGGCATCTGGGTTTATTGCAGGCTCTGGTACCAGTGTCCATGTTAAGTCTGGTGGTTGTATTATTGTGGGTGAGGAGTTGTTTAAGATTGGGTGGCTGTCTGTAGGCAATGAAAGGTCTTCCTCCCAGAGCTTGAGAAAGGGAGCGGTCATTGTCCAGGAGAGGCTGTAGATCTACAGCCTCTCCTGGACAATGACCGCTCCCTTTCTCAAGCTCTGGGAGGAAGACCTTTCATTGCCTACAGACAGCCACCCAATCTTAAACAACTCCTCACCCACAATAATACAACCACCAGACTTAACATGGACACTGGTACCAGAGCCTGCAATAAACCCAGATGCCAACTTTGCTGCCACATACACCCAGACATCACCATTACTGGCCCCAACAACATCCAACATACCATCTCAGGACTATTTAATTGCTCATCCTCTAACATTGTGTATGCCATCAAATGCCAACAGTGCCCTTCAGCTCTCTATATTGGACAAACAGGCCAAACCCTACGCCAAAGGATAAATGGACATAAATCTGACATCAGGAACCAGAAGACAGAAAAACCAGTAGGAGAACACTTCAATCTCCCAGGACATTCTATACAAGATCTCAAAGTAGCTGTCTTACTACAAAAGAATTTCAGAAATAGACTGGAAAGAGAAGTTGCTGAATTGCAACTTATCACCAAGCTCAAAACCATGGAGGGACCTGGTTTGAACAGAGATATCGGGTTCTTATCTCATTATACATGATAAGCGATCTTCAGCCATCTCAACCCTTGCTTTTTCATGCAAAACCATTTGCAGTCGTTTGCGGTCATCAACAGCTATCAGTCAGTCAATCACCCATTTCCACCACCCTTCTGAGTGATCCCCCCTCCCCATCCCCACCCCTCCCCACCCCTTCTCTACATAAGTGCCTGGAAACTTCCATTTCACTGTATCTGAAGAAGTGTGCATGCACACGAAAGCTCATACCAAAATAAAAACTTAGTTGGTCTTTAAGGTGCTACTGAAGGAATTTTTTTTATTTTACTATGGTATTTATCTACTTGCACTTTTTGGCGTGCTTTTGAACTGCTAGGTAGGAAGGAGCTGGGACAGAGCAACAGGAGCTCACCCCATCGTGGGGATTTGAACCACCAACCTTCTGATCGGCAAGCCCAAGAGGCTCAGTGGTTTAGACCACAGTGCCACCCGTGACCTTATGTGAAATATATTTTGGACTAATTCAGCACCATGAGTATTAGTTGTTTTCAAATACTAAAAGGGACTAAAAAAATCACCATCTTATGTTTGTGTACAATTGCAATCCATGGAAGTGATTCTTATATTTTAAGAAACTTAGACTGTCAGCCCAGCCTACACATGAAAAACCTAAATACTGTCCACTCCAATCAGAAAAATATTATTTCTATTCTATTCACTGAACTTCTTGAAAGTTAGCACTGAAGGGGTTGTTTCTGTATTCATAGGTTTGTAGAGCAATAGAATTAAGGTCTTTTTCTCAACTCCGTTCATGTTATAACATTTTTGCTGTGAAGAAGAGGCATGTGATCTCTGTTGAGTCAAATTCAGTTTTGAGAACTGCAAAAGTAAACCAAGCATCTGTGATAATATCTTGTAGGCAGAGAAACTGCCCAATAATATTACAAAAACCTCTGGAAGAGCATGACATTGTGAATGGATTAATGGAATTTATTTACCCCAAAAATTAAACATATACAACCTTATTCTACATAATTAAAAAACTAATCTTTATTTCATGATGGAATAACCTTTGGGTGGTAAAATATTTTCCTCAAAAAGCATTTTATTTAAAAAATTCCGATTTAAATCAAAAAAATCGATTTAAATCAAAAAAATCCGATTTTTTTGATTTTTTTTAAAAAATCATTGATTTTTATCCACCCTGATTCCTATGCCCCACAAATAACCCAGAGGTGCATTTTAAATAAAAGCACACATACTACTCATGTAAAAACACCAGGCAGGCCCCACAAATAATCGAGAGATGCACTTTAAATAAAAGGACACATTCTACTCATGTAAACACACGCTGATTCCCGGACCATCTGTGGGCCAGATTGAGAAGGTGATTGGGCCGCATCCGGCCCACGGGCCTTAGGTTGCCTACCCCTGCTTTACACTGATGAAGTGGTCTGTGGCTTTCAATGCTCCATTCTCCTCTGTCCACCCCTCCTCTCTCAATACCTGACTTAAAGCAAGCCTCGCACATTCACAAGCAAGGTGTCGCTCACAGCTAATCAGGCACTAAATTTATCACAACACTCGAGACCCACAAAGGCCGTACCGTTTGGTACCTCTGGATAACACGCACTTGAAAAGCTCACAACAACATGCCCTGTGCAAATAAAAATAAATAAAAAATAAATAATTGTCCAGTAGCACCTTATAGACCAGGCATCCCTAAACTGCGGCCATCTGGAAGGCCCATGATCCCTAGCTAACAGGACCAGTGGTCAGGGAAGATGGGATTTGTAGTCCAAAACATCTGGAGGGCCGAAGTTTGGGGCCGCCTGTTATAGACCAACTAAATTTGTTCTGATATAAGCTTTTGTGTGCATGCACACTTCTTCAGATACCCTGTGCACTGGATGTCGATGCACACACACAGCCCATGCCCCTCAGCCAACGGATGATCAACCCGTGTGGTGTAGTGGTTAAGAGACTAGGAGCTGGGAGGCCAGGGCTCAAATCCCAGCTCAGCAATGAAACTCCTAGGGTGACCTTGGGCTAGTTCTCAGCCTAACCTACCTCACAGGGTTGTTGTGGGGATAAAATGGGGAGGAAGAATACAACACCTTCAGCAACTTGGAGAGAAAGTGGGATATAAAGGCAATAAAGAAAATTGAAGGGGGCATGTCTAGAGACTGCTCCCCTGAATGATCTGCCCCTGCAAGGAATACACACACAGGACTCCTTCACTTCACAAGATACTGTACACTTCAGACTGATGCCAACTGTGCCAAGGGGTGTGGACAATGCACAAGATAAGAATGCAAACACCAAGGAGCCCCAGCCAATTGCATCTGACTGCACAATACATGTGATTGTTACACTCCTCCTTGAGTGCACCCAAGATGTATAAAACATGGACCTCCAGCACACGGCTGATGTTATAAAACAAACAAACAAACAAACAAACAAACAAACACACACACACACACACACACACACACACACACCAATGTTGTGGTTAGCACATTCCTTAAAACCATTCTATTTTGGGAGCCAACTAGCATTTTGTAATTCTGGGTATTAAGGTTTAAGAAAGTGATCAATTATTTCTGGGTATTTAACCAATTATTCCTGGAAATAAAGCTTGAAGGAATCAATTTCAGCAAGACCCGCAGAGAGTGGTTAAAAGCAGGTGCAAAACAAGGGGTCACCTGAAAGGTGGGTCAACCCGCCTCTGGCTCTCATTTGCTCGGAAGGCATTGCAAAACAACCACCGCAGCCACCACACGCATCTCAAGCCTGTCTCCATTTAGCTAGAAATAAATGCAACTGCGTTCGCGGGTGAAGCCCCACGCAGAGCTGCTCTTCCCGCGTGACACAGCCACACAGGCTCACGGACGGAATTTCGTGTTTGCATCTTGTACTTTTATGTCTGCCCCGAGATTTAATTAATAAGCAACAACAGCCACCTGCCCGCAGATTCACGCGCCTACGCCCGCCCCCGTGCATTTATCCATTCACACACACACGCGCATCCCGACGTGCTTCGCTGGCAACTGGGGCGCCTGTCCAAAAAACACACACCCTGAGGCTCCGCTGCCCACGTAGGCAGAAACACGAGCAGCCAACGTCAACGAGTCGCGTGCATTTCCTTCTCTCTCTCTCTCTCTCACACACACGTAACCCATTCACACGATACGTGTCGCGCACGGGCGGTCGCCGCACCTCGCTCTGCCTGGGCGGGCGGTGGCGGAGGAGGAGGCGGCGGCGTCTCCCCTTCCGAGGGGGTCCGAACCGGCTGCGAGGAGAAGCTGCCGAGGCGGCTGCGGCAAAACGGGCGGCCGGGGCCCTGAGGCGGGCAGCGCCGCGGCCCGCAGGCGCACCGGGGCCCTCCGCCCTCCGCCGCCTCTTTCTCCTCAGGCCCGCCCTGGCGCCGCCTCCTCCGGCCCCGTCGCAGGAGCGGAGGCGGCGGCGGCGGAGACCCCGCGGCCCGGACGCCGAGCGCCGCCGCCGATGCTGTTGCTGCTGCCGCCGCCGCCGCCATTTTCTCACGGGGTGAGGGGAGGAAAACGAGCCCCCGCGTCGGCCACGCCCACCTCCTTCATATTCATGAGTCCATCCACCGCCAGCCTCCTCCTCCTCCTCCGCTGCTGCTGCTTGTTGTGACGGTCCGTTAATGCGCGCGCCGCGGACGACGGTTAGGAAAAGGCCCGCGCCTGCCTCGGCCGCCGCGGGAGCCCCGCCCACTTCCCCCCACATCCAATAGCTAAGCGAGGGTGGGTCGGCCGCACCCAGTCAGAGGAGCGGGCCGTGAAGGAGGTTCCTCCTCCTGCTGCTGCTGCTGTATATAAATGACGCCGCGGCCGCTGCCCCTCCTCCACCGCCCCAGCCTTCACAGGTGACGTTCGCTTTTTGCCTCGGGTTTCCCCGTTTCCCTCACGGAATGCACGTTGTCAATAAACGCAAATAAAGTAGCTGGAAACTCGCGTTTCTCTGTGTCCAGAGCGCGAGCGCGCACGCACATATATATATATATATATATATATATATATATATATATATATATATATATATATATATATATATATATATATGCATATTTACACGAAAAGGATGTGTATAACGCGTGTTTCGCATATCATTGAGGGAGAGAATACAGAGACGGATCTGTGTGTGTGTGCTGCGTAACGGGATATACAGATAAAACTCGTGATATTTACAAAAACAACGTGTTTCTATAGCACACATTGTGTGTGTGTAGTTGGGTGTGCTGTAAAGTCTCAAACTCAGACCCATCTCAGACCCTCCCAACAGTGGCTTGAACCATTTTTCCCCCAGTACTCAGCCATTTCGCAGATTGCCGCTTTGGAGCCAAACTTGCCGAAGCTATGAAAGGGACAATGAGAGATACTCTTGGGGAGTCCGCTGCAGACTTCCCGGTGCAAATATGTGCTAATAAACCACGTTTCTTAAATGCACTACCCTCTGCTGTGCCTCGATTTCCCCAATGGAAACACATTGGCATCTCACACCGCTTGTGTGGAACACTATTCTCCATCCTCTTAAGACCCGAAGCTCTGGCAAACCCAACATGGCCACATTGCCTGTGCCCCTGGGGCTGTTCCCAATACTTGCAGAAGTGGGGTGCATGTAATAATATGCTTCAACTCTTCCTGTTTACCAGGGACAGTCTCTATTTTCTGGAAATACCTGTTCCTGGTAACTCACCGTCCCTATTTTCCCCTTCATTAAGAAGTTGTGAGTTCCTTGAACTCTCATCATTCTTAAGGGTTCAACCTCCCTCCCCAGGGTGTCAAGTAGATGAATCTCATGTAGTTAAAGAGTGATCTCTTTATGGGCTATTGCCCATATAAGCAAAGGTTGCATCTTTGGAGCACTTTAGAAGGAAGACAAACAAGGGAGACATCTAGGGTTGCCCTATTTCAAAAAGGTAAAACCAGGAAAAACCCAAAAGTTTTTTTTTTAGGAAGCCCCCCAAATTGGGGCAATGTGCCACCTTTTGGAAACTTTCCCCAGACGTCAATCCCGCCTTTGAAATCCTGGTAATGTCAGAGGAAATCTGGACATACAGCAGTCCTAAGATGTGGCCAAGATGTACAAATTATGTACGGTGGTTAAAATGGTGGACAGAGAGATGTTCTTCTCCCCTTGTCATAATATCAGAACTTGAAGTAATCCCATTGAGGTTGAACAGTGGGAGATTCATGGCAGATGAAAGGAAATATATATTTTAAATAGCAATTTCTTAATTTTCCAAAGATAACAAAAATAAAAACAATAACAACAACAATACAAATACAAAACAAAACAAATTCATTTCCCTCTAGTCCCTTCCTTGGTTCCATTATTTATCAATGTACTTCATGTCCATTGCTCAGTTTAAGATCTTATTTAAATTATTATCCAAGCATAACAAAATTACAAGTAATTCTAAAACTCTGTTAATATATTAACCTGTGTACAATGCTCCTGTATATATGCAATAAGCACCGTCCATTCTTCCTTGAATTTGTTGCCGTGTCTTCCTCTTAATTTCATAGAGTCCTATGGATTGCAAGAAGATCAAACCTATCCATTCTGAAGGAAATCAGCCCTGAGTGCTCACTGGAAGGACAGATCCTGAAGCTGAGGCTGCAATACTTTGGCCACCTCATGAGAAGAGAAGACTCCCTGGAAAAGACCCTGATGTTGGGAAAGATGGAGGGCACAAGGAGAAGGGGACGACAGAGGACGAGATGGCTGGACAGTGTTCTCGAAGCTACAAACATGAGTTTGACCAAACTGCGGGAGGCAGTGCAAGACAGGAGTGCCTGGCGTGCTATGGTCCATGGGGTCACAAAGAGTCGGACACAACTAAATGACTAAACAACAACAACAACAAAATTTTGTGCAAGCAAAAATTGATGGACTAGCAGTACAGACTTCCTACATCCCTTTGTTACCTGCTCCACCATCAAATGCTTTCCTCCAAAAACATGTTGGAATAAGCAACAGCCTTTAAAAAACTCCCACCGTACTGAGGGAAAATCAGTCACTGAATGGTTTGTGCATCCAAAAACAGAAAGCTCAATGGTCTACACTTTTCTCATTTGCTTCTGTTGTATCTAGAAATTAGATCTTAAGTAAAAGGTCCAGTTTAAAGTTTACAGCTGTGTCTGTTTTCCACATGGTGAGACAAAGTCAGTAGAGTTAAATTTATCTTGTGGAAATAATTTCCCTTTTCATCTTTTTTAATAATAATAATAATAATAAAACAACTGGTGGCACCAGTTACTGGTTCCTGCTTGCTAGTTTTCTACAGGGTAGCTAGATAGGCCATTGGCCTGATCCAGCAGGCCACTCTTGATATTTTAATTTATAGAAATGTACCAAAGGTGTGAATGAAAATCCATGTGCAAACAGCATGCATTCCACCACAGTTCCCAGCAGATGTCTCTGTTGCCCAGAAATACAATTGTTCCAACTGGAGTGTTAATTGACATGGAATCACATACACATGCAGATCAATGGAGATCAGGATAATAATAATAATAATAATAATAATAATAATAATAATAATTTATTTATACCCCGCCCATCTGACAAGTATTAGTTCCCCTTCCATATTTACATTGTTAGCAACTCTGAATGCTTATAATCATAGGGTGGCTGGGTGTCCTTCTTAAGAAAGGACAGTCCTCTGTTTGAAAGCATCTAATTGTAGGGTAGTCCAGTCCAGATCCTTCATGGATCAATGCCTTGTCGTGGCGAAGGGGCTTGAATAACTCAGAGAAGCTATGAGCTATGCCATGCAGGGCCACCCAAGATGGACAGGTCATAGTGGAGAGTTTTGACTAAACGTGATCCACCTGGAGAAGGAACTGGCAAGCCACTCCAGTATCCCTGCCAAGAAAACTCCATGGACAAAGACAACAGGCATATAAAAGTTATGACGCTGGAAGATGAGCCCCTCAGGTCGGAAGGCGTCCAACATGCTACTGAGGAAGAGCGGAGGACAAGTACAAGTAGATTCAGAGCTGATGAAGTGGCTGGGCCAAAGCCGAAAGGACGCTCAGTTGCGGATATGCCTGGAAGCGAAAGGAAAGTCCGATGCTGTAAAGAAAAATATTGCATAGGAACCTGGAATGTAAGAACCATGAATAGAGGTAAGCTGGATGTGGTCAAAAATGAGATGACAAGAATAAATATCGACATCCTGGGCATCAGTGAACTAAAATGGAAGGGAATGGGTGAATTCAGTTTGGGTGACTATCATATCTACTACTGTGGGCAAGAATCCTGTGGAAGAAATGGAGTGGCCCTCATAGTCAACAAAAGAGTGGCAAAAGCTGTGATGGGATGCAATCTCAAAAATGACAGAATGATCTCGATACGAATCCAAGGCAGACCTTTTAACATCACAGTAATCCAAGTTTATGCACCAACTACCGGTGCTGAAGAAAGTGAAATTGACCAATTCTATGAAGACCTACAACACCTTCTAGAAATGACACCAAAGAAGGATGTTCTTCTCATTACAGGGGATTGGAATGCTAAAGTAGGGAATCAAGAGATAAAAGGAACAACTGGCAAGTTTGGCCTTGGAGTTCAAAATGAAGCAGGGCAAAGGCTAATAGAGTTCTGTCAAGAGAACAAGCTGGTCATCACAAACACTCTCTTCCAACAACACAAGAGACGACTCTACACATGGATATCACCAAATGGGCAGCATCGAAATCAGATTGATTATATTCTCTGCAGCCAAAGATGGAGAAGCTCTATACAGTCAGCAAAAACAAGACCTGGAGCTGACTGTAACTCAGATCATCAGCTTCTTATAGCAAAATTCCAGCTTAAACTGAAGAAAGTAGGAAAAACCACTGGGCCAGTAAGATACAATCTGAATCAAATCCCTTATGAATACACAGTGGAAGTGAGGAACAGGTTTAAGGATTTAGATTTGGTGGACAGAGTGCCTGAAGAACTATGGATGGAGGCTCGTAACATTATACAGGAGGCAGCAACGAAAACCATCCCAAGGAAAAGGAAATGCAAGAAAGCAAAATGGCTGTCCAACGAGGCCTTACAAATAGCGGAGGAGAGGAGGCAAGCAAAATGCAAGGGAGATAGGGAAAGATACAGGAAACTGAATGCAGATTTCCAAAAAACAGCAAGGAGAGACAAGAGGGTCTTCTTAAATGAGCAATGCAAAGAAATAGAGGAAAACAATAGAATGGGGAAAACCAGAGATCTGTTCAATAAAATTGGAGATATGAAAGGAACATTTCGTACAAAGATTACCATAATCAAGGACAAAAGTGGTAAGGACCTAACAGAAGCAGAAGACATCAAGAAGAGGTGGCAAGAATACACAGAGGAATTATACCAGAAAGATATGGAGGTCTCGTACACCCCAGGTAGTGTGGTTGCTGACCTTGAGCCAGCCATCTTGGAGAGTGAAGTCAAATGGGCCTTAGAAAGCACTGCTAATAACAAGGCCAGTGGAAGTGATGATATTCCAGCTGAACTATTTAAAATTTTAAAAGATGATGCTGTTAAGGTGCTACACCCAATATGCCAGCAACGTCTACTTCTGCTTCATTGACTATGCAAAAGCCTTTGACTGTGTCGACCACAGCAAACTATGGCAAGTTCTTAAAGAAATGGGAGTGCCTGATCACCTCATCTGTCTCCTGAGAAATCTCTATGTGGGACAAGAAGCTACAGTTAGAACTGGATATGGAACAACGGATTGGTTCAAAATTGGGAAAGGAGTACGACAAGGTTGTATATTGTCTCCCTGCTTATTTAACTTATATGCAGAATTCATCATGCGAAAGGCTGGACTAGATGAATCCCAAGCAGGAATTAAGATTGCCGGAAGAAATATCAACAACCTCAGATATGCAGATGACACAACCTTGATGGCAGAAAGTGAGGAGGAATTAAAGAACCTTTTAATGAGGGTGAAAGAGGAGAGCGCAAAATATGGTCTGAAGCTCAACATCAAAAAAACCAAGATCATGGCCACTGGTCCCATCACCTCCTGGCAAATAGAAGGGGAAGAAATGGAGGCAGTGAGAGATTTTACTTTCTTGGGCTCCTTGATCACTGCAGATGGTGACAGCAGTCACGAAATTAAAAGACGCCTGCTTCTTGGGAGAAAAGCAATGACAAACCTAGACAGCATCTTAAAAAGCAGAGACATCACCTTGCCGACAAAGGTCCGTATAGTTAAAGCTATGGTTTTCCCAGTAGTGATGTATGGAAGTGAGAGCTGGACCATAAAGAAGGCTGATCGCCGAAGAATTGATGCTTTTGAATTATGGTGCTGGAGGAGACTCTTGAGAGTCCCATGGACTGCTAGAAGATCAAACCTATCCATTCTTAAGGAAATCAGCCCTGAGTGCTCCCTGGAAGGACAGATCGTGAAGCTGAGGCTCCAATACTTTGGCCACCTCATGAGAAGAGAAGACACCCTGGAAAAGACCCTGATGTTGGGACAGATTGAGGGCACTAGGAGAAGGGGACGACAGAGGACAAGATGGTTGGACAGTGTTCTCGAAGCTACGAACATGAGTTTGACCAAACTACGGGAGGCAGTGGAAGACAGGAGTGCCTGGCGTGCTATGGTCCATGGGGTCACGAAGAGTCGGACACGACTAAACGACTAAACAACAACAACCAGTCTGAGGCTTCATTCTATTAAAATCTTTCACGTAGTTCCAGCTGCCTTCATAGGGTCAATGACTAATAATAATAATAATATATTAAATTTGTATACCGCCCTTCATCTGAACATCACAAGGCAGTTCACAACATGAAACTACAAAATGGGGAAAAATAATAGAACAAAAACAAAGCAATACCCCCCCCAATTTTTTTACTGGTAAAAGGTGATATAATGTTAATCAGCCAAAGGCCTGGTTATACAGAAATATCCCCCCCCCCCTCAGTCCCTAAAGTTATGTAATGAAGATGTCTTCCTTCCTTCCTTCCTTCCTTCCTTCCTTCCTTCCTTCCTTCCTTCCTTCCTTCCTATTACTATTTATTAAATTTATATCCCACCCTTCACCCAAAGATCACAGGAGAGTTTACAACATAGAAACCACAAAATGCATGACACAATAATAATAAAACAACGATCCCCGCCACACAGTCACAGTTGTTGTTATTTATTAAATTTATTATTTATTAAATTTATATACCACCATTAAAACTGCCCAATGTTGAACCTTTAAAATATTTTGTTTGTGAGAGACTGTTCATAACTCATACTGTTAGGAGCTTGGGTGGGGCAGTCTGGATGTTGCCCTGAGGAGGTTGCAGAACCGGACGGGCAAGTAAGACAATGGCCTTAGCTGGCCATTTAAGTGTCCTCCTCCTCATCCCTAAAGAATGAGCTCCTTTGCAGAAACGGACCCTGTTTATGTATGCGACGACAGCGGCAAGAATGTTGTATGTCCAGGGATAGAAGGAAGAAAGAACCTCGTCAAAAGAAGAATGGATATTGAAACTGGTGGACTATGCCGTAATGGCAAAAATGACTGTGAAAATTAGACACCAAGAGGACAATAAATTTTAATAATAATAATAATAATAATAATAATAATAATAATAATAATAATAATTTTTATTTATACCCCGCCCTTCCCAGTCAAGACCGGGCTCAGGGCGGCTAACAACAAATAATATCAACACAAGTATAAAAGAAACAATTCAGTTAAAACACAGATTAATACAATGTTAAAATTCAATTTTAAAATTAAAAATCTACGAATAAGATAAAACAATTATGAAATAAAACCTTAGGGGAGGATAACCGTGGGGTCAGACTGCGTCAGTCCGAAGGCCAAACGGAACAGCTCTGTCTTGCAGGCCCCATGAAAAGATGACAAATCCCGCAGGGCCCTAGTCTCCTGGGACAGAGCATTCCACCGGGTCGGGGCCAGTACTGAGAAGGCCCTGGTCCTGGTCAAGGCCAGCCTTGTGACTCGGGATCTCCAATATGTTATTATTTGTGGACCTTAATGTCCTCTGTGGGTCATACCGGGAGAGGCGGTCCCGTAGGTACGAGGGTCCTAAGCCGCATAAGGCTTTAAAGGTCAAAAAGAACGGACTAACTTTACAGAATATATGAAGGAGCACTGCAAATATCTAAAAAAATTAGCAGGATTGGACTAGCACCTGTAATATAATTTGACAAAGGATATTAAAAAGGAAATCGAATAGTTTGGATTAAGGTATTTCGGCGCAGAAAAGAGAAGAGATAATTATTGGAAACCAGGGAGGGGGGTGGGGGTGGGAAGTCTGGGGGTTGGGGGAACCCCCCTAAAGATACTGAGATTGTTCGTGGACTAAT
Source organism: Zootoca vivipara (assembly GCF_963506605.1). Taxonomy (NCBI): domain Eukaryota; kingdom Metazoa; phylum Chordata; class Lepidosauria; order Squamata; family Lacertidae; genus Zootoca; species Zootoca vivipara. The sequence goes on from NC_083279.1 coordinate 97,557,649, forward strand.
GCAAATAATAATATATGTAAAACCTTTTAAAATAAAATTGATATAAAAGAGAGAATGAGCTCCTTTGCAAGAGTTACAACTAAGTGACGGGGCCCTCTTAGCTAATGGGTGGGCCTTTCCTCCACCCCCTCACCTTGCTGCTAGGTAGAAGAAGGAGAGCCATAGAGTTGTGCGTGAGCTGAGCTGGAAACTGGATACACAGAGACCCGCTTGCTCTATGCTGGAGCCAAAGCTGTGAGTAATGGAGAAGCAAGGTCTGTTGGGGTATCAATGCCGGGAGACCCTCCATCAGGTTGTATATGTGAGTAAATTGTTGGGAAACGCTCTGGGGTGGCCCCTTCTGCAGCCCCCGAACTCCGAGTGTCCTCTGGTATGCGCAGCTCTGGAAAAGGCGTTTCCCTTCTTCTCCAGTGTGCTTCACCAACATATATCAAATGGTAAAGGTAAAGGGATCCCTGACCATTAGGTCCAGTCGGAGTACAGCTTCCGGGTCATGTGGCCAACATGACTAAGCCGCTTCTGGCAAACCAGAACCGCGCACAGAAACGCCGTTTACCCACCTGCCGGAGCAGTACCTATTTATCTACTTGCACTTCGTGCTTTCGAACTGCTAGGTTGGCAGGAGCTGGGACCAAACAATGGGAGCTCACCCTGTTGCGGGGATTCAAACTGCCGACCTTCTGATCTTCTAGCATAACACAGCAATGCGGCAGCTAGACTGGTGACTGGGAGCGGCCGCCGAGACCACATAACACCGGTCCTGAGAGACCTACATTGGCTCCCAGTACGTTTCCGAGCACAATTCAAAGTGTTGGTGTTGACCTTTAAAGCCCTAAACGGCCTCGGTCCAGTATACCTGAAGGAGCGTCTCCACCCCCATCGTTCTGCCCGGACACTGAGATCCAGCGCCGAGGGTCTTCTGGCGGTTCCCTCGCTACGAGAAGCCAAGTTACAGGGAACCAGGCAGAGGGCCTTCTCGGTAGTGGCGCCCACCCTGTGGAATGCCCTCCCACCAGAGGTCAAAGAGAACAACAACTACCAGACCTTTAGAAGGCATCTTCCTGTTTAGGGAAGCTTTTAATGTTTGATTTCTGTATTTTAATGTTTTGTTGGAAGCCGCCCAGAGTGGCTGGGGGAACCCGGCCAGATGGGCGGGGTATAAATAATAAATTATTATTATTATTATTATTATTAAGAAGAAGCGTGAGACATCGTAGAGCTAATCTATGTATTTATTTACACGCTTTGTACAGACAAAGGAATCATGGCGTTCTCTCTCTCTCTCTCTCTCCAGCTCCGAGAGAAGAACAGCAACAAGTAAAACCAAAAATACAGTACAATAGCTAATACAGCGGAAGAGATAAGACTGTCTTCCGTTCCCACACTCTTCCCAGACAGGCATGTGATTTACACCAATCTCATCTGCAGCATCGGAGGCGTGAAATACTAACATGCTCAGGCTGTCTATATGTGTAAATAACACCAGATATCATAAAGACGCCATAGTCTCTCTGCTGACCTTCGTTCCAAGGAAACTGAACTTGGGCAAACGCCGGAACCCCTGTGATCTCTCAACGCTCAGAGATGGACAATACTTTCATTCAGAAAGCAACAGAAGAAAGGGGAAGCGGGACAAGATTGAAGAGGCGTCTGTAAAACTTGGTTGAACCTTAGCATTATGGAGTTTGGTCAATGGTTCATCCTGAAGGCTATCGAGAGTCCAACCCCCTGCTGGGTGCAGATAGCTGCAAAGAATGCCAGCAAGACAGCGCCTTTGGGTTATTGATGCCATGGTCCAAATGCTCTTACCACCCGTGTCTCCTTCTTTGGAGGTCTTTAAGCAGAGGCTTGACAGGCATATGTCAAGAATGCTTTGATGGTGTTTCCTGCTTGGCAGGGGGTTGGACCGGATGGCCCTTGTGGTCTCTTCCAACTCTATGATTCTATGTGTGTTCCTCCTAATGCTCAATCCATGAAAGCAGGGATGTCCAACAGGTCAACCGCAATCAACAGGTCGACCCCTGGTTGTTAGAAGTCAATCGTGGTAGATTGCTGGCTCTTTTTCATCTGCGGGAGGGGGGGCGCATTCGGCCCCTCCCACTCCCTCTTGTTGATCGATTTATGTCGCAGCCCCCCTCCCCCAGCGGCAAAAGTATCAGCTCTCCCTCCCTAAAAAAAGGTCAACAACTTTGACCTGCAACGCCCCCCCTAAAAAAAATGAGTAGATCAGTACCAGTTTTTTATTCTGTGAGTAGATTGCATTCTCTTGGAAGTTGGACATCCCTGCAAACAGGGGTCACTGCAAACCAACCTCAGTTTGCCTTCTGCTAACAGCATGAAGCAGAGTCCACTACCTTTCAAAACAGTCCATTCATCTGTTGAACAGGATGGTGTTGAGGTGGTATATAGCACCCGTCAGACTGGCTATGGTGTCTCATGGGCTGTATGTCCATGGAGGCGCAGGTCAATTCTGTGTCCAGGGCAGCTGTCTACCAGCTCCATCTGGTACACAGGCTGAGACCCTCCCTGCCCGCGGACTGTCTCTCCAGAGTGGTGCATGCTTTGGTTATCTCCCACTTGGACTACTGCAATGCGCTCTACGTGGGGCTACCTTTAAAGGTGACCTAGAAACGACAACTAATCCAGAATGCGGCAGATAGACTGGTGACTGGGAGCGGCCGCCAAAACCAAATAACACCGGTCCTGAAGGACCTTCATTGGCTCCCAGTACGTTTCCGAGCACAGTTCAAAGTGTTGGTGCGGATCTTGAAAACCCTCAATGGCCTCGGTCTAGTAGACCTGAAGGAGCGTCTCCATCCTTTGTTCAATCCAGCTCCGAGGGCCTACTGGCGGTTCCTTCATTGCGAGAAGTGAGGTTACAGGGAACCAGGCAGAGGGCCTTCCCGGTGGTGGCACCCGCCCTATGGAACACCCTCCCTTCAGTTGTCAAGGAAATAAACAACTATCTGACTTTTAGAAGACGTCTGAAGGCAGCCCTCTTTAGGGAAGTTTTTAATGTTTGATGTTTTGTTGTGTTTTTAATATCCTGTTGGAAGCCGCCCAGAGTGGCTAGGGAGGCCCGGACAGATGGGTGGGGTATAAGTAATAAGCTGTTGTTGTTGTTGTTGTTGTTATATTGAAATTGGATGGGTTCTGCAGATGGGACTTCCCCGTGGGTTTGTGTTCTGTCAGGCTCACCCCCGCTCTTCTTTGCAAGTGAAGCTATAAGACAGGCACCCCCAAACTTCAGCCCTCCAGATGTTTTGGACTACAATTCCCATGTTCCCTGACCACTGGTCCTCTTAGCTAGGGATCATGGGAGTTGTAGGCCAAAGCATCTGGAGGGCCACAGTTTGGGGATGCCTGCTATAAGAAGCGCACATCAATATTAAATAACAAAAGGCTTGATTTGCTTTATGAGATTCTAACATGCACTTTTCTCTACCTGGGACCTAAATATCTTAGACATACTTAGCAAAGATGATCCATTGTTTAAAGGGAGCTTCACCCCACAAGGAAGGGTGGCGCCCCTTCCCCAAGAAAGGAATTCTTCCTGTGATGAGGAACGAGTCTCTTCTGATTCATGGTCGTTTTTTAAAAGTAACCAGCGCACAAAACTCACCTAACTTGCTTGATAATATCGTGTTAGGCAGGGAGGCAGAATCGCTCTTCCTATATGAGCTTAAGAAGACTTAACATCTGTACATGTATTTTTTTAAATTTGTTTAATGAAATTTATAAACCACTTGATTGTAAAAAAACCCCCAAAAAATCCTCAAAGTGGTTTACACATAGAATAAAACAATAAAATCACCAGCATTTGTCTTGGAAGGCAACACTGTGTTTGGTAATTTCTTTAAAAATTAATAAATTTTGTAAAAAAAAAAAAACCCAAACAAAAAACAAATAACCTAATAATGGCCCATCTAGTCCAGCATCCTGTTCTCACAGTGGCCGACCAGATGCCCATTATGGGAAATCCACAATCAGGATTCGAACACAAGAGCACTCTCCTCTCCCATGGTTTTTAGCAGCTGTTATTCAGATACATGGGGTCACGAAGAGTCGGACACGACTAAACGACTAAACAACAACAATTCAGATACATTTCTTCCTCCAACCGTGAAAGCAGAGCATAGCCATCGTGGCCAGTAACCATCAATAGCCCTTTTATCCTCCATAAATTTGTCGAATCCTCTCTTTTTAAAGCCATCCAGGTTGGTGGCCATCATTGCCTCCTGTGGCAGGGAGTTCCACAGTTTAACTACTCGCTGTGTGAAGAAGTCCTTTCTTTTCTATTCCCCAAATCTCCCAACCTTCATCTTCACCAGATGTCCATGAGTTCCAGTGTTTTGAGAGAGGGATAATTTTTTTCTTTATTCCCTTTCTCCATTTCAGGCATAATTTTTACAAATTTCTGTCATGACGCCTCTTACTCACTTTTATCTCACCCACTTAGCTCTTCTCCCTAGTGCCCTCTGGTGGATCCTAAAACTTAAAGAGCCTCAATAGTAATAGTAATAATTGTACCCCACCCATCTGACTGGGTTGCCCCAGCCACTCTGGGCGGCTTCCAGCATATACAAAAACATAATAAAACACTAAACGTTAAAAACTTGAATGTCTCGTAGCTCCCTCCCATTCCAATCGTCATTCCACTTACCTGGGAGGAAGCCCCGCTGAATTCAATGAGACTTGCTTCTGTAGGCATGGTTTGGACCATTATTCTGGATCCAACCTTCTCTCCAGGGCCCCTCCAGACTGGTATTTTATTTTATTGGGGGTGCATTTCGCAACGTGTTCTTGATGCAATAGTAACAGTACACCCCTGGTGCGTTTATTCTGCTAGAGTTCGTTCTGCGTTGCTTGCCCTATGCGAGCACAATTCCGCTCTTTGGAGGGCTCTAGCGCAACAAAAGTGGGACAAAAATAAACCGGAACATTTGTGGCATTAAAATTTGTGGGATTTCAGCCAGAGGTTACAGGATAAGCACTGATCGCAAACGAAGGAGTGTGAAAATAAGATTGTGTGTGATCACTCCAATAGCACAAAGAGCACAAATCATCTTCATCATCATCATTGTCAGGGGTGTAGTGACTACTCTTAAGTAATGACCTTCCACATGCTTGTCTTTCAGACGTTTTTATTGGTGCACATTATTTACAGTGTAACAAACTACTGATTCCATGTCTACCCGCTCGAGTCAGATTCCTGCACTGCCTCCCTCCGTGTTCTGGACCAACATAAAAGCCTCGGAACTGAGAAGCGCCTCCCTTTCCTCCTCCTCCTCAATTCCGGCGTCGGGGGGACGGGTCTTCTGTCTGACCGATTCCTGTCCTCTCTGTCCGCCTCCCGTTCTTCCTGCCTATGGAGCAGGGGCTCTTGGATGCTGCCAGAGCCCTGGCCCTCCCTCTCCGTTCCCTGACTCCCTCCATCAGACCCTTCACTCTCATGACTGCTGGGAGACGGGCTGCTTCGGATGAGGGGGGGTTCTCTATAAGCCCTCCCCCTTACATCCATCATAAATTTTTATTTATACCCCGCTCTCCCCAGTCAAAACCGGGCTCAGGGCGGCTAACACCAATAAAATTACAATAAAACATAAAAAGCAATTAATTAAAATACAGATTAATATACAATATTAAAATTTAAAATGCAGCCTCATTTTAAGTAGTCCATAAATCCAAGCCATGAGGGAGGAAAACACAGGGGTCAGACTAAGTCCAACCCAAAGGCCAGACAGAACAGCTCTGTCTTGCAGGCCCTGCAGAAAGATGAGAAATCCCGCAGGGCCCTGGTCTGCTGTGAAAGAGCGTTCCACCAAGTTGGGGCCAATACTGACAAGGCCCTGGCCACAATGGGGGGAATAAATTCTGGAGAGGCCCTAAATTATAAAAGTAGAAAACCACAATCTGCCAGATCATATGAGGCCATCTGTACAAAACTATTTTGACCATTCTAAATTATTGTTCTAACTGAAGTTGAGATTTGTCACCCAAGAATGTCACTCTAGCTCCACTTACCTGGGAGTAAGCCCTGTAGCATTTAATAGGACTTGCCTTCTGAATAGACATCAACAGGATTATGGTGCTAATTGCTACACAAAATATATACATTAAATCAAAATAAATAAATGTTTCAGACATTGGGTGGCATCATGTTTAGCTTGGAGCATTTTCGCCACTGAATTCTGGTTTCTTACTCTTCCTTTTGCTTTCTCTGCAGGTTCATCCCATGAAAGGAACAGCCTGGTGGACAGTTGTGAAGAAACACTGTCTGTTGTCTGTCTGTCTGTCTGTTTCCAAACACATTCTGCATATTGAGGATTTAAGCATCAGGGGAAAACAAAGCTGTAAATCTGGCCGGATCCCCTGTCTTTGTCCTCGACAATTGCCTTTACCTGTCTTGAACAAGAGAAGCCACTTTCTGTACTATTGAAGGAAGTGCCATAACTTGCAATTTGGTTGTCAGGAGTATGGGCAGGAGTCAGGCTCTGGGGCCTGTAGTGCTTTGCAGGACTGGGGCCTGCCTCAGCTTGTGCTGGAGAGGCAAGGAGTGGTCACTCAGGTGAGGCCACTTGATACCTCACTGCACCTGGTGGCAGGAGCTGGGAGGGATAAAAGCTCAGCATTTCCCTTCAGCTCTTTGCCACAGCAACACTACCTCTGCCTGGTTGCCTCTGGCCTCTCGCTCCTTGGACCCTTGCCTTGCCGACGTCTTGATCCTCGACCCTTGGACCCTTGCCGATGCCGATGCCTTGATCCTCGATCCTTGGACCCTTGCCTTGCCGACGCCTTGATCCTCGACCCTTGGACCCTTGCCTTGCCGATGCCTTGATCCTCGACCCTTGGACCTTTGCCTTGCCGACGTCTTGCTCCTTGACTCCCAGACCTTCGCCTCTGCCTTGCTCCTTGACCCTGCGACTTCCTGCTGCTGGACCCTCAGCCCTGCACCTGTTCCTGCTTCTACATCACCATCTTGCCTCTGGTCCTGACGTCCTCAGTCAGGGCTTCAATCGCCCGCTGACCGGACCGTGACATTGGTAAGTCAAAAAGGCTACCACACATTCTTGGCAGGTGAAAAGACCTCTGCAATATCTTATCGCCACCCCTATTCCTCATTGCAGTTACACATCAAAACAAAACAAAAAAAAGACGAAAGCTCAGTTGGAATCAGCCCTTCCTGATTAAAACTGCTCTTCGTGGATTAAAATTAGCCCTAATTAAAACGGGTCTCCGCTAGTTAACTAAAGCTTTGGCTGATTAATTTGATAATCAAACTTGCAACACTGTTCCTAATGGCATGGTGCAGAATTGGTGCCTGATCCTGTTCCCTTCAAATTCCCTTTTCCTTTGGGGGTCTGTCTAGTGTTCAACATCACCATACACAAGGCTTAGTGGCAAAGCACTTACTTTGCAAATACCCTCACCTGAAACCTCGGAAAGTCACTGCCAATCATTGTAGACAATAGCTACTAGTCATGATAGCTCTGCTCTCCCTCCACAGTCAGAGGCAGAAATGCTCCTGAATACCAGTTGCTGGAAGCTACAGGAGAACCTGTGTTCAAATCCTGCTTGCAACTTTCCCCAGGGGCATCCGGGTGGCCCCTGTGAGAACAGGGTGCTGGAGCAGAGGGGCCATTGGCCTGATCCAGCAGGCTCTTCTGATGCTCTTAAAGCTCTGAGCTAGACCTAGAGCTATTGGTCTGGCTCAGTATAAGCCACCATTATCCTGAGTTTATTGATTTATTAAATTTCAAGGCTGCCCATCAGCCAGAGTCTCTCTCGAGGGCTTTTACAAAAAACCACAACAAAATGCATAAACGCAACTCAGTTAAAAAAACCAAAAACCACACCTCCTTTCAAAATGCATGAAAAGTCATAAGACAGCATAAATGTAAAACCACACAGCATGAAAGTGGATAAACATAAAGAAAACATTATAAAAACCAATGGGGAAAAACATTGGAGGAGAAACACATTATTTGATCTACAGTATTTATATCCTGACTACTAAACAAAGTTCTTTAGGTGGTTTACAATGTAATTGGAATTGAAAACAAGGCAAACCTACATAATTCACATTTTCTGGAACAATAGGTGAACCAAAACACTCTGACCCTCCAAAAAAATTGCACTCCTCTGAATTTTGCAATGCAGTTTGCCAGTCATGCAGTGTGTACAGAAATGCACACAGTGGGGTAAAGGGTATGTAAAAATGCATGTACAAGGGGAAATGCCATGCAGAAATGCAAAATCTTCAGGGAAATTGGTTGGCAATTTTTTTGCAAAATTGCATGCGAACATACAAAGTTGGAATAAATCTTCACTAAAATGCTGGTGGGTTTTCACAAGGGCTCTTCTCTTCCCCTCCAAAACACAGAATAGAGAGGACTGAATTTAAGACTGAAAGAGCGAGAAACTGGGAGATTCTGAAATCTACAGATTTGCCCTAGGACCAAGTGGCTGTCTCAGGTCAGGGTGTTTGACAATGCGAGCAAATCTAACCTCTTTTTGCTGGCCTCTTGCCTAGCCTCGTCTAGGTGGGGCAGGGTGGGGGCTGGAATCTGGGAAAGGGAGTGTGCCAGTCACACGCTGCGGATCCTGTACCCATAATCATTACAGCGAAGAGTACTGCCTGAGGAACAAGGAATCCAGAGCGGCTGCCAAAACCATCCCGGGTTCAAGGGTGATGCAGATCTTTTCAAAGTGACAGGTTCACCATCAAAGGAGCCGAGTTGTTGCACAACTCCGATCCGCTGTGGGGTGGTCCGCAGGGCCTGTCTGAATTGGCCCCACGTGCTACCCTTGTGCTTGTTCCAATTAAGAAACTGCAAAGATGTGAGAGATAAGGGAGGCAGTCACTCCTTCATATAAAATAAAAGAATTCCTTCCAGTACCACCTTAGAGTTTGTCATTGGTATGAGCTTTCGTGTGCATGCACACTTCTTCAGATACACTGAAACAGAAGTCACCAGACCCTTATATATAGTGAGAGGGTGGGGAGGGGTATTACTCAGAAGGGTGGTGGGAATGGGTGATTGGCTGAAAGGTGTGGTAAACCATAGCTGCCAAGTTATCCCTTTTTAAAGGGATTTTCCCTTATGCTGAATAGGCTTCCTCACGAGAAAAGGGAAAACTTGGCAGCTATGGTGGTAAACCTGTGGACGACCGTTAACGACTGCAATTGGTCTTACAGGAAAAAGCAAGGGGTGAGTTGGCTAAAAATAGCTTTATCATGTACAATGAGATAAGAATCCAATGTCTCTATTCAGACCAGGTCTCTCCATGGTTTTAAGTTTGGCCAACCTAGCAGTTCGAAAGCACGTCAAAATGCAAGTAGATAAATAGGAACCGCTACAGCGGGAAGGTAAACGGCGTTTCCATGCGCTGCTGTGGTTCGCCAGAAGTGGCTTTGTCATGCTGGCCACATAACCTGGAAGCTATACGCCAGCTCCCTCGACCAATAATGCGAGATGAGCGCACAACCCCAGAGTCGGTCACAACTGGACCTAATGGTCAGGGGTCCCTTTACCTTTACCTTTAATAAGTTGCAATTCAGCAACTTCTCTTTCCAGTCTATTTCTGAAATTCTTTTGTAATAAGACAGCTACTTTGAGATCTTGTATAGAATGTCCTGGGAGACTGAAGTGTTCTCCTACTGGTTTCTCTGTCTTGTGGTTCCTGATGTCAGATTTCTGTCCATTTATCCTTTGGCGTAGGGTTTGGCCTGTTTGTCCAATATAGAGAGCTGAAGGGCACTGTTGGCATTTGATGGCATACACAATGTTAGAAGATGAGCAATTAAATAGTCCTGAGATGGTATGTTTGATGTTGTTGGGGCCAGTAATGGTGTTGTCCGGGTGTATGTGGCAGCAAAGTTGGCATCTGGGTTTATTGCAGGCTCTGGTACCAGTGTCCATGTTAAGTCTGGTGGTTGTATTATTGTGGGTGAGGAGTTGCTTAAGATTGGATGGCTGTCTGTAGGCAATGAAAGGTCTTCCTCCCTTCATATAATCATAGACCTGGAAGAGCATCTAGCTCAGTGGCTCTGAGTGGGTGGTACTACTCCCTAGGGGACAGGGGATTTTTAGTGGGTGCTAAGCATTCCTGTCTTCCACTGCCTCCCACAGTTTGGTCAAACTCATGTTCGTAGCTTTGAGAGCACTGTCCAACCATCTCGTCCTCTGTTGTCCCCTTCTCCTTGTGCCCTCAATCTTTCCCAACACCAGGGTCTTTTCCAGGGAGTCTTCTCTTCTCATGAGGTGGCCAAAATATTGGAGCCTCAGCTTCAGGATCTGTCCTTCCAGGGAGCACTCAGGGCTGATTTCCTTCAGAATGGATAGGTTTGATCTTCTCGCAGTCCATGGGAGTCTCAAGAGTCTCCTCCAGCCCCAGAATTCAAAAGCATCAATTCTTCAGCGATCAGCCTTCTTGATCATCATCCGAGCCCGTTCCGGCAACATGACTGAGATGCTTCCCCAAAGGGTGCAGATAGATGTTGTCATTTAACAAGCGAAGAATCCAAGAAAGAAAGAAAGAAAGAGAGAGAGAGAGAGAGAGAGAGAGAGAAGTCTCAGAAATGAAAGGGTTAAAGTTTTCTGGATTTCAGCCCCTCCTGCTGCTTTGCTTAAGAAAACTTAGGAAGGGGGGGAGAGAAGAGAGAGGTTTTTAAAGGCTGATTTTTAGAAATTGTGCTCCAGTGATTCCTTGCTTTCCCTGAAGGAGGCATTATTGCTGAGCCCAGAGCACCTGGTTCTGCAGGCAGGACGGCTGCCTGTTCTCCCAGGTGGATGGCCAAGAAGAACTCTGCAGGCTGAGGATTCTGGTCTCTGCTCCTTCCAATCTCGGTGCCCAGAAACTCTCGGTGCCCAGAGAGGCAGATAGATAGATAGATAGATAGATAGATAGATAGATAGATAGATAGATATTGGAATACACCTACATTTTCCTCTTCTTTCCCTCCCTCTCTCCTGTTGTCGCATCTTGAACGGAAGAATGGTTGCAGAAGTCCAAGAGGTTATTTTTTTCCTGGGATGCTTGCTCCTTTATTTAACTTTGGGAACCGATGCCGGTAAGTAAACTGCGACGGAAAGGCTTAAAATAAAAATAAAAATCACAGAAAGGTCTAGGGGAACGGATGGGAAGGCGGAGGATCTGTTGGCTGGGGGAGGGTGTGCGGTGCAGTGGTTAGAGTGCCAGGCAAGGACCTGGGAGAGACCAGGGTTTGAATCCCCAACTGGGCCATGAAACTCACTGGGTGAACTGGTGGGGGCGGGTCCAGTCACAGACCCTCTCAGCCTAACCTACCTCGCAGGGTTGCTGTGAGGATTAAATAGAGAGAGGGAATCATGTCAGCTACCTTTCAGCTCCTTGAGGGGTGGGGAAAAGGTGAAGGATGAATGCAATAAACAAACAAACAAACAAACAAAAAATCTGGGGGTGCAGTGTGCCAATTTTGACCGTTCAAATATCGTTACTATTTCTGGATTTGCATCTGTTATAAGATTTGCATCTAGCCAGTGCAAAGGGAGATACAATCTGCAAGAGGTGGCTTGCGTTTTTTCTATAATACTCCTCCTGCAGCACGATGATCCACTGGGATGCCTCTGACGCGAGACCCGTTTGGATGCTCTTCCTTGGGTCTCTTTCCTTTTAGCTGGGGCTTGTGCTAGGGAGATTCTCTGGGTGGGTTGTGCCCTATCTGAGCCACATGCCTGGCACTTTTTGCTCACCTTTGCAACAGTGCTGCCATGAGCACACCAACCACCCTGAGTCAGTGCTCCACTGGGTTGCCCATTTCATGCAACCGGATTCGATCAAATGGCTCTTTCCCTCTCAATCTCGGCTCCTAATTTGTAGCAGAGGTGATGCTGTTGCAGCGGTGAATGGGGGAATGCCTCTAGAGCAGGCATCCCCAAACTCCGGACGTCCAGATGTTTTGGGACTACAATTCCCATCATCCCTGACCACTGGTCCTGTTAGCTAGGGATGATGGGAATTGTAGTCCCAAACATCTGGAGGGCTGGAGTTTGCCTATGCCTGCTCTAGAGCATGCGTAGGCAAACTAAGGCCCCGGGGGCCGGATGCGGCCCAATCGCCTTCTAAATCTGGCCCGTGGACGGTCTGGGAATCAGCGTGTTTTTACATGAGTAGAATGTGTGCTTTTATTTAAAATGCATCTCTGGGTTATTTGTGGGGCATAGGAATGTGTTCATATTTTACCCCCCAAATATAGTCCAGCCCCCCACAAGGTCTGAGGGACAGTGGACTGGCCCCCTGCTGGAAAAGTTTGCTGAGTGACCGCTGCTCTAGAGTAATTTGTGGAGGAGGAGAGGGCTATCGATGGCTGCTAGCCATTCCTTTCTCACCAAGGCAGAATAGTCCCCCTCTCTTCTGCCTTGGTCAGACCCCACCTGGAATACTGTGTTCAGTTCCGGGCACCACAATTTAAGAAGGATGTTGACAAGCTGGAAGGTGTGCAGAGGAGGGCAAAGCAAAGGTCTGGAAACTAAGCCTAAGTTGAAGGCGCTGCGTATGTTTAGAGGAGACTGAGAGGAGATTTGAGGAAATGTATTCAGGGCTGTCCCATAGGAGAGAGAGCAAGCTTGTTTTCTCCTGATCTGGTGGGTAGGACTCGAACCCATGGCTTCGAGTTACAAGAAAGGAGATTCTGACTAATTTGGGGAAAAAAGCCTACTGACAGAAAGAGCTGTTCGGTAGTGAACAGACTCCCACAAGAGGTGGTGGGCTCTCCTTCCTTGGAGGTTTTTAAGCAGAGGTTGGGTAGCCACCTGCCTTGGATGCTTTAGCTGAGATTCCTACATCGCAGGGGGTTGGACTAGATGACCCTTGGGGGTCCCTTCCACCTCTTAAGATTCTATGATTCTTTCAACCATAATTCTATGATTCTGTGATTAAATTCAGACTTAAAGGAAGGGTGCGTTCCTTTGCTATGTATGTTCCAATATAAATGGACTCGGAAAGATTCAATGGGCAGGATCTGAAAGGGGCTTCCACTTAGGACTTTCCGACATGGTTGCAGATTGTCACTTTCTTCAGCCCTCTGGGATTCCCTTCTCTTCCCCCCCCCCCACCCTGGGAGTATGTGAACTGGCTCACTTACAGGAGGAATCTATTCTGCACCACCACCTCAATAGGGTGCAGCTTTTTGTTGTTCAGTTGAGTCAGCTTGTTTGCTGTGGTGGGGGGGCAGCAGGCAAAGAAAATGGAAATTAAGCTGACAGAAGAGAGATGAGGTTCTCCTCCTGGTCAGATTGGATTGTGTGACCGTGGCTTTCTCGGGTTATTCTCCCTTCATTTGTGGCACAGGGCTACGCGGCTTGGCTCACTTGCATGAGCCACCAGGAGCATTGTAGCTCCGGGAAATCATAGAACAGGAAAAAGCTTCTTCTCGCTTTCATGCTGAGTCCCACAGTGATCTGGACTGAGTGTGAGAATATCTGTATTCTTGGTTGTCATTGTGGTGGTGTGGCTTCCAGGTTATAACTTGTGTTGGTTGGTGGCATACATCAAGGTTTTTTAAGCAGAGGTTGGATGGCTACCTGTCAGGGATTCTTCAGCTGAGATTCCTGCATTGCAGGGGGTGGACTAGATGACCCTTGGAGGTCCCTTCCAACTACAGCTCTATGATTCTTTCTTCCTTTAAGTCCTGTAGATACCATTTTACATACTGTAGACCAGCCTTCTTCAGCCTGTAGCCCCCAGATGTTCAACTAAAAATCCCATCATCCAAGTTGGCTGTGGGTTATGGGAGTTGTAGTCCGACCATGTCTGGGGACCCAAGTTTGAAGAACTCTGCTAGTGACCACAACAGCCTATAAGTGCTAAAACTCTCTTGCTCTCTGTCAAACCAGGAAACAGTAGGCATCGGGTCCAACGCATTGCTGCACCTATAGAAATGGACACATTTTCTTACTTAGGCACACCTAAGAAAAGAACCTGGAATGAATATGGGTGCTCATGAGGAGATAGGCTGCGCATTCTGGCATGCTCCCTTCAACAGTGTGATAAAGATTTCCTGATTATTTAGTAATTACGGTAGAAGACCCATTAAATTCACTTGAGTAGGTTATACAGAAGATACAAGAGTTTGGACAAGTTGCAGGTTTCAAACTTAACAAAGATAAGGCAAAATTATTAGTTAAAAATATAACAGAACACGACAGAGGAAAAATTCAACAAGAAATAGTTATAAATATTCGTTAAAAAGTGAAATATTTTAGGGATTTGGTTAACATCGAGGAATATTAATAATCTACAGTGGGGTAAAGATTTCCATCATTGAGGAATCACCATGGCTTTGCCGCAAACTGGACTTCTGTAGCTTACTTGCGCAGAACAAATTAAGATGACAGGGTCGAGTTGAAAAACAGAGTAGATTTGTGTCGGTAGCAGAAAAATCCTACCTATCCCCATAGGATGCTGCCTTGTGCTGTCGGATTATTCAGAAAATTGCAAACTGCCTTGCACTTGGTCCAGCTGGCTCAGAGAGTCTCTACTGACCGGCAGTAGTTCTCCAAGGCTTCCGAGTGGAGAGCCTTCAAGTCCATCTCCCCCAGCCAACAGCAGAGGTCTTTCCCACACCTTGAACCCAGGACTGTCTACAGCCAAGTCATGTGCACTACTGCCAACCTCTCGAGCTGAGGCGACAGTCTTGAGAGTGTGACTCCAACTGAAAGGAAAGGAATAATTCAAGGAAATAAGGAAGGAAAGAAGTGATATCCAGAATCACAAACCAGCTGAGACATGGCTTGAGATCAGTACATGTGAAAAGGATCTAGGAGTCTTGGTAGACCACAAACTTGACATGAGTCAACAGTGTGATGCAGCAGCTAAAAAAGCCAATGCAATTCTGGGCTGCATCAATAGGAGTATAGCATCTAGATCTAGGGAAGTAATAGTACCACTGTATTCTGCTCTGGTCAGACCTCACCTGGAGTACTTTGTCCAGTTCTGGGCACCACAGTTCAAGAAGGATACTGACAAGCTGGAACGTGTCCAGAAGAGGGCAACCAAAATGGTCAAAGGCCTGGAAACAATGCCTTATGAGGAACAGCTTAGGGAGCTTTATTGATCCATAAAATGAAAGCAATAAACAATGTATTGCAGTCACGCAATCAATCAATCAATCAGTAGCTGAACTGGGTTGCACACAGTCACAAAAAAGCAAAAAATAAAATATAAACGCAAAATAAATAGCAAAAACAGACAGACCTCAGCGTAACACTCAAAACAGAAGTGCGGCACTCAAATCAGAAGCGCAACACTCAAAACGGAGCATGTCCAACTTCCGGAAAAAGTTCGCAAACCAGAACATTTACTTCCGGGTTTGCAGTGTTTGGGTTCCAAATTGTTTGAGTGTTGTTGTTGTTTAGTTGTTTAGTCGTGTCCGACTCTTCGTGACCCCATGGACCATAGCACGCCAGGCGCTCCTGTCTTGCACTGCCTCCCGCAGTTTGGTCAAACTCATGTTCGTAGCTTTGAGAACACTGTCCAACCATCTTGTCCTCTGTCGTCCCCTTCTCCTTGTGCCCTCAATCTTTCCCAGCACCAGGGTCTTTTCCAGGGAGTCTTCTCTTCTCATGAGGTGGCCAAAGTATTGGAGCCTCAGCTTCAGGATCTGTCCTTCCAGTGAGCACTCAGGGCTCAATTGTTTGAGTACCAAGGTGTTTGAGAACACCGTCAGAAGTCTTCTAAAAGTTGCATGGTTACTTATCTCCTTGGCTCGGGGTGGGTTGCATAACTCCATAGCCTCCAACATTTCTCCGATGAAAATAGGGACGCCCTAAGGAAAAGTGGCACCTTTCAGGATCAAATCAGAAACCGGGGTGGCTGCTGTAAATCAGGGTCTGTCTCCGGAAAATAGGAGCACTTGGAGGGTCTGTATTCGTGGGAGAGCACTTCTGATTCTCAGTGTTTGCAGAGCTCACAGAATGCAAATCAAGCGCACGCCTGACAAACGTTGGAGGGCAGGGCACACCCTGGGAGGAAACACTTGTTTTCTGGGTGAGAAACACAGCCACAATTTGTCTGTGCAACCGCAGATGGGTATCTAATACCAGCGGCCTTATGCTGAATTGAACAATTGTCCCATGTTGTCTGCACGGAGCGTCAGAGCAGTTCTCCGTGACAGCTGATAGAAACATGATAGGAGTTTGTAAAATTATGCAAGTGACTCAAGAGACATGTCCCCCTCCCCAATAACTCGTGGAAATCCACTAAATGAATGTTGGTTGTGCTCGGATCCTGCTTGCGGGTTTCCCCCAGGTGTCTGGTCGGCCACTGTGAGAACAGAATGCTGGACTTGATGGGGTTTGGCCGTCTTTACCTGGGGGTGCAAGGGGTGCAGGGCACCCGGGCACCGAAATCTGGGTGCCAGGCGCCCGCCACTGAAGCTGCCTAAGCTCTTAACTATCTACCTGCTATGAAACAATAAAGAATTTTGATCAAGCTAGAAAAACAAAATACAGTGGTGCCTCGCTTAACGAATGCCCTGCTTAACGAAATTTCCACTTAACGAAATGATTTTTCGAGCGGAGGTTGCCTCGCTACACGAATGCTTTTTACGAAAAATTCGTCTAGCGAATCGCAGTTTCCCATAGGAATGCATTGAAATTCAATTAATGCGTTCCTATGGGCAAAAAAAAAGTATAAAAAAATTCAGTGCGTTCCTATGGGATTCGCTAGACGATTTTTTTTGCTATAAGAAAAGACCCGTGGAACGAATTAATTTCGTCTAGCGAGGCACCACTGTACCTAGGTTTTGCCGAAATGCATACCTACTGTTTCAATAAAGGACTTTCGACTTTGTGCGCTCATTTACCAAAGACACACCGCGCCAGCTTGTCATTCACAACGGCGCCATGCACGTGAAATTAACTAAATTTGGGGGCGCTGGGCAGATCTGGTGCATATGGTAAAGACGGCCCTGGTTCATATATCTAACAATTGCCACAGGCACCCAACCACCAGCAAGAGCTAAGAGGCTTACTGGAAATTGGCCAGTAGGCTACTGGTTTATCCGCAAGCTCCCCCCGGCTCTCTCCATGTAATATGTTCAGGAGAAGGAGATGGATAAAAGTATCTCAATACTTTTGCTCGATCTACAAAGCAGGACTACCCATGGGGAACCAAGCTCTGAATTTATGAGAATCTCAGTTTTCATCTTTAAAGCAAGTTTCTAGACCTCATGGGTCATAAAGACTCTCACTGAAGTATGAGTTGCTTGCTCCCCAATACTTGGTGAGGGACATGTCGTTTTAGGTCATTCTACCTCCTGGTTGCTTTTCCTCTCCCCACTTTGAACACGACACCCTCATGCTTTGATTTCCAGATCCAGATGTCTCCTGCGTATTTAACAGCAAGAAGTACAAGGCAGGGGAGAGCTGGCACCCTTACCTGGAGCCGCAAGGAGTGATGTATTGCATCAGGTGCACCTGCTCTGAGGTACCTTGCGAAATCCTTAAATGGCTTGGCGGCAGGATCTCCTGATGAGATATTTTGAGCGATGATGACCCAAGCAGCCATCATCATCAATAATACGCCTATGCTGCTTAATGTGCAAAATCCCTAAGCTGTTTGCATAAAGTACAGTAAAATAATTTTTTTAAAATGAAAATGTATAGGCGATACAACATTTTAAAAAGAAAAAAAATGTATCTGTGGTTTTAAGCACCAGCAGAAGTTTGAATAAAGCGGGGAGGGAGGGATGCAGTGGGGAGGGGGCAAAGGCTCGAGGGTATTTCGTGTTTGATGTGAGATCAGGGCCGGATTTGGGTTTGATGAGGCCCTAAACTATTGAAGGGAATGGGGCCCTTTATATGTCCAGCTGTCCTTTGTCAACAACAAATGGTCGCTGTTTTTTTTTTGTGCTGAATATATGCTATGTGGTAATTTATGGACCTCATAGGTATCTCAAGCCATTTGCACATAACAAATGTGTATTTTATCAAAGTAATTGTTGAACTGAAATACATGCACCCAGTCCATGCAGAATGTAGGCACCCTATATATAGAAAGGAGCAAACCAATGATATTTTAGGGAGCAGGCTAGCAGGCAGGGCCCATGACTTATATCACAGGAGCCTACACAACACTGTTGCTGCATGTAGGTTTTATTTTACAGTGGAACCTTGGTTTATGAACACCTCGGTTTATGAATTTTCGGTTTACGAACACCGCAGACCCATGTGGAACAGATTAATCCACTTTCCATTACTTTCAATGGGAAAGTTCGCTTCAGTTTATGAACAGACTTTCAGAACCAATTGTTTTCATAAACCGAGGTACCACTGTATTTGTTTTTTATCTTATACAGGTATTATGGAATTGTACATCCAATTTTTTTCCTTTAAAGTTTTTTGGGGGCCCCAAGAGAGTGGGGCCCTAAGCTATAGCTTGTTTAGCTTATATGTAAATCCAGCACTGTGTGAGAGGATGGGGTGAGGGTTGGCAGACGTCCGCTCTGTGTGATCTGCCTTGTGGCTGCAGTCAGTGATTTCAGCTCAGCTGAGGCAACCGTTGCCCAGCCGTGATTTCAGCTTGTGGAAGCTATCCAGGGCTGCATACCTAGCCTAGCATCCCATCCTCATCACCGGTGAAGTATAGGTGGGTTCCCACGAGGCAAGCACAGTGATAACAGCAAGAACTTTCATTGAACTGCATAACTGGGAAACAGGGGCAAAGCAACGGCTTATATACATTCCTGAAAGCCTGGGCCACTCCCACTCCCAATGTGATTGGCTGTCTAAACTTCCAAGCTGCGAATCACGACTCAAGAGTTCAGGGGCCAATGGCAGAGGCCCAAATCCTGAAATGTTCTGTGATTGGACATCGTGTATCGAATCAGAACACAGGAGCTCATCGGAATCCTTAGTCCAGACTCAAGCTCAGGCAAACTCAGACCACTGAATACATAACAGAGTTGGCTGTCTATCGATTGATTGATTGATTGATTGATCTATCTGGATAAACACTGACCAGTCAAACAAAGGAAATGAAAAGGCATGGAGTTGTTTAAAGACTTTTGTTGCTCTAAGAATTGTCTTCTTGAAAAAGGCTGAGGCTTCCAAGTCAAAGAGCAGAACTGGATTTGTTCTGATGATAGATATTGAGCCAGTGATTCAACCTCACTGATTATTCCCTTTTCCATGCAGGATACCAATGTCAGCTGCTCCCAAATCCAGTGCCCGCCTCTTCAGTGTCCGAATCCCATCAGCGACCCACACCAGTGCTGTTCCAAGTGCCCAGGTAAGTGGATTTGAATGCCCCTCCCTGACAGCACACAAACAGTATATATATATATATCTACATCCTGCTGAAGACAGGAGTGCCTGGCGTGCTCTGGTCCAGGGGGTCACAAAGAGTCTGTTATGTACTGAGCTGAATCCTAGAACAATAGGATTCAGAATCAGCGGGAGCTACCCAATCCAACTCCAGGTGGAAGTGAATCTGCAACCTGATTGGCCTGCTGGAGCAGCCAATCAGGCGGCTGGCAGAAGTGAATCTGCTACCTGATTGGCCTGTAGGAGCAGCCAATCAGGCTGCAGGCAGAAGTCAATCCACAATATAATTGGCCCACAGGTGTAGCCCTGAAGTAGCCAATCACGCAAGGCCCATTGTGTAAATAATGTATATAAGCAGATGGTTTTGGGAAAAGAGCCATTCTTCTTCTCCTCTTCTCCTTGATGACTATGAGCTGAATAAAGAGCATGAAATTCACTCTCGACTCCGAGTACATTTCACTGGCGACGAAGGTGGGATCCTGCTGAGCTGACCGCCACCACGCACTGCACCGCAGCACCGCCACCTGCTGCACCGCTGCATCGCACCGTGCATCCAGGCTTCAGCTCCAGGACCCAAGGAACCCAGAATGGCAACCGACAGCAGCTTCTCGCCATTCAAACCAGCATCAGGAGACTGGGAAGGGTACGCCGCCCGTTTCAACTTCCTCCTGCAAGCGAAAGAAGTCACCAACGATGCCATGAAGAGGGCGACATTCTTCAGCGTCTGTGGAGAGGAGACGTTTGAAATCGCCCGGGCTCTCCTTGCACCTAGAGATGTCGCTACCGTCTCTTACAAAACAATAATGGAACGGCTGAAGGAGCACTTCTCACCACAGCCCTCGGTGGTAGCTTGCCGAAATGCCTTCTACGCAAAGCGGCAAGCCCCGGGGGAAACCATAACTGGGTTTGTGACCTCCCTCCGCCAAGCCGCCCGGCTATGCAACTTCTCAGAGTTGGAGAACATGCTTCGTGACCGCCTCGTCGGTGGCCTGAGGGACGAGATGTTGCAACGACGCCTCTACGCAAAAAAAGACCTCACGTTCCAGATTGCTCTGGAGGAAGCCCTGGCAACCGAAGCCGCCGAGAGGTCAACGCAAGAGGCACGACCGGCCCCGCCATCCCAACCGAGGGTCTACCACGAAGACCTCACCGACGAATCCGAATCTGACAGGGAGGAAGTACACCGAGTACAGCGGCGCACTCAAGCAGCACACACACCACAGCAGCCTCGACGAGAAGGAGGGAACTGTGCAAGCTGCGGGGAGAACCACGAGAGGAGGACCTGTCGTTTCCGCAACGCAGAGTGCAGGCAGTGCCGAAAATTGGGACACATCGCCCGGGTGTGTCGGGCTCGACTCACCCGTCGACAAGCATCAGATGACCGACCCAGGAGCCCCAGGTCACACGGCACCATGCACCAAGGCAACTCGACGGAGATCACGGACTACCAGGTATTCCAGTTGCCCCATCCCAGCACAGAGAAAATTTATATAGAGGTACAGATAGAGGGAGCCCCATGCCGCATGGAGCTGGACACGGGTTCAACTCTATCCATAATCTCGGCCCGAACATTAAGGGAACTGTGCCCTAATGGGGGTCCCAAACTAAGGCCGGCCCCATTCACCCTCCGGGACTTCCAGAAACGTAAGGTCCCTACAATGGGGGTGGGGACCTTCAGGGTGCAATATCGAGGGCGAAAGCAACAATTGGACTTGCTGGTAGTTAAGGGCCCCTACGTTAGCTTACTGGGACTGGCATGGTTTGGACCTCTGGGGCTAGCCGTTACCGGGGTGAACCGCACTAGCTTACAAGTGGACGTGGACGCCATATGCAAAGAGTTTCCAGGGGTTTTCGATGGGGCATTGGGACGATATACAGGACCCCCCATTGCCCTACAGCTAGACCCCGCTGTACGACCCATCAGGCACAAGGCCCGCCGGGTCCCGTTCGCCCTGAAACCCCGCATAGACGAGGAATTGGACCGGCTCGTGGAGCAAGGAGTGCTGGAGCCGGTGCCCAACGCCCCCTGGGAAACTCCAATTGTCACACCCGTCAAGCCTAACGGTTTGGTCCGCATCTGTGCAGACTACAAATGCACCATAAACAAGGCTCTCACGGCCCATGCATACCCAGTGCCAGTGGTCAGCCATGTCCTCGCCACCCTGGCTGGGTCAAAAATCTTTGGCAAACTGGACTTGGCCCAAGCGTATCAACAGTTGCCTGTGGACGAAGCCACAGCAGAGGCTCAGACGATTGTGACGCACAGAGGGGCATTCAGAGTAAAGCGGCTGCAATTTGGCGTTAGCGTGGCACCAGGCATATTCCAGAATCTAATGGACTCTCTCCTTAAAGGGATCCCTGGCGTCACCCCCTTCTTCGATGATGTACTGATCGCCGGGCCCACACCAGAGGAATTTGAGGACCGCCTCCGCTCCGTCCTGCACCGTTTCCAGACGGCGGGCCTCAAGGTGAAGCGGGAAAAGTGTTTACTGGGAGTGCCGCAGGTGGACTTTCTGGGATTTAAGGTGGACGCAGAAGGGGTCCATCCAACCGGTGACAAGGTACGGGCCATTTGTGAGGCCCCAGCGCCCAAGAGCAAGCCCGAACTTCAGTCATTCTTGGGACTATTGAACTTTTACCATGCCTTCCTTCCCCATAAGGCAGCGGTAGCGGAGCCCCTACACAGACTCCTAGATAAAAGGGCCCCTTGGGTGTGGGGCCAGCGACAGAGGGCCGCATTCCAGGCAGTCAAGGACTTGCTCGTCTCGAACTCGGTCTTGGCACACTTCGACGAGAGGCTGCCAGTGGTGCTGGCATGCGACGCCTCTCCCTATGGCATCGGCGCTGTCCTGGGACACCAACTCCCGGATGGAAGAGAGGTGCCGGTGGCATACTTCTCCCAGACGCTTGCTGCAGCCGAACGAAACTACTCACAGATTGACAAGGAGGGTCTGGCAATCGTGAAGGGCGAAAAAAAATTCCATGATTTCTTGTACGGGCGGCCCTTTACCATAGTGACTGACCACAAGCCGTTGCTTGGCCTGTTTGCCCCCGAGAAGCAGACCCCCCAAGTGTTGTCTCCACGTGTCCTCAGGTGGTCAATTTTCCTTGCCGGCTACCAGTATGCACTAATCCACCGCCCTGGGAAGGCGATGGGCCACGCAGACGCCCTCAGCAGGCTACCACTACCAGAAACAGGCCCCGACCCAGCGCCTGCGCAAGAGGTTATGACCCTGGAGCTGCTTCCCGACCGACCCATTCAGGCACAAGAAGTTGCGCACCATTCCACAAAAGATAGGGTCATCTCCCGGGTCCTGGACTGGGTGTGGCGAGGATAGCCCAGCAGCAGCCCCGGGCCAGAATTCGCTGGCTACACAAACCGCAAACATGAACTGTCGGCCCACAAGGGGTGCCTGTTATGGGGAAGCAGGGTTGTTGTTCCCCAGCCCCTCCGCAAAAGGGTCCTCACAGCCCTACACGAGACACACCCAGGGGTAGTGAGGATGAAGGCCCTTGCCAGGAGTTATGTGTGGTGGCCGGGGATTGACAGAGAGATAGAGGCCTGGGTCCAACACTGCCAGACCTGCCAAGAATCCCGCCCGGATCCCCCAAGGGCCCCAGTCCAGCCCTGGGAGTCCGCCCGACATCCATGGTCACGCTTGCACGTGGACTTCGCTGGCCCCTTCCAGGGAAAAACATTCTTCATAGTGGTGGATTCCTACACCAAATGGCTGGAGGTCGCACTGGTACCGTCCACTTCTACGGCGGCAGCCATCCGGGTACTACGTAAGCTTTTTGCAACCCACGGGCTCCCTGACACCCTCGTCTCGGACAATGGAACCGCATTCACGTCAGAGGAGTTCCAGATCTTCACAGCGCAGAACGCCATCCGCCACATCCGCTCAGCACCATTCCACCCGGCCACCAATGGCCAAGCGGAGCGCATGGTGCGGACCACTAAGGACAGCCTCCGCCGCATGACACAAGGGGACTGGGAATACCGCCTTGCCGCATTTCTTCTAGCACAGCACAGCACCCCAAGCACAACGACGGGCCGGAGCCCAGCTGAACTACTAATGGGCCGGCGCCTTGCAACTAGACTGGACCGAATTCACCCCGACAGAGCTCAGGATGAGGTAGTGGTGGGGAAAGGCAGGAACCCCCGGACATTTGTGGCCCAGGACGCAGTGTACGCAAAGAATTTTGGGGCAGGCCCAGCATGGGTACCCGCCACAGTCACCAAGGTGACCGGTCCCGTGTCGTACGAGGTACTAACGGAAGGGGGGCAATGTTGGCGCCGCCACTGCGACCAGCTACGGCGACGATTCCCAGGAGGAACCCGGGAGGAGAGCGGGACAGAGGGGTCCCAAGGGGACAGCAGGGCAGTGAGGCCTGTAGAGCGAGAGGGGTGGACAGGGGAAGCAGAAGCAGTAGGCACAGAGGGGCGCCCCGAGGCTGGAAGGACACCGGAACCAGAGCCACAACCTAGTGGTTCAGTGGCGCCAGACCAGACAGCCCCGGCACAGCCAGCAGCCTCGGAACACGAGCCAGAACCAGAACCCCTGACCAAGGAACACCCCAGGCCACAACGCACACGGAGGCGGCCAGCAGACCTTGGGGACTACGAATGCAACTTCCCGGGCAGGACTGGAACTTAGAGGGGAGGGGTGTTATGTACTGAGCTGAATCCTAGAACAATAGGATTCAGAATCAGCGGGAGCTACCCAATCCAACTCCAGGTGGAAGTGAATCCGCAACCTGATTGGCCTGCTGGAGCAGCCAATCAGGCGGCTGGCAGAAGTGAATCTGCTACCTGATTGGCCTGTAGGAGCAGCCAATCAGGCTGCAGGCAGAAGTCAATCCACAATATAATTGGCCCACAGGTGTAGCCCTGAAGTAGCCAATCACGCAAGGCCCATTGTGTAAATAATGTATATAAGCAGATGGTTTTGGGAAAAGAGCCATTCTTCTTCTCCTCTTCTCCTTGATGACTATGAGCTGAATAAAGAGCATGAAATTCATTCTCGACTCCGAGTACATTTCAGAGTCAGACACGACTAAACAACTAAACAACAACAACATATCCTGCTATTTCTAGCAGTGCCCCCTTCCCCAGAAATGTATGTGCAAATGCATTGGTGAGAAATATCCTCATATTGGGGGTGGGGGGAAGAAAATTGCATTCAAAATTGCAAAAGGTTGCAAAAGCAGCAAACTTGCAAGTGAATTCTTCCGGGTTTCACCGCTTGTGAATGCACAGAAACACTCTATTGCGCTGTGTGGGCACGCAGAAGAAGCGCCTCTGGTTATGGATTTTTTGGGGTGTCCACAGACCCCTGAAACGAATTAAATTTGTAATCAGGGGGTCCACTGTACCACTCTATAACCATTCTAGCTCTCCTTGTTCTGGACCCCATGACCGACTCTGGGGTTGCGCGCTCATCTCGCATTATTGGCCGAGGGAGCCGGCGTATAGCTTCCAGGTCATGTGGCCAGTATGACAAAGCCGCTTCTGGCAAACCAGAGCAGCACATGGAAACGCCGTTTACCTTCCCGCTGTAGCGGTTCCTATTTATCTACTTGCATTTTGAGGTGCTTTCGAACTGCTAGGTTGGCAGGAGCTGGGACCAAGCAACGGGAGCTCACCCCGTCACAGGGATTCGAACCGCCGACCTTCTGATCAGCAAGCCCTAGGCTCAGTGGTTTAACCACAACGCCACCTGGGTCCCTGCCTTGTTCTGGTATCCCATCTATATATATAAAAATGTAGAGGGTGCATGTTTGTTCCAACGAACCTTTCTCCACAACCGCTTACCCGATCGTCCTCAAATTTGCCAACAACATCGGGAGCACATGTGAGAGTGTCTCTATCCACTTACATTGTCCATACACACACCTAGGACAGGTAGAAACCTGGATTTGTATACAAAAAATTGCCCCCTCCAGTGGACATCCAACAAACAACATCCAACATACACCCAATCCCGCCTACTCCCCATCCACCCCACCAAACAAAATCAAACATACACCCAAAATCCCGCCCACTGGCAAAATAACAGCCACTCTCCATCCACCCCACCACCCCGGGACACAGGCCACCCCGGAGAACAGACCTCTGCCAAGGACCAGGCCGCCCCAACAGTAGCCCGCTCCCCAAGGACCCCCTCCCGCCACAGAGGTACCTATCCCAGAGATCCCCCCACTCCCCAGAGATCCCCTCATAGGTCTCGACCTTCACCATCCTACCCAATCCACAATCCGTGCCCTCCGCTCATATCTTGCCCGATCCACGATTACCGCCCTCTGCGGAGATCTCCCCACCGACACGAAACAGCCCAGTGGGGCCTACAGGGGAGTCTGAAGGGGGACTCTGAGGGCCCATTTCACAGACTAAGCCACAGCAACGCGTGGCGGGGTCAGCTAGTCTATGATATATCTTAACTCAGGTGTAGGCAACCTAAGGCCCAGGGGCCGGATGCGGCCCAATCGCCTTCTCAATCTGGCCCATGGACGGTCCAGGAATCAGCGTGTTTTTACATGAGTAGAATGTGTCCTTTTATTTAGAATGCATCTCTGGGTTATTTGTGGAGCATGCCTGGTGTTTTTACATGAGTAGAATGTGTGCTTTTATTTAAAATGCATCTCTGGGTTATTTGTGGGGCATAGGAATTCGTTCATTTTTATTTTTATTTTCAAAATATAGTCTGGCCCCCCACATGGTCTGAGGGACAGTGGACCAGCCCACAGGTGAAAAAGGTTGCTGACCCCTGTCTTAACTGATTTGCTATATAATATAACTTTATGTTGGGGAGACACAGTCCACTGGTTTTCTGGGGTTTATACCATCTTCTTTTTATTAATTCTGGGTTTTGTATCCCCATAAAAAAATTATTGATCATAGCAACATTTCTACAATCCCTTTCCAGCCCAGGGGCTTCTCTGTGTTGTGGGTAGTGTGGCTGTGTGTCCCTCTTTAGAGTGGACAAAATAAAAAAATTCCTTCAGTAGCACCTTAAAGACCAACTAAGTTTTTATTTTGGTATGAGCTTTCGTGTGCATGCACACTTCCTCAGATACACTTGAAACAGAAGTCAGTCCCTTATGTATATACAGAGGGTGGGTGTGGGTGGGTGGGAATGGGTGATGGGCTGCAGTCGTTAACAGCCATCTACAGGTTTACCACTCCCATCAGCCCATCACCCATTCCCACCCACCCCACCACCCTCTGTATATACATAAGGGTCTGACTCTTCTGTTTCAAGTGTATCTGAAGAAGTGTGCATGCACACGAAAGCTCATACCAAAATAAAAACTTAGTTGGTCTTTAAGGTGCTACTGAAGGAATTTTTTATTTTGCTTCGACTCAGACCAACACGGCTACCTACCTGTATGGACAGTCGTCTATTGTGGTGGCTCCCAAACTTTCCCAGGCTACTTCCCCCTTGGGGAGATAACAACACATTAAAAATCCAAAGCAGCGGCAATTGATTGCACTCTTCCTCAAAATCCATTTAGTTTAATTAACTCAATGAGATGGATGAACTTGATTCAGCGATACCAGTTTTTCAATCTCCGATAGCCATTCATTGACACCTCCAGCGCTCCCTTGTAGCCCCCTTGAGTCTTAGCACCCACCTTGGTTTTGGAACGCTTTGGTTTGGAACGGACTTCCGGAATGGATTAAGTTTGAGAACCAAGGTACTACTGTATACATATAAATTGCCGGAGGGTCATTACTTCTTTTTGGGTCTTGCTTGGCTGGCAGAGATCATTACATGTGGTTTGCCACAGCTGGACACTCCTGGAAAAATTGTCGCAGGGGGATGTAGGGAGAGAAAACGTTCCCGATCGTCTCTTCTTCTTCCTCTGCAGAGCTGCTCACTCCTTCTGGGGCCCAGACGCCAGCCAATTCCTCCTGCCGCTACAACGGCACGGCCTACCGGCATGGAGACATCTTCACCCACAACGAGCTCTTCCCTTCCAGGCAGTCAAATCAATGCACCCAGTGCAGTTGCTCGGTAAGTGGCTTCGGAGGGCCGTTCCGGTCGCCTCGCCTCAAAACGGACATTGAGGAGTTGGGGAAGGTTCAGAAGAGGGCAACCCAAATGATCAAATCTCGCTGAATAGAATAAAGCGAGGGGCAACCTCTGCATGACCCGAGCATGTATCAAAATGGAGGAGCTGCAGTATATGACAACAGGCCTGGGGGAAACGAAAGAAAGTATTTGCTTAGCACACACTTAACATCAGGGTAGGGGCCTGGTGGGGAGGCCACCATACCTATATAATAAATACTATATAATAAATTATTATAATATCATTATTATTAATATAATAAGTCAGGTTGAATCCTGACAAGACAGAAGTACTGTTTTGGGGGGACAGGAGGCGGTCAGGTGT
The DNA here is from genome assembly GCF_963506605.1 of Zootoca vivipara. Classification (NCBI taxonomy): domain Eukaryota; kingdom Metazoa; phylum Chordata; class Lepidosauria; order Squamata; family Lacertidae; genus Zootoca; species Zootoca vivipara. The sequence continues at coordinate 97,585,356 of NC_083279.1, forward strand.
GAAGGACTCCCTGGTCCTGAATGGAGTAACTGTGCCCCTGAAGGACCAGGTGTGCAGCCCGGGAGCCATTTTGGACCCCGAGCTGTCCATGGAGGCACAGGTTAATTCTGTGTCCAGGGCGGCTATCTACCAGCTCCATCTGGTACGCAGGCTGAGACCCTACCTGCCCACAGACTATCTCGCCAGAGTGGTGCATGCTCTGGTTATCTCCCGCTTGGACTACTGCAATGCGCTCTACGTGGGGCTACCTTTGAAGGTGACCCGGAAACTGCAATTAATCCAGAATGCGGCAGCTAGACTAGTGGCTGGGAGCAGCCGCCGAGACCACATAACACCGGTCCTGAGAGATCTACACTGGACTGGCTCCCAGTACGTTTCTGAGCACAATTCAAAGTGTTGGTACTGACCTTTAAAGCCCTAAACGGCCTCGGTCCTGTATACCTGAAGGAGCATCTCCACCCCCATCGTTCTGCCCGGACACTGAGGTCCAGCTCCGAGGGCCTTCTGGCGGTTCCCTCATTGCGAGAAGTGAGGTTACAGGGAACCAGACAGAGGGCCTCTCGGTAGTGGCACCCGCCCTGTGGAATGCCCTCCCAGCAGATGTCAAGGCAATAAGCAGCTATTTTACTTTTAGAAGACAACTGAAGGCTGTCTTCCTGTTTAGGGAAGTTTTTAATGTTTGATGCTGTACTGTTTATAACATTCGGTTGGAAGCTGCCCAGAGTGGCTGGGGAAACCCAGCCAGATGGGCGGGGTATAAATAATATATTATTATTATTATTATGGCAGGAGTGTGCAGGCAGGGGCCTTTTCAATCAGAAGCTAGACACCCAAGCTCTAGGGAAACGGATGGTTAGACTACTGCAATGTGATGTAGCTGGGCCTGCCCTTGAAGACAGTTTGGAAATGCTAGCTAGCTCAAAACACATCTGGTGGGGAGAGACTGCTACTGACAAAGTGTCTGGATTTCTTGTATTTTTCTCAGGAAGGCCACATTTACTGTGGCCTGGTGACCTGCCCAGAGGTGCTGTGTGCCTCTCCCGAAACGATGCCAGGCTCCTGTTGCCAAGTCTGCAGAGGTAATAGAAGAACCATGATCCTCGCTGCATCCTTTGCTCCCACACCATGGACCTGTGGCAGGATGGGAAACGCAGCCAGAGATCTTGTCTGCCGCCAAACACTGCCCTTTGTTAACATTTCCTGGGCTGCCCTGTGCAGGAATTGGTTGTTTTTTCTAGCGCCATCTCAAGCTCCTTTGCCCTCCTCCTGGAGGAAGATTATTTTTCCTCTACTCAGGAGAAACTGGAGCTTTTTTGCTGCCTGAGGCAGAACTTTAGGGCAGCAGGCTAATTTGGGGGCTGCAGGGCAGACCATGTGGCAGCCATTCCTAGCTCCATTCCAACACCACCCGAATTTACCGCCTGAGGCAGCTGCCTCGCTCTGCCTCATGGAAGGACCGGCCCTGCCTCTCCCCATCCCATCTGAACTCCTTGCATTTGGTTATACAGTGGTACCTCTACTTACAAATGACTCTAATTACGAATGTTTCTACTTACGAACGGAGCTTCGTCCGCCATCTTGGATGTGATTTAGGCAGGATTTTTTTCTACTTACGAATTTTCAGATAGGGTTGCTTCTACTTACGAATTCTTTCTCCCAATGTATTCCTATGGGATTCGACTTACAATTTTTTTCGACTTACGAATGTGCGTTCGGAACGCATTAAATTCCTAAGTAGAGGTACCACTGTATAGGGTGGTGGAGGTAGAGATTCTATGGCAGGGGTCAGCAAACCTTTTCAGCAGGGGGCCGGTCTGCTGTCCCTCAGACCTTGTGGGGTGCCGGACTATATTTTGAAGGGAACAAATTCCTATCCACCACAAATAACCCAGAGATGCGTTTTAAATAAAAGGGCACATTCTACTTATGTAAAAACACGCTGATTCCCGGACTGTCCGCGGGCCGGATTTAGAAGGCGATTGGGCTGCATCTGGCCCCCGAGCTTTAGTTTGCCTACCCATGTTCTATGGTTTCTTCAAGTTCTGTCTCTTAATAAATTCCTTTCTCCCTTTGTTTGATATAGTGAATAGTTACTTCCTCTGGAGTGAAGGGCAATAGGGTGTGATGAGGGAGGCAGCCCCAGAGTCGGGGTGTGTGTGGTGGACTTTGTTTCACCTCGGGGTGCTCCTGTTAAGCCCAGAGATCCCAGAAATTTGCTGCCCTGACAAATGATTTGAAAGTTAACTTTCGACCGGGTTAACTCTATGCACGCGTACCGTTAAAATTTGAACCGCAGCCATCGCTTCTTAAAGAACTACATGTAAAATGTTTCAAACGAAAACATTCATTTGCTATCTGTCAGAGGGTCGTCGTGGCTACTCTAGAGTAACTCCGCTTGAGTCCAGTTTGTCTTTAAAGACTTGTATTGTGCAAAGTATCTACAGTGCAGAGACAGCTTAAAACATGACCTCTAATTCCGAATCAGAATCCGGCAATGGCGTACGTCTGTTCCCACGCCAGCAAAGTAGTCGGGGCACCCCAAAACGCCTCCCCCTTGACCTGCGTCGCGGTGCTCTCCTTAACTCTTGCGCCGAAAGGAGCGATGCCCTCTCAGCCTCCTCCCTTTCAGGGCAGTGGAAGGGCTCTCCAGCATCCTTGAGCCCTTGCCGGCACCTCTCCTCCCCTGGGCTTTCCCATCATTCCGCAAGCTGGCTTCTCTCTCCCTCCGAGTCTCTCTCCTCCCCCATGGCTGCTTCAGACCCACTGCTGCTCCCTGTGCTTGGCGAGGTGGATGTTAAGATGATGGGGGCTGGCTCCCTGTAGGGAGTCACCCTTACACTATCTTTCAAACAAAGACAAGAAAGAAAACTCGAGCAATTTAAAAAGGACCACAAAAGTGCTTCCAGGCCAATAAGTGAAAAATGGGCACATGATGTCACAGGCACCAGCCAGTCCATGCTGTGCTCAGCGGCCATCTCCTTAAAGCTGCAGATCCCGTTTTTCACTTTACTTGATCCTGGAGAGAAAATGGTTCATCTGGACAAAATATAGTGAGTGTGTTACAAAGGGGTGCTGCCACTCTAATGTTTCGGTCAGGTTAGGAATCTGAATGAATAAACAGGACAGGGTAAATTTCCTTGATGGACCAAGGTATATGCTTTCTATGTGAAGCTCCCACCTAGAACTATGCTCTTTCTTTTCTCTCTGCAGATAATTCCTTTGAGAGGTTGATAGAAGAGCCCCAATTAAACAGAGGCGTCGTAAGTAAAGCTTTCAGTTTTTGTTTCTTTAAAATACACAATTAATTTAGAGGTATGTACTTTGGCGTTCAACATCGCTCACTAGCAGGTCGTCTCACGTGCAATAAACATTACAGGTTCTCAGAATTTGTCGCAGTAAAAGGTGACATAGAGAAAGTAGATAGAGAAGGTTTATTTAAAACAACAACAACATAGATTTATAGTTTTTATCTATATATCTATATAACCGACCATGTTTGCGTGTCTCCACTTTTCACTGAAACCGCTTGACCGATTGCGTTGAAATTTTGACACAACATCACATGCGAATACGTGAAGGATCTTATACAGTTTGCTTAGACAGATGTCACACCTGAGGCAGATAAAAGCCAATTTTAAGGAACTCAACATAGCGCCATCTACTGGCCAATGACCATAATACATGACTCGGACAGTTCCAAGGGTGGGGGCCAAGGTATGGAGATACAGGGGGAGGGGCCAACACTCCCCGGGGACAACCCTAACCCTACCATCCTCCACCGGGGTACGGGGGCCCTGACTGGGCCACAGCAACGCGTGGCCGGGTCCCACTAGTAGATTCATAGAATTATAGAGCTGGAAAGGGACCCATCTAGTCCCTACAATGCATAACATTGGAATTGAAGTTGCATGTTGGGAGATTCAGGGCAGATAAAAGAAAGGACTTCTTCGCACAGCGCACAGTTAAACTGTGGAACTCCCTGCTACATGAGGCAGCGATGGCCACCAACCTGGATGGCTTTAAAAGAGGCTTAGACTAATTCACAGAGGAGGAGAGGGCTGTCGAGGGCTACAAGCTATGCTGGCTCTGCTCTGTCTCCACAGTTGGAGCCAGCAGTGTTTCTGAACCCCAGTTACTGGAAACCACAGGAGGGGAGAGTTGCTCTTGTGTTCAAATCCCGCTTGCGGGTTTCCTGCAGGCACATGGCTGGCCACTGTGAGAACAGGATACTGGACTAGATGGGCCATTGGTCTGCTCCAGGAAGTTCTGCTTAGGTTCTTATTCAACTGAATAAGTGCCGTCCCATTTATTTATTTATTTTTAATTGCAAACGTAAGAGAAAGAAAGAAAGAACTTTGGCCCACTTCCACAACGATCCATTAATCCCAATCTAAATATATATATCGGTACTGTATAGGCAGCCCATATATCAGAAATAGTTATCCAAATGAGATTGATGATTGGAAGGTATACAGCGGTACCTTCGTTCTCAAACTTAATCCGTTCCGGAAGCCCGTTCCAAAACCAAAAGCGTTCCAAAACCAAGGCGTGCTTTCCCATAGAAAGGAATGCAAAATGGATTGCTCCGTTCCAGACGTTTAAAAACAACCCCTAAAACAGCAATTTAACATGAATTTTATTATCTAACGAGACCATCGATCCATAAAATGAAAGCAATAAACAATGTACTGCAGTCACACAATCAATCAATCAATCCATAGCTGAACTGGGTTCCACACAGTCACAAAAAAAGAAAGAAAAAGAGCCATAAAAACGCAAAATAAATAGCAAAAACGGACAGAGCTCAGCGTAACACTCAAAACGGAAGTGTGGCACTCAAAACGGAGCACGTTCGGCTTCCGAAAGAAGTTCACAAACCAGGACACTTCCTTCCGGGTTTGCAGTGTTTAGCTTCCAAGTTGTTCGAGTACCAAGGCATTTGAGAACCAAGGTACCACTGTACTTTCACATGTAGAAAGGTCAGTGAGATCTTCAGACCACTGAGTGACGGGTGGTGGGTCTTTATCCTCCCAACCTTGAAATCTCTTTGCCTCTGTAAGGGCTCTCAGAATCCGCTTTCATTGCCCACCTGTTAGTCCCCACATCTCGGGAACTTTAAATTTAAGGGGCCTTTAACTGAATGAGACTAGAATCAGAGTTGGCAGGGATCCCCGGAGGGTCATCCAGTCTGACCCCCTGCAATGAGATTGCCTGCTGAATTGACTGGGGATCTCGCCATGTTGTCTGGCTCTGCAGAGGCACCCCCGTTACCACTGTGCGGTGGGCGCCGGGAGCAGAGGATCTGCCGGAGCAGCTGATCCCCCAACGGGCGCCTCGCTGGAGCTCATCCCCAAGAACATAAAGAAGAAAGTGGGAAGCGGAGGCACAACGGTCAGAATTATTCTGAAGGAGCAGAACAAAAAAGGTAACGTCAATTCAGGTGAACACTGCAATGCGCTCTAGGAGGGGCTTCTTCCCTTGCGCCTGAAGCTGTCATGCTGCTCTCCTGTAGCCGCTTGGTTGTCTTAATGACATTTTGCTCTCTGTTGGCTCTCAGCCAGCAGTACGCGAGTTCAGTCTCCCTATGAGAATGAACTCAGTTTCTTTACGTAGACACTAAGTAAAAAGCCTGCCTTTCAGGGATCAAATCGTGAACTGAAATGTGAGTAAACATTTTGTTACTTTACTCAGAAAGACTCTCTTGTCTTTATTCTTTTAGGAGGGATCAAAGGGGACACCAGGAAATAATCTTAACTAAGAGATTCAAATGAATCTGCAAACTAGCTTCCAGCTATATTGAGGGGAATCTGCTCTGTTATATCACTCACTAGCGTGAGAGAAGGAATACATCATTTCCTACTATCCTTAAGGACGCGGGTGGCGCTGTGGTCTAAACCCCTGAGCCTCTTGGGCTTGCCGATCGGAAGGTTGGCGATTCGAATCCCCACAACGGAGTGAGCTCCCGTTGCTCTGTCCCAGCTCCTGCCAACCTAGCAGTTCGAAAGCATGTCAAAGTGCAAGTAGATAAATAGGTACCGCTCCGGAGGGAAAGTAAACACTGTTTCTATGCGCTCTAGTTTCTGTCGCGGTATCCCATTGCACCAGAAGTGGTTTAGTCCTGCTGGCCACATCACTGGCGTAGGAAGCCGCTCAGGCACCCGGAGCGGCAAACATGACGCGCACCCGGGGCTGAGGCATTGCTACGTACGACGTATGCGTTGTTACGTACTTGCATGCGTCGCTATGTAGCGATGCTGCACATGCGCGCTATGTAGCAGGGTGCCGGCGCTGCCCCCTCCGCTCCCCCTTTGCTACACCCCTGGGCCACATGACCCAGAAAGCTATCTGTAGACAAATGCCGACTCCCTTGGGCTGAAAGCAAGATGAGCGCCGCAACCCCATAGTTGCCTTTGACTGGACTTAACCGTCCAGGGGTCCTTTACCTTTACCTTTTGTTGTTTAGTCGTTTAGTCGTGTCCAACTCTTTGTGACCCCATGGACCATAGCACGCCAGGCACTCCTGTCTTCCACTGCCTCCCGCAGTTTGCTCAGACTCATGTTCGTAGCTTCGAGAACACTTCTCCTTGTGCCCTCCATCTTTCCCAACATCAGGGTCTTTTCCAGGGAGTCTTCTCTTCTCATGAGGTGGCCAAAGTTTTGGAGCCTCAGCTTCAGGATCTGTCCTTCCAGTGAGCACTCAGGGCTGATTTCCTTCGGAATGGATCGGTTTGATCTTCTCGCAGTCCATGGGACTCTCAAGAGTCTCCTCCAGCACCTTTACCTTTTACCTTCCTGCTATCCTTAACTTTCCCACCCATCTCAAATGGCTTGAACATGAACTGCACTCTTTATTTTTTTGTATTTTCACCCGTGGTCTTCTCTCTCTCTCTCTCTCTCTCTCTCTCTCCAGCTTGTGTGTACAACGGGAAGACCTACTCGCACGGAGAAGTGTGGCACCCAACGATCCGCCACTTTGTGCTCCTGCCCTGCATCCTGTGCACCTGCAAAGACGGGAGCCAGGATTGCCGGAAGATCACATGCCCCAAGGAGTACCCCTGCGAGGAACCTGAAAACGTGGAAGGGAAATGCTGTAAAGTCTGCCCAGGTAATAAACAAACACACTGACTGCATTTCGTGCTTGTGTGTATTACCCCTTTGCTGTATAGGACTGGGGGGGGCAGATGCATTGCAGGGGGTTGGACTAGATGACCCTCAGGGGTCCCTTCCAACTCTAAAATTCTAGGCTAGATAGATAAAACTTTATTCACATTAACGAATGGCCATAGCAACAATAAAGCATCCTTACACGACCCTATGAGCGAGAGAAAGGACAAGCTGAAATTTTGGAAAGACTAGAAACACTAAGAAACAAATTTCACAGGCTTCCCTGGCGGATGAACTTTGGGACATGTTGCTTGTATGCGGAGCATGACTCGCTGTCAGCGCTGCCCCCTCTGAATTAAACGCCACTTATTTATAGCTCTGCCCCAGCAAGAAAAGCTCAAGGAAGAGGCCATGGGCGGCTGGGGCGCCCAAGAACCTCGACTAGACACAATAAACCCAAACTTAATTTATTAATTACTCCAGAAGCAAAAACAGAACGTTACCAGTGGCAGGTGAAGGAAACACCCCGAGGGCCAGACTACGTCTCTCCGTGAGCCCTTTGGCAGGCCAAAGATAAACATGGCAGGCGGCTGGAAAACAGGAACGATGCAGGGGAGAGCGGGAAGAGTGTAAATGAGACCTCGGCGTAGGTGCGCAAGGGAGCCAGCAGGGTGTCACTCATTTGGGTCCTGGAACTGGGGCTATGCCATGACTCAAGGCTTTGGGCTGCATCAATCTAGTGTGCTCATTCCATCGGGCAGATGGTGGAACAAGCTGGAGCAGGCATCCCCAAACTTCAGCCCTCCAGATGTTTTGGACTACAATTCCCATCTTCCCTGACCACTGGTCCTGCTAGCTAGGGATCATGGGAGTTGTAGGCCAAAACATCTGGAGGGCCGCAGTTTGGGGATGCCTGAGCTGGAGCATCAACAAGACAGAAGTTTAGCATTTATTATTATTATTATTATTAATTATTTATACCCCGTCCATCTGGCTGGGTTTCCCCCGCCACTCTGGGCGGCTTCCAACAAATACAAAAATACATTAAAATATCACAGATTAAAAACTTCCTTTAGGTGTTTTCTGAATGTCAGGTAGTTGTTTATCTCCTTGACCTCCGATAGAAGGGCGTTCCACAGGGCGGGCGCCACTACCAAGAAGGCCCTCTGCCTGGTTCCCTGTAGCTTTGCTTCTCGCAGTGAGGGAACCGCCAGAAGGCCCTTGGCGCTGGATCTCAATGTCCGGGCTGAATGATGGGGGTGGAGACGCTCCTTCAGGTATACAGGACCAAGGCTGTTTAGGGCTTTAAAGGTCAGTACCAACACTTTGAACTGTGCTCGGAAACGTACTGGGAGCCAATGTAGACCTCTCAGGTTATGTGGTCGCGGCGGCCACTCCCAGTCACTAGTCTAGCTGCCGCATTCTGGATTAATTGCAGTTTCCGGGTCACCTTCAAAGGTAGCCCCACGTAGAGCGCATGGCAGTAGTCCAAGCGGGAGATAACCAGAGCATACACCACTCTGGCGAGACAGTCCGCGGGCAGGTAGGGTCTCAGCCTGCGTACCAGATGGAGCTGATAGACAGCTGCCCTGGACACAGAATTGACCTGTGCCTCCATGGACAGCTGTGAGTCCAAAATGACTCCCAGGCTGCGCACCTGGTCCTTCAGGGGCACAGTTACCCCATTCAGGACCAGGGAATCCTCCACACCTGCCCTACACAGCCCTACACAGCAGCCAACAACCAGGTGTCCTCGTTTGGAAGCCTGTATACAGGAAAAGGAAAGAAGAGATGGGGAGGAGATAGGATAGCTCTCGTAAAAAATCTGAAGGGCTGTCGCTTGGAAGCAGTGACAGAGCGGTCCTTGCTGGCACCCAGGGCAGCTGTGCCAAGGTATGTGCCGTACGCCGTGGGGGCAGAGCGCACAGCTAGAGCGCCCCTTGCCCCCTGCCCAGCCCCACAGCGGGTAGCCTGGCCAGCCAACGCAGCCCTGCTGTGAGGGGTGCATTCACGGTGCCCTGCAAGCCTAGCATGGCACAGAGCCCAGCTGGAGGGTGGGTGAGGAGGACGCAACAGGGCAGGGTGCGACACTTGCCGGGCAGTGCGATCTGTTGCTTGCTTCTCACGGTACCCTCCAGCTGGCATCATGAGAAAAGCACCCCCCCCCAAAAAAACTGCACTGGGGCGGCCCCCAGCCCCCCCAACACACTACGCCCCTGCATGGAAGATGGAGAACGCTTGTTTTCTCCTGCTCTGGAGGGTAGGACTCGAACCCATGGCTTCAAGTTACAAGAAAAGAGATTCCGACTCAACATCAAGAAGAACTTTCGGGCAGTCAGAGCTGTCCGACAGTGGAATGGGCTACGGCCCTCAAAAGGTTGGCCGGGATGGAATGCGGCCCCCCGAGCTCAAAAAAGTTTCTGGGTAGCCTCTGAGGTTGAACTCGCCTGGGTTGTTTGGAAGGTCCTAACCCTTTTTCGTGTACTTTCAGAGGACAAAGAGACGCCCACCGAAAGCGGGGTCGATACCACCAGATGCCAAGTGTCCGTCTACACGTTCGTTCCGTCCTCCACCTCAGAGAACCCCAAAGAGAACTTGAGGAAGATTGCGATTGAGCGGGAATCCTCGGAAGACGTCGAGATCTACATCTGGAAGCTGGTGAAAGGTGAGGACCGCTTTCGAACCTGCAACGCTCTCACTTTTGTGCGTCTGGTTTTTGGCCTTGCTTGTAATGAGCATTATGAGTTTCATCTATTTATTTGGAGGACTTAAACACAGTCTTTCAACCAAAGCGTTCTCTCTTTTTTAAATAATATTTTTTATTAATTTTCCATTTAAACCTATATAATCACATCATTATTATCCACTTCACTTGTTTTGCTCTTTAGAGCCTATCGACTTCCTTCCCTCCCACCTATTGATTTCCCAATGTAACCTTTATATCACAGCATTTTATATATTTTCCAATTCTAATATAACCCATTACAAAATACCTCAAAATTTAAATAAATATAGAAAGGTTAAAAAATTCTCATTACAAGTCTTCGGATAACCCTGCTAGTGTTGTTAATTGCTTACAATGATATTTCAAATTTACTCCAGTCCTTTTGGAATACTTGATTGTACTGGTTTCGGATTTTTCCTGCCAGCTTCGCAGTTCCGCAAAGTCCATCATTTTCATCTGCCCCTCTCCTTTCATAGGTACTTCTTCTGGTTTCCATTTTTAGGCTAGAAGGGTTGTTGTTGCCACTGTTGTTGCGTACATATCTTTTTTGTGTACACGTCTTTTGTCCTTTTTTGTGTGTGTATCTCTTCACCCACTATACCCAGTAAAAAAGCTTCTGTTTATTTAACAAAAAGTATTTTTAAACATTTTCTTTAACTCATTATATATCCTTTCCCAGAAAGCCTTTACCTCTTTACAAGTCCTCTTTACATAGGGTAAAAAATACCTTCCTTTTCTTTACATTTCCAACACTCGTTAGATCTTGTCCTATAACATTTTAGCAAGTTTTGATGGTGTTAAATACCATCTATACATCATTTTCACCACATTTTCTTTAAGTGCACTGCATGCAGTAAAATTAATTACTGCATTAAATGCTTAGGTGCACTAATGTTTAGGTGGAAGATTCCACCTAAACATTAGGAAGAACTTCCTGACAGTAAGAGCTGTTCGGCAGTGGAATTTGCTACCAAGGAGTGTGGTGGAGTCTCCTTCTTTGGAGGTCTTTAAGCAGAGGCCTGGCGTGCTATGGTCCATGGGGTCACGAAGAGTCGGACACGACTAAACGACTAAACAACAACAACAAAGCAGAGGCTTGACAGGCATATGTCAAGAATGCTTTGATGGTGTTTCCTGCTCGGCAGGGGGTTGGACTGGATGGCCCTTGTGGTCTCTTCCAACTCTATGATTCTATGATTCTATTATTCTAATACCTTCAGTCCACAGCCTTCCCCAAGATTAGAACTGAATATTATATCCATATAATATTCAACCAAAGCATTCTTGATGTGAGCTCCCTGTAGATAGCTGCTTTTTCTCCAGCCAACAGGTGGGGGTCTCGCTGAATGTCCCCTTTACTATCCTGCAGGTAGATCATAGAATCATCATAAAATTGTAGAGCTGGAAGGTACACCAAGGGTAATAATAATAATAATAATAATAATAATAATAATAATAATAATAATAATAAATTTGTAACCCGCCCAACCAGCTGGGTTTCCCCAGCCACTCTGGGCGGCTTCCAACAAAGATTAAAATACATTAAAATGTCACACATTAAAAACCTTCCCTAAACAGGGCTGCCTTCAGATGTTTTCTAAATGTCAGGTAGTCGTTTATCTCTTTAAAATCTGATGGGAGGGCATTCCACAGGGTGGGCGCCACTACGGAGAAGGCCCTCTGCCTGGTTCCCTGTAGCTTTGCTTCTCGCAGGGAGGGAATTGCCAGAAGGCCCTCGGAGCTGGACCTCAGTGTCCGGGCTGGACAATGGGGGTGGAGACACTCCTTCAGGTCTACTGGACTGAGGCCGCTTAGGGCTTTCAAGGTCAGCACCAACACTTTGAATTGTGCTCGGAAACGTACTGGGAGCCAATGCAGGTCTTTCAAGACCGGTGTTATGTGGTCCCGGCGGCCGCTCCCACTCACCAGTCTAGCTGCCGCATTCTGGATTAGTTGTAGTTTCCGGGTCACCTTCAAAGGTAGTCCCACATAGAGCGCATTGTAGTAGTCCAAGCGGGAGATAACCAGAGCATGCACCACTCTGGCGGGACAGTCTGCGGGCAGGTTGGGTCTCAGCCTGTGTACCAGATGGAGCTGATAGACAGCTGCCCTGGATACAGAACTGACCTGCGCCTCCATGGACAGTTGTGAGTCCAAAATGACCCCCAGGCTGCACACCTGGTCCTTCAGGGTCTTTCACCCCCTGCAACCCCCTGCAATGCAGAAATCGCAGCCAAATGCTCCTTCTGTTGCTGATGAATGGGGTCACGCTGGTCTTCCCCACGCGGCAAGCATGGGGTGCGTTTCAATGGACAGGAGAGGATATATGAATTGCAACTAACCTCTCCAGGATTCCAAATGTGTAGGTGGAGTAGAGTTTCACAATCCCATCCTTGGCAGCAAAATTAAAAGCATAGGAATTAGGTTGCAAAGGCTTGTTTTGAGCAAGTCCAGCTATAATAATAATAATAATAATAATAATAATAATAATAATAATAATAATAATATATTATTTATACCCCGCCCATCTGGCTGGGTTTCCCCAGCCACTCTGGGGGCTTCCAACAGAAAAATAAAACACAGTGATCTATTAAACATTAAAAGCCTCCCTAAACAGGGCTGCCTTCAGATGTCTTCTAAAAGTCTGGTAGCTGTTTTTCTCTTTGACATCTGATGGGAAGGCATTCCACAGGGTGGGCGCCACTACCGAGAAGGCCCTGCAACTTGGCTTTTCGCAATGAGGGAACTTCTCTATGTTGAAGAAAACCCTTCGGGTACTAGAGAGGACCCACAAGTGGGTTAAACACCTGTTTGTCGCACCGTAAATGCAAATAAAAAAATCAATCCTGCACTGTAATGAATAGTAAAAAAGTAAATGAATAGTAAAAAAAAGTAATGAATTACATTAGAATTAATTGCACAACATTCTCAAGCTCACAAATCAGCAATAGAACTTTTTTTGTTGTTGTTCCATTTTACCGTATGTCTGTTTCAGCAGCAATATCATAAAAGCCCATTTTTGGTAAGGTTGCAAATTTAAGCTGCGCTTTAACTTTTCACGTTCGGAATTTGGGGGGGGGGAGAGTGTTAGGCCAATACGGTACTCAGTTTCTGGCCCCCGGCATGTGGCTGCATACACACCAAAGAATCTTAGCAAATGCCGTCTGCACCCGAACAAGCACTACGATTCCCAGCACCCAGAACAAACTACAATTCCCAGGATACTTTCATGCTTTAAAAAGTTGCTTTGCACCACCTCAGAGGCATGCTGCCCCCATCAAATTGGTGGCCTTGATCTCGTGCCTGGGTGGAGTTCTTTATTGTTAAGCATGGAGAGAGAGAGAGGTCAAGCTCTGACTTCAATGGAGGGAGAGGATAAAGTGAAGCTTCATCCAAGATTCCTCCTCGTCTTCTCTCAGGCTTGAGACTCCACAGTTTCTCTCTGGGATTTTGCTGAAGCAACCCGAGTCCAATCTCAAAGCCACTCGCAAGGAGGGGGTAATAAATACTTTCAGAGTAACAAATGCTTTCTGGACCGAGAGAGCAGGTCACCCAGTTCCATGTCATGTTTGACCAGTGATATCGCTTACAACCTGTTAGCAGTGGAGGCGCTATGTTTGGGGGGGGGGTTGCCGGTTGTATACGGCGTTCGTTGTGTGGTCTCTAGGCTGGAGGCCGGAGGAGAGGAGCCGCCCGAAAGGAGTGATGTGGAAGGAAAGTTTCTGGGCAGCGGAACAAGCCAAACGGCTATCAATTTCAGGTTTTCCCAATGAGTGGGCCCCAAAAAACCATGCGCAGAAGGTTGGCGTGTGAGAGGTTGTCCCAAAGTCGCTCGGTGAGCTTCAAGGCCGAGTCAGGATTTGAAACCCAGGACTCCACAATCCTGGCACTCTAACCCACTAGACCACACAGCCATCTTGGCTTGATGGGAGGTTGATGGAGCCCACCTCCCCACCCCGCCTGCCACATTGCGGTATAGTGGTTGGGCTAAGCGCAGGCATCCCCAAACTGCGGCCCTCCAGATGTTTTGGCCTACAACTACCATGATTTCTAGCTAAATATATAAAAGGATGTCATATAGAGGAGGGAGAAAGGTTGTTTTCTGCTGCTCCAGAGAAGCGGACACGGAGCAACGGATTCAAACTACAAGAAAGAAAATTCCACCTAAACATTAGGAAGAACTTCCTGACAGTAAGAGCTGTTCGGCAGTGGAATTTGCTGCCAAGGAGTGTGGTGGAGTGTGGTGTGGTGGAGTCTCCTTCTTTGGAGGTCTTTAAGCAGAGGCTTGACAGCCATCTGTCAGGAAAGGTTGTTTTCTGCTGCTCCAGAGCAGCGAACATGGAGCAATGGATTCAAGCTACAAGAAAGAAGATTCCACCTAAACATTAGGAAGAACTTCCTGACAGTAGGAGCTGTTCGGCAGTGGAATATGCTGCCAAGGAGTGTGGTGGAGTCTCCTTCTTTGGAGGTCTTTAAGCGGAGGCTTGACAGCCATCTGTCAGGAATGCTTTGATGGTGTTTCCTGCTTGGCAGGGGGTTGGACTGGATGGCCCTTGTGGTCCCTTCCGATTCTATGATTCCCTGGGTGGCCTTGGGGGCCTTCTCTCAGCCGGCCTACATCCGAGGCCTACATTGTTGTGGGGGTTAAATGAGGAGGGGGAGAACCATGTGCGCCACCTGGAGCTCCTTGGGTGGGGGGAGGTGGGGCACAAATGCAATTAAATAAATACAATTAAAGAATAATAATAATAAAGGTTAGGATCCCTTCCAACTCTGCAATTCTATGATTCTATTATCTATCCCTAGTTTCTCTCTTTTTCTTCCTCCCACACAAGCAGCCTAAATTTAAAATGTAAGAAGAGACCAGTGCCAGTTGTATTGTACACTGGTGATGCTATTCAACAGATTGGATGGGTAGGCTTGTTAAAGGGGCCCTAGATGGCTCCCCTTCCTCTGTTTTATCCACACAACAGCCCTGTGGGGTAGGCCAGGCAAACAGATAGCGAGACATGGAACACCCAAGGGAGAGTTCGTGACCAAGCGAGGACTTTCGAACCCTGGTCTTGCTTGCCTTATGCCTTAGCCCAGACACCCCCAGACTTCGGCCCTCCAGATGTTTTGGACTACAATTCCCATCGTCCCTGACCACTGGTCCTCTTCATAGAATCATAGAGTTGGAAGAGACCACAAGGGCCATCCAGTCCAACCCCCTGCCAAGCAGGAAACACCATCAAAGCAACCTTTCTCCCTCCTCTATATGGCATCATTTTATATATTTGAACATGGCTATCATAGAATCATAGAGTTGGAAGAGACCACAAGGGCCATCCAGTCCAACCCCCTGCCAAGCAGGAAACACCATCAAAGCAACCTTTCTCCCTCCTCTATATGGCATCATTTTATATATTTGAACATGGCTATCATAGAATCATAGAGTTGGAAGAGACCACAAGGGCCATCCAGTCCAACCCCCTGCCAAGCAGGAAACACCATCAAAGCAACCTTTCTCCCTCCTCTATATGGCATCATTTTATATATTTGAACATGGCTATCATGTCACCCCTTAACCTTCTCTTCTCCAGGCTCAACATACCCAGCTCCCTAAGCCGTTCCTCATAAGGCATTGTTTCCAGGCCTTTGACCATTTTTGACTTCATGGCCGAGTGAGGATTCAAACCCTGGCCTTCCGGGCTCTCGACCAACACTTTAACCCCCTATTATCGTCATCATCATCATCATCATCATCTCTGGATCCTTCCCGAGTCCGAGGGCCCATTTCACAGAATCACATCATCTACTTCAGGCATGTCCAACAGGTAGATCGTGATCTACTGGTAGATCACTGGTTGTCTGCGGTAGATCACTGGTAGATCATTGGCTCCCTCCAAAGAAGCTGAACAACTGTGGCTGCCCTAAAAGCTCAACATTTTGCCTCCTCCCTGACCTGAACCCCAAAAAAGGGGTAGATCACTGCCAGTTTTTAATTCTGTGAGTAGATCACAGTATCTTGGCCACCCCTGACTACTGCAACCCTCTGCGATGGAGGCTGGCTCGGTGTGGATTGGGGGGGGGGGCTTCCTTAAGTCCAGGAGGGGTTCCTCGGAGCGGGGTCCAGACAACCAAACCTTTTTTCCTGAGTGCCCAAGAATTTTGGGGAAATCGAATGGGAGTAACCGGGTAGGATATTAACACGAGAAAATAAATTAATTGAAGATGATTTTATCTAGAGTTTGGGAGTTTTTGGGGGGGGGTTGGTAATTGAAGGGGAACTGAGTTTATTTGGATTAGGATCTGTGGTGAAGTTAATTGGAAGGACTTGACCTAAGATAATCTGGGGTGGAGCCCCAATTAATAGGAGTCTATCTGGCAAGGGTTGGATGTAAATATCAGCTGGCATGTCTTCTGTGGCATTCAAATTGGGGATCTGCATTGTGTGCGTGTGAATTAGCATATGCAAATTTCATGCAAAGATGTGCCCCGAGGCTCCAGCCCCAGATCTTTTATGTGCTTAGCAAATGCCCCTGCTTTAAGTCTCTTGGCAGGATTCGCCTCCATGACTCAATGTGGGCGCACGCCCCCCTCTCCCTCTCTCGGAGAAAAAAAGGCACCTCAGTCCGTTTTTCTCTCCGCTTTAAACAATTGACTCAATGGCAGCGGCACAGGAAGGCGCATAAATCTGCAGACAAATATTTTTATATTTCCTGTTCGAGCCACGTTTCAAAACGTCGGGGGAATTAGCAGAAACCCAAAACCCAGTTGCTGTGTCTGCCGGACGGATGAAATATGTACCATGTTTGGCCAGAGCTGTGGAAAAAAAGGGATGGGCAGGGCAGAGAGGAGAAGGTTTCTCTTCTCTTAGATAGGAGAAGGGATGAACTGGCAAAATAATATAAATGTCGTTTACACGCTCTGTGTTACAGCACAGCCAGAGCTCCAGCTGGTCCGACAATAGAGCCAAAGAGTCATAGGATTGTAGAGTTGGAAGGGACCTCCAGCGGCCATCTAGTCCAGCCCCCCACAATTTAGGGATCTCAGCTGAAGCATCCATGACTGATGGCCATCCAACCTCTGCTTAAAAACCTCCAAGGAAATAAGTTTGACGTTCTTCTTAGGTTTGCTTCCAGCGACACACCTGAGGCCGGGGAGGTGGTCGAATCCTGGCAGGGCAGCATGGCTTGTGCCACTTCAGTCTGCATAAGAATGTGAGAAGAGGCTGTTGGATCAGGCCAGTGGCCCATCTAGTCCAGCATCCGGTTCTCACAGTGGCCAACCGGGTGGCCATTGCAGTGTTAAGCTTTTATGCCAGACCCCTCGACATCCCTGGATCTAGCAAGTGTTGGAAGCTAATTGAGCCTTGTAATTCCAGGAATAACCAAGCGAGCTTCCTGGTGAGGGGATGGGGAATTAAGGGGTCTGGTGTGAGATGCCATCATCATCATCATCATCATCATATATTATTTATACCCCACCCATTTGGCCGGGTTTCCCCAGCCACTCTGGGTGGCTCCCAACAGAATATATATATAAAAAACGATAAAACATCAAACATTAAAAACTTCCCTCAACAGGGCTGCCTTCAGAAGTCTTCTAAATGTCAGACAGTTGTTTATTTCCATGACATCTGGTGGGAGGGCGTTCCACAGGGCGGGCGCCACCACCGAGAAGGCCCTCTTCTGCCTGGTTCCCTGTAACCTCACTTCTTGCAGGGAAGTGGCAAATGGATGGGGTCCCCTCCCTCAAAGCCAGAATTCAGAATTTGGGTGCAGATTATGGGAATTAGAAGCAAACTGCAGGCTGGGAAGACAGGGAGCCGGAGCCATGCTTGATTTCTGTTTGAATCCAAGGCTGCGGCTACGGGGAAAAGCAAAACCCTCCTCTGCACACATCAATGCCGCAAGCCCCTCCATCGTAGGCTCAGGTTGTATATGTGTGTAAGTGAAGCATATATCCTAAAGATATCGCAGTCTTCACTGTGCCTCATTCATGAGACACAAACCCTGTGTAAATGCCTGGAACGCTGAAGCGCTGAGAGATCGAGGTAGCGTGCAACAGCACTTTTGAAACGATAGACCTTTGTGTGTGTGTGTGTATGTAATTTGTGGGGATGTTCAGGGAGGCAGGAGAGGATATATTGTTTATTAATATCCTTTCTAACTTGCGCTAGCAAGTTCTATAACTTAGCAAAGTTTTACACTCCCCTTTTAAACGCACAGCGGTTACCTTGTTGGAAGTTTGTTTAAGCCTCTCAATATTAGATTCCTGCTAATTTCCCTTATACCCCTCTTAAAAGGATAGACACGACACAATATTGTGCAAAGTACCGTATTTTCCCGTATTTTCTTTTTTCCTTTAAAATAATGTCAAAAATTAGGGGGTGCCTTATACATGGGGGTGTCTTATAGGAAGAATAATACGATATATATATATATATATATATATATATATATATATATATATATGAAGTTTACTCACACATTCAGTTCACAGATGGATTCCTGAAGGCAGACTTAGTTACAAAGTATATACATGTGCAATCTATTCCATATGGAGATAGTCCCTTTGTCCTCTGTTGGTTGGAAGCCAATAGAGTATCTCTAGCTAAAAAGCTGCTGCTCCAATTGTGGAGGAAGTCAAAGAGCGGAGAGTATGCAGCGTGCCTTGTCCTTTTGTGTTACCTGGACAGGTAAGGTCATGCCCACCTCTAGTCACATGTAAGAGGAAGTTTGTCCCAGCCCAGGAGGAAACAGGAAGTTCTGACTGGCTGGACCAAACATCCCGTTTTATGTCCACTCTAGGAAAACAAGGAATGTTGTACTTGACTGCTATCTATGTGTCACATCCCCCATAATTTTCTAAACTATGCACCTGTGTCTGGCTCTTGTGTTCTTGTTTTTTGTTTGTAGGAATCTTTCATCTGATCCAGATCAAGAAGGTCAAGAAGCAAGAGTTCCGGCAAGAAGTGCAGAACTTCCGGCTGGTTTCCAGGACAAACGAAGGTATGGTTGACCCGAGCGGAGCTTTCGAAGGTGACGTGGCAGTTTGGGTTGGGCCAACGCAGAATCCCAGAGATGTGGTGGCTTGATAAGAATGTTGTTAGCTCCAGCGGGAGGAACAACCAAACTTACAAAAATGTCTTTGATTCCCTCTCCGCTCCCCATTGCAGCAGGAAAGATGAGGTAGGATTGCAAGACCAGTGGTGGGTGTTTTTTTTTTGGGGGGGGGGGGAAATGCCATAAAATTGAAAGACAAGCTGCCTTGAAGCTAACAACATCGAACGGGGGCTTCTTGTAAAACTAAGCATGCCATGCGATGCAAAGCTCTCTTGGGAGTCTACCACTGAGATTCCAGGTTTTGGGGGGGAGGGTGGTGTGTTTGAACGCTCCCCAGTGGAAAATAACTCCTGGTCTGCAGAACACTAACAAGGCAGAGAAAGTTTGGAGTCTTTTGGTTAAAAGGGGGGGGGAGAAGATGCCTGGGAATGATAGGACAGGGCAGCCTTGGTCAGCCTGGCACCATAATAATAATAATAATAATAATAATAATAATAATAATAATAATAATAATTTATTATTTATACCCCACCCATCTGGCTGGGTTTCCCCAGCCACTCTGGGCAGCTCCCAACCGAATATTAAAAACACGATAATACATCAAACATTAAAAACTTCCCTAAACAGGACTGCCTTCAGATGTCTTCTAAAAGTCAGATACTGGTAGTTGTTTATCCTTGACATCTGATGGGAGGGCGTTCCACAGGACGGGTGCCACCACTGAGAAGGCCCTCTGCCTGGTTCCCTGTAACTTCGCTTCTCACAGGGAGGGAACCGCCAGAAGGCCCTCGGAGCTGGACCTCCGGGTCGAGGCTGAATGATGAGGGTGGAGACGCTCCTTCAGGTCTACTGGGTCAAGGCTGTTGAGGGCTTTCAAGGTCCAGATGTTCTGTAATATAACTCCGATCAGCGTGTCCCAAGCTTTAGGGCAGATCCACACCATACTTTGGAAAGCACTGCCAAATGCACATTTATAGCACATGACTTCCCTCAAAGAACCCTGGGAACTGTAGTTTCTCCCTACAATCTCCAACATCCCTAATGAACTAGACTTCCCAGGGTTCTTTGGGGTAAGTCATGCACTTGAAATGTCCATTGGATGTGCTTTAAATGCGGGGGGCAGAGTTAGGGGAGCTGCCATAATCCCAGGTCCAAGCATTTGCTTTGCATTCAGAATGTCTTGGATGCCATTGTGTGGCATCTCTGCCTAGAGGGATGCGGGGAGGGAGCAGTTTCCAGCCCGCCATGTGCTCATCACATCCCACCGTGTTCCCATTCCGCTGGGATGTGTGCAGAGGAGGGCAACCGACCAAGGTGATGAAGTAAACCAAACCTGATGAGGAACGGTTGAAGGAGCTGGTTATGTTTATGTCCTGAAAAAAGAGGAGACTGGGAGGAAATACCGGTATGAGACCCATCTCCAAAATACCTCAAGGGCTGTCACATGGAAGAAGGAGCAAAAGCTTGTTTTCTCCTCCTCTGGAGGGCAGGACTCGAACCCATGGCTTCAAGCCACAAGAAAGGAGATTCCAATTAAAATTAGGAAGAACCTTCTGATGGTAAGAGCTGTGGAAAGGGCTGGTAAGACTCTCCTTCCTTGGAGGTTTGGAAGCAGAGGTTGGACGGCCATCTGCCATGGATGCTTTAGCTGAGATTCCGGCATTGCAGGGGGTTGGACTAGTGGACCTTTGGGGTTCCCTTCCAACTCAACAGTTCTCTGATTCTTTGTCCGCCGTGAAATTCTGCCCCTGCTTCTACTGCCTTGGTTCCTCTGCCCTGTTCTCTGTTCCCAAACAAACACTTTCCCAACCTGACAAGCGCCGGAAAGGAACGGAATGTGGGGCGAGTTTTAAACCAGCTGCCCTTTGCAGGCTTAACCAGGTGTGAACACATCGCCTTAAGCTCGCAATTTGTTCTGTTCTGTGCCATGTTAGTCACTGGGCTGCTGGCTGGGAGTCTTTCCTCCCTCTCTGCACTTTACGGGACATCAGAAGATGCCAGAGACACCCGCTCGCATTTCGTCGAGGGCGGACAGGGGGTTACAAAACCCCCACCCACGCCGAATTGCATCCTTCGCGAGTCTGTAGAGCTGTTTGGTGTCTAATAATCTGCAATCCATCTGGCATTCTGGGAAGCGGGAGATGTGTCAGACGAATCCATTCCCCCTCCCCATATTAAAAAATAATCCCCCATATTAAAAATAGCTCCTGGAGCATTCCTGGAAGATATGTAAGTCTTGTTACCAGAAACTGCAAGGACATTTGTTTCTTTTCTTAAAAGGCCAGCAGACGCATACCTCTCAAGGGTTAGCAATGGTGTCATGGCTGTTCTGGAGCATGAAGGACTCAGGACATCATTAAACTCTGGGAATCGCTCCTGCCGGAGGCAGCGATTTCCACCAAACCTTAAAAGAGAATTGGATAAATTTGCTCTGCCTCCATAGCTGAGAGACAGCAACGCTCCTGGATAGCCCTTGCTGGAAACCACAGGAGGGGAGAGGGCAGAAAATTCTGCTGTGGTCTAAACCCCTGGGCCTCTTGGGCTTGCCGATCAGAAGGTTGGTGGTTTGAATCCCCACGATGGGCTGAGCTCCCGTTGCTCGGTCCCAGCTCCTGCCAACCTAGCAGTTTGAAAGCACGCCAGCGCAAGGGGTTGGCGATCTGTTGTGGAACCAACTCCATTGAAGACGATATTGATGGTACCCAACGTTGCTGGTTGCGAAGGGGCCCCCATGACAGCTGAAGCTTCAGGGCCCCCCAAAATTTAGGTCTGCCACGGCCAGATGCAATTGGCCGTGCTGGCTGGCAATGACGAGAGTTATAGTCAATGCAACTGGAGGTTCGCCAGGATGCTGAAATCTGGGGTTGGAAATACCAAGCTAGGAGGACTCAATGTTTTAACATAGCCAAAGTCATCTTCCTGTGTTCCTTATAGAGGGCGTGTGGTTTGCGAAGGAATAGATTCATTTTGCAAAAGGAGGTTCATCTGCAGAAGGAGATTCTCATTTGCAAAAGGTCACACTGCAATAAATTAGTATTTAAAGTACCAGCGGATCCTTTCTCTTTGCTAGCATTTTTTTTTAGGATGGGGGGGGGAGCGAGAGATAATATTCTATAAATAGTTTATTGCCCTTATAGGGTATACATTTCATGGGAATAGTGAGTAATAAATATCCTTCCATCTTCTCTCAGCTTATTGGAACACGTTCCTGGTTCAAGGCCCAGAGGCGAAGATCTCCGAAAGTCCGGACAGAGAAATAAAGAACTTGTAAAAGAATTGGGGGAGGGGGGTCTATTGATATTAATATATATGGGGGAAAGTTGCATTATTGAGTAAACAATCGCCGCAGAAACAGGAAAGACAATCGACAACCAGCTTTATGAAAATGCCAGCAAATTAACCTCATGGCAACGAGGACGACCAATATGGCCGCTTGACTTCAACGCTCCAGATCCTGCCGGTGCAACCAGCCTTTCCAAATGCTGCAAGAGTGAATGGATGGCCCTTTCACCTGCTTCCTGCTTGGGTGAGGGGGGGGTTGAGACCAGGAAAGATGCTTTAACCCTTTAGGGGAGACTGAAGGGCTGCCGCTTCTCATTGAGCATGTAGGGAACAGTCGCCATAGAGCTTTGATTCTGCTGTTGCACCAACTCTTCTGGGATAGCAAAGGGCATGTGTCGGATAGGAAGAGGGTTTCCGTTGCAGAAACGGAATATTTTGCATTTGCCTCCCAGCCGCCCTGTAGGAGTCTCTGCGTCGCTCGAGGTTTTGGGTACAGCCAAGAATTGACGAATCTGCAAACTCCAAGTGCTGTCATCCGATGCTGGAATTTGAAATCTGAATTCAGGAAGTGGAACAGGCATTCCACAATTCAAATGATCTCCCCTGGATACTTTGACAAACTACACTTTAAAAAGCCCACTTTCCTTCGGCCTCTCATTTGAATTTTGAATGTAAGCCTTATGTCAAGTGCTTTTTGTTTCGTTTGGCTGCAGGAGGGGAAAGGGTGTCTGGCGCAAAGGTTGCCCCAAATTTCTCCACCTTGATGGTCCACAAACTCATCCCCGCTTCCCCGGCTACCTTACCCTAGGGAAAGCGTTCTTCAGAGAAGCAGTTTGCACAACCCACCAAGGAAGATAATAACACAACAATAGCAATTGCACATTTATTCCAAAGTCAATTGAAATCTATTTAGTTTATTATTATTATTTATTAAATTTGTATACCGCCCTTCATCCATAGATCTCAGGGCGGTTCACAGCATAAAAGCACAAGATAAAAATAGCAAATACATAGCAAAGCAAAACAATAACCGCCCTCCCGCCGCCACCCCCCCATTAGCAAAATGGATGAACTACACACACACACACACACACACACACACACACACGCTTTTCAGATATATACATTTCACTCATTTTTCAATCAGTTCGACATTTTAAAACTTTGTTTCCTTCCCCCTTTTTCTGAGGTTCCTTCAATTTATTTTTAATATCTTTTGCATATCCAAATTAGCAAAATGGATGAACTTGACCCACTGATACCAGTTTTTCAAAGTCTGATGGGATACACACCGATGCCGCTAGCTCTGCCGTCCCTATGGCCACCATGCAGCGGGGCCCGGCCCTAGCCCATATGGGCACCGTGTTGCGCTGCACACCCCGGCCCACCCTTATGGGTGGTTCGCCCTGCCCCTGGGCGCACTGCCCCAGGTGCCCGAGAGGCTTCCTCCGCCACTGTGTAATCCCACCAAGCGATACCACCCACTTTGGGAACCGACGAGCTAGAGGGATTCTAAAAGAAACCCTCTAACATTTTACCATAGAACCGTAGAATTTCAGAGGTAGAAGGGACCCCGGGAATCCTCTAGTCCAACCCCCTGCAATACAGAAATATGCAGTTGTCCCGTATGGGGATCGAACCTGCAACCTTGGCATTATCATGACAAGGCTCTAACCAACTGAGCTATCCAGGCTCACGTTCGGCAACTGTCCTGCACATGCAAGCTAGGTAAAGGTAGAGGGGCCCCTGACCATCAGTTCCAGTCGTGTCCGACTCTGGGGTTGCAGCGCTCATCTCGCTCTATAGGCCGAGGGAGCCGGCGTTTGTCCGCAGACAGCTTCTGGGTCATGTGGCCAGCATGACAAAGCTGCTTCTGGCGAACCAGAGCAGCACACGGAAACACCGTTTGATGTGCTTTCGAACTGCTAGGTGGGCAGGAGCTGGGACCGAGCAACAGGAGCTCACCCCGTCACAGGGATTCGAACCGCCGATCAGCAAGCCCTAGGCTCTGTGGTTTAACCCACAGCGCCACCTGGGTCCCTACATGCAAACTACCTAGGTGCATATGCACTGTATATATGGCAGAGCTGGTAAATGCTGCTTGCTCATGGCAGCTGCCTGGAAGAATTGAAAGGCTGCAGGGACAGACAATGTCTGCCTTCTGCTTCCACAGTCAGAGGCAGCCATGCTTCTGAATCCCAGCTGCCAG
Source organism: Zootoca vivipara (assembly GCF_963506605.1). Classification (NCBI taxonomy): domain Eukaryota; kingdom Metazoa; phylum Chordata; class Lepidosauria; order Squamata; family Lacertidae; genus Zootoca; species Zootoca vivipara. The sequence continues at coordinate 97,609,726 of NC_083279.1, forward strand.
GAGGGGAGAGGGCTCTTGTGCTCGGATCCTGCTTGCGGGCTTCTGGTCGGCCAATGTGAGAACAGGATGCTGGACTAGATGGGCCGTTGGCTGCTCCAGCAGGCTCTCCTTATGTTCTCAAAAGTGGTTCAGCCCTTCCCACGTGGAGTTAGAAAACCCTTTCAGCTCTCCCTGTGCTTAAAACCAGACATTCTCCATCACTCACCTGTGCCTGGAACGATGGGGGTTTTGGCGCCACGAGTCTCGCGCAGACTGTCTACACTGTGCACTACAATAGTAGTTTAGCACATGGTTATATCACATTTTTGGGACGCAGGTGGCGCTGTGGGTTAAACCACTGAGCCTAGGGCTTGCCAATCAGAAGGTCGGTGGTTCGAATCCCCGCGACGGGGTGAGCTCCCGTTGCTCGGTCCCAGCTCTAGCAGTTCGAAAGCACGTCAAAGTGCAAGTAGATAAATAGGTACCACTCTGGCGGAAAGGTAAACGGTGTTTCCGTGCGCTGCTCTGGTTTGCCAGAAGCGGCTTTGTCATGCTGGCCACATGACTTGGAAGCTCTACGCCGGCTCCCTCGGCCAATAAAGCGAGATGAGCGCCGCAACCCCAGAGTTGGTCACAACTGGACCTAATGGTCAGGGGTCCCTTTACCTTTATATCACATTTATTATGTATCTCACACCGTTCTCAGCTGCACTCAACTCAAGCGAGAGATGCATCTTCCCAAGAAGCACATGGTCCATTTGTCACAAGAGGAGAGCGTACAAAGGGACTTGCACTCACCCTGTCCGTTTTTTGGGAAAAGGTTCACAGTCTGATAAATTTATTTATCCCTGTTTTGATTGGGGGGTGTTTGGGGAGAAATCTATTTATTTGGAGATGTGTATCTCTGTCTCATAGATCGGAATAAACTGGTTTCTGAAGCCAAGCATCCTCCTCTTGCTATTTTATATATATAATGTCTTCCTTAATCATAGTGTTACACGCCACGCCAATGTCTGGGGCTTCAGGGGCTTGCGCAGACTTAGTTTCCTTGGAATGAAGAAGCAGAATAATATTTATTTGCATCAGCCACTGTTGTTGTTTAGTCGTTTAGTCATGTCCGACTCCTCATGACCCCATGAATCATAGCACGCCAGGCACTCCTGTCTTGCACTGCCTCCCGCAGTTTGGTCAAACTCATGTTCGTAGCTTCGAGAACACTGTCCAACCATCTCGTCCTCTGTCGTCCCCTTCTCCTAGTGTCCTCAATCTTTCCCAACATCAGGATCTTTTCCAGGGAGTCTTCTCTTCTCATGAGGGTGGCCAAAGTATTGGAGCCTCAGCTTCATGGATCAATGCCTTGTCGTGGCGAAGGGGCTTGAATAACTCAGAGAAGCTATGAGCTATGCCATGCAGGGCCACCCAAGATGGACAGGTCATAGTGGAGAGTTTTGACTAAACGTGATCCACCTGGAGAAGGAACTGGCAAGCCACTCCAGTATCCCTGCCGAGAAAACTCCATGGACAAAGACAACAGGCATCAGCCACTAGCCATCGCAATAAAATAAAATGTACTGAAGATAGAGATAAAAACTTAACTATAGAAAATACATTTTGGGGGTTTACAGCAATAATAGATCTTATTCTAATTGCCCCCGCTAAAAACCTTGCCTTTTTTTGCTGTCACCTGATCATCTTGATCTGCTAAAAGAAAGGACAGGACACAGTAGCAATGGTTGAGCAACCTAGCATGGACAATAGCAGAGGGGTAATAAGCTCACTCCTCAAATCTTTATAAAGAGTGCAAGCTAGAATCACAAACCACTGACTCAATACTCCCATTTCCACAGGGACATAATCGTTTTCGTTTTCCCAGTGGAACTTTTTGAAATTGACCCTCAAGTACAAAATTGGGAGGGGTGGCTAATACCCCAGAGGACAGGATCACACAAATGACCTTAATAGATTAGACAACTGGGCCAAAGCAAACAAGATGAATTTTAACAAGGAGAAATGTAAAGTACTACACTTGGGCAAAATGAAAATGAAAGGCACAAACACAGGATGGGAGACACCTGGCTTGAGAGCAGTACATGTGAAAAGGATCTAGGAGTCTTGGTGGACCACAGACTTGACATGAGTCAGCAGTGTGATGTAGCAGCTAAAAAAAGCCAATGCAATTCTGGGCTACATCAATAGGAGTATAGCATTTAGATCAAGGGAAGTAATAGTACCACTGTATTCTGCTCTGGTCAGACCTCACCTGGAGTACTGTGTCCAGTTCTGGGCACCACAGTTCAAGAAGGATACTGACAAGCTGGAACGTGTCCAGAAGAGGGCAACCAAAATGGTCAAAAGCCTGGAAATGATGCCTTATGAGGAACGGCTTAGGGAGCTGGGCATGTTTAGCCTGGAGAAGAGAAGGTTAAGGAAGGGGTGATATGATAGCCATGTTCAAATATATATAAGGATGTCATATAGAGGAGGGAGAAAGGTTGTTTTCTGCTGCTCCAGAGAAGCGGACACGGAGCAATGGATTCAAACTACAAGAAAGAAGATTCCACCTAAACATTAGGAAGAACTTCCTGACAGTAAGAGCTGTTCGGCAGTGGAATTTGCTACCAAGGAGTGTGGTGGAGTCTCCTTCTTTGGAGGTCTTTAAGTAGAGGCTTGACAGGCATATGTCAAGAATGCTTTGATGGTGTTTCCTGCTTGGCGGGGGGGTTGGACTGGATGGCCCTTGTGGTCTCTTCCAACTCTATGATTCTATGATTATATTCAATCTTGCAAAAGTGAAATAGCGCCTGTATTTTGGAATTGTCAAATTTTGCAAATGGGGTGGCAAAGTGTCAAAATGACTAGGTGGGAAAGAATCATAGCATGGGCAAAATTTCCTCATTGCAACCAAATTATTCTGTCGCTCAATGTCATACAGGCGCTGTCTAATTAAATTATTTGCTTTACTTATCCCACGGTCTTACTCAAGAGATTGAATCAAATGCAGCTTTCAGATCAATGGAATGAAGGTTTGCAGAGATGGCGCTGCCTTTAGGATATATGGCTTTATTTGCAAATATAAACAGCCTGAGCATAAGATGGAGGGTCTCGCAGCATCAGCACCAAAACAGATGGCGCTTCTCCATTAGTCGCAGCTTTGGGGCCGGCGCAGAGCAAGCAGGTCTCTGTGTCTCCAGCTCCCAGCCTGCAGCCAACTCAGCTCTCAAACAACTCTCTCGCTCTTGTTCTCCTACCCAGCAGATAGGTGAGGGGGCTGGAGGAAAAGCCCATCCATTAACTCACCCTCTCTTAGCTGTAGCTCTCGCAACCTGGCCCATCCTTTTGGGGTGCTGATGAGGAGACTCAAGTGGCCAGCTGAGGCCATTGACTTCTTACTTGTCTGACCAGTTCAGCAAAAGAAACCTCTCTTAGATTCCAACCCTCCCTGAGTTCAGGACCCCAAGAATTGGGGGAGGGACGCAGGGCATCATCCTAACTCCCAAATCCACAACATCAAGTTGCCATCACGCCTGTCAAATATCTCAGGGTTGCTTTTGTTTAGTCGTTTAGTCGTGTCCGACTCTTCGTGACCCCATGGACCATAGCACACCAGGCACTCCTGTCTTGCACTGCCTCCCACGGTTCGGTCAGACTCATGTTCGTAGCTTCGAGAACACTGTCCAACCATCTCGTCCTCTGTCGTCCCCTTCTCCTAGTGCCCTCCATCTTTCCCAACATCAGGGTCTTTTCCAGGGAGTCTTCTCTTCTCATGAGGTGGCCCAAAGTACTGGAGCCTCAGGGTAAGGTAAAGGTAAAGGACCCCTGGACGGTTAAGTCCAGTCAAAGGTGACTGTGAGGTTGCAGCGCTCATCTTGCTTTTAGTCCAAGGGAGCCAGTGTTGCCAGTGTTTGTCCACAGACAGCTTTCCGGGTCATTTGACCAGGAGGACTAAACCGCTTCTGGCACAACGGGACACGGTGACGGAAACCAGAGCGCACGGAAATGCCATTTATCTTCCCGCCGCAGCAGTAGTACCTATTTAGCTACTTGCACTGCTAGGTTGGCAGGAGCTGGGACAGAGCAAGGAGAGCTCACCCCATCGCGAGGATTCGAACTGCTGACCTTCCAATCGGCAAGCCCAAGAGGCTCAGTGGTTTAGACCACAGCGCCACCTTACATCCCATCCTTTTTTATACCCATTTATGACTTCAGGGATGGAAATTACAGCTGCCCATAGAAATCAATGGAGGAGAAACCTGATATTATAATGCAGCTTGGATCAACAGTTGGTGTAGAAACAAAATGGAGGGGGTGGTGGGGAAACCCCCAAACAAGAGAAAATTGGCAAAACAGCCAGGTGAGCACTAAGCTTGCCCGGTGGGCAGGGATTACAGACTGAAGACTGGCTTTTGGCAGGCTGGGATGTGGGATAGCGCCACTTGCAATATCGTCTGGAGGGAGGCGGGGGAGATGTGTCGGGAATGTGTAGAAACCTCTGCCTTTTGCAGACATTGCTTCTCATGCAACGGTAATAATAATAATAATTACTATTATTATTATTATTTATATATATATAACCCAGCCATGTGGCTGGGTTTCCCCAGCCACTCTGGGCAACCCCCAACAGAATATTAGAAACACAATAAAACATCAGACATTAAAAACTTCCCTAAACAGAGCTGCCGTCAGATTTCTCCTAAAAGTCAGATAGTTGTTTCTTTCCTTGACATCTGGTGGGAGGGAGTTCCACAGGGCGGGTGCCACTACCGAGAAGGCCTTCTGCCTGGTTCCCTGTAACCTCGGTTCTCACAGGGAGGGAACTGCCAGAAGGTCCTCGGAGCTGGACCTCAGTGTCTGGGCTGAACGATGGGGGTGGACGATGCACCAGGTATAGAGTCCCACCCGCCATGGGCATACAGCCCCTGATATCATACCTTCCAGTCGCCCCGTTTTAAGCAGGGAAGCAACAATGTCTTAGGAGATGCCCCAGACTCTGCCTGGGGCGCCCTGATTTCAAGCCTGCGAAGGAACTCCTTTTGCAGCTTGATAAAGAGGCATGAGAGCTGGAGTCCCCCTGCCTCCTTTCCATAGCTGGCAATCACATCCTGCCAGAGCATCACATTGCCATGGTCCTACACTTTGTCAAAGGGAAACTCCCCACCGGAGTAGAAATCATATATTGAACATATATTGCACGCCATTGTTCTGGGTTCTCTCCTCCCTCCTGTGTGTGGTGAGGGGGGACCCTGTTGCAACAGTTTAATAAAGATCAGGCTTACTAGCCGCATTGCTTGTCAAAATACTCTGGTTGGCCTCTTGTCGTTTTCTCCTTCCGATAGGGAACCCACTTAAGGACTCCATACGGGCTCTTGGATACCCCATAAGGGAGAAGGAGCAGTATTTTTCTTATAACCATACTTTGCTCAGGAGGGGATGTGGCCCTCAGGCCGCAAAAAGAGGCCCCATTTAATGTGCTTATCTAAACCCTCCTGTTTCAAGATGGAACGAAGGCATGCAGAGCGCAGCTGAAAGCAAATGTCATCCAGATTGGATGGCCACCAAATGTCCAAGTCTTGCACCCCACAACCCCCAGCACTCTCTCTTTCCCTTAACTGACATCTCCTTCCCCGTCTTTCCCATTTATGGCCAGGCTTCTCCTTATCTCCCAGATCTTCATTTCTGCATCTCCATTCTCTCCAAATTCTTCCTGACTCTAATTTCTGCTCAATTCCACCCCGCCCCCGCTGCAGAAAGAAAAAAGATGCGCATTGTTCTTGCCGGTGCTCCAGCACCTCTGTTGCCTAGACTTTGGTGCCAGGTGTGTGATCTCATTTCAGTGGTAAAACTGGTCCTCTTGGGCTGACATTCCTTTGGCAGCAGACTCTGAGGCAAGGCCAGCGAAGGACACGCCACCGATGTGCGCCCATTAATCATGGACCGACCTGCCTCCCCTCCCATAAAACAGATTGGCTCAGCAACGCCAACCTTGGCAGGTTGACCTGTCTCTTAGATCAGGGCACACTTTGCAGGAGGGGTAGAAATGAGATACCGTTGAAGTGACTCCCCTCTGACAAAAGGCGTCTTGAAGTTAGGGTAGCAAAAACGCAGCTAAGAAGCTCAAATCTAACAACAACAACAATATTACAAATATCAAAAAAATCAAGATCATGGCCACTGGTCCAATCACCTCCTGGCAAATAGAAGGGGAAAAAATGGAGGCAGTGAGAGATTTTACTTTCTTGGGCTCCTTGATCACTGCAGATGGTGACAGCAGTCACGAAATTAAAAGACGCCTGCTTCTTGGGAGAAAAGCCATGACAAACCTAGACAGCATCTTAAAAAGCAGAGACATCACCTTGCCGACAAAGGTCCGTATAGTTAAAGCTATGGTTTTCCCAGTAGTGATGTACGGAAGTGAGAGCTGGACCATAAAGAAGGCTGATCGCCGAAGAATTGATGCTTTTGAATTATGGTGCTGGAGGAGACTCTTGAGAGTCCCATGGACTGCAAGAAGATCAAACCGATCCATTCTGAAGGAAATCAGCCCTGAGTGCTCACTGGAAGGACATATCCTGAAGTGTAGGCTCCAATACTTTGGCCACCTCATGAGAAGAGAAGACTCCCTGGAAAAGACCCTGATGTTGGGAAAGATGGAGGGCACAAGGAGAAGGGGACAACAGAGGACAAGATGGTTGGACAGTGTTCTTGAAGCTACCAACATGAGTTTGACCAAACTGCGGGAGGAAGTGGATGCCTGTGTACAGGGGTGCCTGGCGTGCTCTGGTCCATGGGGTCACGACAAGTCAGACACGATTAAACGACTAAACAACAAATATTACAAAATTACTTATACCCCACCCATCTGGCTGCGCCTCTCCTGCCACTCTGGGCAGCTCCCAACAGAATATTAAAAACACGATAAAGCAACAAACATTAGAAACTTTCCTAAACATACGTTTTCTAAAAGTCAGATATTTGTCTATTTCCTTGACATCGGATGGGAGGGCGTTCCACAGGGCGGGCGCCACCACCAAGAAGGCCCTCTGCCTGGTTCCCTGCAACTTCTTGCAGGGAGGGAACTGCCAGAAGGCCCTCAGTACTGGACCTCAGTGTCTGGGCAGAACGGTAGGGGTGGAGATGCTCCTTCAGGTCTACTGGGCCGAGGCCGTTTAGGGCTTTAAAGGTCCTGATGTTCTGTACTATAACAGAAACACAATGCTCCTGTTGCTCTGTCCCAGCTCCTGCCAACCTAGCTGTTTGAAAGCACACCAGCGCAAGTTGATAAATAGGTACTGCTGTGGCGGGAAGGTAAACAGTGTTTCTGTGAGGGGAAAGGCTTACAGAGAACAGCCCCCCTCATCAGAAGCAGCCCGTCTCCCAGCAGCCATGAGAGCGAAGGGTCTGATGGGGAGAGCCAGGAAACGGAAAGGGAGTGCCAGCCCTCTAGCAACATCCAAGAGCCCTCGCTCCATAGGCAGGGAGAGAGGGAGGAGGAAAGAGGGGACAGAAGTCAGGCAGCCCGCAGACCACCACCCCCCCCCCCGACACCGGAACTGAGGAGGCGGAGAAAGGGAAAGGGAAACACTTCACAGTTCCGCGGCTTTTATGTTGGTCTAGAACGCGAAAGGCGCCAGTGCAGGAATCTGAATCGGACTGAGCAGACATGAAACCAGCAGCTCGTTACACTGTAAATAATGTGCACCAATAAAAACTTCTGAAAGACAAGCATGTGCCAGGTCGTTACTCAAGAGTAGCCGCATCAACCCTGACAGTTTTCATGCGCTCTGGTTTCCGTCACGGTGTCCCGTTGCGCCAGAAGCGGTTTAGTCCTGCTGGCCACATGACCCAGAAAGCTGTCAGTGGTGGACCAGCGCCCCCCCCTCGGCCTGAAAGTGAGATGAGCGCTGCAACCCCACAGTCACCTTTGCCTGGACTTAACTGTCCAGGGGTCCTTGACCTTTTTACCTTCTTCTGGTCGGCCCAAAAAGGAACGATATAACGGCAGTTCAATGCTCCACCAAATAAATCGGCTCCAACCTTAGAAAGGCGTCTTGCTATTTTGCAGCAGAGTTGGTTTAATTTCAAAGGTGCAATGTTGTGTAATGTGCAAAGCCCATGATCAAAAACCATGACAGGAGGCACCGCGTGAAATGATAAATAATAATTTGTTTCTCTCCCTTTTCTAGTTTCCAATGGTTTATAGTTCCAAGCAGGCAGAGGGCCAGCGACAGCCAGCTGCGCCCTCAGAGGTGCGAACAAGCGTCTTATCATGTGAAGATCCAAGATCCAAGAGGAGAATCACGCGCTGGGTTTGCATATGCCTCTCAGGGCTTGTTCCCTGCCCCAGCAAGAACATAAAAGCACAGAAGCAAACATATTGATCAGGGCAGAAGGAACATGACTGGCGAACGTTGCCACCTTGCCAGCAAAGCCCAGAGGGAGGGAGGCAACACAGGCTGGGCTGCTTTTGCTGCTCCACCCAATTTCCTCTGGAAGAAAATCAATAACTCTCGGGTAAAAGGAGTCAGCCTGTTGTCTTTGTCCATGGAGTTTTCTTGGAAGGGATACTGCAGTGGCTTGCCAGTTCCTTCTCCAGGTGGATCACGTTTAGTCAAAACTCTCCACTATGACCTGTCCATCTTGGGTGGCCCTGCATGGCATAGCTCATAGCTTCTCTGAGTTACTCAAGCCCCTTCGCCACGACAAGGCATTGATCCACCTAGACAGCATCTTAAAAAGCAGAGACATCACCTTGCCTACAAAGGTCCATATAGTTAAAGCTATGGTTTTCCCAGAAGTGATGTATGGAAGTGAGAGCTGGACCATAAAGAAGGCTGGTTGCCGAAGAATTGATGCTTTTGAATTATGGTGCTGGAGGAGACTCTTGAGAGTCCCATGGACTGCAAGAAGATCAAACCTATCCATTCTGAAGGAAATCAGCCCTGAGTGCTCACTGGAAGGACATATCCTGAAGTGTAGGCTCCAATACTTTGGCCACCTCATGAGAAGAGAAGACTCCCTGGAAAAGACCCTGATGTTGGGAAAGATGGAGGGCACAAGGAGAAGGGGACAACAGAGGACAAGATGGTTGGACAGTGTTCTTGAAGCTACGAACATGAGTTTGACCAAACTGCGGGAGGAAGTGGATGCCTGTGTACAGGGGTGCCTGGCGTGCTCTGGTCCATGGGGTCACGACAAGTCAGACACGATTAAACGACTAAACAACAAATATTACAAAATTACTTATACCCCACCCATCTGGCTGCGCCTCTCCTGCCACTCTGGGCAGCTCCCAACAGAATATTAAAAACACGATAAAGCAACAAACATTAAAAACTTCCCTAAACATACGTTTTCTAAAAGTCAGATATTTGTCTATTTCCTTGACATCGGATGGGAGGGCGTTCCACAGGGCGGGCGCCACCACCAAGAAGGCCCTCTGCCTGGTTCCCTGCAACTTCTTGCAGGGAGGGAACTGCCAGAAGGCCCTCGGTATCCATTCTGAAGGAAATCAGCCCCGAGTGCTCACTGGAAGGACAGATCGTGAAGCTGAGGCTCCAATACTTTGGCCACCTCATGAGAAGAGAAGAATCCTTGGAAAAGACCCTGATGTTGGGAAAGATTGAGGGCACTAGGAGAAGGGGGCGACAGAGGACAAGATGGTTGGACAGTGTTCTCGAAGCTACGAACATGAGTTTGACCAAACTGCGGGAGGCAGTGGAAGACAGGAGTGCCTGGCGTGCTGTGGTCCATGGGGTCACGAGGAGTCGGACACGACTAAACGACTAAACAACAACAAAAGGACTCAGCATCTCCCCCCCCCCCAATTTTGCATCCTCTCTTTTAAATCAGAATCAGTGAAGGCGGTGAATGTCTCGTGTGAGTGTCTGGAGGCCGTTGGAGAATGGATGGCGACTAACAGACAAGAGAGAAGTATGGTTTTGGGGGTGGAGAACTCCTTGGTCCTGAACGGGGTAACTATGCCCCCGAAGACCGGGTGTGCAGCCTGGGAGTCATTTTGGACTCACAGCTGTCCCTGGAGGTGCAGGTCAGTTCTGTGTCCAGGGCAGCTGTTTACCAGCTGCATCTGGTACGCAGGATGAGACCCTCCCTGCCCGCGGACTGTCTCGCCAGAGTGGTGCATGCTCTGGTTATCTCCCGCTTGGACTACTGCCATGTGCTCTACGTGGGGCTACCTTTGAAGGTGACCCAGAAACTCCAATTAATCCAGAATGTGGCAGCTAGACTGGTGACTGGGAGTGGCTGCCGAGACCACATAACATGGGTCCTGAAAGACCTACATTGGCTCCCAGTACGTTTCCGAGCACAATTCAAAGTGTCGGTGCTGACCATTCACCAATGTGGGATGGAGGCTAGGATCCGGTTCCTGATCTGGAAGGGCACTGCAGTTTGAATTCCACCATCGGGGCCCCAGTGAAGCCTCCTCCGTCCCACAACGCCGCTGCACTAAGGGAGGTGAGCGGACGTATCATAGAATCGTAGAGTTGGAAGAGACCACAAGGGCCATCCAGTCCAACCCCCTGCCGAGCAGGAAACACCATCAAAGCATTCTAGACATATGTCTGTCAAGCCTCTGCTTAAAGACCTCTAAAGAAGGAGACTCCACCACACTCCTTGGGAGCAAATTCCACTGCCGAACAGCTCTTACTGTCGGAGGTTCTTCCTAACGTTTAGGTGGAATCTTCTTTCTTGTAGCTTGAATCCATTGCTCCGTGTCCGCTTCTCTGGAGCAGCAGAAAACAACCTTTCTCCCTCCTCTATATGACATCCTTTTATATATTTGAACATGGCTATCATATCACCCATTAACCTTCTCTTCTCCAAGCTAAACATACCCAGCTCCCTAAGCCGTTCCTCATAAGGCATCGTTTCCAGGCCTTTGACTCTTCTGGACACGTTCCAGCTTGTCAGTATCCTTCTTGAACTGTGACCCAGAACTGGACACAGTACTCCAGGTGAGGTCTGACCAGAGCGGAATACAGTGGTACTATTACTTCCCTTGATCTAGATGCTATACTCCTATTGATGCAGCCCAGAATTGTATTGGCCTTTTTAGCTGCTGCATCACACTGTTGACTCATGTGAAGTTTGTGGTCTACCAAGACTCCTAGATCCTTTTCACATGTACTGCTGCTCTCAAGCCAGGTGTCTCCCATCCAGATTGGTCGGCCTTTCATTTTGGCTATGATCTGCCTCCACAGTTTGAATCCTGCTTGCTGGTTTCGCTTTGGGGTATCTGGTCAGCCACTGCGTGTGAACGCTGCTTTCAAATGAGGATTGGCTCCAAACAGCCCTTCAAACAGAGGAGTGTCTTCTGTAAAGCAGAGCTTTAACACCTGTGACCTGCCCCAGAAACCTTCTCTTTATCTGCTTTGCTGCCAGGAGGAACTGAAGCCAGACTTGCCAGCCAAACAACAGGCTTGCTTTGTGAAGGCCCTTGAATCTCTCCTTTGGAGTCGCTTCCAACTTTGCAGTCATTATTCACCTTCCCTGCGATTTCCTTTTCTCCCTTCCCCTTTTTTCTTTTTTGCCCATGGTGAATTGTGTGATCAAAATCACCAACCAGGAGTCTCTATTGCTCTGCTTGCACCTGTGAGTCTAGCATCCTCTCTGATGGTGTTGCCAGTAAATGTCGAGGATGGGGATGGCAAAAGAAGAAGAATGCCAGGCAAGGTTTTCACACCACACACCCCGGCCCCTACAGGTACCAGGAACTGCCATTAGGCATAAAACGTTTGAAAAACACATAATTCAATCAGATTTAGTATCGCAACAAAAGCTGGCAGAGCAGGCAGAATCTCCAAATTTTGCCAGAACCAGACTTCAAAAGAGGATTCATTCTATGCTTTTTAAGTTACGGCATGTTTCTGGGTGTTTTGGCAATCGCCATTATCATCGGAGCCAAGTTCTAGGTATAAATGTTGGCGATACAAAATGTTACGGGATTTCAGCAGGAAGTTACGGGTTGTGCCCTGATGGGAAATGAAGCAGTGTGACGGTCCCCAAAGCTTTCACAGGCGCAAACAGCAAATAGGAACATAGGAAGATCAGCCGTTGATAGCCTTTTCCTGCATGGATCAGTTCAAGTGGGCGGCCATCACTGCCTCCTGTGGCAGGGAGTTCCACAGTTTAACTCTGCGCTGCGTGAAGAAGAGCTTTCGTTTATCTTTCCCGAATCTTCCCTTCTCCAGAAATATTCCAATGCCTAACCGCCTAACCTTTAAAAAAGTTGTGACAATTTGCTACAAGGTAGGTGAAAACATGTTGTCTTTGTCCATGGAGTTTTCTTGGCAGGGATACTGGAGTGGCTTGCCAGTTCCTTCTCCAGGTGGATCACGTTTAGTCAAAACTCTCCACTATGACCTGTCCATCTTGGGTGGCCCTGCATGGCATAGCTCATAGCTTCTCTGAGTTATTCAAGCCCCTTCCGTGAAGGGATCAATTCTGGTGCTGGAGGAGACTCTTGAGAGTCCCATGGACTGCAAGAAGATCAAACCTATCCATTCTGAAGGAAATCAGCCCTGAGTGCTCACTGGAAGGACAGATCATGAAGCTGAGGCTCCAATACTTTGGCCACCTCATGAGAAGAGAAGACTCCCTGGAAAAGACCCTGATGTTGGGAAAGATTGAGGGCACTAGGAGAAGGGGACGTCAGAGGACGAGATGGTTGGACAGTGTTCTCGAAGCGACGAACATGAGTTTGACGAAACTGCGGGAGGCAGTGGACGACAGGAGTGCTTGGCGTGTCTATGGTCCATGGGGTCACAAAGAGTCGGACACGACTAAACGACTAAACAACAAAGGTGAAAACCAAGTGGCTGGTGCCAATTTGCCAAGTGGAAAAATTCCTACCAGGCCCCTCAACGGCTACCAACCGAAGTCCATATCAAGGTCAAAAGAGATGAAAACCTTATTTTTTTTTTAATTAATAAATAAACTTTATTAAGATTTAAAAAACACTTACAAGTGTTAACAAATGAATAGCAAATAATTACAAATAACAAATAAACCTAATCACAATCATAATCAACAAGCGAAGTTCAGAAAAATAATAATAATAGGTGCTAATAAATAATACAAACTTAATTAGAAAAACCGAACTTCAACATAGATTTGATAACAAAATCATAAATTATAAATAAATCCTTAAAAGCGTTCCCTTTTCTTTCCTCCAACACCCCCCTCCCCCTTTTCCCCCTCTAAAAGCTGACTTCCAGTTCCCCCTCTGCTCTGGTCTTTTGCTTTTCATTATATTCCTTATATAAGAGAGAGATGAAAACCTTAAAGGCTGGGAGGGTGGGAAAACCGGAGCAGCTGGAAGCAGGAAAGAGAGAGATCTCCCGGCTGCGTCCTGCCTTTATGGGGCAGGCCACATCCCCAGACCAACCAGATTGGTCGGCCTGGCCAGTGACACAGCCGGGAATCCCCCAGCCACACAGGGCTGGCTGCCCGCCCCCCCTGCGCACAGGGCCGGCCCTAAGGTGAGGCTGGGTGGCGCCGGGCCGTCAGAGGGGCGGCACACTGCAGCGCCCGCCCAAGCCGCGCTGTGCCCGCCAGACAGCCGCGCGCTCGGAAATGGGGGGGGGCGCCGGAGGGATAGTTCGCACCACGGCGCCAGGGCACCAGCTACGCTTAAGACGGCCCTGCCTGCGCACGTGGGGGGGAGTCGTGAGAGCCCGCAACACCATCTCCTAGAATAGAATAGAATAGATATTGTCATTGTCCCCTTGCAGGAACAACGAAATTTCTCGGTTAAGGCAGAAGTGGCCTTATCTTTCCCGAATCTTCCAACATTCAGCTTCACTGAAAGAGTTGAAGGAGCAGGGTTGTGTGTGACCACCCCGATAGCATCACAAGCACAAGTTGGTATGAATTTGCAATAAAAGTAATGATTATTACTTACTAGTGGATTTTAGCCCGTTTAAAAACGGGCGCTAGAGGAAGCGGCCTGCCGGGACTGGCTTGGCGGTGGCGGGTCTTCCCGCCACCACCAAGCCAGTTCGCAGCGGGGGCTTTTCGCCGTTTGCCTTCCCCTGGGGGAGGCAAACAGCAAAAAACCCCGCCGCGCCGCAATTCGGCTCCGGGACTGGCTTGGCGGTGGCGGGATGTTCCCGCCACCGCCAAGCCAGTCCGCAGCGGGGGCTTTTCGCCGTTTGCCTTCCCCTGGGGGAGGCAAACAGCGAAAAACCCCGCCGCGCCGCAATTCGGCTCCGGGACTGGCTTGGCGGTGGCGGGATGTTCCCGCCACCGCCAAGCCAGTCCGCAGCGGGGGGTTTTCGCCGTTTGCCTTCCCCTGGGGGAGGCAAACAGCGAAAAACCCCGCCGCGCCGCAATTCGGCTCCGGGACTGGCTTGGCGGTGGCGGGAAAAAGGGGAGGAATTCCTCCCCTTCTTCCCGCCGCTGCCAAGCCAAAGCGGGCCTCCCTCCGCGCCCGCTGCCGCTTCGGCTTCCTCGGGTTCCCCGAGGAAGCGCCGTCCCATGCCGGAGGTGTGCGGCAAGGCTGCCGGGGGGGGGGGAGCGCTTCTCTCCCCCGCCGCCTCACCGCGCACCTCCAGCATGAGACTGGGCTTCGGAGCGGCGGTTGGCGGAGCGGCAGTTGGCTGTTCCCTGTGTCCCGAGAGCACGGGTCCAATCCCTGTGTCCCTGGTTGTCCCTCCGTCCAATCCCTGTGTCTCTGGGGGACATGCGCAGTACCCCAGGGACACACGGGACATCTGGACGCAGGGACAACATGGACATTATTATATAGGATACCTGGAGGTCTCAGGGCAGTTCAAAACAAGACCCCAACATATAAAATCAAACCAAAAGCACTAACCCAATAACTCCCCCCCCCAAAGCCACATTATAAAAGGGTATTAGATGTCAATAAGATCAACCCAAGGCTTGATTAAAAAGGAACATTTTTGCCCGGCGCCTAAAGGTGTATAATGAAGGCGCTAGGTGAACCTCCTTGGGAAGAGCATTCCACATAGACGGGGAGCCACTGCAGAGAAGGCCCCGTTCTCGTGTTGCCACCCTCCGGACATCTCATCCCTGTAACCTCACTTCTCACAGGGAGGGAACCGCCAGAAAGCCCTCCATGTCCGGGCTGAACGATGGGGGTGGAGACGCTCCTTCAGGTATACTGGACCAAATATATGATATGATAATTTATGGACCTAATAGGTATCTAAAGCCATTTGCACATAACAAATAGGAGCCTACACAACACAAAACACTGTTGCTGTATGTAGGTTTTATTTTATTTGACTTTTTATCTTATATTTTAGAAATGCACATCCAGGGTTTTTTTTCCCCTTTAAATTTTTTTGGGAGTCCCCAAGAGAGTGGGGCCCTAAGCTATAGCTTGTTGAGCTTATACGTAAATCCGGCACGGCTCCTATCCTTGGATTCTTTGCTCTTCCCCCTTCCAGCGGCAAATTGACCTTTTCGCTGAGCTGTCTGCCATCGCTCCTTCCTGGAACCCAGTTTTTAATAAGCGGCTCCAACCTTTTGATTTCCCGCGAACTGACTGTGTCTCACCAGCAAGCGAAAGCAAGACGCTTGGCAGCCCGTGGTGGGATGAGAAAAGACAGCCCTTGGGTGATGGAAGCCCTTGCCTGGCCGTGGGCGCTTTGAGCCGTTCCTGGCACCGAGTGGGTGGCTGTTTCGGGAATGCCTCCGGGGAACGGCTTTCGGCTTCTGCCGTCATTCCTGAGCCCAGTGCAGCAACATCCTGCCGTATGGTGAGCGTCAAAAGGTTTTCGCGGTGCCAGGGATGAAAGATCCTGGAAACTGGAAATGAGGGGTTGACGTGCCCTCAAAAAACAGCAACAAGAACAAACCACCTCAAGATATTACAACGATACAGCACTGGTTCCTTTGCGGAAAGGAACAACATGGCATCGCCCCAGAGAGATCAGAAAAGGCCCTGCAGGATCAGGCCAGAGGCATCTTGTTCTGGCCAAACAGATGCCCTGATGGGAATCGGGCAAGCAGGACCTGAGTGAGAAAGCAGAATTGCTTTCCCCTCCAAGCAGCTGGTATTTCAAGGACTCCTGCCTCCGAACCGAGCCATTGAAGGACCAGGTGCGCAGCCTGGGAGTCATTTTGGACTCACAGCTGTCCATGGAGAAACAGGTCAATTCTGTGTCCAGGGCGGCTGTTTATCAGCTCCATCTGGTACACCAGCTGAGACCCTACCTGCCTGCGGACTGTCTCGCCAGAGTGGTGCGTGCTCTAGTTATCTCCCGCTTGGACTACTGCAATGCGCTCTACGTGGGGCTACCTTTGAAGGTGACCCGGAAACTGCAATTAATCCAGAATGCGGCAGCTAGACTGGTGACTGGGAGCGGCCGCCGAGACCACGTAACACCGGTCTTGAAAGACCTACATTGGCTCCCAGTACGTTTCTGAGCACAGTTCAAAGTGTTGGTGCCGACCTTGAAAGCCCTAAACGGCCTCGGCCCAGTATACCTGAAGGAGCGTCTCCATCCCCATCATTCTGCCCGGACACTGAGATCCAGCGCTGAGGGCCTTCTGGTGGTTCCCCCGCTATGAGAAGCAAAGCTACAGGGAACCAGGCAGAGGGCCTTCTCGGTAGTGGCGCCCGCCCTGTGGAACGCCCTTCCATCGGAGGTCAAGGAGATAAACAACTACCTGACATTTAGAAAACACCTAAAGGCAGCCTTGTTTAGGGAAGTTTTTAATCTGTGATATTTTAATGTATTTTGGTATTTCCTGGAAGCCGCCCAGAGTGGTGGGGGAAACCCAGCCGGATGGGCAGGGTTTAAATAATAATAATAATAATAATAATAATAATAATAATAATAATAATAATAATTGTGGCCAGCAGCCATCTCAGTTGCGTTTCGTTGCATTGCATTCCACTTTTGATTTGTGTACTGCTTTCCTATATTACTACGCACAAGGCAGTTTACCACAGCAAAGAGACTGATACTGATGAAGTGGGAAAATAAAAATGTAGCTCCCTTCTACGATTGGATCGAATTATTATTATTATTATTTATTATTATTATTATTATTATTATTATTATTATTATTATTATTATTGCCCCACCCATCTGGCTGGGTTTCCCCAACCACTCTGGGCAGCTTCCAACAGAATATTAAAATACAATAATCTATTAAACATTAAAAGCTTCCCTAAACAGGGCTGCCTTCAGATGTCTTCTAAAAGTCTGGTAGTTGTTTTTCTCTTTGACATCTGATGGGAGGTTGTTCCACAGGGCGGGTGCCACTACCGAGAAGGCCCTCTGCCTGGTTCCCTGTAACTCAGCTTCTTGCAGGCAGGGAACCGCCAGAAGGGCTGAACAATGGAGGTGGAGACGCTCCTTCAGGCCTCATACAAACTTGGAACATATAAACAACTTGCATATAAACACAGACTTTGCCATGGACAAATTCAGTGTTATTTGGAATCCATTCTCACAAATACTATAATAGGTGAAGTACAATCTGGTGAAGTACAATAACAACCTTGTGAAATAAGCAATTTTGGGGTGGTCCTCCCTTTATTTTCCCTTCTGTGTGAGTTCTGTTCCTCTTCTCTCTCTCTCTCTCTCTCTTTTATTTACATCTCGCCATGTTTAGTGCATATGGGACCCAGGTGGCGCTGTGGGTTAAACCACTGAGCCTAGGGCTTGCTGATCAGAAGGTCGGCGGTTCGAATCCCTGTGACGGGGTGAGCTCCCGTTGCTCGGTCCCAGCTCCTGCCCACCTAGCAGTTCAAAAGCACATCAAAAGTGCAAGTAGATAAATAGGTACCACTCCGGCGGGAAGGTAAACGGTGTTTCCGTGTGCTGCTCTGGTTTGCCAGAAGCAGCTTTGTCATGCTGGCCACTTGACCTGGAAGCTGTACGCCAGCTCCCTCGGCCAATAATGCGAGATGAGCGTGCAACCCCAGAGTCGGTCACGACTGGACCTAATGGTCAGGGGTCCCTTTACCCTTTACCTTTACCTATGTTTAGTGCACATATAATTATGTACTTTTGGAACTTTCAATAAAGATGTTTAAAAAAACCTCAACCAAAGGCTTTTTACAGCAAGAAAATAAAACAATAAAATGGTAAAAAAACACTATATAAAATTATTATTATTATTATTATTATTATTATTATTATTATTATTATTACCCCCTATATCAGGACAGGTATCAGGACAGTTCACAGGATAAAATCAGAATATAAATCCACAAAGTACATAAGCAAATAGGAGCAACAGCAACCCAAATTTTCCCCAAAACATTTTAAAAGGGCACAGGATGTAGGTTAAAGACAGTTATAACACCAAAAAATATATATTTTTAAAATACTTTTAAAAAAACAATAATTTAAAAGCAATTTAACAGAAGAAGCAAACAAAAACAATGAAAATGAGATTAAAACATACACCAATGTATGGGCAGGCTTGTTTTTTTTCCTCTGGTGTCAATCGGCAGGGAGTTCCAGAGGGCAGGTTTTGCCACATTAAAATATCCACTTTTTACAAAGGCGGAACGGGTATTATGTGGCATTTATAACAGTTCTGCAGACTGCAGTTCTGCAGTTGTGTGGGCCACATGTTGGGTAAGGTGATCTTGCAGGTATGAGAATTAGAATCATAGAATCATAGAGTTGGAAGAGACCACAAGGGCCATCCAGTCCAACCCCCTGCCCAGCAGGAAACACCATCAAAGCATTCTTGACATATGCCTGTCAAGCCTCTGCTTAAAGACCTCCAAAGAAGGAGACTCCACCATGCTCCTTGGTAGCAAATTCCACTGCCGAACAGCTCTTGCTGTCAGGAAGTTCTTCCTAATGTTTTGGTGGAATCTTCTTTCTTGTAATTTGAATCCATTGCTCCGTGTCCGCTTCTCTGGAGCAGCAGAAAACAACCTTTCTCCCTCTTCTATATGACATCCTTTTATATATTTGAACATGGCTATCATATCACCCCAATTATATGACTCTATGAATGCACACAGAGAGAAATTTCTTTCTGACGCCTTCGCTTCGCACAGCTAATGGTTTTACAAACCTCCGCCGTGCCCTTCTGAGTCATGCCAAAAGTTGTAATGACACGTACAAGGATTGCGGTGATACGTAAGAGATTAGGCATGTCGAACAACCTAGATTAAACCACAGGTCTCAGGGCAGCTACAACATAAAATCACAATATAAAAACACAAAATTTGTAACAAAAACAGGAGACCCTGAGATGGCCAGCCTGATCCTGGACAGACCCACAATATTGGGTGCGACTGGAATATCTTGGAATGGATAAGTTTGGCAAGGTTGTGACAGGACTCAGCCGGAGCCCAAGAAACCTGGCAATGGCAGAGGAAGGCAAGAAATTTCGGGGTCTGCAAGGCCTTTGGACTGGTTTGGGCCTTAGGCGTGCGACCACGAGATTTTTTCTCGTGATATCTGTGTGCCAACGCCCAGCTGGTTGTGTAATGCTAAGCGGGAGAGAGGCAGGATTCTTCCTTTAATGTTTTTGGCACCTGCCGCTCTTCTTTCTAATTTCTTGGATCCTCTCAACCAGCACCTTCCCAAACTGTGCAATCACGAAGCCTTGGCACACCTGGGACATTTTAATTTAATTTCATTCTATTGGGTGGGTTTTTAATTTTCCAATAGTTGGAACTTGCCTGGAGGAAACAGAATTCCTGCTATCATCGACAGGAGCCTTCGGGGAATGGAAAGCTTTGAGTCAGTTGGCAAAGGGTTGCAGTTTTTGAGGGGCAGGATTCGGGTACAGAAGAGGTGGAGGCACTGCCCCCTTCTGGCCACCCTGGGCTTCAAGCACAGGTTCATAAAACAGCATGTAACAGCCACACTTGGACCGTACGTACCATGTCAGAACTAAGGGGATCATATTCTTGAGTGCTTCCCCACATGGATAATGAATCCCCACAGGTAGCGAAGTAGAACCACAAAGCTGTCACGAAGGAAGCGGATAGGGAAAAGTTTTTCTCCCCCTCTGGTAACACTCATCCCACGGAGATGGAAGACTCAGGACAGAGGAAAGGAAACCCTCCTTTAAGCAGCACATAGGGAAACTGTGGAACTCTCTGCCACAGGAGACAATGATGGCCACCGTCCTGAAGGAGCGTCTCCACCCCATCATTCACTGAGGTCCAGCTCCGAGGGCCTTCTGGTGGTTCCCTCCCTGCAAGAAGTGAGGTTATAGCGATCCAGGCAGAGGGCCTTCTCGGTGGTGGCACCCGCCCTGTGGAACGCCCTCCCACCAGATTTCAAGGAAATAAACAACTATCTGACTTTTCGAAGACATCTGAAGGCAGCCCTGCTCAGGGAAGTTTTTCATGTTTGATGTTTTATCGTGTTTTTGATATTCTGTCGGGAGCTGCCCAGAGTGGCTGGGGAAACCTGGTCAGATGGATGGAATATAAATACAGTGGTGCCTCGGTTTACAAACTTAATTCGTTCCGGAGGTCCGTTCTTAACCCAAAACCATTCTTAACCTGAGGTGCACTTTCGCTAATGGCGCCTCCTGCTGCCACCCCACCTCTGGTGCACAATTTCCATTCTCATCCTGGGGCAAAGTTCACAACCCAGAGCAACTACTTCCGGGTTAGCGGAGTTTGTAACCCAAAGTGTTTGTAACCCAAACCGTTTGTAACCTGAGGTACCGCTGTAATAATAATAATAATAATAATTTATTATTATTATTATTATTGTTGTTGTTGTTGTTGTTGTTGTTGTTGTTGTTGTTGCTATCAATGGTTACTAGCCAGGATTGCTCTTCCCTGCCTCCATACCTGCCAAGTTCCTCTCTGAAAAATAAGGAACCGGACTGAAAGTAGCATACCGGAAGTAGTGCGGCGGCCATTTTGGAACTGGGCGGAGCATGCTCAGAAGTGACTTTTGATGCTGCTGTGCCCAGTTCCAAAATGGCCGCCACACCAGAAGTCGCGCTGCAGCCATTTTGGAACTGGGCAGAGCAGCATCAAAAGTCGCTTCTGAGCATGCTCCGCCCAGTTCCAAAATGGCCGTCACACCAGAATAAACCGGGGGGAAACAAAAAAATTCATTTTTTCGGCTGGGGAAACGGGGGTTTCCCGGGGAAAACGGGAGACTTGGCAGCTATGCCTGCCTCCCTAGTCAGAAGCAGCAATGCTTCTGAATTCCAGTTACTGGAAACCACAGGAGATGAGAGTTGTTCTCCTGCTCGAATTCTACTTGCAGATTTCCCACGGTCATCTGGTTGGCCACTGTGAGAAGAGGATGCTGGGCCTGCATTGCAGGGGGTCAGACTTCCGAGCCCCCCCCCCATGGGGGCCCCTTCCGAGCCTACAATTCTATGCACGAGGTGGGCCGTTCGTTCCCACCTAGGCTCTCCTTTTGTGCATTCATGCTTAGTGTCAACTTCTTTTTAACTTGCTTTCGTCAACTTTTTCAAACCGAGAAAGCTGCTTTTACACACCATCCCTTCCTTTCAATTTGTCAGGGCTGCCACAGACTGGCTTCAAATGCCCCAGGGGCCGGATCTGGCCCACAGGCCGCTAGTTGACCACCGATGGCATATAGAAGCTGCAGCTGGGTGTTAGGAAAACATTCTTTAAGAAACAGACAAAAGTTCCTGGAAGCTTTAAAGAGGGTTCCAGAATTTTATTTAGTGTGTAGGAGAGACACCCTGGGCTTGATTGGTGTCAACTTGCAGGCGCAAATAAAGGGAGGAAGTTGCGGGCTGCAATTTCCACATGAGGGATGCACACACGCTGACTGCTGTGTCAGGATTGTTAATTACTGGACTGAGATTATACCATGCTGGGGAGATAAAGAAGGAATGAAAATAGCTGGTACAGTGGTGCCTCGACTTACGAATTTAATCCGTTCCGAAGGCACCTTCGTCGGTTGAAAAATTCGTAAGTCGAAAAGCACCATTGGAAACACGATTTCCCATAGGAATGCATTGGAAACGGAAAAATTCGTGAGTCGAAGCAACCCCATCTAAAAATTCATGTCGGAAAAACCCTATCTAAAACCGCCGCGGTTTCTGTTCAGATGTCGAGAAATTCGTAAGCGTGCGGCCATTTGCCCCACTCGTAAGTTGAAAAATTCGGTTGTCGAGTCGTTCGTAAGTCGAGGTACCACTGTAACAGAAATGCTTGTGCAACCAGTCAAGCAATAAAGAAGCTTTTGACTGTGAATTTGAGCAGGGCTCCTGTTCTTGTCCTCTGCCTCCAGGGAAAATTCTGCTACAAACAGTAAGAATTGGTTTTACCGAGGTGCCGCCACAGAGCAAAAAAAAGCACGTCGGCAGTGTGTGGGCAGTAACCTCTAATACTGGGACTCACCTGTACGCAGGGAGGAGAGTGACTTTGGCACCCTTGTCATCAGTGATGGGCAGCACTTTAACTGCTGCAGTGTGATGCAGCAGCTAAAAAAGCCAATGCAATTCTGGGCTGCATCAATAGGAGTATAGCATCTAGATCAAGGGAAGTAATAGTACCACTGTATTCTGCTCTGGTCAGACCTCACCTGGAGTACTGTGCCCAGTTCTGGGCACCACAGTTCAAGAAGGATACTGATAAGCTGGAACGTGTCCAGAAGAGGGCAACCAAAATGGTCAAAGGCCTGGAAACGATGTCTTATGAGGAACGGCTTAGGGAGCTGGGTATGTTTAGCCTGGAGAAGAGAAGGTTAAGGGGTGATATGATAGCCATGTTCAAATATATAAAAGGATGTCATATAGAGGAGGGAGAAAGGTTGTTTTCTGCTGCTCCAGAGAAGCGGACACGGAGCAATGGATTCAAACTACAAGAAAGAAGATTCCACCTAAACATTAGGAAGAACTTCCTGACAGTAAGAGCTGTTCGGCAGTGGAATTTGCTACCAAGGAGTGTGGTGGAGTCTCCTTTTTTGGAGGTCTTTAAGCAGAGGCTTGACAGCCATATGTCAAGAATGCTTTGATGGTGTTTCCTGCTTGGCAGGGGGTTGGACTGGATGGCCCTCGTGGTCTCTTCCAACTCTACGATTCTATGATTCTAAGTGCCCTTCGGGTAGGATAGCAAACCAACCACCTGTATTTGACATACAGCTGTGTTCTCAGTTTATGGGCCTTATACGTGGCAAACGGGATGTATAGTCAAATGGAAAGGCACTAAGCACTTAAGAAAGGTGGTTGTGTTTAAGGGGCTCAGGGAACGAGAGCTTTCACACACACACACACCACTTTCCTCCCCATTTACGACAGGAGGATTTTATAAGAGGGTTGTGTTGGGTTTTTTTTACCCCACCTGGACAGAGAGAGAGCGCGCCACATTCCACATCTGCCAGGCGGCGTAACCAGAGTCTAATTAAAATCGCACGCCAAGTAAGGGCCGGGCTCCCAGCGCAAAATGGGCCTTTGGAAGCAAGCTGGGAACGGCAGCCGTGAGGTGGAACGGGGGGGGGGGGAGGTCCTGTGGCTTGGAACACTTCCACTAAGGAGAAGCAACCAGGTCTCGGAAGGGATGTCTTTGTGCATGTGTGACAAGGATAAAGGAGAAGACCCAAGAGGTTGGGCAGAGGCTGCGAGGGGAAGGGTCTGTCTGCCGCTCGAAGGACCATGGTCAGGGCAGCTTGTAAAGGTGCTGAGAATTTGGCTGCCGGAACGGAGTTTTATGGCCGGCTGGTCAGCTGAGAAGGGATGTTGTGAGCAAAGGATCCAGGTGGTCTTCTTGGGATTTATTCGGATGACTCAGAGAACCGGCCTCTGTCCTGTATACCTGAAGGAGCGTCTCCACCCCCATCATTCAGCCCGGACACTGAGATCTAGTACCGAAGGCCTTCTGGCGGTTCCCTCATTGCGAGAAGTGAGGTTACAGGGAACCAGACAGAGGGCCTTCTCGGTAGTGGCACCCATTCTGTGGAATGCCCTCCCAGTAGATGTCAAGGCAATAAGTAACTATTGAATAAGTAACCTTTAGAAGACAAATAGTTGTCTGTTTAGGGAAGTTTTTAATGTTTAATGCTGTACTGTTTTAATATTCGGTTGGAAGCCGCCCAGAGTGGCTGGGTATGAATAAATTATTATTATTATTATTATTATTATTATTATTATTATTATTAGAACCACCCTAAGGTCCTCTGACCCCAAGGAAACCGCAGTTGTACTGTTATCCCTGCACCGCTTGATCTTGAACCAGACCTTTGCTTCATGGATCTGAGTCTCAGTCTCTATGTAGGGCTGCCTCTGAATATGGTTCGGAAACTTCAGCTGGTACAGAATTCAGCGGCCAGGTTGCTCACCGGAGCAGGACAGTCTGAGCATATTACACCGACTCCACTGGCTACCAATTAGCTTCTGGGCCCAATTCAAAGTGCTGGTTTTGACCTATAAGGCCTTAAATGGCTCAGGACCGCAATACCTCAAGGACCGCCTCTCTCCATATGAACCTACCCGGACCCTTGTGTGCCTCCTCTTTGAGAGGTCCGGAGGGTGGCAACACGAGAACGGGGCCTTCTCTGCAGTGGCTCCCCATCTGTGGAATGCTCTCCCCAGGGAAGTTCGCCTGGCGCCTTCATTATACACCTTTAGGAGCTGGGCAAAAACGTTCCTTTTCAACCAGGCATTTGGCTGATCCAATTTACATCCTATGCCCTTTTAAAATGTGTTTTTCTTGGGGGAGGGAAGCTATTGGTTTGTTGTTTAATTTTTATCTTGTAATTTTATATCTTGATTTTATTCTGTGAACCACCCTGAGACCCCCCCCCCAGGTATAGGGAGGTATATAAATTCAATCAATCAATCAATCAATCAATCAACTCAGCAGGTATTCAAAGGTTTCAGGCAGAGAAGGGTCTTCTCCTCCATCACCTGGTTGTTTTAAACTGGAGGTGCCAGAGATCGAACTTAGGACATTAACTGCCCATGGGGAGATGAGCAAGCCAGCGTAGACATTGCTGAGACGGCAGGGCGAACATGCTGGGAATGTAGGCTTGGGAGAATACCCGTTGCTGGCAATTCCAAGTGAGGATGGTGACTCTTGGGTTTGTGGGCTTCCCAGAGGCATCAGATTGACCACTGAGAGAACAAGATGATGGGACAAAGGACTAGACGGCAAGTTTTGCGGCAGTAAGGGCTCTCCGACACCGGAAGGGACTCCCTCGCAAAGTGGCGGGCTCTCCTTCCTTGGAGGTTTCTAAGCAGAGGTTGGATCATGGATTCTTGAGCTGGCTCTGTGGGTCCTGTTGAGGACACAGAAAACAGGAATGGGGTGGAACAGGGTCCCCAAACTAAGGCCCGGGGGCCAGATGCGGCCCAATCGCCTTCTAAATCCGGCCCGTGGACAGTCTGGGAAATCAGCATATTTTTACATGAGTAGAATGTGTCCTTTTATTTAAAATGCACCTCTGGGTTATTTGTGGGGCCTGCCTAGTGTCTTTACATGAGTAGAATGTGTCCTTTTATTTAAAATGCATCTCTGGGTTATTTGTGGGACATAGGAATTCATTCATTATTATTTTTTCAAAATACAGTCCGGCCCCGGCAGCACCAGGTTCAATCTCCACTAATAAAATTGGATGATGTTTTCACTCATTTAGCTCCCATTTGCTCCATTTCTCTCTCCCCCCCTTCTTCCCGTTTTACAAAACTTTATAAGAAGCCAATCCGAAATAACAAGGTGCTCAGAATCCCAGAAAAGTGGCCCACTCCCTTTTCACGAAAAGTTACGTCTCTGCATGGCTGTTGTGCCACTCAATTACTCAGCCTTTAATAGCCCCCCCCCCCCCCCGTGTTTTCCTTGGCTCGATGTGAGATATTTTCTCGCTTCCCCAGCCATGAGCCATTACCTGATTTCTTCATCAGAACTGACACTTTTCACCCGAGTGTCAGTCTATTAAACTGAAGACAGAAACCTTATTTGTTCAGCAAATATTAGCTTGACCTCTCAGGACTGTAAAATCGGGGAGCGGAGATATAAAACAGAGGGACCCCATTGAGATGACTCGGTTCTCTGGGGAGCCTTGCTAAAAACCTGGCCAAACACCGTTCGGAGATTTGGGTTTATTACTTATGGGCAATTTGCGGCGGAGGAGAATGATTTATTTATTTATGCCCCTTAAAGAAAACAATCCCTTCTCGCATCCAAGGTACGGGGCAGGACTTCATTGTATGACGGTGCAAAACTTATTTTTAAACAGCACGGCTGTATAATCCACGATAGACAGAGGTGCTTTGTAGCCACAGCCGTCTGCGGTCAGTGCTCGAGTGAAAATCCCGCAGTCGTGGAGCACAAATGCTACAGCAGGAGGGCGGAAGGGGAGCCCTTTTTCAACCTTTCCTCCTAGGAAACCTTGTGTCCTACCGAACAAAATGGTGAAAATGACTATGAATAAAAAATGGAGGCGCAATGTGTACTTTTCCTTGTTTGTTTGTTTTGTAACAGATCTTTAATAAACACTACTTTTTAAAATAAAAAGGGGGGAGGAGAGGTGTGGCCTCAGGGGAGAGTGTTTTGGGGGTGTCCCAAGACAGAGGAGCCTCGAGATTTCCCCATCCCTGTTCTACAGTATTCTGCACCCTGCATCTGTGATGCAAGCTGAGCAGATTCTCCCTGCCGTTTCTTATCCTGCACAACTGTATTCTGGCTTTGCTAGTAATCAGGAGGGGCTGTTGTCGACTTTATTCGTCCCTATTTGCCTTTCCTCCAAGGCACCTCTCAACCATCTGGACCGATAGATCTCTTTCCCCCCTCCCTACATCAAGTTTACTTCTGCTAACGTGCATCGCTTCTGACCTCCCATCAGCACCAGAGCTGGATTTGACCCAAGATCCACCTGAGTACCTGATTTGTGACCCAGTACCTCCGCCCTGGCCTGACGACACACCTCAGCCCTGACCTAGGAGCCCCTGCTGCTCTCGCAGGCACAAGCAGGCAGCAGCCAAGGTCGGCGTACGTCAATCCCGAGGGAGCCAGCCACCTGCTGCTCCCAGCCTGGGGTTCAGAAGCTGCCAGCTTGCCACTGTTCCTTCCCCATTGGAATAGTGGCCTTTCGCTCTCTCCTTATTAATATCATACACAGAGGTTAACTTGGAGTCGTTCCCAGACCTCAAAGCAGCAAAACAGCTTGACCTTTCTGCTAATGAGAAAGCCAGCTTCCTTGCAGGCCTAGATGTAGCAAGCGCCAAGGGTTGGGTGCTTTTTCTTCTTTTAATTGCTAATTGAAGTTATATACCGCCCTTCATCCGAAGATCACAGGGCGGTTTGCAACAGAAAAGCGCAAAATACATACTTTTTACAGGTTCCCGGCTGCCTGCAAAGGCACTCCCCAAATGCTCAGAGGCACTCTGCAGCTCCACATGTCCTGGGGTGGAGCTGTGGATTGTATATCATCTAGATCAAGGGAAGAAATAGTACCACAGTATTCCGCTCTGGTCAGACCTCACCTGGAGTACTGTGTCCAGTTCTGGGCACCACAGTTCAAGAAGGATACTGACAAGCTGGAACGTGTCCAGAAGAGGGCAACCAAAATGGTCAAAGGCCTGAAAACGATGCCTTATGAGGAACGGCTTAGGGAGCTGGGTATGTTTAGCCCGGAGAAGAGAAGGTTAAGGGGTGATATGATAGCCATGTTCAAATATATAAAAGAATGTCACATAGAAGAGGGTGAAAGGTTGTTTTCTGCTGCTCCAGAGAAGCGGACACGGAGCAATGGATTCAAGCTACAAGAAAGAAGATTCCACCTAAACATTAGGAAGAACTTCCTGACAGTAAGAGCTGTTCAACAGTGGGATTTGCTGCCAAGGAGTGTGGAGTCTCCTTCTTTGGAGGTCTTTGGAGGTCTTGACAACCATCTGCCAGGAATGCTTTGATGGTGTTTCCTGCTTGTCAGGGGGTTGGGTTGGACTGGATGGCCCTTGTGGTCTCTTCCAACTCTATGATTCTATGAAATGCTATTATGTCCTGCATTCTAACGACTTGCCTGAAAACCGAAATAATTTTGATTCCGAGCAGCAAGAGCGCAGGAACCTGCTTCGCTCAGAGACTGACCCTCAGGGCCTATCCTTGTCTTGCTCGGCAAAGGCAGTTTCCTATGTCCCAGCTGCAGGGAGCACAGAGCGGATGTGAACAGGATGTTAAGGCAAATAAAGGCACAACTCCCACTAGAGATAATGCGCAGCATTACAGGGAGAAAATGCAGTCAAATGCTATCACAGAGTGGTACAGGTTCTGGGGCACCTATGCCCCCCCCCAGATGTTTGGGACCACAACTCCCATCAGGCCCGGCCTGCATGTTGCTGATGGGTGAGCAAGATGAGCAAAGCTGTCATGTGACTGCTTCCTCCATCGAAAGGAAAGGGCCGACAGCAGGCTCAGCAGCTCAAAAGGCCCTTCTGAAATCCCTGGCTGCTCCGCGATAGGTGAGGAATTCCAGCTGGCTTTTAAATTATATGTGTATTTGTACTTCTGAACATTAGATAGAGACAGTTCTTGGACGACTTCCTCCTTAAGTATTCGGTTGCATGGAAAAAACCTTCAAAGCTCAATGAAAATGCTTTAGCCAAGTGGTAGTATCACAAGTTCAGACACAAAAACATCTCTTCAGCAAGATTTTATTTATTTATTTTTTTTAAAAAAATGTTTAGCAGAAGACAGCATCTTTATTTAACATTTTGCTTTTTTGCCCCAACATAAACACCTGAGCACACAAAGGAGGGAGGGGAAAGTGTTATTTTATTGGGAAAGTTTAAAAAAAAAAAGATTGGCAAAAAAAATGGACTAAGGCTTTCCAGCAGAGGCCTCTTATTTCATATTAAAAAAAACAGCGAACGCTAACCCAAGGATGTGAAGCCTTACTCAGCTGTTGGCCTGAACTCTTTAGTCTCATTTAGCCTTGTGCCCTCCATGTTTTGGGCTGTAACTCTCCCACCAGAACCCCCCTGCTGGTTGCGTCTGGCGAGAGTTAATAGTCAAATTCATCTGGAGGGCACCAGGTTGGGGGAGGCAGGTCGTAGGTGAGGATGCCAAACCCACCTTCCCATGCGTAGGGGAAATCTGGGATGAGAATGCCAAGCAGGCTTGTCTGTCAGGAAGGTCAGCAACTGCAAGAACACCATGTTGAACACAAAACCCCAAGGACGCCAGCCAGAGGTGCAGGCCGGCTCGTGTATCTGCAACAGCCGTGAACGGATTCTGATGCTTCAGTAATGGACTTCAGAAACCAGGCTGTAATTTCAGTAGGGGCTAAGCCTCAAAATAAAAATATTATTTCTGTAATACAGGGTTTGAATAATGAACCCCTTTTGTCTTTCCTTTGGCCTCGGAGCCATCTATAATAGGCAAATGACATGTTTCATTAAAAAAACAAAAAAACCCTCACCAGCAGCTCTACCTGCTACTCTATTTTGGTTATGGCTTAGGGCATGGCTGTGGAAGACTGCCCACTCCACCGCTAGACCGAAACCAAACCAGAATGGTGGCAGAATGGAGTTCTTGCCCTCTGTCAATGGTTCACTGAACGGATCTGTCCAAACTGCAGCATTGTGAGAAGAATGGCCAGTCTCCAACCCTGCTCCTTTCCTTTCCTTCTAACTTTTTTTTTAAAGTTAGATCTTCCCAAATGGGGGTTGCTCATCATTTGGTTCCTCATTAACAAGTGGTCTCTCCATTAAAGTGAGGGGGGGGGGACACACACACCCTGCTTGGCAGTTGATCAAGGAAGCCAACCAGTCAAGAGACTCCAACCCACCTCGTTTATGCTAAAACTGATACAAACCCCATGCAAGCCAGCAGCTGCAGGCAGTCTTTGGTTGGGCTCCCCTTCTGAATGACAGGAGGAAGAAGAGGAGGGGGCAGAAGATAATTTGGGCCAAAGCCCCATACAAGCAGGTGGAACGAAGAGGGCCGTCCGGGCTGGTTCTGAATTGTTTCTCATTTCAAGTGTTTATCATAACAGAGGCAGCCTGTGTCAAGGCCAGAATGCTCTTTTCGACATTTCTAAAGCTGGCATTGCTTCGCGCCCGCCTTTCAAAGCATTTTGTTGAGAGAAAAAGCCCCACCAAGATTCCTAGGCTATCGCTGCCCTTCCGCAGAGCTACAAGAAGAGCAGGCAACTGTGTGCAGGGCCCACTAGATTCCCCTTTCAAATAGCTGCCTGGGCCCAGAGAAACATTGAAGACTCCATCAAGCTCTCTGAAGCCACCACTGTGAAGAGGAAAGGGGTGGGGGTGGGACAGCCATAGCTGGGGGAGGGAGACACTGAGTCACATCACATTTCATTGACCTGAGCCTGTGGGGAAAGCCAGCCCACCCGCGGGTCTTGCCGCAGGATGGGGCAGCTAATAGAAACAATTGGCCTTTAAATATAGAGATAGATATATTTAACAGGCCTGCACAAAGCAAATTAAATTGATTCCCGAACAGTGTCTCTGTTGCCTCTAAGCAGCTGCTTTCTAAGCAGTTTGGCACTGAAAGGTCCCCACGTGGGGTGAATCTCGTTTCCTGGTTCTGGAGAAAGCCCACTTACATGATAAGTCTTTGTGCCTCAAAGAGGGTGGAGGCCTGCTCTGACGCAGCTTCTGGCTGGAGCTCATTTCTTCTGGAAGAAGCCCATGATGGAGGCCTGCTTGCTGGCCTTGGGGGCTCTCTTTGCGCCTCTCTTCTCCTCCTTGGGCTCCTTCTTGGCAGCCCCGGCAGGTGGCTTGCGAGCCGCGGAGGGCTTGGAGCGGAAGTCGCCTTCGCTGTCTGTGCAGGACTCGCTCTCGTAAACCTTTTCGGTCACTGGAAACAAAAGGGCAGCATGAACCGGTTGCACCACTGGAAAGACCCTGATTTTTGTAGCCTCTGGATCAGGGGTCAGCAAACTTTTTCAGCAGGGGGCCGGTCCACGGTCCCTCAGACCTTGTGGGGGGCCGGACTATATTTTGAAAAAAAAAATATGAACGAATTCCTATGCCCCACAAATAACCCAGAGATGCATTTTAAATAAAAGGACACATTGTATTCATGTAAAAATACCAGGCAGGCCCCACAAATAACCCAGAGATGCATTTTAAATAAAAGGACACATTGTATTCATGTAAAAATACCAGGCAGGCCCCACAAATAACCCAGAGATGCATTTTAAATAAAAGGACACATTGTATTCATGTAAAAATACCAGGCAGGCCCCACAAATAACCCAGAGATGCATTTTAAATAAAAGGACACATTCTACACATGTAAAAACGTGCTGATTCCTGGACCGTCTGTGGGCCGGATTGAGAAGACGATTGGGCCACATCCGGCCCCCGGGCCTTAGTTTGGGAACCCCTGCTCTGGATTATCCAACAGCCTCTTAAAACTGCACTAGATCAACCCCCCAATTCTGAAGGCCACCACAGGAGGCAAGCAAGGCACGGACTCCTGATTGCTGCCCAACCCAACTCCCATCTTTCCTCTACTGTTCCTTCTCCTGCAGAACTATATTCCTGGGCCTGCTGACCTTTCCTCACCCTTAGGCAGCATCCATACAGTATGAAACCCCTGATGCAAGCCATAATAGCTTGGCTCCCAACAGGAACCCAAAGTTAAACATGGGAGGAGTGGGAAATCTCTCTGGATTGGACACCTAGAAATCCTCTACATACCTGCGACCCAAATGCCCCTAATCCCAACCCCTGACAGATGTACATATATAAATACAAACATTCTGGAAGTTCAGCAAAGGCAACATTTAGATCTCTGACTTTCAATGTATGGATAGGCCTCTTCTCCTATCCAAACCATTCTCACCACGATTCCGTTCCATTCTTTCTTTGCTACACCAAACCATCTGCCAAGAACACACCAGAGGTGCGGGTAGCAATGAACCGGGCCGGATCTGGACTGCAAATACGTAATGTCAGCATTCCACAGAGGACTATTTATTCCAAGTTCTAATGGTGAAGGAAAGCTTCCCACTCTTGACATGTTTAGAAAAGACTGAAGTTAAAGAATAAAACCCACACTTTCTTTGGAGGGGGTGGGGTCTATCTTTGTTATTGCAAGCTCTGGATGCATCCTTTCGAAGGGATGGGGTCCGGGGGGGGGCAGGAAGGTTGGCTGAGGATAGACAGAAAAGAAAGAGCCTGTTTCTTTGGAGGCGCCTGAAGTGGAGGCCAGAGCACTTGGCCTAACTTGAAAAGTCAGGTCCTTAATCCATTTCTAACTTGACAAAACCCAGGCTAGAGGCTTGCATGACGAATGTGCACCAAGGGTTTCTCGTCAACACACGGACAGACTTCCCCACTTTCCTCCAGGCTCCCAAGGCCTCCGCTTGCAACGGATCTTGAGAAAGGGGTCCTACACGAAATGACAGTGCGTCCTGAGCTTGCCAGGGTAACTTAGGATGCTATGCAAATTGCACCGCACCCGTTAATACACTCAAACAGAGCCCAAAGGGATTTGCCCTCCCGTATCCAACAGCAGCTCGCTGTTTTTGCTACTGTTTACGTTACTTAATTGATGAGTTAAAACTAACACGGTTCATTGATTAATCCCAGGAAAGCTCCACAGCTAAGCCTCACCTATGCAGCCTTCCTCATCGATAAACGTTTTGGACTTCAGCACTCGCTTCCGCTTCCGCTTTTTCTCTCCTGCCGCTGCCTGAAAAAGAGGACAGTGCAGACTGTGAAGATGGTGTGCAGTGAATGTTGTGACAAACAGCATCTACTTTTGCCCCTTTCTTGTGGCTGCCTGGGACCCGGGGAGGGGCTCAACGTGCTACCAATGGAGGAGGCCGTCTCCTCCGGACGGAAAGCAGGTTCCAAAGGTGAAACTGTGTCACATTCGGCAAATTTCACTGGATCGATCATGGGTTACTAGCAACAGGCACCTTTCAAGCTACCTTTAAAAGCGAGTTTATAAAAGGGTGGAGAGTTTTATTCCACAGCATAGTTGCCATCAGCAATAGGGCGGTTCATAAAAAAACTTTTTTATTTTTTAAAAAAATGCCTACTCCAAAGGTCTTATCTTACCACACTAGGGATTATATAGCTATATCTGAAATTTCATGCATATCAGTTAATATCTTGACCCTCCTCCACAAAAATAGCTGTTTACTTGGCTGTTTTCCTATGTCGCGAAGGCTGAAATTTCAATTCAGTGGAGCAGGGTCAAGACATTAACTGATATGCATGAAATTTCAGATATAGCTATATAATCCCTAGTGTAGTAAGGTAAGACCTTTGGAGTAGGCATTTTTTTAAAAAAAGGTTTTTTTTAATGAACCGCCCTAATCAGCAAGCAACGATGCCTCTCCAAAGGAAACAGCCAGCTGTTCCACAGCCAGCCTATGGCTGACCCTTGAAATCTCCTTCCTCATAAGCCAAAACTGGCCCCAGGAGGGAGAGGGAAATGGCTATTCCAACCCACCATTCCTGGGTTCAAGCACATATACAGTACTTTCTTACATAGAGCTGGATTCAAGCTGGATTAGGCCAAAGGCTCACCTTTTCTCACCTGAAAATAGCCCTGTATAGGGAAGATTTCAATGTTTTACTGTGTTTGATGTTTTGATTTGTTGGAAGCTGCCCAGAGTGACTGGAGCAACGCAGTCCGATGGGTGGCATATAATAAATTATTGTTATTACCATCCTCATCATCATTATTCTCACAATGGCTGCCCACCCAGATGCCTCTGGGAAACCCACGAGCAGGACCTGACTGCAACAGCACTCTCCCCACTTGTAATTCCCTCTTCCTCCCAAAATAGAGAGATGTATTTTACAAGTTGGATCTATGCATATTTACTCAGAAATAAGCACCACTAAAAAAGAAAAAAAAAGAAATTTCAGTTCAGCTTTTGAAATCAAAGTGCGTAGCTGGGGAAAGTTGGAAGTTGGTTTGTGTTTTATAACAACCAGAATACATCCAATTTCTTCATTCACCCCACTTTGAAGAGAGAAGTCTGCTGAATTCATTCTGAAGTGAAACCTTTTGGGCTTCTGGGAGATGTTAACCGACTCCGACAAAAACGCAAATAGGTTTTGTCTCTTTGCCAAATTTTGGGTTTTCAGCCAAGCATTAAGAGCAAAGTGGCATCTGCTTGTGACTGCATGACTGGGTCGGATCATTTGTAATGGAGGCTGTGGCCACGAAGAATTCACTCCTCACTAAGCCCATCAGTCACAAAGAAGGCGCTGGAAGCAATTACAGCTGGGCCGAGAATCACTCATCCTGCACTACATTCCCAATTCTGCCACTTTGGGCCAGTGATCTAGTATATGAGAAGTAACAGCTCGAGATACATTGATATTTTATTTAAAGAAAGATTAAGAAGCAAATGAAGCTTCTACTGAGACCTTGGAAATGTAGTTTAGATCCAGGTAAGACTTCCTCCTTAATTCCTTCTGCCTCCAACCCCACAAAAACGCTCTCCGCTCCATAAAAATTACATAAGCCAAGCGAGCGAAGGACATTTGTATCAAAGACAATCAGAAGGAGGATTTTCACCCACTAATGTCTGAAGCATGCACGCAAAACCAGTCTTTACCTCCATGGGCAGAGGATCAGGCTCTGGGTTCGGGTCTGGCTCAGGAGAAAGGTCTTTCACTTCAGGAGTTACAGGCGATACCGGGACATCTGCAGGGGGGGGGAGAGAGGAGTTAAGTTACAGCTTTGGAACCATGGCACAATGGGTATTTTCCTACCTTTGCATTTTGCCTTGCTTCCATCACAGAGCCCAAGGAATGGCAGCAGCCTCATGTGCCTCCACAGGGCACACTGAATATTTATTACTGCTTGTCTAGTTCAAGCCAGGGCAAATATGCCTCATTTCTAAATCGGCCCCTGAAATGCGTATTTGAGGCCAGATCTTCATAAGGGCCCCTGATGCCAGTTTGGAAAATGAAGCAGTGAGGCACCTTTCAAAAGCAAAAGTGTACACGCTCCATTTTGGTCAGCCAATATAGGCTCTTAAATGTGTTTGATTCTTTGGGCGAAAGGGTATACAGCGAAGTGTGGTAGGATGGACTCAAAAGCACCTTTTCTAACAAACCCCTCGGCAAAATTCACGTTATAGCCCAACACTCCTGTAAATTCACATATTTAAGACGTTCTCTGCCACACGCACCAATAAAAACTTATCCTTCAGTACTGAAAGCTCTGATTTGAGATTTTGCAGGAGCTGCGTTATATGAGCTGGATCATAAGAAAACAAATTCCTAAAGGCTCCCAGAAATACTCTGCTTTCCCTTGTGATATACCCACTATCTCTCAGGCCTGCTGTGCCATTAGATAAGTTCTTGGCAGCTTGACTATCAAACCAGTCCTTGCACCAGACCACCCTCAGTTCACCGGAATGCGAAACCTATCAAAAGTGTGTTCCTCTTGAACCATATCCATGAATGTACTTTAATGTACGAAACTGGAAGCATCAACACTAGTTTTGGGGAAATGCATCTCTAATGGCTGGAGGTGGTTTTGAAAAAAAAAACCCTGATACAATCAAGCAGTCTAAAAACCACGTCAATACAGAGGTTACTAACCTCTCCTCAATTCCACAAGACACATTCAAAAATGTTTTGGTCCTCAGGTCCTATCCTGACTAAACCCTGGGCATTTTGCGTTGAGTACTCTGTGCTATTTGGGTTCAGCTACGGCAGTAAGTTACAAGCTGTTGTGGTTCTGCCAAAGAGGATGGCGAAAGCCATTGATGATCACAAGGCAGATTTAATTTTAATGCTCCCCGATCTGACAGTAATGCGGAAACTGCGTTAGCAGCGGCACCTGTATCATTCAACCCCCCACTGCGTCACCTTGACTAGTTGAAAGGTTGCAAAGAAGCCCTGCTGAGTTCAAGAAGAACAATTGCCACGGGGAGCCTTGTGGGGTAAGCAAGCAGAGAAGGGACTTGCCCTGCCAACCTGCTTAATAGAAACTATGGAAATATTGGACAGAACACCTGCCAAGCTTCCCTTTCAATCCACATTTGGCTGGCAGCAGCTCTGTGCTCATACTGTAGTTGTGACTCGTATTTTTGGGGATGTGAAACCAGCCCAGCTTATTAGGTCAATACTGTACCGGGAATGCCTGCGTCTGGGCCAGACATCAGGCCAAGCGACCTTTCGCAGGTTAAGCAGGGCTGAGATCTACTGGTGGACAAGCTTCCAACCACGCAAGAATGAATGGCCTTCTTCTGTCCGGGAGGAGTGGAAACACGAGCAGCGAGGGAGACGGCAGTGTACGGGGCATCGCACAAAAATACACACCTCAAGATGCCCAGTCAGATCAAGGGGTGCCAGAAGCCAAGGTGGGCTGTCCTCGTATTGATGAGGTTCCTTTAAAGCACGGGTGTCAAACACAAGGCCTGGGGGCCAAATCCGGCCCGCCAGACCTCGTCATGTGGCCCGCCGAGCGCCCCAGCCAGCGGGACCCAGCAGCGGGACCTTGCTGCTGAAGCGCCGCGCCGACAAAGCGCCGACAAACAGCTGGGGGCGGGGGGTGGTAGAAAGGCGGCCAGAGCAGCGCCGCACGGAGAGTCCCGAGCCTCTGCGACGCAGCAGTGCTCTGTAGCACTTTGAATCCTCCTCCTCCTGCCACGGCTCGGCGCCTGGAAACGGCTGCTGCTGCTGCTGCTGAAGCACAGACAAAGCACCCAGCAGCGTCACGTGGAGGAGGAGGATTCAAAGTGCTACAGAGCACTGCTGCGTCCCAGAGGCTCGGGACTCTCCACACGGCGTTGCCAGGCACCGACCCGGCAAGCCGCCTCCTCCTCCTCCTCCTCTTGCCTCACCTCCTCCTCCTCCTGCCATGGCTCAGCCTCACGAACGTGCAACTCTGAG
The DNA here is from genome assembly GCF_963506605.1 of Zootoca vivipara. Taxonomy (NCBI): domain Eukaryota; kingdom Metazoa; phylum Chordata; class Lepidosauria; order Squamata; family Lacertidae; genus Zootoca; species Zootoca vivipara. The sequence goes on from NC_083279.1 coordinate 97,646,458, forward strand.
GCTTTACGCACTTCTCCTAAAACGGACACCCGCTGCCTCACGCTGCACGGGAAATGCTTTTTGCCCCTGGGTCCCTTCGCGCTCTTTTCTGGCGCTGAATCAAGGCGGCGACCCCCCCTTCCCTTTCTTTCTTCCTCTCTCTCGCTCTTATTCTTTCTTTCCCTCTCCTTCCTTCCTTCTTTATCTCTGTCTTCTCTCCCTCTTTCTTTTTCTTTCCTTCTTTCTTTCTTCCTTACTTCCTTCCTTTCTTCCTTCTGTCCTTCCCATCTTTCTTCCTCTCCCTCATTCTTATTCTTTCTTTCCCTCTACTTCCTTCCTTATTTCTCCCTTTCCGTCTTCTCTCCCTCTTTCTTTTTCTTTCCTTCTTTATTCCCTTCCTTATTTCCTACTCTTCTTTCTCTCCCCTCTTTCCTTCCTTCCTTCCTCTCTCCCTCCCACTCCCTCTTTTCTTCCTCCCTCCCTCCCTCCCCTCCCCTCCCTCTCCCTTTCCTCAGAAACATAGGATGCTGCTTTATACTTCTGGCCCTTAAACCCTCGAACCAGGAGAGCAGCTCCAGTGAGTCAACCTCAGCCAGTCCCTTTGGTGAAGGGTGGTGGCTCACTGGCAGAACATCTGTCCTGCATGCAGAAGGACCCCAGCATCTCCAGGTACTAGTAGCTCTGCAAAGGTCCTGCATGAAACCCTAGCGAGCCTCCACCACCCAGTGCAGTTACCAAAAATCATTTTTCAATAAATTGTACAATAATTGTACATTTGAATATCTACTTGCCATTATTCTGACTATGTTTCTGCTTTCAGAGCTAGTTATTACTTACATTGTTACAAAAAACAGAAATAATTGAATGCAGTGACAATAATTTATAATAATAAAGAGTGGACACATAGTCCTATAGATACAACCGGCCCTTTGAGGGTGACCAAACTGCTGATGCGGCCCCCGATGAATTTGAGTTTGACACCCCTGCTTTAAAGGCTTAAATCCCAAATTCTCGCGGTTATCCGATTGTGAGAATAAATGCAGTTGGGGTCGAGGTGAAAAACCCGGTTCACCCCTTTGTAACTTGCAAGGTGCTACTGAAAAAGTCCAGCCTGTCCACCAGGTGCTCATATACCTTAACTGCAAAAAGTGACAAGGTACCATTTGTACCTTGATGTTGGTATATGACTACAGCAGCAGCGGCAAAGGTTACAATAATAATAATAATAATAATAATAATAATAATAATAATAATAATAATATATTATTATTTATACCCCGCCCATCTGGCTGGGTTTCCCCAGCCACTCTGGGCAGCTTCCAACAGAAAAATAAAACACAGTAATCTATTAAACATTAAAAGCCTCCCTGAACAGGGCTGCCTTCAGATGTCTTCTAAAAGTCTGGTAGCTGTTTTTTTCTTTGACATCTGATGGGAGGGCGTTCCACAGGGCAGGCGCCACCACCGAGAAGGCCCTCTGACTAGTTCCCTGCAACTTGGCTTATCGCAACGAGGGAACCATACATATTGTATGTATTTGATTTTTAATTTCTGCTGCATCTCCTTTTCATAAGCTGCGTTTTATTGGAAGCTCTTTGTTAAGCCCCCCCCCCATTTGAAACCAATATGATGGGGAAGAGTTTTGCAACTCAAAAATAAATAAAACGCCTGCAAAGAGGCAATCTCTTTTCAGCACGGAAGCCTGCATTTTCCTAGTGGTAGTAAGATGAAGGGCAGAAAGAATAATCATTTATAGCACAGACACAAGGAGAAAGAGAAGCCTAGTCAGACAGGACAGGACTTTGCACCTATCCAGGGCAGATGCTTAGCACTGCTGTACCCACTTATTTCCAAAGAGACCAGGATCTACTAGAGATACTGGCTTCAATGTAACTGCAACCTCACCAAACCTCCACCCCCTGGCTTCCATTTACCCTCGTCATCGCTGCTGCTGGGTTGAGGCTGTTTGATCCGACGCCTCTTTCTCTTCAGGCTCTCAACCTCTTTCTCCTCGTCGTCTGACATCTCCAGCCTCTTTGTTCTGCAAACAAATAAGGCTCGTCACCTCAAACATATTTCGGGGTGTGGAACAGGCGGAAAGAGAACAACTTCCCCCAGTGCAAAACGCATGACTGCTAATCTAGAGCAAAGAACAATAATGGCAGGCTTTCCCTCTTCTACCTATAATTAAAGACGGCTGCCTACGCTGAACTCTGGAGGAAGAAGCGACCTGAAAAGATGCTCCCTGGGTCACGTATGTCCTGCAATCAAAAACGAACAGAACAAACCGAGGTCGGGATTCTATCCGGAGGAGAACAAGTGTGGGCCAAACGGCAGTCCAGAAACCAGGAACCGTAATCATCTGGGTGCAGATATGTATGCCATGCCATTAACAGCCCTCAGAAAGCCAGATTAGGAAGGGAGACACAGAAGCCTAGCAATTGGAAAAGGTAAAGGACCCCTGAAGACACTGGGGTTGCGGCGCTCATCTTGCTTTACAGGCCGAGGGAGCCGATGTTTGTCCGCAGACATTTCTTCCGGGTCAACACCCTCTGACTTGAGGCCAACAAAGCAATATGTTATTAAAAACAACGTTGACCAGCAGCCCACCCAAGACCCCCCAAAACGAATCAACTTGTTCTGAACCCTTGGAACAGGGCACGACATAAAAGTCAGTGGCATCTCAGGTGCAAAATGCCATGTTATGAAAGCGACTGCAGAGCTGTGAAAGCTAATATCCCCAAGACCTGGGAGCTCATCCTGCCTCAGGGGGTCTAAAGAAGTTTGTCCCCAAAGCACAGTTTTTACGAGAAATCACGTCCCAAATGGCCATGGAGTTGCTATGAGGTAGCGTCTCAGATGTCTGGAGTGGCTTTGAAATACGTTTTAGCATGATCATATTTTTACTAGTGGAAAAAAATTAATTAAATGGCTTCTTTCAGCACTGATGGGAAGGTGCCAGCTAGCTAGCACTGGTGGCAGAGACAACTCTGGGCATGGCGGCCCCTGCTCTTCTGCCAAGGGGCATCCTTTTCTACAGGCCTCTGGGGCTACAAACAAGGCAGCTAGTTAGAATCAGCTGACTGGCTTAAAGTCAAGCAAGGCGGGCGCCTCCACAACAGGAAACTTCCCACACCAGGCTGCAGACAAATGTTTGAGCTAAAATTAAACGTAAGCACAGAAGGATACCAGTCCAGAATTCTGGTGATATTATATGAAGCAGCTACTCCTGTCATCCTGTGATAGATTTCTATTAGGCACAAAGCTAGAGTATACAAATGCAATATGGGTGTGTGTGGACGCATGCGTTTTTCTTGTCTTGCTCTGTCTTTCAACAACCCGTTCCTTTCTGCCAGCCCACCCCCCCCTACAATGCTCCCCACCTGCACCTCAGTCCTTCCAGGCACTCTATACACATACAAATCTAGTGCTGAAGAGCTCCAGAAACTCGCAGAAGCCTGCAATATTGGTAAAATTTATTCTGGACACAAATTTAGGTTTAGCAGTCGCAGAATATCTAGCACAGGCATCCCCAAACTTTGGCCCTCTAGATGTTTTGGACTACAATTCCCATCATCCCTGACCACTGGTCCTGTTAGTTAGGGATCATGGGAGTTGTAGGCCAAAACATCTGGAGGGCCGCAGTTTGGGGATGCCTGATCTAGCAGGTTTTGCTCTGCTGCTCTCAAAATTAGAATCAGGGAAGTGTTAACAATTGCAACTAGTTTAAAGCTGAATCACTGGACTGTTTGTGTTACTTGTGTAATACTCAAGTATTACACCAAAACACTGCAATGTGTGCGCACATTGTACTTGAGTCGTTTTTAAAAAGAAAAATTAGGATTGAAAACAGCAACGAGTCCCTGCTTTAATACTGACGTCATTTGCAATCCTGCCTCCACTTTCTGAGCATTTAAAAGTGCAATCAGTCTGGAAGAAAGTCAGTGGAGTTCAAGGTTCTTATGCAATTCAGTGTTTGACTCGGCCTTTTAAAAATCTGTGTGCCTCCTTCCTCCCATTCCAGGCACTCCATTAGAGCACAATGAACTCCTGCAAATGAATGAGCCAAGCTGGCCATTTATACCCCCAAAGCCTTAGACAACCACACACGTAATTGGGGAGGGCTACCTTTTCTTGTCCTTCTGCTGTCCTTTGGTAGGGTTAGCTTTCTTGCTGGGTTTCTCACGTTCTGGTGTACCCGGAAGAGATTTGGGTTCCCCTGGAGACTTGGTTGCAGCTTTCTCTTCCTTTCGCTGTTCGGGTTCAGGATTCGCTTTGCCTGCATTTGTCACAAGGGAAAGCAGGAAGGCTGCAGTTTACCATGTTGCTCTCTCTGGTAGGATCTGGCTATAACAAGGGGCTCCATTCTCACAAAGGGTTGGGAAGGGGTTGAAGGACAGTGGTGCCTCGCTTAACGAACGCCCTGTAAGACGAAATTTTCGCTTAACGAAAGGGTTTTTCTAGCGGGGGTTGCCTCGCTAGACGAATTCGTTTTACGAAAAATTCGTCTAGCGAATCGCGGTTTCCCATAGGAATGCATTGAAATTCAATTAATGTGTTCCTATGGGCATATATATATATATATATATATATATATATATATATATATATATAATATAAAAATTCAATGCATTCCTATGGGATTCGCTAGACTAATTTTTCATCATAAGAATTGACCCGTGGAACGAATTAAATTCGTCTAGCGAGGCACCACTGTATGTGGCAAAACCACAAAAGAAAAACTGGACAGATGCGACTGGAGCAGTGTAATAAACCACACAGAAGACAGCAGACCTAAGCATGTTCAGGCCTGGTCTGCATGTGCAGCAGGATTTTTTTTTTATTAGACTCATTTGTCCCTTTTTTCAACAAAATAATTCAGTGACTGCGACAATAAATCAGTAACACACACATTGAAACCAGCGTAAAACTGAAACAAGAGAAAAATCTAAAACTCATTCATATTTATTAAAGGTAGTATAAAATATCCTACCCACAGATAACTAAAAGCCAAAGGCCTGGGGAAATTAAATCTTTTTGCCTGGTGCCTAAAGATAAGTTGCCACCCTCTGGACCTTCAGTGGAGGAGCCAAAAAATGGCAGCACCTGTGCCGTAGAAATCCCTGCCTATTGACATTATGCTGGCATCCTCATTATAATTATTATTATTATTATTATTTATACCCCTCCCATCTGGCTGGGTTTCCCCAGCCACTCTGGGCGGCTTCCAACAGAAAAAGCCTGCTGAAAATGTTTTGTTTCAGCAAGCCTTTGTTACCTATATTTCCCCGCTGAACTCCTTAAGGTTTGCAAATGAAGAGACATGCTTAGGAACAAATTGCTAGTTTATCCTTTATCTAGCTATAATAAGCCCTTTGGAGCCACGGATTTGAACATAAATGCCGTAAGCTGTATTTAGCCCTTGACAATGGGGCAGGCAACACAAACAGGAGCTCGACAATCCTTACACAGAGCAGCTTTTCCAAAGAAGTTGTTCATCAGATTTCCTTTAGCAGGTGCCTTGCTACTTGCTGCGGAGGCCTGGAAGCAATTAAGAGAAACCGTCGTGAGAGAGAGAAGCCCCTGAAAACTGTTTCTTGAAATGCCCAGGTGTGAAACAGCAAAAAGGAGAGCATGCACACCTCTTATTCTTCTTTGAAGAGACAGAAGACATTCTTACGGAAGGCGCTCAAAGCAGGCATGTGCTTTTTCATTTTCAATTATCTTTCTGAAAGCCCAGAAGGTAAGGGAAAATATATTTCCGCTAGTGCTGGATTCTGTGTGCGCAAAGCTGCAGAAACCATGCGGACACTGCTGTCCCTCCCCTAAACTGGATGAGGTCTTGTCCCTGACATCTCAGAACAGCAACACAGGCCCTGCTGCTTCCCTAGTGCGGCATCAGAGGATGGAAGAAGAATCAAAGGTAAGCCCTAGAGCAGGGGTCGGCAACCTAAGGCCCATGGGCCACAAGATCATTTAACTGGCCCATGGACCCCCGCAACCCACTCAGGGACCCCCGCCATGTATGCGCTGTGCTAAACCGGTGCGGAGCAGAGCGGGGACCGCCTTCCATGACACTGGCTGGCTTCCCATTGGCTGCAGGAAGCTCCTGCAGCCAATGGGAAGCAGCGCACACGTCCTCCACACCGGAAATAGTGTTTGCGCATGCATGCATGCGCGCACACACTCTGGCTCACCGTATCTGCGGGACCGTGAACCAGCCCAAGCCACAAAAACTTTGCCAACGCCTGCCCTAGAGCCAGTGAGTGGGATATTAAAGCAGTGAGTGGGATATTAAATCAAAATATAACAGTGAGGGACAACCAACGTAATAAACCAATAGGCAATCAAAACACAGGACAGCAAAATCATAAAATGCAATGCAAGAACAACCACAGTCCTTTGATACTTCAGCTCATGTGCCACCAGAATTCTAGGCCTTCAGCCAGCCAGTCAGGTTAAAGTTTTATAGGGCAAGGGCTAACCCTAGGCTGCAGGCCGGCCCGAGTTCCATCAGCTGACTTCCACCCCCTGAAGATGGTCACATGATCTCCCAAAGCAACAGAAGCCCTAGAGTAGGCATCCCCAAACTGTGGCCCTCCAGATGTTTTGGCCTACAACTCCCATGATCCCTAGCTACGGTAACAGGACCAGTGGTCAGGGATGATGGGAATTGTAGTCCAAAACATCTGGAGGGCCGAAGTTTGGGGATGCCTGCCCTAGTGCCCTTTGTGCTAGGCTGGTCCAGCAGTCTCACTGCCCTTTACCTTGCTTCTGATGAGCTCCCAAAGCAAAGGAGAGCAATCATGTCCTATACAGCCCCTTCCTTCGGAGCCCCTGACATCTCATGCAGATACTCCGTTCTCCTATCCCATCAGAGCTACTTCTTTTCTATTCATTGTCTCCTGGTTTTTTTCATGACAGTTGAAAGTGCTTTCTCTCTTTCTATGCGGCTTCAGAACAATCAGAAGGGGCAGCATTTTATTTGATAAAAATAAATTGATTCTAAAAAATGTATTCAGCTTGTTCCCCAGCAGCCTGACAACCAATTATCAGCCTTCCGTTGTGTGCACACACGTCTGTACTTGTATTAAAAGTCAGAAAGGAATTACTTTCACTTGTTTGTTTGTTTGTTTTTTAAAAAAGAAGCCTCTGTATACTTTATTTGAAGGAAATGCATGAAAGCCAGTGGGACCAACATCTGAGTGTTCCTACGTAGGATTTGGAAATTTTATTCTGAGGTTGCCATGGTGAAAGCAGGAGGGCAGTAATTATTTTAGTTAATCCAGAACATTTTTGTCTCTGGCTTTGCCCACCACTGGCACTTGGATCCAAAAGATTATCTCCAAAGGAGCACATCCTTTTTTTTAAAAAAGTTTTGCCTCTCCTGATTCAAGGCATTGAAAAACTGTCAAAATCAAGTCTTAAAAAAACAACCCTGTTTCACTGGTGCTTAGTTACCCTGTGGAAGGTGGATTATGGAACCCTCACAACCATCATACTCTGGCCTTCACAGAAAACTATGAATCTTCAGAGCTGTGTGCAGGAATTCTCTTCACAATGAATATATTCAAAGTAAACTGTATTTGCTCTCCCTTTCATGCCTTTGTGTCCAGAGCTGGCTTTCGTGGTGCAGCCTTGAGATGAAGTTGGGGGGGGGGGAAGGTAGCTGATGACAAAGGGGGGCAAAGCCTGGAAACTTACGCTTGGTGACTCTTTAGCTTCCACTTTGGTTTCTTTCGGGGTCTCCTGGGACTTGGTGGCAGATTTGGCTGCAAACATTCCCATAATGCCCTTGGCTTGCTGGGAGGCCGTCTTTGAAGAAGCGCTTGGGGCATGGCCGTTGACCACAGGAGCAGCTGGTTTATCCACGCCATGAGGCGGCTGGCGATCCAGCTGGGCCGGGGTTTCGACGCGAGACATTTCAGCGGCTGTCCTGGCAACCGCAGCAGCACAGTGAATAGCACTAAACCTGGGTAGCGGGAGGGGAAAAACTTCAGTTAGCGCAACTTGGAAGTTTTATCATCTGACTTCCGTGCCAAACACTCTCCAAGAGCCTTGGGATAAAGGTGTTTCCTGGGGAAACAATTCCTGTTTCATTTCATACTGACCAATAAGGTGGGAGCAGACCAAGAAAGTTTTCTGTTCCTTTTTATACAAATGTCTCTTAAACTTGTCCTAAAAGTCACTTGCCCAAGCACAGCAGTGTGGACAGGAAGCAAGGGAATCTCTTTTCACTGAAGAGAACTGGCCAGAAGAACAAAATTATTTTTGTTTCAACTTGGGGGGAAAGGCAGGATAGAAATATACTAAATACTCCCTGCCTATTGAGATCAAGCAGGGGCCTTCACTGTAATCTTTTTGCGCCTGCTAAAAACATTCTTATTTGGACAAGCCTACTCAGCTGCTTAGAAAGTTGAGGTGATTTTAACCTGTTTTAGTATTTTAGCTTTTGCATGTCTTAAAGTAGGGTTGTAAATATTTCTTGATTTTACTGTTCATCTTTTGTAAACATCTTTGAGGGTTTCTTACAATTAAGATACGTTGGATTTTTATGAATTAAATAAATAATAATCACCCGGTCAATCCAAGTGAAGCAATACCGTATTGGCCCAAATATTTGCCGTACTTTTAAAATTCATGGGGGGGGGAGGAGAAAAAAAGGCAATACCCGAATATCTGCCACTCCCTTAAAATTCCACAGGCACTCGCACCTGTTCCGTTTTACCGTATGTCTGTTACAGCAGTGATATCATAAAAAAACCAAAAATTTTGTAAGGTCGCAAATTTAAGCCATATTTTTAACTTTTCACGGTCGGGGTTAGGAAAAAAAAGGGCGGCTTATATTCGAGCCGATACGGTAAATGAGAACATAGCAATTAAACTTGTATGGACGGTCAGAAAGGAAAAGTTTGGAACACTTTGCATGCCGCCGACTCTGAATTGAAACAGGAAGCAAAAGAAAAGCCAGCACTGTGAGGGGGGGAGAAACAGCTCAAAACTTTTCCTAGCAGAGCGGGGGGGGGGAGCCACTACTGCAGGGGCACAATAAGGAACCCCCTGAGATGGGTTCTGGAGATCGCTTACAGCCTGAGCACAATCTACAATGATGGCAAGATAGAGGTGGGCTTATCGGGATGACCAGCAGATCAGTTACCGGGACAGAACTCACTTGCTGCAGTTCTGCAGGTTTGCTTTGATGATATCGTAGTCCGTGTTATAGAGCGGACTGCTGTCCTTGAGCATGGCTTTCTGGATGCTGTAGACGTGCACGCTGGCAATGGTGGACAGCTTCGACTTCATTGCTGAAAAGGAAGACAGGTCTGTGAAATGGAAAAGACCTCATAAAACGCAACCAGTTCGCAGTGAGATGGTTCGCACTTGGTGGCAACTCGACAAGCGACCTGGGAGTACTGGCGGGCCACACTTGTGTGCTCATGTGAAGCTTGTGCAAACTGGTGCCTCCATAATATATATGTGGCAACAGCAGTATGTGTACGATCATGGCACAAAACTGGGCAAAATATTGGGAGGGGATAACTCTTAAAATTGTGAATGGAAACCCAACAAACGAGCCAATCCCAGGACACCTTAGAAGACTCTCATGAAAAGCCTGCATTGCTCCTTGCCAGTTTCACTCAGTACCTAAAGCGACTATTCTGAAACTATCGTGCTCTTGGCAGCTAAACGTTTGGCTGCCAAGAGACACACAATGTAAGACTGTCTACCATATAGCTGGATTATGGCTACAAAAGCATTTGTAGTCAAAATGTCTAGCCCACATGCCTCTCCCCTGGGAAGGAGAAACATTAGCCCTGCGATAACAATCTGAGGGCTTGCAGCCCAAGCGCTTCTGCCAAGGCTGTATCAGATCACACGAAGCAGAGTTTGGTGGAAACAGAAGTTTGGAGGAATGTCTGCCTCACCTCTACAGTAGCTGGCTGTAATCTCAGATGCTTTCGCTTCTGCATCACACTTCCCCCACCCACCCCACGCAAACGATTGGCTGAGGTTGCACAATTTTTGCAGGACAGACTTGCAACCAGAGGCACAGTGATTCTGGCTAGAATTGTTGCCTGGGATGGGCTCTTCATCTCTGGTGCCGCGCTGAATCGCGGAGGCTGTCTAACTGCTTCTGGAGCAGAGTGCAAGATTGGGAACAGATCCCCTTTCCCAAGCTCAGGAAGAGGGCTGGGACTAGTACGCATTGCACCATGCTTCTGAGGCTCTAACTCTCTGTGTTTGGAGATGGGGCAGGATTCTTCCCGCAATCACGCTGTGATTCAGAAGTGCTACATGTGCCTGCAAATCACAGCACAGCACAACGCGGACAAGCCTGGTTCTCCACCCAGGCTTGGGTCTGGTGCTTGTCATAGTCCTCCAAGCAGGGAGGGATATTGTCCTGACCGCAACTGAAAAATAGCATGTTCTCAAACCAGGAAGAGGTGACTTCCAAGGAGTCAAGCAGAGGCTGTTAAGAGTCAAGGAGTCAAGCAGAGGCTGCTAAGCAGAGGCTTGACAGCCATATGTCAAGAATGCTTTGATGGTGTTTCCTGCTTGGCAGGGGGTTGGACTGGATGGCCCTTGTGGTCTCTTCCAACTCTATGATTCTATGAGAATGCTTCAGGACAACTCATTCAGGCAACACCTGATCATCTGTCTCCTCATTTGACCTCGGGGACTGCAGCAACTGGAGCGCCAAATTGACAATTGTTGGGCATGTGTTTGAGAGTCTGGTTCTTGAATACTGTTTGTGTTGCTTGTGGGGGGGGGAGGGGAGTTTGTCAAGAGGAAAAGACAGGAGGGGACAGGAAGCATGACAACTCCCCCTGAGAAAGGCCAGACAACACAGAGGTTTAACTGGATGAAAGGAGCGAGTAGAACAGGGTAGGGGAAAGTTGACAAGTAGGCAATGTCCCCTTAGAAATGAAAATGGGCTGAGCATTGAGAAATTATAGTTTAACCCAGGTATGTGGATTGTTAACATTCAGTCTAAGTTCTATTCTGCATTAAAGGGGGTTTGTGCTCTTTTAAGTTATTTCCCCCGAGTCTTTGGGATACAGTAGTTTATAGCTAAGTATATAAGGCAAGACATGCTGAGCCTCTCCAGAGGTAACCTTCATCCACCTCTATATTATAACTGACTTCCAACAGGACAAGCTCCCTTAACCCTCTCACGTTTCAGCCAACCAATCTCCACGCCAAGAGCAATCAGAGGGTCAGTGGGGGAAGAGGGCTATTTGCATTATTTTACAGCCCACTCCCTCACAGTTCTTCCCCCAGACACAAAGTGCATAAATACAAAGCTAGATATGGGAGTATGCTGCTGGAGACACCTTTCCAAAGGTATGTGAAGGCGGAATCCTATGTAGTTTTGTCTTGTAGCCCTATTTTCTCTTCCTCACTCTCACACCATGGTGACATAGTTGCATTAAGTATTCCAAACCAATGTTAAATGCTGTGTTTTCCGCTCCTCACTCTAGAAGCATTACTACTACACAGAGGTGAATTGGCAACAAATGTGGGAACACCCTTAGAAAATAGCATGGGAGCAAGGTGTTCCAGACAAACCAGCAATACTACCCATACTCATAAATTTGCAAACTGAAAAAGTGATGTTAAGACTATTTCCAAAGACAGAGCAAGCTTCTTTGGAAGTACTGCTCTCAATGGACCTACCTTCCAGCTTTTCTTCTTTCACTACTGCAACCTTGTGGCACTGTAAAGAAATGGCAACTTATTAAAGCAGCAAAATACTGAATCATAAGAGTTGGGCGGGACGACAAGGGCCATCTAGTCCAACCCCCTGTAATGCAGGAATATTTCACCCAGAGTAGGGCTCAAACTCATGATCCTGAGATCATTGTTCCAGATAGTAAAGCAATATTCTGATCCCATATTTAACCTGCAACAAAATCTGCTAGATCTCAGTAAAACTCACTTTTAAGAAAGCAACTTAGGACTGCAGCCTCAGTCTAGTCCCCCAACTTCTAGCTTAAGTATTTCAAAAGCACTTGTGTGAATTTCTCTTGTTGTGTGAATAATAAGATACTTGATATTAGGTGCCATAAACTCTGGTTTCCTTTGCCCACCATTGTAATACTAGGCAGTGATCCTATTGGGGGGGGGGGGTTGCCCTCTCATATAGCATGCCAGACCAAATATCCAAAAAGCTTTAAGCAAACACCTTGACAGTATATTATTATTACTATTATTATTAACTATCCACCATTCCCAGGGGGGGTTACAACATACTGCAAAACACATTGTACAAAACAATTAAAATTATCAGTTATAAATCATCACAGACAACAGTATCAGCTCAACACCTCCCACAACCTTGAAAAGCCTATACAGTACTGTATTTCAAACACCCAGTGCTCAGGAATGTCCCTTTCACAGCACAGCAGTGCCCTCTGCTGGACCAAGCTCGTTAGTACTGTACAAGAGAGTTGTCATTTCATTTACAGTGGAACCCCTACTTACGAATGACTCTACTTACAAAAAAATCGACTTACAAATTTAAAAAATTGGGGCGCGCTTACAAATTTCTTCGACATCCGAACGGCCTCGTTGCCCCGCGCTCGCCACCGCCGGATTGTGCCCTCATGGTTGTTGTCGCCACCGCCAGGCCGGCCTTCTACAGCAAGCGGGGCCACGGAGGAGCGAGAGGCAGAGGCCTCGGCCACCCGCCTGCCCGGCCCCTACCTGTAGCGCTCGCTCGCTCGCCTGCCTGCCTGCCTGCCTGCCTGCCTGCCTGCCTGCCGATGGCTTCTCTTTCTCCTTCGCCTGCTCTGAGTGCTCGCGGAGCTCGGAGCAGGCGAAGGAGAAAGAGAAGCCATCGGCAGGCAGGCAGGCAAGCGAGCGAGCGCTACAGGTAGGGGCCGGGCAGCCGAGGCCTTGCCTCTCGCTCCTCCGCGGCCCCGCTCGCTGCAGAAGGCCGGCCTCGCAGCGGTCATGAGGACATGATCTAGCAGCGGCGGCAGGCGCGGGGCAACGAGGCCGGCGAGGGCGGGGTAACGAGGCCTGTGAGGGCCTGATCCGGTGGTGGCAGCGAGCATGGGACAACAAGGCTGGCGAGGGTCTGATCCAGCGGTGGCGGCGAGCGCGGGGCAACGAAGCCAGCGAGGGCCCGATCCGGCAGCGAGCCCGGGGTAGCAAGGGAGGTAAGGCTCCGGAACGAATTAATCCATTCCCAATGAATTCCTATGGGAAACATCGTTTCGATTTACAAATGTTTCTACATACGAATGTGCATTTGGAATGGATTAAAATCGTAAGTAAGGGGTTCCACTGTATTTCTTCTTCAGTTAACAACTCATGAGGAGGGCAGCTGAGTAAGCATGCCAGATCTGGCCCCCGCCCCCAGTGCCCATTTTCATCACCTTCCGCTCGTTCATTGTCCAGGATTCCAAAATGTGTGGAAAGCCTTCGGATACAAGACTCCCTGTTGGAAGGCAATGAAAACACACAGAAGGCACGCTCGTGCCTGCTGCGCTCTCACAAATCATAAATCATCTGGTTGCATGAAGTCTAAAGAGGACTACTATGTCAAAAGGAACCAAGAGGAGATTGAGAGGAGATATGATAGCAGTCTTCAAATATCTAAGGACTGTCACATGGAAGATGGAGTAAGCTTGTTTTCTACTGCTCCAGAGGAGAGGACCAGAACCAATGGCTTCAAGTGACAAGAAAGAAGATTTCGACTAAACACCAGGAAGAACTTTCTGACAATAAGAACAGATTCCCGCAAGAGATTATGGACTCTCCTTCCTTGGAGGTTTTTAAGCAGAGGTTGAATGGTCATCTGTCATGGATGCTTTAGCTGAGATTCCTGCATTGGAAGGGGTTGGACTAGATGACCCCTGGGGTCACTTCCAACTCTACAAGTCTATAATTCTATTATCACCATGGACTCAGATGCTGTAGAGTAAGACCAGCCAGTGGGGTGCCCTCCCATGTTGTGGACTGCAACTCTCATCAGCCCCTGCCAGCACAGCCAATGGTGAAGGATGATGGGAGTTGTAGTCCAGCATCATCTGGAGCAAGCATCCCCAAACTCGGCCCTCCAGCTGTCCTGTTAGCTAGGGATGATGGGAGTCGTAGTCCCAAAACAGCTGGAGGGCAGAGTTTGGAGATGCCTGATCTGGAGGGCACTATGTTGGTTACCCCTGCTGTTGAGACATGGCAGCGTTTGTACTTTTTCTGCATGGAACTCTGCTCTAGAATGTATGGAAAAGTAGCACACTCAACACACTGAGCAAAGTTGGTTGGAAATGCTAATATTTTTAGTCACTTTGGTTATAACCCAAACACTTAATGCTTCAAAAAGACACAATTTCAGTAACTGTTACTGACTACAGAAGCAATGTGCACTTTCTTTAGCCCATTGTCCTAACAATGGAGTGTGCCTCCGGGGGTGAGGTCAAACCGCTGCATTAGCAGCACAGAAGTGACCTCCTCGGGGCGCAAGCCTGGGCTGTGTGTACGGAGCTCCTAGGCCTCCCAGACGACAAGACACACACACACCGTCATTGATGTGGTCCAAAGAAAAGCAGAGCAATACGTTTGGCACCAGCCTGGCTGCAGGAGTTTCCGGAAGGAGGTGTACAAGGTGCCATCCAACCATCTTAGGGACTCCACTACAGATTTGTGTAGGGTTTGTTTCTTAGCCTTTTCTTCTCCCAAAGATATCGCAGAAGGCAGTGGATGTTTAGGATCAGAGTCTTCCTTCTCCTGTTTGGGCTACCTTCCCAGGTTGACAAGCCCCATCTGCTCCATTTCCCTTTATAATCCCACTGAACTCCTTTGCCCATAGGTTATGGGCAACAACCCCCCGAGGCGTACGGCATTTGTACTTGTAATGGAAGAAGCTGTGCACTCACTGTGTGTCCATTCTGAACGAGGTTTCCAGCCACTAAATAGGTGACATGCAACTGGGCTCCCGAATTCTCCTTCCGCTTTCTTTCCACATAGTCATACAACATCCTGTGCAAATGGATGGAGGGGGGGGAGTGAGAGAGACTAAAATGAAGATAAATCCCTTAAGTTCCTCGATAAACTTAATATTAGTGAAGGCAGACCGCACACCTTGGAGGTGGCCTGGTGCGTCAAGATTCCAATAAATAATTATTCTACTCAATCTTTTTTTATTAAAAAAAAATCCCACCGAGAATTATTTAGCCATAAGAGGAAAATTGAAGCTACAGTTGAGAAGACTTGCTCCTCTTTTTATCAATATATCAATACTTACTGCTTAGCTTGGTTGACGTGAACACCTAGTGTATAGCTCAGCCATTTGTATGTTACCTGCAATGGAGAAAAATTCAATCCCAACATGCAACAAGTGCCAGCAGCCCCCCCCCCCAAAGACTGCCAACCATCATTACTGCAATTGCCCATAGAGAGCCAAGCTCATCATTTCTGCGCCAGTTTCTCTTAACCCACTTCCATAGGGTTAAAGGTAGGATATAGCTGCAATAAACAACCTTCTCTGCAGCTGATCTGAGACTCTAGGACAGGCATCCCCAAACTTCGGCCCTCCAGATGTTTTGGACTACAATTCCCATCATCCCGAACCACTGGTCCTGTTAGCTGGGGATCATGGTAATTGTAGGCCAAAACATCTGAAGGACCACAATTTGGGGGTGCCTGCTCTAGGACTCCCTCCCTTGTGGAGCTAGATTGGCTCTGCCTAGCAGGTGAGAAGACCTGCTTGTCCCAACAGACTTTTGGAAATGGACTGCTTTTAAAGAAAGGGCTATTGCCAGACTGTTTTCCTTGGAATTATTTGCATGTTTTTGTCACACACACACACGAGATATATATTTTATTAATGTTCAATTGGTTTTTTAAATTAATCTCCCCCCCCCCCAATGTTTTCAAGCTGTTACTTTTATCTGTAAGCCACCTTGATTCCTTGTCGGGGGGGGGGGGAACGGCGAGCTACAAATATATACAGTATGCAGCAATATATTTAAATACATATATATATATAAATATATATATATAATTTACTCAGTCAATAGAGCGTGCAGGGCCAGATTTAGATTTGATGAGGCCCTAAACTGCTGAAGATAATGGGGCCATTTATATGTCTAGCTGTTCTTTGCCAACAACAAATTGTGGCTGTTTTTTGTGTTGAATATACACTGTGTGGTAAATTATGGAGCTAATGGGTATCTAAAACCATTTGCACATAACAAATAGGAGCCTATACAACACAAAACACTGTTGCTGTATGTGGGTTTTATTTTTTTATTTTTTAATCTTATATTTTGGAAATGTAAATCAATTTTTTGGGGCCCCCAAGAGACTGGGCCCCTAAGCTATAGCTTGTTTAGCTTATACGTCAATCTGGCAATTATGCTCTGAGCATGAAACTCATGATCCCAAAGTCTTGGGTTCGAGCGCCACGTTGGGCAAAAGATTCCTGCAAAAGATTCCTGAAGCACCTGCGAGACACCCCCCCCCCCGCTTTCGCACCCCTCCCCCCCCCCCACTCACGACTCTGTTCTGGTCCGTGACGAACTCGTCGATGTTCTCCAGGTACAGCTCGTCCTCCATGGCCGGCGGGGTCGGCAGCGCCAACTTAGGCCCCACTCGCCCTCTTCCCTCTCACAGGCGCCGAACGGAGCCGAAGGAAACCGCCACCGCCGCCGCCGCCGCCGCCGCCGCCGCCATGGCAACCCGAGGCCTCCCTAGAAAGAGCGCGCTACGGCAGCCGCGCGGGGACACGCTCAGCGCGGTCTCTCTCTCTTTCTCGCGCGCGCGTTACGGAAGCTGCACCGGGCCAAGAGCGGCTGAGGCGCCTCCGCTTCACGCGCACGCGCGCGTTTCGGCCGATCTCCCGGGGCTGACGGGAGTTGTAGTCCAGAGCGCCTTACGGAAGCCGCACCGGGCCAAGGACGGCTAGGCGCCTACGCTTCGCGCGCGCGCGCGTTTCAGCCGCTCTCCCAGGGGCTGACGGGAGTTGTAGTCCAGAAGGTCCAGGGAGGGCGCCGGGTCTCGGAGAAGGCGGCCATCGGCGTATCAAAGCGATGTTGTCTTGCTCGTGTATACTTTTGCCCCCGCTAGGGTAGGTCATAATGCCTTCCAGAGGTTGGAAGGCTGGGCATGGAGGCGGCGGCGGCAGGACCCCTCCCCACCACCGCAGCTGCTTTGCCCCCTCCTGAACCGCTGGTAATTCAGAGGTAGACTGCCTCTGGACATGGAGGCTCCATTCAGCAGCTCTTATAACCAGGGAATCCCCATGGCCATTTCCTCCACAGTATGTATCCCGTGCTATATGTTGAGAACTGCCCTGTGATCTGCAGTTGAAGGGCGGCATACATAATAATAATAATAATAATAATAATAATAATAATAATAATAATATTTTTTTAAAAACCCACAGGTGGGGAGCCTGGTGCCTTCCAGATGTGGAACACCATCCCTGCCTCTCTGACATCTGATTACACAACTTAAAGACATCTGAAGGCAGCCCTGTATTGGGAAGCTTTTAATTTATTATGCTTGGCTGTGCTTTTATATTATGTTGGAAGCTGCCCAGAGTGGCTGGGCAACCCTGTCAGATGGATGGCGTATAAGTAGTTATTATTATTATTATTATTATTATACAGTCATACCTTAGTTGTTGAACACCTTGGTACTCGTACGTTTTGCCTCCCGAACGATCGAAACCCAGAAATGAGCATTCCGGCATTCAAACTTTTTTTTTTGGAAGCTGAACGTCCGATGCGGCTTCCACTATTGTTTCCTGAGCACCTGCGCAATCAGGAGCCAATCGGAAGCCGCCTCTTGGTTTCCGAATGTTTCGGAAGTCGAACAGACTTCTGGAACGCATTCTGTTCAAAAACCAAGGTACGACTATTGGCCTTTTCCCAGGACCGGGGCTCAGATGTTGTTGGACTCCAATTTGCATCAGTCCCAACCATTGATAAGGGATGGTAGGAATTGTCCAGGAGTGAGACCTGTTGGTCACAATAGGGAGCTCAGTGAAGCTGTAAATGCAGGGTGCAGCTGCTATGATAAAGGCAAACCCCATGCTAGGGATCATTAGGAAAGATGAATCAAAAGTAAAGATGCCAATATCATGATGCCGTTGTGTAAATCGGTGGTGTGACCACATCTGGAGTACTGTGTACAGTTTCAGTTGCCTCACCTACAAAAGGATGTGTAACGGCAGCGGCCAGAATAATCTATACACAAAAGTGGAAGGACAAAAGAAGACTAGCAGAATAAGTGACTAGAATATGTGGAGCTAGCAGTATTGACTGAAAATATAAGAAATCAGGATGAGTCTGACATAAAGAGAGGAGTGGGAATAAAATGGAGAATACTTAAATAATTACAGTAGCCAAATAAATTTCCAAGTAGGACAAGATATATGAGCAGCAGTTAAAAACAACCAGAAGAAGGGTGGTAATTAAGGAAATGCAGCTCAACAAGGATTAAATATCAACCCTAGGGTTGCCAGACTCAGTAGAGGACAGGACCTCTGTGCCTTTAATTGCTTGGAAATTAAACAAAGGGTCTGCTGGTTATTCTTTAAGGTTTCCAGACTCAAAAGAGAGCAGGGCAATTAAAGGCACAGAAGTCCTGTCCTCTATTCAGTCTGGCAACCCTAATCAACCCATGGAGGGATGTGTGGGGAAGTAAAACAATGTAGGATAAATGATTATAAAGTGGATGTATCAAACTATGGAAGATGCATAATTCTTTTAATTTTATTTTTAAAGGGTGTACAGTCAAAAAAGGTTCAGGAAACAGCCCTGTGTGCAAGGCAGAACATTCATCCATTCTGATATCTCTGTGTGGGTGTTTGCACATCTTCCTGTTAATCTTTCGTTCGATCCATACTTTTCAAACCTAAACTTCAATGTCCAAGATATATGTACCGTATATAGTCATCATGACTAATAATAATAATAATAATAATTTAATAATGATTTATTATTTATACCCCGCCCATCTGGCTGGGTTTCCCCAAACATATTTGTTGTGCTAGAGTGCTTTAATCCACTTTAAATGTGCAAATCTGGAGTGCCGCCATGCACCCGAGTGTGTCCTGCAAAACACTGATAAACTGGAGGCACCCATAGGTGCCCTGAGCTCAGAAGTGCGACAGAAGGGACCCTCCTATCATTCTAAGTAATGATAAAGAAACGATTCATTATAAGTCAGAGCAAAAGCCGAGGAGAAATAGTTTTATTGTTTGCAAGCTGTTTGCTGCAATGAAGGGGCTGCTGTTTTGTGCTCTTTGTCGCCTGCTCTCCTGCAACCGTCCTCGAGAAATTCTCTTCACAGCCCAGTCACTCGGATCAAGCCAAATTGCTATGCCAACATGCCTGATATGCAGCAGCTGTAAACAGAAAGAATAAGTGGTTAAGAGAATGCACTGCTAGTGCACCAAATTATTAGAATCATAGAATCACAGAGTTGGAAGAGACCACAAGGGCCATCCAGTCCAACCCCCCGCCAAGCAGGAAACACCATCAAAGCATTCTTGACATATGGCTGTCAAGCCTCTGATTAAAGACCTCCAAAGAAGGAGACTCCACCACACTCCTTGGCAGCAAATTCCACTGCCAAACAGCTCTTACTGTCAGGAAGTTCTTCCTAATGTTTAGGTGGAATCTTCTTTCTTGTACAGTAGTTTGAATCCATTGCTCCGTGTCCGCTTCTCTGGAGCAGCAGAAGACAACCTTTCACCCTCCTCTATATGACATCCTTTTATATATTTGAGCATGGCTATCATATCACCCCTTAACCTTCTCTTCTCCAGGCTAAACATACCCAGCTCCCTAAGCCTTTCCTCATAAGGCATCGTTTCCAGGCCTTTGACCATTTTGGTTGCCCTCTTCTGGACACATTCCAGCTTGTCAGTATCCTTCTTGAACTGTGGTGCCCAGAACTGGACACAGTACTCCAGGTGAGGTCTGTCCAGAGCAGAATACAGTGGTACTATTACTTCCCTTGATCTAGATGCTATACTCCTATTGATGCAGCCCAGAATTGCATTGGCTTTTTTAGCTGCTGTGTCACACTGTTGACTCATGTCAAGTTTGTGGTCTACCAGGACTCCTAGATCCTTTTCACATGTACTACTCTCAAACCAGGTTTCTCCCATCCTGTATTTGTGCCTTTATTATTAGCAAACCTAAACTTCAATGTCCAAGATATATGTACCGTATATAGTCATCATGACTAATAATAATAATAATTTAATAATAATTTATTATTTATACCCCGCCCATCTGGCTGGGTTTCCCCAGCCACTCTGGGCGGCTCCCAACCGAATATTAAAAACTCAATACACAATACTAAGAAGACTGAGTATGCACTATGCCTTTAAAACTCAATCAAATGAGATTCTTTCCCTCAAAGAATTCTGGGCACCGTAGTTTAGCACTCACAGTTCCCATCAACCCTGAACAAACTGCAGTGCCCAGAATTCTTTGAGGGAAAGAATATGCTTTAAAGGGATGGTGTATGCACACAGCTAGTAGTGACGAAAGATGGCCTTCTGCGGCATGAATTTTTTAAAAAATCACACTGAGACATCGCAGGGGTTTAGGGTGGTCACTAGGGTGATGACTTTTTCATTTTTTTTCTCAAAAAATGGATGAACTTTTGCCTATTAATGTCTAAAATGAGGTATATTCCATTGAAATATTTAAAAAGGTCAGGCACAAACCGTTTTTAATTTTTTTTGTATGCCGTTTTACAATTTCATAAAATTGTATTAACAATTCTATATATATTTCGTATCACATTTGGACAGAACACCACATTCCACAATGGGGAGTGTTCTTAGCAACATAGGGTATACAAATGTCACACCTGCGCAAGGTAAAAGCCCCTTTTGGGGACCTCAAAACTCAGCCAGCAGACCCTGCCGGACATGTTGGGGAAAGAGCCTACAGGAGAGGTAGCAAAACATCGTCCTCTAGCGGCGTCTATACTGTTACAGCAGCTAAAAAAAGCTTCCTTGTGTGTTTGATGACCCTATATAATGTTGTATATATGTGACTCTAAAGCTTGGGTTCAATTTTATATCTGCTTACAGTGACTTCAAAAGTGGTCAAAAAACTAATAAATAAAATTTTTAAAATCATTTTGTGCGTGAGGTTTTTTTTTTAATCTAATCTTTAATGAAAGCCCATCAATTTATGATACAGGGAAATGAGGCTGTCATCACCCTAGTGTTCACCTGTGCATTTGCCAAAAAGGAGGACAAAAGGTTTACAGATTTGCATACATTTTGCACATGCTAATTCATAGATGCCTATTTAGAAATAATTGCTAGGTTTAAAACTGCATATGATGCATCTCGCCATACCGGGGAAGATGGCCCAGGTCACTTGCAAACTATTGATTGGCCTGTACTATTTTTATTTTATTTATTTATTGAATTTATATACCGTCCTATACTCAAGAGGTCTCGGGGCGGTTCACAGAATTTTAGATCTGCGTTAGCACCAAGTCACATGCAATTTAAGAAGTTCTACCCAATTCTGTAGATCTTTGGATGTTGGCAGAAACGGAAAATTGGTTTTCAGTGTGTCATGAGATAGTTCTCTCAGGCATGTAGCTCTCTCTTTTAAACTGGGCTTGCATCAGGCAACGAGAGGACTGCACTCCCATCAAGTGGGACACCCTTGCACACCCTACCCAAAGCCAGTGTCGTGTTGTAGCGCTGAGAGTCCTGGACCTGGGAGACCAGGGTTCAAATCTTCACTCCGCCGTGGGGCTCGGAGCCAGTCATTCACTCTCAGCCTAGCCTACCTCTCAGGCTTGTTGTGGGGATTAAAAGAGGGTGGGGGAGAATTATGTACACCACCTTGAGATCCTTAGATAAAAGTTGGGCTATAAATGCAAGAAATGAATAGTAATAATTAAAGAACATTTCAGCCATCGTGTTACAGAAGTTTGGTTCTGTTGCCTAGTTTCCCTTTAAGTTTGGTTCCCCTGATTTCCCACCAGGCTGCTGTGCTGAGGATTATATATCATCTCAACAACAGAAAGATGAGAACAGGGAAGGGGGCATAAGAAGGAAACTTACACCAAGCCTTCAGCACAGTCTTCGGGCCCCAGAGACTTTTCCTGGGGGAAACAATCCTTGCGGCAGTAGCCTCGGTAGTTTCCGCAACCCCATTCTCCAGTGCCAACATCCAGACCTGTGAACAGCAACAGCAGAACGGAAAAACCAAGCACATGAATGCCCTCTCAAAAGATAGGTTCTGTTGCAGTTCGCCCAGAGAGGGAGATTCTTCGGGGCTAAATCCTCATGGCATGCTTTTTGTCTGCTGCAAGCAACAGGAAATTTCATTCTTCCCTTGATACCTTCTCCCTGTGGGCAAGCATGATGCACAGGTGTTGGGCAAGGGCTGTGGCTCAGCGGCAGAGCATTTGTATGTAGAAGGTTGCGAGTTCAATTCCAGCCATCTCCAAGGAGGGAAGGGAGAAACTGCAAGTCATTGCAGGCAGGCAAAGGTAAAGGACCCTTGGATGGTTAAGCCCAGTCAAAAGTGACTATGAGGTTACGGCGCTCATCTCGCTTTCAGGCCGAGAGAGCCGGCGTTTGTCCACAGACAGCTTTCCGGGTCATGTGGCCAGCAGGACTAAGCCGCTTCTGGCGCAAGGGGGCACCGTGACGGAAGCCAGAGCACACGGAAACACTGTTTACCTTCCTGCCACAGCAGTACCTATTTATGCTTTCGAACTGCTAGGTTGGCCGGAGCTGGGACACAGGAATGGGAGCTCACCCCGTTGTGGGGATTCGAACCGCCGACCTTCCGATCGGCAAGCCCAAGAGGCTCAGTGGTTTAGACCACAGCACCACCCACGTCCCTCTTCCTTGTGGACAATATCGGGATGGGTGAACCAGTGACTGCACTCAACAGACTTCTTCACACACATTACACTGTACACAGGGACAAACACTGTCTACACTGTCTACGACCCTCTTGCATTGAGGCAGTTAAAATATTTCGAGGTAGTACAATCTTTGCATCTAGACAGCCGTGAAGCTCACTGGGTGACCTGAGCCACTTACCCCCGCAGCCTCACTTATCTCACATTGTGGGGATGAAATAGGACTGACAGAATCAGAGAACTGTCAAGTGGGAAACTATCCCTAAGGGTCCTCTAGTCCAACCCCCTGCAATGTAGGAATCACAGCTAAATTGTGCGTGCCACTCCCAAGTTCCTTGGAGCAAAGGGTAGGATTGATTGATTTATTTTTAAGGTCAAGGGATACTGATAGTTATCCCTTTAAAAATTAAGGGATGAAAGATATTGCCCCATACTCACAGACAGCAGCAGTTATAGCCAGGAACAGCACCAACAAAAAGAAATGAAGGTTCGCAAAGGCAGCCATTTCCTTGGAGAGACTTCAAGATGAAACACACTTGACTTGACTCCACAAACTCCTGCTTAGAAATCCACTGGGGACAATCCCACAATTCAATGGGATCCCTTTGAATTGATATTCCCACGGGACAAGGGAGTCTCTAAGAGAGCAAATCTGTAGTGTGTAGAGGGGGGTGGGAAAGAGCTGTATGGATGAGGAGTCAGTGACGGGTGGCGTATCTTATGACAGTTAATGAAATTAAAAGCTGGCCCATTGGCCCGGTCACAAGAAACCTATTGGAGACTGCTGAAGAGAGCCCCTGTTTGGGGTCAGGAGATGGAGAGGTTCCGCCTGACTCGGCGGGTAAGGATTTCAATTAGTGTTCACAACATACAATAGAGTCCCTATGGATCAGCCCAAGGGCCGCCAACTTTTTGGAAGAGCGGACACATTTTGAATTTTGAGAGTGCTAATAATAGTACCACTGTATTCTGCTCTGGTCAGACCTCACTCACCTGGAGTACTGTGTCCAGTTCTGGGCACCACAGTTCAAGAAGGATACTGACAAGCTGGAACGTGTCCAGAAGAGGGCAACCAAAATGGTCAAAGGCCTGGATACGATGCCTTATGAGGAATGGCTTAGGGAGCTGGGTATGTTTAGCCTGGAGAAGAGAAGGTTAAGGGGTGATATGATAGCCATGTTCAAATATATATAAGGATGTCATATAGAGGAGGGAGAAAGGTTGTTTTCTGCTGCTCCAGAGAAGCGGACACGGAGCAATGGATTCAAACTACAAGAAAGAAGATTCCACCTAAACATTAGGAAGAACTTCCTGACAGTAAGAGCTGTTCAACAGTGGAATTTTCTACCAAGGAGTGTGGTGGAGTCTCCTTCTTTGGAGGTCTTTAATCAGAGGCTTGACAGGCATATGTCAAGAATGTTTTGATGGTGTTTCCTGCTTGGCGGGGGGGTTGGACTGGGTGGCCCTTTTGGTTTCTTCCAACTCTACGATTCTATGATTCTAGTGCTGGGAGTGGCACTCACAAAAGAGCTTCCGCAGAGGAGGCATGGCACAATGCAAAATGACTGGCTGTGGGGAATGGATTACCCAAAGTGAGAAAGACAGCTACGTCCTGATTATGGAGATCACACACACACATATAGATGATGTTGCTAATAACAACAGGGAACATTCCGCAGTACCAGGGAAAAATTACAATGTGCCCACACCACACTCCTTTCACAGATACGGCATAGAAGATGCTGCACACTTTGCCCCGAATTTTTATTTCTAGCAGTGCTACAGGCATACTTTTTCTAAATCAAAAACTCAGAATCTGGGGCACCTGCCCAGGAGCACCACCAGAAGCCTTTATGATTTAATAGGCCATCTCCATACCCAGGCAATTCTGGGAACTCTAGCTCTGCGAGGGGAATAGGAAGTCTCCTAACCATTTTTGGCACGCTTGAGGGTGGTGGTGGGGGGGGGGGGAGCCATGACAGTTTCAAGCGGTTGGATGGCCATCTGTCCTGGATGCTTTAGCTGAGATTCCTGCATTGCAGGGGGTTGGGCTGGATGACCCGTGGGGTCCCCTCCAACTCTACGATTCTGTGGTCTCATACTGTATCACTTCAGATGCACGGGGTGAATGTGGTCCAAGTCCACCAAGGTGCTCTCCTAACTTGCAGATGGAGCTGGCCCTACCAGGAGGCCAAGTGATGCAGCTGCCTCAGGCAATTCTGAAGGGTTGCGAGGAGACAGAGCTCTTGAATGTGTGCCATGAAGTCTTTCTTGGGCCCCTTAAGCTCCCCTGCTCCACTCAGAGGCAATGGAGGATGCTGAAGTGAAATTCAGGTTACATCCGCACGATGCTTTTAAGGCACATGGCTTCCCCCAAAGAATTCTAGGAAGTGTCACCTGCCCCTTAAAAGGTAATGGGACCCCTGACCATTAGGTCCAGTTGTGACCAACTCTGGGGTTGCGCGCTCATCTCGCATTATTGGCCAAGGGAGCTGACATACAGCTTCCGGGTCATGTGGCCAGCATGACAAAGCTGCTTCTGGCGAACCAGAGCAGCGCACGGAAACGCCGTGTACCTTCCCGCTGGAGTGGTTCCTATTTATCTACTTGCACTTTTGATGTGCTTTCGAACTGCTAGGTTGGCAGGAGCTGGGACCAAGCAACGGGAGCTCACCCCGTCGCAGGGATTCGAACCGCCAACCTTCTGATCAGCAAGCCCTAGGCTCAGTGGTTTAACCCACAGCGCCACCTGCGCCACCTCTCGCCCCTTACAGAATTACAATTCCCAGCAGCCTCAATGAATTCCAGTTCCCAGGATTCTTTGGGGGGGAAGCCATGTGCGTTAAATCTCAGTTGCCAGTCTAGTCAGCTTTTGCACATGGAATGGAGAGAGGCAACATCTTGTTCTTTGCCTCAGGCAGCAAAGTGTGTTGGGGCGGCCCTGCTCGTGGAGGTTATGTCCGACAAGGCACATCATCATCATCATCATCATCATTATTTTATTATTTATATGCCACCCATCGGACTGGGTTGCCCCAGTCACTCTGGGTGGCTTCCAGCAAAATATAAACAACAACAACAACAACATTTAAAACTCTGTACAGGGCTGCCTTCAGATGTCATCTAAAAGTCAGATAGATGTTTATTTCCTTGAAATCTGACGGGTGGGTGTTCCACAGGGCAGGCGGCACTGCCGAGAAGGCCCTCTGCCTGGTTCCCCGTAATCTCACTTCTTGCAATGAGGGAACCACCAGAAGGCCCTCAGCGCTGGATCTCAGTGTCTGGGCTAGACTATGGGGGTGGATATATTCCTTCAGGGGCAGAGGAACCAGAGACCAAATAGCAAACATGCGCTGGATTATGGAGAAAGCTAGAGAGTTCCAGAAAAACGTCTACTTCTGCTTCATTGACTATGGAAAAGCCTTTGACTGTGTCGACCACAGCAAACTATGGCAAGTTCTTAAAGAAATGGGAGTGCCTGATCACCTCATCTGTCTCCTGAGAAATCTCTATGTGGGACAAGAAGCTACAGTTAGAACTGGATATGGAACAACTGATTGGTTCAAAATTGGGAAAGGAGTACGACAAGGTTGTATATTGTCTCCCTGCTTATTTAACTTATATGCAGAATTCATCATGCGAAAGGCTGGACTAGATGAATCCCAAGCCGGAATTAAGATTGCCGGAAGAAATATCAACAACCTCAGATATGCAGATGACACAACCTTAATGACAGAAAGCGAGGAGGAATTAAAGAACCTTTTAATGAGGGTGAAAGAGGAGAGCGCAAAATATGGTCTGAAGCTCAACATCAAAAAAACCAAGATCATGGCCACTAGGAGAAGAGGACGACAGAGGACGAGATGGTTGGACAGTGTTCTCGAAGCTACGAACATGAGTTTGACCAAACTGCGGGAGGCAGTGGAAGACAGGAGTGCCTGGCGTGCTATGGTCCATGGGGTCACGAAGAGTCGGACACGACTAAACGACTCAACAACAACAACAACATATTCCTTCAGGTATATACAGGGCAAAGGACATTTGGCGCTTTAAAGGTCAGCACCAGCACTTTGAATTGTGCTCAGAAACGGTACTTAACTTCCTAGCAATCGTTCACATCTTCTAAAAACACTCTATCAGCAAACTAGCTTGAGAAATACCAGCAAAATGGCACCTTGCCATTCAAGATAGCCATCTGCTTAGTGGAGATAGGTGGGAAGGAGGGGTGACACACCATTTTGCTAATGGTTTGTGCATCATGCTGTTCTGCTTTGGGTATGGAGGGGCCATTCATTCCTCTGGGCTGCGGAAGCCCTTGGATTCCTTACTAGAATAATAATAATAATTTTGCTCCTCTCCACCATGCCCCCTGGTCCATCTGCGTATTTGCTGACCCCAAATTACACTCCTGAGACAGTGATGGGAAGAGAGGAAACGCGAGGAAGTTCGTGTTTGCGTCCAACTTCTCATCTTCATGCACTGTAAGAACCATGAAGGAAGTTGATCCAGAATTCCTCCTGGTGGTTTGGCAAGGCGTGGAGGCCACAGTTGCACAATTCCATGTTGGCGCATAGCCCCAGCTGCTCCTTGGCCCATATTGTTTTCTACAGAAGGTGCCAAGTACATTTTTCTCATGGATAATCCTTGTTGGTGTGGCCCCATCTGCATGAGACATTTAAAGCAGTGCCGTGCTGCTTTAAACAATCATGGCTTCTCCCAAAGAATGCTGGGAACTGAGTGTTGTTTGGAGTTTTTCCGGACAGCTCCCTGATAGTTTGCATAGAATGCAAAGGCATGTTCCCAAAGTCTCCTCCAGAGCTCAGGAGAATCATAGAATCAGAGTTGGAAGAGGCAACAAGGGCCATCCAGTCCAACCCCCTGCCAAGCAGGAAACGCCATCAAAGCATTCTTGACATATGCCTGTCAAGTCTCTGCTTAAAGACCTCCAAAGAAGGAGACTCCACCACACTCCTTGGTAGCAAATTCCACTGCCGAACAGCTCTTACTGTCAGGAAGTTCTTCCTAATGTTTAGGTGGAATCTTCTTTCTTGAAGTTTGAATCCCTTGCTCCGTGTCCGCTTCTCTGGAGCAGGAGAGCATGCCGGTGTTCCACAACTCTGATCCTATACGTTCAGTAAGCTGGATTTCAAGCATCTAGACAAGCAAGGAATCGAGAACCCTGAGGCTGGCAATTGTACACTTTGGTGGTCAAATAGTGAAACCTTATTGGAAATAAAAGGTAGGGGGAAAGCAGGCTGCGGAATGTATAGCAAGTAATCTTTGGAACTTGCCTCTCCTTGATGCCTTTGAAAAAATATTTATCTAAATATCATCACAGCCCTATCTGCGCCTTTATATTTGTAGGAACAGCAAACTGCCCCTTTTGCGGCAGGACTTGGAACCAAGACCTCTCTCTGCATAACAAGCAGGATGTTGGCAGTAAACTGACCACAACATTCCCCTCTTCCTATTTTGAACAGGAACCCTGACCTGTTTGAATCACGCAACCTTCCTGCCACTGCGTCCTGTCCTTGCTTCCCCACAGCCAGCCAGAGAGGAAAAACATTGGCCTTTTGATATTTGGAAATGAAATGTGGCGCTTCCTCCAGAAAGAAGGAAAATAACTGGGCGATAAACACGCACAAACGAAACGAGGCGGGTTGGCTCGTATTTGTGTGTGTTCACAAACCTTATCTGAGTTGGTGTAGCACAGGAGAAAACAAACTCTTTGCATGTGGAACTCTCTCTGCCTAATGAAGTGTGTTTGGCCTCATCTCCTCCTGGCTTCAGGAAGTTGGTCAAAAAGGTGCACCTTTTTTGCACGGCATTTGGAGGAGAGAGCGGATACTGCCGCTATTAGTCATTGTTGTGAATTTTCAATGCAACAGGTTGTGTTTTTCCCCGTTATGGATGTTATGTATTCTTGATCTACTTGTTTTTACTGTCAGCCACCTTTTGGCTAGTGCAAAACAGCAGGGGGGCTATAAATTGTGTAAATAATGTTACATGCGACCCCTATTTCCAAGCGGCGAGAGACTCCAGGGGTTCCAGGCACTTACCCAGGTTTGGTTTCCTTGGAATGAAGGTCAGCGGAGACTGTGGTGTCTTTAGGATATATGGTTTGATTTGCACATACATTTAACAGTTCGAAGCATGCCAGTGCAAGTAGATAAATAGGTACCACTGCAGCGGGAAGGTAAACGGCGTTTCCATGCGCTCTGGTTTCCGTCACGGTGTTCCGTTGCACCAGAAGCAGTTTAGTCCTGCTGGCCACACATGACCCAGAAAGCTGCCTGTGGACAAACGCCGGCTCCCTCAGCCTGAAGGCAAGACGAGCACTGTAACCTCATAGTCACCTTTGACTGGACTTAACCGTCCAGGGGTCCTTTGCCTTTTTTACATTTAACCTGAGCATGATGACAGGGCTCACAGCATTAACGCCAAAACAGATCTTGCTTCTCCATTAGCACAGATCAAGCATGGCTGGCTCCCAACCTGCTTCCAGCTCAGATCACACACCCTGCTATTGTTCTCCTATCTAGCAGCCGGGTGAAAGTGGTGGATGAAAAGCCCACGCATTAGACTGGAGGGCCTCATCCCTTAGTTTTAGTTCTTGCAACTGAGATTCTTTTGGGGTGCTGATGGCCAGCTAAGGTTGTTGCCTGATCAGTCTAGCAACCTCCTCAATTAGATTCCAACCCTTACTGGGCACAGGACCCCAGGTACTGGAAGGGATTAAGGGCGTCCTTGAGACTGACCTCCCCCCGGGCAAAAAACAACAACAACCTACAACATTAAATGAAAAATAATAACTAGAACCCAGAAAGCCCAATCCACATTTTGCCCTTGCTGGGCTGTGTTAGGGCTCATTCTTGGTTGTGTAAGCATTGTTGTTCAATTTACTGCCAGGCCCAGACCTGCCATAGTCAGAAAAATCCCAGGCACTACGAAAAAAAAGCAGGGCGAAAGATTTATATGATCTGAGGAGGAGCCAGAGTGGAAACTACTGGCCACATCCTCCTGCGATGCAGCTACTACGAGGAGGTGCGAGGCGAGCTCATCCACACGATACTGGTTGAGTTCCTGGACACTCGGACAATTTCTACGGTATATAGAGTGGCTTCTTTCAGATGCTAACTCTAATGTGACAGCAAAGGTAGCAAAGTTCTGTGCTAGAGCCCTAAAAATCCGAGCCGACCTAGTAAGTAGTGCTCAAAAATTTCAGGACAGAGCCAAAGATGATCCATTGCTACCATTTGTTGTACCCTCCCAAGTGGTGATATCTTCTTTTATCTAATAATTTTTATAATGGTTGAAATGGTTTATATTCATTGCTTATATTTTAGATTGTATTTTGGATTGTTTTATGCAGGCACCCCCAAACTGCGGCCCTCCAGATGTTTTGGCCTACAACTCCCATGACCCCTAGCTAACAAGACCAGTGGCCAGGGATGATGGGAATTGTAGTCCAAAACATCTGGAGGGCCGAAGTTTGGGGATGCCTGGTTTTATGTATATATGTGTATGCTGGTCGAGAACCGTAACAATAAACTAAACTAAACCAAGCAGGGCTGAAGGTAGTCACCAGCTTCCTTCTTTCTTCCCCTGCCCCATTTTGTTTTTCCAGTGGGGACAGATGTGCTGCAAAAGTCTAGGGGCATTATGGGGGAAAGAAGGTCGCAGACAACTTCAGTTTACAGCACATCCTGCTTGAGTAAAAATGTAAAATAAAAAAAAGGAGGCGGGGGAAAACAGGAAAAAATAGGGATGCCTGCCCTGGACCACCACTTGCTAAGCTTACTGGAAGTGGGGATCCTTGCCCAGACTCAGTCCTGGTGCCAGCCCTCATATTTATATAAATTTATATAAATATGAAATGTTGCCATTTTTTAAAAAAAGGTGTGGTAATAATAATTATTATAATAATAATTTATACCCTGCCCATCTGGCTGGGTCTCCCCAGCCAGTCTGGGCGGCTTCCAGTAGAATATTAAAATACAATAGTCTATTAAACATTAAAAGCTTCCCTAAACTGGGCTGCCTTCAGCTGTCTTCTAAAAGTCAGGTCGTTGTTTATTTCCTTGACATCTGGTGGGAGGGCGTTCCACAGGGCGGGTGCCACCACCGAGAAGGCCCTCTGCCTGGTTCCCTGTAACCTCACTTCTCGCAGGCAGGGAACCGCCAGAAGGCCCTCGGAGCTGGACCTCAGTGTCCGGGCTGAACGATGGGGGTGGAGACGCTCCTTCAGGTCTACTGCGCCGAGGCTTGTTTTCTGCTGTTTCAATGGATTCAAGTTACAAAGAAGAAGATTCAGACTAAAAGTTAGGAAGAACTTTCCGTTAGGAAGAGCCATTCAACAGTGGAACAGACCACGTACCAAAGAAGGTGGTGAACGCTCCTTCATGGCTTGTTTTTACGCAGAGGTTGGATGGCTATCTGCCAGGGATTATTTAGCTGTGATTCCTGCACTGCAAGGGGCTAGGCTAGACTAGCCTTCCAACCCTATGGCTTCTATGATGCAAGCAATCCTCTGAGCGGCAGAGGGCAGGTGTATACAGAAACGTAAGAATACTATATTATTATTATTATTAATTTATTATTATCATCAGTAGCAGCCGTTGCTATTATTATTATTAATTTATAGGCCGCCTAATAATATTAACAACAATAATTTTATTCATATATTCATAACACTTATTATACTATACTATATTATTAATAATAATTTATTATTATCACCAGTAGCAGCCGTTGTTATTATTAATTTACACACCGCCTAGAAATATTAATAATAATTTTTATTCATATATTCATAACAACAACAACACTATTATTATACTTTACTATATTATTATTATTAATTTATTATTACCATCAGTAGCAGCCGCAGCCAAAATAACCCCACCCCATCCCCCCATCCCCGCCGGCGTCGTATGCACTCTGCACGCGCTCAGGAGCCCTCTCGCGGCCTGCGCCAGAACTTCTCCTTCCTTCCTTCCTCCTCCGAAGCGGGGGGATCCGCCTCTGCCCTTCTTCTTCTCCTCCTCCCCGCTGGCGTGCCCGTGCCTCCGGACCCCGGCTGCCGGATGCGGCCTCCGTGCGCGGCGGCTCCCCCGGTGCGGGTGCTGCGCCTAGGCCGCGCGGCCTACCTGGACTCCCTGGCGGCGCAGGGCCGCTGCGTGAGGCGCCACCGCGAGGCCTCCTCCTCCGAGGCGCCGCACCGGCTGCTGCTGTGGGAGCCGTCGGGCCCCGTCTTCACGGTGGGGCTGCGCGGCCTGGACGCCCGGCGGGCCTCGGCGGAGTCGGAGTCGGAGGAGCGCCGCCTGAGGGCGCTGGGCGCCGGCTTCGAGCGCGTCCCCCGCGGCGGCCTGGCCACCTTCCACGGGCCCGGCCAGCTGGTGGCCTACCCGGTGCTGGACCTGCGGCGCTTCGGGCTGCCCGTGCGGGGCTACGTGGCCGCCCTGGAGAGCGTGGCCGTGGCCGCCTGCCGGAGACTCGGCCTCCCTCAAGCCGCCGCCCTGCCGCCGCCCTACACCGGGGTCTGGCTCCGAGGGAGGAAGGTCTGCGCCATCGGTGGGTGAGAGAGAAATCTCTATCCTCCTTAGCCATATCATATCCATATTTATCTCTATACAGTACCTGTCTTATTATACTGTATAAAAATCATATCTACCTAGGGCTATATCTATATCCATATCCATATCCATCTCTCTCTCTCTCTCTCTCTCTCTCTCTCTCTCTCTCTCTCTCTCTCTCTCTCTGTGTGTGTGTGTGTGTGTGTGTATACCCATATCCACATCTGTATCCATATCTATCTCTATACCTAGTTACAGGTAGGTAGCCGTGTTGGTCTGAGTCGAAACAAAATAAAAACATTTCTTCAGTAGCACCTTAAAGACCAGCTAAGTTTTTATTTTGGTATGAGCTTTCGTGTGCATGCACACCAAAATAAAAACTTAGTTGGTCTTTAAGGTGCTACTGAAGAAATGTTTTTAAATTTTATCTCTATACCTCTCTCTCTCTCTCTCTCTCTCTCTCTCTCTCTCTCTCTCTCTCTCTCTAATATCATATCTATCTAGAGCTATATCTAGATATCCGTAGCTCTCTCTCTATATCTATATCTATATCTATATCTATATCAATGGCTATCTATATCTACCTAGGGCTATACCCATATCCATATCTATACAGTGGTACCTCGGTTTAAGTACACAATTGGTTCCGGAAATCCGTACTTAACCTGAAGCGTACTTAAGCTGAAGCGAACTTTCCCATTGAAAGTAATGGAAAGTGGATTACTGTAATCCGTTCCCGACAGTCCGTGGAGTACTTAAACTGAAAGTACTCAAACCGAGACATACTTAAACCGAGGTATGACTGTAACCCACAGGTTGTGCTGTGGGTTAAACCACTGAGCCTAGGGCTTGCTGATCAGAAGGTCAGCGGTTCGAATCCCTGTGACGGGGTGAGCTCCCGTTGCTTGATCCCAGCTCCTGCCAACCTAGCAGTTCAAAAGCACGTCAAAATGCAAGTAGATAAATAGGTACCGCTCCGGCAGGAAGGTAAACGGTGTTTTCGTGTGCTGCTCTAATTCACCAGAAGCGGCTTAGTCATGCTGGCCACAGGACCCGGAAGCTGTACGCGGGCTCCCTCAGCCAATAATGCGAGATGAGCACGCAACCCCAGAGTCGGTCACGACTGGACCTAATGGTCAGGGGTCCCTTTACCTTATGACTGTAACCATATCTATTTCTATACAGTACCTGTCTATATGTATATAAAAATCATATCTACCTAAGGCAATATCTATATATCCATCTCTCTCTCTCTCTCTCTCTCTCTCTCTGTGTGTGTGTGTGTGTGTGTGTATACATCAATGGCTATCTATATCTATATGTATCTAGGGCTATACCCATATGCACATCTATATCCATATCTATCTCTATACCTATCTATATAGTCACAACAAAGGGTGGTTGCCGAAAAACTCTTTCCCAATCTTCATCTAAAATCTGTTCTTGGGTATCTAACTTCCAATATTCTTTCAAGATTTCCCCTCATTTAGTAGGACCTTTTACCACAATTTTTAACTTCTTCCTCTTTCAACAAGGAGGAGATTTGGGTTTTTTTGGTAACCAATTACAGTACAGTAATCTTATTCTATGTATCTAACTTCCAATATTCTTTCAAGATTTCCCCTCATTTAGTAGGACCTTATACAATTTTGAAATTATTTTAACCCTGTCTATCATGTATCCTTTCACTAATTCTTCAAAGGGAGTCATAATTCTTTTACCACAATTTTTAACTTCTTCCTCTTTCAACAAGGAGGAGATTTGGGGTTTTTTGGTAACCAATTACAGTACAGTAATCTTATTCTATGGTCCAGGGGGTCACGAAGAGTCGGACACGACTAAACAACAACAACAATCTTATTCCAAATCTCGCCTTCCTCTTCCCTCATACCTTCTGTTTCCCAACTTTTATCCATATCCTGAATTGATATCTCCTTTCATTTATCCCCTACTTCTTTTGGGATGAGCTCCCGTAACAGGGCAAATTTATCATAATACCACATTTTTGTTAGGGGAGAGATAGCCTTCAGCCAATTAAACTATTTGTAAGTTAATTCATTTCACTGGTGAGTCAATTAAATATTGCAGCCCTAATCTTAAATTTTGCTACCTTTTAAATGCCGGGTTAATAATTTGCTGGAAGTTGATTTATTTCGGGGTTCACTCTGAGGTTACTCCATGCAGTAGTTTTCTTCAGTACAGTGGTACCTTAGTTCTCAAAT
The DNA here is from genome assembly GCF_963506605.1 of Zootoca vivipara. NCBI lineage: Eukaryota > Metazoa > Chordata > Lepidosauria > Squamata > Lacertidae > Zootoca > Zootoca vivipara. Next base: position 97,681,112 of record NC_083279.1, read on the forward strand.
GCCTTGGTACTCAAACAACTTGGAAAAACCCAAACACTGCAAACCCAGAAGTTAAGTGTTCCAATTTGTGAACTTTTTTCAGAAGCTGAAAATGCTCTGTTTTGAGTGTTACGCTTCCGATTTGAGTGCCGCACTTCTATTTTGAGTGTTACGCTGAGGTCTGTCTGTTTTTGCTATTTATTTTGCGTTTTTGTTTTTGCGGCTCTTTTCGTTTTGTTTTTGTGACTGTGTGGAATAATAATAATAATAATAATAATAATAATAATAATAATAATAATAATTATTATTATTATTATTATTATTATTATTATTATTATTATTATACCCCGCCCATCTGGCCGGGTTTCCCCAGCCACTCTGGGTGGCTTCCAACAGAAGTATTAAAATACAATAATTTATTAAACATTAAAAGCTTCCCTAAACAGGGCTGCCTTCAGATGTCCTCTAAAAGTCTGGTAGTTGTTTTTCTCTTTGACATCTGGTGGAAGGGCGTTCCACAGGGCGGGTGCCACTACCGAGAAGGCCCTCTGCCTGGTTCCCTGGAACCTGGAACCCAGTTCAGCTACTGATTGATTGTGTGACTGCAGTACACTGTTTATTGCTTTCATTTTTATGGATCAATGGTCTCGTTAGTAAAATTCATGTTAAATTGCTGTTTTAGGGGTTGGTTTAAAAAGTCTGGAACAGATTAATCCATTTTGCATTACTTTCTATGGGAAAGCGCGCTTTGGTTTTGGAACAGACTTCTGCAACAGATTAAGTTTGAGAACCAAGGTACCACTGCATTGCGGCACAGCGCTTGATAAATCGACGGCAGCTCTCCCTTCCCAGTAGGTTTAATGCATCTCTCTTTTCTCGCTCTGCAGGCATCCACTGTGGGAGGCATATCACCTCGCACGGTTTGGCTCTGAACTGCTCCACCGACTTGACGTGGTTTGACCACATTGTTCCTTGTGGGCTGGAGGGGAAGGAGGTGACCTCCCTAAGCAGAGAACTCCAGAGACATGTCTCGGTTGAAGAAGCCACCGAGCCTTTTCTGGCTGCCTTTCAAGAGGTGTTCAAGTGCACTTTGATGGAAGGATCTACAGCAGAGAATTAGGAGTGTCAGAGAATGAATTGTCTTAATATCCGCCGGCTCCTTAGAAACACACAGATCTTCTGAATCATGAAAACCACTGTAGGCCTTTGTGTATGAGGTTTGTCTTCTGCTGCCAATGTGTTGCCTTCAGATGTTACTGTGCTACAAATCCCATTATCCCATTAGCCGTGTGGGCTGGGGATGATAGGAATTGGAGTTCAACAACATCTGGAGATAAATCTCCATGTTCTGCTGTATAGACTTGAAATGCTGGAGATTCCTTTCCCAGCCAGTCCTGGGAATTTTGCCTTTTTGTGAAAGGAGAGTCCCAAGGAATTTCCAATGGAATGTTCAGCGTCTCAAATAAACTACGGTTCCCAGGAAGCCGTGATGGTATTAAAGGTGTTCAAAGTTTGTGGTGTAATGGGGTTTCTGTTCAGTTGTTTCCATTAAATAGCGGAGCAGGAGAGCTGAAAATAATGCCAATATATTTCGCATCTGGCAACACAACGCTCCTCTCTGGTTTCAGATTTTCAGATAGTACCTGGGTAGATGGGTCTAAAAAGCCCTGGAGACAATTTTTCACAGCCCTCTAGCAGCTATGGTGGCTCATTGACCAGAAGCAATGTTACACGTAGGTAGCCATGTTGGTCTGCCGTAGTTGAAACAATTTTATATATATATATAAAAAAAGTGTGCATGCACACGAAAGCTCATACCAATGACAAACTTACGTTGCTCTCTAAGGTGCTACTGGAAGGATATTCTTTTTTTACAGAAGTAATGTGTTAGCGTTATCTCCAGAAGTGTATACAGTCATACCTCGGTTTAAGTACGCTTCGGTTTGAGTACTTTCAGTTTAAGTACTCCGCGGACCCGTCTGGAACGGATTAATCCACTTTCCATTACTTTCAATGGGAAAGTTCGCTTCAGGTTAAGTACGGACTTCCAGAACCAATTACACTCATACTTCGGGTTAAGTACGCTTCAGGTTGAGTACTCTGCGGACCCGTCTGGAACGGATTAATCCACTTTCCATTACTTTCAGTGGGAAAGTTCGCTTCAGGTTAAGTAGGCTTCAGGTTAAGTACAGACTTCCGGAACCAATTGTGTACTTAAACCGAGGTACCACTGTACTCGATTCTGACCCAACTAAGTCTCCTGGAACAAAATATACATCAGGAGGTTTAGTTTGGTCAGAATCAAGTACACAAAGAAAGAATACAGACCTCATGGTTTTAGAGATGATCGTAGAAGTGGAACAGGGTTCACTGTGGTAACACGTTGAAGGTTTTTCCCCCAAATGTTTGGAGATCGCTTAACATGGATTAAGACACACTGAATTTTCCCAATTGCCTCTCCCCCCCCCATCCCCAGTAAACTAACAGAATAAATAATCTATAAAGCCATCTTTGTTAGGTGGTTTTTCAGTGGATGTCATTCAACTGTTCCTGTGGGTGTCCTTGTATTTCCACTGTTTATTTAGTAGGGTAAATTTATATTCTGGCGATAAAATGTGATCCAAAAAATGCTTACTTTAGAAGTAAACCACAGGTCTTCCTCTAGTAAATGGGTTTAGGATTGCAGCCTTAGAGTATGTGCAGTTTCTTGAGACAAGTTAATACGAAATATTTTCATTGTTTGAATTGAAAGGCCAGTGGCTGCCAAATATAAATATTTCTTCTGGGACAACTGAAACATGCCTTCAGGTCCCCTTTTTGTGCTCACAATTGAGGTGGTTAAAGAATGCTAGATAAGTAGATTAGTTCCACTACCTACTTGACAGCATTCTTATGAATGTCATTGCAGTTCTGATCTGCAAGGGCTAAGAGATATTCTAGAATCCCACATCCAGAATAAAATGATTTTCATAATTGCTGGGTGGTGCCAGATGAAACCCTGGTGGTTGTCTAGACATGTTTTGGGATTCAGATTCTGCAGCCTAACCTGACAAGTATTAGTATATGGGGGAAAGGAAATTTGGGTCTGTCTGGCAGCAGGAAAGATAGGAAGTTCTAACCAAGTTTGATGGTCGATGCTCAAATACTCTTGTAGGAAGCGTTTTATTCTTTACTTTATCTATAAAGGTATTTAGGAGCTGTAATAGCTCATAATACTGTGGCAGCATACAACAAATAAAATTTTAAACATACAACAAAAATCATAACATACAACATAAAATGGTAGCATACAAGATCAAATGACCCAACAACAAATAAAATGTATTCTCTAAAAATGCTTGGCAGAGCAAAAAGGGGGGTTGGACTGGATGGCCCTTGTGGTCTCTTCCAACTCTATGATTCTATGAAAAATGTTTTTGGCTAATGGCAAAATGTTTTTCCAGCTCTGCTTCTGAATCCCTCCTGGATAACAAAAGAAATACCTGTGTACAGGTGGAGGAATGGGGTGGGAAGCTTTTCTTGCTTTAAGTATGTTGCCTTTTGGGGAGATAACAAGGAACCCCCCCCCCCAGCCCATAAGGCAGGGGAACACAGTCCAGTGGTACCTTGGTTTACGAACTTAATCTGTTTCGGAAATCCGTTCTTAAAGCAAAGCGTTCTTAAACCAAGGCGTGCTTTCCCACCCATAGCAGCGGGGGACTCAATTTACAAAGGGAACACTCTCAACAGGAAGCGGAACATGTTCTGCTCCCAAGGCAAAGTTCACAAACCAAAACACCTACTTCTGGGTTTGCAGCGTTCTTAATCCAAGTTGTTCATAAACTAAGCTGTTCTTAAACCAAGGTGTCACTGTCCTGCTTCCCTTCTGGAAAGGCAACAGTGTTGTGGGGAGAAGAGGCATAGCAATACTTCTCGTGTGGCTCTGGGTTTCTGATATTTCCCCAAATGGTGCAGAAAGGAGCCATGCCACAAATACATGATCTTTCTCTCAAGAAAGGCGACAAAAGCCAATTTGGCCCCATAACCAGGCCTGAACCCACACTGAAATAGGTCAAGACAATCTGTTCCAAGAGTACTTGGCAAATATTGCCCCACAACCCTGTCAACCACCTTCCTGAAATGGGTCTTTGGGTGGCGCTATGATCTAAACCACTGAGTCTAGGTCTTGCCGACCAGAAGGTTGGCAGCTCGAATCCCCGCAACGGGTTAAGCTCCCATTGCTCGGTCCCTGCTTCTGCCAACCTAGCAGTTCGAAAGCACATCAAAGTGCAAGTAGATAAATAAGTACCGCTCCAGCGAGAAGGTAAACGGCGTTTCTGTGCGCTGCTCTGGTTCGCCAGAAGCGGCTTAGTCATGCTGGCCACATGACCCGGCTCCCTTGGCCAATAAAGCAAGATGAACGCCACAACCCCAGAGTCGTCCACAACTGGACCTAATGGTCAGGGGTCCCTTTACCTTTACCTTTTAGTAGTTGTCGCAAACCAACAGATCTAGGGTGCGGTTTTTTTCTGGAGTGGTGAGATCATGGTGTCTTTCAGGACAGCTGAGAGCACTCCTGCACTAACGCATTGACTGCATGCCGGACCCACTTGGTCATATCCCCTTGGCAAGCTTTAATAAGCCCAAAGGGTCAAGGGGACAGACACACTGCTAGCCACATCGTTGCGAAGAACTTGTCCACATCATTGATTGAAACCGATCCCATGAACTTGCAGCAAACGCCACTGGGCACCTCATTGGCGACGGCCAGGAACATGGATCTCCATGAAGATTGCTATGAAGGCAAGGGACCCTCAAGGTGCCTTGCAAACAGTTCACGGGGCTTTTCTGAAGGGTCTAAAACAAATATTTTTTTAAAGTGTGGAAGAACTGCTACAAACCTTTATAACTTTATTACAGTGGACTCTCACTGTATACAAGTTGTACAAGTGACAAAGTTATTTCAACTTCACAGGTTTCAGCTCTGCAAAAACCTGGCTAGCTTGGGAATGTTAGAGCATCGCTTCTCAGTCAGAAGATGATTGTTAAAATATGTGTGTACAAGTATTAAGATGGAGTTAAAGAGGTCCAAGGTCAACATTTCTTCAAAAGCCCCAGTTAAAAAGGTTTTCCCTTTCACCTCTGCTCCTTAACTGGAACTAGATGTCGTTCCAGCGAAGAATGCTGTCTTTCTGCCCTTCCCATCTCTACCGTTTGACACTTTAATTTATCTCACGTTACTTATTAAATGAATTAGATGGTTGTTGTTTTTTAATACCAGGTCAGGCTTGGCCAGAGAGAATCATGGCATATAGCCAGTGGCTTGCTTAGAAGAGTACAATGGTGAGTTGTTGGTTTTTTTTGGAGTGTTTTTTTTAAAGCTTTCAGCAATTGTGTTTGCTTGAGGCTTCTTCTGTTGAGAGAAAGTTGGGGGTTCTTGAGTGAGTGGCATTAAGGCTCATAATCAATTTCCCACAGGAATGTGGGCAATAATCCAAGCAAATTGCAAGGGGTCCCTGAGTAAAGAGTAGCATCGGTTATTTAAATATATATGAGCCACACTTTTATAAAGTGTATCACTGCGGCTTGCAACGTGGTCATATAATCAGTTCATACAAATATCCATAAAACATAACGAAAATCATTACGAGTTGGTTAAAAAGGAGAGAATCATTGTGAAGACCTGTCTATAAACAGTAGCTCTTTCAGGAGATGGCTGAGGTACGTCCCTGTTTGCCTCATAGGTGCTAATCCTGTGCAGAGTTTTTTTTGTTTGTTTTTTTACCTTCCCTTCGCAGCGATACCTATTTATCTACTTGCCCTGGAATGCTTTTGAACTGCTAAGTTGGCAGGAGCTGGGACAGAACAATGGGAGCTCACCCCGTTGCGGGGATTTGAACCGCCAACCTTCCAATTGGCAAGCCCAAGAGACTCAGTGGTTTAGACCACAGCGCCACCTGCGTCCCTCATCCTGTGCACAGTTACCTGGAGGTAAGCGTCCTTGAAAAAAGTGGGCTTTACTGCCAAGTAAATTCCTGCCTTGCAGGGGGTTGGGCTAGATGACCTTTGGTGTCCCTTCCAACTCTGCAATTCAATGATTCTAAATATGCATGTTGGACCGGATTTAGGTTTGATGAGGCCCTAAGCTACTGACGGTAATGGGGCCCTTTATATGACCAGCTGTCCTCTGTCAACAACAAATGGTCGCTGCTTTTTGTGTTGAATATGCGCTATATGGTAATTTATGGATATAATGGGTATCTAAAGCCATTTGCACATGTTGCCTTGCAACCAGTCCATGCAGAATGTCGGCACCCTATAAATAGAAAAAAGCACACCAGTGATATTTTAGGGAGAAGGCTAGCAGGCGGGGCCCATGAATCACAGAGTTGGAAGAGACCACAAGAGCCATCCAGTCCAACCCCCAGCCAAGCAGGAAACGCCATCAAAGCATTCTTGACATATGCAATTCTGGGCTGCATCAATAGGAGTATAGCATCTAGATCAAGGGAAGTAACAGTACCACTGTATTCCGCTCTGGTCAGACCTCACCTGAAGTACTGTGTCCAGTTCTGGGCACCACAGTTCAAGAAGGATACTGACATGCTGGAACGTGTCCAGAGGAGGGAAACCAAAATGGTCAAAGGCCTGGAAACTATGCCTTATGAGGAACAGCTTAGGGAGCTGGGTATGTTTAGCCTGGAGAAGAGAAGGTTAAGGGGTGATATGATAGCCATGTTCCAATATATGAAAGGATGTCATATGGAGGAGGGAGAAAGATTGTTTTCTGCTGCTCCAGAGAAGCGGACACGGAGCAATGGATTCAAACTTCAAGAAAGAAGATTCCACCTAAACATTAGGAAGAACTTCCTGACAGTAAGAGCTGTTCAGCAGTGGAATTTGCTACCAAGGAGTGTGGTGGAGTCTCCTTCTTTGGAGGTCTTTAAGCAGAGGCTTGACAGCCATATGTCAAGAATGCTTTGATGGTGTTTCCTGCTTGGCAGGGGGTTGGACTGGATGGCCCTTGTGGTCTCTTCCAACTCTACGATTCTAAGCTATAGCTTGTTTAGCTTATACGTAAATCTACCACTGTATGCATGGGATTGGACTATATGTCTCCTATCTGGCTAGGCACCACCAAACAGCTTGCAGGGGTTCCTGCTTTCGGTGAAACTTAACCTCAAATTGCTTTCATTTATCAGCATTTTATCAGCCCCATTTTTCTCAGCTAGCGGAACTAATGGTTTCTGAGGATGGAGATGCGCCACTATTGTTGCTTAGTGAAGGTCGGGACTCTCTCGACCTTTGATCCATTGCAAAATAACCCATTCTTGCCATTGCGCCACATTTATGGCTTCTAGGAACAGGGGGGGGGGCTGCTCCTGTTCAGAGGGAAGTTGAGGTCAGAACCTTCCAGTGCAGCTGGGACATGCCCAACAATTGCGTAAGACGTCCCAGGTATGTAGCCGAAATATGCACATTTAGCTCATAAATCCAGGCGGTAATATAGCCCTGCCACCTTGCAGGAGGAAAAAAACAAAGAGGACTGAGGCGGTGGCTTAGGACATGTCTGCACAAATGTCAATCAAGCACCCGTTTTGGGTGGGGTGAAACTCAACCGCCATGCTCACCACTGCGGCGCAAGCCTGATGTGGACCCTGCTGTGTGGCAAACAGGAGTGAGACCAGGAGCACGTTGCAAAGTAGGAGAGCATCAGAAGAGCCTGCTGGATCAGGCCAACGCCTCGTCTAGTCCAGCATCCTGATCTCACAGTGGCTGAACAGTTTTCTGTGGGAAACTAGCAAGAAGGATTCGGGCACTGGAGCAATCCTCTCTTTTAAAGCCATGCAAGTTGGTGCTCATCACCGCCTCCTGCAGCAGGGAGTTCCACAGATTAACTACGTGCTGTACACTTTCTTCTCTCTCTCTCTTTAAAATTTATTTCTTTGGTTTTCCAACTTAAAATTTTACAGAGGTATATCAAACATAAATAATAATAATAATAATAATAATAATAATAATAATAATAATAATAATAATAACAACAACAACAAGATTCCAAGGAATCTCCTGGACTTCTCTCCTCCCCTACGTGGGTCCTATCATTAATCAATTCCTCCCGCATCTTTTATGATAATCCAAACCTGAAAAGGTCGCCAAGTTAGGCCATCAGTCCATATAGCTCAGTAGCGTTCACACTGACTGGCAGCAGCTAGATTTCAGACAGGGAGTTCCCTCCCATCCCTAACTGGAGATGCCTTTGGGGATTGAACATAAGACCTTCTGCATGCCAAGCAGATGTTCTACCACTGAGCTACTGCCCTCGCTACAATCGGGTCCCCTGGTCCTGTGCTTTGCCTTACGCAATTACCAGGGGGTCAGAGATTGTTGTGATGCTGGGTGGGGGGGTTGCCACCAGGGAGGGCTGGCAGGTGGGGATGCTTGAACCCTTTCCACACCTAGTGCTCCCCTGCCCCAAGCCTTTCTTCACGGCATTTAAAAAATATATCGCACCCCCTTGTTAGTTTCTGGGACGCAAAGCATCCGAGCTGCAGGGGGATATTTTCAGCACTGTCTCAAAATCGCAAATGGCAGGAATCTTACTTATTTACAGGTAGGTAACCGTGTTGGTCTGAGTCGAAGTAAAATAAAAAAATTCCTTCAGTAGCACCTTAAAGACCAACTAAGTTTTTATTTTGGTATGAGCTTTCGTGTGCATGCACACTTCTTCGGATACACTTGACTCTTCTGTTTCAAGTGTATCTGAAGAAGTGTGCATGCACACGAAAGCTCATCCCAAAATAAAAACTTAGTTGGTCTTTAAGGTGCTACTGAAGGAATTTTTTTATTTTACTTATTTACAACGGTGTTTCTGGGCAGGGTATAAATATTATTATTATTATTATTATTATTATTATTATTATTATTACTAATACTGTTATTACATCGTAGGAGCCTACCCAACACAAAACACTGTTGCTGTAGGTAGGTTTTATTTTATTTGTTTTTTATCTTATATTTTAGAAATGTACATCCACGTTCTTTTTTCCTTAAAAAAAATTTTTTTGGGGGGGGGGACAGAGAGTGGGGGCCTAAACTCTAGCTTGTTTGGCTTATACGTCAATCCGGCACTGTTGCTCTCTCCCCAAACGGCAGGTTGGGGCACAGCAATACAAAAGAACGTTTTAACAAAAATTCCCCCCCTGTCACGGATGCTTTTAACTGAGATTCACCTGGTTGGACAATGGTCTCAAAGCCACCAACATGAGTCTGACCAAACTGCGGGAGGCAGTGCAAGACAGGAGTGCCTGGCGTGCTATGGTCCATGGGGTCAGGAAGAGTCGGACACGACTAAACGACTAAACAACAACAACATCTGCACTGCAGGAGGTTGGACCAGATGAGCCTTGGGGGTCCCTTCCAACTCTACGATTCTATGAAAAAGAATTAAACACAGCACAGAACATGTATCAAAATGACGGGCTACTTGGGAAAACTTAGAAACAACTGCATAGTCTTGTCGGTGTAAAAAATAAAAAGTCTCCAAGCGATTGCTGAAATCTGAAAGTGAGGATACTGGCTTTCTCTGTGGGAAAAGCGTTAAATAGCAATAAATATCCAATAAACCATTTCCATTCTTTTATGAAAAGTCTTGATTTCTTACTCTTCCAGTAAGCTTCGCCATTCCTACATATTCCACAAGTTTTTGTATCCATCCTTCCTTGGCTTGGACTTTTGCTTCTTTCCATTTTGGGGGGCAAGTAGCATTCTCGCTGCTGTAGAAGCATACATAAACATACTTCTATACAATTTAGGCAGTTATATCCCTATATCACGAAGAGTCGGACACGACTAAACGACCAAGAGAGTGGGGCCCCCAAACTATAGCTTGTTTAGCTTATACATAAACCCGGCACTGCACATACCCCTAAACCTTTTGTGAATCTTTGTACTTTTGTCCACCTACTTCCCCCCCCCCCGATTTGAAGTATAAAATGGTGATTTTCTTGAGTCAAAATCAGAGTACCACTCATATATATACATATGTATATATACACATATACATATATACATACATATACATATATACATACTCATATATATATATACATATCCTATATAATAATTTCCATGTTGTCCCTGCGTCCAGATGTCCCGTGTGTCCCTGGGGTACTGCGCATGTCCCCCAGAGACACAGGGATTGGACGGAGGGACAACCAGGGACACAGGGATTGGACCCGTGCTCTCGGGACACAGGGAACAGCCAACTGCCGCTCCGCCAACCGCCGCTCCGAAGCCCAGTCTCATGCTGGAGGTGCGCGGTGAGGCGGCGGGGGAGAGAAGCGCTCCCCCCCCCCGGCAGCCTTGCCGCACACCTCCGGCATGGGACGGCGCTTCCTCGGGGAACCCGAGGAAGCCGAAGCGGCAGCGGGCGCGGAGGGAGGCCCGCTTTGGCTTGGCAGCGGCGGGAAGAAGGGGAGGAATTCCTCCCCTTTTTCCCGCCACCGCCAAGCCAGTCCCGGAGCCGAATTGCGGCGCGGCGGGGTTTTTCGCTGTTTGCCTCCCCCAGGGGAAGGCAAACGGCGAAAAGCCCCCGCTGCGGACTGGCTTGGCGGTGGCGGGAACATCCCGCCACCGCCAAGCCAGTCCCGGAGCCGAATTGCGGCGCGGCGGGGTTTTTCGCTGTTTGCCTCCCCCAGGGGAAGGCAAACGGCGAAAACCCCCCGCTGCGGACTGGCTTGGCGGTGGCGGGAAGACCCGCCACCGCCAAGCCAGTCCCGGAGCCGATTTGCGGCGCGGCGGGGTTTTTCGCCGTTTGCCTCCCCCAGGGGAAGGCAAACGGCGAAAAACCCCCGCTGCGGACTGGCTTGGCGGTGGCGGGAAGACCCGCCACCGCCAAGCCAGTCCCGGAGCCGATTTGCGGCGCGGCGGGGTTTTTCGCCGTTTGCCTCCCCCAGGGGAAGGCAAACGGCGAAAAACCCCCACTGCGAACTGGCTTGGTGGTGGCGGGAAGACCCGCCACCGCCAAGCCAGTCCCGGCAGGCCGCTTCCTCTAGCGCCCGTTTTTAAACGGGCTAAAATCCACTAGTGTATATATATATACATATGCATATACAGGTGGGGCTGTGGGTTAAACCCCAGAGCCTAGGGCTTGCTGATCAGCAGGTCGGCGGTTCGAATCCCTGCAATGGGGTGACCTCCCGTTGCTCGGTCCCTGCTCCTGCCCACCTAGCAGTTCGAAAGCACATCAAAGTGCAAGTAGATAAATAGGTATCACTCTGGCGGGAAGGTAAACGGCGTTTCCGTGCGCTGCTCTGGTTCGCCAGAAGCAGCTTTGTCATGCTGGCCACATGACCCGGAAGCTGTCTGCGGACAAACTCCGGCTCCCTCGGCCTATAGAGCGAGATGAGCGCCGCAACCCCAGAGTTGGACACGACTGGACCTGATGGTCAGGGGCCCCTTTACCTTTAAGCACTGGGCTTACCTCCAGGTAAGTGTGAATATTTGCTTTTGTTTTTCATGTGCCCTGGGCTCTGTGGGGTCCTGAAAACACATGCACATAGCTGCCAAGTTATCCCTTTTTTAAAGGGATTTTCCCTTATGCTGAATAGGCTTCCTCGCGAGAAAAGGGAAAACTTGGCAGCTATGCACATGCAAGTGGCAAATCTCTCCTGCGCTCTCGGCTGCAGCGCGCGGCAGGCAGAACTTCAACATGTGAAGCCCCACCTGTTGGATTTCTGCCGAGGAAAGGGTGTCACCCCCCCCCCTTTCCAGGATCAAGTGGCGGCCTCGGCTTGGGCTGGCTGGCAAGGAGGGAGGAAGGGAGGAAGGCAAGGAGGGAGGGAGGGAGGGAGTTACGGCAAGGGCTGGCTTTGCCTCTCGCCTCGCCCAAGGCGGCTGCTGCTGCCGGGAGACGCTCCGCTGCAGAATCCCGCAGGCGAGCGAGCCGGCGCCGCTGGACAGCAGCAGCAGCAGCAGCAGGTGGAGGTGAGTCATCGCCCCAACCGTCTGTCTGGCTCCCCCCACCTGTGGATAAACCCTGGCTGAGACACGCGACCCACTGTGTGTCTCGTGTGAAATCGCTTTCTTGCAGGGTGGGTTGGATTCAAACCCAATCGATTTCAATCACTAGTCAGTAAGGCTTGATTTAAATCTTTCTTTCTTTTCTTACAAGACTCTTTCTTGCTGGTATAATCTTAATATTTGCAACCAGATGAAAGTTTCCTTTTCCCGAATACTAAATTTTCAGAGTAGTTTTTACAGTGACTGGTTTGGTTATACGGTTAGAAATACAGTACATAGACTAATAATTATGAAATAATGGTGAGGTTTAATAAGTTAACTGTTTATATTTGGACAACTTTTCCGCTGTACTTTATCGGAAGGAGAAAAGCAACTGTTTCCTTCGTAACTAAACAATTTATTTAACTGAAATGGTAACATTATAGCATATGCATCCATGCTTGTTAACTGATGTGGTTAAACAATAATAATAATAATAATAATAATAATAATAATAATAATAATAATAATAATAATAAACTTAGACTGAGTTTTAGTACATATGAAAAACTTTAAACAAATCCTTATTTCCTGATGAACAGCCTTTGGACCAGGGGTCAGCAATCTTTTTCAGCAGGGGTCCACTGTCCCTCAGACCTTGTGGGGGCTAGACTATATTTGGGGGAGGGGGAATGAATGAATTCCTATGCCCCACAAATAACCCAGAGATGCATTTTAAATAAAAGGGCACATTCTACTCATGTAAAAACACACTGATTCCCAGACCGTCCGCAGGCCGGATTTAGAAGGTGATTGGGCCGGATCCGGCCCCCGGGCCTTATGCTCTGACCCTTTCATTGGCTGTGCATCCTTTTCTGTTCTGCAAACCCTCCGATGAAGTCTGGGTGTGTATATCCAGTGCAGGATTTACACATAAGCCAAACAAGCTATAGCTCTTAGGGCCCCACTCTCTTGGGGGCCCAAAAAATCTAAAGGGGGAAAAAAAACCACTGGATGTACATTTCCAAAATTGTTGTTGTTGTTGTTTAGTCGTTAGAGCGTGTCCGACTCTTCGTGACCCCATGGACCATAGCACGCCAAAATATATTATATCCAAAATATAAGATAAAAAAACAAATAAAATAAAACCTACATACAGTACAGCAATGGTGTTTTGTGTTGTGTAGGCTCCTATTTGTTATGTGCAAATGGCTTTAGATACCTATTAGGTCCATAAATTACCATATGGCATATATTCAACACAAAAAACAGCGGCAATTTGTTGTTGACAAAGGACAGCTGGACATATAAAGGGCCCCGTTACCTTCAGTAGCTTAGGCTATGGGGCCTGCCTGGTGTTTTTACATGAGTAGAACGTGTGCTTTTATTTAAAATGCATCTCTGGGTTATTTGTGGGGCATAGGAATTCGTTCATTTCCCCCCCAAAAAATATAGTCCGCCCCCCCCCCAAGGTCTGAGGGACAGTGGACTGGCCCCCTGCTGAAAAAGTTTGCTGACCCCTGACTTAGGGCCTCATCAAACCTAAATCCGGCCCTGTGCATATCTGTTTGTGGATTAGAGTTCCAGCTGCTCTTTTCCTTCCCCACTGCATTTGGTGACTTTTGTGATCAAATGGCACCCTGCCTGGAACCATATAGAAGTGTGAATTATTATTGTATGAAAGGCCCTTGATGAAATGTCTAATACAAAAAGGCAGGTTGGTTGGTAGCAGAAGAAACTCCTGCTGGGAATTCCCGTCTCAAATCCAGGTATGTGCAGGCCGATCGTGATTCTTGGGGTAAAAGCACTCTGCACATGCTCAGAAAGCAAATTATTATTACGTTCTGTGTTCCACACTGGCATTGGGGGGAAAGGGTTCCTGTACGCCCAGGGAGAGGAATCTTTTTCTTTCCAGTCTGAGGGCCACATTCCCCCGTGGGCAAGTTTCTGGGGTGCCCCACATGGAGTGGGCGTGGCCAAATGCAAAAGGGGCTGGAGCAATGGATGTGACTCTTAACCTTGCATTCCAGGTACACGAAAAGCAGAGGCTTCTACCGACACAAATCTCTGTATCTTCCATCCCGGCAAGCAAAAGGCACCGTCGCGGATCAAGAACGCTTTCCAGGTAAGTGAAATCATGTGAGGAGGTTGTGAGGCAGGACTAGTGAGAGATTTGGCCTGGGGGAAGAGTCCGAACGATGCCTTCGAAGGCTACCTTTGAAACATGTAAAAAGGTAAAAGAGTATTGGGACATGTAAAAAGGTAAAACTGTATTGGAAAATTATTTATAATGAACTGGGAGAAATGTTTAAAATTACTCCCCCCCCCCAAAAAAAAACCAACTAGAGTCCTTTCTGCTGGGGATAACCCAGATTGAAATTCCCAGGTGTCAGAAAAGATTATTTATGTATGCAACAATTTTGGCCCGTGTTTTGTTACCCTCAAAATGGAAAGCGAGCGACGTCCCAACTCAAGAGGATGGGCAACTCAAATTGAAGGAATATGCACAATTTGCAGATTTAACATATAGAATAAGAGAGCGGGAAGAACATACGTTTAAAGAAAATTGGAAAACGTTATATGGAACATTGCTGTGTACAGGTGAAAACGCTGGCAGCATTAAGAGTAAATCATTCTTGATGGATGTAATAGTGAAAAATTGATTTGAATGGTTATATTAGAATACGCAGGGATGTAAGATACTGTATGTAAAATGAACCATGGAAAGAGAAGAAGGGAAGTCATTGGATATTTTAAAGTTTGTACAATGTTTATTTGAAATTGTAAAACAGATCATTTAATAAAAAATATTATTGAGGAACAGCCAAGGTGCAAGACTAAACGTGATCCACCTGGAGCAGGAACTGGCAAGCCACTCCAGTATCCCTGCCAAGAAAACTCCATGGACAAAGACAACAGGCATATAAAAGGCTCACTGGAAGGACAGATCCTGAAGCTGAGGCTCCAATGCTTTGAGAAGAGAAGACTCCCTGGAAAAGACCCTGATGTTGGGAAAGATGGAGGGCACAAGGAGAAGGGGACAACAGAGGACGAGATGGTTGGACAGTGTTCTTGAAGCTACGAACATGAGTTTGACCAAACTGCGGGAGGCAGTGGAAGACAGGAGTGCCTGGTGTGCTCTGGTCCACTAAACCAGTGTTTCCCAACCAGTGTGCCTCCAGATGTTTTGGGACTACAACTCCCATCATTCCTGACCACTGGTCTTGCTAGCTAGGGATAATGGGAGTTGTAGTCCCAAAACATCTGGAGGCACACTGGTTGGGAAACACTGCACTAAACAACAACAACAAGACAATGGGAACTATAGTTCAGCGATATCTGGAGGGTTTAAGGCAGGCACCCCCAAACTGCGGCCCTCCAGATGTTTTGGACTACAACTCCCATGATCCCTAGCTAACAGGACCAGTGGTCGGGGAAGATGAGAATTGTAGTCCAAAACATCTGGAGGGCCCAAGTTTGGGGGATGTCTGGTTTAAGGTTTCCTACACTCAGTCTAGATGTGGCCCCATTCTAGGATCTGGCTGCCTTTCTGCCTTTTTTGGGGGGGGGGGGACCGGACGGAGCTGTTTTGCACTGCCAAACCATACAGTGTCTGATGTTGCTTTCATGTGCAATGCTGGGCTTCTGAGTGTAACACACACCCGCTGCAGGTGTCATGAAACTGGAGAACTTTGTTTGCGCAAATCTGTAAAAGCACACAGCCCAAGCAGTCCTGGAAATATGCAGCTAATTCCCCAGTGTAAATACCGAAGGGTGTGGAGTGAGAGAGGCCTCGCTGATCCCTCTTGCTCCTCAAACATGAATGGGCTTCGCCGGAGACGTCTCAACATCGCCATAGGTGTGCGACCTAAGGAGGGATCCTTTGCAGGCCGCGCCGGATTTACGTATAAGCAAACTACAGTGGTGCCTCACAAGACGAAAGTAATTCGTTCCGCGAGCCGCTTCGTCTTGCGGTAATTTCGTCTTGCGAAGCGCAGTTTGCCGCGCCAAAAAAAAAAAACAATCCCGGAAAGCGCGGCCATAGAAAATTTCGCCTTGCGAGTCACCAAAAAATCGCAAAACGCTTTTGTCTTGCGAGTTTTTCGTTGCGTGAGGCATTTGTCTTGCGAGGTACCACTGTATAGCTTATGGCCCCACTCTCTTGGGGGCCCCCAAAAAATGTAAAGTTAAAAAAAACTGTGTGTACATTTCCAAAATATAAGATAGAAAACAAATAAAATAGAACCTACATACAGCAACCGTGTTTTGTGTTGTGTAGGCTCCTATGATCTAAGTCATGGGCCCCGCCTGCTAGCCTGCTCCCTAAAATATCCCTGGTTTGCTCCTTTCTATATATAGGGTGCCTACATTCTGCGTGGACTTCTTGCATGGCAACATGTGCAAATGGCTTGAGATACCCATTAGGTCCAAAAATTACTACATAGCATATATTCAGCACAAAAAACAGCGACCATTTGTTGTTGGCAAAGGACAGCTGGACATATAAAGGGCCCCATTACCTTCAGGAGCTTAGGGCCTCATCAAACCTAAATCTGGCCCTGTTTGCAGGGTTGTTTGAATCGGCCGGTTGAATCTTAGAATTAGAGCTGGAAGGGACCACGAGGGTTATTTAGTCCAGCCCATGCAATGCAGGAATGTTGCACCCAATGTGGGACTCGAACCCACAGCCGTGAGGTTAAGAGCCCCATGCTCTACCAACTGAGCTATCCATCCTACGCAGAAGGATGTAAGAACTATAGTGCAAAATACAGAGATGTTCTGATTTTGAAAGACATCGTGTACTCACTCAAGAAGCAAAAATAGGGTGGTTTCTCATGAAAATACAACCAAAATTGAATTTGTCCCCCCAACCCAGATTCACACACTGTTGTATATCTCTCCCCCAACCCCCCATGGCTGCAGATTAGCCTTTTCAGGCTAGCCAGTCAGCCCTGGAAATGTCATCCTCCTCTGGCCCTTTGCAGATATTGGACTTACTGTTATTATTCATTTATTGCCTATTGCATATTTCCTCCAAAGAGCTCAAGGTGGCGTAAACCAGGCATAGGCAAACTCGGCCCTCCAGATGTTTTGGGACTACAACTCCCATCATCCCTAGCTTACAGGACCAGTGGTCAGGGATGATGGGAGTTGTAGTCCCAAAACATCCGGGGGGGCCGAGTTTGCCTATGCCTGGCGTAAACGGTTCTTCTCCTCTCCATTTAATCCCAAGAAGAATCCTGCGAGGTAGGTTTAGGCTGAGAGCAAGTGCCTGGGCCCAAGCTCACCCAGTGAGCTGAGTGGGGAATTCGAACCCTGGTCTCCCAGGTCTTAGTCCACTATACTATACTGACTCTCAGTAGTTGGTACGGCTGTCTGATTGTGCCTGGGAGGCAAGATCTTGGATCATGTTTCTCTCCTGCGCCCACAGCCAGCAAGGAAGTGATTTCTTGTTTGCATTCCTCATTTTTTGCAGAAAGGGAGCTTGGCAAGCTCAGCCAGGCAGGCACAATGGAATTGTGGACAGCCCGGTTTTTTGGTTGACCACTGAGCTCGCGGCCAGGGATCCAGTATTATCAGTCTTTCCCCTTCTCTGAACAATAGCGGCTTTTACAAAACAGAAAAGACCAGGAAGTCAAATACGTCAGCTGTAATCAGTGGAATTGCAGAGTTGGGACGGACCCCCAAAGGTCATCTAGTCCAACCCCCTGCAACGCAGGAATCTCAGCTAATCATAGAATCCTATTATAGAATCATAGAATCATGCAGAATCATAGTACCGCCAACATCATCATACCATTGTACACATCTGTAGTGTGACCGCGTTTGGAGTGCTGTGTACCGTTCTGGTCGCCTCATCTCAGAAAGGATATTGTCGAGTTGGAGAAGGTTCAGAAAAGGACAAAGCAAATGATCAAGGCGATGGAACTCCTCCCCTACAAGGAAAGGTTGCAATGTTTGGGCCTTCTTAGTTTAGAGAAATGGCGAGTCAGAAGAGACACGATAAGATTTGGTGGCCATCACTCCCTTCTGCTTAACTATGGGCAGAGTGAAGAAAAACATTCACATTCCACTTTCTCCATTCCATGGATTCATAAACTTCTATTTCGCTTTCCCCTCCAAATGGCTTAAGGTTGCCATCTTTCAAAAAGTAAAAACCGGGACACCCCGAAAACTGTGGAGTTGTTTTTCGATGGACTCACCTAAGATCCAGGAGAAAGCGCCGTCTTTCGTCAATTTCCCTCGGACGTCAATTCCGCCTTTGAAATCCCAGTAATATCCGGGATAAGCCGGGCGTGTGGCAGCCCTGCAAACGTTGCAAACTTTCTTCATTGGGGAGTTGCACTCTTCCCCCCCCCCCCTTGATCATTTCGGTTTCCCGTCTGAATGTTTTCCAACTTCGCAAGGTACTTAAAAAAAAAACTCCCAGGGCAGGAAAATAATGATGCTAGAGGGATCACAGGAGCACAGCCTCGTAGCAAATTGCTTTTTCTCGATTGAGTTTACAATTCCCACACATTTAGGTATTGTTTGCTTTTCCTGAAGGGCAATGGAGCATAATTCATTCATGTTTGCAAAGCCCTTGAGAATCTTTGAGCAAGCAGAGCTGCGGTGGAATTAGTCCACCGCAGAGCTGCTTTACACTTACTTAACAGAAGTGTTGTCATTCTGCAGAAGTGTGCCCCTGTTCCATTAAAAATAATAATAATACGGTGGTACCTTGGTTCTCAGGCTTAATCCGTTCCAGAAGTCCGTTCCAAAACCAGAGTGTTCCAAAACCAAGGCACGCTTTCCCATAGAAAGGAATGCAAAAGGGATTAATCCATTCCAGACTTTTAAAAACAACCCCTAAAACAGCGATTTAACATGGATTTCACTATCTAACGAGACCATTGATCCATAAAATGAAAGCAATAATCAATGTACTGTACTATAAAATAATTAAGACAGTATTGTAGATGATAAAAAATAAAATTAATTTTTTTCCTTATCTGCACGGATCTGTCATTGTTTGGATGGGGGGCTTTTATCCATTTCCGTAGTCACACAATCAATCAATCAGTAGCTGAACTG
The DNA here is from genome assembly GCF_963506605.1 of Zootoca vivipara. Lineage (NCBI taxonomy): Eukaryota > Metazoa > Chordata > Lepidosauria > Squamata > Lacertidae > Zootoca > Zootoca vivipara. The sequence goes on from NC_083279.1 coordinate 97,700,147, forward strand.
GATTCCACACAGTCACAAAAACAAATGAACCGAGAAAGCCTCAAAAACAAAACCCCAAATTTAATCCGTTCCGGAAGTCCGTTTGACTTCCGAAATGTTCGAAAACCAAGGCACAGCTTCTGATTGGTGCAGGAGCCCCGGAAACAATAGCCAACAGCCGCATCTGATGTTTGGCTTCCGAAAAACGTTCTAAAACCGGAACGCTCACTTCCGGGGTTTCGGCGTTTGAGAATCAAGGTCCCACTGTAATAATAATAATAATACAAAGTTTCTAGCCCTCATTGTGCAGGGGATGAAATCTTGAAACCCAATAATTGTTCGTTAAAAAATTATCTCTGCAAATCAGCTTTGGTACTATCCTAAATGTGTAGGTCACCTACAGAGCTGAAAAATTAGGTCCCTGCCCCCAAGGGCATTACAATAAAAAAAATTGATAGTGGTGGAGAGAAAGGGAAGGAGGAGAGAGAAAGTTAGCAAAGGACGAGTGAGTGTGTGCAAAAAATAGTTACGTGTTCTTAGGCTTTATTTTAGATGGAGAGTCAGACAAGAGAGGAGGATAGGGAGATATTTGAAGACTATTTAGCTGCGGTGGATGGAAATTGGAGTTCAGATTGTCCAGAGGGTGGGTTGGTGAAAAGCTGTGCTAGGAATTAAGTGCTGGGTGGGGGCTTCTGGGAATTACCTTTATTTGCAACGGTTGTGGGAGATCAGCTGAAGGTCAGCTGGCGGCATAGAAGCTGAAGGGTTTGTAGAAGCCAACCCGGCACAACAGGGCTTCTGTTGCAGCAAAGCAGAATTGGGTTTGTACAGATGTTGAACAGATCAGGGAAGATTGAGGCATTTTCAATCAAGAAACCCAGGACATTGTATGTGGGGACTTCAAGAAGAGCGAGGGACTGAGGAGCTAGGAGTCCTTCCCAGACACGACTCTCAAGAGCCTTTTCAGGTTCAAGGTGCTACTATTAGTATACTAAGCCCTTAAGTAAACCCCTTAGGGATGCGGGTGGCGCTGTGTTCTAATCCACTGAGCCTCTTGGGCTTGCCGATCAGAAAGTTGGCGGTTCGACGGGATAAGCTCCCATTGCTCGGTCTCAGTTTCTGCCCACCTAGCAGTGCAAAAGCACACCAGTGCAAGTAGATGAATAGGTACCACTGCGGCAGGAAGGTAAACGGCATTTCCGTGCGCTGCTCTGGTTTCGCCAGAAGCAGCTTAGTCATGCTGGCCACATGACCCGGAAGCTGTCTGCGGAAGCGGACAAACGTCGGCTCCCTCAGCCTGTAAAACGAGATGAGCGCCGGACTCCCTGCGACTGGACATAACTGTCAGGGGCCCTTTACCTTTAAAGCCCATGGCGATATGTGGGTGGCGCTGTGGCCTAAACCACTGAGCCTCTTGGACTTGCCGATTAGAAGGTTGGCGGTTCGAATCCCCGCGACAGAGTGAGCTCCCGTTGCTCTGTCCCAGCTCCTTCCAACCTAGCAGTTCAAAAGCTTGTCAGTGCAAGTAGATAACTAGGTACCGTACTGCTGTGGCAGGAAGATAAATGGCATTTCTGTGCGCTCTGGTTTCCATCACAATGTTCTGATGACCTCCCAGGCTGCTAATGTGTTTTGAATTGCAGTAGTTCTTTAGAGCGGTATCTTGGGCGTGATAATCTCTCCAGCGAACTTCTTAAGGGTCAAGATAAGGAGATGGTTATGGTCTGTTTACTAAATCGCTGGCTTCTGAAGCTGGGATCCTGAAGTGAATGAGTAACTCTCCAGCACTGGGTAATAATGTCTCTGCATTCACCTGCAAAATTCCACCGGTTCCCTATCCCTGGTCTACTTTTTAAACCAGGAAACGGTGTAGCTCTGCCGCAATGCACTTGCTTTGAACGCAGGGTCGGTCCCCAACGGTAGGAGAGACTCCTGCTTGAAATCCTGGGGAGCTGCTGCAAGCCAGTGCAGGCCCTACTGAGGTAGAATCATAGAATCATAGAGTTGGAAGAGACCACAAGGGCCATCCAGTCCAACCCCCTGCCAAGCAGGAAACACCATCAAGGCATTCTTGTCAGATGGCTGTCAAGCCTCTGCTTAAAGACCTCCAAAGATAATTGGTAATTAGAGCAATGGAGAGGGTGGGACAGTAGCTCCGTGATAGGGCAGGTGCTTTGCGTGCCCCAGGTTCAAGCCCTGAAATCTCCAGGTAAGGCTACCAAAAACCTTGGAGAGCCACTGCCAGTCCGTGTAGGCAATACTGAGCTTAATGGACCACTGGAGAGGGTGGTGCAATAGCTCCATGGTAGAGTGCTTGCCTTGCAAGCAGGAGGTCCCAAATTCAATCCCCAATGGCATCGCCACGTAGGGCTGGGAGAGACCCCTTGAAATCTTGCAGAGCTGCTGCCAGCCCGTGTAGTCAGTACTGAAGTATATGAACCAACTTTATGCTTTTTATTATGTTTTCATCATTGGTGTTCTGTAATGTGCTTTTAATGTTGTACGCCGCTTTGGGATAATCTGAAAAAGGGCAGTATACAAACTGAAATGATAATGATAATTTACTATTATTACAGTGGAACCTTGGTTCTCAAGCGGCTTAGTTGACGAACAAATCGGCTCCCGAACGCCGAAAACCCAGAAGTAAGTATTCCAGTGTTTGAACTTTTTTCGGAAGCCAAATGTCCGATGCAGCTGTTGGCTATTGTTTCTGGAGTGCCTGTACCAATCAGAAGCTGCGCCTTGGTTTTCAAATGTTTCGGGAGTCGAACGGACTTCCGGAATGGATTAAGTTCGAGAACCAAGGTTCCACTGTATTATTTATTATTATTATTATTATTATTATTATTATTATTATCAACAACAACAACAACAACATCTGTGTGCCTGAGTGTGCCTACGCTCTTATTTCCTGTGCTTCCTGGGGCAGCATAATATATTGGGCTGGCTCTGAGTGTGAATGAGGCCACCCCATGTTCTTTCGGAGGTCTGCTTGTTCTGAAACGGTTCCTGTTTCTATTTTTTTTTTTTTTTGCAATCCCCCGCAGCAGCAACGGCACCCCCTGGGATCGGACGATGGCCTCCGCGTTGGGAAACCTGACGGAGACCTGGCTTCAGAAGCTGGACTCGATGATGGAGGCCCTGAACCAGACTCTCTCCCATGTTTGCCCCCAAGATGCAAAGCCCGTCGAGGAAGAGGAGGACAACAGCTACTCGTACGTCTATATCCTCTTCGTGATGATCCTCTTTGCCGTGACGGTTGGGGGCCTGATCCTCGGCTACACCAGATCCCGCAAGGAAGTGGACAAGCAGAGCGACCCCTATCATGTTTACATCAAGAATCGGGTGTCCATGATATGAGGAGGAGGAAGAGGAGGGCCAAGGGAGAAAGGACTTGAGATGCCGCAGGGCAGAGATCCTTGGTGCATCCTTTGCAAGAAGAAGACACGCCTTTTATTGCCTTTTATTCGCCAACCTGGCACCTTCCAGATGTGTTGGACTACAACTCCCATCATCCAGGGCCACGCTAGGCTGCAAACGACCCCCTACTGGTTAGAAAAAGGTTCTGCCACATGAGCTGCGTTCTAAATTTCGCCGAGATCCAAAGCCTTCAGCTCCAAACCTATTCTCACTTACCTGGGAGTAAGTCTCCCTAAAGTCAGTGGTGCAGCTACAGGTGATATGTCAATGGGGCAATACCTTTTCTAACCAGTAGGGGCCATCCTACCAGCATGGCCCTGCTGGCTGTGGCTGATGGGAGTTGTAGTCCAGGCGCCAGGTTGATGAATCCTGCTTTTCCTGGTTCCAGTTATATCCCCCCTTCTGGAACTGAGGCACACCTTGTGTGCTGATGAATGGAAATCTAAGATGCAGGGAGAGGAAACACTGTTTTCAAAGTAATTTGGATTGGTGGGGGTGCCTTCAAATTACAGATTATCAAGGGGAATACACACACACACACACACACACACACACACACACACACACACACACGTTTGTTTGTTTGTTTGATTGATTGATTGATTGATTGATTGATTGATTCCTCCTTCCCCGCCCGCAGTACACAATAAACAGATCAGTCTCCCACCCTGGGAATGAAATAAACTACTAGCGTTCAGGAGCGATGGAAGATGTTCTGGTGCTTAAGGTTGAGAATCCAGTGGAGGTCTCAAAAGAGGATTGGACAGGGTCTAGGATACCTGATTCAGCCAATATCACATGTGCTTTGGTCCTACATGTTTATCAAGTTCAGTATTTTTTTTTTTTATAAAGCCGCTGGTGAATTAGCTTAGGGTACCTGATTTATCTGTTCTGGGAAACAGCCAAGGCAAATTCACCCCAGTGGCAGTCAAGGCAAAGCCCATGAATTCTCCTTTTGTTTCCCTTGAAAGCGGACTTGATAAAACATAACTTCTATGCCAACAGGATATTGGGCATCAGATATTGTGTCTTTCCTCTTGGACTGCCTGCCCCCCCCCCAAAAAAAATTCTCCCCTTCCTTGGTGGTTTCATCACTTCTTCAAACACTTCCTGCATTGCTAGAAACAGATCATTTTCATGGGGCAATATAATCCCACAATAGGATAAAGGATTTGTTCTTCCCAGCCCGATTACGTCATTCTTTCTCCTCCCTACCCTCCGCCACACGGTGAAATGTGTTTACTCAGTCAGCTTGCGAAATCCGCTCTTAAACCGCACGCATGCTTAACGGATTTGTTTTTCTTTCCTATATCGTGCTGAGATTTAAACGTGGGTGGCAGCCTCTGATTTGTTCGGTTTTCCAAAAAAAAAACCCACGAAAACAAAACAACAACCCTGGAAGGTGGGCTAAGCTTGGCAGAAAGTTAGGATAGAGACTTAAAACTAAATGTTGGGTGAATACATTGAAATGGGCTCACTGGAAGGACAGATCGCGAAGCTGAGGCTCCAATACTTTGGTTACCTCATGAGAAGAGAAGACTCCCTGGAAAAGACCCTGATGTTGGGAAAAATGGAGGGCACAAGGAGAAGGGGACGACAGAGGACGAGATGGTTGGACAGTGTTCTCGAAGCTACGAACATGAGTTTGACCAAACTGCGGGAGGCAGTGGAAGACAGGAGTGCCTGGCATGCTCTGGTCCATGGGGTCACGAAGAGTCGGACACGACTAAACGACTAAACAACAACAACAACAACATTGAAAAGGATTGTGTCCTGCCTTGCATTGGCTGTGGTGCTGGATTTAGATTTGGTGCAAGTCCCTGTTCAGAACGGGAGATTTCTGTGAAGCTGGCACTGCTGGGAGTTGTAGTCCGAAATGCCTAGAAGCTACCAGCTTGGACAAAGGCTGATCAGATTGGTTTGTTCCTGCTTCCTGTAGGCTCAGGGATGTCTCCAATGTGATAGCAGGCACCCCACACCTATATACTTAATGCTGCCGTATTTAACTTGATCCTATGGATTTTTAAAAAGAAAACCTACGCAACTTTGGAATTTGAACTTGGCCCTTCCAAGGACAAGGCCAGCAAGAACTCCTAAGCCCACGAGGACATCAAAACTTTGCAGAAATCACACGCAGCATGTGTGATTGCAAGGGGCTCTGATTAGACGACCCAAATGGATGAAAATCTATCCTACAATTCACCCCAATTTGTTTGTATACGTTTCCCCATTAATCCCACACTTTTCTCTAGTGTACTTACTCAACCGAATAATATCTATTTTTTAAATAAAAAAAGGGGATTTCTTGCACTAGGACAATAGAGCGCTTTAATCCACTTTCATTGCACAAGCCTACATTTCTGGCATGCACTTGAAATTATTATTATTATTATTATTATTATTATTATTATTATTATTATTATTATCCTGCAAGATAGTGGCAAATCTGGAGGCACACACAGACTTCAACAAAGAGGTCCCGAGAGTCAGTTAGGTACACACACAGAGAAATCTATTCCACTTTTGTAAAAACAAAACAAAAAACCAACTTTAAAAAATAAATCAGAAAACACAAATTTACTGGCTTAAAGTCCTCAAGGCATATGTGCATATAAATATATATACAGTACATGAGAACATTGCTATATATTGCTTGGAAATCCTATCTTAATGTAGGAAGCTGCATTTTGCAAGTACTGTAGTGTGAAGGCCCTTGCGGTAAGGGTTCTTCAGCAAGCAAGAACGGTTGGCTTGCATCCACCACATTTTGGGTTTCTCATCTGCATCCTTCGACTGAGGCTTCTCCTGCAGCCACCGCTGGCTCTGTCCTCCTGCAGCCAGAAAGCTCCTGGTGAAAGAGAGAGAGAGAGAGAGAGAGAGGACAGAATACCCTCTTGTGGTTGCTGATCTGTGCTGGGGCGTGGGGGGAGGAAGCAGAAGGTCTTGGGAGCCTGAATACAGGGAAGGTGGGCAACTGGCCTGACCGTAATACATCTTGAAAGGATAGAGGAAGACTTAGTAGAACACAAGCTTAACATGAGCCAACAGTGTGATGCAGCAGCAAAAAAAGCTAACACTATTCTAGGCTGCATCAACAGAAGTCAAGTGTCCAGATCAAGGGAAGTAATAATCCCACTCTATTCTGCCTTGGTCAGACCACACCTGGAATCAGGGCCGTCTTAAGCCTATCCAGCGCCATGGTGCAAAGCTCTCTCCAGCGTCCCGTCCCCCCCGGGGCAGCGGCTGGAAGGCGGCTCTGGTGGGGAAGAGGCAGAGGCTGGATCATAGCTGCCAAGTATCCCGTATCCGCCGAGAAAACCCCTTTTTTCTTACTGTTTCCCGGCGGTATCCCATTTGGCGATAAATCCCGGCATTCTCCCTTAAATTCGCTTCTTCCCGGCGGCCATTTTTCTGGTGCCGCTTTGCCATTCTATGGGCACCAGAAAATGGCGCCGCCGGCGCCGGAAGTCGCTTCCGCGCATGACCGGAAGTTGCGTGACGCGACTTCCGGCGGCGCTTCGCCCTTCTATGGGCATCAGAAAATGGCAGCGCCGGCGCCGGAAGTCGCTTTTACGTGTTTCCGGTCATGCGCGGAAGCGACTTCCGGCGCTGGCGCCGCCATTTTCTGATGCCCATAGAAGGGCGAAGCGCCACCGGAACCTGCGTCACACAACTTCCGGTCATGCGCGCGCTGCCGATCCCGGATCTTTACGACCTGGACTTGGCAGCTATGGGCTGGATGCGGCACCTCCCAGAAGGTCACTTCATGCTGCGGTGGCCACGGCAGACGGAGGCTCCGGACGAGGGCGGCTTGCTGATGCCGGGAGGCGCCGCGTCCAGCCTCCGCCTCTTCCCTGGCGCCCTCCAGAACTTGGCGCCCCGCGCCACTAGCTTTTATGGGTAAAACGCCCCTGCCTGGAATACTGTGTCCAGTTTTGGGCACCACAATTTAAGAAGGATGTTGACAAGCTGGAAGGTGGGCAGAGGAAGGTGACCAAGATGATCAAGGGTCTGGAAACCAAGCCTGATGAGGAATGGTTGAAGGAGCTGGGTGTGTTTAGCCTGGGAAAGAGGAGACTGAGAGGAGATAGGAGAGCCATCTTCAAATATCTGAAGGGCTGTCCCATGGAAGATGGAGCAGGCTTGTTTTTTTCTGCTGCTCTGGAGGGCAGGACTCGAACCCATGGCCTCGAGTTACAAGAAAGGAGATTCTGACTAAACACAGGAAGAACTATCTGACAGTAAGAGCTGTTCAACAGCGGAACAGACTCCCTTAGTGGACTCTCCTCCACGGGGAGTTTTTAAGCAGAGGTTGGATGGCCATCTATCATGGATGCTTTAGCTGCGATTCCCACATTGCAGGGGGTTGGACTAGATGACCCTTGGGGGTACCTTCCTAATCTACAGCTCTATGTTTCTATGAATCTAGGAAATCACATCTGAAGCACCAATATGCAAGAGGGGTTTGTCCTACAGAGAGAATACCAGGGAAAAACTTGCAACCTTCCAGGTGGCACTGAACTGCAATTCCCCAAAACCCACGGGCAGTGGTCAGGGATGATGGGCGTTGTAGTTCAGCAAGATCGGGAGGGGCAAAGGTTCCTCTGCTTCACATGCAGAAGGTGTCAGATTCAATCCCTGGCATCTCCCAGGTAGGGCTGATTTCCTGATTTGCCACAAGATGGCAGCCACTGCATTATTATTATTTTTTTAAAGCTACTGCCCTGAGTGCTCACTGGAAGGACAGATCCTGAAGCTGAGGCTCCAATGCTTTGAGAAGAGAAGACTCCCTGGAAAAGACCCTGATGTTGGGAAAGATGGAGGGCACTAGGAGAAGGGGACGACAGAGGACGAGATGGTTGGACAGTGTTCTTGAAGCTACAAACATGAGTTTGACCAAACTGTGGGAGGCAGTGGAAGACAGGAGTGCCTGGCGTGCTCTGGTCCATGGGGTCAGGAAGAGTTGGACACGACTAAACGACTAAACAACAACAACAACAACAACAACAACAACAACAACAACAACAACTGTAGTTAATACAGTAATGGGACACGGGTGGTGCTGTGAGTTAAACCACAGAGCCTAATGCTTGCCGATCAGAAGGTCGGCGGTTCGAATCCCTGCAACAGGGTGAGCTCCCATTGCTTGGTCCCTGCTCCTGGCAACCTAGCAGTTTGAAAGCACAAAGTGCAAGTAGATAAATAGGTACCGCTCTAAGGTAAATGGTGTTTCCGTGCGCTGCTCTGGTTCGCCAGAAGCAGCTTAGTCATGCTGGCCACATGACCTGGAAGCTGTATGCCGGCTCCCTTGGCCAACAACGCGAGATGAGCGCCGCAACCCCAGAGTCATCCGTGACTGGACCTAGCGGTCAGGGGTCCCTTTACCTTTACCTTAGTTAATATTCTAGCGGAGAACAGGCTTCCTTAACGCTGCGACTTCCAGATGTTTTGGACTACAACTCCCATCAGTCCCAGCCATTATGGCCGAGGGCACGGCGTTCTTGTAAGCATTGAGCATGGAAACAGGCTTCTTAGGTTTGGGGCCTAAGCTCCCAGTCCCCAAGAAGGAGTGACACAGTGTAAAAAGAGCCCAGCAGGGTCAGACCAAACGTCTATCTCAGAAGTGGCCAACAGGGCGCCCTCGTTGGCCAATGGTGCGAGGGGTGATGGGAGTTGTATTCCAGGTTTCTGATTTGATCCTGGAATGTCCTGCTTTTCCTTAGGATGTCCCTATTTCCATCGGAGGAATGTTGGAGGGTTTGGAGACTAGACAACCTTTAGAAGACATCTGAAGGCAGCCCTGTCTAGGGAAGTTTTTTTAAATAGAAAAAGTTTAATGTTTCATTATGTTTTTATATAGGTAGGAAGCCACCCAGATGGGCGGGGAATAATAATAATAATAATAATAATAATAATAATAATAATAATACTTTTTATTTATATTCCTCCCTCCCCAGCCATATTAACATGATAAAACAGGCGTTGGCAACGTTTTCCAGCCCTGGGCCGGATCATCGCTACTGACGCTGGTCTGTGGGCCGGACACACTCCAGGCTTGCACAGAAGCGATTTCCGGTGCTGCGCCGCCCATTTCCAGGGTGCCAGAAATCGCTTCTGCGCATACCTGGACATGCGCAGAAGCGATTCCCGGAGTCTGGGCATGCCCACCGGTTTAGTGCGGCGTGGCGCGGGGACTTGCCGAGCGGGCGGGCGGTGAGCGGGCGGCTTGTGGTCCAGATAAACGGCTTTCGTGGGCCGCATCTGGCCCATGGGCCGGAGGTTGCCGATGCCTGCGACAAAACATCAAACATTAAAAGCTTCCCTAAACAGGGCTCCCTTCAGATGTCTTCTAAAAGTCAGATAGATGTTTATTTCCTTGACATCTGATGGGAGGGTATTCCGCAGGGCGGGTGCCACGAGGAAGAAGAAGAAGAAGAAGAAGAAGAAGAAGAAGAAGAAGAAGAAGAAGAAGAAGAAGAAGAAGAAGAAGAAGAAGAAGAAGAAGAAGAAGAAGAAGAAGAGGAAGAAGAGGATGTCCCTATTTTCAACTGAGAAATGTTAGGGTATTCCCAGGTTGGAGAAGGTTGGTTTAGGGCAGGCATGTTCAACAGGTAGATCCTGATCTACCGGTAGATCACTGGACATCTGCGGTAGATCACTGGTAGATCGTTGGCTCCCCCCAAAGAAGCTGAACAACTGTGGCTCCCCTAAAAAAAGCTCAACGTTTTACCTCCTCCCTGAAAAAATTCAACAACTTTGACCTGAACCCCCAAAAAGGGGATAGATCACTGCCAGTTTTTAACTCTGTGAGTAGATCTTGGGAGTTGGCCACCGCTGGTTTAGGACAATGGTTTAGGACAATGGTTCTCAAAGTGGGTGGTACTCTCTTCATCATAATCTTTTATCTGTTTATTAAATTTGTATACCCATAGATTTCGGGGCAGTTCACAACATTGTAACGGAATGAAAATAGGTAAAGGTAAAGGGACCCCTGACCATTAGGTCCAGTCGTGACTGACTCTGGGGTTGCACGCTCATCTCGCTTTACTGGCCGAGGGAGCCGGCGTATAGCTTCCAGGTCATGTGGCCAGCATGACAAAGCCGCTTCTGGCGAACCAGAGCAGCGCACGGAAACGCCGTTTACCTTCCCGCCGGAGCGGTCCCTATTTATCTACTTGCACTTTTGATGTGCTTTCGAACTGCTAGGTTGGCAGGAGGTGGGACCAAGCAATGGGAGCTCACCCCGTCGCGGGGATTCGAACCGCCGACCTTCTGATCAGCAAGCCCTAGGCTCAGTGGTTTAACCACAGCGCCACCTGGGTCCCTATGGAATGAAAATAAATGGGATCAATACCTTTCACTCTTAATGGGCACTCACCATGCAAGGCCATCCTGGCTCTATGGAGGAATGCAAGAGGTAGTCTTGATGGTTCGCACCACAGAACGTTCCCTGTTCCTGTCCTGCTGCGGACGCTGGCCGAATCCAGGCACACCGAGTATCCTTCTCTCTCTGCCTCCAACCGGGGCTCCTTCCTGTCCTGTCCTCTCCCATCATCTGTGGCTCCGGTGCCTTTTCGACTGACAGTTGTGTGCAGGTCTCCTGAGCTTACATCGAGCGCCTCCCAAGGGAGCGCAGGGGCGTCTTGGTAGGTGGGATCAGGCTTGTCGTGTCGGCCCGAATCCTCTCTTCCTGGCAGTACTGGGCACCAGCCGGTGGGAGGTGGGAGAAGCTGGGTTCCACCGGTGTGTCAGGGCAGGATCCGGTGTGTCCCAGTGGCCCCGGTCAGAGGAGAGGCTGTCTTCTCCCTCCGAGCCAGAAAATCGGGACGAGACGGCGGCTGGGACGGCGGCTGAGATTCCACAGGCTTCTTGCACCATCCGGGTGGCTTGCAAGGCTGTCAGGCGGACGGAGGGGTCGTGATCCTGCCGCAGTTTGGAGAGCGCTGGAGCAAGGGAGAGAAAGCCAGGCCCGTGAGAGGGGAAGGCACACTTTGGACAAAAGCAGAAATGGAATGAACCTGGGGAGATAAATCCATGGCTGCCTGGTTTAAATTGCCATTGGCTTTGCTTGCTTTTTTCGTCTCTCCTTTGGCTTTGCTTCATTTTTACAAGATTTGATAAGGCCCAACCCCAGCCCCAGCCCTTTACCCTAACCCTGACACAAACCTAAACTTAAACCTAACCCCAACCCTAACTCTAACCCTAACCCTAACCGGAAAAAAAAATTTAAAAAATTTATTCCAGTAGCACCTTAGAGACCCCTAGGCCCTCCGATAACCCTAACCCAGCCCTAACCCTAACCCTCTAACCCTAGCCCCTACTGTTCATAGAATCCTAGAGTTGGAAGAGACCACAAGGGTCACCCAGTCCAACCCCCTGCCAAGCAGGAAACACCATCAAAGCATTCTTGACATATGCCTGTCAAGCCTCTGCTTAAAGACCTCCAAAGAAGGAGACTCCACCACACTCCTTGGTAGCAAATTCCACTGCCAAACAGCTCTTACTGTCAGGAAGTTCTTCCTAATGTTTAGGTGGAATCTTCTTTCTTGTAGCTTGAATCCATTGCTCCGTGTCCGCTTCTCTGGAGCAGCAGGAAACAACCTTTCTCCCTCCTCTATATGACATCCTTTTATATATTTGAACATGGCTATCATATCACCCCTTAACCTTCTCTTCTCCAGGCTAAACATATCCAGCTCCCTAAGCCGTTCCTCATAAGGCATCGTTTCCAGGCCTTTGACCATTTTGGTTGCCCTCCTCTGGGCACGTTCCAGCTTGTCTGTATCCTTCTTGAACTGTGGTGCCCAGAACTGGACACAGTACTCCAGGTGAGGTCTGACCAGAGCAGAATACAGTGGTACTATTACTTCCCTTGATCTAGATGCTATATGCCTATTGATGCAGCCCAGAATTGCATTGGCTTTTTTAGCTGCTTCGTCACAAACCTAACCCTAACCCTAATCCTAACCCCAACCATAACTCTAACCCTAACCCTCTAACCCCTAACCCCTACTGTTAACCCTAACCCTGACACAAACCTAAGCCTAAGCCTAACCCCAACCATAACTCTAACCCTAACCCAAACCCAAACCCAAACCCCCAACCTTAACCCCTACCGTTAACCCTGCTTTAGAATTTAGGTTAATCTTAACTCCCTTCTCATCATGCGTACACCATATGAACGGAGGCATGGTGAGAATAAAATGTGATACAATGAGATAAAACAAAAGAGAATGGTTGTGCGGCATCTTATGGATTGTATTTTTGCACTTCAGCATACGCTGGAGGGACGGTGTGCCTCCTTATTCGTAAATGATATCAAATCAAAACATACGGCATAGAACCTTCTCTTTTTCTACTAGACATGCTAGAGACGGTCTTTTTAATTTGTAAGTCTCCCTGTAGCTAGGAGTTCATGTCGTCGTCATGCAAAGGGACATGAGTCCCGTGGGGTTGTTACTTACCCAGGAATATCAAGTCCCTTTTTTCCTGAGTGATCGCAACTGGCTCTGCACACTGGGCAACGCAACCTGAAAGACAGGAAGTCTGTGACCCTCTCAGGAAGGGACTCCTTTTCCACCCCCTTTGCGCCAGGACTAGAAAGACCGCAGGGACAGAGAGCAGAGGCAGCTCAAGGCCTGCTAGACCACGGACGCATTGTGTGACCTCAAACAATTCACTCTTGCTTTCCCTTTTAATTTTAAATGGTTTGTTTTGTTCCAGCAGGTATATAGCATCAGGTAAGAGGAAAAAGGAGAACAATTAATCACCATCATCATCATCTATATATGTGTGTGTGTAAAAAGGGCATGTGGGTGGGTCTCCACTTTTTTCCGAAACCGCTTGACCGATTGTGTTCAAATTTGGACACAACGTCCCCTGCGAATGTCCGAAGGATCTTATAAAGTTTCCTAAGACAAATGTCACACCTGGGCCACGTAAAAACCCCAAAACCCCGTGTTCAAGAACTCACAACCTACCCTAAAGTGCATGCTGGAAAATAGAAGCCAGAATCAGGAAACCTTGCACAACAGTGACCTCTAGCGGTGGCTACACTGGTACTGCAGGTAGGAAAGCTTCCCTCTCCACAGCAGCTTGGCTTGGCTTTGCAGACTAGGCCGAGTAGAGGTTTGCAGACTAGGCTGAATAGAGGTGGGGGCTCCCCTGGGTGGGGGATGGGGGAGGAAGGGGAGGGGGAGGGGGCGGGAAAGGTAATGAATTGGGACAGGGTGGGGCCAATCACAGGGATGAGCCAGGGAGGTAGGGGGAGCAGTCTGAAGGGGGACTCTGAGGGCCCATTTAACAGTCTACACCACAGCAATGCATGGCCGGGCCAGCTACTAGTAGTAATTATAATTACCGTATACCCCACCCATCTGGCTGGGTTTCCCCAGCCACTCTGGGCAGCTTCGAACAAAAGATTAAAAAAACATTAAAACATCAGTCATTAAAAAAATCCCTAAACAGGGCTGCCTTCAGATGTCTTCTAAAAGTCAGATGGTTGTTTATTTCCTTCACATCCGACAGGATGGCATTCCACAGGGAGGGAGCCACAACTGAGAAGGCCCTCTGCCTGGTTCCCTGTAACCTCACTTTTCGCAGGGAGGGAACCACCAGAATGCCCTCGGCGCTGGACCTCCATGTCCGGGTTGAATGATGGGGGTGGAGACGCTCCTTCAGGTAAACTGGGCTGAGGCTGTTGAGGGCTTTCAAGGTCAGCACCAACACTTTGAATTGTGCTTGGAAACGTACTGGGAGCCAATGTAGGTTTTTCAGGACCGGTGTTATATGGTCTCAGCGGCCGCTCCCAGTCACCAGTCTAGCTGCCGCATTCTGGATTAATTGTAGTTTCTGGGTCACCTTCAAAGGTAGCCCCACGTAGAGTGCATTGCAGTAGTCCAAGCAGGAGATAACCAGAGCATGCGCCACTCTGGCGAGACAGTCTGCGGGCAGGGAGGGTCTCATCCTGCGTACCAGATGGAGTTGATAAACAGCTGCCCTGGATACAGAATTGACCCGCGCCTCCATGGACAGCTGTGAGTCCAAAATGATTCCCAGGCTGCGTACCTGGTCCTTCAGGGGCACAGTTACCCCATTCAGGACCAGGGAGTCCCCCACACCTGCCTGCCTCCTGTCCCCCACAAACAGTACTTCTGTCTTGTCAGGATTCAATTTCAATCAGTTAGCCGCCATCCATCCTCCAACCGCCTCCAACAAGCGAGACAAAGCACAGAGTGATAAAGGAATAGGGCCAGGATTTTGCTCACCAAGAAAGATGGCAGCCGCTCTCCGGATCGAGACCTGAGGGCACTGAAGGTGGTCCAGACACTGGAGCAAGATGGCAGGGATGGTCTTGACCTTCCAGGACTAGCAAAACAAAGAGGAACGTTAAGAACATAAGCAGAGGCTGCGGGATCAGGCCAATGGCCCATCTAGACCGGCCGTCTGTCCTCACAGTGGCCGACATGATGCCCCTGTCGTGGAATTCTATTCAATATTGATCCAGAGCAGATTCCAACGTATAGTTAGCAGAGCAAAAACTTTAACACGTTGCAGGATCCCCCCAAAATAGACCAGAGGCCATTGTATTTCATCCGGCAGAGCTTTACTGCTGCTGAAGGCAAATGAGCATAATAGTCACAAATCCAATACATTCAGGATTGGAAGTGGCCGTAAGAAATCCAGTTGCAGCAAACTTAACTTAAACCAGGGGTAGGCAACCTAAGGCCCGGGGGCCGGATGCGGCCCAATCGCCTTCTCAATTCGGCCCATGGACGGTCCGGGAATCAGCGTGGTTTTACATGAGTAGAATGTGTCCTTTTATTTAAAATGCATCTCTGGGTTATTTGTGGGGCCTGCCTGGTGTTTTTACATGAGTAGAATGTGTGCTTTTATTTAAAATGCATCTCTGGGTTATTTGTGGGACATAGGAATTCATTCATCCCTCCCCCAAAATATAGTCCGGCCCCCCACAAGTTCTGAGCAACAGTGGACTGGCCCCCTGCTGAAAAGCTTGCTGACCCCGGTGTTAAACTATGGAACTCTCTGCCACATGAAGCAGGGATGCCCACTAACCTGGATGGCTTTGGAAGAGGGTTAGACAAATATAGTCTGGGCCACCACATGGTCTGAGGGAATGGTGGACCGGCCCATGGCTGAAAAAGGTTGCTGACCCCTGACTTAAACTTACAATAACTTATAATAGGACTAAACCTTAACACTAAGCATGCTATGTACAGAATAGCACACCAGAAGGAAAAGAGATAGAAAGAGAAAATGAAACCCACACTCCTTCTGGCCTTACTTTTATAGTCATCATGACATTGACAGAAAGAGATAACAAAACCAGTTTAAGCCCGCTGTACTCAGCTTCTCGGAAGGTATAACCCAAACATCAGGAACCTTCTGCTTGTTTCTTTCACACAGAGAAGCTTCCAGAATAAGGATCAAACGTTGATTGATCCCTTTTAGATAAGTTATTTTAGGTTATTTTTTAAAAGGTTTTTTAAAAAATATTTTAAATATTAATGATGTAATGTAAATTACCGTGCTGGTCGGTGATCGTAATAAAGATTTATCTTATCTTCCAGAACCCTCTTGAATTAAGTAGAATAGGAAAGGTCTCTATGCATCAGTTCAATACTTTCTGCACTAGGAAATGCAAGCTGACAGTCTCAAGGGGAAACCTGCAAGCAGGATTTGAACACAAGACCCCTTTGCCCCACGAGATTCCCAGCAACTGGTATTTAGAGGCATAAACTGGAATCAGTGAACTCAAGTGTTTTTACAAAATCTGGAACGTGCGGTCGAAATATTTGAAAGGGCGGCTCCAAAGACTCCAAACTCGGAATCCTAGAAACTGAATACCAACAATTGTGGAATCCAGAAAGACTCAAAGGGATTTGCAGAGATGGAATCCAAAATTGAAATGGCGGTGCTTGCCATTTTTTTGACTTGTCTGACACCTTGACCCTATGGAGGGAAATTTGGAGCACACCCTGCCAAGCTGTTGAAGGCGGCCCAGACATAGGAGCAAGATGACAGGGACGGTCTTGACCTTCCAGGACTAGCAAAGCAAAGAGGAATGTTAAGAACATAAGCAGAGCCTGCTGGATCAGGCCAATGGCCCATCCAGACCAGCCGTCTGTCCTCACAGTGGCCGACACGATGCCTCCTTCGTGGAATTCTACTCAATATTGATCCAGAGCAGATTCCAAAGGCTGGTGACTTACGATTTGCCGGCAGAGGGTCTCTGCGATCTGAGGGTGGTCGTGCCAAGCCTTCTTGCTGTTAATCTTCTTCGGGAGGGACCAGCCCAGGAAGCGGAAGCACCTGGCGAGGGCATCCTGGCAACCCTGCCGTGGGGAGTCAAAAGGGGCACCAGGGGTCAGTCAGGGAGAGGGCAGGTCAATGGCAACAGCAACCGCCAAGCTGGCAACCTCTGCCTCTGCTCACAACCATCCTGATATCCATTTCCGTCCCCTAAGTTGTCTTCCTCATTTTATTTTAAGTTTGTATTAAAATTTGTAAATTGTGACCGGGGGGGGGATTGAACACACATTTTTTAAAAAATCATTTGGGGGTGGGAGAGCACAGAAATTTTATGTAAGGAGGAGAAGTCAAAAAGCACTTCCTGCATCCTTCCATATCTAATAATAATAATAATAATAAATAATTTATTTATACCCCGCCCACCTGGCTCAGTTTCCCCAGCCACTCTGGGAGGCTTCCAACAAAATATTAAAAGTACGATACATTGGTCCATGAAGCACAGAGAAATTGGATTCTGCAAACTCAGAGCAAGGAAAGGTCATAGCTGCCAAGTACCCTGTTTTCTCCGGGAAACCCCCGTTTTTACTTACCTTTTCCCGGTGGTCCCCCGTATCACTTCGTCTCCCGTTTTTCTCCGTTATTTTCTCCTGCCGGCAGCCATTTCCCGCCCCTCCGATTTGCCCTTCTATGGGCACAAAAAATGGCCGCCGCCGGCTTCAAAAGTCACATCTACGCATGACCGGAAGTGCGTAGACGCGACTTCCGGTGTCGGCCATTTTTTGTGCTCATAGATGGGCGGGTGACACCGGAAGTTGCGTTGACACACTTCCGGTCATGCGTAGAAGCTACTTTTGAAGCCGGCGGCGGCCATTTTTGGTGCCCATAGAAGGGCAAAGCGACACCGGAAGTTACGTCAACACAACTTCCGGTGTCACACGGCTGCCGGTCCCGGATTCTGCAGTCCGGGACTTGGAAGGTAAGGGAAAGGTTGGGTTCAGTGGTAGGGCATCTGCTTGGCATGCAGAAGGTCCCAGGTTCAACGGCATCTCCAAGTTGGACTAGGAATGTCCCCTGTTTGAGATCTTAAGACAGCTGCTGCCAGTCAGTGCAGACAGTACTGAGCTAGATGGACCCAAGGTAACTGACTCAGGGTAAGGCAACTGCATCCTCTGTTCCTGACTCACCTTTACCACATCGGGCTCCTCGTCTTGCAGGTGCAGGAGGAGTGGGAGCAGACTCTGGGTCACCTGCTCTTGGATGAGGTACTTCTCCTTCTTCTTGACCACGTTGGGCAGCTCAGCAAACAGGGCAATGGCGGAATTGCGGGTCCTGGCCTCTGCCTGTGGGCAACAGAGGCCGCTCCATTTCACCCTCCCTGACCAACCACCTGAACCTCATTATTTGACGCCCACTGCCCAGATCTTTGAGCAGGGGAGGAGTTTAGCTCTGCCCTCTCCCCGCCTTTGCCCTCAACCCATTCCCTAGCCCAGCTTTATGTGGGATGTCATCCTCTGGAGCAGTCAAGTAGAACATTCCTTGTTTTGCTAGAGTGGACATGCAGGGGACTTCCTCTTACACCTGGTTGGAGCATCCTTCCTTTGCATGTGACCAGTAGGTGGGTGTGACCCTTTCCAGACCTGGTAAAAGGCCAAGTCACGTAGTCCCCTCCCTTCTTTTTCATCCTGCCTGCTTCCTGCTTCACCTGGACCACACTCTCAGCCAGCAGTCCCTGAGTTATCTCCCATGAGGTAAACCTGTTTGTACATACAGGTGAAACTCGGAAAATTAGAATATTGTCGAAAAGTGCATTTATTTCAGTAATGCAACTTATTATTATTTATTTTTCTTTTAATTTTTACAAACGCTTTCTTTTGGAAATTCCGCAGTAATAAAACAAATCGTTACAATAATACAAAAATAAATATCGCTATTACATTTCATTAATTACATTCCATTTATAATTGACCCGCCTAATGACAAATAATTACAATTACAACAAATAAAGGCTTGGCATATCTTGCTTTGCATGTCATGCATCTATCTCATATATTGGTTTCACCTTTTAAGTTGCATTACTGAAATAAATGCACTTTTTGACGATGTTCTAATTTTCCATGTTTCACCTGTATTTAAGCCTAAAGCCTGCCTTCAGGGATCAATCACACTGTGCTCTGCCTGATCGTGAGTAAACTTCTTGTTGTTACTTATGAATAAGACAGTTGTGTCTTTATTCTTTTAGGAGGGATTCAAGGGATATTACCAGGAACATATCCCAATCTGGGCAAACCAGATTGAACTGCTTATCATAGCTGCCAAGTCTCCCGTTTTCCCCGGGAAACCCCCATTTTTCCAGCTGTCCCCAGCCGAGAAAATGATTTTTTTGTTTTTCCCTGGTTTACTCTGGCGCGGCGGCCATTTTGGAACTGGCCGGAGCATGCTCAGAAGCGACTTGGAACTGGGCGGAGCATGCTCAGATGCTGCTCTGCCCAGTTCCAAAATGGCTGCAGCGCGACTTCTGGTGCGGCGGCCATTTTGGAACTGGGCACAGCAGCATCAAAAGTCACTTCTGAGCATGCTCCAAAATGGCCGCCGCGCTACTTCTGGTATGCTACTTTCGGTCCGGTCCCTTATTTTTCAGAGAGGAACTTGGCAGGTATGTGCTTATTGTTTTAAGAGACTCATGCGAGTCTGCAACCAGCTTCCAGTGTGTAATAGTGGAATGTGCTCTGCTATATGAAGAAACTTGCTAACATGAGTTAGGAAGGATAATATTAATCAAAATATCCTCTCCTGTTACCCACAGCATTCCCACACCTTACGGGTCACGCCCTGACCCAGCCTCTCCATTTTCAGGGCTAATGAGGGAGAGGAGACATAGCCAAGCCACCAGGGATCGGAGGGAGAAGGGGGCACAGGCAAAAGTAGGGGGCATGATGGGACCATGGAAAGTTCTGGGGTCACCGGGGGGGAAGCACACCCGAATAGAAGGAAAATTTTCCCCAATTTCTTACGTTGCTGAACAAAGGAAGCAGCTTCTCAGCCAGGCTGACGATGTCGCTCCTCTGCATGAACTTCAGCAGGTTCTGGATGGCCGTGATGCCCTCGGTGACAACCACGCCGTCTGCCTCTTCCAAGCTGCCCAAGAGGGTTGGCATGAGAGCCTTGACCTCCTCCACCTGCAAACAGGAAGCAGCTGAACATCGCCTCCTTCCTCGAGTGCTTCTTGAAAAGTAAGCTGACTCTTGGGTCTCTAGATAATGTGGGGAGTATCATCACTGTAGCAGCCAAGTACAACATTTCCTGTTTGTCCAGAGTGGACATGCAGGGGAATGTTGTTCCAGCCAGGAGGACTTCCTGTCACACCTGGTCTGGAGCATCCTCCCCGCCCCCCCATGTGTGACCAGGTAGATGGGCGTGACCTTGGAAGACCCCATAAAAGGGCTGTTCACGCAGCTATCTTCCCTTCTTCACTTTATTCCATCTTGATTCCTTTTGCAGGGGTGATTCCCATATGGCAGGGGTGTCCAACAGGTCGATCGCGATCTACTGGTAGATCCCCATGAGGTTTTGGTACATCGCAGCCGATCTCTAGCTCCCTTTCCTTAGCGTCACTAAAACTGACTCCTACCCCACCCCCTCACCCCATCCTCCATTGTTGTATGATCTCTGGGGTGGAAGACAGATCTTTCTCTGTGCTGCTGTTTTGATCCATAGCGATCTTTTTGTGAGTGACTTTAACCCTTTGTCCCTTGCCTTTAACCCCTCCCAAATGGAACTCCCCCCCAAAAGCTTTTTTTAACCCCCCCCCAAAAAACGGGGCTCCTCTGCTCCCTAAATAAAGCTTAACAAGTTTGAGCTGAACCCACCAAAACAGGGGTAGATCACTGCCAGTTTTTAATTCTGAAAGTTGATCGCAGTCTCTCGAGAATTGGCCACCCCTTCCATATGGGAAGGACTCAAACTCTCTTCTGTAACTGCAAGCTACAGCCTGCCTTCAGGATCTTACTGTGAACTGAATGTAAGTAAACTTCTTATTACTTTTAAGAGAAGACACAACAGTCTTGATTCTTTTTAAGAGGGATTAAAGGGGAATTAACCAGGAACAAATCCAATCTGGACAAGCCGGACTGGATTGCTTAACTCAAGAGATTCAAACGAATCTACCAACTTGCTTCCTGCAATATACAAGGGAATGTGCTCTGCTACCAGCTCACTAGAGTGAGTGAGGAAGGATTATATTTAATCAATATATCCTACTATCCACAACATTCCCAAAGATAAGGCGCAGACCTGCCAAGTTCCTGGCGGAAAAATAAGGGATCGGCAGACCGGAAGTAGCGCTGCCGCCATTTTGGAACTGGGCGGAGCATGCTCAGAAGCGACTTTCGATGCTGCTCTGCCCAGTTCCAAAATGGCCGCCGCACCAGAAATCGCTTCTGCGCATGTCCAGAGACTCCAGACATGTGCAGAAGGAGCCTCCCCCGGCCGGTAAGTAAACCGGGGGGAAACAAAAAAAATCCGTTTTTCCAGCTGGGAACGGCTGGAAAAATGGGGGGTTTCCCGGGGAATACGGGAGACTTGGCAGCTATGGATAAGGGGCAGCCTTAACAGGTGATGCCTTCCACCTGAGGTTGACCACAAAGAAAAAGTCTGCTTGCGAACGGAGACCTTGTTGCAGTGGGCATTCAAGACATCACTTAGAAACACACATCTGTAATGGCATTTCTTAAGGAAGCCAGTGAGAGTTTGGTCAGAAAACTAAAAGGAAAACATTCAATAGTAGCTCATAGTAGCAGTTTTAGAAAATATACTTTAACTGAGTACAATTTGCTTATTTGTTGCTGCATGGTGCTGCATGAAAAAGAGGGGCTGATATTCCAGATATTAGAGAGAAACAATATTCTGCAGTTTCCAAACCTTTAAAGGAGTTTCTTGGCAATCAACTTATGAAATTCTCTGTCACTGTGTGCAATGAGGACTAGTGGCTTTGACAGCTTTTTTTTAAAAAAAGGTATTAGGCAAATTCACCCAGGAAGAGGTCAGGGGTAGTGAACCTCTCTAGACCAGCTGTTTGAGGACCAGCAATCAAGGAGACTGCTGTCCATTTGCCCTGCTGGCTGTTGCTGGAAGCAGAACTCTCAATTTTATTTATCTAACTGAGACTAGGGCTTGCCAACCAGAAGGTCAGCGGTTCGAATCCTTGCAACGGAGTGAATTCCCGTTGCTCGGTCGCAGCTTCTGCCAACCTAGCAGACGTTCGAAAGCACGTCAAAGTGCAAGTAGATAAATAGGTACAGCTCCGGCGGGAAGGTAAACAGTGTTTCCGTGCACTGCTCTGGTTTTCCTTAAGCGGCTTAGTCACGCTGGCCACATGACCCGGAAAAACTGTCTGCGGACAAACGCCGGCTCCCTCGGCCTGTAAAGCGAGATGAGCACCGCAAGCCCAGAGTCGTTCGCGACTGGACTTAACTGTCAGGGGTCCTTTACCTTTTTTAAATTATGCCCCTCTCCGTGATGGAGCTGCTGAAAGCAGCTTGTGAGACAAGGAAAGCAAGCAGGAAAGGGGCCACAATCCATTCGCCAAGAGCACAAATTGTTGAGCGGAAAAACAGCGGGGAGAGACGAAAGCGCAAAGAAGATAACCAGGGATCAACACCCTAAGCAGAAAACTTGTTTAGACAGCAATATTCTCAATTGCTGATGGAAAGCAGATAAAGAGGCAGTGGCAGGGAGTTCCGCAGGTGGGGCACCATTGCAGAAAAGGGACTTTTAACCTGTCGCCACCAGGCTTCCGTCAGAAGGCGGCATCTCATGCCCTTGACGGCTCTCTGGCCTCATCCAGGAAGTCTGTGGTTCCATTCTCCGCAGCAGCCTTTGCCAGCCCTGCATCTTCATCTTCGTCCCTCATCCCTGGGCTCGGCGAACCAAAGTTTAAAGCAGCTTTGTAGCAGCGGGGTTGGACTAGATGACCCTGGGGTGTCCCTTCCAACTCCACAATTCTCACGATTAATGTGAGGGAATAGAGGGGTTGTCCCCGCCCCCTCCTTCCTCACCTTATCAGGGTGGATGGCTAAGATGCCCAGAGCTCTCAGGCCAAGGGAACGGACATCCGGGCTGGGGTTCCTGGTCCACTCCTCAAGACTCTCGAAGATCTGATCCGCCGGCAGCTGCTCAATCTCCTGGTAGTGGAGAAGCTGAAGAACAAGAAA
This sequence comes from Zootoca vivipara, assembly GCF_963506605.1. NCBI lineage: Eukaryota > Metazoa > Chordata > Lepidosauria > Squamata > Lacertidae > Zootoca > Zootoca vivipara. The sequence continues at coordinate 97,723,027 of NC_083279.1, forward strand.
GGACCATCGGCCACGTGAGAGAGGAAGGGGCAGGATGTGACCACCTCTTTCCCTGGGATGGAGCCATAAAAATATCCGCATCATGTCTCCAAAACGCTGTATATTTATTATTATTATTATTATTATTATTATTATTATTATTATTATTATTATTATACCCAGCTACTCTGGGCGGCTTCCAGCACACAAACATAATAAGAAATCATCAAACATTAATAGTAACCATCATATCCTATATAAAATAGGTCACAATAACTTTAAAATAAACAGCATATACCAAATAAAGCAATATGCAATAATCCAATAGTAAACACTAACATCAAACATCAGCTAGTAATAATTAAACAGTTTACACTTATCAGTTACAATAAAGAATTACTCATCCATAATTGGTAAAAAAACCCAGCAGCAAATCACAATGCATAAAATACGACAAATCAAGCAAGGCGGTGTAAATGGATTAAATTGAGAAACAAGGGCACACAACTTATAAAATTATTATTATAAAATAATAATAATAAAAAATTATCCTTGAACTCTCCTCCCACAATGCTTTTCATTGTGTGCAAAACAACGAGGTGGTTTAGGGCAGTAGTTTTCTACCTTTTCAGACCCAGGACCCGCCTTTAGCCCAAACATGCATTTGGGGAGCCATGTCTTAACCCTTTACCATACAATATCTTTATTACATGTTTACTTATGTTGACTGAGCTGCGTGTAATCAGCCCTGGGTGCAAGGATGGAAGGATAAAGAGGCTAGAAAATCAAAATCAAAATCTTCAACCAATTCATTAGGCCTGTCTGTTGTTTAAACAGTCCTTAATCAACTAAGGACTCACCTCAAATTTAGCCATTTAGCTAACTCATTAATCCATTACATTTAATTCCATTCAATTGAAATGTCTTTTTGAGATACCGAGGTTGAGGCAGGGTAACGGTGAGCTCATCCTTAGGATACAGCCTTTCTCTCCCCCCCCCCCCCGGCATTTCTTACAGGAGGAATCAAAATAGCTTCGAAAAATTAAAATGTCTTTAACCCCTTAAACGCAGAGACTCTGAATGGGGTTGCCTGTGAAGAGGGAAGGAAGACCACGGTTCAATCTCTCCTTTGCTTCAAACTTGCTAGGTGACATTCTCCTCACTGCACATTTAAAAGCACACGGCGCGTTCCTTATTTCCTTATTGCATTTTTATTCCACCTCTCTCCCCAGGGAGATCAAGGTTGTGTGTGCAAGGTTCTCACCTTCCTCATTCAATAGCCACAACAACCCTGCAGGGTAGGACAGGCTGAGAGAAGGAACCTGAGGGTTTCGGGCCAGAATCTTTCCAGCCCTTCCTGGGGATTGAACCCGGAGAGGTTCTGCATGCCAAGAGAGCCAGCGTGGTGTAGTGGTTAAGAGCGGTAGACTCGTAATCTGGGGAACCGGGTTCGCGTCTCTGCTCCTCCACATGCAGTTGCTGGCAGACCTTGGGCTAGTCACACTTCTTTGAAGTCTCCCAGCCCCACTCACCTCACAGAGTGTTTGTTGTGGGGGAGGAAGGGAAAGGAGAATGTTAGCCGCTTTGAGACTCCTTCGGGTAGTGATAAAGCGGGATATCAAATCCAAACTACTCTTCTTCTTCTTCTTCTTCTTCTTCTTCTTCTTCTTCTTCTTCTTCTTCTTCTTCTTCTTCTTCTTCTTCTTCTTCTTCTTCTTCTTCTTCTCCAGCCCTGAACGATGGCCTTTGGGGCACAGCTTCCATCCTAAGCCTCTGCAGGGATCGCGGAGGCTTGGGAGGCAAGCTGCATGCCCGCCAGCCATATGGTTGATGGGGCGCAGCTGGCGGGTGTGCAGGAGGGAAAGGGAAGGCCGCCAGCAAAGTGGCACAGCTCCCTCACTCGCTGGGGCGCCCCTGAGAGGCCAGCGCCCTGGCGCAACACACCACTAAGCCCTATGGGAAAGACGGCTCTGTTTCCCCACCTGGACCTGTATGGGAGAAGGCGTTCTCTCAGGTCACCTGGTCCCAGGTTGTCGCTCTACCTGTCCTGCGCATCTCTTACCTCTACAAAGAAAGCAATGGTGGTCGGCTTGAGTTTCTTGCTGCCTTTGCTGAGCAGAGAAAACATCAGGTCCAGGATTCGCATGGTCTCGGGGCAAGCAAAATGCAGCATGGCTCTGGAAGGCACAGGGGGAAGGCGCCATGTTGTTACAAGGAAGGATGGTAACGCCACCCCTACGAGGCGGCCGCAGCTGAATAATGCACCACCCCCTATCTCCCTTTCTCTCCCTCTTTTCCTGAACGGCTTCGCTTTCCTATTTGTTTCTTAAAATGTTGACACTGCCCGGTTGCTAAAAGCAAAACAACCCCCTCACAGCGGTGCACAGCAAAAACAATAACATGATCAATAAGAAGAATTAATAATAGCTCAGTTGGCTAAGAGCATGGTGCTGATAACACCAAGGTTGCAGGTTCGATCCCCACAAGGGAGAGCCGTGTATTCCTACATTGCAGGGGGTTGGACTGGATGATCCTCGGGGTCACTTTCAACCCTATGCTCCTAACAATTTAAGGCTTTTGAAAAGTTATTGGGCTACAAACTGATTACAGCTGGAGAGGCTTGCCTAAACAAAAGTCCGGCCCAGGGGCCAATCCAGCTTGTCGGTTGGTTTAATTATGCCCCTGTGGCAGTTTATTTTCTGGGGTAAAATCGTAAAAGAAGGTAAATCCTAAAAGAAGGTAAACAACTTCAAACCTAAAAGAAGATTTTAAAAGCCCAGCAACTTCAATCCCCCAAAAAGCTAAACAACTTCGGGTTAAAATCGTTTAAATAAAAAGCTCAACAAATCCAATCCTAAAAAAAAGGTCAACTTTGGCTGGCCTTAATGCATATATCACTGGAAGGACAGATCCTGAAGCTGAGGCTCCAATACTTTGGCCACCTCATGAGAAGAGAAGACTCCCTGGAAAAGACCCTGATGTTGGGAAAGATGGAGGGCACAAGGAGAAGGGGACGACAGAGGATGAGATGGTTGGACAGTGTTCTCGAAGCTACGAACATGAGTCTGACCAAACTGCGGGAGGCAGTGGAAGACAGGAGTGCCTGGCGTGCTCTGGTCCATGGGGTCACGAAGAGTCGGACACGAGTAAACGACTAAACAACAACAACAACGCATATTCACTTCATCAAATCTGGCCCTCTTTGAAAAAGTTTGGACACCCCTGATTAGGCCCTTAGTGCTGTCCATAGCCAGTTTGTGCAAGGAGAAATAAAAAGAGAAAATAAAAATGTGTGGACATTTGATAAACGTGTGCAATGATTTCTCAAGTGGCAGACAGAGTCCAGCTGTCAGGGGCCATACTGAGGAGGGGCTGCTCTGAGGAGGAATGGTGGGAGTCTCCCCCTCCCCCTGCTCCGGATCCTGAACCTTCCTAGGAGCAGGAGGATGGTATAGATTTGGAACAGTGGATTGCAGAGGGGTATAGGCCGAAAGGCAGAAGCTTGGATGGCTAACAGCTAGGAGAAGAAACACTGGAAGAGAGAGGGTTAACAGATTCACAGTCCGCTCAGCCCGAGGTCTAGAAGAGCTCAGAGTGTGTCAGAACAGAAAGAACAGAAAACATAGAAGGTACAAGCTCAGATTGCAAAATGTAGGAGTGACGTAGATTAATAGGGATGGCAGGGGTGTATCCCTTAATTGGGAGTACCGCCAATCTAGGAGATGTGTTCTCTGTTCTCTCGCTGTGATTATTAAAGTTTCTAACTGGTAAGAAGACTCCTTTGTTCTGCTTATCTACTGCCATGGGAGGGAGGAAGCTGATTCCCCGAAGGCTGACACCAGCCTTCTGGCCCCAGGGCCTTGGCTCCCTTGGAGAAGAGCTGTGATGGTTTTCAAAATGGCAGAGCCAGTGTGGCAGCCTGGGTGCCGGTGGGCGCCTCTCCTAGGCCGGGGTGAAGTCGACAGAACAGCAGGGCCCTCACCTTGCCAGCAGTGTGGCCCCCTGGAGCACTTCCGTGGCGCTCTGCAGCATGCTCCAGCCCCGCGTCTTCTCCATGAATGTGACCTCGTAGCGGCAGCCAGTGCGAATCAGGAGCAACTTGATGGCCTCTGCTGAAAAGCTAAGCCAAGAGGGCAGCCTGGTTACATAAGGACGTAAGTGAAGCTCTGCAGGATCACGCCATGAGGATGCTCAGCCAGATAGGCATTTGGCCTGATCCAGCAGGCTCTTCTTAATTGTTTTAGCTGTCTTTATACCTGCAATTGTTTTGTGCATGTCTTTATTGCATTGTGAAATCGCCTTGACATAATTCATAGCAAGCAATACATAAATATTGTTGTTGTTGTTGATGATGATGATGATATTAGTGTGGCTAGAAATGGAGAAGTCACTTCCAGAATAATGTAAGAACATAAGAAGCGCCTGCTGGATCAGGCCAATGGCCCATCTAATCCAGCATCCTGTTCCCACAGTGGCCAACCAGATCCCTGTGGAAAACCCGCAAGCAGGATTCGAACACAAGAGCAACTCTCCCCTCCTCCGGTTTCCAGCAACTGGGATCCAGAAGCATCGCTGCCTCCAACTGGGGAGAGCAGAGCAATAGCTCTCCATGAATTTGTCTAATCTTTTAAAGTCATTCAAGTTGTTGGTGCTGCTTCCTGTGGGAGGGAGTTCCATAGTTTAACTATGTGCTATGTGAACAAGTGCTTTTAACTGTCCTGAATTTTCCAACATTCAGATGTTTACGAGTTCTAGCGTTCTCTCCTTGTAACCCACTAGCAGAGGTGGCGAGTCGGGCCTCAGGCAATGGGTGCCCGGTGGCATAGGTGCCTGGCTTATATTTTAACACTTGAGTGGGTTGAGAGATCAAGGCAATGCCTGGGTAAACAGGCCGGTCTTCAAAAGCCGGCGGTATGCCCATGCAGATGGATGCCTCTCTTATTTAATCAGGGAGCATGTTTCATAACCATGGTTCTATCGGTGAAAAAGCTCAGCTCTGCATTATAAAAAATGGATAACTATCAGACTGCGGCGAGACTAACCACGTTACATTTGTTAATCTTTTCAAAATATATATAACTTTTATTAAGTTCTTCTATTATGCATTTTGGAATATTCATTTAAACAACCTTAAAATATCAATGACTCCCCTCCTTCCCTTTCCATGGTTCATTTTACACAACATAAATCCCTGCATATTTTACATGAACTAAACCATTCAGTATTCCATTATTAAATCCATAAAAACTTGTTTACATTGTTGAATTTATCTTAAGTACTTTAAAACATTTTTTTCAATTCGTTATACAGTGGTACCACGACTTACGAACGACTTGACAACCGAATTTTTCGACTTACGAATGGGGCAAATGGCCGCACGCTTACGAATTTCTCGACATCTGAACAGAAACCGCGGTGGTTTTAGACAGGGATTTTTCGACTTACGAGTTTTTAGATAGGGTTGCTTTGACTTACGAATTTTTCCATTTCCAATGCATTCCTAAGTGAAATCGCGTTTCCAATGGAGCTTTTTGACTTACGAATTTTTCAACCTACGAAGGTGCCTTCGGAACGGATTAAATTCATAAGTCGAGGCACCACTGTAAATTATTTCCCAATACTCTTTAACCCTTTCAGGGTAAAAGGTTACATTTGTTAATCTGAATGCCCTCGCCGGGCAACCGAGGTACCCACCTTGCGAGGTTTTCTCCACGACCACATTGCTTCCGGAGGAAATTCGTATCTGGCAGAGCTTCGGCCTGGTTGCTGAAGTAGAGTTCAATGAGCAGAGCAGTCAGAAGGTCTGGGTAAAGTCTCTGAATGGTGTCTTTAGATTCAGGCACCGAGATGACTTCATAGAGAGCCTGAGTGATCTGATAGGGGACGGGAGAAAAGAGTGGGTGGGGGAGGCTTTGAGGACAATTCTCTCTTGTGTCTTTTTAAAATACAGTAGTTTTTTATTTAAATTTATACATTTCATTAGTTTTACAATCAATTTAACATTTCCAAACTTTGACTTCCTTCCCCCTCTTTCTGCGGTTCCTTAAATTAATTTCTTAACATCTTCTGCATATCCAAGTTGCTCATTTATTCATCTATTTTAAATGTATACACTCTTATGAAACTGCAGGTTATTACGTTAATCCCGCCAATGTTTTTATCTGTTTACAATTTATGCCATTTCTGCATATTCCGTGAGTTTTTGCATCCATTCTTCCTTTATTGGGACTTCTGCTTCTTTCCATTTTGGAAATAAACGATTGTCACAGATGGGGTGTTGGCTACTCCCGAGTAAGCACTCCACACATCCTCTGGATTTTCATAGTTTTATTGTGCATGCTATATACAGTGGTGAGATGTCTCAAATCATGTCTGCTCTGCATGGGGCAGAAGCCCACAATGGCCTCTCGTGGGCTCTGACCCCCCTTTTAAGACTCCAAACGCCCCTCCTCCTTGCTCTATGGGTCCTCCGTGGTCCCAAACCAGGCTCCTGAGGTGCCGTTCTCTCTCCTCCCTCCTTTCCAGCCCCTGCTGAAGCTAGCTCCTCCCCTGCTTCCCTGCTACCAACCTGGAGCTGAGCCACCAGGACTCTGCAGAGCCCTGGACCCGTCTTAACCCTTCCTGTTCCTGATTTGAACTCCCAGACTTGCTGCTGCTCTCCCATCTTATGGAAGTAAGCAGAGTGGGCTGCTCTCTGCAAGCCCTCTCTCTTACATCCACCCCCCCTCCAGGCTCCCCCCCCCCTTTCTGAGGCCTGGTTTGCCTGGTCTGATGTCTGTAAAGAGGGCTGGAAGCCTGACAGGTCTTCCTCCTCTGTAGTGTGTGTAAAATCCTGTTCCCCGTCGGTGCTGGGTGGCTGGTCCGTGTAGTTCCTTCCGTTGTCATCCTCCTCCTCCCTCTGGAAAATTGCTTCCGATTCCCGGAGGGCTCCTTGGGTCTGCGTCTCCCCTGCTCCCCACCTGGGATCGCCCTCCCCCTCTGTGTTCCCTGTGCTACTGACGTGTGGTGGTTTGGGTCTGTGGGAGAAAGGAGCGTGCAGTTCCAGTGTGCGGTCCTCCCCTTGCATGGTGTGCGTGGTTGCCTCCGCGTTTTGGGAAGCAGGAGTGCCCTGCCTGGCCATCAGACATTTTAACCCCCCCTCCCCCCACCGGGAGCCCGGGCTCGCTGTGGCACTGTAGCCCTCCTCCTCTTCCTTTCTTTCTGGAACCTCTTGGCTGCCTTCTCCCTCCACCCTTCTGTCTAGTGTCTTTTGTGTGATTTCCTCCCCCTCCCTCCTGTCAGCGTCTTGTGTTGGATGTGTGTCACGTCCTCTGAACCTTGGGCTTTCCCTAAAGTGTGAGAGCAAAGACCTGTGACCCACGGGATGGACCTTTCTCGCTGTAGGTGCTTCCCCCCTGAAGGTGACAGGGTTGATCTGTGTCAGAACCTTGAAGGGCCCCAGCCTTCTGGGTGCCAGCTTCTTCCCCCTTCCCCCCATGGGAAGGCCTTCTGACCACAGCCAGACCCTGTCCCCTCCGTGGAAGACCTTCTCCAGTCCCCTGTGATGGTCTGCCCCCTCCTTGTAAGCCTCATTGCCCCTTGCCACGTCTCCATCCAGTTGTTGGTGTACTGTCTCCCTCCTCTCACCCCATGCCTCAATAGGTGGTCCCCCAATCTCCCCCTCCCCCTGCTCTGGGAAGGCTCTGGGGTTTCGCCCAAGACTGGCCTTACTGGGTGTGAGCCTCGTGAAGACATGTACTGCATGCCCCTCCGTGGGGTTGTCATGATATTGCTTGAGAATCTTCCCTCTGAGGGAGTCCTGGGGCATATACCGGGCATCATTGCTAAAGAGTAACCCCTCTTTCTCGGCAAGCCCTTCCCCTGCCCCCTTTTTCTCCCTCAAGTCCCTCCGTATGTTCTGGGTAAAAGTGTCCTCTTTGGTGAGTTGGCTCAGTTTCTCTTCCTGCATCCCCGCCTCTGCGTCGTTCCATCCGCCTGGGGAGCTGATGTGGTGCGATCCTGAGGATTCTCCTTCTTTCCTGCAGTGCTCCTTGCCGTCTGCATCTCCAAAGGTGAGATCTCCCCGGCGCTGGCTGCCCACAGGGTCATTGTCCATTAAGTCCAAAGCTAGCACTTCTGCGTGCTTGTTCACTGTCATCTTCCGAGAGGGGGTCTGTTGCGTGACCTCACCCTCCTGCAATTCCCGGCCGCCTACGGTCAAGACGCTCATGGGCAGCTCCCTTGGGAAAATGGGAATCTGATCCTGCTTAGCCAAGTCCACCGATAGGAAATCGTTGCTGCTGCCCCTGCGGAGAAGCCCGACTGTCTCCTGGGTCTGGCCTCTTGGCAGCTGCAGACTCACTTCCATCTCTTTGTCGTGCTGTGGGGTGTTACAGGAGGGCTCAGTTGTTGGTGCTCTGCCTGGCCCCTCCCCTCCTGATCTGGCATCCAGGCTTGTGTCTGTGCCTGCCTGCTCTCGCCATTCCTTCCTCTGGGGGCAGTGTTCCACCCAGTGGCTGGGTGCATTGTAAAGGCATCTCCCGCCTTTCTCTTCCCTCTGTTTTCCCGTGTCAGCGTTTGAAAGTACCCGCGCGCGGGCTTTGTCCCTCTGCATCACATCTGGCTGGAGGGGGCTGTGCTGTGCTGCAGCTGCCTCCCCGGGACTGTATGGGAACTTGTGGCCGCTGCCTTTCCCCTCCGTCTGTCCCCTCTGCCCGGACTCGCCTCTCAGCCTCCTGCACTTCCACGCCACCATGCCTCTCAGTCTTAGAGCCAGCTTGTGCTGAGGGTCGCCCTACAAAGTGCTGGCCCGTCCCGAGTGTCCTCTCTGCTTGTCCAGCCTCCGCTCCTCCGGCTTGGCTGTGTTCAGAGCTGCTCGGTTCACTAAGCTTGGCTTCCCCTGTGCCCGGGTGCCTACCTGGTGCTTGAGCCGTTCCATAGTTGCAGGGTGCTGGCAACTCATGCCAATCCTCCCTCGGCATCTCTCTCTTCTGCTTTAGATGCTGCCAACTTCATGCCGGCTGCTACATTTGCAGCCCTCTTCCCTCGGGGTAGCCATCAAGAGATTGTGGGCTTGCTGTCACAGATGGGGTGTTGGCTACTCCCGAGTAAGCACTCCACACATCCTCTGGATTTTCATAGTTTTATTGTGCATGCTATATACAGTGGTGAGATGTCTCAAATCATGTCTGCTCTGCATGGGGCAGAAGCCCACAATGGCGTCTCGTGGGCTCTGACCCCCCTTTTAAGACTCCAAACGCCCCTCCTCCTTGCTCTATGGGTCCTCCGTGGTCCCAAACCAGGCTCCTGAGGTGCCGTTCTCTCTCCTCCCTCCTTTCCAGCCCCTGCTGAAGCTAGCTCCTCCCCTGCTTCCCTGCTACCAACCTGGAGCTGAGCCACCAGGACTCTGCAGAGCCCTGGACCCGTCTTAACCCTTCCTGTTCCTGATTTGAACTCCCAGACTTGCTGCTGCTCTCCCATCTTATGGAAGTAAGCAGAGTGGGCTGCTCTCTGCAAGCCCTCTCTCTTACATCCATAAATTGCAAGAACTCAGGCCAAAAGAAGATGGATTTCAAATAAATCTTCACAAGGTTTTATTGATGTGATGCGGAGTTTAAATAGGAATCAATCCCAGTGTTGAAGGCAAATAAAGGTAAATTCCAGTAAAAATCAGGACAAGGCCCTGGAGGCAAACATATTCGGTACACTTTGACCTGTGAATCTTTGCTGACAAAGAATAGACAAACAGAAATACATCTTCTTTTGGCCTGAGTTCTTGCAATTTATCGTTTATTTCTGGATTTTCCCAAGAACTCCAATTTCTACTTCTTTCCATTTTGGGGCAAGTAAAAATTATTGCTGCTGTAATAGCATACATGAATAAGTTTCTTTAAAAAATAGGTAGTTCTGTCCCTATAATTCCCACAAGGAAAGCTTCTGGTTTTTTTTTTTTTTAAAAAAATCAAAGTTATTTTGAACATCCTTTTCAATTCACTATATATCATTTCCCAGTAAGCTTTAACCTTACTACAAGACCACCACATATGATTAAAAAGACTCTTTACATTTCCAGCACTTGTTTGATTTAAATTTATACATTTTTGCCAGTTTACTTGGATTCAGGCACTGAGATGACCTCGTAGAGAGCCTGCGTGATCTGAAAGGGGAGGCAGGAGAAAACAGTGGGTGGGGAGGCCGTGAGGACAATTCTCTCTTGTGTCAGGGACCTTGATGCGAAAGACACAACGCCTTAAATTAAAGAAGTCCAGGAATCTTTTTCTTGACTAAATGGGGCACCCAGTCCTTCCACACAAGATATGCCTCCTGGTTACCTCCGCCTCCCTTTCTTCAATTCAGCAGTATTAATTTATTTCGATTTATAAACTGCTTGATCAAAAACCTCTCCAATCGGATTGCAAATAAAACGGGAGATGAAACGCAACTAAAACCCACAGTCCAATGAAAACAGTATGTAAGATCATCATTGAACAAACACACACAAACATATAAACAAATGCTTTTTATGTTGACAGGCAGCTTCCCGAGTTAGAATCAAAGAACTGCAGACCCCCAGGGGTCATCTAGTCCAACCCCTTGAAATGCACAAATTGTCACTAAACATAAAATAAACTTAAGAAATGAACACTCGCAGCTAAACAAAATACGCATAGAACCACTGGCATTAAAAGCAAATACAAAACCAATAAATATTTGAAAACAGATATAAGTAATAAAACTATATGCCTCGGTTGGCTTGCTGAAAAAATAAAATCCTTTTCATCAGGCAATCTAAAGCAATCTAGTGAGGGTGGCTGCCTAATATTCATAGTGTAACTGAGGGCAGTCCTTATTTATTTATTTATTACAATTATTAACCTCTTGTTAAGAAATGGGGAACTTTTACCAATCTGCTGAAATCACCCAGAGATCTTTATTCTGCCCAGGCCAGCTCAAGACGGTGGCAAGACGAGAACGGGGCCTTTTTAGTATTGGCTCCCTGCTTATGGGACGCTCTCCCCAGGGAGGCTCGCCTGGCACCATCTTTATATTGCGTTAGGTGCCAGGGGAAAACCTTTCTTGTTAACCAGGCCTTTGGCTTTTTAACTATCTATGGCCTTTTAGAGCGGGTGGGGATGTTCAGAGAGACCCGTAGCTCTGTTTTCTCCAAATATGTGGCAAGACCCAACTCACGGCAATAGAGGAAGCGGAGGTCTGCAGCTCAGTGCTGTGGTGGTCCTGCAGCCTGGCCAGCAAATTCTCCATCAGCTGTTCCTCCACGACTTCTTCGGTAGATAGGGACTGCCACAACTCGGACGAATTGCTGCAAAGGGCCAAAAGAGGATGGAGGGCTTCCAAGTGGCAGATTGAATTGCTTGCTTGGTATGTATGTATATATTGCTTGCTGTTTAGAATAAAATCTGTAATCTTCTCACTTACTTGTGTATTTTGTATTGTTTCTGAATCTCATTTTAAAAGAACCACCTAGCATTTGGCAAGACCAGTGCTTTTCTTCTTCTAAAAAAATGTTTAGGGGTACTCTCATTTGGACTCAAGAAAACCACCATTTTATAGTTCAAATCGGGAATACATCCAATCTGAAACCAAGCCGTACCTGGAAATGCCCCTGAGGATTGAACCCGAGACCTTCGTCAAAGTAGGTGCCTGGACTGAGCTATGGATGCACCTGATGAACATAGGAAATTGTCTTGTACTAAGTCTGACCACCGATCCACCTAGCTGAGTACCATCCATGCTAAAAAACCAGGGTCACCAGGATTTCCCATGTAGACAGAGACTTGCTGTGTAGGGTTCGGTTCTCAAGGGAGAAACACGAGGAACTTGTTACCTGTCTGGTGGGAAGGAATGATCCAGGAGGCTGGAGATGACTGTGTCCAAGTGCTCGCTCCTGCCTGCCAGCAAGCCCACCAGCTTCATCACCAGCCTCCTTGCGCTGGGCTGGTGGATCTGGTCCAGGCGGCTGCAGATCCCGTCCACAATGTCCGAGACCTGGAAGGGGAAAGGGGTTGGGAGGCAGGAGGGCAGGAAGGAAGAGGAAGCGGGAAGGAGGAGGGAGGAGGAGGAGAAAATGAAGAAGAGGAGCAGAAGAAGGAGATGGAGAAGGAGAGGGGGAAGGAGATGGGGAAGGAGGAGGAGAAAATGAAGAAGAGGAGGAGGAGATGGAGGAGGAGGAGGAGGAGAAAATGAAGAAGAGGAGCAGAAGAAGGAGAAGGAGATGGAGAAGGAGAGGGGGAAGGAGATGGGAAAGGAGAAGATGGAGGAGAAGGAGGAGGAAGGAGGAGGAGAAAATGAAGAAGAGGAGGAGGAGATGGAGGAGGAGAAAATGAAGAAGAGGAGCAGAAGAAGGAGAAGGAGATGGAGAAGGAGAGGGGGAAGGAGATGGGAAAGGAGGAGATCGAGGAGAAGGAGGAGGAAGGAGGAAGAGAAAATGAAGAGGAGGAGGAGGAGGAGGAGGAGGAAGGAGAAGGAGGAGAAAAAGTGAAGGAGAAGGAGATGGAGGAGAGGGGGAAGGAGGAGGAAGAAGGAGGAGGAGAAAAGAAGAGGAGGAGGGAGGAGGAGGAGGAGAAAAAGTGAAGGAGGAGAAGGAGAAGACCTTCAGCCAGAGTCTTGAGTGATGGGCAGGTCTCTGTAGGTTGTAGTCACCTGGTGGAGAGGCTATTGTGAAGTTCAGAAAAACTCAGCCCCGCTGCAAGAAGGACTCAGGGGTATTGGGGGGGGGATGATAGGCCCAGAAACATTTTTTAGGGGGCACTGCGCATTTGGCAAAGCAACGTAGGGCTGGCGTTGCTCCTGCGGTGGCAGCGGCACTGAGGATGGGGCTGGTGTGGTGAGCTCTGTTCACCCTCCACGCCCCGGGCACCAGCAAGCCACGCTACGCCACTGCAAGGACTCCCCACCTGCCAAACCAGCATCCTCAGGATGCCCACCTGCTGTCTGAGACCTGCCCCACCTTCTCTATCTCGGAGCCGCAATGCCTCGCCATGCTGGCAAGAAGCCCCTCTGTGGTGGCACAGCAATGGGTGGTGCACTGCACCGTCAAGCCGTCCAAAGCGGTCAGGATGAAGTCGGTCTTCTCTCTCGGGCTGAAGTAGACGCCAAAGACCTGGAGCACAGAGGGAGGGAGGGAGGGAGAAAGGCTGTTGGCTTGTGGTTGGCTGGCGCAGAGATGCCCCCACTTTTTTCCTTTTCTTAAAATAAATTCTATTATGGTTTGTAGAGAAAAATTTGATGCTTAATATCTTTGCCCTTATTTTAAACCAAACCAAGACTTCTATCTAGATACCATAAGAACACAAAAAAGGGCACGGGGGAAGAGAACTAGAGAAGGGAAAAGAAATAAATTTAAAAAGAACAGGAAAGGGTTTAAAAAGAGGAAGATAGAAAAATAAGACTCAGGAAGTAAAGAATTTCTGATTCTTCATCTGCCTGCTATGTAAATAATAATAATAATAATAATAATAATAATAATAATAATAATAATAATAATAATAATAAATTTATTATTTATACCCCACCCATCTGGTTGGGTCTCCCCAGCCACTCTGGGCGGCTTCCAACAGAAAAATAGAACACAGTAATCTATTAAACATTAAAAGCCTCCCTGAACAGGGCTGCCTTCAGATGTCTTCTAAAAGTCTGGTTGTTTTCCTTTTTGACATCTGTTGGGAGGGCGTTCCACAGGGCAGGCGCCACCACCGAGAAGGCCCTCTGCCTGGTTCCCTGTAGCTTTGCTTCTCGCAACGAGGGAACTGCCAGAAGGCCCTCGGTGCTGGACCTCAGTGTCCGGGCAGAATGATGGAGGTGGAGATGCTCCTTCAGGTATACTGGACCGAGGCCATTTAGGGCTTTAAAGGTCAGCACCAACACTTTGAACTGTGCTCGGAAACGTACAATATTCACTTTCAACAAAGCCATTTTCTATAAACAAATACCGAAATATCCTCAAATCCAGATATCATTATTTCTTTTTCACGCGACAAGTCCACGAGAGGTTTCCGTTCTTTAAGAAACGTTAGCAATGACTTCTCTCTGATTAAACATGTGAATTTTGCCATGCCCTTTTTCCCCATCCAGGACGGGCCAGGAGGCTGGGAAACTTAATATCCCAACCTGAAAGAAACCAAGGAGATTCATGGAGCCACAGATATTATAGTGAGCAATATCCAGACATACATTTCTCCTGGGATAATGCCCCCCCAGCTGTGTCCTCCCCCCCCTCCCAGTTACCTCTGCAACTCTGGAGGGGTTTTTGAGAAACACGGATGGATTCCAAGATTCCAAGAACTCCTTATGCTTGCGCTTGATGGCTTCTGTGTGGACGTTCTTCTCATCCAGCCTCGCAACTGACACACACCGAAAATTAAAAAAAAAAAAAAAAAACACACCAGTCAGTTCCGGGGCAGCGCGGTGTAGTGGTTAGAGTGTGCCGGGCTAGGGTGCAAATCCCTGCTCCGCCATGAAGCTCACCAGGTGAGAGTCGCTGCCTCTCAACCTAGCCTACCTCGCAGGGTTGTTTTGAGGAGAAAATGGGGAGGAATAAAATCCTTATTAAGAGGTTTAAATGGAATGGCTTCGTTTGTTTGTTTGCTTGCTTTAGGTTGATCTGGTCCCCCCCCCCTTTCTATGTATTTTCATCTGTCTTTAGTTTTTTTAAAAACTTTTTGTGTTTTTTAAGGTATTCCGATTTTTTTCTTGCTTTTTAAAAATCTTTTTGTAATCCGCTTGATTTTTTTTAAAAAAAAAAGTTACGAAATGAAATCAGTAAGTAAATATATAGCAATGAAACAAACAACACATGCAAGGCTTTCCAAAGACATCTTGTATCAGGAAGATTTTATTGCTTGATGTTTTGTTGTGTTTTTGTGTAATCTGTTGGAAGCCGCCCAGAGTGGCTGCTTGCAGATGGGTGGGGAATAATAATAATAATAATAATAATAATAATAATAATAATAATAATACCATAAATGATGATGATGATGATAACAATAACAATAACAATTAATAAAAAAAAAATTCCTTCAGTAGCACCTTAAAGACCAACTAAGTTTTTATTTTGGTATTTTATTTTGGTACTTAGTTGGTCTTTAAGGTGCTACTGAAGGAATTTTTTTTTTATTTTACTTCGATCCAGACCAACACGGCTACCTACCTGTAACAATAACAATTAATAATTAACAATAAATGATGGTAATAATAATAATAATAATAATAATAATAATAATAATAATATGGTGGTGGTGGTGGTGATAATAATATGGTGGTAGTAATATAATAATAATAATAATAATAATAATAATAATAATAATAATAATAATAATAATTTACTGCCCTTCATCTGTAGATCTCAGGGTGGTTCGCAACATAAAATTACAATATGAAAAAATAATAAAAATAAGAACAAAACCAAACCAATAATCCCCCCTTCCCACTGGGGTCTGACATCCTTCCCAGTGGTTCTGAGCTGGCCACCCTATGGCCATTGGTTCAGCCTGCCTCATGGGTGAGCTGGCCCTGGGATGATGGGATGAAAGGGGAAAGGAAGGAGGGTGTGTTGCCTACAATGACTGGCAGCCGTTCTCCAAGATTTCAGGCAGGAGATGGCAGGGACTAAACCTGGAACCTTCTGCTTGTGAGGCAGAGGCTCTGCCGCTGAGCTACGGCCCCCCTCGCACTCTGCACATGCTCAAGGGTGGCTTCGCCGCCCGTCTCTTACTTTTCTGGCCAAGCACGATCGCCAGGAGGAGGTGGACGCCCTTGGCTGCCTTGGAGCTGATGGACTTGACAGAGTCTCCGCAGCAGATCCCCAGCACCGCGACGAGGTGGCCCAGCCGGGAGAATTTGGACAGCGTCTGGCGGAGGAAAGGGGGCACAGCAGTGCTGAGCACGAGGAAGGAGCCTCAGGGAGCACCACGAGTTCAAAAAAGAGCGACCCAAATAATCAAGGGGGCAGAGAGGCTCCCTTACGAGGAAAGCTTGCAGCGTTTGGGACTTATAGCAGGCACCCCCAAACTCGACCCTCCAGCTGTTTGGGGACTACAATTCCCATCATCCCTGACCACCGGTCCTGTTAGCTAGGGATGATGGGAGTTGTAGTCCCAAAACATCTGGAGGGCCGAGTTTGGGGGTGCCTGCTTTAGAGGAAAGGCAAGTTAAGAGTTTGTTACATAGCTCAGTTGGCTATTTCACAGTCTACTCACATCCAGCTGCAATTTGCTGGCCACAAAGTTGAGCAGCGACGCACTGGTCCATATAGCCCTCTCTCGCAGGTCGGCCTCTGAGGACTGGAGCCAAGGAGCCATCAGCTGTTGGGGAGGGAAAACGAAACAGAGAGAGAAAAATCTGCAGCCATTCGCTTGTCTTCCCAAAGTGCCAGAAAGTGCAGAGCACTCTAGGGTCAGTGTCCATGAGAAATATGTAACATTTTGACTGTGTGCCCATAAAAATTCTCTAGGTAGAGAAGGCACTGCATATATAAAAGAAATAGAGGTTGAGCTGGATCTCCAACTTAGCTAGCAACCAAACCCATTGGCAATAAGATTGAATCCTGGCAGTCTGAAGTTGCTGTCCATGGAGGCGCAGGTCAATTCTGCGTCCAGGGCAGCTGTCTACCAGCTCAATCTGGTACGCAGGATGAGACCCTCCCTGCCCACAGATATTCTTGCCAGAGTGGTGCATGCTCTGGTTATCTCCCGCTTGGACTACTGCAATGCACTCTATGTGGGGCTACACCGGTCCTGAAAGACCTAAATTGGCTCCCAGTACGTTTCCGAGCACAATTCAAAGTGTTGGTGCTGACCATGAAAGCCCTCAACAGCCTCGGTCCAGTATACCTGAAAGAGCATCTCCACCCCCATCGTTCAGCCTGGACACTGAGGTCCAGCGCCGAGGGCCTTCTGGCGGTTCCCTCCCTGTGAGAAGCAAAGTTACAGGGAACCAGGCAGAGGGCCTTCTCGGTGGTGGCACCCACCCTGTGGAACGCCCTCCCAGCAGATGTCAAGGAAATAAACAACTATCTGACTTTTAGAAGACATCTGAAGGCAGCCCTGTTTAGGGAAGTTTTTAATGTTTGATGTTTTATCGTGTTTTTAAGCTGCCCAGAATAAACCTAGCCAGATGGGCGGGATATAAATAAATAAATATATTATTATTATTATTATTATTAATTAATTAATTAATTATTTGACCACCCTCCACCCTGTCCTCAATCCTTCCTTAAAACTCTCACCTCCCTCCCAGCCTCTGTGCTCCTTTCTTCTTACCTGCAAGATCCTCTCCAGCTCCGAAGGAACTGGGTTCTCCACCATCAGCTGCTGGAGCATCTCACTGAAGGTCTGGTATGTTCTGATGAAGAGGTTCTGGGGGAATGTTGAAGGGGGCAAATTCACCAAGGGCCCGGGAAAGGATGACCTTGGAAACAAGGAGAGCTAAGTGCCCAGATTACTGCTCAGGACCACAAGGGTCGACGCGGGTGGCACTGTGGTCTAAACCACTGAGCCTTGGGCTTGCCAATTTAACAGGGGTCAGCAAACCTTTTCAGCAGGGGGCCGGTCCACTGTCCCTCAGACCTTGTGGGGGGCCGGACTATAATCTGAAGGGGGGAAAATGAACGAATTCCTATGCCCACAAATAACCCAGAGATGCGTTTTAAATAAAAGGACACATTCTACTCATGTAAAAACATGCTGTTTCCCAGACTGTCCGCGGGCCGGATTTAGAAGGCAATTGGGCCGCATCCGGCCCCTGGGCCTTGGTTTGGGGAACCCCTGGATTAGAAGGTAGGCAGTTTGGATTCCCACAACGGGGTGAGCTTCCTTTGCTCAGCCCCAGCTCCTGCCAACCTAGCAGTTCGAAAGCACGTCAAAGTGCAAGTAGATAAATGGGTACTGCTCCAGCGGGAAGGTAAACGGCATTTCCGTGCGCTGCTCTGGTTCGCCAGAAGCGGCTTAGTCCTGCTGGCCACATGACCCGGAAGCTGTCTGCGGACAAACGCTGGCTCCCTTGGTCTATAGAGCAATGCAGGAATATTTTGCCCAATGTGCGGCTCGAACCCATGACCGATGAGATGAAGAGTTTCGTGCTCTACTGGCTGAGCTGGAAGTGTGGATTAGTTCCTTGTCAGGATCAAAGCCACAAACTTCCCACTGGAGCAGTGTGGGAACAGAGATGATATAGATACTGTAGATGGATAGATAGGTAGATAGAGATAGATAGATAGATGATAGATAGATAGATAGATAGATAGATAGATAGATAGATAGATAGATAGATAGATAGATATAGATAGATGATAGATAGATCTGTAACACTAGAAATTGTGGACATTCAATGAAGCTGAACATTGGAAGATTCAGGAAAGACAAAAGTCAACATTCCTTCATGCAGCAAACATAATGCCTGAATAGCTCAGTTGGTTACCAACACGGTGCTGAGAACGCCAAGATTGCAGGGTCGATCCCTGTA
Source organism: Zootoca vivipara (assembly GCF_963506605.1). NCBI lineage: Eukaryota > Metazoa > Chordata > Lepidosauria > Squamata > Lacertidae > Zootoca > Zootoca vivipara. The sequence continues at coordinate 97,741,462 of NC_083279.1, forward strand.
GCATTACAGGGGGTTGGACTAGAAGACCCTCGGGTCCCTTCCAACTTTACAATTCTATGATGGACTATTGGGCTGGCCAGGCTGGTGAGCTCCAGGATCTGGGGGGATTCCCATACATAAAACCCCTTCTTTATACCACGGCTGGATAAAAAGTCCACTAAACCGGGGTGGCGAAGCAATGTTGTTAGACTGCAGCTCCCATCATCCCTAGCCAGCACGTCCAATGGTCAAGGATGATGGGAGTTGGAGTCCAGCAATATCTGAAGTGCCACAGGTTAGCTGTGCCTGCCGCAAAACCATCAAATTGCATTTCTTGGTACAGATAGTCTTGATCTGATGTGCAGAGATCTTTCCTATTCTAACTAATCCAAGAGGGTTCCGGAAGCTTCTCTGTGTGAAAGAAACAAGCAGAAGGTTCAGCATGATGTTTGGGTTATTCCTTCTGAGAAGCTGAGTACAGCGGGCTTAAATTGGTTCTGTTATCTCTTTCTGTCAGGGTCATGCCGACTATAAAATTAAGGCCAGATGGAGCCTGGGTTTCATTTTCTCTATCTCTTTCTATCTCTCTTTCTTTCTGGTGTGGTGTTCCGTACACAGTACGGTATGCTTAGTGTTAAGGTTTTTTCTTATTGTAAGTTAGTCTGCACTTCTATGGTTTTATGATAGTTAAACTATGTGACTCGCTGACATAGGCGACAGTTATAGCCACCCCAAGGGGATTGGACCCATTCATGGAGGAGAGCGTGGGTACCACACTTGTGCTTGCAAGATTCCCATTGAAGCATCTGTTTGGCCACTGAGACAACAGGATGCTGGACTAAGTTCTAAGCCAGAGAGGAAGACAAAAACTACCTTTGTGTACTGGGCATTGGCAGTATCGGCCATTCCTTCCTCTTGCCCCGCCTTCAGAGGTGAAAGGGCAAAGACGCTCTTGAAAAATGTGCGGAGCAATATTCCCTTCTTGTAGGACCCCATCGTTTTTGTGACGTTCGCCTTGCTGGTGGAAGAAACGGAAATCAGAGAATGGCATTTTGCGAGCAGGGGATGATGCAAGATGGAGTCTGAAAATTCTGGCGGGCGTATAGCTGGGGAATGGCTTGCTCATGTTACTTTAAGATTTCAGCTCAGCCTTTCAACCTGTGATGTCATGGTTTGACCCTTTTGTTCTTCTTTAAATTTGTAATTTTAGGACAATAATACAGAAAGGCTCCCAGTGCGTTTCCGAGCACAATTCAAAGTGTTGGTGCTGATCTTGAAAGCCCTCAACAAGCCTCGGCCCAGTATACCTGAAGGAGTATCTCCAACCCCATTGTTCTGGTCCAGCTCCGAGGGCCTTCTGGCGGTTCCCTCCCTGTGAGTAGTGAGGTTGTAGGGAACCAGGCAGAGGGCCTTCTCGGTGGTGGCGCCCACCCTGTGGAACACCCTCTCATCAGATGTCAAGGAAATAAACAACTATCTGACTTTTAGAAGACATCTGAAGGCAGCCCTGTTTGGGGAAGTTTTTAATGTATGATGTTTTATTGTGTTTTAGTGTTCTGTTGGGAGCTGTCCAGTGTGGCTGGGAAACCCCGCCAGATAGGCGGGGTATAAATAATAAATAATTATTATTATAGAAACAATAAAGGATTACAACTGATTAGTTAGTTGGCATACATAGTTGCAGGACAAGAGAACAAGGGAAGCGTTCATGGCATCCTTTTTTCCTAGAAAAAGGAACTACAGAGTCCTGAGCAACAGGGTAATACAGAAGGACATTAAAAGATCTCCTCTACCATTAAAAGCCCATGATAACAAGACGGGCAGCGCTTGGTGCCCAAAGGATGGTAGAGATGTTACCAAGCAAACTTCTCAGCGGAGAGTTTTCCGTCATTTGGGTGCCACCACAGAGAAGGCCCTCTTCTCCAGCAGCTTCCTGCTAGACCTCAGAAGGCAGGGAAATTAGAAGACAGGTCTCTGAAGAACATATTTACTGAGGGATAGGTTCGAGTGGAAGAATTTAGATACTGTGCTGGGCCTAGACCAGGCATCCCCAAACTGCGGCCCTCCAGATGTTTTGGCCTACAACTCCCATGATCCCTAGCTAACAGGACCAGTGGTCGGGGAAGATGGGAATTGTAGTCCAAAACATCTGGAGGGCCGAAGTTTGGGGATGCCTGGCCTAGACCATTTTGGGCAGCCTTCATCAATGTGGAGCCTACAAATGTTTTGGACTACAATTCCCATAATCCCCTGGCCATTGGCTATGATTGCTGGGGCTGATAGGAGTTGGAGGTCCAATGATATCAGCTGGGGCCATGTTGGAGGTGCCATGTTATCTCCTCCTAATCTATGAGGCGCCACTTCATTTGGAACCCTTGACCACAAGCGTAAAACAGATTCCTTTTGCACAGCGGAAAGCTTAAACGCAGTTGCGTTGCCACAGTGGGTCAGGAGTTAGAAGTCAACCAGGAAGTGAGCTAAGGAATTGAATCTACCTCAAGTCAATAACGGTGGCCATAGCATGAAGACAGACAACGCTGGATTCTGGAAAATCTCTCTTAATCATCTCCTGTAAACGAGAAGTGGGGTGGGGGTGGGGGAATCACCCCAAGTGAGATATCCTCAGTGAGTGAGTGAGGTAGAAATCCTGCAAAGCTCATCAACAGTGAGGTCAGAGTGTGGCCTGACCACAAGATTGGTAAAAGGGGGAAACCTTATCTCCAGTTCAGGTACAAGGAAGGGCTCTGCATGTACGGGAAAGAAGGAAGGGTTGAGGAAGTATTTTCAAGAGCGGGATCAGATTGAAAGCAGGCAAACAAGCAAATAGAGAAACTCACTGTTAAGACTCCCACAACATCGGACGTAAAGTTATCCATAAAAAAATCAGTCATGTTGCTCCAGTTGATTGTCTTGCTGAGGATGGATAGGAACCTGAAAAAACTTTTCTTCATGACATCTTCCTAAAGGAAATTGGGTGTGGGTGTGTGAGAGAGAAGTATTCATTATTATTATTGATTTATTGCAGATATATCCCGCCTTTTCTCTCTCCAGGGAGCTTGAGGTGGAGCACATGGTTGTCCCTCTGTCTGCTCATTTAAGCCCCACAACAACCTTGTGAAGGAGGCCAACCTGAAAGAGGCAGTGATAGGCCCAGAGGTCAACTCCCCAGTGAGCTTCATGGCCCAGTGGGGATTCGAACCCTGGTTTCCCATGTCCTCGTCCGACACTAACCACTACACCACACTGCCTCTCGTTGTCCTGTACCCATGGAGGAGAATGTAGACAGTGTATAAAGATATCTGGGGGATCCTTTGGATCCAGAATGGGGGTCGGAAGGGGAGCCCCCTGGAGGCCGGATTGGATGCTTAGGCTTTCAGTTGATAACCCTACGTCAGGGGTCAGCAAACTTTTTCAGCAGGGGGCCGATCGACTGTCCCTCAGACCTTGTGAGGGGCCAGACTATATTTTGAAAAATAACAATGAACAAATTTCTACGCCCCACAAATAACCCAGAGATGCATTTTAAATAAAAGGCAACATTCTCATGGGCGTACCCAGGATCAAAACTAGGGGGGGGGCAAGGGGAGGGGCCAAGGCACGGAAGGGGAGGGGCCACAAAGTGGGCGGGAACAGCGAACTCGCGCTCCGCCGGGCTGTGCCCCTCCCTGGAAGCAGGGCTGGTGGGCGGAGGCGGAGCCCAGCCCAGCGGAGCGCGAGTTCGGCGTTCCCGCCCACCGCGCCGCGGTCCCTGGTTCCCCGCCGCGCTTGGCCTTGCCTGAGGGCGCGCCGGGGAGCTGGAGGGAGGGTGCGGCGCGGCGCGGCGGGAATGGCGAACTCGCGCTCCGCCGGGCTGTGCTCCGCCTCTGCCCACCAGCCCTGCTTCTAGAGTAGGGCAGCTGCCCTAACTTGCCCCGTGGTGGGTACGCCCTTGAACATTCTACTCATGTAAAAATACGCTGATTCCCGGACCATCCACGGGTCGGATTTAGAAGGCGATTGGGCTGGATCCGGCCCCTGGGCCTTAGTTTGTCTACCCATGCCCTACATTGTGGTTTCCAGGGAAGGAGGGAGGGAGGGAGGGAGGGAGGGAGGGAGGGAGGGAGAGAGAGAGAGAGAGAGAGAGAGAGAGAGAGAGAGAGAGAGAGAGAGAGAGAGAGAAGGAGCGTCTCCACTCCCTTCATCCAGACCACACACTGAGATCCAGCACCGAGAGCCTTCTGGCGGTTCCCTGCCTGCAAGAAGTGAGGTTACAGGGAACCAGGCAGAGGGCCTTCTCAGTGGTGGCACCCGCCCTGTGGAACACCCTCCCGTCAGATATCAAGGAAATAAACAACGACCTGACTTTTAGAAGACATCTGAAGGCAGCCCTGTTTAGGGAAGTTTTTAATGTTTGATGTTTTGTCGCCTTTTTATTACTGTTATTGGTGTTCTGTTGGGAGCCGCCCAGAGTGGCTGGGGAAACCCAGCTAGATGGGCGGGGTATAAATAATAAGATTTTGTTATTCTATGGTTGTTATTTATATCTCACCTTTTCCCCAGTCCAGGACTCAAGGCAGCTTACACAAATTAAAAGAACAGAGGTAAAATATACACAGCTAAGGACATATAAAAGGTAATGGTTAAAAAGTAAAAAGGGACCCCGAGAGTCATCTAGTCCAACCCCCTGCAATGCTGGAATCACAGCTAAAGCATCCATTGACAGGTGGCCATCCAAACTCTGCTTAAAAACAATCCAAGGAAGGAGAGCCCACCACGTCCTGCAGGAATCCGTTCTACCCCCTCTAGCAGAATCCCTCTTTGTTGCCCTGCCTCCTGCCTCCCATAAACACCTTGGAGCCTGGGCAGGCTCGTATGGCACAGGACGGTCCATTAGGTAGTCTGGTCCTAAGTTGTGCCCCCCTACCTCTTTTTTACTATTGAAGTAATCTATGGTACTCCTCCAGGAGTTCAGCAGAAGCTCAGGTTCCTGAGCAGAACCAGGGTTCTCGCTTTCTTCCCAGATGGTCGCCATGGCAGAGAGATCAGGGACTAAAAGCGCCAGGGGAGAAGAGAGAAAAGAGAAACCAGTTACTCTCCTAATGGGGATTCAGGGTGTCCTGCATGGAGAATGTTATTGTTGTTTAGTCGTTTAGTCGTGTCCGACTCTTTGTGACCCCATGGAAAGGGGTGAAATCAGCCTGTGTTGCAAAGCTAAGCATCTTGTTCATTGCCCCGCCCACTTTTGCCTCTGGCCCCACCCACTTTTGCCTCTGGCCCCACCCACCAATGGCAAGTGGCCCCCAGAAGGGAGGGCTGCCCTCAGTCTGCAAAAGATCCCCCAGCCTTGACCTGCAGGATCCATGAAAGCTTTCCTCAACTTCTGTGCGTGCATGTCATATACCCTGTTTCCCCTTTTTTAAAATACGTAGTCATAAAGTAAGCCATGGCAGGGTTTTTAAGCATTTGATAAATATAAAGACATACCCCGAAAATAAGCCATACTTCCGCGCCGCGGAAACCAACCCCCACAGGCACCTCCACTCACAGAGTCACTCCATGCGGCCGGCACTGCAGGAGCGCGATCAGCTGTGAAGCAGCGCTCCAAGAGCTCCGCTTAACAGCTGATCGCGCTCCCACCTTGCTGGCTGCATCCCCGCGCTCCGCCTTCTCGTCCACCGCCGTCCCTGCCGCTTCCGTGCTTGCCACCACCGCTGGGCTCACTGCTTCTTCCTTGCCTGGCCCGGCCAAGGAGCTTGGAGCGCCCTGCAGCGGTGGGCAGAGCGCCTGAGCCAGCGGCCTCCATCTGGCCCGGCCAAGGACGCCTGCTGCCCCGCCACCTGAAACTGGTGGCTGCTGCAGCGCTGAACACTCAAGAGAGCCCAGCAGCGCCCTGAGCCATAAAAACCATACCGGTAATAAAAAAATAAGACATCCCACTGAAAGTAAGCCACTCTGTGTTTTTGTGAGGAAAAAAAGTTATAAGACGGTGTCTTAAAAAAAGGGGGAACACAGTAGAATTTAGAACTTGGGGTGCTGTCTGATGCCAGTCTATCAGACAAGGAGGAGGTCTGACCAGTGCCAGATTTATGTACAGTGGTACATAATCACGGAGTTAAAGCACAGAGTCTAGGGCTTGCTGATCAGAAGGTCGGCGGTTCGAATCCCTGCAACGGGGTGAGCTCCCGTTGCTCAGACCCAGCTCCTGCCCACCTAGCAGTTCGAAAGCACGTCAAAGAGCAAGTAGATAAATAGGTACCACTACAGCGGGAAGGTAAACGGCGTTTCCGTGGGCTGCTTTGGTTTGCCAGAAGCGGCTTCGTCATGCTGGCCACATGACCCGGAAGCTGTCTGCGGACAAACGCCGGCTCCCTCGGCCTATAGAGCGAGATGAGCACCACAACCCCAGAGTCGGACACGACTGGACCTGATGGTCAGGGGCCCCTTCACCTTTACCTTTACCTCGGTTTAAGTACACAATTGGTTCTGGAAGTCTGTACTTAACCTGAAGCCTACTTAACCTGAAGCAAACATTCCCATTGAAAGTAATGGAAAGTGGATTAATCCGTTCCAGACAGGTCCACGGAGTACTTAAACTGAAAGTACTCAAACTGAAGCATACTTAAACTGAGGTATGACTGTATAAGCTAAACAAGCTGTAGCTTAGGGCCCCACTCTCTTGGAGGCCCCAAAAAAATTTAAAGGAAAAAACACTGGATGTACATTTCCAAAATATAAGATAAAAAACAAATTGCTTTGATAAAATACATATTTTTGTTATGTGCAAATGGCTTTAGATACCTATTAGGTCTATAAATTACCATATAGCATATATTCAACACAAAAACAGTGACAATTTGTTGCTGACAGCTGGACATATAAGGGCCCCATTACCTTCAGTAGCTTGGGGACGCATCAAACCTAAATCCGGCCCCGGATCTCATCTGCACTGAGCTGGTTTCTGCAGCTCAGACCACATGGCTCTTGCAAGCCACACTTCAGTTCCTATACCAATAATTTGGGAACGCTCACCCCTGTAACTAAGCCAGGTTTTACTGCCTGTGCAACTTTTCTGACGGATGTGTGAAAAAGCACATGAACCTGCCCTTTGAAGAGTTTGTAAGGAAACCCATTTTAAACTTACCAAAATTGTGGTCTTTTCCTGTGCTTTGGGGCAGCAGGGACTGTTTGGTTACTCACAAAGGCATATTTTAAAGGCCTAGCAGCCGGTATTGCTGCATATTTCACTTTGCTGCATATTTTAAATCTCTGCTGGGATTCCCTCACCAAAGAGCACCAGCCCCAAACCTGGAACTTGGCATCTAGGAATTATGCTTTCATATGTATTTATTTTTCCTCCCATCAACAATTCCAACGCAATCTGAGCTGCCGAGACCTTGCTTTACCTGAAGTCATGGTTTTTCGTCGCCTCGTCTTTTCCTTCTTCCCCTTCCGGTAGATTTTCTTGAGGCATCGAAGCAGCGGCCCGCTTTCATCCGTGATAGACTCGGTTGTGTCATCCTGGATGTCCCCTTGGCTCAGGTCTGTCCCGCTCTGGCTACCCAAAAAAATGTCAGAATCTTCCCACCCCAGGGGGGAAGATCCTCGGAAGATGTCGTCTTCATAGTCTCCCAGGTAGCTGCTCAAATCCATTCTGCAACTGGGACAGGAAAAAGGGACGCCGCAGGTCGCGTTTACAGAAACAAAAGATAAGGTAAAGGTAAAGGACCCCTGGACGGTAAAGTCCAGTCAAAGGCGACTATGGAGTTGCGGCGCTCGTCTCGCTTTCAGGCCGAGGGAGCCGGCATTTGTTCACAGACAGTTTTCCGGGTCATGTGGCCAGCAGGACAAAACCACTTCTGGCGCAACGGGACACTGTGACGGAAACCAGAGCGCACGGAGACGCCATTTACCTTCCTGCCACAGCAGTACCTATTTATCTACTTGCTCTGGCATGCTTTCGAACTGCTAGCTGGGACAGAGCAACGGGAGCTCACCCCGTCGCGGGGATTTGAACCGCTGACCTTCCGATCGGCAAGTCCAAGAGGCTCAGTGGTTTAGACCGCAGCGCCATCAAGGCAGCTGGGCTGTCCTGTTGGAGCTTTTCATTTGGGGCCCCTCCTTATTAGGGTTGACAAAGTGCATATGGAACTCACCCCCACTGGAGGCAGTCATTGCTTTAAAAGAGGACTGGAGAAATTCATGAAGGATAAGCTACCAATGGCTGCTAGGCACAATAGTTATGATCTACCTCTACAGCTGGAAGCTGAATCCCAGCTGCTGGAAATCACAGGAGGGGAGAGAATTGCTTTTGTACTCAGATCCCGCTTGCGGGTTCCTCAAAAAGAGACCAATGAGAGGACAGGATGGACTAAATGCGCCACTGGCCTGATCCAGCAGACTCTTCTAATGTTCTTATGGCATTCAGAGACCCCATTATTATAGCTTAAGCAAACATATATGGACAGGAGCTTCTCAAATATTTTAAAAAGCCCACAGTCCTAGTTATGAATGCAAAGGATGAAGGAGAAAACGCGTTTCGTTTGCATTTTAATATGACCCAGCCCAATTTGCTCTTCCTGAAACTATACACCAGGCATCCCCAAACCGCAGCCCTCCAGATGTTTTGGCCTACAACTCCCATGATCCCTAGCTAACAGGACCAGTGGTCAGGGATGATGGGAATTGTAATCCAAAACATCTAGAAGAAGATGTTTGGATTTGATATCCCGCTTTATCACTACCCGAAGGAGTCTCAAAGCGGCTAACAATCTCCTTTTCCCCTCCTCCCCCACAACAAACACTCTGTGAGGTGAGTGAGGCTGGGAGACTTCAAAGAAGTGTGACTAGCCCAAGGTCACCCAGCAGCTGCATGTAGAGGACCGGAGACGCGAACCCGGTTCCCCAGATTACGAGTCTACCGCTCTTAACCACTACACCACACTGGCTCCCCAGTGGGGGGCCGAAGTTTGGGGATGCCTGCTATACACCAACCGAAACCTGTTGAAATCCTCATTTTTCCTAATCTATTCTTGCGATGCCGTTCTCCAAACAAAATTTGGGCACAGTGATGTGTATATTAGGTGAGAGTGTGCCAAAAAACTCACGAAAACATACAAAACCCAGCCAGATGGGCGGGGTATAAATATTATTATTATTATTATTATTATTATTATTATTACAAAATGGATTGTATTTCTTACAAAAAGGTGCCTTTTTGGCAAAATCACGAACAAAAATGTGTGTATTATGAGAAATTCCTATGAAATTGACAGATTCCTCCATCTGCAATGTGGATGCTGCTGGCGAGCTGCTGCTGCTGCTGGTGGGAATCAAGAGGGTAAAATAATGATTCCATCATTATTTAGAATCATAGAATCATAGAGTTGGAATCATAGAATCCTAGAGTTGGAAGGAACCCCCAAGGGCCCTCTAGTCCAACCTCCTTGTAATGCAGGAATCTCAGCTCAAGCATCCATAACAGATGGCCATCCAACCTCTGCTTGGGAACTCCAAGGAAGGAGTGTCCACCACCTCCCGAGGGAGACTGTTCCACTGCTGAGTGGCTCTTAATTTATCTGTGTTGTAGATGCACTGTGTGACTTCACATTTCCTAACGAACTGAGATGATGCAAGAAGCTAACGAACTGAGATGATGCAAGAAGCTCCGGGGGGGGGGGGAAGGACCAAAGATCTGTATGTACGGAGCAGCACTTACTGTCCGGCTGAGAGCAGATTTGATCTTCGGTTCACTCTAGGCGAGCAGCTCAAGAGGCAAAACTCAGCCTTACATCACAACGAGGGCAACTAGTGCTGGGGAGGGGGGGGGGGAGATTCACTGGGTGGGAGGGTTTACACTGCAGCTGGATGGGGTCACCCGGGAAACCGCAGGGCAGAGTTGCCATGAAAACACACAGGTAATAAAGGGTGGACCAAGGTGTGTGCTGACCCGGTGATGTGGTCCCTGGGCTCATGAAGCTTTTCTCAATGTTGAGCTCAGGTGAGTTTATAAAATCAGGGATGGCGTGGAGAAAGTGGATGGCGAGAAGGTTTTCCTCCCTCTTTCATAATGCTGCAACTCATGGTCGGAAGATTTCAGGACAGATAAAAGAAAGTACTTGTTAAACCATGGGTAGGCAAACTAAGGCCCGGGGGCCGGATCCGGCCCAATCGCCTTCTAAATCCGGCCCGCGGACGGTCCAGGAATTAGCGTGTTTTTATAATAATAATAATAATAATAATAATAATAATAATAATAATATAATTTATTATTTATACCCCACATGTCATATACTCTGAGTGGCTTCCAACCGAATATTAAAACAGTACAGCATTAAACAGCATTAAACATTAAAAACTTCCCTAAACAGGGCCGCCTTCAGTAGTCTTCTAAAAGTAAAATAGTTACTTATTGCCTTGACATCTGCTGGGAGGGCGTTCCACAGGACGGGGGCCACTACCGAGAAGGCCCTCTGTCTAGTTCCCTGTAACCTCACTTCTCGCAATGAGGGAACCGCCAGAAGGCCCTCGGTGCTGGATCTCAGTGTCCGGGCAGAACGATGGGGGTGGAGACGCTCCTTCAGGTATACAGATCTTACATGAGTAGAATGTGCCCTTTTATTTAAAAAGCATCTCTGGGTTATTTGTGGGGCCTGCCTGGTGTTTTTACATGAGTAGAATGTGTGCTTTTATTTAAAATGCATCTCTGGGTTATTTATGGGACATAGGAATTCGTTCACCACCACCCCCCGCCAAATATATATATATAGTCCGGCTCCCCACAAGGTCTGAGGGACAGTGGACTGGCCCCCTGCTGAAAAAGCTTGCTGTGTTAAACTATGGAACTCTCCGCCACAGGAAGCAGGGATGGCCACTAACCTGGATGGCTTTGGAAGAGGGTTAGACAAATTCACAGAGGAGAAGCCTGAGTTTCTGAGCTCTGCTCTGCCTCCTGAGCAATGCTTCTGAACACCAGATGCTGGAAGCCTCAGGAGAGGAGAGCTGCCCTTGTGGTGGGATTCTGCTTTTGGGTTTCCCAGAGACATCTGGTTGGCCACTGTGAGAAGAGGATGCTTGTCTAGATGGGCCATTGGCCGGATCCATCAGGGCTCGCCTTATGTTCTTATACTGAGTAGTTTAAAAGTCTGACCCTGCTCTCAAAGATGGATTATGCATTGAAAGGCTAACAGACCTGACATTTCCGATCCATGTTTTTGTTATTGAATTCTACTCAGTATTGATCCAGAGCAGATTCCAACGTATAGTTAGCAGAGAAGCATTCCCCCCAAAATAGACCAGAGGCAATTGTATTTCATCTACCAGAGCTTCACTGCTACTGAAGGCAGATGAGCATAATGGTCACAAATCCAAAACGTTCAGGATTGGCACTGTCCATAAGAAATCCAGTTGCAACAGACTTGACTTAAACTTACAATAATTTATAATAACACTAAGCATACTGTGTACGGAACACCACACCAGAAAGAAAGAGAGATAGAAAGAGAAAATGAAACTCAGGCTCCTTCTGGCCTTACTTTTATAGTCGGCAGGACCTTGACAGAAAGAGATAACAGAACCAGTTTAAGCTCGCTGTACTCAGCTTCTCGGAAGGAATAACCCAAACATCATGCTGAACCTTCTGCTTGTTTCATTCACACAGAGAAGCTTCCAGAACCCTCTTGGATTAGTTAGAATAGGAAAGATATCTGCACATCAGATCAATACTATCTGTACCAAGAAATGCAATTTGATGGTTTTGTGGCAGGCAGAGCTAACTTGTGGCACTTCAGATATTGCTAGACTCCAACTCCCATAATCCTTGACCATTGGACGTGCTGGCCAGCGATGATGGGAGCTGCAGTCTAACAACATTGCTTAGCCACCCCGGTTTAGTGGACTTTTTATCCAGCCGTGATATAAAGAAGGGGTTTTATGTACAGTGGTACCTTGGTTTGCAACCATTTCGAATTACAACCATTTTGGATTACAACCACGTCAAACCCTGAAGTGTGTGTCCCTTTTTTTTGGATTACAACCCATTTTTTTGAATTACAGCCATATTATTATTTTTTGAGGCCCCTTGGGTTACAACCTGTTTTGGTTTACAACTGGACCCCCGGAACGGATTATGGTTGTAAACCAAAGTACCACTGTATGGGAATTCCCCCCAGATCCTGGAGCTCACCAGCCTAGCCAGCCCAATATTCCATCATAGAATCATAGAATTGTGGAGTTGGGAGGGACCCAAGGGTCATTAGTCCAGCCCCCTGCAATGCAGGAATCTCAGCTCAAGCATCCATGACAAATGGTCATCCAACCTCTGCTTAAAAACTTCCTGTGAAGTAAAGTCCACAACCTCCTGAGAGAGTCCATTCTAGCGTTGAACTGCTCTTACTGTCAGAAAGTTCTTCCTGATGTTCAGTCTCCTTTCTTGGAACTTGAAGCCATGGGTTCGAGTCCTACCCTCTAGAGCAGGAGAAAACAAGCGTGCTCCATCTTCCGTGGGACAGCCTGTCAAATGTTTGAAGATGGCCATCCTATCTCTTCTCAGACTCTTCATTTCCAGGCTAAATAAACCCGATTCCCTCAACCGGTCCTTGTAAGGCTGTGTTTCCAGAGGTGTGGAGCACATGTTGTTGTTGTTTAGTCGTTTAGTCATGTCCGACTCTTCGTGACCCCATGGACCATAGCACGCCAGGCACTCCTGTCTTGCACTGCCTCCCGCAGTTTGGCCAAACTCATGTTCGTAGCTTCGAGAACACTGTCCAAACATCTCGTCCTCTGTCGTCCCCTTCTCCTAGTGCCCTCAATCTTTCCCAACATCAGGGTCTTTTCCAGGGAGTCTTCTCTTCTCATGAGGTGGCCAAAATATTGGAGCCTCAGCTTCACGATCTGTCCTTCCAGTGAGCACTCAGGGCTGATTTCCTTCAGAATGGATAGGTTTGATCTTCTTGCAGTCCATGGGACTCTCAAGAGTCTCCTCCAGCACCATAATTCAAAAGCATCAATTCTTCGGCGATCAGCCTTCTTTATGGTCCAGCTCTCACTTCCATACATCACTACTGGGAAAACCATAGCTTTAACTATACGGACCTTTGGTGGCAAGGTGATGTCTCTGCTTTTTAAGATGCTGTCTAGGTTTGTCATTGCTTTTCTCCCAAGAAGCAGGCGTCTTTTAATTTCGTGACTGCTGTCACCATCTGCAGTGATCAAGGAGCCCAAGAAAGTAAAATCTCTCACTGCCTCCATTTCTTCCCCTTCTATTTGCCAGGAGGTGATGGGACCAGTGGCCATGATATTATATAACTGCAAATACTAGGGCAATAATTTTTACACACATTTTACTTATCAAGGAAAATTTAATTGATATTTGTTTAACCAAAATATCTCTGGAGTTCCTGAGTCGTTACAACTTTATAGCACTTTGGAATTTGAAAGCTGAAAAATTCGACATATTGCTGGGCTACAAGCCAGCAGGCACAATGGAGGGCAACATCTAGGTATGTTCACATTACCAGAGGACGAAGGCTGTCACTAAGAGTCTCTTGCTTTGTGCATACCTGCCAAGTTGCTGTCAGAGAAATAAGGGACCGGGCGGAAGTAGCAGACCGAAAGTAGCGCTGCCGCCATTTTGGAACTGGGCGGAGCATGCTCAGAAGTGACTTTTGATGCTGCTTTGCCCAGTTCCAAAATGGCCGCCGCGCCAGAATAAACCAGGAAAAAACAAAAAAATCCGTTTTTTCAGCTAGGAACAGTTGGAAAAACAGGGATTTCCCGGGGAATACGGGAGACTTGGCAGCTATGCTTTGTGTCCCAAGTCATTTGCTGTATGATAACAGCAAAATCTAATGGCAATTGCCTGTTTGGACCTCCAGGAAGAACACCCCACAAAGAAACACACCTGCTCATTCTGGGGGAGCGCTACCCCATCTAAAACCAGTCAGCAATTCCCGAATCCTGGAACCACCAGCCCAGAGAGCCCCGATCTTGGCAGGGTTTAGCCTCAGTTGATGAATCTGCATCCAACCCATTATCACCTCCAGCCTCCGGTCCAGCCATTGCACGATTGGCACCTGATTCAGGTGCAATGGAGAGGCAGAGCTGGGCATCATCCGTGTACCAATGACAGAGCATGATGCAAATATGCAGTAAAGTAAAAAGTAAAAAGAAAATCTGTTCCATTCAGGTTGAAAGTATGGACCCAGTAAGGTATACTGTGGCTGGAAGCAACTTTTGGTAACCAAACATGGGACCTAGGGGAGGAAACATGTCTTCAGGAGAAGGGTGATGACTCTGTTGCATTGATGATAATAAAGCGGTGGGACAGAGAGCCAGCAAAACCTTTGCAAATTCTGCTAGGGCCGCATCTGACTTTGCATTCAATGAAACAGGGGAGAGATTTTTACCATTGTGATCAAGGAACAGTAAAGTCAACCTGAATGGTGTGGGCCAGGGGATGACATCACCGGCAGCCAATCAGAGGGATGCTGCAGAATTCCAAAGCATCTCCCCACCATCTCCATAGCAAGGCTTTTGCTACAGAACGGGCTTCCCCAACCCGGTGCCCGCTGGAGGTTAGGGACTATGACTCCGCGGCAGAGCTGCCTGCCTGGTGTTGATCTCGTGGGCATCCAACAAAGCGGAAGGCTGGAAGATTCAGAGCAGATAAAAAGAAGGACTCCTTCACATTGCACATAGTTAAACTGTGCAACTCTCTCCCTCGGGGCAAATCCAGTTCAAATTCTCAAACCTTTATTGGCATATATACAAGATTCCAAGAGGGTTCAGCTCAATAAAATCACTCATCAAAAACCTGCATCTAATACTTAAGTTGTATATTAATATTCCATGAGTTTGACCAAACTGCGGGAGGCAGTGCAAGACAGGAGTGCCTGGCGTGCTGTGGTCCATGGGGTCACAAAGGGTCGGACACGACTAAACGACTAAACAACAACAACATATTAATATTCATGAATCCTCGTTGCATGTTGCTAGAACCTGGCTGCTATCTTCATCTTAGGGACGTGGGTGGCTCCACGGTCTAAAGTTAAACCACAGAGCCTAGGGCTTGCCGATCAGAAGGTCGGCAGTTCATAGAATCAGAGTTGGAAGAGACCACAAGGGCCATCCAGTCCAACCCCCTGCCAAGCAGGAAACACCATCCCCGTGACGGGGTGAGCTCCTGTTGCTTGGTCCCTGCTCCTGCCCTTCTAGCAGTTCAAAAGCACATCAAAGTGCAAGTAGATAAATAGGTACCACTCTGGCGGGAAGGTAAATGGCATTTCCGTGCACTGCTCTGGTTCACCAGAAGTGGCTTAGCCATGCTGGCCACATGACCTGGAAGTTGTACGCCGGCTCCCTTGGCCTATAGAGCGAGATGAGCGCGCAACCCCAGAGTCGTCTGCAACTGGACCTAACGGTCAGCGGTACCTTTACATTTACCTTTTATATCCATCTTATCCCCCTCCCTGAGGGGGCTGCCTTACATTCGTCTGAATGCCACACCCTACCTACTAACAACCAACTAATTAATAAACTTAGAACGAATTGTCCAATACCGGGAGCAGTGCAAAGCTACATACATGATTGATTCTATTTGCCTCTGTCCACAGGGACAGAATCTCTCTGTGTGTGGTGTTTTCTGGAGTCTTGCCTACAGTATGGCTGAAGGTAGCCCATTCAGTCTGTGCAGCATGCATGCCCTGCGTTGATTCGGGTTGGTCAAATGGGAGAGAGGGGTCGCCGTTGGCCGTCCACCTCACCCCACAGACACTATTCCTGATTTGGCTACTAGGCCACTAGCCTAGATGGCTTTAAAGAAGGGGAGACAAGTTCGTGGAGGAGCCGGCTCGGTAGCTACTCTCCAGGGTGCTAATGCTGGGCTCAAATCCTGCTTGCTTTCTTCCCGTTGAGGCATCTTGGTCGGCCCCTGTGAGAACAGGATGCTGGACTAGATGGGCCATTGGCCTGATCCAGCAGGCCTCTCCTTACATTCTTAACCTTTGGGTTGAATGGGACAGAAAAACGCTCAGCTGCCGTGACCCCAGGTCAGATGAGAAACTCAACTCAGGACCAAGCCGCTTCCATGGGTGTAGGCAGGGGGGGCAGGAGGGGGCAGCTGCCCCCCCCCCCTAGAAGCAAAAATTTATTGTATTTTACAGACCATAACCAGCACTTTTCCCCTCCAAAAACTGAAGTGGAAAGGGCTTTGCTTTAACGAGAGCAGCTCTCCACTTGCTGGGGGGGGGGCGGGAACACAGCTGTAACAAAAACACATCAAATAAATAAAGCAAAGTGGCTACCGGTACTTAAGCAGTTAAGACAATGGAGCAGAAAATCCCTTCAGGCAAGGTTTGATAGCTGACCAATTCACCCTATTGTTCTTCAGTGGTAGTTGTTAATGAGCATTCAGGGATCGCATTAAGAGTTCTATTGGCGATTTAATGAGGGTGCATTGACTAGGTGGCTCTGCAAGGCTAAAAGGAAATGAATAAGAAAAGGGGGGGGCTGTAGCTTTTGATAGACACAGTGATGTTTATAAAAAGCAGAGGTGTTCCAGTCTGCCCCTTCTCCTGCATCTGTATACTGTAAATCAGGGGTGGCCACCTCCCAAGAGACTCTGATCTACTCACAGAGTTTAAAACTGGGAGTGATCTACCCCCTTTTGGGGGGTTCAGGTCAAAGCTGTTGAGTTTTTTTAAGGAAGGGAAGCCCTGTTTTTTTGAGTTTAGGTCAAACTTGTTGAGCTTCTTTTAGGAGGAAGGGAGGCCCATTTTTGTTTAGGGCTTCAGGTCATAGTTCAGCTTTTTTTAGGGAGGAGGAAAATTTTGGGTGAGCTTTTTTTAGGGGTGCCAGTGATCTAGCAGTGATCTACCACAGACATCCAGTGATCTACTGGTAGATCACAGTCTACCTGTTGGACGTGCCTGCTGTAAATCAAGCAGAGAGAAAGCTGCTTGCAAGGCTCCTGTACAGGCGTACCAGTATCTTCCTCTTGCTGCAGAGTTCCAGCATCACAGCATCACCCAGAGGCACCCACAAATGTGAGTTATCCCCCTCTCTATTTCTTCCTTCCTTCCCTCCCTCTTCCGTCCTTAATAAAATACGGGGGGGGGGGGCAGATAAGCCCCACATAGAAAGCCCATCAACATGGGGGGTGACTCTTTAAAATACAGTATTTACCAGTAAATGGGGGGGGGGCGGCACCTAGGCCTCTAGGAGTTGGCTGCTATGCCTAGGACAATTCAAGAAAGCAGATTGATGCATATGCTATGGTAATATATCAATAGAATCATGGAATTGTAGTCGGAAGGGACCACAAGGGTCATCTAGTCCAACCCCCTGCAATGCAGGATCTTTTTCCCAAGGTGGGGCTTGAACCCACGACATGGTTGAAATATTATGCTGATATGCAACAACACCTCGGAGCCTTCCCTCGCCCTCGTCCGCCCTGCCACCCCCTCTCGCCTGCCCGACCCTCCCGTCCTCTTACTGCAGAGTTCCAGCATCACAGCATCACCCAGAGGCACCCACAAATATGAGTTATCCCTCTCTCTATTTCTTCCTTCCTTCCCTCTTCCATCCTTAATAAAATACGGGGGGGGCAGAAAAGCCCCACATAGAAAGCCCATCAACATGGGGGGTGACTCTTTAAAATACAGTACAGTCGTACCTCGAGTTGTGAACACCTCGGGTTACGAACAACCCGGGTTACGAACTTCGCAAACCCGGAAGTATTTTCGCCGTGCGCGCGTGCGCAGAAGCGCCGCACGCCTTTGCGCATGCGCAAAGCGCAAAAATAGCACTTTGCGCATGCGCAAAGCAGTGGTTCGGGCCCTTTTCGGGTTACGAACTTTTCGGGTTACGAACTGCGACCCGGAACGGATCGCGTTCGTAACCCGAGGTACCACTTTATTTACCAGTAATGGGGGGGGGGGAGATGCATCTAGGCCTCTAGGAGTTGGCTGCTATGCCTAGGAGTAGGACAATTCAAGAAAGCAGAATGATGCATGTGCTATGGCTATATATCAACAGAATCATAGAATTGTAGTCGGAAGGGACCACAACGGTCATCTAGTCCAACCCCCTGCAATGCAGGAATTTTTTCCTAAGGTGGGGCTTGAACCCACAACATGGTTGAAATATTATGCTGATATGCAGCAACGCCTTGGAGCCGTCGTGTCTGCGGCCGTGCCTTGCCTCGCCCTCGCCCACCCTGTCACCCCCTCTCGCCTGCCCGACCCTCCCGTCCTCTCCAGCCAAGCAGGGTAGCCGCCGATGCTGCCAGCCCCAGAAGCACAAGGTGGCCGCTGCCGCGGCCACGACATCATCAGGCCAGCTGGCCCTGTAGCCCCGCCCACGTTGCCACTTCGGGGCCCCGCCCCTGAACGACCATGGCTTGCCCCCCCCTAGTTTTGATCCTGGCTACGCCCCTGGCCGCTTCCCTCCTTTGTTGCTCCTCCTGCAGTGAACCAGCATTGAAGATGCTTTTATTTAAAAAAAAACAAAAGCAAAAAAACCCGAGTTTAAGGTTTGCCAGAGGTTGGGAGTGAACACACACACACACACACCAGCTTCAGGGACAAAGCAAAACATCCAGCCCCCAGGGTATCAGTGCCTTGTAATCTGAGACGTCCAGATAAAGCAGGACAGTATTGGTGTTAAATAAGTAATGATCAGACGAAAGGCATCCTGGAAAAAGGAGATTGATCTGTGTGTGCAGCTGGTCTTCTGGAGAGCCACCAAGGTCACCTTGCATGACCCTGAAAGGCTGATGCAATGTAAGAAGCTAAGAATGCAAGGGTCTTGCTGGATCCATAGACAGTGGTACCTCGACTTACGAACGACTCGACTTGCGAAGGTTTCGACTTATGAACGAAAGCCGCGGGCGGTTTTTAGATGCCATTTTTTTTGACTTACGAATTTTATTATTATTATTATTATTATTATTATTATTATTATTATTAATACCCCGCCCATCTGGCTGGGTTCCCCCCGCCACTCTGGGCGGTTTCCAACAAGTAACAAAATACATTAAAATATCTCAGATTAAAAACAGGGCTGCCTTTAGGTGTTTTCTAAATGTCAGGTAGTTTATCTCCTTGACCTCCGATGGAAGGGCGTTCCACAGGGCGGGCGCCACTACCGAGAAGGCCCTCTGCCTGGTTCCCTGTAACTTTGCTTCTCGCAGTGAGGGAACCACCAGAAGGCCCTCGGCGCTGGATCTCAGTGTCCGGGCTGAACGATGGGAGTGGAGACGCTCCTTCAGGTATACCGGACCGAGGCCGTTTAGGGCTTTAAAGGTCAGCACCAACACTTTGAATTGTGTGCGGTTTACTCGACTTACGAATTTTTCCGAATATTTCCCCCCAATGCATTCCTATGGGGAAAGCAGCTTTTTTTTTACTTACGAATTTTTCGACCTATGAATGTGCATATGTCCATATGAAGTCCATATAGTTCAGCATCCTGGTCTCATCTCAGGGACCAGCCAGGTGACCCAATGGGATGCCCATTTGAGATTCTCAGCAAGTGGTATTCGGAAGCATATTGCCTCATTCGGCGGAGGTCCAACATTGTAGTCATACAACAGCCATGCAAGGTGGGCCAGGGCCCCTGGTCTGGATAGAGGCAGAGGCTTAAAGCCCCCAGCCCTTCACACTAGATTCCCAATTCAGATTAGGCCCCTGGGTTGGCAATTTGTGTTTGTCTGTTACCTTGCACCTATGGGCACGGATGCAGAGCAAATGTATCATCCAATTTAGTCCCCGGTGAGCCTAGGTGTTTGCATTGTGCAATTAAGGGTTTGCACAAAAGGAAGTCCCGCCAGTCCATTGGGACTTCTCCTCAGGAAAGTAGGTCTAGGAGTTCAGTCTCCATCTGTCCTGAGACACACCTTTCTGTAGGATTCCGCTCGTGCCAGAGCTGAACGCATTTATTCATTTTCTCTTATGCAATTTTACGATGACGTGGCTCATCTTGATAAACAGTGAAACAATGACATCTGATAATAACGTCATTTAATTTACAGATGAAAGCCGCACCCGTCTGAAAATCAGTGAAACCTCTTTGCAGATATGAAAAGAGCGAAAAGAATGAAGAGAGCAATTATGCCAAGCCCTGTGCAGGATAAAATTCCGTCATCTGCCACCCCTGCTTTGTGTCCATCATTTTTGTGTTTATATGAAAGCAGGATTTGTGAGGGTCCTGACCCACTACTTGTGGTTCTGGGTGAGATGGGCATCCATGGCTTCAAGGCAGGATGCCCAGTCTCAAGGGGGGGGCCCTCCATCACCCACAGAGTTGCAAACAGCTCCATTGCCACAGCCTTCCTGCCCAGATGATCCAGATTTCTCTGCAATGCCTGCGGTCACCATGGCAACAGAAGACTTGATAATGGGTTCAGGGATGCCTGTGCTTCCTTCTCTAGCAGCAGGCTTAAAGGGGGAAGGCCAGCCTCCAGCCGTGCAAATTCCTTTATTTGAGGAGCTTTTGAGCCAGAGTCCAGCCTCAGAACATATTTCAGATATCTAACTTCCATGCACATCTTCTGTATATCCAGGACAGCCCCTCCCCACCCTGTACACCAGCCTCCCCATTTTTGTCTTTGAAGGATGTATTATTAAAATGTTGGTATTTGTTTTACACATGTAATTGGGGTTATTATTTTTTAATTGTGTTCTTTAAATTTCCCCTGAGACCCCTGTTCTCCAAAATACATTATGAAAACCTATGTTCCATTACATGCACCACAACTTTATACATCTGTAAAACACGTTCTTATTAAGGGATCTACAAATTAGTCTATAAACTTTTGGAACTCGTCTTTGGGTTTTTGGGGGGCGGGATGTGTTTACACAAAACCTGGATTTCTGAAGGTTACAGTTTGCTTGTGGGCAGTTCTCATAGACACCTGGTTGAACTAGATAGGGCCTGATCCAGCAGGCTCTTATATTTTTAAATGCTTTCTCCTGGGTCAAATTACTGGTACATTTAAGCCAGGGGTAGACAACATAAGGCCCGGGGGCTGGATGTGGCCCAATCGCCTTCTCAATCCGGCCCGTGGACGGTCCAGGAATCAGCGTGCTTTTACATGAGAATAATGTGTCCTTTTATTCAAAATGCATCTCTGGATTATTTGTGGGGCCTGCCTGGTGTTTTTACATGAGTAGTATGTGTGTTTTTATTTAAAATGCATCTCTGGGTTATTTGTGGGGCCTGCCTGGTGTTTTTACATGAGTAGAATGTGTGCTTTTATTTAAAATGCATCTCTGGGTTATTTGTGGGGCCAGCCTGGTGTTTTTACATGAGTAGAATATGTGCTTTTATTTAAATGGCATCTCTGGGTTATTTGTGGGACATAGGAATTTGTTCTTTTTCTTCTTCTTCAAAATATAGCCCGGCCCACCACATGGTCTGAGGGACAGTGGACCAGCCCACGGCTGAAAAAGGTTGCTGACCCCTGATTTAAGCTGCTGTTGTTTACCCTGATTGAAGCCTGCAGTTCATGGTGTCTGGCAAAGATCCAGGACTGATCCATTTGTGGTCTTTGCCCTAGAAGAACTAGACAGCAGGATATGTCTATCTATGGCTACTACAATTGCCAGGATGACTAGGTGCTTCTTCCATGGAAGGAGGCAGTAACGCTTCTGAATAACAGTTGCTGGAAGCAGATGGAGAAGAGAGTGGCCTTGTGCTCTTCTTGTGGGTTTCCTTTTGAGGTATCTTGCCTGATCTAGCGGGGCTTTGCCTTCGTAAGATTCTCCCAATACCAGAGAGAAAAATCTCACATGGCGGGACCTTGGGCCAGGTGTTGCCTTTCAGTCTTAACTGGTGGCTCCGTGGTTTAAACCACCAAGCCTCTTGGGCTTGCTGATCGGAAGGTCGGCAGTTCGAATCCCCGTGACAGGGTGAGCTCCCGTTGTTCTGTCCCAGCTCCTCCCAACCTAGCATTTCGAAAGCACACCAGTGCAAGTAGATAAATAGGTACCGCTCCGGCAGGAAGGTAAATGCCGTTTCTGTGTGCTCTGGTTTCTGTCACGGTGCTCCATTGTGCCAGAAGCGGTTTAAGTCCTGCTGGCCACATGACCCTGAAAGCTGTCTGTGGACAAACGCTGGTTCCCTCGGCCTGAAAGCGAGATGAGCGCCGCAACCCCATAGCCTCCTTTGACTGGACTTAACTGTCCAGGGGTCCTTTACCTTTACCTTACCTCACAGCGTTGTTGTGGGCACTAAATAAGGGAGAGAACCAGGTACACCACCTCCAGCTCCTTGCTGGAAACGGTGAGATATAAAAATAAATAAATGCAATTTACAGCCAGGTGCAATTTAATTTAAGTTTAGACTCCATACTATCCAATGAATAGGTTCAGTTTGCCAAACACATTTTGTTCCAGAAGCTAGTTCGGAAGTGGGAGATAGCAAGGAAAATGATGGCAGCGCAGGGCAGATGGGGAAGAATCTCCAGTGCCAGTATCTCACTGAGGCGGTGTGACGACAGGAGAGAGTTATTATGAGAAATCTATCGTTAAGCCGCACGACAGCGAGATGCTTTCACTGGAACAACACACCGCTTAACGGACATGCACTTTCGCATTCCCCCTCCTGGGAATTGTTGCTGCTCGTTTTGAATGCAAAACAGGTAATTAAAAAGGGGAGCGTGAAAGAGATGTCTAGTGGTGGTGGCAGGCGGCGGGAATCCCTGTGACGGGATTATGCAAGCTTCTTCCTCAGGACACGCAGTCAGCCCAGACAGTTCAGTGGATTGCAGCATGGTGCTGATGACGCCAAGGTTGCAGGTTCGATTCCCTGTGGCTGCATATTCCTGCACGGCAGGGGATTGGAATATAGTTGAACCTCAGGGTCCCTTCCAGCCAGTGCCGGAGTTACGTATAAGCTAAACAAGTTATAGTTTAGGGCCCCACTCTCTTGGGGGGGCCCAAAAATATGTACAGTGGAACCTCGGTTTATAAACACCTCGGTTTACGAATTTTTGGTTTACGAACACCGCAGACCCATCTGGAACAGATTAATTCACTTTCCATTACTTTCAATGGGAAAGTTCGCTTCAGTTTATGAACAGACTTCCGGAACCAATTCCGGAACCAATTACACCCATGCTTTGGGTTAAGTACGCTTCAGGTTGAGTACTCCGCGGACCCATCTGGACGGATTAATCCACTTTCCATTACTTTCAATGGGAAAGTTCACTTCAGTTTATGAACGCTTCAGTTTATGAACAGACTTCCGGAACCAATTGTGTTCATAAACCGAGGTACCACTGTAAAGGAAAAAAGCAACTGGATGTAAATTTCCAAAATATAAGATTAAAAAAGCAAATAAAATAAAACCTACATGCAGCAACAGTGTTTTGTGTTGTGTAGGTTCCTATGATGTAAGCAATGAGCCCCACCCACTCCCTTAAATATCACTGGTTTGCTCCTTTCTATATATAGGGTGCCTACATTCTGCATGGACTGGTTGCATGACAACATGTGCAATGGCTTGAGATCCATAAAATATCCATAGAGCATAGATTCAACACAAAAAGCGGCAACAATTTGTTGTTGACAAAGGACAGCTGGACATATAAAGGGCTTCAGTAGCTTAGGGCCTCATCAAACCTTAATCCGGCCTTGGTTCTAGCTCTACAATTACACGTTTCTCAAGGGAACCTGCCAGGGAAGACAACGCCCCCAAGTGGGAGAGAGCAAAGAGAGCGAGAAAACTACACGCCCCAGCAGCCCTCGGGACAATCCCCCCGGGAAAGCTGCGCGCGCACCGAAGCCTGCAGCAGCGCATTACTCAGCCTGAGGGGCGGGGCTTAAGTGGTTTCCGCCCCCTCCCCCTGCTCCTTATTACCGGTACTGTATTATTAAGGCCCGGCATTTGGGCGCGTGCGGGCGGCGGTTGGGCGCGAGGCGGGGTCTGTCGGCTCCGTGGGCGGGGCTTGGAGGGGCGGGGCTTAGCGCGTCTTTTCTCTTATTTACGGCGGGCGCCCGGTGGTCGAGGCAGGCTCGGGGGCGCGCCTTGAAACTTCGGGAGCGCGCTTGCTCGCTTGCGCGCGCAGCTCCTCTGAGGGAAAATTTGAGGGCGAGGGCTCCTTCTCCGTGAGGGAAAAGTGAGGGAGGATCTCCCGTGTACTGTGAGGGAAGGGGCTTCTTTATGCCTGAAAAGCGGGGCGTGAGGGGGAGGGGTCACTAAGCGGGGGTGCCTTTTTTAAACAACAAAAAACCACCCCTAAATTCTCTCTGTGCATGAGAGGAGGGGCTTCCCCCACCCCAAAACAAACTGAGGGCTTATGGGGTGAGATTGACAGGCCGCTCCTCCCTTCCACGCCCCCCCGCGGCCAATTTTGGACCAGCACCTCCCCCCCTCCCGGGTGGGGGCAGTGAGCGCCTCCATGCCCTTGGCTGGACTGCTAGGCGGTCTCCGTGCCAGCAGCAGCCCCGCCCACCCAGCCGGCCAGCAGGTGGGGTGGGGGCGTGGGAGGGGGCGGGGGTGAGCCTTTGCACGCACATACACACACACACACGCGTGTGCCTGCGAGAGCAGCGCCCGTTTGCACGCTCGCCCCTTGCTGCATCGCCAGAGGTGCTTCTGCTGCTACTGCTGCTTGTGGCGCCCACCCGGACCCCTGGGGAGGCGATGGGGGACCACCGAGAGGACGTCAACTCGAACCTGCTCATCACCTTCAGCACGGGGGACCTGCAGCTGGACAAGGCCATCAGGCAGTGGCTGACCTGGGACAAGGTGGGTCTGGCATGTTAAGCACCTCTCCCGTCTTCTTCCCAGAATATTCCACGAAGTCCCCGGAATCTGTTAAGTAGCTACCAGAGGGGGGGGGGGCGGCGATACTATACATTTCGCTCCTCGTGCAGTTAAAGGGCTTTGCCAGCGCCAGAAATAGGAGTTTGCTGCGCTGGGCGCTGCTAAAAAATCGTGCGCACATTATCGCGCTGGAGAGGCTTGCGGGGGGCTGGGCAGGCTTTGTGGAAGCTCACATCTCCCTCCTTTGCAGTGTAGGTGAATTTTTGGCGCTGGGAAGAAATATACCATTATCGATTGCCTTTAACTGCGAATGTGCCATCAAGATCGGTGTGCGTGTTTTCCCTTCATAGCTGCCAAGTTTTCCCTTTTATCGCGAGGAAGCCTATTCAGCATAAGGGAAAATCCCTTTGAAAAAGGGATAACTTGGCAGCTATGTTTCCCTTGCAACGGCCGTTTCTCCCCGCTCTCCAAAACGAAGCCCTGCTGCATAACGTTTCATGTATATGAAGACTGTAGTCCACAAAAGCTTGCGCCATAATATATTTGTTAAGTCTTTTAAGTTGCCAAGTGTCTCTGCAAACGACTAACATGGCTACTCATATTTATATTGCGAGGGATTCCTTAGTGTCCATCAAACCATATTCCCTTAAAATAGGGCTCCTGGTTAATGTAATTAGGAAGAAGACCATAGTTTAAAATTGGGGGGAAGCCCCTCTCTGAGTAGGGGGCTCATGTGGCTCTAAAATAAAGAAATTAATGCATCCCCTTACTTCAAAAGAGACGCTTCTCCCTTATTTCAGCACCATGTACTGCTATCCTTAAGCAGTAGTGCTTAATAAACAGTGATGCAATGTAGAGCAGTGACTCATCTATGTTGTAGACAAAGGAAAGTGTTTCTGAGAGCTGGATGTTTTGCATTTTCCTGCTTTGAGATGTCTTTTCAGCAGAGGGCAGCGCTGCTTTTTAAATTTCATTTTGTTTTTGCATTGCCGTGCAACTCTAAGACCAAGCTTAAACAACTTTATTGGGTGGGCTGTTCTGCTGTAAGTGCCCCACAAGTTCCTTTGACACTACCATTCTTGGAAAGTTATGAAATTGCAGAATACAAATTAATTTGCAAGTCACAATTTGTGTCTTACTGTCCTTAAGACACTTCCCTTTTCTTTCTCTCCTTTTTTTTTAAGTAGGCAGTGCTGCAAACTGTGGTTTTGTTTTGCACTGTTATGCTTCCTCCGGGAAGCTATATCAGTCTGGCATCAAATTTGCTTTTGTACTTGGTTATTAGTAGCGTGTAGGTCTTTTGGCCAGTTATAGATGATCTGGTTCCCTGATGTCTAAAGTGCTACTGGAAGAAAAAAAAATTATTTTGTTTCTTCCTCCTCCTGCTTGCTTGGTGATGTCATACAGAGTCTGATTAGCATTGTGCAGAGGGAACCTTGTGAAGTGGTCTAGGGGGTGGGAGCTGTCTGAAAGGCAACAATCAGTTATTTGGAAATAGACAGCTTTATTTTTTGAATTCTCAATCATTAGGAAGGTTCTCTGTAAAATAGCTTTTATATTTAGCTCCAAAATGAAACTGAAATATGGCAAAGAACATGACATCTTGCAGGTGGACTACGGATTTTTTCGAGGGGAAGGACGACATTTTGGTGTCTGCATTTTTCAAATAAACTCAGGAGACCAACAGTTTATTTGTTAATGCAAAAGGGTGATCTTGCCTTACTGCAGATGGGACTGATGTGGCTATGTGCATTATCACACTCTAAAATATAGTGTATAATACGTAAAAGAAGCTTAACATGTTTTACTGCTTCCAGGTGCTCCATATTTAGATCCTTGGATGACTATGGCTGTCTGTGGGAATTCTAGGCATTTAAAAATGTGCTTCTCCAACCCTGCATCTCCTTGATGTGAAGACATTTTTTTTTAAAAGACATTTTATTCCACGCTCTTCAACAGCGTTACATAATCCCTGGTCGCAATATTACAGACCCTATCAGGAAACTACTAAACTTAATCAACCACAGTAAGGCAACTAAACTTCCACTGACAATTATGTCCCTAGATATCCTCAAAGCTTTTGATTGCTTGGAGTGGAAATATTTATTAGCAGTACTAACTAACATGAAATTTGGCCCCAACTTCCTACAAATCCTCAAACAAATATATTCCCAAGCCTCAGCAAAATGCAGAATTAATAATATGGACTCGAACACCATAACAATTCAAAGAGGCACAAAACAAGGATGCCCGCTGTCTCCATTCCTATTCATCCTAGCTTTGGAGCCCCTAGCAATCCGAATCCGAGCAGTCACAGACATCAAGGGAGTGGAAATAAAAGGCAAAAATTATAAATTAGGGCTCTTTGCAGATGACCTGATGGTCACAACATCAGACCCATTAAATACAGCAACCTCCCTAATCAGAGAACTCAACACATTTGCAATGGTGTCGGGCCTACAGGTAAACTTTGGAAAATCAGAAGCCATGTGCTTCAACACCCCTCCCCATATCCAAAAAGAACTTACTAATATCACCAAAATAAAACTTTGTCATACCAAATTCAGATATCTAGGGGTACAAATAACCAAGAACCTCAATAAATTATACCTCCATAATTACAAGCCCATGTGGCGACAAATAAACAAAGACCTAAAGAAATGGGACAGTATGAGTTTCACTCTTTCAGACAGAATAGCCATCGTCAAAATGGTCACCCTCCCAAAACTGACATACTTATTCCAAACCCTCCCAATCTGGATCCCCCCAACCCAACTTCGCAAATGGCAGGGAAAATTACATTCTTTTATTTTCTCACATAAAAAACCAAGGATTGGCACCAAATACCTTCACCTCCCCACCTCAGTAGGAGGATGGGGAATCCCCAACATAGAAACATACTACAACGCCAACCAAATACGCCATATAATCCCATATATACTACAAGACGAGACAAAACAATGGGTACATCTGGAGAGGGACTCAATTGAAAATATCTGCACCACAGCATATCCATTTCTCCCAAACAAATTAAGGAAGATTCCCACAACACTCAACAGATACACACAAACCATGTTCAAAGCATGGAAAGCAGAAACTAGTAAACTATCTCCAACCCCATCCCCATTAATTCCCCTGGCTTACCATCCCTTGTTCCATCATGCAGCACAAAACCTCCAGATGAAGACTTGGCAAACTAAAGGTTTACATCGCTTAATAGACTTTTATAAAGACAACAAACCTTTGTCACCACAAGAAATACAGGACAAACTAGAAGACATCCCAATGTCCTGGTTAGCACAACATCAACTACATGCCTTTCTGAACAACCCAACTGTAAAACCAGCAGCAACCAGACCCCTGACAGCTTTCGAAAGCCTCCTCCAATTGCCAAAAGGACACGGAAAAGGGATGGTATCTGCAATTTACAAGATACTAATTCAGAATCCCATAGATCCCCTGGACAAGATAAAACGACAATGGGAGGATGACATAGGATATGAAATCAACCCTACCCAATGGACTAAAATGTGGTCGAAACCCCCTTTCAAATCTATATCAATGAAAAGAAAAGAACTCTCATTGAAACTAACTCACAGATGGTACCTGACTCCACGAAAATTATCACTAATACGATCAGGAATCTCATCAAAATGTTGGAGAGGATGCACTTCCACAGGCACGTACCTCCACATGTGGTGGGAGTGCCCTAAAATTCAATCATTCTGGAAGACATCTATGCAAGAAATTTGTAACATAACTAAGCAAGTGCTAGAAATTACCCCAGAATTGGTTTTACTAAATATTTTTCAAGATAACAACGCTCACGCAAATCATAAAGAACTTATAATCCATCTGTTGTCAGCAACTAGAAGCATCATAGCCAGGCACTGGAGGGACTTATCGGGAGTGGGCTTGGACCAATGGTACCAAGTTGTATGGGAAACAGCCCTGCTAGAAAAACTGACCAGTAAGCTGAAACTGACACGGGGACAAACAGAAGAAGACACCTTCACCCCAGTATGGTTCCCCTTCATCACTTATACAACCCAACAGGACAATGACAAAAGCTTACCGGCAGCATACAAATCAATATGGCTAACTTGATCAAAACACCCTCCCCCCCCCACTCACGCAAGAAATTAAGGATCATCACAGCCAACCATGAATGAACAACCACATTCTAAGACAAATCCTGACCTCTCTCACCAACAAAGAAGCACGAACAAACAACAGAGAACCTGCACAAACGACGCTGACGCCGAACCCCATCACATATCAAGAAAAACAGAAATATCGGCAATTCACCACACCCAACCCCCCTTCCCACCTACCTCTTTCCCCCCTTCCTCATAATGTCTCAACAAGTTATAATCGATGTGTAAAAATGATGCATGAAAAAAAAAGAGTCATTGCACTATCTTTGTAACCTAAGAAAATCTTTAATAAAAATAATTACAAAAAAAACAAAAAAAAACAGCGTTACATAATTACACATATTTCAGTTTTTCCACTCTTGTCACTTCCAGCAGTTAACATGGGCTTGTGATGACCCTACATGGGTCATTACTTCATTTTGAGCTTAATTATTCCTTGGTTAATGCAAAATCTTATAAAAAGGCAGGTGGCACCTGAGCCCCAGTATGTGACGTCAAAATTGTACCCAAGTACTGCAGCTCTTTCTTCTTCTTCTTCTTCTTTGGTAACAATGGCCATACATCAATATTTCATTATTTGTCCAAATTGTTGATGCTGCAGAATGGCTTGGGGCCTATTTTTAGGAACAGTTGCCTCTGAAGTTGGATGTAGCAAGTGATTAATAATGCATGCCACCAATTGTATAAGTGAGGAAAGTTACTAGTAAAAAAATCATCCCCTGCATTTGAAATGTGAAGGATACAGCCGGGGGGAGGGGGGCTGTAGTTCAGTCATCCTTAAAATTTCCAGATTACAAAAGGGTCAGGTAGAAGGTGATGTGAAATAGCCCTGCCTGTGGTGCTGGAAAGCTGCTGCTAGGTGAGTGAATCAGCCCAGGATAAGGCTGTTTCCTGTGCTCCTAAATGTACTTGCCTGTGTCTTGAAATTACCTTGAGTTACAGGAGATCAGCAAATGGCTAGATTCACATCCAATTTAAATAGAAGTACTTTTGCTTAATTGGATCAAGCGGAATAAAGGTGTAACTTTAAAGGTGTAATCATGGTGACCCACATAAGCTCTGTGACACTTCTCTTATTCAGGCATGGAGCATTACATGATAATTGATACAAAATAAAAAAATTCCTTCCAGCAGCACCGTAGAGACCAACTAAGTTTGTCATAGCTTTGAGTTTTCATGTGCATGCACACTTCTTCAGATACACTGAAGCAGAAGTCCCCAGACGCTTATATATAGTCAGATGGTGGAGGGGAGGTATTACTCAGAAGGGTGGAGGGAGGGGTGATTGACAGACTGATAACTGTTGATGGCCGTTAACGACTGATATCTGATAATTGATATAACATTTGGAGAAATTTCAAAATACTTTTTAGAAACCTATATAGTCTTATTCTAGAAACAGATGAGCTTAAATAATTAAAACAAGTTGTATGTGTGCCTGTTTCTCTCTCTCTGAATGTGTGTGAAAGCTAGGCCATGAAATTGGGACTTCTTAGCTAAGATTTAAGTTTTGTTTTAGCAGAAGTGCATACATAATTCTGGCAATTCACTACTGCTTTGTTATCTTTGGTTTACTGACAAGTTGTCATACAAAACCAGCAAGTCAGAATACAGTATAAGTTGATAATGGTTTTATGAAGCAGACAGTAGAATAATAATAATAATAATAATAATAATAATAATAATAATAATAATAATAATACATGGAACATTCTTGTCTCCTTTCTCTTTGGTATTTAACTTCCAGGAATTAGAATCAAGCTCTGTTCAGTACAGTATTTGGAAACCTAGAACTATGGTGGGCAGAGTTTATTTACAGGAGTTGTACCACAGGTAGCTGACTTGAGTTGCCCAGATGCTTGGAGCCAGCCCAGAATCTCTGGTTTTCAGGGCCGAACTAAAAGTCACATTAGTTATGTTTTTAGCCCTTGAGTGTTTGGGGTTTTAAATATATAAATACAAGTGTCCCCATCCAGACACTGTGGCGGGGAAGGGAAACTTTAACTTTTTGCTCCTGCCATGGTTCCAATAGGAATCAAGGGGACAGGGCCTGCCATCTGCAGTGGGAGGAGAGACTGCAAGTAGTGTTCATGCCCCACATGCACTTACTAAACCATCACCAAACGTGCTACTAAAGGATTAAAAGATGCCAATAAAATTGGGTCTATTTGGGGCCTTGGTACTTGATGTGTGGCTGGATGCTTGTCTGCAAGACACCCACTCCCAATATTGGAAGAAGGGAATACTGTAACTGTTTCCCCGTAAGATAGTTCCTATTGATCACAGTGGGACTTAGTTGTGGGTGAACATGCACAGACTTACACAAAACTAATATTTTTGACTTTTACCTTAAAGCTGCTATAACTGATTGATTTGGCTGAATAAGAGGTTGTAGTGTTTTGGTATCTGGGCCTGTCTTCCAATTAAATAAATACTGCTTTCTTTCAAGAGTTAGGAATAAGAAAAACATGTTTCAAAGACTTGAAGATGTTAGAACTTTAAAATGAATTGACAACTTAAAGAGAAAAAACAAAATAATATATTAACTAGTAAGACTAAAACTGCAATTATATGCACACTTTTCAGGGAATAAACCCCATTGATTACAGTGGGGTGTATTATTTATATAGCAAATTGATTGTACAGTATATGAAATTTTTACAGTGTCATAAGCAAAAAGCATGCATAATAAATGTGCATAGGGTCAGGCTGTAGGTCTTGGAATTAGACCTGCCATGGTTAAATTATTTTATAGGATGACATATCTGACAGTCACCCTCAGAGTCATTCCACTGAAATTGATTTATGTGGGTCTGCTGTGAGCACGACCCAATTGGATACCACATACAATGTATTCATATTATTATTTGAATAACGTGAAGTGACTTTAATGCACTTGTCAGAAAAAAACAAAAAATTACCTCCCTACTAAAACCCATACAAGGCCTGGTTCTTAATGGAAACTTGTAAAGAACGAAATTCACGGGTGTATTTATTTTGCCACATCAGTTAACAGGCTGTAGGTTGCTTCTACGCAAGCTCTCTGAAGCCTCGCTCAAGTGATCCTGGATTTCATCTTTGGCATGTTGATTTCTGCGCCAGGGTCTGATCCAGGTGAACAAGCAAGCCACTAAAATGTAAACGTAATGCAGCTGAATGCACTTCAGCTCAGGCAGCTGCATTTTGAAGACCTTAATTGCTACCACAATTCACTGGGAATGTCAGGGGAATTATGAAGTAGGAATGTGTGGCAGGGAACCTTTTTTTGCTAGAATTTTTGTAAATTATTGTATATTGTGAACCACTGTGGGCACAGTTTCTTGTGGAAAGCGGCATATAATTAAACTGAAGCTTAATGTACTGTGTCCATGAAGACAGTAAAACTGCTGCTTCCTTGTAACTTCTTGCTGGCCTAGTATTTTGTCATATTTAATGAGCCATAGTTAGGAGGAGGCGAAAATAATTTACAGTACATTGAATTCTTAGGCTTATAGGTTTATGGATAGTTGGGCAGGGGTGTCTGAGCTGATAAGTCACGAACACTCTGTAAAGGGGTTTAGTCCTATAGGGGACTGGGTATGAATTTAGATAAGGCAAACATAAATCTATATAAAGGTTTTAGGAAACAACAGTATGAATCACATCAGAATTGTCTACAGTGTAAGAGCTTAATCCCTTGTTTTTAGCCCTGTTTTACAGCAGGGCTATCTCTGCTTGGCTCCTATCTCAGGCTTTTGATTCTGCACCCACTATGGAAACTTTTCAGATTGTGGAAAAACACTGATCTGCCTCATCTTTATCAGCTCTTTCTTCTCAGTGGAACATAGGAAGCAGCCCTATACAGTTCTCAGTCAGATGGGCCGTCCATCTAGTTCCACATTGTCTACTCTGGTTGTCTACTCTGCTTTTTAGGGTTTCTGGCAGGCATCTCTCCCAGCCCCTACCTGAAGATACCAGGGATTGAACCTGGGACCTTCTGCATGCAAAACACAAATGCTCTACTACTGAGCTACTGCCCTTTCTCATTTTGGCATCCATTCATGGTTAAAACTGAACTTACTAAATGGAAAATTTTCTGCAGAAAAAATAAGCACTGGAAAACTCTGCATCTTAGAAAACCTTCCACCCACATTACTAATTTTCACTTAGAAATAATTTGCATCTTTCAAAGATAGACCCATTCAGTTGAATTAGACTTACTTTCATATCTTTCACGTCCTTTTAAGAATAATGGTGCTAATTTTATTTTGGGTATGGATGCTGATTTAGAAAGTAGGCTATACATAAATAAAATGTTATGGACAATATAATAATGGAAGTGGGGTGGGGCTTATTGGTTTTTAAATTTTTTATTATGATGTATTTTGTGCTCTCATTTTGTATTATAATGTTGTGAACCATCCTGTGATTTTTGGATGAAGGGTGGTATACATATTTAATCCATCATCATCACAATCACATGCCGTATATTTTGCTTGGCTATTTCAGGTCACAAACTGAATTGCCTTGATCTTAAATAATCCAACCTGTTGCTGGATGGCAAAAGAGCCCAGAGAGCATATCTGCACCATTTGTCTTGCTCTGAAAAGCAGCATCATGACTCCCTAGAAAGGAGGATCAGTCCAAGCCCCTTTATTGATTCTTCAGCCTCCGGTCCTTTTGTTCCTTGCATTGGTTCCAGGGGTCACTGACTATAGTAGGTGCTCTCTGCATATTTCACCTGGTGCAGAATGCTCCAGCCTGCCTCCTGGGTGTGGAGAGATGGGATCATATTCAGCCACACACAGTGGCAGGCAGCTGTTCTGCTTCTAGTTGTCTGCTAGGTCCAGTTGCCACCCTGGGCTCCTTTGGGACGAAGGGCAGGATATAAACTTAGAATGCAATTCAGCTAAGTTTTACTCAGAGCCATTGAAATTAATGGGCCTCACTTAGTCATGTCCATTTATTTAACCTAGTCTACTCTGATTAACGCGGGCTTGCCGATCAGAAGGTCGGCGGCTTGAATCCCCGCGACAGGGTGAGCTCCCATTGTTCAGTCCCTGCTCCTGCCCACCTACCGGTAGCAGTTCAAAAGCACGTCAAAGTGCAAGCAGATAAATGGGTACCACTCCAGCGGGAAGGTAAACAGCGTTTCCGTGCGCTGCTCTGGTTTGCCAGAAGCGGCTTAGTCACGCTGGCCACATGACCCAGAAGTTGTACGCCGGCTCCCATGGCCAATAAAGCGAGATAAGCGCCGCAACCCCAGAGTCGTTCGCGCTTGGACCTAACGGTCAGGGGTCCCTTTACCTTTTTACTCTGATTAAAGCTTTGCTGAATACCCCGCTTAATAAATTTTAAAAATAGTAGAAGAGGTGATGTTGGTCTTTAAATTTCTTTGCATTGTGGTGCTTGCCTTCTCCTTTCTTCTTTCCAGAGGAGAAATAACAGTAAATCATCAAGTTGGTTCTTGGAAATGCAGAAAAAACCTGTTATTTTGGCTTTCGAAAGCTTGCGCTGGTGCTGTTCCTTTGCATGTCTAGAGGATATTGCATCGTGTGTGTGCCTCTTTTACTGTTTTATGTTTGTCAAAGTTTAATTGTTGTAGTCTTGTGTCTGACAAATCTGGAGAGGTGGGCTATGAAGGGTTGCATCAAACAACCTTGTTCAATTGACAGGTTTCTGTCATCGGAATGGGGAAGGAAATAATTTTCAGCAGTTCCCCTCCTCCCCTTCCTAAAATTGTCTGGAGGGTTCCGGAATACAGGACGGGGTGGGGGGCAGCAATGAGAGGGAGAATTGCTGGAAATTGCTTCCCTCCCTGGATGACTTAGTGCTGGACAGCATTGTTGGATGCAACCCAAATTGGTAAAATAAAAAGCATGCTTAAAATTTGTACCTGGGGGAAAAAGCAGGTAGCTTCTAGCTTCCAGTGAGCACCATGGGAAAATGTGTGTAGTATGTTGTCTTTTTCTTCTCCTAAGCTGGTGGGGTGGGGTGTTTGAAGAGTTTGCTAGAGTTCTACTTTGTGATATGGTAGCTGTAGGAAGAAAGTGACCGCTCCACACTTTTTCAAGAGCCCTTCATTACCCAGCCTTCCCTCTCCTTGTCATGACCTGTCATTACCATAGCTGCCAAGTTCTCCCTTTTTAAGGGAAATTCCCTTATGCTGAATAGGCTTCCTCGTGAGAAAAGGGGAAACTTGGCAGCTATGGTCATTACAGAGTTGCAAGTTTAGATGCAAAGAGCGGGTGGGGCAGGGGAGATTATTTTAAATGCAGCAATAAGACAGATCTGAATGTAATGGAATATTGTGCTTGAAGAACAAGCATTTTATATTGCAATAAATAAATAAAATTCTATATTAATGAAAAGCAATAAATAAATATTTTTAAAATGCGCTCTTTTTGCAGAAAGACAATTTTGTGACATCAATTGCAAATGGGTTTTTCAACAAAAAGTAGTGGACAAATTTTGGCTAAGCAAACTTCAAATCGTCCTTGGCTAAACTCTTTACTAACGCTGCCAGCAGATCCAGTCAAGGTTTGTAAAACAGTGCTAGTACAGGGAGTTATACTGAGTCACTGTTACAGCTCACCTCCCGGTGTGCAGCCATGCATGAGTCTAGCCCTTCATCTCCCTGCAACAGAGAATGCAAAATGGCATTTATCAATAAATGCTCTCCTTGCACTGAGTGTTATTTAGAGATATAAACCTACAGGGTGGGATTCATCTATCAAATCCCATCAGCAAAAACCCTGTGCAAGGAATAACCTTTGCAATGGTGCTTTCCCTGCCCTCCCCCCCCCATGTGCCCCCAAAACAGCAGGAGGGGGTTGGGAGAACCCCCAGAACAGTGCCGGGGGGGTGGAGAGGGGGGGGGTCATTCTGTCTGGCAAGCTGCAATGCCTGCACAAACAGAACATTCATCATAACATGAATTCCACTCACAGTTTCTACCTCCTTTTCATTTTATGACTCATTCTGTGATATTTATTTTATTTTTCCTATCTTCCTGTTTTACAAATAGAGTTCAGAGCCAAAATTAAACCTGGCGTTGTTTGTAGAAGAGATAGTTGGGGATGCAAGATTCTGTTTTTCCAGGCCACAGTGGTGAAAGGAGCATTAATTCCTAGAAAATAGTAGAGTTCAACCAAGGTTAATTTCCCACAGTCCATGAATCATCCCTTTGCTTTGTTCATTATTTGCAGTTGCTTACATTTTACCCTTTCGGCAAGATTCAATTCCCCACCCCATTCGTTCAGAAAGAAGTATAATAATAGTGGCACTACATCTCTGCCTAACCAATTCTGAGGCCCTCTAATTGGTGGGGAGAGCAGCTGGTACTGGGCCTAAGCAACATCATGGTCCATTTTCAGCAGCCTCTGCCCCTTTTGTCTTGCTGACGCAGTGGAGTGGGATGAAGCCACCCACAGCAGATGCACAAAGCAGGAGCTGCACAGGAGTGGGCAGTCACGGAGTATGGTAGCAGGGATGGCTTTGCTGCTGTCCTATACTCATTGCCATGGAGCCAACTGCATTTGTTATTGATTGATTTATTCTAAAAATAATAAAATTCCAATTACAGGTAGGTAGCCATGTTAGTCTGCTGTCAAAACAAAATAATATTAATAAAAATTCCTTCCCGTGCCACCTTAGAGACCAACTTAGTGACCGACTCTGGGGTTGTGGTGCTTATCTCGCGATGTGGGTTAAACCACAGAGCCTAGGGCTTGCCGATCAGAAGGTTGGTGGTTCGAATCCCCGCGACGGGGTGAGCTCCCGTTGCTCAGTCCCAGCTCCTGCCAACCTAGCAGTTCGAAAGCACGTCAAAGTGCAAGTAGATAAATAGGTACCACTCCGGCGGGAAGGTAAACGGCGTTTCCGTGTGCTGCTCTGGTTCGCCAGAAGCGGCTTTGTCATCCTGGCCACTTGACCTGGAAGCTGTACGCCAGCTCCCTCGGCCAATAACGTGAGATGAGCACCGCAACTCCAAAGTCGGTCACGACTGGACCTAATGGTCAGGGGTCCCTTTACCTTTACCTTTTAATTGTGCTACTGGAAGGAATTTTCTGCTTTATTTTTAATAAAATTCCAGTCCCTGCATGATGCAGCTGTAGAATGGCAGAATGCCTACAGCCCTGATCAGAGCCAAGTCATTGGCTTGAAGCCCTGCAAAAGCTGGCCCCCAGGTGCCAGTGGCATAGAGCAGCTGTTGATAGTGGCAGGTTGTTATTACAGCGTGTATTTTTGTCTTTATAACCACCTTGATAACTTCAAATGAGTAATGATTTATTTTTTTAAAACAGACATGGAGAACCATTTCTTGATATTCATTTCCATGGTGCTGCATACTGTAGTTGCTTTGGTTTCAACAGGAAATGAAACTTTTTTTAAGTTTCCCCCTGTGACTCTCAGGACTTTCTTCTATTGAACTGCTTGCAATAGTAGATCTGGAGACTGAATAACATTAAAACTGCACCATGGGTGTTTTCCTCATTCTGAAATAAATATCATTCAGGCTTCACAAGCTGATTGGTGCCTTGCAGTTGCTGGACCTAGAAGCTGGCTGACCTCTTTGTGGTAAATGTCACTGTTGCTCGCTCACCCTTGAGACTTCAGATTCCATTGCCTTTTTTAAACCCCTGCCGAGGAGGAGTCTGTTCATCCTGCTCACCGTTGAGAATGGCTCCAGAGACATGCATATTGTTGAGCAAATCTACATTATCAAAAGTCGTTTGGTTTTATTATGTAGTACAAATTGCACTTAAGATCATTGCGTGCTGTCAGCCAGCCAATTCCAAGTTCTGGCTGAAGCATGAAAGCAATAACTAGCAAAGGTTGCTGTGATTACATACATATCCACTTCAGAGAGTCTGGCAGAACAAATCTTTGCATATGTACAAGGCTCCCACAAATCACCTTGGAATTTTCCCCTAATCTCGGAACAGGTTTTGTCTTGTTCTTAGCATTTAGTGAATATGACTGGAATGAATTGCAGGTGCTTCATATGTGTGCCCTGTGGACACCTGAATGGGAAATAGACATTGAGAAGGTGGGGGGAATTGGAATCGGTTAAATGAAGAAATAGTGTTGTTGTTTGTTGTTGTTGTTGTTGTTGTTGTATTATATCACACATTTTCTCCAAAGAGCTCAAGTTAGCGTACACACTTTCCCCCCTCTTCTTTCTATTACACAACAACCCTGTAAGGTAGGTGGTTAGGCTGTAGGACAATAACTGGCTGAAAGTCACCCAATGGGCTTCATTTTCAAGTGGAGATTGAACCCTGGTCTCCCAGGTCTGAGCCTACTCTACACTGGCTCTCCCTTTAGTTTTTCTTCTTCTTCTCAGGTAAACTTGAATATATTTTTATGGTGCATAACACACCTACAACACTATAGCTGGCACACTAACCTCTCGCGATGCACAGTTTGGAAAGCTCTGAACTAGATCGTCATTCTGCATGTAACACAGGCTAGGATGGCAATGACATGAGAAAGGATATTCTCTGTGGCATCTGGAGAGCCCAGTCTTTTGGGGGCGGGTTCCTACAGATACAATCGTTGCTTGCTTATTGTATTGTATTTGATTCTCTAATGATGTTTTATTGACAAGTGGCTGTTTTGGCACAATTTACGTAAGTCCATCTGCTTTGTTTTGAAGGAAGTAGGTCCTGCATGCTATGATCTGTTAATGCCCTTGACCCCTTATATCCTAGTGTTCTGACTTTTCAGTCAGCCATGAGGTTTATTAAGATGCAATCTACTGACATCAGCTTGGTTTGGGGTACTTGGGCCACATTCACTCACCTCCCTAGAGGAGTAAAGACATAATCAGATGAGGAACAGTCAGGGTTGATTCACCCAAACCTCCCTGTCCACAGCAGCAGAGATTCCCCACCCCCACCCCCGGGCTCATGTTGGTGTGTAACCACATCAGGCTGTGTCAAGACAGCAGGGCATGTGCTCTGTACTGTGCCTGGCTTTGGTGCGCTACTGCAGATTCTGACGTAACAATTGTGGCTTTTATGCGCTGAAAGGGCTATGAGACGTAGTCCTCAGATTTAACCCAAGCATACATGATTTCACGCAGCATGAATGCCGTCCAGTTCAGAGTTTTGTGTTTGTAAAATGTAACCCTATTGTGTGTTTCATTTGCAGAATCCGAAAACGAAAGAGCAAATTGAAAACTTG
This sequence comes from Zootoca vivipara, assembly GCF_963506605.1. Lineage (NCBI taxonomy): Eukaryota > Metazoa > Chordata > Lepidosauria > Squamata > Lacertidae > Zootoca > Zootoca vivipara. Next base: position 97,780,512 of record NC_083279.1, read on the forward strand.
CTACGAAATGGGAAGAATAAGGAGCTGCGGGACCGTCTATGCCATAGGCTTACCTTTGGAACTGCCGGGCTCCGCTCTGCCATGGGGGCCGGCTTTTGCTACATCAATGATCTTACTGTGATCCAGTCAACACAGGTGAGTTCCAGGCAACATTGTGCAGGCAGGAAATCTATGTGCTACTGCGTGTCCCTCTTCTTCCCCAAGTAACTTGCAGCATTGTTTTACAGAGACAAACATTTCACTTTCCAGTTCTGATCCTTTCTGGTGTGTGGCAGTTGCCCCATAGAGTATGGACGCTGTTGAGTCAATTAGTAGAGGAAATGAAACATTATTCTTATTTATAAAGTGTCGTGTGTGTGCACAAGAGGACAGGTCCTTGCCCCGAGGAGCTTGCAGTCTAATACAGCACAACGGAAACAGCAGTGTGGGGAGTGGAGGTATGTGGAACCCCATCTACAGCTGTTTCAGTGGCACTGGCACATGCTAATGTGTAGTTGCAGAACGAGTTACAGTAGGGCAAAGAAATAGCAGGTTATAATGAAACCTTCATGGTAAAGGTGGGCCTTGAGGAGGGATAGCAAGGAGGAGAGATGGCATCATGTTGGTGTTCTGGGAAGCAGTTCTAAGCAAACAGGGTAGCAAGGGAGAAAGGGTAGAGTCTTTGTAGGGAGCAGACTTCTGGACAGTGGAGGGGTGAACAAATGCTTTGTCCAATTGAGTCTGCACAGGGAATTCAAGGGAACAAATTTGTCTGTCTGTTTAGAGCAGTTAATAAGGCCAGTCTCTAGCTCTCTACTTCACAGAGTTAGTGCAGTTAAAAATACCAGGTGGAGCAGTCAAATGCCACCCTGAACTGCCTTATTATGGTTTTAAAACATTTTTATTCATTACATTAAAAAAAAAACATCTTCAGTGTCTGTGGTCTGCCAGAATAGCAAGTGTTTTTAAAAAGTGTTTCGAAGATGTGGAAGCACCAAGGCAGTATATTCAGAGGAAACAAAAAGTGGCATCATTGCTGCCTCACTAAGCAGGAACCCAATTGTGCAAAGTTGTGCCCAAGGAGCTGAACAATTTCAAAGCACTTTTTCTGCAGGGCAGGCTTTAAGGAACTAAACGTGCTCATGGGCCTTGCTGGACTGCTGAGGAAGCAAAAATAGCTTTGTACTTTCTGACCTCTCTGTTTTGTTCACTTTGAAAGTGTTCATGCTGTGACAGCCTGAAGAGCACGTGCTGGCTTTGTGTTTTGGTCTGCTGGAAGCACGAGGAACTTTGGATTGGCTGCTAAGTAATAATAAGCATTCTTGGCAGAAGACTTCAGTTCAGATACCAGGAAGTCTCTGCGAACACTGTTGTGCTTGCTTTGCAGGTTATCTCCCTTACTGGTGGTTATTTTCTTCGGTAATCATTTCTAGTTGCATAAGACAGCATTCCTTGACAACTGGGTTAAGGCATGTTTCCCCCTGAACTTCAAGAGTTCTTGAAAATCCTTGTTTGTCTTCTTCAAGCCCTTTGTTTCAGGTTTATGTTTGCATTTTGGTGAAGGCTAAGACTGGGAAATAATTTGGGGGGGCTGCCAGCTACATTGCTGGTTTTGATTAAACTTCTATATTTTGCATTGACTAGAAAATAAATAAGTACAGGGCTGGGCCAGCTTTGCCATGCCAAATACAGGTATACCTTAGATTATTGAATATAACTATTTGATATAAGTTGTTTATTTTAAAGTTTATGTTTTTATTATGACACTTTTTGTATTGGATCAGATTGTTATAAGACCATCTTTGTTGTCTGTTTTGTTGTTTCTTCAGCTTGTAAACCGACTTGCGTATAGTAATGTAGAATGTAGTAATGTAGAAAGGCGGTATACAAATTAAAAGTGACATGAAATGAAATATTTAGATTGGGAAGATTATTCCCCTTTGGACAGACTGGTTAATGGCCTTGGCTTGCATATGCCCTCCTGTATCGTATCCTGGCTGGCTTGCTAATACCATTTGTAACTATTTGCTAATCAAGCACTTATTGTGGTACAGCTGCTTTCCTTTTTTGGCTGACATCTGCCTGGGTTGCATCTGGCAGGCTGGCATGGGAATGAGGAGCTGGGCACCTTTGGCACCTTACAGCTCAGATTCTGGAGCTCCCCGTTCTTACGCTTTTGTGGGGAAAAGAGGCAGTATGAAACTATGTCCACCGTTCTCCTTGCATGAATTTGCAGACCCCCCCCCAAGCCCTCATGGTGTCCCAGCTAAATCCATATCAAAGTCAGCATGATGGGGGAAAGGCTTTGCAGTGCAGTCATACTGAGCCTCAGATAAGCATGCTAACTAGCTGGTCAGCAATCTCATGACTGAGATTTCTGCTGGCCGTGGCTGAAGTGCCAGGAGCTTAATCAGCATTCAGGTTTTGAGCCTCTCTCTATGTTGGCTTTGTGCTGAGTCAAGAGAAGAGGTGCCCTTTGGTACACAATCTGAGCCACAACCCTGCTGGATTTGTGGGAAGTTGAAGAAAAAGGGCAGCACCATTATTTCAGCCATTCTGAAAGTGACATTGGTACTAAAAGTTCTCCCAGACCAAGTAAAATTACAAATTGTGGTATTGCATTTGGAAAGGGTGAGGTGTAGCTTGCCCCCCCCCCCATGGAGCCATCTGCTTAATCAGAGACCTTAAGTGCAGACTGCTACGAAACATGCTAGGGCTGGCATCAGTTGCATTTTGGACTAAGCACAATTTCTGATGCCAAGCCCTAGGGACTCCTTGGAGAGTCCATGGCAGAGGTCTAGTTTGGATGTTCATACCACAGCTGGATAAGCCGAGATAAGCATGATCCATTTGCCCTTGCATGTCATCCTCATGCAAAAAACCAATGGATTTCTGTATGGTAGTGTTTTTAATGTCAGTTTGTACACTGCTTCCATACATCCCAGTAGTGATGTATGGAAGTGAGAGCTGGACCATAAAGAAGGCTGATCGCCGAAGAATTGATGCTTTTGAATTATGGTGCTGGAGGAGACTCTTGAGAGTCCCATGGACTGCAAGAAGATCAAACCTATCCATTCTGAAGGAAATCAGCCCTGAGTGCTCACTGGAAGGACAGATCCTGAAGCTGAGGCTTCAATACCTCGGGCCAGATCATGAGAAGAGAAGACTCCCTGGAAAAGACCCTGATGTTGGGAAAGATGGAGGGCATTAGGAGAAGGGGACGACAGAAGACGAGATGGTTGGACAGTGTTCTCAAAGCTACGAACATAAGTTTGACCAAACTGCAGGAGGCAGTGGAAGACAGGAGTGCCTGGCGTGCTATGGTCCATGGGGTCACGAAGAGTCGGACACGACTAAACGACTCAACAACAACAACACTGCTTAGAAATACTTTTAAATAAATAAATGACTGCACCAATTCTCAATGTGCTATAATAAACCAGGAAGTTTTCAGTTAACCATAGCTTCCTGTTAATATCTAAACAGAGCCTCCATGGTTACCAAGTTTGGAAAAATACAGGTTCTTAAAACACGGGTTGAAGATGGCTCACTATCCTGGCCTATTCCAAGCCTGGTAACCATACTTTAAATATTTTCCCTGAGTGGGGAAGGGTCTATGAGTATAGGCACAATATTTGTTCATATTAGCTGATTAAACCAAGCTATGGTGGTTTGAATTCGGCCACAGTGTTCTACAACTGCAGATGTCATGTTTGCTGGAGACTATGAATAAGTAATAGCCATTATTATGGGAAGAATAATTTGCTTTACTGTTGAGTAAATACTGTACCATTCATTGTGAAGGTTTGCAGACAGGGGTGGGGAACCTCCAGCCTGTGGGCCAGTCTTGGCCTGCTGCCAAGGTTGTCCCATAAGGTTATTTTCCCCAAACTACATCCTCCTGACCATCAGTTTACATCACTGGGTGATGTCAGCGGATGTGTGGAGTTCAGTCCTGCTGGGTGCTGCTTTGCTAGTGAAGCAGACCCTTCCCCTGTGGGTCGACTTTAAAGAACCCCCGTAATACCACCCATCTTTCAGTTAACTGGCATAATTGTGACATCAGATGATTGATAGGTGGGTGGCCTCACCCACCTGTCAGAGTTGGTCCATGGATTGGGGGAAGCTAAAGATTTGGATCTCTGAGCCAAAAAGATTCCTCATACCTGGCTTACTATGTAGGGAAACTTTTCATTGAATAGCTGGAGACAGTTGGTAAGGGTGAATTAAAGTCAAATTTATGGATTTCCTTTTGTTTCTCTTGCCTTGCTGATGGCAGTAATCAGTGCCAGATTTGAAACCACGGTTGACCAAGGTTCAGGTGTTCCACCTGCCCCCCAACTGGGAGGTTTTGGGTAATTAACTTGGTGTAGCCAACGTTGCAGGACTGATGTAAAGTTACAAATGAGAAAACATTGTACTCTCCTGAGATTGCTCAATAAAGAAGGAAACAACTCTAATTGATAATATAATTTGTCCACCATGACAAATTCAGATTACATAATTGGGACAGAGAATTCTTTATTACAACTTCCCTGTGCCAGTGGAATAGGGAAGGTCTGAAAACCTAAGCAAGTAGGAGGATTTATGCATGGGACTTCTCTTTTTACTTTGCTGCAGGGGATGTACAAATACCTTGAAAAATCATTTCCAGACTTCAAGCAACGTGGTTTTGTTGTTGGGTATGACACGCGAGGCCAGATAACCAGCAGTTGCAGCAGCTTACGGTATGGGCTTTGTTGGGAGTAGAAACAAGATTGCCATGGAATGACTAAATCCCCTTTGCACTAAGCAGAAATCAAACTTTTGAAATTTGAAGATGAGAAGAACCCTAGAAGATATATCAGTTCTTTTTGAATGTGAACGTCTGCATCTGAAAGCGACACGAAGGCATAGCCTCAGTTCTGCCACATTACAGATCTCATTTCAGTCCTAAGGGGCAGTTTGGTGGATGAAGTCAGGCACATAGTAACTCAAGCCATGGATTTGATACTTAGGCATTACACCTGTTGCACAGGCCTGGCTCTTTTCATTAAGTGCATAATTTGTGTCAGGTCCTACAGATAAGGCCTAGGATGAGGCAGATTTGCAGAACCTCTGCCAAAGCCTTCCTGATGCTTTAAAAACTCCTCTCAAAAGCCACCGAGCTATTTAATATGAGGCCATTTCAAAAGAGACCTTCTGGCAGTCTGTGTATATTGTTGTATTTTCTTTGAGTTTCAGTAGATTAGAATTAGAGAGCAAATAAGTCCCATGTTTGGCACATTACAGGCATCAAATTGTGCCCCCTGGAGGGGGAGTGAGAGAACCATAGTAGATTTAGAGTGCAGACAAACATACCGGTAGTACAGTATAAGGAACATAGTCAGCCTAGCTTCCTTCTCGCCTTGCAACTCAGATGACAGGTGTTTGTACCAGTGAACTGAATGCTGACTCAGCTCTCCATCTCAAGCATAACACAAGAGGAGCTCTGCTGGATTGGGCCAAAAGCCTAGTTGACTCAGCATCCTGTTCCCCACATTGCCCAGCAAGAAGCCCTCAAGTAGCACATGAACACCATAGCCCTCCTGCTGCTCTTTCCCCAGTGCCACATCCAGAGGCATATGCTACCAGCCTCTGATCCTGGAGGTGGCATATTGCTGCCATGGCCAGCAGCTGTTCATAGCCTTTTCCGCCATGAATTCGACTAATCCCCTCTTAAAGCTGTCCAAGCTGATTGTCGTCAACCCAATTTGTTTTATGCACTCTGAAGCAGGACTTCCCTGTATTCTGTCCTGAACTGACCCCCACTATTCAACTACATTAGATGATCCCAAATTGTCATCTTACTAGATGAGGGGGAGAAAATCCTCCCTATCCACTTTCTCTGCACCAGGCACAATTTTTTATATTTCTCTGACATATTCCCCCTTACGCACCTTAAGAAGCCCCCAACAGCACACTATTTCCTTGTGTGAGAGTAGCTCCAGACTCCAAATCATTTTGATTGTCCATCTCTGCATGTTTTCCAGCTCTGCAATAGCCTCTTTTTTTGAGATGTGGCAACTAGAACTGTACATAGTATTCCAAGTGTGGCAGTACTGTACTATAGATGCCTATAAAAGCATAGTGATATTTGCAGTTTATTGTTGATCCCTTTCGTAATGATTCTTAACAGGGAAGCTACCCTTTTCACAGCTGCCCCACAGTGGGTCAAGTGACGTTACCCATTTATTTCTCCATTTGCCACTTTCTTCTTCTTCTTTTTAATTTTTTTTTTTAAATATTTTTATTAATTTTCCAATTAAAACCAATTATATCACATTCAATATTTCAAATTATACACATATATATATCAATCAAACCGAATGTTATGCCAAATCATCTAAAGAATTTTTTATTTGGGTTCCCATGCTTCAAGAAATTGGGAATTCCTCGCAACTGTCCACTGCCGTCTTTTTTCTAAAGTTCAAATCGTCCTCCAAGTTCATAATAATCCAGATCTTCCCCTTACAGTCACATAGATGTTTTCACTTTCATCCGATTGTTTCCCAGCCGCTGAGATAAATATCAAACAAGGTTTCACAGATGTTCTTTCTCCTGTGTGAGTTAATCAGTCCAGCCTCCCCATAAATCTTCTTAATGGAGCTCCTTGTTGCGTCGAAGCAGCCCGAAGCAGCGCCATCTCAAAAAGCTCAAATCACTTTCGCTTTCTCTCATAGCCATGAAGATTCACGATCATTATAGAATTTACAGCTTTTTCAGGCAGGAGACCCAAACATCAAACCATAAACTCTTGGTAAATTAATGGATCTCCTTGCCCTATAGCTGAACTTAGCTTCAGGTCGCTGCTCCAATTTAAAGTGCGACACAACTCATAAATCCTCCGAGCGCGTCCAGAACTCCTTCCGCCCGACTAGGGGGAGGCTTTTCTCATCGACAACTCCACATCTTTAAAAAAATATGCTCAGTAACAACAGTTATAAAGTTCAACTCACACAGTCTTTTGCTTCTCTTTCACTCCAAACAAGCCAGGACATCGCGTCCGGGAAGGTACGAGGCAACAATATGAAGGGAAAAAAAAATAAAAACTCCCTTCCCTTATCGCTCCGTCCCCATCAATCCTTCTTCCAGATGCAGTACAATCTTTGACTCCTCTCCTTTCAGCAGCATAAATTTCTCAGCAGTAAACAGCGCTTCTTCCCCTCCTTCTGAAGTATGTCCATAGATTTAAGCCTAATTATCTTCTTTAACCATGGAAATCCCCGCCATGCAGATTAGCGTCCGGGAGTCCTGGCCCTCGTAAGTGCTCAGCCCAAGCTCCCCCCACTCGAAAAACAGTCGGAGTGGGTCTGGGGGCATCGCGGGCCAGCGGCCCCTCTCCGTAACCCCCGGAGAGGGTAGGGGGTTGCCATTTACTCCCCTAGCAACCGCCAAATTCCTTACGAAGGTCAGAGAGATGGAAAACAGGTCCGCCATTCCTGCAGGCGGAAACCGGAACCTTCTTCTTCTTTTTAAAAAGGAAATGGGAATTTGTCTTGTCTTAGGATTTTAGGGAGGGTGCAATGGGCAGGAGAGTGGCATTATCATTCTTTGTCTTCCACAGACTTGCAAAGCTCACAGCAGCAGTCCTGCTTGCTAAGGGTGTACCTGTCTACCTGTTCTCAAGATATGTTCCCACTCCTTTTGTGGTAAGTCCATCCTTTTATTATTATTGGGCACATGGCCATCAGGTCCTAAACTGAATCCACATCTCCAGTGTGAAACCTTATTGAATTTTGTGGCACAGCAGTCCCTGGGGGTAAGAAATAAATGTTTGGATTGATCACAGTTAGCTTGTTTGCTGTAAGGGCTAGCATTTACATACAGTAATGGAGCAGTGGTATGCTTAATACTTAAAGTAGAAATTAGAATTCTGAATGATGTCAGGCCTTGGCTTGATGAAATTATATATCCTCTGGTGATCCTTTGCTAGAGACGGAATAGGTGACTTGAACCCGTTTCAAAACCATTTGAAATCTGTTGCAACATCAACATGTGTATGTCAGATGCCTTGGAGGTTATTTTTTGTTTTGTTTTTGTTTTCACTATTTATTTTGTGCTTTTACCCTGTATTTTTACCTTGCCAACTGCCCTGAGATCTTTGGATGAAGGGTGGTATATAAATTTGATCAATCAAATACAGAGGTACCTCAAGTTACAAACGCTTCAGGTTACAAAACTCCGCTAACCTGGAAGAGTTACCTCGAATTGAGAACTTTGCCCCAGGATGAGAACAGAAATTGTGTGCCAGCGGCAGCAAGAGGCCCCGTTAGCAAAAGCACGCCTCTAGTTAAGAACAGTTTCAGGTTAAGAATGGACCTCCAGAACAAATTAAGTTCGTAACTAGAGGTACCACTGTAAATAAATGGCGGGGGGGCTGAATATGTGTTACCTGAAGTCTCTTGGAGCGGTGATTCTTTCTCATACCAAAAATTGCACAAATAACATTGCAGAAGGACTGCCCATTGAACATATCTTATGGCAAAAGTTCTCCTCAAATGTACAGAATACCATTATTACTGTTTGTAGCACTTGCTTTCCAAAGTCATGAAAGGTCTAAATCCTGGGCTCCGACCCATCTCAACATGCACAGTAGACGTTTGAACTCTTCCCTTGGGTATGGAGTGGCTTGTGCTTAGAAACAGAAACAAGACCCGAAGCCTTTGCTTTCATGTGCCTGGGGCTTAAGGCCTTTTGATATCATTGGGATGTGTGTGTCTTCCGGGACACAACACCATCTTGGGCTCAGTTAGGCATATTGATTTTCCTGCATCTTTGCCACTAAGCTTATGAACAGCTCTAAGCACTTATAATAACTTGCTTGTTTAGAGGATGTGACTTGGGAAATATCTAGGGATTCTTCTTTTGTTCAATAGCAATGCTTTACTCAAAGGTCATACTGAATGGCGGTTGTCATTCAAGGGTCCACATATTCTTCTTGTATCAGTTGTGCAGAGGCTCAGAATACCGGAGTTCCTATCTGGGCTGTTTCAGAAATCCTGGCATGCTGGAGAGTGAATGTGATTTTTGTCTTGCAGCCCTACGCAGTTCAGCAGCTCAGAGCTGTAGCTGGGGTGATGATTACTGCTTCCCATAACCGTAAGGAAGACAATGGCTACAAGGTACGTCGGAGAACTCTCTAGATGCCTGCTAGCTTTTAACAATCCTTTAAATCAAGAGCCTAAGAAAATATCTGTGTTAGATACTGGAATTGTCTGGGGAAAGGTCATAACTCAGTGGTAGAGCAGATGGTCTAGGTTCCATCCCCAATGGCATATTTAGATAGGGCTGGAAAAAACTCCTGCGTGAAACCCCGAGGAGTCACTGCCAGTCAGTGTAGACAGTACTGAGCTAGATGGATCCAATGGTCTGACCTGATGTCAAGAAGCTTCCAGACTGTAATATTCTGGAAAATGCTCAAGAATGGAACACCCCATACTGTATGTTCTGTTAGTGGAATAATAACCTTTTTCTGGAAGAAGAAAAAACCCAGATGCCTTCTGCTTGCAGGTGGGGATAGCTCAGCACCCCTTGCAGGCTTCCCATAGACAAACAGATGTCCACTGTAAGAACAAGGATGCTGGGCTAAATGGACCTTTGGCCTGGTCCAGCTGCCAAACTCTGATGATAGGATGATGTTGGGTGAAAATACTCTCCAAGGGAGAGTGAATGGAGTTTGTCACACTTTGGTGAAAAGACTCTTTGTTTTGACACCCACAGTGTATTGAAAGCTGGCATTGTAGGTGCATTTCTTATTCCATGCCACCAGGTATCATTTTAACACAACCCTAAAGGGAGCCTGTCTGAATGATCCACAGAGCAACATAGCCCCTGGCCTTTACAAATACTAGGCTTGTATTCAACTAACTTTTACTTGGAGCAGGACTCATTGAAATTAATGCTGATGAAAGAACCCCTGTGTTGCAAATTAAAGTCAAAATGCTGAGAAAAGGAGGCAACACGTTGACCAGTTCTTGGGCAAAAAGTAACTGTTTTAATCTGTAGTTAACCATAAATCAGGCAGTGATACAGGGTAATCATCTGTTTCGGTTAATGCTTCTTCAGTTTTATAACTAAATAAATCAAATAAATATAAGTCAATAATCATGTCATACATACTATAAATCATACATTATAATCAGGTCAATAGCCGGCATGGACACGAATCTATACAGTCCATATTATTTTCACAATGCAGTATGACCCCTGTTTCGCAGAGTACACGCAAGTACTAGGTATGTTGTATGTTTGTTTTATTGTCTTATTGCTGTATCTTCCTGTATTTTTGCATTGTGAAAATAATATGGACTGTATGGATTCGTGTCCATGCCGGCTATTTATAGTATGTGTTGCCTCATTGAAATTAATGGCTATAAATAACTTAGGTTTGTTGATTTCAATGGATCTATGCAGAGTAAAAGTTGGTTGAATACAATCCATGGATTACTGTGTCCTCCCAGTTTTTGATATAATTAATTACTGTTTACTATGAATTTCAAAAAGTAGATAATAAAACACCAACCACAACCTTTTATTATTTAGATATATCAGACTATCAAATATCGGCTTATTTGCCCTTCAGAGTTCTTTCCAAACCAGAACTTAGTTCTGTATTGCTAAATTAACATGTATGTTTATTGATCATTTTGATTTTGTTTTCAGAAATACAAACCATGTGGAGAATGCTTACTTAGAAAAGTGATATACCAACACTGTTTTTGAAAAAGTGTGCTGCTGTTGCATTTTATGGATTGAGGCTTTTTCAGCCCGAATGAAGTCAGGCAGAACAACAGATATGACGCTTAGCTTTGTACAGTGGGCTAGGATATAGCCCTGCAAGCCCACCCACCCACATTTCTCTCCAGGCAAGCAGGAGGTATTAGCTGGACAGAACCACTTGAGGGGGGCTTCTGAGGAGCTGTGGTCTGGTGAGACTTCTGAGAGCCAAGTATAGATGGCTGAGGGGCCACATTGGCCCCTAGGCCTCAAGTTCCCCACCCTTCTCATAGAGCTTGCATCACTACAGGCATTCTTGTGCTATAGTTGCCGAACGTTTAACATTTAAATTTAGGAGTGCTCAGACCGTGCCCAGAGGTCTTGCAGTGATTGAACTCTTACGTTTTCCCAACTCTCACTTTAGGTATACTGGGAAAATGGCGCTCAGATCACATCTCCTCATGACAAAGAAATCCTGAAGTGTATAGAAGAATGTGTTGAGCCGTGGAACGACTCCTGGAATGAGAATCTGGTAGAAAGCAGCCCTCTTATGCGAGATCCCTTGAAGGAAATCTGTGCAAGCTACATGGAGGATCTGAAAAAGATCTGTTACCATAGGTAAGAAATCAAAGCACAACTCCTGTAAGCATCAATTCCATATGTTAGAAGCCCTCAAAGGTGGAGGTTCAGAATTGGAAGCAGGTGAGATGCAAATGATCGGCTTGGGCACCGTAGATATTTGAATAGGGAAGAGCAGAAGAAGAGTGTATTTTTAAAATTTTGTTTATAGACCACGTTTCTGGACAGAGACTGCTGAAAGATGGCCACCACTGTAGAGGAGAACTTAGTTACCAAAGATTTGACTGAATGAAAATGACTTAGCCTGGTGCCTGAAAATTGAGAACAATGGAACCAGGCCACATTTCCCTGGGGAGAACATTCCACGAATGAGGGGGTCACCACTGAAAATCCTCATTCTCATGTGGCCACCTTTTGTACCTCCCTCAGATTTTATGTTTAGTTTTGTATTTACAGTGGTGCCTCACTAGACGAATTGAATTCGTTCTGTGAGTCAGTTCGTTTTGCGAAAAATTCATCTAGCGAATCCCATAGGAATGCATTGAATTTTTATTTTATTTTTGCCCATAGGAACGCATTAATTGAATTTCAATGCATTCCTATAGGAAACCGCGATTCGCTATACGAATTTTTCACAAAACGAATTCGTCTTGCGAGGCAACCTCCACTCGAAAAATCTATTAAGTGAAAAATTAGTCTTACAGGGCATTCGTCTAGCGAGGCACCACTGTACTTTGGCTCCCCCCCCTCCTTATGTGCTGTAAGCCACCCAGAGAACTTTACCAGACAGTGCACTTGAAGTCTAGGAGAAGGGCAAAGGTAACGTCTGAGCCCACATTAGATTTGTTGGTTATCCATGTCTATCATTTTTAGTTGCAGTGTCCCATGAAAGCCTGGCTCATTCTGCAAATGTTGGACAGATGCTGTGAGCTGTTTTCATATGAAGTCTGCTTTGGCATCTGGGCATGTCACCATCTCATGTGATGCCATGCCACCTTTTGGGAGCAGCAGGTCTCCTATTAATCCATTCTGTTATTTTCTTTATAGGGAGCTGAACACAAAGAGCAGCTTGAAATTTGTTCACACATCCTTTCATGGGGTTGGGCACGACTACGTGCAGTTGGCTTTTCAGGCATTTGGCTTTCAGCCTCCCATTCCAGTTCCTGAACAAAAAGACCCAGATCCAGATTTCTCCACTGTAAAATGCCCGAATCCTGAAGAAGGAGAATCTGTGCTAGTAAGTTTGGCATGCGATTTCGTCAACAGTTTTGTATGTAAATAAGGGTGGGTAAAACCAACTGGCTGTTTTGTGCTGAGTAAAAATATTAACTTTCCTCTTCTAGGAATTGTCTTTGCGGCTTGCAGAGAAGGAAGGTGCCAGGGTGGTGGTGGCAACGGATCCTGATGCAGACAGATTAGCTGTGGCAGAACTGCAGAAGAAGTAAGCATGTGTTTGTGTGTGAGAGACGGTTTCCTCTGTGAAGAGGGAAAGATGGGCAAGTCTTGTGGGTGTTCCTTGAGATGCAGACCTCCACACCAAATAATGTTTGAATATCTAAACTTTTTTAAAAAATAACACCAGTAATTGTAAGTGGGATGGGTGGTGGTGGTCTGCTACTAAAAACACATATAGCTGAAGCTCCCTGTGCTTCAGATATCCCCATAAATTGAATTAAAAGGTTGGAAGGGACATGGAAATCCTCAGATCCCTCTATAGTCCAGTAATATATCTGCACCTGCCTCTCTCAGGCCACAGCAGAAGAGAAACAAGCAGATACACAGCACCAACGCATAAAAGCAGCCTGGTTTCTGTTTTTTTCCTTCTGCCACCATCTCCAACCCCATCCCACCCCACCATTATTCCATGGCCCCGTTCCAGTTAGCAAGCTCTTAGATTCTTTCTATACTGTACACAGCAAGGATCAGGGCCTTTTCTTCTAGGGGGTACTCAAGGGTACGCAGTACTGGTGCCTCTTTTTGTAGTTGTTAAAAAGTGTGGCACTTACTGTAACAACTTTATGGTGAGTACAGGGACCTGTTTTTCAAGGGAAAACAAAGCACTGGCAAGGATGCTCCCAGTTTGGGATCAGGGAGTGCTTAGGCCATGCCCAAAGGTTCCAGTGTGTCTAGTACATAAAAATGTGGAGCTGTTCTTTTTCTCTTTTTCTCTCCATCTCATTTCCCATTTGCTACCAGCTTGTTCTCCCAGATACCTCCCTCTCTTCCTTCCTTTACTCCTCTGTTTCCTTCTCCATAAACCTTCCAACTGGAAGACTTTTCTGCCACAACTTATTATTCTGAGTTCTCCTAGCACTCCCCCTGCCTCTCCTTCTACCGCTAGTTCTCAGGCAACTTCCAAACAAGTCTGTGTTGGGGGATGGGGGGTTCTCATACCTGCAGGGTTTTTGCAGCATCCGCACAACATTGGTCGTCATCAGGATTCCTACCCATATTCCCACATCCACCTATTGGGTTGTTTTTATTTTTATTATATATTATGATTATATTATGATAATATTTTGATTATATATTTTGTGGTTTTGTATTTTGATTTTATTCTGTGAACTGCCCCGAGACCTGCGGTTATAGGGTGGTATATAAATTCAGTAAATAGAAAAAAAATAAATTAATGTCAATTTACCCTTCCTGTGAAAAATCCAATAACTTAAAAAATACCTGTTGCCAAAGTCATGCATGTGATATCTGAATTGTTTGCAAAATTAAGCCTCAATCTGAAAGTCCTTTGAGTGCCTTTCAAATGAATAAGTCCACAAACCAATCACAGTGAAATGAGTGCAAGGGGGAGCTTCAGTCACCTGGGAAACTCTGCTTCCTGGACCATTCTGAAAATGATGGGGTGTTGTGTTTGTTGGGAGATTCATTCCCTGTCTGCAGTCATTGGATTGTTGTGTATCATATGACTGTATGTGTTTTCATTCCACAGAGTGGATGTGACGTAGACAGGATGTTCGTCTACTGTTGCTCCTGAAGTGGAACTGTTGTTTCTTTTGTTCTCTCTTCACTGCCTGCTATGCTAGAGAGAGGCAGCCGTGCTAAACAGCTCTGAATGTCTGAGCTGGGCAAACAGAGGCAGACTCTGCATTTGCCACAATAAGGCAGTTTAGCCTTATTCAATGGCTTGTGTGTTGTTCTTCACGTTGAGCAGAGCAATCACAGATTGGATTGCACCACTGGACTCAAGTAGCCGGGCATGTGTGCACTGGCTTTGTCCTAGCCCTGGGCAGTCTTACAACTGGGCAGCACCCACAGGCAGCTATTTAAGAAGCCCTGCTGGTGTTTTAAGTAGCCAATGGACAAGTCTTGCTCTTCCGCACAGAAGAAACTTCTAAAGCAGGCATGTCCAACAGGTAGATCGTGATCTACTGGTAGATCACTGGACATCTGTGGTAGATCACTGGTAGATAACTGGCTCCCCCTAAAGAAGCTCAGCAACTTTGGCTTCCCTAAGAAAAAAGCTCTACATCTTTGCCCTGAAGCCCCCCAAAGAGGGCTTTCCTTCCTAAAAAAAAAAAGCTCAACTTTGACCCGAACCCCCCAAAACATGGATGGCTTTCCTTCCTTAAAAAAAACTCAACAACCTCAACCTGAACCCCCCAAAAGGGGGTAGATCACTGCGAGTTTTTAACTCTTTGAGTAGATTGCAGTCTCTTGGAAGTCGGCCACCCCGTTCTAAAGCAACCGTTGTGTTTGTGGCTGTGTTCCTCTGTATTTTGGATTCTCGTGCATATTCCTTTTGACCTCTGGTGCTCCCCTCCTCCTCCTTCTGCAGTGGCCGCTGGAAAGTCTTCACTGGCAATGAGCTGGCAGCATTGTTTGGGTGGTGGATGTTTACTTGTTGGAAGAAGAATTGTTCCAAAGATGCCGACGTCAAGAATGTTTACATGCTGGCCACCACGGTCTCCTCTAAGATCCTGAAGGCCATTGCACAAAAAGAAGGATTTCGCTTTGAAGTAAGAGCTGAATGGCATTTAGGGTTGTGGTTTGGCTGAGTAAATCCCAGCCATCTTTGTACGGTGGTACCTCGGGTTACAAACTTAATTCATTCCGGAGGTCTGTTCTTAACACGAAACTGTCCTTGACTAGAGGCGTGCTTTCACTAATGGGGCCTCCTGCTGCCGCCGCCGCCAGTACGTAATTTCTGTTCTCATCCTGGGGCAAAGTTTGCAACTCGGAGCAACTACTTCCGGGTTAGCGGAGTTTGTAACCCAAAGCGTTTGTAACCCGAGATACTACTGTACAGGGTGCATCCGACCATGGTGGGGTATGGAATATTACTACATTCATTTTGAACTAAAGGAGAGAACTGAAGCTGCTCTGTGAAGGAGTTCCAGGCAGAAGGGGAAACTTTTGAGCGTTTGGGGCAGAATTCAGAGGTCTTTTTAAAGGACATGCAAGATGCTAGAAGGAATGAAGCAGTGAGCACCCCCTCACTTATGCCTTTGACAAGTAATAAGTTATACTCAGAGGGGACCCATTGAAATTAATGGAGAAGACTTAAATTAGATCCATTAATTTCAGTGGGTTTACTCTGAATAAAATGTTTGTGGGGGGAGTATTGAGTTGATTCAGATGGTGTGCAGATGTACAAGTTTGGGTTCGGGCAGGATCTGTCTTTTGTTTTTTGCAGGCAATTTAGCTAGCTCTGGTCAGCTTCAGTGTGATATACAGTATAATGAATTTATAGAGTGCAATGTGACTAGATTGCAAGGGCTGAGATGATTAAAGCTGTAGAGAGAGCACTGACTCCTTTTCATTATTGCAACTCTTACTGCCCTCTAGTGCCCCTTCTGGAGCACAGCTACTGTGGCCTCTTTCTGAGAAAATCTGTTTAGTTTGTTAGGCCTTTCCAGCCTTCAGTTTCTAATTTGCAGCACCGTCCCTGCTTGCAGTTTAAACAGTAGCCTTTGGGCAGACTATTATTCTAATGGTCAAAAGAAATTGTTTCCTTATGGTTGACTTTTGAGAAAAGGAAACTTCTGTTACGTCTTCCAGGACCACTGATCTTGGGCCAGAGGGCTGTTCTTAATTTGGGTACCATTCTACAATGTGCTGGCATATAAGAAGGAGCCCTTTTTGCCCATTTAGAGAGCAGAGGCAGTACACCTGGTTGGCTAGGGAGGTAAGGGATGATCACTTGGGAGCCATGCTTAGGACTCTCTTCTGAGTAACCTTTTCCCAGTCTTGGGTGACCCAGCTGCAATTCTGAGCCCACTCAGGGCTGCATACTTAAAAGAGAGTTGCTCTCAGAAGACCTCCGGGAGTGAGCAGCTTGGTGAATTTGCATGCAGTTGGCATGTTCCGTGAGAACAATCTGTATTAAGTGAAGGCACCTTCCTGTCTTTCAGGATACACTCCCTGGCTTCAAATCGATTGGCAGCAGAGTTAAAAACCTCCTGGACAGCGGCAAAGAAGTCCTTTTTGCCTTTGAAGAGTCCATTGGTAAGCACAGCGAGTGGCAGAAGGCAGGGCCACAGGACAGAGCCCAGTCCTAGAATCTGTCCCCTCCCTTCAGCCTGCTGTTTCCCACAACCCCATTGCGTGGCCTAACTCTCAAACTCTTTTTTGGTTCTGTTGTACAGAAATGTTAAGATGATGGATTTAAGGCGATGTAGATGAAAATAAAATAAAAACGCTGTTTTGCAATTTTTTTGTTTTCCAGGCTTCATGTGTGGCACTTCCGTGCTGGACAAAGATGGCGTCAGCGCAGCTGTGGTGATCGCAGAAATGGCTGCTTATCTAGATACCAAGAGCCAAATGCTGGCATCCCAACTAACAGAAATATATAAAATGTAAGTTCTGTGTGTCATCATCGTTATTCTTATTTATTACCCGCTCTTCGCCTGAGGTCCCAGGGCAGGTTACAACATTAAAAACACAATGCTGAAAACAATTAAAGCAACTTTCCATCACAGAAATTACTCATGGAGCTGGTTGCATCAATTCCAGCTGGTGAAAAATAAGTTTAGTCATTACAAGAGCTGTAACTTAAAGCTTGATCTTGCTTTTCTCCTCCACATTGTTTCCTTGTGTGTTGTGTTTTTTTAGATTATAAGTGTGAGGTAGGGAGTGTCTTATGGTACTGATTTTTGTAAGCCATTCTGAGCGCCTTTTTGGCCAAAGGGTGATGTTAAAGTGCTTTCAATAAATAAATTTGACTGGAAAGAGTAGGGATTGTCTTTTCTGTGTTTTTGCCCGTGAGATAACTCAGAAATGTTGGAAGTTGCTGAAGGGGTCGCATTCGAAAAGGAACTTCTGGCAGGGCCTAACTTTATCCATTTTCTGTGCCACCATTTTTAGAGACATCATAGATACATTTAGTGATATGGAGGTTTCGGGTTTATGCTTAGCTTTCCTTTCTTTTCCTAGTGACAGAATTTAGAGATCTAGATTACCGTGCCTGACTATATACTGTGTTTGTGTAGGTATGGCTACCACATTTCAAAAACCTCGTATTTCCTGTGTTATGATCCTCCTACTATCAAAAGGATATTTGAAAGACTCAGAAACTTTACATCACCTAATTCTTACCCAGCAGTTTGTGGCACTTTCAGTATATTGGACATCCGGGATGTGACCACTGGGTATGACAGCAGCCAGCCAAATAAGAAGTCGGTGAGTTGCGCAACTCTTATTAGAAAGCTGTTGCAGATCCTTCTCATAATAGCTTTAATCTGAACCCTTTTGCCTTGCAACCCTTTGCAGAGTTTTCAAGTAATAGAGGTGTTGATTGGAGGAAATCAGTAATTAGATTGTGGGCTTGGATGTTGAGAAGGAGAAGCGAGTACGTCATTTCAGTCTAGGCCAGTGTTTCCTAACCTCAGGTCTCCAGCTTATTATGGACTACGACTCCCATCATCCCTAGCTAGCAAGACCAGTGGTCAGGGATGATGGGAATTGTAGTCCGAAAACTGTTGGAGACCCAAGTTTGGGACACACTGGCCTAGGTTCTGTCAGGCTGACCACCTCTCAGCAGGTGGGTTGCCACCTTAAAGGAAGAAACCCATAAAAGATCATATTGGCATGCAGGTACTTATGATGGTTCACATAAGCTTCAGCTGCCTAATGTATTGGATTGTAGTTGAGCACAGTGCAGAGTTTTGTCTGCTTTGATCGCAAACCTGCGTATTAAAATTACATCCACATCCCATGTTCTCTTAACAAAAAGTAAACTCCGGTCAGGTTCAAAGTCTGGTTCAAAGATACCTGACAGATTCCTCAGAGCAGAATATGAAATTGTTAGCCTATATACAGAACAGCCTCCCCCAACCTGGTGCCTGATGACTTCGGCTACAACTTGTGGGGGGTGAGTGCTCAGTCCCCTGGGCTCTCACTTGTGGGGTGCCTCAGGGTTCTGTCCTCTCCCCCATGCTTTTTAACATCTATATGCAGCTGCTGGGAGAGATCATCAGGGAGTTTGGGCTGGGTGTTCATCAGTATGCGGATGATACCCAGCTCTACCTCTCTTTCAAATCAGAACCAGTGAAGGCGGTGAAGGTCCTGTGTGAGTGTCTGGAGGCGGTTGGAGGATGGATGGCGGCTAACAGATTGAGGTTGAATCCTGACAAGACAGAAGTACTGTTTGTGGGGGACAGGAGGCAGGCAGGTGTGGGGGACTCCCTGGTCCTGAATGGGGTAACTGTGCCCCTGAAGGACCAGGTGTGCAGCCTGGGAGTCATTTTGGACTCACAGCTGTCCATGGAGGCGCAGGTCAATTCTGTATCCAGGGCAGCTGTTTATCAGCTCCATCTGGTACGCCGGCTGAGATCCTACCTGCCTGCGGACTGTCTCGCCAGAGTGGTGCATGCTCTAGTTATCTCTCTCTTGGACTAGTGCAATGCGCTCTATGTGGGGCTACCTTTGAAGGTGACCCGGAAACTACAATTAATCCAGAATGCGGCAGCTAGACTGGTGACTGGGAGCAGCCGCCAAGACCATATAACACCGGTCTTGAAAGACCTGCATTGGCTCCCAGTACGTTTCCGAGCACAATTCCAAGTGTTGGTGCTGACCTTTAAAGCCCTAAACGGCCTCGGTCCAGTATACCTGAAGGAGCGTCTCCACCTCCATCGCTCTGCCCGGACACTGAGGTCCAGTGCCGAGGGCCTTCTGGCGGTTCCCTCACTGCGAGAAGCTAAGTTACAGGGAACCAGGCAGAGGGCCTTCTCGGGGGTGGCACCCGCCCTGTGGAATGCCCTCCCACCAGATGTCAAAATGAAAAATAATTACCAGATGTTTAAAGGACATCTGAAGGCAGCCCTGTTTAGGGAAGCTTTTAATCTTTAAGAAATTCGTGTATTTTAATATTTCTGTTGGAAGCCGCCCAGAGTGGCTAGGGAAACCCAGTCAGATGGGCGGGGTATAAATAATAAATTATTATTATTATTATTTATTATTATTATTATTATTAACTTCCATGAGCCTCAGCCAATAGGAGTTGTACTTTGAAGCACCTGCAGGGCACAAAGTTGGGGATGTAAAACAGACTAACTGTATTCAAAATCCTTTAGGAGGACTCTTCTTACAGTGTTCAAATATTTTTTTCCTCCGGACAGAACTGGCTAAGGAATTTACTAATGTATTCCTAATTTGAGAGTCAAAGGAACCTCTCTATAAATAAACAGTAGTTGACGAATGCTGTTGTATATACTTTGAACAAGGTCTAACTAGTTCATTGATGGGTTCATTTGCACAATTCTGTAACTTAAAATCTCAAAGCAGCAATGAACATGTGACAGATTTATTTGTACCGTGCCATCAGTGCTTTAGAGAGTAAATTCAGTCCACAGATACTATCACCATCATAATGCAGTGTTTTTAGTCTTTGGGTTGAAACTTGTCCACAAAACACTTAACTGAAGTGCTTGATATTTAATTAGTGGATGAGAGGAGGCTGCAGGAACCCCTACACCAATTCCACCTTGATTTTTCTCCTGGTATTATGCTGTTCTTCTTGTTGTCGCTGCAGGTACTGCCTGCGAGTAAAAACAGTCAGATGATCACCTTCACCTTTCAGAATGGCTGTGTCGCCACCCTTCGGACAAGTGGAACTGAACCAAAGATAAAATATTATGCAGAGATGTGTGCACCACCGGAACAGAGGTGGGGAATTCTGTTTGTGCCATCACTCCCATGGGTTAGGTTCTATGCCTGGCAGTGGTCCTGTGAATAGTCTTGTCTGAACCAAGCAGTTAGAGTGCAGGGGGTGTCTCTTTGTGGCTTGATCTGGACACACTGTTGCTGCCAAACAGCCTAGCTGCAGGGCAGCTAGTAGGGATTTTGATTTCCTTTTTTTTTTTAATCCCACGCTTCCTCAAAGGAACTCAGGGCAACGTGTGTGGTCTCCTCTTCTCTCCTCTCCTCTCCCCCCAGTATCCTCACAACAACCCAGTGAAGCGGATTTAATTGAGGGAGCGAATGACTGGCACAAGGTCACCTAGTGAAATTCATGGCTCTGGTGTTTCTATGGTCTAAGACCATCACTCCTAGCTGCTACAGCAGTCCCTTTCTCACTGACTGTTGTTGTTTATTCGTTTAGTCGTGTCCGACTCTTTGTGACCCCATGGACCAGAGCACACCAGGCACTCCTGTCTTCCACTGCCTCCCACAGTTTGGTCAGACTCACAGTTTAGTCAGACTCAGCTTTGAGACACTGTCCAACCATCTCGTCCTCTGTCGTCCCCTTCTCCTTGTGCCCTCCATCTTTCCCAACATCAGGGTCTTTTCCAGGGAGTCTTCTCTTCTCATGATCTGGCCAAGGTATTGAAGCCTCAGCTTCAGGATCTGTCCTTCCAGTGAGCACTCGGGGCTGATTTTCTTAAGAATGGATAGGTTTGATCTTCTTGCAGACCATGGGACTCTCAAGAGTCTCCTCCAGCACCATAATTCAAAAACCATCAATTCTTCGGTGATCAGCCTTCTTGATGGTCCAGCTCTCACTTCCATACATCACTACTGGGAAAACCATAGTTTTAACTTTACGGACCTTTGTCGGCAAGGTGATGTCTCTGCTTTTTAAGATGCTGTCTAGGTTTGTCATTGCTTTTCTCCCAAGAAGCAGGCGTCTTTTAATTTCATGACTGCTGTCACCATCTGCAGTGATCAAGGAGCCCAAGAAGGTAAAATTTCTCACTGCCTCCATTTCTTCCCCTTCTATTTGCCAGGAGGTGATGGGACCAGTGGCCATGATCTTAGTTTTTTTGATGTTGAGCTTCAGACCACATTTTGCGCTCTCTTTCACCCTCATTAAGAGGTGACTCACTGACTACTCTCTCACATCTTGTAGCTGACACAAGAGTTTTTTGCCAGCTGAGACTGTGTCTCTCCTATTCAGCCCACCACTCATGGCCTCTAAGACATGTGCCTGAACCGACATTTTTTTTCTTTTCTTTTTTGCTGAAGCTAGTGGAAATGTACAAGCAGGAGAGACCCTTTGCCATTGGAGGCAGGCTGTGCAGTTGCCTTCCTAACTTCTCATTTGATCTCTGCGAAGTCCAGACAGGCGGACCATGCATGGTCTTCTGATAGCTAGAGCATGAAACTCTTAATCTCAGAGCTGTGGATTCAAGCCCCATATTGGGCAAATTATTTCTGCATTGCAGGGGTTTGGACTCAATGATCCTATTCCCTTCCAGCTGTATAGTTCTATGATTCTATGACAGCAGAGTAGCTTTGGCATGAAGAAAATAAATGGAAGTCTGATAGAACTTTTCTTTTTAGAATGTGAGTTGGCATTTTGGATTGTGGAGAGGTATCTTAATAACCTCTGACTCCTCTTCCCTTTTAGCGACACGGTCTTCCTGGAAGAGGATCTACAGAACCTCATTGATGCTCTGATTGAGAATTTTCTGGAGCCTAGTAAGAATGGACTAATCTGGCGTTCGGTGTAGCCTTCCTCCTGCTGCTGCTGCTGCCATTGGCTGTGATAGCAGTCACTCCATGCACTGCGTAACGTGGAACAAAGGAACCAAGATGATAACTCCTCTTTGCATTTATATATATACAATATATATATATATGAATGCCTCTGTGCGTTTGTGTGTTTTATATATAGATATATATGTTCCCTAGCCAGCATATTTATATGGAAGCAGTATTGTTCTGTCCGCTTGCTTTCCAAAATGAAAAGCAGATTACCAGACAGCTTTTCCCACAGAGATCCCTCAAGCCAAAAGGAAAGGGCTGAGCAGGTTCTGGCAAATTTGCCAGGAGTGATTGGTGAAAGGGACTTCCTCAACCACTGCACCTCAAAAATGAAATAAACACAACCTTGGAGGCTTTCCCGGCTGCTGCCTTGTATTAAACCAGTGTTGGGTATCTAAAGTCTTCAACTTGCTTAGTCCCTTGGCAGCTGGCCTGGATGATCATAATGGACTGGCAGAATGGTCCTGCTTCCTTGTAGCTGTTTTGAGTGTAGGTATCTTTACTGTACTGTTGAGTCTTACCTTTTTAAAAAAAAATCAGTCTGTTCAGTAGAATTCAGTACTTAGAGTTTTCTAGTGCAGATGTTGTTTAGAAGTCATAAAGGTTCCAGCTCTTTAAATCTATTCTTTTGAAAGGTGCTCTTTGTGCATTGTATTCTTATCTGTCTGTGTATTTGCTGAAGTTTACTCCACAGTTAAGCAGTAGTGGCAAGCTATATCATACGAGGTCTAGCCCTGGGGCTAGCCCTGGGGCCCAAGCAGGTAATGATAGGCCCTCAGATTGCCTAGTGGGCTTCTTGGAAGTTAGGAAGCAAGACAGAATGGCTCAAGGGGATACAAAATTGACCATTGCTGTGCCTGCTTTGCCTTCACTTGCCACCATCAGAAATCCCTCTAGACACAGCAGTTTTGCCCCAGCCACTCTATTTTAAAGTCACAGTAACTTTAAAATAAACAACCTGCATCAAATAAAGCAACATTCAATAATCCACCCAAATCCTAGAGTAAACAGTAAAAATTAAACATCAGCAAATAATAACTAAACAGTTTACACCTATCAGTTACAACAAATAATTACTAATCTATAATCAATAAAAAAAAACATCAAATCGCAATGCATAAAATACCACAAAACCATGTAAAAGGATCAAATGGAGAAACACGGACACACAACTAATAAAATTATTTTTTTTAAAAAAATATCCCTGAACACCTCTCTTCCCAGCTGCTTCTGCTGTTCTCAGTCATGGAAAGGCTCCCAGAGAGGGCTGGAGGGTGGGGGCAAGGCAGGTGGAAAAGGCATCTTGCTGCCTCTAACACGGAGCTCCAGGGTCTGATCCTGGAGGGTGTTGCATTCGTGTTGCCCAGTAATGCATGTTAATAAATATGGTGTTTGCAAGGTCACATGTGATGTTTTTCGGCATCATCACAGGCCTTAAAACAGTCTTGCTGTGCCGTCAGCTGAGCGCCAGATCTTTGGAAGATCTTGGCTAGACTGAGCCTCCAGAAAGGAAGGTAGGAAGGTTGTGGATCAAGGCCCTTGAAAACGGCTAGGACAGTTTTCATCAGCTAAAAGTGTCACAGCTGAGTGCATTTTTCAACTCATAGCCATGGGTTGTACCTCTTAGCCACCACTGGGGAGGGGCCGGAATGGTGGTCTGCATGCCAGGGCAGAGGCAGAATTTCGTAGTCGCCACCCAGAAAGACCCAGCGGAAGTGGAGCCTTGCCTTTATTCTGCTGTGTGCAGACAAAACTCCATGGAAACAAGGATTTCTGGGGTGGCAGTGATTCTGTCGTGGTGCCAGGCTGCACCTGAGTGATATTATATCCAGTTCTGACATTGTCAGACGTGCTTGTGAGGTGGAGGGAGATTTAGCTGCAGATCAAGTTTGTAATCTGCAGCAGTCTGCTTCAGACAAAGTAATTCACGATGCAGCCTCTCTGGGGTTTAGCATATCATGTTTGTGCTTGGATTAACTTGAGTTTATCCAAGGCTTTTCCATGAAACAAGTTTGAAAAATAGAAAGCAATGATAGGACTATGGCCATGTTGTCATAGTGGGGATGTACCAGCGTTTGGGCTATACCACTTCACACTGCAGGAGGAAGGTCACATGATTGACTCTGTACCTTCATATACCACCAACACAAGGGAAGCTAGCATGGGTGGGGTGGGCGGAAGGCTACTCTAGAAACCTTTTCCCTGGCATGTGCTTGAATGCAGGGATTTTTGTATGGAGCATTTGGTCATGGGAGCCTCCAACCTGCAATGCCAAATGGTACAGCCCAGACACAGCTTTGCCGCCTCAGAACTAGACATAATACCACTTGGTTAAATTTATCAAGTATATATTTGAAATAGGGAGAACTCCCATCCGTTTCCCCATCTGGCACTACAGAAGTTTTCAAGCAGCTTTTTTTATTCTCCCCCAAACCCAGTAGCTTCTTTCTTCTGAGTTGACGGAAAAGCTGAGTTTCAGTAGCCCAGTTGATATAGCTTTGCCACTGTTGCTTGACTTTGTCCTCCTCTTTCTCCTTATGCCCTTTGTGAGTTGGATCTGATAAGATGGTGCAGGTGACGTCTGTCCTGATGACCCAACTTTAGGTCACAGGGACAATAAACTCCATTTCTTGTACATCTGGGTTGGGGTTTGAGGGGGAAAGAGAGGGATTGATGCCAACTGGAGCTTTTGCTCTGTGGCATAACAAAGTACCTTCGCGATATCTGAATGTATGTGGACAGCAGGAACTTGCTTGTATTGCACAAGGCTTTCGGGGCAAGATCCACCAGGAATTCGTCCTGTGCACGGGACGTATTTCTGTAGGGTTTTGCCATTGATTTACATGCAATATTTATTTATTATTTTTATTATTTAATGCTTAAATGCCTTCCAGGTTGTTCGTATATATCTGAGTGAAATGTATTGAATGCCAAAATATCTTCTTCTTCTTTTTTTACTCTTTGTTTTCTTTTTCATTTACTGTATATTTGAAAGTGCTGCAGTTGCTGTTTGGAACAGAGAGGGCGGAATCCAAGGCCTTAAGAGGCTCTTTCTGAATCCTTTGCTGATTTGGGGGGAAAGAACCCTCTTTCTCTGGTTTAGTTTGAACAAACATAAGTCATGGAAGAGCAATGTTTATTGACAAGTTTTCTACCTATAGAGAGGATTGCAGAGGTGCCAGCCTAGGTCCTCCCAATTCACATGATGGGGTGAGTAGCTTAGGGATCTCTGTTGGATTGATTCTGTCCTGGGACAAGAGTTTAAGAGAGAGGGGGCATATACTCCTTACCCCCCAAATGTATGGGAAAGAGGACTGTGACTCCAGTTTTGTTTAGTGTCCTGAGAAAGCTGACTTGTTAAGGATTTGATTATTTCTGCTGGAACCACTGCTATTGGTGTGTTGTTGTTTTTTTCCAGTTGTTCACAATGCTTGAAAATCCATCCTATTCCATTTGGGGAAGTTTCTTTTTCTTCTCTTCCCCGCTTTTCTTAACTGTGAAAGATCACCTCCTCCACTTACCTCACCAGTGAGCAACATGGAGTTCCTTTGGCCTTCTGCTTCCACCCTTCTTCCCTGCGGGGTTTCTCTTGACTGATGCCAGGAATATTTATAATGTGGCATGACGGGCAAAAGTAGTTGAAACCACTTCAGAAACACACTGTGGTTTTTTAAGATGCCTCTTCCCTTCTAAGATGTTGGTGTGGAACGATTTTACCAGGTTGTTGTATGATGATTTGATAACATGGGGGGGGGGTTGTCGTTTCGCTCTTTCAAATCTTGAAATGATTTGCTGAAAGCACTTTCGTCTCCTGAAATTCTGTAGCATGATCTCCGTGCATGTCTCCTCAGCAGTAAATCCTAGTGAATACAGTGGGACTTATTCCAAGCTAAAAGAGTATAGATTGGCAGCTTAAAATGCAGGCTTTGGAAAAACAACAGACACACACACACACATATGAAGTTTGCTAGTTGAGAATATTTATAATTCACTTTGGCTACTTGGTTTACTTGAGCATGCTTTTGAGAAAACGTCCCCTTTCCTACCCAATAAGAAAATGTCTTAATGGTCTTCATCTTCTTACCTTTGTTATGACAATAAATGGCAGCCACTGTTTTGGGGATGGGCGAGGGAGAGAACAGACTTTCCCTTATAATACCAACTGCAAAGGAAGAGCCTAAAATCTGGTCTCATTTTTATTATGGAGAAGACTCCCTTTCTGGTGCAGCCTTGCAGTTGATGAGTCACATCCCATAAAGAAGCCCCGCACATGCAAGCAAATTTTTTTCCATTATCAGCAGAGTCTAGTGCTAGAGTGGGCCAAATCACACTCAGTAAGTTTTTAAGTCCTCATGCCAAGAGAGTGTGTTGAAATAACATTTGAGACTGGCAGGGCACATCCAGCCCCCTGCCGCCGTTTCTTCCAGCTCCTGCCACTCCCTGTGCCAGGTTTACAAGTCCCAGGCGGGGCTCTCTCCTGCGTGTCCTTCAGCCTTGACAGCACTGCTGCCTGAGCAGCTGTGCTTTGTGTTGGAAGGGAGCCCAGCAACATCTCGGGGAGCTGAACTCTCCTCGGCCAAATAGGGAGAATCACAGCAATAATTGGCCAAGTGGAGATGTGAGTCTCTTTGACTGACACGTTGTTGGTTCTGGTGAATGGAGCTTTGTAGCTCACCTGTGCCTCACTGCATCCAGTTTCATCTCACTTAAGGATGCTTTCAGGGCATGGGGAGTCATGCTCTGCAATGTGTGCTTGCGCAAACAGCACTGAAGCTTGTGTAGATCAGTGTGAAGATAATTCAGTTTTTTGCAGGTGGGGCATGACCATTCTAGTCCATAGATGTTTGACTCAAAGCAAGACTTTCCTTCATAATTTTTGTTCAATGTGTACTGATACACTGATATATATATATATATTAGTTTTGCCCTTTATTGGAAGCACACTTCTTATGTGTCATAGTGAGAGACCTTGTGTGTTCCCCTCTGGGATCTTGCAGCATTATCTGCCACTCAGAAGCTGGAATGGTACCGGTAGGAGTTGAGGGTGTGATTCTTACAACTGATAAGATTCCATGTCTCTTCTTTTTGTTTTGTTCTGAAAGATGCGCATGTCCTAAGTTTACATAGTTCTACCCTTCCCACAAGACAGGGTGTGTGTAGTACAAAACACTTGAGTACAAAAAGCAAAGTGAGGCTTCGCCCCTTACTGTGTCTGCCTTCGTTTGGTAGCCCACTTAGCTTGGAAGGAGGTGATGCACTTAGCACCTGCCCAACCCAACTTTCTGCTTCCTTTTATGTATCCTGCTTGACTTCATTTTCAGGACTGTTGCTTTAACCAGGGTAGTCACCGTC
This sequence comes from Zootoca vivipara, assembly GCF_963506605.1. Taxonomy (NCBI): domain Eukaryota; kingdom Metazoa; phylum Chordata; class Lepidosauria; order Squamata; family Lacertidae; genus Zootoca; species Zootoca vivipara. Next base: position 97,808,100 of record NC_083279.1, read on the forward strand.
TTGGGCTGCCCTTCAACTAAATTTAAAGAGTGGTACCAGGCAATCTTTTCATTATCCTTCTTTCATTTCAGATGTTCTTTTCTGCCTAAGAGACAATGGGTGGTATTATCAATATGGACTGAAAATTTGCACTTTGATTCTGTTGGAAGTATTTTGTGTGTGTCTGGATTATGAAGTGGCTTTAGTTGAATAAAGTGTTAAGTTAATAAAACATTCTCCTTGTAGAAGTGTTCTTCTGTGACTTTGTTTCTCCAGCTTTTAAAAAGGACTGCAGGAGGGTTCTTGGTGACCAGATAGTTTCTTGGGCTCTCTGGAGGGAGACCTAAACTCTTGTTTGTTTCTAATTAAAACCAAATTGTGAGGCAGATGAATTTTGCCTTCTGTGCTCTGTGTAGAGGTTGCAGTCTAGATTCAGCCTTGCCTGCAGCTCCCTGATGGACCCAGGGAGGCAATGGGCCAGCCAGAGTTATATAAAAAGTAAACCTTTCCTTGCCGGAAGAAATATCAACAACCTCAGTTATGCAGATGACACAACCTTGATGGCAGAAAGTGAGGAGGAATTAAAGAACCTTTTAATGAGGGTGAAAGAGGAGAGCGCAAAATATGGTCTGAAGCTCAACATCAAAAAAACCAAGATCATGGCCACTGGTCCCATCACCTCCTGGCAAATAGAAGGGGAAGAAATGGAGGCAGTGAGAGATTTTACTTTCTTGGGCTCCTTGATCACTGCAGATGGTGACAGCAGTCACGAAATTAAAAGATGCCTGCTTCTTGGGAGAAAAGCAATGACAAACCTAGACAGCATCTTAAAAAGCAGAGACATTACCTTGCCTACAAAGGTCCGTATAGTTAAAGCTATGGTTTTCCCAGTAGTGATGTATGGAAGTGAGAGCTGGACCATAAAGAAGGCTGATCGTCGAAGAATTGATGCTTTTGAATTATGGTGCTGGAGGAGACTCTTGAGAGTCCAATGGACTGCAAGAAGAACAAACCTATCCATTCTTAAGGACATCAGCCCTGAGTGCTCACTGGAAGGACAGATCGTGAAGCTGAGGCTCCAATACGTTGGCCACCTCATGAGAAGAGAAGACTCCCTGGAAAAGACCCTGATGTTGGGAAAGATGGAGGGCACAAGGAGAAGGGGACGACAGAGGACAAGATGGTTGGACAGTGTTCTCGAAGCTACGAACATGAGTTTGCCCAAACTGCGGGAGGCAGTGGAAGACAGGAGTGCCTGGCGTGCTCTGGTCCATGGGGTCACGAAGAGTCGGACACGACTAAACGACTAAACAACAACAACAAAACCTTTCCTGACTCCTGTGAACTAGTCTAATGCAAAAAAAAGGTGTCTATTAAGACAGCCTATCTAGTTGGGAGATTTCCAGGGGATAATAGGTGACTCCTTCCTCTCGGAATTGCCAATTTATCATACCTTAGCCCCTCCCACCCTGCCCACTGAATTGCACTTTCCGAGTGAGGAGGACTAGCATTATGTCTCCTCACAGTCCCTACCAGGAGTGCTGTTGAAATATATTCATAAAAATAAAAAGTCCAGTAGCACTTTAGAGACCAACTAAGTTTGTTCTTGGTATGAGCTTTCGTTGTTCAGCATTTCAGGTGAGCCAGAAATTTTGCAGCACTGTTGGGCTGCGGGAAGAGAAAAACCATTTTTATTTGTGTGCATGCATTGCAATCTACTTAAGAGGCCTGTCTAGTTTAACTATGTGCTGTGTGGCATGCTTTTTTGTATGGCATTCAGCTTCATTGGATGACCAAGGGTTGGGGTCTAGCATGATGGGTGTGAACAAATGACACTTTCTTTGCTGTGGCAGAGCAACTGCCTTGTAAGCTTCACAAGGTGCCCGGTTCAATCCCCAGTGTCTCCAGGTACAGCTGGGAAAGACCTCTGGCTGAAACTCTGGAGAACCGCTGCCAGTTAGTGCATGGTCAAGAAATCTGACTCAATGAAAGGCACCATCCTATGCTCATGCATTATTTTATCACCCCCACTTCCCTTTTCTAAAGCCCCAAACATTGCAATATTTCCTCCTAGGCTAGTCACTAGTCACTACATCCCCTTGATCAATTTCGTTGCACATTTCTGAACCTTTTCTGCTCTACCTTCTGCCACCCTTTTTTGAGGTGAGGTGACCAGGAGGGTGCAGTCCTCCCCAGTCAAGACTTTATAAGTGCTGGATTGCATTGAATGTTGGCATTTAAACCACCCCTGCCTTCTCCAAGGAGCTCAAGGTGGCATCCAAGCTTCTCCTCTTCATTTAATCCCCACAACAACCTTGTGAGGTAGGGGTGTGTGTGTGAGAGAGGGATTTGAACCCTGGTCTCCCAGGTCACAATCCAGCATTAACCACGAAACCTCACCTATGTCAAGAATCTCAGCTGGCTGAAATCCAGAAAATCAACCAAAACAGAAGCAACAGCTTTGAGGGGGAAGGGGGGCTCTGAACTGCTTTGTGCAGCTCAGAAGAAAGTGGCTCTTCACCCCTTATAAAGAAAATCCTTTTCCATCAGTTGCTTTTTCCTCATTAAAGACTCCAAATGTACACTTCTGCTCCATGCTAAGCACTGACATTTCATGTGTTGCAATGGATAATCACACTGAGTGCAAAATAGACACTTCACCAAAAGGCTTGCTTAGATTTTCTGGAAGCCAAGCCTTGTGAGGAACACTGACGGCAGTTGGGGATGTTGAGCCGGGAGAAGAGAAGACTGAGAGGTGATCTGAGAGCCATCTTCATATACCTGCAGGGCTTCCACAAGGAAGATGGAGCAAGCTTGTTTTCTGCTGCTTGGGGGGGGGGAAGGGGGGGACATGAACCAGGAGATTCAAAGGACAAGAAAGGAAATTCTGAATCAGCATCAGGAAGACCTCCTTTTATAAGAGTTTATTAAGACTTTTCATAATCTATATATATATAAATGTAAAAATCGTGAAATTCCGTTCGACACTTTTCTCCGTAACCGCTTGACCGATCATCCTGAAATTTTGACACAACGATCCAGGCCACTCCTAGAGCGTTGTTGGGGGCAAAAATCCCTCAAATCGCACACCTGCACAGGTACAGACCTGCTTTTCCACCAAGTCAAACAGTGCCCTCAAGTGGCATAGTACCCTCCTCCACCCCCTCCCTTCCTGTGAAATCTAAGCCACACGCACAAACCAAATGACATCATCATCAACCAAGCAAGTGAAAATCCCCCAAGGCGGCCATTAGGCCTTTGTTTAATGTAGGCCCCTGACAGGCCCGGGGGGGGGGGAACCCACAACAACACACTTGGGGGCATGGCAAGGGGTTTTTACTTTACCATTTAGCACCACTAACCCTCCCCCCCCAAAAAAACCCACCAAAAAACCAACATTGCCAAGTGGAGGTTGGGGCCTGCCGGGGGTGGGTGGCATAGGACGCAGCACAGCCTTTGATTTATGTAGGCCCCTGCACGGCAAGGGTTTTTTACTTTACCATTTAGCAACACTACCACACCAGTCATGGGGGGGGGGACTGAATAGATCATGGATCGGGACACATGGGGCCAGTCACAGGGATAAGGCACAACAACACACCACACCCACAAACCTCGCCTCTGCCACGAGATCCTGTAAAACAGGAGGCCTTGGCTCCATTTTACATACTAGGCCTCAGGTCTACAGTCCATTAAATACTATCCCAAATGGAGCCCTGGGGGGGGGGAGGAGCCCAAATAGCTCATGGGCTGACGTAGGGTGGGGGGGTAGATAACCCACATCAATGCACTTGGGGGCACAACAAGGGGTTTTTACTTTACAATTTAGCACCACTACCCCCCCCAAATCCACAAGACAAAAATAAATACCATCCTTCAAAACGTCCTGAGATACACCGGTCATGGGGGGGGGGGGGACAAACTGAATAGATCATGGATCGGGACACATGGGGCCAGTCACAGGGATTAGGCACAACAGCACACCACACCCACAAACCCCGCCTCTGCCACGAGATCCTGTAAAACAGGAGGCCTTGCAACCACCAAAACAGCTATTCCACCCCAAGCCCAAAGCCTCTCCCGGCGGCTGCATTAATAAACGCCTGGCAGCATTAGGCAGTCGTTCATCATTTCTCCTAACACGCACTTGGGGGCACAGCAAGGGGTTTTTGCTTTATAATTTAGTGGGCGTTGTGTCACATGCGAGGCTCCGGCGGCCATTTTAAGTAAGGGCAGTCGTGCCTCTTTTAACTTAGGCTTTACCGTGTTTCTCCAAAATAAGACACCGTCTTATATATAGATTCCTTTAAAAAAAAACCACATTGGCTTAGTTTCAAGGGATGTCTTATTTTTTATTATGTGTCCAGCCTTGCCTCTTCCTTGGGGCCCTCCAGAACTGCGCCTATAAGTATGTCTTATTTTTGGGGTATGGCTTATATTGCACAAATGCTTAGACATCCTGCTATGGCTTATTTTATGGGTATGTCTTATTTTAGGAGAAACAACTGCTTGTAAGCCTCTGTGGGTTTTTTTTATAAAAAAAAACCATTCACTTTCTCTCCCCAGTTTAAGTCCTCAGATATTTGCAGTGGCCACCCCCCACCCCATTTACAATCCCCTACCTTCCCCTTGCCCGGGCCAGGTAGATAATGTGGCCATTTTTTAAATCCTTTTGTTACTTTTCTCATTTTACTGATTGTGAATATGCTGACCGAGGCCCCCTTTAGATTCGGAGGCCCGCCCCAAGTGGCCCATATGACCCCCCTCCTTCTGTCTGGGCCTGTCTGTTGCTACGGGGCTATGGGGCTTCGCTATTTGGTTGGACAGTGTTCTCGAAGCTACGAACATGAGTTTGACCAAACTGCGGGAGGCAGTGCAAGACAGGAGTGCCTGGCGTGCTATGGTCCATGGGGTCACGAAGAGTCGGACACGACTAAATGACTAAACAACAACAACAACAGTAGCCAGACAAATCAGCACCTTTTTAACCAGACCTTTGGATGATTGACATCTAATGCTCTTTTAAAATGTGGTGTTTTGGGTTTTTGTGTTTTGTTATTATGTTGTAACCTTCCTGAGACCTGTTGGTGTAGGGAATAGATGGCAATTCTTAAAGGCGTAAGGGTCTTCCCCCGCCCCCCCGGAAAAAATTGAGGAGGTGTGGCGTTTGCCCACTCATTATGGAGATGTTGTACTGGGGGGAGCAAAAGGGTTAATAGGCTGACCAATAAGAAAGCTCAGGGGCAGAGCGTAACTGTGTTTAAGGCTCAACACAGGGGTTTGGGCAGTTAGTTCGGTTGGTTTCTTTTTTTTCTTGTTCTTTTAATCCAATCTTTTATTGAGACTTAACATATACATAATAACCAAAATTACCCATAATACCCTAACATAAAATATAATACCTAAATTACAACAGCTACATAATTATACGTGTAAGGGGGAGGGCTTATAGAGAACCCCCCCTCATCCGAAGCAGCCCGTCTCCCAGCAGTCATGAGAGCGAAGGGTCTGATAGAGGGAGTCAGGAAACTGAGAGGGAGTGCCAGGGCTCTGGCAACATCCAAGAGCCCCTGCTCCATAGGCAGGAAGAGAGGTGGAAAGAGAGGACAGGAATCGGTCAGTCAGAAGACCCATCCCCCCGACGCTGGAATTGAGGAGGAGGAGGAAAGGGAGGCGCTTCTCAGTTCCGAGGCTTTTATGTTGGTCCAGAATGCGGAGGGGGGGCAGTGTAGGAATCTGACTTGAGCGGGTAGACATGGAATCAGCAGTTCGTTACACTGCAAAATAATGTGCACCAATAAAAACGTCAGAAAGACAAGCATGTGGAAGGTTGTTACTCGAGAGTAGTCACTACAACCCTGACAGCATTCCTGCCCTCGTTGAGACTACTTTTGAGCAAAAGGCATTATGAGCGCAGTGGAGGTGGCAGCCGCCAAGGCAGAGGTGGCGGCAGCTAGATTGGAACTGCAACAAATGATGGACTCGGCCAAGAGAGAACTACAGGAGGCGAAAAAAGACGCAGACGCAGCGTGCGAGGAGATCGGTAAACTTCTGCAGGAGGTAAGATTGAAAACCCAGAGGGGACAGGAACTGGTGAACCACGCTGCCCTGCTTAAGGCACAGCTTGAAGAAAGGAGGCTAGCAGACCAGAGGGGAGGCCAAGGGGGTTTTGGAAGAAAAATCCCGTCCCTGGTGAGCAAGTTCAATGGGGATCCTCGGCACTACCTGGGATTTAGTACAGAAATGAAGTACGCCTTAAAGCTGCAGGAGGGGGAGTTCGCGAACGATACCCAGAGAGTCGCGTTCGTGATTGATCACCTAGAGGAACCGGCGCGAGAGTGGGTAAGACCACTCATCGCAGGAGAACATCAAGCGCTGCAAAGTTTGGACCTATTTTTTCAAGCGATGAATATAATGTTTTCGAGTGAGGTTCAGATAGACATGGTCAAAGAGGAGCTTCATAAACGGGGAAACATGACTGTGAGAGCTTACTGGTCCAGATTCACAATGCTGGTTCACAAACTGGGCTGGGATCTGACTTCGGAGCCAGTCCAGTCCGCATTTTACTTAGGACTGCACCCAGAAGTTAAAGATGAGCTTTCGAGAAGTCAGCGTCCTAAAAATATGGATGAACTGAGCAAAGCGGCTTTAGCAGTGGGGGTGAGACAAGAATCAAGATGGAATGACAGACAAACAGGGCGGTCGATGCGTCCTTGGTTCCCACGCACTCAGGAGAGACCAACTGCAGCTGCAGCTCCTCCTCCCCCGCTCCCACCCCCAGAGCCCATGCAGATTGACGGAGCGCATGCGCGGGAGTTTCAAAGCCCGATGGCGCCAAAACGGAAGGAGGGAAGGGGAGGCAACTGCTTTCTCTGCAATGCCCCAGATCACCAGGTCCGCAAATGTCCCAGGCGCAAAGAATGGCAAGGGAAGGCGGGAATAGTGGTCCAAGAAGCAGCGGAAACCGCTCAGCCCCAGGGAAACGGGGAAGCCTGGCTGCAGGAGGCAAGGGGCAGCAGCCAGGCACAACCTCAATGAGGCAGCCCCCACCTGCCCTCCCGCAAATGCCAGAGCACATCCCACCCACACCGCCCAGCACAGGAGTGGTGGTGGAGGTGACGTTGACACTGCCAATGGCTACCCTTTAGAAGTCCTAGCCCTGTTGGACTCAGGTGCCTCAGCAAACTTATTTGCCAGATCTTTTACAGAGGCGCATCAGATCCAGCTCCTGCAACTGGATTTCCCCTTGCGCGTCACCACCATTGATGGCAGGGAGCTGTTAGGAGGTGCCATAACTCACCAGACGCCGCCCATGCAGATGACGGTAGGCATGCATTATGAGACGCTGGCATTCCACGTGACCACCCTGTCTGACCCACCTCTAGTTCTGGGAATGAGCTGGCTAGCACGCCACGACCCTCCCATAAGCTGGCACCAGAGGTCCCTCATGTTTGGCTCCAAGTACTGCATAGAGCATTGCGTGCAGCAGCGACAAGGGGAGGGACCACCTTTGGCCACGGTGGCAACGATGCAGGTGCAAGGTGGAGTCACAATTGCCAAACCTTACTGGGACCTGCAGGAGGTTTTCAGCGAAGCAGGATCGGACCACCTGCCCCCGCACAGGCCATTTGACTGTCAGATCAACATGCTGCCAGGGGCCAAGCTACCTCCTGGCAAGTTGTATTCCATGTCGGATCAGGAGCTGGCAGACCTCCTGGACAAGAGAGACACGCTCCAGAGGAGGCTGGTCATGGATTTCAGACGGCTCAACAGTTTGACGGAACCAGTGGCCTTCCCAATGCCCAGGGTGGACGATCTGCTGGCAGCGGTGCGACGCGGCAAAATTTTCACCAAGCTGGACCTGCGGAGGGCGTACAACCTGATCCGGATCAGGGAAGGGGATGAATGGAAGACCACCATGTACACGCCTCTGGATGCGTTTGAATATTTGGCGATGCCCTTTGGGCTACATGCCTTCATGCACCACGTCCTGGGGTCCCTGCTCTTCAAGAACTGCATCATATTTTTGGATGATATCCTGATCTATTCCGATACCCCTCAGCAGCATGAAAAGGATGTCTGAGAAGTCTTAGAGCATCTTAAGGAAAACCACTTGTATGTGAAATTGGAGAAGTGCCGGTTTCACACCACAGAGGTGGAGTTCCTGGGCTACAAGCTATCGGACAAGGGGTTGGCAATGGACAAGGAAAAGGTGCAGGCCATCCTAGACTGGCACAGTCCCAGGACACGCAAGGACGCCCAGCGCCTCTTGGGCTTTGCAAACTTCTACAGGAAGTTCATCAGGAACTTCTCCCACGTCATGGCACCCATCACAGACTGCTTAAGAGGCAAACAGAAGTTCAGGTGGACAGCGGAAGCGCAAGCAGCTTTTGAGCGCCTGAATAAGGTGTTTGCCTCAGAACAGCACCTGTTTCACGTGGTGCAGGATGCACCCCTACGTATTGAAACGGATGCTTCTGACAGAGAGATCGGCAGAATTTTACTGCAACTGGATGCCAACAGGGAATGGCGACCATGTGCGTTTTTCTCCAGAAAGCTGAACCAAGCAGAACGCAATTACACGGTCTTCGACAGGGAGCTTCTTGCCATACATGCCGCCTTGAAACACTGGAGACATTTCGTGGTGGGCACCAAGCACCCCATTCAAGTGTGCACGGACCAGAAGAATCTGGAGTTTTGGAGGATGGCCAGATTGCTCAACCAGCGGCGGATGCCCTGTCACGCAAACCAGAGTACATGGAGGAAGAGCAGCCACCGATGCCCCGACACATCTTTCCCCAATCGGCCTGGACTTGTGGGGAGCGGTAGTGGGCGATGCAGAACTTACAAAACTGACGGCAGAGGACGAGTTTGCCAAGCGCATTTTCCGAGACCTGCAGGAGGGGGAGGGGACAGACAAGGGCTTTATGGAGAAAGGGGGGTTGCTTTTTCACCAGGGGGCCCTGTACCTACCCACCGCCTCTTTGAGAGGTAAGATCCTCCGACAGATGCACGACAATCCAACAGCGGGTCACCTTGGGAGGGACAAAACCACACAATTAATCATTTGACACTTCTGGTGGCCAGGGGTGCGTGAGGACGTTCGAGACTACGTCAGAGGCTGCGACACTTGCCAGAGGGCAAAAGGGAACAGGGCAGCGCCGGCAGGACTGCTTGAGCCGTTGCCGACGCCCAATAGGCCTTGGGAGGTGGTGTCTGTAGACTTCGTCACAGACTTGCCCTCTTCGAGGGGCAAGACAGCAGTACTGGTGGTAGTGGACCTACTGACCAAGATGTGTCACTTTGTACCGTGCGCAAGGGCTGTCTCAGCGGAGGAGACGCAAAGCTGTTCGGGGACCACATATTCAGACTGCACGGCTTACCATTGAGGGTGATATCAGATAGGAGTAGGCAGTTTACTTCCAGGTTCTGGCGCAAGCTCATGAGCATGTTGCACGTGGAGGTCAGCCCATCCACAGCACGACACCCCCAGACCAATGGCCAGGCAGAGAGAGCCAATGCCATAATGCAACAGTACTTCAGGTGTTACGTCAGCCAGAGGCAGACGGACTGAGTAGATCGTCTGCCACTGGCAGAGTTCGCCTATAACAATGCAGTGCACGTCTCCACAGGGGTATCACCCTTTACGGCCAATTACGGGCGCGACCTCAGAGCATTCCCAGGGAGGGAGTGGGGAGAGGAGGAGGGGCCCGCAGCAGAGGACTGGGCGGAGGAAATGGAGACAGTGCACCAGCAACTTAAGGAGCATTTGGAAGGGAGCGGACCGTCATCGGCGACCGGGAGAGGTCATCAGGGTGGGGGACAAGGTGTGGCTGTCCTCAGATGGGCTACCCGCGGTGGGGAGGTGTAAGAAGCTGGCACCCAGACGCTTGGGGCCGTTCATGGTCACACATCAGATCAATCCGGTGGCGTTCAGGTTGGAACTCCCAGACGCCATGAGGATACACCCGGGTCGTTGCTATTCCCCTACAGGGAGAGCTCAAGATTCAGGGAACGCCCAACACCACCGACAGACATCCCGAGGGACAGGGAAGAGCAGAGACTGAATGAAGCCACTGAAATCCTGGACTCCCGGTAGGGGGAAGGGGGGTCTGGAGTACCTCATGGCCTGGGAGGACACTCCGGCCACCCAAAATGCCTGGGTACTGGCTCACGCGGTGCCGGAATAATACCTAGTGGAGGAATTCCATGCGTTGTTCCCGCACAGGCCCAAACCCAGGCACATAGGGAGGAAAGCCTCAGAGGCACTGGCCGAGAAAGGGGAAGACGCCTCGAGGGAAGAAGAGCCACAGGGATCTCTGTGGGAGTGGGAAGCACGGTTTCAGGAACAGGGAGGGGAGGACGAGTTTGATGCTCCTTCAAGTGCGGAAACCCCGATCACGGACTGGGAACAGGTGTTCACTCCCACAGGTTCAGACAAGACAGACTTCCTAGGGTTCCAGTCGTCCCCTCCAGCATCATCGCAGGGCTCCGACTGGGAGCACGTTTTCACCCCCACCAGCTCGGATGCCACGGAGTTTTTGGGCTTCCAATCATCTCCCCAGCTACCCATCACCTCAGGGGAGGGGGGGCCTGGAGGGGGGTGGATGTAAGGGGAGGGCTTATAGAGAACCCCCCCATCCAAAGCAGCCCGTCTCCCAGCAGTCATGAGAGCGAAGGGTCTGATGGAGGGAGTCAGGAAACGGAGAGGGAGTGCCAAGGCTCTGGCAACATCCAATAGCCCCTGCTCCATAGGCAGGGAGAGAGGGAGGCGGAAAGAGGACAGGAATCGGTCAGACAGAAGACCCGTCCCCCCGAAGCCGGAATTGAGGAGGAGGAGGAAAGGGAGGCGCTTCTCAGTTCCGAGGCTTTTATGTTGGTCCAGAACGCAGAGGGGGGGCAGTGTAGGAATCTGACTCGAGCGGGTAGACATGGAATCAGCAGTTCGTTACACTGTAAATAATGTGCACCAATAAAAACGTCTGAAAGACAAGCATGTGGAAGGTCGTTACTCAAGAGTAGTCACTACAACCCTGACAATACGCTTATAAAACACACCACCCACCCTATACTTCCCTCCACAGCAATTCGACATCTTTATATTTCTTTATACCTTTTTTCCTTGCATTGTATATTTGATAATTTTGGTTAAATTCAGATTTTTCCTTCTTTCTTTTTTGGTTTTGTTATTCCTTACATTGTTTATTCTAAACCTATTAGCATGTTGTTTTTAGAACAATATTTTGACATATAATCTTTGAAATACTTCCACTTCATTCTTAAATTTTGATTTGATTGGTTCCTTTGTTGGTATGTCCTGAGATTTCCATTTAGTGGCAATCACTGGTTGATGGATCTGGACCAAACAATCTGCTACCCGAACGATGACTCAGGAACAGAACTCGCTGAGCAGTAACTTGATTTGTGGTAGCTTTTATTATATACAGCAGAGTAAAGCACAGTTTTGTACAAGTTACTATATACACAGACCCTATACTTCAAACACTCAACTTTCTCATGTTACTCCAACTACTTCACTCTCCAACAAAGACCTGCTATGTCATGCTGCTTATCAAGGAAACTTTCAGCCAATCACAGCCTGTTGTTAGGCTTCCCTGTCTTTAGGCAGACTTAGCTTCCTGCCAGGACCCAGGTGGCGCTGTGGTTAAACCACTGAGCCTAGGGCTTGCTGATCAGAAGGTCGGCGGTTCGAATCCCTGTGACGGGGTGAGCTCCCGTTGCTTGGTCCCAGCTCCTGCCAACCTAGCAGTTCGAAAGCACGTCAAAATGCAAGTAGATAAATAGGAACCGCTACAACGGGAAGGTAAACGGCGTTTCCATGTGCTGCTCTGGTTTGCCAGAAGCGGCTTTGTCATGCTGGCCACATGACCTGGAAGCTATACGCCGGCTCCCTCGGCCAATAATGCGAGATGAGCGCGCAACCCCAGAGTCGGTCACGACTGGACCTAATGGTCAGGGGTCCCTTTACCTTTACCTAGCTTCCTGCCAATTTACTTAATTGCCCACTTCAGAGCTGCAGTTTCTCACAGACCTCAACACCCCCTCACAGCTTACAAAGTGCAATTAGTCAAGACTCCGCCCACGTGCTGGAGGGAATGGCGGACAATACCATCAGCCCCGACCCAACAGTGAACTGGCGGCTGTTTCGGGAGTATGCAGCCTCCCCCACCCCTCCCAGGACGCTACGGGAGGGGGCCGCTGGCCCGCAGATGCCCCTTAACCCACCTGGACCCCTGCGGGGATGGGGGTGGCCTGGGCTGTAGCACCCATTGGAGTCGGCACTCCTGGAAGCCACCCACCAGGCACACGGGTCCCAATACCTGGAATTTTAATTAGTGGAAAGTTTTGGGCATGCCTCAGATGAAAGAGTTAAAATTTATTGCTTATGGACACAGCCCTGAGTAGCAGAGAGAATGATTTGAATTATGGCTACTGAGAGATAAGAGGAAACATCGCAGAGGTGAAGATGGAGCATATGGAGAATCCGAGACGCCTTACAGGAAAGTGCAACCTTTTTTTTTTGCTCTTTGCTTATAATATATCAAATACCTTTGGACAGAACATCGGACTTGATCTAGAGCAGCAGGATAATGGAAAGTATAAACTGGGTGGACATGGAATTTCAAACAAATATGAAAATGGAGGAATTATATATAATTTGACAATTTTGCAAAAATCTCCCTTAAAATCCTGGCCCTGGTGGAGATGCTTGAAGATTTGTGACTGTAAGGAGGATTTAAGATATGTGTCGCAGTTCGTAAATCAGAAAAGATGGTGCTGGAATGGAATGCAACTATAGGTGGGGAAGAAGCCGTTCGGTTTCAAGAAGCGTGAGAAGAGACGTCTGGCTTTTTTTTTCTGCTGGAAAAGCTGCAGTTCTATTTTCGGAGGAGCCATGGAGTGGACTTTGGATATAATTTATGACTAAATTGGTATTAGGGGCCAGAGATCGGAGGGAGTTTAAAGACAAAGTCCAGACAGAGATAGAAAGTATTTGGGAACATCCGGCTGGCAATGTAAATTCGGAGGCCAAGGAAGGCCAGTAATAGACTTGGAAAATATGTGATATTTATATCAGAGGCTGTTTAAGAAGGGATAAATTAAAAAAGAAGCAATTGGTATTGGTGATTAGCAGGAAGCTCTGGGAATCCGAGGAATGGGAGTCCGAAAAAATTAAGTACAATTGGTTATAATTGGAATGTTTTCTTTAATTGGAATTGTATGAATAATTTGGATTTGTAAAAATGTAATTGGGAATAATTTCAATGTGATTTGATGTGTTTTAATTGGAAAATTCAATAAAAAGTATTTAAAAAAATACAAAGTGCAATTAGCCTTTGAGCATAGACAAAGTATTATCTCTCACTTTGATTTCCAAACCCATGCTCTGACACAGCATATTCCAATTTACAAACGACAAAGGCTTCGTCATGACATCAGCAACATTTTCAGCGCTTTGCACATATTCACAAATAATGGTATTATTCTGTACATTAAACCTGACATTTTGGTATTTCAAATGAACATGTTTTGATCGACTTTGGAACTGTTCCACACAGAGTTATATACATAGAGAAGTGCTTGGTGTCTGGGGCAGTTTGGCGTTGCCCCGAGTGCTTTTCTACCGTAACATCAACATCCAAACAGATCTTGCGTCTCCATTAGGCGCAGCTTTGGCACAGAGCAAGCTGGTGTCGGGATTTCCCACAACTCTCTCTGGGTCTTGCTTTCCTACCTAGCAGCCAGGTGAGATGGAAGGGGGGAGGACAGCCACCCCATTAGCTGCAGCTCTTGCAACCCAGCTCCTTCTTTGGGGATGCTGAGGATAACACTCTATGGCCAGCGATGGCCCTTGACTTGCCAAGAAACTTGTGTATCCATAATGGTATGGAAAGGGTGAATGTCTTCTAGAATTCTCTGATGTCGCCAGAAGAGTAAGCCATCCCCCCCCCCCCGTTAGGTCTGTTATCAACTGCAGAGGATGAGTAGCCTTGGGAGCCTCTTGGGGAGATGGAAGGGTTCAAAGGACTGAATCCACGAGGGAGAGCTACTTGCTCTGAGATGGGGGAACCTTCGGGCAAAAGGCAGCAGAGAAGGGATGCTGTTGGCCGCTAGCTTCTGTTCCTCCCCAATTTCCCAAAGGGCGTAACATCTGAGGTCCTGCGGGAGGAAACCACGTCTCAGGGTCAGGGGCCAGACGATGGAAGTGCAACTTCAGTTCCTGTGGGAGACGCCCATGTTCAAGGCAACAGGTCCACGAAGGGCAAGGAGGGAAAAGAGAGGAGAGATTTTGAGTATGTGAAGAGGAGGAAGAAAGAGCCATGTCAAGAGAAGTCAAGACCAACGACAAACCTTCCTGTTCACCTGCTTTTCATCCTCCAGGTGTGCCTGAAACTTCCTTTGGACTATTGCACGGCAGAGGGCCGAGGAGAAGTTTGGATTATGGGGCGCTCGTCAAAACCCCCCAGGCGCCCCAGGCTGTCCTGGAAGGGAGCAGAGGAGGAAATTCAAGTCTTCCGGGGGCATCAGGAGGGCAACTCCAGTCTTGGCTTGCCCATCCCTGACAGCTCCCTCCTGGGGTCCCTCACACAACCAGAATGGACTCTGCAGTGCGATTCTTGGGCAGCTGGGTGGTCCAAAGGCCCCTCAGTGCTGCTGCCTCAAAAACTGTGATCACCTGGAGCACGAAAAGTAAAGAGGACTAAGAACACACCTCCCTGTCCTCTCATTCTTTTCGTCTAGGACTGGGTTAAATCTTGCTGGGTTAAATCTTGCAAGGGTGTGAGAAGAAAGAGCTGTGCAGAGGGAAATCAAGACAAAGGACCTACTTCTCTGTCCTCCTCCTTTTCTGGGCCCCCAAGAACAGCCTCCATGGTCCTGTGCAAGATCGCACTGACCATATCTGAGCTGAACTTGACCTCATGATGCTGCAGAGATGAAGGGGGGAGGGTTAGATGCTGCCTCCTCCCAGTCTCCCTTGCCCCCTTCTCCCTCCTGCCTGCTCTTCCCCACCTGGAGCTCCCCCTGGAGATCTGCCCTGAGGTGCCCCCCCTAGCCCTTCAGTGTCCACACTTCCTCACCTATCACAACGGGCTCCTCCCGGACTTGCAGCGGGGCCACCCTGTTCCTCTGCTGGCAGCTGAACAAGGCCCTGAACCACCTCAACTTAGAAGAGAGGAGCAGAGGGGAGATAGCGACTCAGGAGCCCCAATGGGTGGGGGGTGTTTGTATCTGTACGGGGGGGGGGCAGAGAGAGGAAGGTGGTGGAGTCTTCCTTGGAGACAGGGAGAAGGCCAATGGCATTGGGCAGCTGGAGAGATGCAAGATGAAGCCAGGCAGAGGTGTAATGATTTGGGGGCAGGACTAGGGGGACCTGGGAGAGCAGGGTTCGAATGCTTCAGCCATGAAGCTCCCTGGTGGACTTTGGGCCAGCCTAGCCTACTTTGCAGGGCTGCTGTGAAGAGAAAAATTGGTGGCAGGGAGAACCATGAAGGCCACTTTGAGCTCCTGGGAGGAAAGTAGGCTAGGAATGTCCAAATATAAAAGTGGATGACAAAGGGGAAGGTAGGGGAAGAGTGTGGAGGAGCTGAGCTCTGTGGAGAAGATTGGCCAGAGAGCCCAGGCTGTGCAGGGGACCCCAGGAAACACACACACCCCGGGGACCAAGAGAAAGGGAAGGGATCCTACTTACAGCCTGCCCATTTCTTTCAGGAAAAAAAATCCCACTCTCTAAAGTAGCTAACTATCTAAAATGCCCACCCAAGCCTAACTGACCCCAGCCCTAAGCCTAATCCTAACCCTTACTACCCCTCTATGTACAGAAGAAATAAATACAAAATAGACACAACTGTGCATAAAATAAAAAGGTAAAATAAAAAATATTAAACTAAAGAACAATAAAATAAAAAAATATTAAAAATAAAGGACAAAATATATTAAAATAACAAACAAACAAATAATTAACCACAAAAGCTCACCCGTGTCAAGAATTGCAGTGGGCTGAAATCAAGAAAATGAACCAAAACAAAAGCAACAGCTGTGAGGGGGAAGGAGGCCTCTGAGCTGCTTTGTGCAAAATAAATAAAATGAAGTGTTAAAATGAAATATCAATCAATCAAATAAAAGTAATAAATGAAACAAGAAATTGAGAATATAAGAATCCACTTAACGCCTCGCCTAATCCTTCGTCAACCACCACCAACTGCAGAGTGGGGGGCAAAGAGCCCAGCCAGCGGGGAGCAGGTCTGAGGGGGTCCCATCCCTGTTCTGGTTCTCTCCAAGCTTGGCTTTCTATGGGAATGGCTCCCCATTCTGCATGCCAAGAAGATGCTCTAGGGCTCCCCATATTTCACTAGCCTTTCAATGTTATGCTATTAGCAGCCGTGGAGATTCCACCTGCCTCTTTCAAAAGGAGAAAACCTGATCAATTAAATTAATAATAATAATATTTATTTATTTATTTATACTCTGCACGTCTGGCTGGGTTTCCCCAGACACTCTGGACGGCTTCCAATAAAATATTAAAATACAACAGTCCATCAAATATTAAAAGCTTCCCTAAACAGAAAAACAACAACCATCCGTTTGCAGCCTATTGAATTAGCAATTAAGCATTTCTGGAAAGGGAAATGGCATACTTTTGTATATTAGCATAAAAAGCGTGCATAAGAAAGTATTGCTCGTTTATGATGAGAATAGGATTTATTTATTTTGAGCTTTGCTTGGTTCCTCCTTGGTAGCCAGTGCAATGGTTTCAGCAGTGCTAGAACTCAGGACCCGCTGCCTTGAGGGGCATCTGAGAGCAGTTTGGCAGGGGAAAGGTCTCCCTTGGGAGGGGGTGGACTCTCCTTCCTTGGAGGTTTCTAAGCAGAGATGGGACGGCCATCTGTCATGGATGCTTGAGCTGAGATTCCTGCATTGCTGGGGGTTGGACTAGATGACCCCAGGGATCCCCTCCTATCTCTCCACTCCTGAAATCGAGGAGGAGGTTCCTTGCCTCCTGCAAAGCCCTTTTCCCTGCAAGATGTTCCTCTGGTTTCCGGCCAAGGGAGGGAGATGATCAGAGTCCAGTCAAGAGCCTCACCCCCAAAAGGATATCTGGGCATTGACGTAGCCAGGGGGGCAACTGCCCCCTAAATAAAATAATAATAATAAAAAGCCGAGGTTCTGCCAAGCGAGAGAGGGCGAGCTGGATGCCCTCGGCTTTGCAAGGGTTAAAGGGAAACCGAGCTGCCTTCCTAGAGAGGACAGGAAGCAAATCAGGTCCTCCAGAGCCAAGGCCCCTCCCTCCCCAGTCTTTCCGGCTTTGGTGTCTCTCCTGCAAGGGCTGCGGTGAGTCTCCCCTCTCCCTCTCCCTCTCCCTCTCCCTCTCCCTCGGCTGGGGGGTCCCAGGGCTGCAGCAGGGGAGGATGCCTTGGAGATGCATTGCAAACCAGTTTCCCACTTGTCTCCAAGGGCAGCTCCACACGGAGGCCACTGCAGCAATCCCCTCGCACCCAGAGCATGGCATCCCAGGACCACATCCTCTCAGTCCCAAAGGGATTGTTGCTGGAAAACCAGACAGAAATGGGCGCTGCAACTCACTGAGCCTCCAGGGACCGTGGCATCAATGCCTGTGTGGGTGTTAAGCTATTAAATGATGATGATGATGATGATGATGATGATGATGATAAATTGTCCGTCTAAATCTCAAGGGATATTTATTTGGCCATGCCCACTTGGCCCTTAGGGAGTTGGTCAGATACATACCTGGCCCTCAGAGCAAAGAAAAAGGGACCCCACCACAGGAGTCTGTATTGAGAGCGGCAGAGAGTCCAAGTGCAAGAAAGAGAGACAGAAGCAGGGGAGTGGGGGTGGGGCTGGGGAGCAACTCCTGAGGACCCCCGGGTGAGGACCCCCACTAGAGCCAAGCGTCCATTTTTCACAAGAAACAAAGGATTCCCTTGTCAGTAGGTTCTGACTTCATGCATTGATTGGAAGGCAGCAGAAACCAGGTTGATTAATCTTACAGAAATCCCTTCAGTTGCCTCCACATTCTGCATAGCTAGAAACCATGCTTGCTCAGGGAGCAGTCCCCCCCCCCCCCGGTACTACAAATTCTGTAACAGAACAATGTATTTGCTTTGTAGGATTTGCTAGAACTTCTCATTAAGACGGACAGAACTCGGCAGAAGACCAAAGGGTTCCTTCCGATCTCTAAGAGGCTTCCTGAGAGCACAGATGGATGAGCGAGACTCAGCTGGCCCTGGAACAGGAAGAGGCCATGCCATCCAAACTGGGAGCAGTGGGGGATTCTGGGAAAACCCAGTGCAGAAGTTCCTGGGTGAGGAGGACACCCTCCGCTCAGAGGTGCAGAGCCAGCAGTTGAGGCTGTTCTGCTGCCAGGAGGCCAAAGGACCCCGAGAGGTTTGCAGCCGACTCTACCACTTTTGCCACCAGTGGCTGAAGCCAGAAAGGCACACGAAAGCTGAGATGCTGGACCTGGTGATCTTGGAGCAGTTCCTGGCTGTCCTTCCCCCGGAGATGGAGAGCTGGGTGAGGGAATGCGGAGCAGAGACCAGTTCCCAGGCAATGTCCCTGGCCGAAGGTTTCCTCCTGAGTCAGGCAGAGGAGAGAAAGCAGGTGAGAGAGACTTTCCTCTGGATACTCCCAAGGGGCTCCAAAGAGGACAGAGAACATCCCATAATGGTCTCCTGATGGCCCATTTGCTTTCTGGGAAAGCATCCATGGAATGAGAACTCACACCCTTCAAGTCTTTGTCATTCTCTTTCTAATATTTCTTACCATTATCTGTTCTGAATCCTTGTTTCTTTTTCAGGAAATGGACCTGGATTCCTGTGAGGGAGAGAGGCCTCCGTTGGACACCAGAGAGAGACCACTGGGTAAGGAGGAAGGTGGTTTGTCTCTGTTTGGTCTCATTCTGTTCTTTTTCCAATTCATCTGAGGGTCCTTTTCGCCTTGTTTGGGGGGGAGACAATTGGGAATAAGGGTCCAGAGGAGGGGAGATGTATTTGTGCACAGCAAACATATGAAATGGGCACAAACGTCCAAAGGCTCTCAGCAGGAAAGGCTTTCTCAAAGGCCCATCTGTAATTAGAGATGCCCTGTTTCACCTGTGAGAGAAGCAGGCACTCCTGGTGTCCTGTTTACCTTTTCTCTCTTGCAGGTGGCAGAATGATGCCGGCAAGACCTCCTGATCCGTCTTTTCATGGGGGCAGAAGGGAAGCAGCGGCTGTGGAACCAGACCAGGTCAGGGGAAGCTGCCTTGTGGGGACAGAGGCCGAGGGCTGGAGCAATGTCATGGACTGGTTGGGCACAGAGGAATGGTGGGAGGATGCAGCTGGGGAACCAGGAAAGGAAGATGGCTCAGAGCCCAAGAAGTGGAGGTAGAAGAAGGATGGGCGGTCAGAGGGGGAAGAGGGAGAAGCTTGGGAAGAGGAGGTGGCAGAAGCTGAAGGGCTAACAGGCCTTAGTGAGCTTGGAGACTTTGTGGCAGAATGCAGTCCAGAATCAGAGGCAGAAGAGGAAGGAGGCGAGTGGGAGGAGGGAGGTTGAGAGGCAGAGGTGAGTCAGGATAAGGAGGAGCCACCGGTGGCTCCCTGACCTTTTGCCAGAAGCCATCCTCCCTGCTTGTCTCTGAGAGCCAAAAGACAATGATATCTTTGCAGAAATCTCTCCATGATATCTTTGCAGGAATCTTTGCCTCCCCCTCTCCATGCCCCCATGAACCCATTGAATTTGACTCTACGGCATGTGGGTAAATGCCAGGATCTGTCCAGGTCTTCTTAGGCCCCTATGCCTGGGCAGGATGTCTGGAACACCTTCAGCATACACCCGGGAATCATGGACTCATAACTGGGCTTTATGAGCACCAAATCAGAAGTAAACAGCAGAAGCATTTGTAGAGGTTTCAAAACATTCCTCATTTATTTCTATTAACTACTGCATATTTACACATCTGTAAATATGTGTTACAGCCTCTCACTTAGCCATCTTATCTACAGCAGATATTAAACTGCACACAGCACACGGCAGAAAGCAGAGTCAGGAATGAAAAACAACAAAGTAAAAGTTCCTAACTGTTCCGGCAGCAGATATCACCAGATTTTCAGAACGGGAGGGGTGAAAATGCTCACACGGCATTGAGAGGGAACCTCCCCAGAACAGCTCACAAGGAGAAGAGAAAGTAGATCCTTCCGTCAGGCAAAGTGGAATGCTTGCGAACAGGGCCGGCTCGCCCATTGATTCTATGGGCGCCTGGGCGCAGAGGGGCGCCCCAGCAAGTGGGGGAGCTGCGCGGCGGCCTCCCTTTTCCGCTCTGCAGCGCCGACGTTTGCTGCGGTGGCGGCAGCGGCTCCGCAGCTGCCGGTGCCACAGTAGAGCCCTACGAACAAGACGCCCCGCACCAGCTGCGAGGTCACGGGCACTGCCGAGCTGTTGGGCGCCGCTAGCGCCTCGGCCAGCAGCTCGGCCAGCGGTGCAAGGCCACGAAGACATCCCTGCCAAGCCCCGCGCAGCGGGGCGATGGTGGCGCTCAATCCGTGCACTCTGTGCAAGGCCAGGACTGGAGAGGACTGGGACTGGCGAGGTAAGAGCCCCAAGGAAGCTGGAAGGACTGGGGGGGTTCAACTGTGGTAAATGGGGGGGCGCCAAAGGGATCTTCGCACCAGGGCGCCAGGTATGCTTAAGACGGCCCTGCTTGCGAAGGCAGAATGACTTGAAAAACACAAGGTGGAGTGCAACCTATTTGCACAAAGACAAATACCCATAATTAAAACGCAGAATAAAATAAGCATAATTGAAATGTGCAGCAAAACAATCCTATTGAAACAACACCGCAATTAAGAGGAAGGAAACAACAGCATTGTGTAGCAGATAAATATTGTCGCAGAGGAGGACATTTCCCTTTTTCTTTCAGGGTCCCGTATGCTTTGAAGATGTCGCTGTTTGTTTCACGGATGAGGAGTGGGCGTTGCTGGACCCTGACCAGAGAGCTCTGCATGAGGACGTCATGGAGGAGAATTGTGGGATCGTGGCCTCTCTTGGTAAGGCTCCCTGTGGGATCATCATATCTGCCTAGAAATTCAAAAATATCTCTGTGTCCAACCTCATATATTTTCACAGAGCTCAACAACGCCCCCTATAACACCTGGGAACCTAACACCCCCACAATAAACAGTAAATTATAGGGCTTTTTTTGAACAATCTTCCTCAAATTATTCCTTTTTCTACCACAATTGGGCTGGTCTGAACTGCCCAGGCCATCTTAAATGTCAGTTTCAGAATTGTTAGGAAAGATAAGTAGCTTCAGTTTTTATGTTTTTGTTTTTCCTCCTGTCAGTCTTGGGTTGACCAAAGAGACGACTGACATTGGAGATGGAGGGGATGCCATGACTGGGCCAAACAAAATTCATCCCAGAGAAGAGCCAGGCTTGTTGAATCTCAGGTAGTAGTAGCAGTGATGATGATGATGATGATGATACAGTGGTACCTCGGTTTACAAACTTAATCTTTTCCAGAACAGGACTGTTGTTAAATCGAGGTACCACTGTGGTAATAATAACAATAATTTTTATTTATACCCTGCCCATCTGGCTGGGTTGCCCCAGCCACTCTGGGCGGCTTCCAACACATTTATAAACATGAAAATCATAATAATCCGACAGTCTCTCCATTCTTCAATCGCCTTTGTGCACCTTTTCCTGCCTTTACCAGTGTGATTTTGTTCTTCAAAAATATAGAAAGGCCAGCTTTGGTTAAGTTTCCCCCAATCTCTCTCCTAATTTCTTCATAACTGTAGCCTTGCTCACTTAATAGTACTATTTTACATCGCTTTCTGGTTGACCACTCAACTTTTTGTGCCATTTCTATAATAATAATTTTATAATAATAATTTATTATTTATTATATTTATGAAGAAACTTTCTTCAATTGTATTCTTTTCTTTTTTAATATAATATTTTTATTATAATTTCCATAATACGATTATTCAAAATATTAAAAGAAAAATAGAAAAAAGTCTTACAAACATATTTCTTAAGAAAGGGGGGGGGGAAACATCAAAAAGATTCCCAACCACCTATTCACCCTTCACCCCACCTTGTGACTTCCAACCTGTTCTCCATTTCGGTTTCAGTTTCCAAAGTTTTTGTATATCTTTTCTGTTCTTTATTCTAAGGATTTCTATCTTTTCTTGAGACTTTCATCTGTCTGCTAAGAGTTTGCTTTTTTCACCATTTTTTAATTCATTAAAATAAACCAATTTTTAATTCATTTTTTATTCATGAAATAAACCATTTTTTATTCATTTTTTATTCATAAAATTCATTAAATTTTTCCCAATCCTTGTCAATTTTCTGCTCTGATATCCCCTTACTTTCTCCTATTTTCCTTGCCAAATTTTGGTAATTCATCAATTTTATTTGCCAATCCTCTAATTTTGGAACTTTTCCACCTTTTTGCGATGAGGAGCCTGGTGCATGTAGTCGTGTACATTGTTTGTTGTTTAGTCGTTTAGTTGTGTCCGACTCTTCGTGATCCCATGGACCAGAGCACGCCAGGCACTCCTGTCTTCCACTGCCTCCCACAGTTTGGTCAAACTCATGTTCCTAGCTTCAAGAACACTGTCCAACCATCTCATCCTCTGTCGTCCCCTTCTCCTTGTGCCCTCAATCTGTCCCAACATCAGGGTCTTTTCCAGGGTGTCTTCTCTTCACATGAGGTGGCCAAAGTATTGGAGCCTCAGCTTCACGATCTGTCCTTCCAGGGAGCACTCAGGGCTGATTTCCTTAAGAATGGATAGGTTTGATCTTCTTGCAGTCCATGGGACTCTCAAGAGTCTCCTCCAGCACCATAATTCAAAAGCATCAATTCTTTGGCGATCAGCCTTCTTTATGGTCCAGCTCTCACTTCCATACATCACTACTGGGAAAACCATAGCTTTAACTATACGGACCTTTGGTGGCAAGGTGATGTCTCTGCTTTTTAAGATGCTGTCTAGGTTTGTCATTGCTTTTCTCCCAAGAAGCAGGCATCTTTTAATTTCGTGACTGCTGTCACCATCTGCAGTGATCAAGGAGCCCAAGAAAGTAAAATCTCTCACTGCCTCCATTTCTTCCCCTTCTATTTGCCAGGAGGTGATGGGACCAGTGGCCATGATCTTGGTTTTTTTGATGTTGAGCTTCAGACCATATTTTGCGCTCTCCTCTTTCATCCTCATTAAAAGGTTCTTTAATTCCTCCTCGCTTTCTGCCATCAAGGTTGTTTCATCTGCATATCTGAGGTTGTTGATATTTCTTCCAGCAATCTTAATTCCAGCTTGGGATTCATCTAGTCCAGCCTTTCGCATGATGAATTCTGCATATAAGTTAAATAAGCAGGGAGACAATATACAACTTTGTCGTACTCCTTTCCCGATTTTGAACCAATCAGTTGTTCCATATCCAGTTCTAACTGTAGCTTCCTGTCCCACATAGAGATTTCTCAGGAGACAGATGAGGTGATCAGGCACTCCCATTTCTTTAAGAACTTGCCATAGTTTGCTGTGGTCGACACAGTCAAAGGCTTTTGCATAGTCAATGAAGCAGAAGTAGACGTTTTTCTGGAACTCTCTAGCTTTCTCCATAATCCAGCGCATGTTTGCTATTTGGTCTCTGGTTCCTCTGCCCCTTCGAAATCCAGCTTGCACTTCTGGGAGTTCTCGGTCCACATACTGCCTAAGCCTGCCTTGTAGAATTTTAAGCATAACCTTGCTAGCGTGTGAAATGAGGGCAATTGTGCGGTAGTTGGAGCATTCTTTGGCACTGCCCTTCTTTGGGATTGGGATGTAGACTGATCTTCTCCAATCCTCTGGCCATTGCTGAGTTTTCCAAACTTGCTGGCATATTGAGTGTAGCACCTTAACAGCATCATCTTTTAAAATTTTAAATAGTTCAGCTGGAATATCGTCACTTCCACTGGCCTTGTTATTAGCAGTGCTTTCTAAGGCCCATTTGACTTCACTCTCCAAGTGAAGTCTAAACATTTATCTTTTTCCTTAATTTCTAATTACTTAATTTCTAATTACTTAATTTCTTAATTAATTTCTTAATTACTAAACATTTATCTTTTCCCTTAATTTCTTCTTACAACATACTCAACAGGAACATCTCTGGGACTTTTTTTTTAAAAAAATATTTCAACATTTTTTTCTGTTCTATATATATCTTCTCTCCAATTATTTGGAGTGGGGGAAAACCTAGAATCGGATTCAAATTGTTCACAGATAAAAGAGAAAGAGGAGGATTTAACCTGCCGAATTTAGAACTCTATCATAATGCAGCCGGACTGATGTGGTTAAAAGAATGGGTGGAACTAAAAAATGCAGCTGTACTAGATTTAGAGGGTGTGGGTCTGGCCTTCGGATGGCACAAATACTTAATGGAGGAAAAATTGAAGGACTATAGTAAATTTAATAATAATATTATAAGAAAAGCACTCTTAAAAATTTGGAAAAAATATAAAGGGATATTGGAGCCAAAAACCCCGTGGTGGATTTCCCCGCAGGAAATAGTAGCTGTAAAAAGAAAAAATCTGGAAGAGAAGTGGCCAACTTATAAATTGTTAGCAGAAAAGACAGAAGGAATTGTAAGGTTAAAAGAATATAAAGAAGTTCAAAGATATTTGAATGTCTGGCTCCAATATTTTCAAATTAATCAAAGATTTCAAATAGATAAAATATTAGGCTTTGAAAATAATTTCTCAAAATTTGATAAAATAATAATAGGAGAGAAAAATAAATATATAAAAAATCTATATGATTTATTATTAGAATGGGAAATTCTAATATTAGAAAGGGAAAGACGAATTAACGAAGGAGGCCATGATAAAATGGGGACAAGATTTGGGGAAAATAATAATGGTGGAAAAGAGGGAAAAGTTGTGGATAAAAGATATAAGATTCACCCCAAATTATGACCTAAAGGATAACATTTTGAAGATGCAATATAGATGGCATTTGACCCCATTGAAGTTGGCTAAAATATATAAAGGGAGTGATAAAATCTGTTGGAGGCGCCACGAAGAGGTAGGCTCATACATCCACATTTGGTGGCAATGTAAAAAGATCTTCAATTGCATTCTTGATTAAATTATCTTCCAATTGATATATAATTTTATGATATTTCTCCCAAATAAGTGGTGTTATGAGCCATCAAACCTATGAAATACACATTTCCCCCAAAGGTCTTCCACAATTTTGACCACTACCGTACATCAAACAAAGCAACATTCAACAACTCATCAGAATCTAATAATAAATATGTTGGTTAATGACAACACAGGTAATGAACACCCCTCAACTCCCTTCAGTTCTTCTCCATTTGTTCCTGAGGCTCTAATCCCTTTTTGTTTCCATTGCAGATTGTGATGAATTGGAAATCCAGAACAAAGGTGACCATGACAAAATCCTCAGAGAGGACAAGCCAATTCAAAAATTGGAGTGTGGAGAAAACTGCAGTCAGAGCTCCCATTCCACTTACCATCAACAAAATCTCATTGGAAAGAAACTCTATCAGTGCATGGAATGTGGAAAGAGCTTCAGGAAGAGCTCCGCTCTCACTTCCCATCAAACAATTCATACAGGGGAGAAACCCTATCAGTGTGTGGCATGTGGAAAGAGCTTCAGTCAGAGCTCCGATCTCACTAAGCATCAAAGAATTCATACAGGGGAGAAACCCTATCAGTGTGTGGCATGTGGAAAGAGCTTCAGTCATAGCTCCAATCTCACTAGGCATCAAAGAATTCATACAGGAGAGAAACCCTATCAGTGTGTGGAATGTGGAAAGAGCTTCAGGAATAGCCCCAATCTCACTAAGCATCAAAGAATTCATACAGGGGAGAAACCATATCAGTGTGTGGAATGTGGAAAGAGCTTCACTGAGAGCTCCTCTCTCATTTCCCATCACAGAATTCATACAGGGGAGAAACCCTATGAGTGCGTGGAATGTGGAAAGAGCTTCACTGAGAGCTCCTCTCTCATTTCCCATCACAGAATTCATACAGGGGAGAAACCATATCAGTGTGTGGAATGTGGAAAGAGCTTCAGACACAGCTCCGATCTCATTAAGCATCAAAGAATTCATACAGGGGAGAAACCCTATCAGTGTGTGGCATGTGGAAAGAGCTTCAGGAAGAGCTCCAATCTCACTAAGCATCAAAGAATTCATACAGGGGAGAAACCCTATCAGTGCATGGAATGTGGAAAGAGCTTCAGTCAGAGCTCCCAACTCACTTCCCATAAAAGAATCCATACTAATGTCGGAAAAAACATTGTGCAGCTTTAGGAGCCAGGCAAATCAGCACCTTTTTAACCAGACCTTTGGATGATTGACATCTAATGCTCTTTTAAAATGTGGTGTTTTGGGTTTTTGTGTTTTGTTATTATGTTGTAACCTTCCTGAGACCTGTTGGTTTAGGGAATAGGTGGCAATTCTTAAAGGTGTAAGGGTCTCCCCCCCCCCCCGGAAAAAAAATTGAGGAGGTGTGGCGTTTGCCCACTCATTATGGAGATGTTGTACTGGATGAAGTATAATTGGTTATAATTGGAATGTTTTCTTTAATTGGAATTGTATGATTAATTTGGATTTGTAAAAATGTAATTGGGAATAATTTCAATGTGATTTGATGTGTTTTAATTGGAAAATTTAATAAAAAGTATTAAAAAAATACAAAGTGCAATTAGCCTTTGAGCATAGACAAAGTATTATCTCTCACTTTGATTTCCAAACCCATGCTCTGACACAGCATATTCCAATTTACAAACGACAAAGGCTTCGTCATGACATCAGCAACATTTTCAGCGCTTTGCACATATTCACAAATAATGGTATTATTCTGTACATTAAACCTGACATTTTGGTATTTCAAATGAACATGTTTTGATCGACTTTTCAACTGTTCTGTCCCACACAGAGTTATATACATAGAGAAGTGCTTGGTGTCTGGGGCAGTTTGGCATTTCCCCGAGTGCTTTTCTACCATAACATCAACACCCAAACAGATCTTGCGTCTCCATTAGGCGCAGCTTTGGCTCCGGCACAGAGCAAGCTGGTGTCGGGATTTCCCACAACTCTCTTTGGGTCTTGCTTTCCTACCTAGCAGCCAGGTGAGATGGGAGGGGGGAGGACAGCCCCTCCATTAGCTGCAGCTCTTGCAACCCTGCTCCTTCTTTGGGGATGCTGAGGATAACACTCTATGGCCAGCGATGACCCTTGTCTAGCCAAGAAACCTGTCTGTGGGAATTGTGCATCCATAATGGTCTGGAAAGGGTGAATGTATTCTAGAACAGTGTTTCTCAACCAGTGTGCCTCCAGATGTTTTGGGACTACAACTCCCATCATTCCTGACCACTGGTCTTGCTAGCTAGGGATGATGGGAGTTGTAGTCCCAAAACATCTGGAGGCACACTGGTTGAGAAACACTGTTCTAGAATTCTCTGATATCGTCAGAAGAGTAAGCCATTTCCCCCCCAGTTAGGTCTGTTATCAACTGCAGAGGATGAGTAGCCTTGGGAGCCTCTTGGGGAGATGGAAGGGTTCAAAGGACTGAATCCATGAGGGAGAGCTACTTGCTCTGAAATGGGGGAACCTTCGGGCAAAAGGCAGCAGAGAAGGGATGCTGTTGGCCGCTAGCTTCTGTTCCTCCCCAATTTCCCAAAGGGCGTAACATCTGAGGTCCTGCGGGAGGAAAGAGCGTCTATCAAATCATAATTTGGAGTAAATCTCGAATCTCTTTTCCATAATTGTTCCCATTTTTGTATATTAATTGTTTCCCCCAAATCCTGGCTCAGGGTCAGGGGCCATGCTAGGCCAAAGCGGCCCTCCATTGCCCCCCCCACAGAGTCCCTGGCTCTCATTTGTCATCTCTGATGCCATCTCCCGGACACTTATGTTAAGCAGGAGGAGGAGGTGCGGAGCATTTGGGGTCTCTGAGCGGCAGATGATGGAAGCGCAACTTCAGTTCCTGTGGGAGACGACCATGTTCAAGGCAACAGGTCCACAAAGGGCAAGGAGGGAAAAGAGAGGAGAGATTTTGAGTCCTGGGTGAAATTGTGGAAGTATGTGAAGAGGAGGAAGAAAGAGCCATGTCAAGGGAAGTCAAGACCAACGACAAACCTTCCTGTTCACCTGCTTTTCATCCTCCAGGAGTGCCTGAAACTTCCTTTGGACTATTGCACGGCAGAGGTCGGAGGAGAAGTTTGGATTATGGGGCGCTCGTCAAAACCCCCCAGGCGCCCCAGGCTGTCCTGGAAGGGAGCAGAGGAGGAAATTCAAGTCTTCCGGGGGCATCAGGAGGGCAACTCCAGGCTTGGCTTGCCCATCCCTGACAGCTCCCTCCTGGGGTCCCTCACGCAACCAGAATGGACTCTGCAGTGCGATTCTTGGGCAGCTGGGTGGTCCAAAGGCCCCTCAGTGCTGCTGCCTCAAAAACTGTGATCACCTGGAGCACGAAAAGTAAAGAGGACTAAGGACACACCTCCCTGTCTTCTCATTCTTTTCCTCCAGGATGGCCTGGAAAGTTGTGTGGACAATTGTGATGCTCATCTCTGAAGTGGAGACCCCCCAGCAGACTCTGGAAGTGCCGCTTCAGTTCCTGAAGGAAAAGAGAGAAGAGAGTTTAAGTGCTGGGTGTGAGAAGAAGGAAGAGCTGTGCAGAGGGAAGTCAAGACAGAGGACCTACTTCTCTGTCCTCCTCCTTTTCTGGGCCCCCAATAACAGCCTCCATGGTCCTGTGCAGGATCGCACTGACCATATCTGAGCTGACCTCTGGCCTCAGGATGCTGCAGAGATGAAGGGGGTAGAGGGTTAGATGCTGCCTCCTCTGAATCTCCCTTGCCCCCTTCTCCCTCCTGCCTGCTCTTCCCCACCCGGAGCTCTCCCTGGATTTCTGCCACCCACCCACCCCCACAACCCCATCCATCCCAAAGACCCCCCTCACCTCAGCTGGACGAGGGCCTCCAAGGCCAGGGCCAGGCTCAGGGATTGATCCCTGAAGCGCTCCAAGGGACCCAAGATGCCCTGGAAGAGAGCAGGGGAAGAAAGTCAGCTCTTTCCAGGGGGCAGCCAGAGGACTGCACCCTGAGGTGCCCCCCCAGCCCTTCATTGTCCACACTTGCTCACCTATCACCACGGGCTCCTCCCGGACTTGCAGCGGGGCCACCCTGTTCCTCTGCCGGCAGCTGAACAGGGCCCTGAACCAGCTGAACTTAGAAGAGAGGAGCAGAGGGGAGATAGCGACTCAGGAGCCCCAATGGGTGGGGGGTGTTTGTATCTCTACGGGGGGCTGAGAGAGGAAGGTGGTGGAGTCTTCCTTGGAACCAGGTAGACCCCCATGAAAGGGGAGAAGGCCGGTGGCATGGGGCAGCTGGAGAGATGCAAGATGGAACCAGGCAGAGGTGGAGGACTAGGGGGACCTGGGAGAGCAGGGTTTGAATCCCCACTCAGCCATGAATCTCCCTGGTGGACCTTGTACAGGAAGGTAGACAGCCCTGAAACCATTTTGACTCCCCCAAACTGACCAAATGTTTCTTCAAGGAGGGAGAAAATGAAAAAACCTCCCCATTGTCTCTGGGCTCACAAATCCTGCCTCAAGGGCACATTTAAGGTGTGAATAGGGTGAGCCTGTGACCTGGCTCAGGAATTAAGTGTTTATCATTACCAAAGAATGGCCAGCCTGGCTGGGTGATCTAATCAGTGACCATTGACAGGTTTTCTGCCAGACAACATTTTGCTGGAAACCACCTCCTTCTGTGATGTATGCATGTTTCTGGGGGGGGGGTCTGGAGTTTGGGGGTGGGCAATTTCAAAAGTCTACGTAAGGGTGGGCACACCTTTGTTCTGGGTTCTCCTCCTCCCTCCTGCGTGTGGGGGGAGCACCCTGTTGCAACAGTTTAATAAATATCAGGCGTTGTTTTGTTTCTCAATATTCTCTGGTTGGCCTCTTGTTATTTTCTCCTTCCGATAGGGAACCCACTTAAGGACTCAATACGGGCTCTTGGATACCCCATAAGGGGAAAAGGGAAGGTTTTGTTTACAACAACCCCAACCCCAGCCCTAAACTTACACCTAACCCTAAGTACTCTATTTACAAAACAACTATATACAAAATAGGCACAAATGTGCACAGAATAAAAATGTAAAATAAAAAATTAAACTAAAGTACAATAAAATAAAAATATTAAACTGAAGAACAAAAATATTAAAATAAAGATTAAAAACAAACAAATAAATGATTACCCACGAAAGCTCTGCCATGTCAAGAATCTCAGCAGGCTGAAATCCAGAAAATCAACCAAAACAAAAGCAACAGCTGTGAGGGGGAAGGAGGCCTCTGAGCTGCTTTGTGCAAAATAAATAAAATAAAGTGTTAAAATAAAATATAAATCAATCAATCGAATAAAAGTAATAAATGAAATAAGAATCAAAATAAGAAATTAAGAATATAAGAACCCACCTAACACCTCAGCTAATCCTTCGTCACCAGCAACTGCAGGTTGGGGGGCAAAGAGCCCAGCCAGCGGGGAGCAGGTTTGAGGGGTCCCATCCCTTCACCAAAGCCCCTCCCTGCCCCACTTCCCCATGGGGGTCCCCCACACCACCCATCACTCCCCAGGATGGCTTTGGCCATCTCCTGCTTGGAGCACTTCAGGGTTCGGAGCCCCTGAGCTGAGCTGCCTGGCGGTTCTGAATCACCTCCAGCAGGAACAGCTGATCTTCCTCCAGCAGCTGAAAGGCAAAAGTCAGGCTGTCATTTCCTTGTGAAAGGAGGGCTTCTCGACATCTGAGTGGGGGGCAAGGAGGGCAGGCCTGAGTCCCTGCTCTGGTTCTCTCAAATACTCACCCCTGGGGAGGGATGTGCAACCTTAGCACAAGTGCAAAGAGAAGGACATGGGGACAGGTGAGTCCGTCCCTGAGCACCTGGCAAGGCTATTCCAAGGGTTTTCTCCTGGATTCCAAGTCCTACTACAAGGAAGTGACACCCCAGGCCTTGGGGGCTAATCCTGGCCTCCTTCAATCAGAATGTGGCTCCCCGGGCTCATGAGATGGTCAATATCTGGGTCCACTCCACCCTTTTTAAAATATAAATATCAAAACAGATCCCAACTTTCAGAGCATGTAAATCACATGAGTGGAAAGACCGCTGTGCCACTCACAAAATCAGGACTATATTTCCTTCTCCCACCTTTAACGTAAACGTATAGGTAAGTATTACTCATTTATGATGAGAATAGGATTTATTTATTTTGAACTTTACTTGGTTCCTCCTTGGTAGCCAGTGCAATAGTTTCAGGCAGCAGTGCTAGAACTCAGGACCCGCTGCCTTGAGGGACACCTGAGAGCAGTTTGGCAGGGGAAAGGTCTCCCTTGGGAGGCGGTGGACTCTCCTTCCTTGGAGGTTTCTAAGCAGAGATCGGACGGCCATCTGACATGGATGCTTGAGCTGAGATTCCTGCATTGCTGGGGGTTGGACTAGATGACCCCAGTATCCCCTCCTCCCTCTCCACTCCTGAATTCGAGGAGGAGGTTCCTTGCCTCCTGCAAAGCCCCTTTCCCTGCAAGCTGCTCCTTTGGTTTCGGGACAACAGAGGGAGAAGCTTAGAGTCCAGTCAAGAGCCTCACCCCCAAAAGGATATCTGGGCATTGGCGTAGCCAGAGGGGCAGCTGCACCCCTAAATCCATAAAAAAATAATTAAAAGCCGAGGTTCTGGCAAGCAAGAGAGGGCTAAGCTTGGCAAACTCGGCTTTGCAAGGGTTAAAGGGAACCGAGCTGCCTTCCTAGAGAGGACAGGAAGCAGGTCAGGTCCTCCAGAGCCAAGGCCCCTCCCTCCCCAGTCCTTTCCTGCAAGGAAGGGGGGGTGTTGCTTTGCTGTCTCCTGCAAGGGCTGCATCGCTGTCCCCTCCTGGGATCTGGTCAGTCTCCTCTCTCTCTCTCTCCCCCCCCCCGAGGGTGCAGTGGGGAGACGGTGGGGGTGCCAGGGCTGCAGCAGGGGAGGGTGCCTGGGGGGGACACCAAGCCAAGCCAGGGAGGAGAGGGTCCTGCCAGGGGGGGGGGCGAGGTCTGCAACGCTCTCCTTCCTGGAGATCAGAGGGTCCCAAACTCCCACGAAATCTCCCTTCTTCAAACAAAGGAGTCCCTAGGACTTTAAGTCTGTGTGACATCACTCAGTGTCATTGCACAACAGAGGAAACATGTGCAAATGGTTTTCCAAAGCTGGGCGAGGAGGTGGACTAGCCCCCCCCAAAAAAAAAAACCACGTGGAGGAAGGAAGTTAAAGTGGGAGAGAAAGGCCGGGAATAAAGAGGGGGATCCCAGCCCATAGTCGGCCTGCTGAATTGCAAACCAGTTTCCCAGTCGTCTCCAAGGGCAGCTCCACACGGAGGCCACTGCAGCAGTCCCCTCGCACCCAGAGCATGGCATCCCAGGACCACATTCTCTCTGTCCCAAAGGGATTGTTGCTGGCAAACAAGCCGGAAATGGGCGCTGCTACCCACCGAGCCTCCAGGGACCTTGGCATCAATGGCTGTGTGGGTGTTAAGCTATTAAATGATGATAAATTACCCGCTTAATTTTCAAGGGATATTTATTTGGCCATGCCCACTTGGCCCTTAGGGAGTTGGTCAGATACATACCTGGCCCTCAGAGCAAAGAAAAAGGAACCCCACCCCAGGAGTCTGTCTTGAGAGCGGCAGAGAGTCCAAGTGCAAGAAAAGGAGACAGAAGCAGGGGGGGTGGGGGTGGGGAGCAACTCCTGAGGACCCCCGGGTGAGGACCCCCACTAGAGCCAAGCATCCATTTTTCACAAGATACAAATGATTCCCTTGTTAGTCGGTTCTGACTTCATGCATTGACTGGAAGGCAGCAGAAACCAGGTTGATTAATCTCACAGAAATCCCTTCAGATGCTTCCACATTTTGCATTGCTAGAAGGCTAGAGACTTATTTCTTCCCCTCTCCCTCCTCCTCTTTCTTTTCAAAAAGATAGCTCATGGTCTGGGATCCGGTGCAGTCCAGCCCTGGTTCCAAGCAAGACTCATTCATGCTTCCTAAGGGAACAATCCCCCCCCCCGTCCTACAGATTCTGTAACAGAACGATGTATTTCCTTTGTAGGATTTCCTAGACTTTTTCATTACAACAGACAGAACTTGGCAGAATACCAAAGAGTTACTTCCGATCTCAGAGGCTTCCTGAGAGCACAGATGGATGAGCAAGATTCAGCTGGCCCTGGAACAGGAAGAGGCCATGCCATCCAAACTGGGAGCAGTGCAGGATTCTGGGAAAGCCCATTGCAGAAGTTCCTGGGTGAGGAGGACACCCTCCGCTCAGAGGTGCAGAGCCAGCAGTTGAGGCAGTTCTGCTGCCAGGAGGCCAAAGGACCCCGAGAGGTTTGCAGCCGACTCTACCACTTTTGCCACCAGTGGCTGAAGCCAGAAAGGCACACGAAAGCCGAGATGCTGGACCTGGTGATCTTGGAGCAGTTCCTGGCTGTCCTTCCCCCGGAGATGGAGAGCTGGGTGAGGGAATGCGGAGCGGAGACCAGTTCCCAGGCGGTGGCCCTGGCCGAAGGTTTCCTCCTGAGTCAGGCAGAGGAGAGAAAGCAGGTGAGAGAGACTTTCCTCTGGATACTCCCAAGGGGCTCAAAACAGGACAGAGAACATCCCATAATGGTCTACTGATGGCCGATCCATTTTCTGGGAAAGCACCATGGAATGAGAACTCACACCCTTCAAGTCTTTGACATTCTCTTTCTAATTTTTCTCACCATTCTCTGTTTTGAACCCTTGTTTCTTTTTCAGGGAAAGGATAATTTTGCAGAAATGGACCTGGATTCCTGTGAGGCAGAGAGGCCTCCGTTGGACACCAGAGAGAGACCACTGGGTAAGGAGGAAGGTGGTCTTTCTCCCTTTGGTCTCATTCTGTTGGTTTTCCAACTCATCTGATGGTTCTTACCATCTTGTTTTTTTTGGGGGGGGGGAGACAGTTGGGAACAAGGGTCCAGAGGAGGGGAGATGTATTTCTGCACAACAAACATATGAAATGGGCACAAACATCCAAATGCTCTCAGCAGGAAAGGCTTTCTCAAAGGCCCATCTGTAGTGAGAGATGCTCTGTTTCACCTGTGAGAGAAGCAGCCACTCCAGGAGTCCTGTTTACCTTTTTTCTCTTGCAGGTGATAGAATGATACCTGCAAGACCTCATGATCCATCTTTTCATGAGGGCAGAAGGGAAGCAGCGGCTGTGGAACCAGATCAGGTCAGGGGAAGCTGCCTTGTGGGGACAGAGGCCGAGGGCTGGAGCAATGTCATGGACTGGTTGGGCACAGAGGAATGGTGGGAGGATGCAGCTGGGGAACCAGGAAGGGAAGATGGCTGAGAGCCCAAGAAGTGGAGGTAGAAGAAGGATGGGGGGGAAGAGGGAGAAGCCTGGGAAGAGGAGGTGTCAGAAGCTGAAGGGTTAACAGGGCTTAGTGAGTTGGGAGACTCTGTGGCAGAAAGCAGTCCAGAATCAGAGGCAGAAGAGGAAGGAGGTGAGTGGGAGGAGGGAGGTCGAGAGGCAGAGGTGAGTCAGGATAAGGAGGAGCCACCGGTGGCTCCCTCTCCTTTTGTCAGAAGCCACCCTCCCTGCTTGTCTCTCAGAGCCAGGAGACCCCCTGCATTGCAGGAATCTCTGCTAGATCATCCAAGACAGATGGCCACCCAAAACAGGCTTACCATATTTTAGTTGTAGATTGAGCACTGAATAATAAAATGGGTTTCTAAGCAGTGGAGAGGGAGGAGAAATAGTGGACTGGATTCACCTAACCAGCCCCAGCCGCTGCAAAATGGGGCCTGCCCCCCATTCCTCCCTCTCTCCATACCCCCATGAATCCCCAGAACAGCTCTCAAGGAGGGGAGAAAGTGGATCCATCCATCAGGCAAACTGGAATGCTTGTGTAATAATAGTAATAATTAATAATAATTTATTTATATCCCACCATCTAGGCGGCTTCCAACAGAAGTATTAAAAAACAATAATTTATTGAGCATTAAAAGCTTCCCTAAAGAGGACTGCCTTCAGATGTCCTCTAAAAGTCTGGTAGTTGTTTTTCTCTTTGACATCTGGTGGGAGGGCGTTCCACAGGGCAGGTGCCACTACTGAAAAGGCCCTCTGCTTGGTTCCCTGTAACTTATGTAGGCAGAATGACTTGAAAAACAGAAGGTGGAGTACCCCCTATTTGCACAAAGACGAACACCCATAATTAAATGCAGAATAAAAGAAACATCCAGAATTAAAATGCGCAGCAAAGCAATCCTATTGAAACACCGCTGCAATTAACGGGAAGGAAACAACAGAGCATTGTGTAGCAGATCATATTGATGCTGTCTCAGAGGAGGACATTTCCCTTTTGCTTTTAGGGTCCAGTGTGCTTTGAAGATGTTGCTGTTTGTTTCACAGAGGAGGAGTGGCCGTTGCTGGATCCTGACCAGAGAGCTCTGCATAAGGAGGTTATGGAGGAAAATCGTGGGATCGTGGCCTCTCTTGGTATTCGTCATATTGTCATATGTGCCTGGAAATTCAAAAAATACCTCTACAGTCATACCTCATGTTACGTCCGCTTCATGTTACTTTTTTTCAGGCAACCTGGAAATACCGGAGAGGGTTGCTTCTGGGTTTCACCGCCCACGCATGCGTAGAAGCTCCAAATCGTGCCGCGCACATGCACAGATATGGCACTTCATGTTGCGGGGTTTTCATATTCTGAACGGGACTCCAGAACGGATCCCTTTCGCACCAGAGGTACCACTGTATGTGACCAACCTCATATATTTTCACAGAGCACTACAGCGTCCCCTATAGCACCTGGGAACCTAACACCCCCACAATAAACAGTAAATTACAGTTTTTTATTTGAATAATCTTCCTCAAATTATTCCTTTTTCTACCACGATTGGGCTGCTCTGAATTGTCCAGGCTATCTCAAATGTCAGCTTCTGAATTATTAGGAAAGATAACTAGCTTCAGGTTTTCTGTTTTTGTTATTGTTATTGTCAGTCTTGAGTTGACCAAAGAGACGACTGACATTGGAGATGGAGGGGATGCCATGACTGGGCCAAAAAAAATTCATCCCAGAGAAGAGCTAGGCTAATTGAATCTCAGGTAATAATAATACAGTGGTACCTCGGTTTACAAACTTAATCTTTTCTGGTACAGGACTGTTCCTAAATTGTGGTACTACTGTAGTAATAATAATAATTTTTATTTATACCCTCCCCATCTGGCTGGGTTGCCTCAGCCATTCTGGGCGGCTTCCAACACATATAATAATAATAATCTCATCCCATATAAAAAGAACATTAACTTTAAAATGAACAATTTATACTAGTGGCCATAATTGTGGAAACCTTTTGTGAAAAGTGTATTTCTGAGGTTTAATGGCTCATAGCACCACTTTTGTGTGGAGTAATACCATAAGATTATGTATCAATGGAAAGATAATTTAATGATACGTAATAAATTATGTATCAATGGAAAGATAATTTAATGAAGATAAAGTAATGCAATAACTTTTATGAAGGAGTATTTATTAGAACAGCAGCCATAAAGAAAAAAACATGAAACCTTTAGTTGTTGTTTAGTCGTTCAGTCGTGTCCGACTCTTCGTGACCCCTTGGACCAGAGCACACCAGGCACTCCTGTCTTGCGCTGCCTCCCGCAGTTTGGTCAGACTCATGTTGGTAGCTTCGAGAACACTGTCCAACCATCTCGTCCTCTGTCGTCCCCTTCTCCTAGTGCCCTCCATCTTTCCCAACATCAGGGTCTTTTCCAGGGAGTCTTCTCTTCTCATGAGGTGGCCAAAGTATTGGAGCCTCAGCTTCACGATCTGTCCTTCCAGTGAGCACTCAGGGCTGATTTCCTTCAGAATGGATAGGTTTGATCTTCTTGCAGTCCATGGGACTCTCAAGAGTCTCCTCCAGCACCATAATTCAAAAGCATCAATTCTTTGGCGATCAGCCGCCTTTATGGTCCAGCTCTCACTTCCATACATCACTACTGGGAAAACCATAGCTTTAACTATATGGACCTTTGTAGGCAAGGTGATGTCTCTGCTTTTTAAGATGCTGTCTAGGTTTGTCATTGCTTTTCTCCCAAGAAGCAAGCGTCTTTTAATTTCGTGACTGCTGTCACCATCTGCAGTGATCAAGGAGCCCAAGAACTTCTGGAAGTTCTCGGTCCACATACTGCTGAAGCCTGCCTTGTAGAATTTTAAGCATAACCTTTTTTTATAGTAATTTTTATTGATTTTACAAAAGAAAGCAAGACATACATTTCATATTCTCTCAGCCTCTTCCACCCAACCCCCACAAGCCCCCTCCTGCCACGAGAGAGTCCCATGAAGGCTGGATGGTTAAAGTTGTTTCATTTCATACCCAGTCTTATCTCCCCCCCTCCCCTCCCCCCCGGAGCCCACCCCTGCCACCAGTGAGCCCCAGGGCAATGAGGGAAGACAGAGGAGGACAACCGACCAACTATCTGTACATACATGTCTTTTAACCAAAAAAGAAAAAGAAATAAAAAGAAAAGAAAAAAGAAACGAAAAAGAAAAAAAGAGAATGTGACTTCCCCCATCTCTCCCCCTTGATTTTCCTAACTTCTCATAATCATTCCTTACAGTTTCATTGTAAAGAAAAAAAAGAAAATTCTAATTCCTCATCTTTAAACTTCATAAATCATACCATTATCAAAATTCATACAAATATTTTCTAACAAATGTCATAATTTTTATTCCCTAGCCTAATCTTCCCCCCAAAAGAATTTTTCTTAAAAGTAATCCTTTCCTTATATCCGTATATTTCTTCTAACCTTAGTTATTCGTTACCTCCTCCTCTCTCCTAGACTCCTTCCCCCATTTGATACAGCAATTCCAAGATAAATCTAAATTCCAAAGTCATATTCCGTAAACCAATCCAAATTCCATAACCATTTTTTCTTTTCTAGCCTACTTTTAATTCAAGATATTCTCATCCCATTCCCAATCTTTCCCATTTTACCACCCATGCATTTGTCCTCCCCTCCTCCTGCCCCTCCATCATCCCACATTCTTTCCCTTGCCTCTTCACATTTTCCCACATTTCCCATGATGCCAATTCCACTTCTTGTTGTTCCAGTTCAAGAGGATCAGAACCATCGGATAAATCCTGATCAGTCTTTTCTCCTTGCTGGGCATTTCCTTCTTCCTCTTCTATATGTTCTTGTAATTTGTCTTCAGATGTTACTTTCCCGTTATCAGACCCATTATGGGTACCTTTATTCAGTTCCTGACATTGTTCCCTAGTGTCTCTTAACTGTACTGTACATTAAACTGTTGCTGCCCAGTTATAAAGTCTCCCAGCAATTTTAACACTGTCCTCTGGAAAACAGATGTTCCGGATGTTGACATTCTCACACAAGGGCAGAAGAGAGATAAGAGGACAAAGAGCAATGGAGAATCAGAGTTCCCATACAGAAAAATCCAACATGGCTGAAAAATAATTTCCAAAGTTCTTATAAAGCAATCACTATAACTCTTTTATTTTCATCGCAAATCATTTAGCCTTCGTTGTTGACAGCTGTCAACCTTCCCTCTCATAGGAACCTTGCTGCCTCTCCTGGGGTGCCGAGTCCCGGGTTGAGAAGGAGTTTCTTACGCGTGTCTCTCTTATTTTTGCAGGGTCTATATTGTTCCAATCTTCCCCCCTTTACCCTGCCTTAGGTGGGGAAATTATATTCTTTCCTTTGGGCTTTTAAATCTCTATGTACTTTTTCTTCTGGCTTCGGGCTAAACCACTGCCCCCAGTTCCTCAGTGGGTAGAGACTGACTCCCGTTTTTTAAGTCTCTTCCCTTAAGCCAATTGTCCAGATCGAAATCCAAATTAAAGTCCAGACTTACAATTTTGTTCCAAATGTTGGGAGAATTGGTCGCAGCAGCCTCGCAGTTCTGCAGCTTCGCAGTTTGGAGTTAATGGTCTAATGTCTGCCGCGTCGCAGCTCCGATCCCGCCGCTCACGGGGGCTCAAAACAGAGCCTTTCCAGGGGGGGGAGAGCCCGCTTTTGACGCCCGCCAGACGAACCTGGCCCCAAGACGCTCAACTTGGGGGTTTTAACGGGAAACCGCTTCGCTGGAGCAGTATTCCCTTTCTCCAAAGTGCCGAGGTCCGCTCCGCTGAACGGACCTCCAACCGCGATGGAGACGCGACCAACCGGAAGTCTCTGAATTTTAAGCATAACCTTGCTAGCATGTGAAATGAGAGTGATTGTGCGGTAGTTGGAGCATTCTTTGGCACTGCCCTTCTTTAGGATTGGGATGTAGACTGATCTTCTCCAATCCTCTGGCCACTGCTGAGTTTTCCAAACTTGCTGGCATATTGAGTGTAGCACCTTAACAGCATCATCTTTTAAAATTTTAAATAGTTCAGCTGGAATATCATCACTTCCACTGGCCTTGTTATTAGCAGTGCTTTCTAAGGCCCATTTGACTTCACTCTCCAGGATGTCTGGCTCAAGGTCAGCAACCACACTACCTGGAGTGTACGAGACCTCCATATCTTTCTGGTGTAATTCCTCTGTGTATTCTTGCCACCTCTTCTTGATGTCTTCTGCTTCTGTTAGGTCCTTTCCACTTTTGTCCTTTATTATGGTAATCTTTGTACGAAATGTTCCTTTCATATCTCCAATTTTCTTGTACAGATCTCTGGTTTTTCCCATTCTGTTGTTTTCCTCTATTTCTTTGCATTGCTCGTTTAAGAAGGCCCTCTTGTCTCTCCTTGCTATTTTTTGGAAGTCTGCATTCAATTTCCTGTATCTTTCACAATCTCCCTCATATTTTGCTTGCCTTCTCTCTCCCGATATTTGTAAGGCCTCATTGGACAGCCACTTTGCTTTCTTGCATTTCCTTTTCCTTGGGATGGTTTTAGTTGCTGCCTCCTGTACAATGTTACGAGCCTCCATCCATAGTTCTTCAGGCACTCTGTCCACCAAATCTAAATCCTTAAACCTGTTCCTCGTTTCCACTGTGTATTCATAAGGGATTTGATTTAGATTGTATCTTACTGGCCCAGTGGTTTTTCCTACTTTCTTCAGTTTAAGCTGGAATTTTGCTACCATCTTTCTCCTATTTTAAGACGTATTCATAAAATAAGCCATAGCAGGATTTTAAAGCATTTGCAAAATATACGATATACCCCCAAAATAAGCCATACCCATGAGCTGCGCGGAGCGAGACCGCCAAGCGCCCCAGCCAGCCAGCGGGACCAAGCACGACGGCCGCAGCAGGAGGAGGCGGCAGCCTGCCGGTTCGGTGCCCAGCAGCGCCACACGGAGTGTCCCAAGCCTCTTGCCCTGTTGCTGCTGCTGGCTCCCGGAGGCTTGGGGAGCTCTGCGTGGCGCTGCTGGGCGCCGACCCGGCAGGCTGCCTCCGGGAGCCAGCAGCAGCAACGAGTCCGAGAATCTCGCTGGCTTCCTCCGTCCCCTTGATTTCTGGGTTGATGAGTTGGCTTGGAGAGGCGGACGGCAGAAAGAGTGAGTGAGTGAATGTGTGTATGTGTGTGAGAGAGAGTGTGTGTGAGAGAGAGGAGAAAACAAGCCCTCCCTTGCTGGTCAGGGGGTGGGAGAAAGGTCCCAGATTCTCAAGGTTCCCCCTCCCTCTCCGATTTTAATGGGTGTTTGGCTGTGGTGGCGGCATCCCCAGTCTGCCGATGTGAACAAGAGGGGAAGAGCGAGAGCTGTGGAATGCCATCCTGCAATGTTGAAATTGCCATTGTAATTTCCGCTCCCTGCTCTGTTGCCTCGCTCGCTTTCTCACCTCCGTGAACCTCCCCCGCCCCGTCCTTCTTTCTTCCTCCCCCTCCCCTTTTCAGCAATCCTCTTTTCCTCCCTGCCCCCCCACCTGCACTCCGGTGTCTGATTAAATGAGAAGGAAGTTTGGGAGTGGAGGCTGCGAAGCTCTCCCTTTAAGAGGCAGCCTGCAATGACGAATTGTTGAAATTGCCTTTGCAGGCTGCCTCTTAAAGGGAGAGCTTCACTCCCACACTTCCTTCTCATTTAATCAGATACCGGAGCACGGGTAAGCGAGGCAACGGAGCAGGGAGGGGACGTTTGTTCAAGCGGGGCGGGGAGGAAACCCACCCGATCACTTCTTGGAGTGGTTTAAAGCCACAGCGTCCCCTGGTAAAAGGCTGGGTTTTCTTCACCAGCCCTGTTTACTTGCTACAGCCTTTCGCCTTCTTCCCCCAGTCTTCCCCCAGTGTATTTTAAGACACCCCTTGAAAATAAGCCATATGCTTATTTTCTTGAGTAAAATAAATATAAGACGGTGTCTTAAAATAGGAGAAATACGGTATAAGAAGCGGGTGATCTGAGCCACAGTCAGCTCCAGGTCTTGTTTTTGCTGACTGTATAGAGCTTCTCCATCTTTGGCTGCAGATAATATAATCAATCTGATTTCTATGCTGCCCATTTGGTGATATCCATGTGTGGAGTCGTCTCTTGTGTTGTTGGAAAATAGTGTTTGTGATGACCAGCTTGTTCTCTTGACAGAACTCTATTAGCTTTTTCTTTTTAATCTGTTTATTAAAATTTTCTCAACAACATAGCATACAAAAGACAAAAAGAAAATACAATACAATCCACACATGACAAAACAAGAAAAAGAAGGGGGGAAAGCAAAAGAAAAGAGAGGGGGGAAACCAAAGAACAAAAATCTAACCATCAAATCTTTTTCATAACTTCCTTATGGGACTTCCCCGGCTCTCCCCATATTGAGATCCTTTATAATATCCAATTTAACAGTATTCAATATACATGATATCTCATATTTCAATACTACTTATCTCTCCTTTTATCCAATTATTCCAATCTAACATTTCTATTTACCTTTCTATATATAATCCATAACTTTCCCTCACCTTTACTTTTTGCTAACAATGAATCATCCTTCAATTGTTAACTTAAATCATAATACATAATACAATTATAACAATAATAAATCCATCCCTCCTTCCACCAATTCCAGATTCTCTGGAGATAACAGCAAATTCCATAATTCAAACCAGTATCGGGTCTTCCATATCATCAATCCAATATTCCTAATATAATTCCTTTACCCCATTCCTACCCTTTCCCATATGCTCTTTCCAACTTTTTTGTACCACTCCTTCTGTTTCTCCCTCCCTCTATCTACCTCCCAACATTGTTTAACCTCTTTAAAAATTTCCCGAATATGCCCTGTCCTCCCCCTCTCACTGGGAGTACAAAGGCCCATTCTATTTTCTCATTGAGTGGTTCTTGTTG
The DNA here is from genome assembly GCF_963506605.1 of Zootoca vivipara. Lineage (NCBI taxonomy): Eukaryota > Metazoa > Chordata > Lepidosauria > Squamata > Lacertidae > Zootoca > Zootoca vivipara. The sequence continues at coordinate 97,850,439 of NC_083279.1, forward strand.
CAAGTCCTTTCTCAGTCCCACATCTCTCACTTGTGGGACCTTTGCTTCATCTTCCTCCTCTTCTTCAATGTACATGGCAGACTGCGGCTCTACTTCCTTGCCCGTTGTCAATAATTCCTCTTGGACCTCTGACACCACTCCAGATCTATTGTCCAAATAGTTCCTTATTTGTTGGTTTTGCTCATTCAATTCCTTTTTAATATCCAAGAGTGTCATAGAAATCCTTAGCCAGAGTACCTCTTTGTTGAATGTTGAGACTACAGCCATCTTATCACTTTCCATCCCGTGGGAAAACAGCCATATGCAGAGCCGGAAATGGCAGGAATATTGTTTATATCATTAATTCTCCATTTTGAACCCAGTCTGGAAATCTTTTCTCTTTTTTATTTCTCCCGTGATTCCAATTCTTTACTATTTAACCAAGTCAAAACCAGATTAATAAAAGATCTGTAATCCTCACTTAATTTCTGTGGTATATTCGCCTGTCCCTCCAGGAACCCAAAACAGACTTCTTCAGGGAGTTCCTTTAAAATCACTTCTTTGATTTGCAGGAGATTTAAATTAAACTTGCTCTTCACTCTCCCCCCACCCCCGCTCCAGGGAGGGAGCTTTTAAGTCCAATTGGTAACAAATTAGCTGTTTCTTTTCACCTTCCTGGCAGGGATCAGGTTACTGTTTCATCGGTCTCTCAATAGAGGAGGTCGACTTCCCTTTTACCCCTCCTCTGTGGCCAATTCAAATGCATTTCCAATAGTTTTAGACTTGTTTTAGGATTATACACGGGTCTGGGGGACGGAGCTGAAGTGCGGCAGTGCGGGGGCTGCCTTCCCCCAGTTGCCTGGCACACAGCTGCTTGCCTTCGCAGCACCCGCACCGCTGCACTTCGGCTCTGAACCCTGGAGCCGAAGTGCGGCGGTGTGGGGGTGATTTGCCGCCTGCCTTCCCCAAGCCCAGGGGAAGGCAGGTGGCAAAAAGCCGTGGCAATTTTTTGCTGCACACTGGACTTTGCAGTCGGAGGTTTGTTTTTCTATGGCCACGCTTCGCAAGACGAAGCGGCGGCCATAGAAAACCTCGTCGTCTTGCGGGGCAACCTCCGATCGCAAAATCCATTCGTCTAGCGAAAAATTCGTCTTACAGAGCATTCGTTAAGTGAGGCACCACTGTAAACAAACAAATAAATCTTTATAAGTGCTTCATTATGTGGGAAAAGATCACCTGCGGAATGCTTCAGTTTGGGCTCAAGTATTTCTGCCCACACCTTTTGCTGCCATACAACCCCAGATCATCACACTATCTGGGTGTTTCACGGTTGGTGTAACGCAAGTAGGATGTAAATCTTCTCTGATTCTTCTCGCGTATTTCATGTCATCGCTACCAAGCAAGGAGATTTGGGTCTCATTGCTCCAAATAACACTGACCCATTGTTCCTCTGTCCAGTTAACATGGGTTTAATCTTTTCAACCTTTGCTTGAGAGATAACAATGGCTTTTTCCTTAGAATTCTAACATTTAGACCAGTCCTTTCACTCAACTTCACATTACATTTCCCCATGTCACCTTGTATACACCCAGATGATTTTCTTCTGTCACGTAGGGACAGTCTCTCCATTCTTCAGTCGTCTCGTGCCTTGTGCATCTTTTCCTGCCTTTACCAGCCTTATACCTCTTCTAAAATATAGAAAGGCCAGCTTTGGTTAAGTTTTCCCCAATCTCTCTTCTAATTTCTTCATAACTGTAGCCTAGTTCACTTTATAGTACTATTTTACATTTTTTCCTGGGTGACCAGTCAATTCTTTCTGCCATTTCTATAATTTTATTATGTTTTACAATGTCACTAAATGAAAGAACACAAAAAAACAACAAACTTAATAGCAATCACACAGCACAATGACAAAAGTCAACCTAAGCAAGTTGTGCTTCCTTTTTCTGGTTATTTGGCTATAACATTTGATAGAATACGGATAATTGAACAAACTTTGTTGAATTGCATTATTGATTAAATTATCTTTCCATTGATATATAATTTTATGATATTACTCCAAAAGAAGTGTTATAAGCCATCAAACCTCTGAAATATACTTTCCCCCAAAAGTCTTCCACAATTTTGACCACTACTGTATATCAAACAAAGCAACATTCAACAACTCAACAGAATCTAATAATAAATATGTTGGTTAATGATAAACAACACAGGTAATGAACACACACCCAACTCCCTTCAGTTCTCCATTTATTCCTGAGGTTCTAATCCCTTTTTCTCACCATTGCAGATTGTAATGAATTCGAAATCGAGAACAAAGGTGACCATGACAAAATCCGCAGAGAGGAGAAGCCACATAAAAATTTGGAGTGTGGAGAAATCTGCAGTCAGAGCTCCCATTCCACTTCCCATCAACAAAATCTCATCAGAAAGAAACACTATCAGTGCATGGAATGTGGAAAGAGCTTCAGTCAGAGCTCCCATCTCACTTCCCATCAAAGAATTCATACAGGGGAGAAACCCTATCAGTGCGTGCAATGTGGAAAGAGCTTCAGTCAGAGCTCCCATCTCACTTCCCATCAAAAAATTCATACAGGAGAGAAACCATATCAGTGTGTGGAATGTGGAAAAAGCTTCAGTCATAGCTCCAATCTCACTAATCATCAAATAATTCATACAGGGGAGAAACCCTATCAGTGTGCGGAATGTGGAAAGAGCTTCAGTCACAGCTACAGTCTCACTTCCCATCAAAGAATTCATACAGGGAAGAAACCCTATCTGTGTGCGGAATGTGGAAAGAGCTTCAGTCACAGCTCCAGTCTCACTTCCCATCAAAGAATTCATACAGGGGAGAAACCCTATCAGTGTGCAGAATGTGGAAAGAGCTTCAGTCACAGCTACAGTCTCACTTCCCATCAAAGAATTCATACAGGGAAGAAACCCTATCTGTGTGCGGAATGTGGAAAGAGCTTCAGTCACAGCTCCAGTCTCACTTCCCATCAAAGAATTCATACAGGGGAGAAACCCTATCAGTGTGCGGAATGTGGAAAGAGCTTCAGTCACAGCTCCAGTCTCACTTCCCATCAAAGAATTCATACAGGGGAGAAACCCTATCTGTGTGCGGAATGTGGAAAGAGCTTCACTGATAGATCCTCTCTCACTTCCCATCAAAGAATTCATACAGGGGAGAAACCATATCAGTGTGTGGAATGTGGAAAGAGCTTCAGTCACAGCTCCAGTCTCACTTCCCATCAAAGAATTCATACAGGGGAGAAACCCTATCAGTGTGTGGGGCCTTCTCGGTAGTGGCACCCACCCTGTGGAATGCCCTCCCACCAGAGGTCAAAGAGAACAATTACCAGACTTTTAGAAGGCATCTCAAGGCAGCCCTGTTTAGGGACGGTTTTAATGTTTGATTTCTGTATTTTAATGTTTTGTTGGAAGCCGCCCAGAGTGGCTGGGGGAACCCGGCCAGATGGGCGGGGTATAAATAATAAATTATTATTATTATTATTATGGAAAGAGCTTCACTGAGAGGTCCAAACTCACTTCCCATCAAAGAATTCATACAGGGGAGAAACCCTATCAGTGCTTTGAATGTGGAAAGAGCTTCAGGCAGAGCTCCAATCTCACTTCCCATCAAATAATCCATACAAAGATCGGAAAAACCAGATTACAATTTTTTTCCAATGAATCCAGGGACACGTTTTTGCAGCAGCCAAAGGTGTTAAAAGACAGTAGCATCTGGATTATTAGTAGGGAGCATCATTTTGTAAACATGTAGTTTCCTTGGCACCTAGAGCCAGGTTCCTTGGTTATGGGTGAATAATAATTAATAATTATTAATAATGGGTGAAGGAGGGGGAAGGGGAGAGAGAAGGGAAAGCAAAATTAGGACGGGATGGATGGAACTGAGGGAGGTGGGTGTGGAGTTGGGTGGGTGGATTTGGCCCCCCTTTTCTGGGATTCCTGGAAGCGTCACCGAAAAGGAAGGAAGGAACAAAAAGGGGGGGTAGGGGTCGTCCCAGAAAAAGGCACATGAGGAATACAAATGGATAGATAACCAAAGCTATTTTAATACGAACCTCCCCTATTTTCTGTCTGACGCTTCAGGCAGAGAAAAATGCAATAGGGAGAATGTGTGGGGAGAGGGTGCAGCCATGTGGCTGAGTATTATTTAAAAAGCGAGGAGGCGGAAGGGTGGTGTCTCCTTTGGTAGGGCAATAAAAGCGCCCAGCCTTTATGACTGCCAACAGCGATCCTTTCCTTGCATCCGCACCCCTCTCAAATTTGGACGTTCGAGAAGGAACATCATAAACCATATGCCGGCACCCTCCGCGTCTCCCCTCAGCCCTTGGGGTAAGGTTTCCGCCAAAACAGCAATGAGGAGGAGGAGGGTGGGAGCGGGAGGGGGAATGTTCCCCCTCGTCCAATGCAGCCCGGCCGTCCACACTGGCAACAGAATTGGCCACATCGCCTCTTGCTGTTGGCATCTTTGGCCATGGACAGATTGGTAAAACCGGGAACTGTCCCTGGGAACTGGGGACGTCTGATAACCCTACATTATACAGCTTTAGGAGCCAGGCAAATTGGCACCTTTTTAACCAGGCCTTTGGCTGATTGACATCCAATGCCCTCCTAAAATGTGGTGTGTGCTTTTATGTTGTGCTTTTATGTTGTGACCATCCGGAGACATGTAGGTGTAGGGAATAGGCACTAACTAGGGGTCTTTGCCCCCCGCCCATTAAAATATTTATGAAGGCCAAAAAAAAAAAACCACACACTTTTTTGTGTGTGTTTTTCAAACGCAACCTTTTACTCTTCTGCAACTTGCCATACAATTTCTCTTTAAACTTGCCCTCCTAAAAATAAAAAATAAAAACGCACAAAGGTCATGAGGGGAGAAAAATACAAGAAAATAGAAAGCAGGGTTTCCCCAACTTGGGTCTCCAGCAGCTCCTGGACTACAGTTCCCATCATCCCTCCCCATTGGTCCTGAGCACCCCAGAGCCAGCTGCTTCGGCACAGATTTTGAAGTCGTCCAGCACCAGCAGTCGGGGAGTCCTGAACTCTGCCTGTGAGACCAGCTCTGTCAGCTCAGGCAGGGAGACCATGGAGGGCAAAGGAAGCGGGAAGCACCCCTGCTAGCAAGCACCCCTCAACAAGACCCCAACCCCAGAGTCTGTTCAGCCCCCTCCGCTTCTTGTAGCTGGAGTCAGTCTGGGCACTGCCCTCCCAGGCCAGGTGGGAAAGGCCTGCCAGGCAGGGAGCAGGTCCTGCAGGACTCCCAGCAAGAAAACCTGGGAGGTGAGTCTTGGGCAAAGAAGGGACAAGGGAGTTCCCTGTCTCCAAGGTGTGGGGCTTACCTTCTCTTCCATCGGGCCTCAGGTAGGCCAACTCTGGCCGAGCTATTACATTCTGCAGAGGAAAGAAAAATCTGGGTCAGATGACAGTACAAAAACCCACCTTGGATGGCTGCACCCACCTTGGACCCAATCCCTTGTCCCAGAGGACCACCTGGAGCCCTGCAGCCTCCTGGGCAGAGGTGGAAGGGCAGCAGCAGGAAAGGGGGCAGGAAAAGCCGCTGGCCTCATCCTGGCACCCAGGAACACACACCGCATTATCTGCGTTCAGAGTCACTCGGGGATGTGCTAATGGGAGGATGGAAGCAACCAAAGAAATGAATACAGGAAGGCAAAATACTTACTCTGAGCTGGGAGAGATGCTGTTTGCGCTAGTTTCCGCTCTTTCCCATTGTCACAGAGGGCATATCCTTGGAGGTCCTGTAAGAGGAAATAGCCACAGAGTCAGGGGCCAGTCTTGGGAAGTGCTAGGCTGTCTGATAAGGAGTCAGGATTCATCAGTGCAGGTGTGATGCCTTGTCCTGCATTTTACTTTATTTAAATAAAACTTTCTGAAGTTGTATTTGTGTGTGTGTCCATTTGTAGACTCAGTGGGTGGTGCTGGGAAGTATTTTGACAGTTGTGGGTGGTACAAAGTCAATTTGACAGTTTTGATACAAACTGATACAAAGTTTAGAAACAAATACAAAAGTATTTAAAAAAAAACAGGAAGGAAATTGATACAAAGATTGAACTTCAGTGACCAACATGTGGAAGGAACGTTCAGTTTGAAGGGCAATGTTTAAAGGCAATAGGCATACCAAGCAGGGTTCTTAAATTTATATTGGGGTCCCCTCTCTGGTCATGGATTCTCTTATAACACTAGTGAAGTGAAATTTAGGGGGGTCCTGAGGACCGGCGAAAACAGGATCCTGACCCAGGAAGAGTCCGGGAAAGCCGGCAAGAGATGCAATTAATAATCTCTTACCGACTGTAAAAGACAGAGACCGAACCAGGACTTCCAAAAGCAAGGCAGTTTATTTTAACAGAAAATAAAGAAATAAAAGGCTGTTGCAACAGCGGTTCCCCTCTCACGCAACAAGACGGAGCGAAGAACAAAGGGAGCTTCCAACTTTTTATAATATTCCTTCCCAATGTTACTCAATTACAATAAAAGGTGGGAGACAGTTTGGGTGGAGGGCAATCAGGTAAGTACAAAGGTTTGATAGGTTTTTCGATGTGGGGACCTTAGCGGGACAATTGGGGTGATGGTCCTGATAATGATTATTCATACAATTTATTTGTTCACAGGATGACACCTGTGTTGAATAAATTGTTTTTCTTCACTGAGTTGTGTATTGGTGTCACTATTATTAGACAAGCTAGATGGCGCTGTGGTAAATGGGAAAGGAGGCAAGTTACATTTTAGCAATACAGACAGATACAAGTTTATAAGGAGGATGTGAGTGAAACACTTAAAAGTCTTGACATTTCCAGTATAGGATATATAAAAGAATACATTCACAGCTATAGCTTTCTTTTTATACATTCAAAGAAACCCCTGTCCCCTTAATACAACCAAACAGATAAATTCATACAAGAATATAGTTTTATTCAGAAAGAATTAAGGGAGGATTTTAGATTCAGCAAGTCTCCTTCCTGGGAGGAAAAACACTTCGGGGCAGAGATAAAGGAGGGGGATTGGTGCGAAATGCGCAATTACTGTTGCGCCAGAGCTTCCTGAGTTAAGGCATTATTATGTATGTTTATGGAGGAGTTGTAAAAGAGGCGATGCGTATTCCAGTGATGGTCTGGGGTCAAGTGGGGATTATTCCTCCTGTTGAGCAAGGGATAGCCCTTCCTTGACCTCTGTTTCTGGCAAGGAAAAATGGCTCCTGTCAGGTCAAGGCATCGTTCCCCTCTCTGTACATCTGTACATCTCTGTACATCTGTGGACCTATGAGTGCAGTGCATGGCGTTCACTAGCTATCTAAAAAGACCATCCAAGCCTAAATCATACCCCAACCGCAGCCCTAAGCCTACACCTAACCCTAAGTATTCTATGTACAAAAGAAATATATGAATTTATATATATACAAAATAGGCACAAATGTGCACAAAATAGAAAGGTAAAATAAAAAAATATTAAACTAAAGAACAAAAAAGAACCAAATAACAAAAAATATTAAAATAAAAAATAAAAACAAACAAATAATTAACCGTGGAAAAAATCCAAGGGCTGCATCGCTGTCCCTTCACACCTGGTATGATCTGGTGTGTCTCCTCTCTCTCCCCCCCCCCCGAGGGTGCAGTGGGGAGACGGTGGGGGTCCCAGGGCTGCAGCAGGGGAGGGTGCCTGGGGGGCCTGATCTGCTCATGCAGTGGGGGGGGGACAAACCCAAGTCAGGGAGGGGAGGGTCCTGCCAGGGAGGGGCGAGGTCTGCAACACTCTCCTTCCTGGAGATCAGAGGATCCCAAACTCCCACGAAATCTCCCTTCTTCAAACAAAGGAGTACCTAGGACTTTAACTCTGTGTGACGTCGCTCAGCGTCATTGCACAACAGAGGAAACACATGCAAATGGTTTTCCAAAGCTGGACGAGGAGGTGGACTAGCCCCCCCCCAATATTAAAAACCCACGGGGAGGAAGGAAGTTAAGGTGGGAGAGAAAGGCCAGGAATAAAGAGAGGGATCCCAGCCCATATTCTGGCTGCTGCATCGCAAACCAGTTTCCCATTCGTCTCCAAGGGCAGCTCCACACGGAGGCCACTGCAGCAATCCCCTCGCACCCAGAGCATGGCATCCCAGGACCACATCCTCTCTGTCCCAAAGGGATTGTTGCTGGCAAACCAGCACTGCTACTCACTGAGCCTCCAGGGACCTTGGCATCAATAGCTGTGTGTATTAAGCTATCTAATAATAATAATAATTTACTCGCCTAAATTTCAAGGGAGATGTCTTTGGCACCACCCACTTGGCCCTCAGGGGGTTGGTAAGACACATACCTGGCCCTCAGAGCAAAGAGAAAGGGACCACACCGCAGGAGTCTGTCTTGAGAGCGGCAGAGAGTCCAAGTGCAAGAAAAGGAGACAGAAGCAGGGGAGTGAGGGTGGAGGTGGGGAGCAACTCCTTAGGACCCCTGGGTGAGGACCCCCACTAGAGCCAAGCATCCATTTTTCACAAGATAAAAATGATTCCCTTATCAGTCGGTTCTACTTCATGCACTGACTGGAAGGCAGCAGAAACCAGGTTGATTAATCTCACAGAAATCCCTTCAGTTGCCTCCACATTCTGCATTGCTAGAAACCATGCTTGCTCATGCTTGCAGATATTAAGCTGCACACAGCACACGGCAGAGAGCAGAGTCAGGAATGAAAAACAACAAAGTAACAGTTCCTAACTGTTCCCTCCCAACAGCAGATATCACCAGATGTTCAGAACGGGAGGGGTGAAAATGCTCACAACCTCCCCCTTTTCATTCTGACCATTATGAAAATCTAGCACAAAAGCAATTTTTTTACATATATACCAAGTTGTTCCTTATTAACAGCTTTAGTCAAAGCATCAGCAGGTATTTCTTTCCCTGACATATATGAGACTTTTACAACTCCTTTCTGAATGCATTCTCTGGCACGGTGCAATTTGATTAGCAAATGTTTTGTTCTTTGCTTGCACCTTTCTGAATGGATTAGTTCTATGCAGGTTTTGTTGTCCTGATAAACTTGAACTGGACAAGAAATTTTTACTCTCATATCCTCACATAGTTGCAACAACCACTCTACATTCATGAGGGAAAAATTTAAAGCGTTGAGTTCTGCTTCACATGAACTCATGCTTACTGTTGCTTGCTTCCTACAAGACCAATCAAATAGGCACTGGTTGTACAAATAACATACACCTGAGGTGCTCTTGCCATCAGTTGTATCGCTACCAAAACTGGCATCGGCATAGATCTCAAGACCTCCAGATTTTTGGCTAGTAAGCTTCAACCTGTAATGCATAGTGCCTTTTAAATACCTAACTATGCTTTTCAGTGCCTTCCAGTCTTGCACTGTAGGTTGATTTACACATCTGCTGAGCAAATTTATGCTAACAGCAATGTCTACAGAATTGACATCTGTCAGATTTAATTTTTCAATCACATCATTGATCTTACGTGATTGATTCTCTACTTCCAGTGAGAGATAATTGCTGACTTCCCCATGGTCTTTCATATCAAAATGCTTTTGCAGCTTTGCAAGAGTGGTTTTGTAAATATTTGCATCCTTCCAGAAAAACAAAATATCACCCACAAAACAAATGCAGTACAATTTGTGCTGGTTAGATTCTTTAACAAAAACACAATAATCAGCCTTTCCTTGCTGGAAACCTAAGGAAAACAGCACTTCTGTCAGCTTAGTGTGCCAGCATCGAGTGCTTTGTTTTAGGCCATACAGGGATTTTTTAAATTTACACACCATCCCCTATTTTATCTGCACTCCGTCTGGCGGTGACATGTAAATACTCTCATTGAGAATTCCGTACAAAAACGCAGTATTAACGTCGTGATGAGATATGGTCATGCCCTCTTCTGCAGCAATTTTCATCAACAGCCTAACTGTCTCAAATTTGACTGTCGGTGAATATGTCTCATGATAGTCCTGATCAGGTACTTGAGAAAAACCACGTGCAACTAATCTGGCTTTATATCTGACCACTTTACAAGTCTGATCAGTCTTGGTTTTGTAAATCCACCTGCTGTCTACAAGTTTCATGCCTGGTTCTGCTGGAACCAATTCCCACGTGTCATTTTGCTTTAGGGAATTCAATTCAGCGTTCATGGCGTTAAGCCAAGGTTCGGCATCTTTTTCAGGTAAATTTTGAACCTCTTTGTAGTTAGTTGGTTCAAAAACTGAGTTTGGGTTGCTAGTGGCAGCCATATCTGAAAAAGCAGCTTTAGCAAATTCTTTAGAAAATCGCTTAGGTGGTTGTCCCTTGGTAGTTATCTATGCAATACTCTGGGATCCTCTGGGTCTGGTTCCTCCTCCTTGGGAGAATGGTGACCTGTATCTGGCAAAGATTCTACCACTAGATCAGTGTCAGACCCATCTGATTTCTTAAAAGAGGTATTTTCATTCTGATAATCTGTATCAGTGTCAGAATTTGTGCTACCATCAGCATCAGCATCAATTACAGATTGGGGTGAAAATGCTCACACGGCATTGAGAGGGAACCTCCCCATAACAGCTCACAAGGAGAGGAGAAAGTAGATCCTTCCGTCAGGCAAAGTGGAATGCTTGCGAAGGCAGAATGACTTGAAAAACACAAGGTGGAGTACAACCTATTTGCACAAAGACGAATACCCATAATTAAAACGCAGAATAAAATAAGCATAATTGAAATGTGCAGCAAAACAATCCTATTGAAACAACACCGCAATTAAGAGGAAGGAAACAACAGAGCATTGTGTAGCAGATAAATATTGTTGCAGAGGGGGACATTTCCCTTTTTTCTTTTAGGGTCCAGTGTGCTTTGAAGATGTCGCTGTTCGTTTCACGGACGAAGAGTGGGCGTTACTGGATCCTGACCAGAGAGCTCTGCATAAGGAGGTCATGGAGGAGAATTGTGGGATCGTGGCCTCTCTTGGTAAGGCTCCCTGTGGGATTGTGGCGTTTCACCTCTAGGGGTCTAGCAAGAGTTAAGTTGCAAGGGAGGTAAACAGCCAATAGGAGCTCTCCAGGCAGAAGCAGGGGTATATCAGGAGAATCAGGCAGACAGGAGGAGGGAGTTAAGGAGTTGAGTTGATGAGAGAGGTGGAGAAGATTTTGAGATAGAGAGAGGGTTAGAGAAGCTAGTGAGGTGAGCTGTGGTGCAGAATCTGTAAGAGTAATAAGAAGGGAACTTCAGTCAGGGAGGACAAAGGAGGGAACTAATACTAAAGGTTAAGTTTAAGTAAACATATTTGAGAAACCGTGAATAATTTTTATGCTTATAAGATCATCACCTAAATAAACTTAATTGTTTTGTTCACTGTTCATCTGACTGGATTCCAATCAATTGTGTACCAGTACACAGATTTACTGGTTGGTGGCAGCAAGGGAAGAAATAGGCGAGGGAGGTATTGGGTCAATAGACCGTTAAATGCCACAGGGATCGTCATATCTGCCTGGAAATTCAAAAATATCTCTATGTGACCAACCTCATATATTTTCACAGAGCTCAACAGCGTCCCCTATAACACCTGGGAACACCTAACAACTCCACAATAAACAGTAAATTACAGGGCTTTTTTTCTTTTTCTTCCTCAAATTATTCCTTTTTCTGCCACGATTGGGCTGCTCTGAATTGCCCAGGCCATCTTAAATGTCAGCTTCAGAATTGTTAGGAAAGATAAATAGGTTCAGGTTTTCTGTTTTTGTTTTTGCTCCTGTCAGTCTTGGCTTGACCAAAGAGACGACTGACATTGGAGATGGAAGGGATGCCATGACTGGGCCAAACAAAATCCATCCCAGAGAAAAGCCAGGCTTATAGAATCTCAGGTAGTAGTAGCAGTGATGATGATGATGATGATGATGATAGTAATACAGTAGTACCTCAGTTTACAAACTTAATCTTTTCCAGAACAGGACTGTTGTTAAATCGAGGTACCACAATAATTTTTATTTATACCCTGCCCATCTGGCTGGGTTGCCCCAGCTACTCTGGGTGGCTTCCATCACATTTATAATGAAAATCATAATAATCTGACAGTCTCTCCATTCTTCAATCGCCTTTGTGCACCTTTTCCTGCCTTTACCAGTGTGATTTTGTAGTGACTGAGTCTCCTTATACCTCTTCAAAAATATAGAAAGGCCAGCTTTGGTTAAGTTTCCCCCAATCTCTCTCCTAATTTCTTCATAACTGTAGCCTTGCTCACTTAATAGTACTATTTTACATCGCTTTCTGATTGACCACTCAACTTTTTGTGCTATTTCTATAATAATAATTTTATAATAATAATTTATTATTTATACCCTGCCCACCTGGCTGAGTTTCCCCAGCCACTCTGGGCAGCTCCCAACATAACATTAAAATGCAATTATCTATTAAATATTTGTATAATTTTATTATATTCTACAACCTCACTAAATAAATCGTCATAATATCTTCATAACTGTAGCCTTGTTCATTTAATAGTACTATTTTACCATTTTACATCGCTTTCTTTGTACCATATCTATAATTTTATAATGTTTCACAACCTCACTAAATGAAACAACACAAAAAACCCACCAACTTGGTAGCAATCACATAACACACTGACAGAAGTCAACCAAAGCAAGTTGTGCTTCTTTTTTCTGATTATTTGGCTATAACGTTTGATAAGACTATAATTGAAGAAACTTTCTTCAATTGTATTCTTTTCTTTTTTTTAATATAATATTTTTATTATAATTTCCATAATACAATAATTACTCAAAATATTTAAAAAACATCCAAAAAAGATACCCATGATACAATGATTATTCAAAATATTAAAAGAAACAACAAAAAAGAAAAAAGTCTTACAAACATATTTCTTAAGGAAGGAAAAAAAAATCAAAAAGATTCCCAACCACCTGTTCACCCTTCACACACACCCCTTGTGACTTCCAACCTGTTCTCCATTTCGGTTTCAGTTTCCAGAGTTTTTGTATACCTTTTCTGTTCTTTATTCTAAGGATTTCTATCTTTTCTTGAGACCTTCATCTGTCTGCTAAGAGTTGGCTTTTCTTCACCATTGTTTTCTTATATTCATTAAATTTTTCCCAATCCTTGTCAATTTTCTGCTCTGATATCCCCTTACTTTCTCCATTTTTTCTTGCCAAATTTTGGTAATTGATCAATTTTTTTTGCCAATCCTCTAATTTTGGAACTTTTCCACCTTTTTGCGATGAGGAGCCTGGTGGATGTAGTCACATACATTGTTTGTTGTTTAGTCATTTAGTCGTGTCCGACTCTTCGTGACCCCATGGACCAGAGCACGCCAGGCACTCCTGTCTTCCACTGCCTCCCGCAGTTAGCTTCGAGAACACTGTCCAACCATCTCGTCCTCTGTCGTCCCCTTCTCCTTGTGCCCTCCATCTTTCCCAACATCAGGGTCTTTTCCAGGGAGTCTTCTCTTTTCATGAGGTGGCCAAAGTATTGGAGCCTCAGCTTCACGATCTGTCCTTCCAGTGAGCACTGAGGGTTGATTTCCTTCAGAATGGAGAGGTTTGATCTTCTTGCAGTCCATGGGACTCTCAAGAGTCTCCTCCAGCACCATAATTCAAAAGCATCAATTCTTTGGCGATCAGCCTTCTTTATGGTCCAGCTCTCACTTCCATACATCACTACTGGGAAAACCATAGCTTTAACTATACGGACCTTTGGTGGCAAGGTGATGTCTCTGCTTTTTAAGATGCTGTCTAGGTTTGTCATTGCTTTTCTCCCAAGAAGCAGGCATCTTTTAATTTCGTGACTGCTGTCACCATCTGCAGTGATCAAGGAGCCCAAGAAAGTAAAATCTCTCACTGCCTCCATTTCTTCCCCTTCTATTTGCCAGGAGGTGATGGGACCAGTGGCCATGATCTTGGTTTTTTTGATGTTGAGCTTCAGACCATATTTTGCGCTCTCCTCTTTCATCCTCATTAAAAGGTTCTTTAATTCCTCCTCGCTTTCTGCCATCAAGGTTGTTTCATCTGCATATCTGAGGTTGTTGATATTTCTTCCAGCAATCTTAATTCCAGCTTGGGATTCATCTAGTCCAGCCTTTCGCATGATGAATTCTGCATATAAGTTAAATAAGCAGGGAGACAATATACAACTTTGTCGTACTCCTTTCCCAATTTTGAACCAATCAGTTGTTCCATATCCAGTTCTAACTGTCCCACATAGAGATTTCTCAGGAGACAGATGAGGTGATCAGGCACTCCCATTTCTTTAAGAACTTGCCATAGTTTGCTGTGGTCGACACAGTCAAAGGCTTTTGCATAGTCAATGAAGCAGAAGTAGACGTTTTTCTGGAACTCTCTAGCTTTCTCCATAATCCAGCGCATGTTTGCTATTTGGTCTCTGGTTCCTCTGCCCCTTCGAAATCCAGCTTGCACTTCTGGGAGTTCTCGGTCCACATACTGCCTAAGCCTTCCCTGTTAGAATTTTAAGCATAACCTTGCTAGCGTGTGAAATGAGGGCAATTGTGCGGTAGTTGGAGCATTCTTTGGCACTGCCCTTCTTTGGGATTGGGATGTAGACTGATCTTCTCCAATCCTCTGGCCATTGCTGAGTTTTCCAAACTTGCTGGCATATTGAGTGTAGCACCTTAACAGCATCATCTTTTAAAATTTTAAATAGTTCAGCTGGAATATCGTCACTTCCACTGGCCTTGTTATTAGCAGTGCTTTCTAAGGCCCATTTGACTTCACTCTCCAAGTGAAGTCTAAACATTTATCTTTTTCCTTAATTTCTAATTACTTAATTTCTAATTACTTAATTTCTTAATTAATTTCTTAATTACTAAACATTTATCTTTTCCCTTAATTTCTTCTTACAACATACTCAACAGGAACATCTCTGGGACTTTTTTTTAAAAAAAATATTTCAACATTTTTTTCTGTTCTATATATATCTTCTCTCCAATTATTTGGAGTGGGGGAAAACCTAGAATCGGATTCAAATTGTTCACAGATAAAAGAGAAAGAGGAGGATTTAACCTGCCGAATTTAGAACTCTATCATAATGCAGCCGGACTGATGTGGTTAAAAGAATGGGTGGAACTAAAAAATGCAGCTGTACTAGATTTAGAGGGTGTGGGTCTGGCCTTCGGATGGCACAAATACTTAATGGAGGAAAAATTGAAGGACTATAGTAAATTTAATAATAATATTATAAGAAAAGCACTCTTAAAAATTTGGAAAAAATATAAAGGGATATTGGAGCCAAAAACCCCGTGGTGGATTTCCCCGCAGGAAATAGTAGCTGTAAAAAGAAAAAATCTGGAAGAGAAGTGGCCAACTTATAAATTGTTAGCAGAAAAGACAGAAGGAATTGTAAGGTTAAAAGAATATAAAGAAGTTCAAAGATATTTGAATGTCTGGCTCCAATATTTTCAAATTAATCAAAGATTTCAAATAGATAAAATATTAGGCTTTGAAAATAATTTCTCAAAATTTGATAAAATAATAATAGGAGAGAAAAATAGATATATAAATAATCTATATGATTTATTATTAGAATGGTAAATTCTAATATTAGAAACGGAAAGACGAATTAACGAAGGAGGCCATGATAAAATGGGGACAAGATTTGGGGAAAATAATAATGGTGGAAAAGAGGGAAAAGGTGTGGCTAAAAGATATAAGATTCACCCCAAATTATGACCTAAAGGAGAACATTTTGAAGATGCAATATAGATGGCATTTGACCCCGTTATATACATAGAGAAGTGCTTGGTGTCTGGGGCAGTTTGGCGTTGCCCCTAGTGCTTTTCTACCGTAACATCAACACCCAAACAGATCTTGCGTCTCCATTAGGCGCAGCTTTGGCTCCGGCACAGAGCAAGCTGGTGTCAGGGTTTCCCGCAACTCTCTTTGGGTCTTGCTTTCCTACCTAGCAGCCAGGTGAGATGGGAGGGGGGAGGACAGCCCCTCCATTAGCTGCAGCTCTTGCAACCCTGCTCCTTCTTTGGGGATGCTGAGGATAACACTCTCTGGCCAGCGATGACCCTTGTCTAGCCAAGAAACTTGTCTGTGGGAATTGTGCATCCATAATGGTCTGGAAAGGGTGAATGTCTTCTAGAATTCTCTGATGTTGCCAGAAGAGTCAGCCATTCCCCCCCCCCCCAAGTTAGGTCTGCTATCAACTGCAAAGGATGAGTAGCCTTGGGAGCCTCTTGGGGAGATGGAAGGGTTCAAAGGACTGAATCCATGAGGGAGAGCTACTTGCTCTGAGATGGGGGAACCTTCGGGCAAAAGGCAGCAGAGAAGGGATGCTGTTGGCCGCTAGTTTCTGTTCCTCCCCAATTTCCCAAAGGGCGTAACATCTGAGGTCCTGCGGGAGGAAAGAGCGTCTCAGGGTCAGGGGCCATGCTAGGCCAAAGCGGCCCTCCATTGCCCCCACCACAGAGTCCCTGGCTCTCCTTTGTCATCTCTGATGCCATCTCCCGGACACTTATGTTAAGCAGGAGGAGGAGGTGCGGAGCATTTGGGGTCTCTGAGCGGCAGATGATGGAAGCGCAACTTCAGTTCCTGTGGGAGACGCCCATGTTCAAGGCAACAGGTCCACGAAGGGCAAGGAGGGAAAAGAGAGGAGAGATTTTGAGTCCTGGGTGCAATTGTGGAAGAGGAGGAAGAAAGAGCCATGTCAAGAGAAGTCAAGACCAACGACAAACCTTCCTGTTCACCTGCTTTTCATCCTCCAGGAGTGCCTGAAACTTCCTTTGGACTATTGCACGGCAGAGGTCGGAGGAGAAGTTTGGATTATGGGGCGCTCGTCAAAACCCCCCAGGCGCCCCAGGCTGTCCTGGAAGGGAGCAGAGGAGGAAATTCAAGTCTTCCGGGGGCATCAGGAGGGCACCTCTGACCTCAAACTCCAGTCTTGGCTTGCCCATCCCTGACAGCTCCCTCCTGGGGTCCCTCACACAACCAGAATGGACTCTGCAGTGCGATTCTTGGGCAGCTGGGTGGTCCAAAGGCCCCTCAGTGCTGCTGCCTCAAAAACTGTGATCACCTGGAGCACGAAAAGTAAAGAGGACTAAGAACACACCTCCCTGTCCTCTCATTCTTTTCGTCTAGGACTGGGTTAAATCTTGCTGGGTTAAATCTTGCAAGGGTGTGAGAAGAAGAAAGAGCTGTGCAGAGGGAAATCAAGACAAAGGACCTACTTCTCTGTCCTCCTCCTTTTCTGGGCCCCCAAGAACAGCCTCCATGGTCCTGTGCAAGATCGCACTGACCATATCTGAGCTGAACTTGACCTCATGATGCTGCAGAGATGAAGGGGGGAGGGTTAGATGCTGCCTCCTCCCAGTCTCCCTTGCCCCCTTCTCCCTCCTGCCTGCTCTTCCCCACCTGGAGCTCCCCCTAGAGTTCTGCCCTGAGGTGCCCCCCCCTAGCCCTTCGGTGTCCACACTTCCTCACCTATCACCAAGGGCTCCTCCCGGACTTGCAGCGGGGCCACCCTGTTCCTCCACCGGCAGATGAACAGGACCTTGAACCACCTCAACTTAGAAGAGAGGAGCAGAGGGGAGAGAGCGACTCAGGAGCCCCAATAGGTGGGGGGTGTTTGTATCTGTACGGGGGGGGGGCTGAGAGAGGAAGGTGGTGGAGTCTTCCTTGGAGACAGGGAGAAGGCCAATGGCATTGGGCAGCTGGAGAGATGCAAGATGGAGCCAGGCAGAGGTGTAATGATTTGGGGGCAGGACTAGGGGGACCTGGGAGAGCAGGGTTCGAATCCCCACTCAGCCATGAAGCTCCCTGGTGGACTTTGGGCCAGCCTAGCCTACTTTGCAGGGCTGCTGTGAAGAGAAAAATTGGTGGCAGGGAGAACCATGAAGGCCACTTTGAGCTCCTGGGAGGAAAGTGGGCTAGGAATGTCCTAATAAAAGTGGATGGTGAGAGGGGAGAGAAAGGGAAGGCAGGGGAAGAGTGTGGAGGAGCTGAGCTCTCTGGAGAAGACTGGCCAGAGAGCCAAGGCTGTGCAGGGGACCCCAGGAAACACACACACACACACACACACACACACACCCGGGGGACCAAGAGAAAGGGAAGGGGTCCTACTTACAGCCTGCCCATTTCATCCAGGAAAAAAAATCCCACCCTCCTCTCTAAAGTAGCTAACTATCTAAAATACCCACCCAAGCCTAACTGACCCCAGCCCTAAGCCTAAGCCTAACTACCCCTCTATGTACAGAAGAAATATATACAAAATAGACACAAATCTGCATAAAATAAAAAGGTAAAATAAAAAATATTAAAATAAAGAACAATAAAATAAAAAATATTAAAAATAAAGGACAAAAATATTAAAATATAAAATAAAAACAAACAAATAATTAACCACAAAAGCTCACCTGTGTCAAGAATTGCAGTGGGCTGAAATCAAGAAAATGAACCAAAAGAAAAGCAACAGCTGTGAGGGGGAAGGAGGTCTCTGAGCTGCTTTGTGCAAAATAAATAAAATGAAGTGTTAAAATGAAATATCAATCAATGAGTCAATCAAATAAAAGTAATACAGTGGTGCCTCGCTAGACGAATTTAATTTGTTCCACGGGTCTATTCTTATAACGAAAAATTTGTTTGGCGAATCCCATAGGAATGGATTGGATTTAAAATATATATATTGCTCTTAGGAACACATTAATTGAATTTCAATGCATTCCTATGGGAAACCGCGATTCACCAGACGAATTTTTCGTAAAATGAATTCGTCTAGCGAGGCAACCTCCGCTAGAAAAATCCTTTCTTTAAGCGAAAATTTTGTCTTATGGGGCGTTTGTTAAGCGAAGCACCACTGTAAATAAATAGAAAAACAACAACCATCCGTTTGCAGCCTATTGAATTAGCAATTAAGCATTTCTGCAAAGGGAAAGGGCATACTTTTGTATATTAGCATAAAAAGCATGCATAAGAAAGTATTATTCATTTTTGATGAGAATAGGATTTATTTATTTTGAGCTTTGCTTGGTTCCTCCTTGGTAGCCAGTGCAATGGTTTCAGCAGTGCTAGAACTCAGGACCCGCTGCCTTGAGGGGCATCTGAGAGCAGTTTGGCAGGGGAAAGGTCTCCCTTGGGAGGTGGTGGACTCTCCTTCCTTGGAGGTTTCTAAGCAGAGATCGGGCGGCCATCTGCCATGGATGCTTGAGCTGAGATTCCTGCATTGCTGGGGGTGGGACTAGATGACCCTAGGATCCCCTCCTCTCTCTCCACTCCTGAATTCGAGGAGGAGGTTCCTTGCCTCCTGCAAAGCCCTTTTCCCTGCAAGATGTTCCTCTGGTTTCCGGCCAACAGAGGGAGATGATCAGAGTCCAGCCAAGAGCCTCACCCCGAAAAGGATATCTGGGCATTGGTGTAGCCAGAGAATTCAGCCCCCCTAAATCCATAAAAAATAATAAAAATCCGAGATTCTGCCAAGGGAGAGAGGGCTGAACTGGATGGACTCGGCTTTGCACGGGTTAAAAGGAACTGAGCTGCCTTCCTAGAGAGGACAGGAAGCAGATCAAGTCCTCCAGAGCCAAGGCCCCTCCCTCCCCAGTCTTTCATGCTTTGGTGTTTCTCCTGCAAGGGCTGCATCGCTGTCCCCTCCCTCCTGGAATGATCTGGTGAGTCTCCTCTCTCCCCCCCCCAGAGGGTGCAGTGTGCAGTGGGGGGGGCGGTGGGGGTCCCAGGGCTGCAGCAGGGGAGGATGCGGGGGGGGGCCTGATTTGCTCATGCGGGGGGGGGACGGACAAACCCAAGTCAGGGAGCAGAGCGTCCTTCCAGGGAGGAGGGGGCCAGGTCTCCCAAACTCCCACGAAATCTCCCTCCTTCAAACAAAGGAGTCCCTGGGACTTTAACTCTGTGTGACGTCGCTCAGCGTCATTGTACAACAGAGGAAACACGTGCAAATGGTTTTGTACAACAGAGGAAACACGTGCAAATGGTTTTCCAAAGCTGGACAAGGAGGTGGACTAGGCCCCCCCCCTCAAAAAAAAAGGTGGGAGAGAAAGGCCAGGAATAAAGAGAGGGATCCCAGCCCATAGTCTGGCTGCTGCATTGCAAACCAGTTTCCCAGTCGTCTCCAAGGGCAGCTCCACACGGAGGCCACTGCAGCAATCCCCTCGCACCCAGAGCATGGCATCCCAGGACCAGATCCTCTCTGTCCCAAAGGGATTGTTGCTGGAAAACCAGGCAGAAATGGGCGCTGCTACTCACTGAGCCTCCAGGGACCTTGGCATCAATGGCTGTGTGTGTGCTAAGCTATTTAACATAATAATAATAATAATAATAATAATAATAATAATAATAATAATAATAAATTCCCTGCCTACATTTCAAGGGAGATGTATTTTGCCCCGGCCACGTGGCCCTCAGGGGGTTGGTGAGATACATACCTGGCCCTCAGAGCAAAGAAAAAGGGACCCCACCCCAGGAGTCTGTCTTGAGAGCGGCAGAGAGTCCAAGTGCAAGAAAAGGAGACAGAAGCAGGGGAGTGAGGATGGAGGTGGGGAGCAACTCCTTAGGACCCCCGGGTGAGGACCCCCACTAGAGCCAAGCATCCATTTTTCACAAGATACAAATGATTCCCTTTTCAGTCGGTTCCAACCATGCATTTGTTGGATTTTTTTGAATAGTCAAGTTACTTTAGAGCCGGTCGAATGTAAATACTGTCTGTTTAAGAGAAACAGGTGCCGGTGTTTCTGTTAATTGCTCACAGGCGTGGGCTCTGCTTCTTGTATATAAGGCTCTGACAGAAAGCCTTCTGTATCTCAGTTAGATCTTTCAGTTTGATTCATCTCTAAGTAGATCACTCTCTCAGTTGTTCTCAGTTTAAGAGATTCCAAGTTAGGAATTACTTCCTTAGGAAGTAATTCCTGACAGTAAGACATTAGGAAAAACCCAAAACTCAGCACATTGCTATTTCATCAAACTCCTGACAGTAAGAGCTGTTCGGCAGTGGAATTTGCTACCAAGGAATGTGGTGGAGTCTCCTTCTTTGGAGCTCTTTAAGAAGAGGCTTGACAGGCATATGTCAAGAATGCTTTGATGGTGTTTCCTGCTTGGCAGGGGGTTGGACTGGAGGGCCCTTGTGGTCTCTTCCAACTCTACAATTCTATGATTCTCTGATTCAAGTTGAAACTTAGTAAGAGAGACTCTCAGTTTAAGAGATTCCTTAGTTGAATCTTAGTATGAGAGTTGCTTAGTTATAATGCTAGTTTGCTGTTAATTCTCGGGTAGTTTAATGGGAGTTTTGTGGAAGGTTTGGAAAGTGGGTAGATAAGATTGCTAAGAGAGAAAGCATTTATCTTTAGTTTAAAGTCTCTTTAGATTCAGTTTGTTTTTCAGTTAAAGAAACCCAACCGTTTATATTTTCATCTGCATACTTTTACAAGTGTGCAGCTAGTAAGGGGTTTCACATAAGGGAGATAATACCCTACGCCAGGCATCCCCAAACTGCGGCCCTCCAGATGTTTTTGCCTACAACTCCCATGATCCCTAGCTAACAGGATCAGTGGTCAGGGATGATGGGAATTGTAGTCCAAAACATCTGGAGGGCTGAAGTTTGGGGATGCCTGCCCTACGCTCTTGGTGGTGTTTTCTTAGCCAGGTCGACTTCTGACTGCATATACTCTGCGTGAAGCGTACTTTAAAGGGCCACTGAAAACTGGGATATATTATTTAGGTTAAGCAAGTTTCAGTACCCAGTTTTCTCCAATATTATTCTTATTATATATATTATTTTTCCAATAGCACTGACTGGAAGGCAGCAGAAACAGAAATCCCCTCACAGAAATCCCGTCAGTTGCCTCCACAGTCCGGAGTGCTTTGAAGATCTCGTTGTTCGTTTCACAGTAGAGGAGTGGGCATTGCTGGATCCTGACCAGAGAGCTCTGCATAAGGACGTCATGGAGGAGAATCATGGGATTGTGGCCTCTCTTGGTAAGGCTCCCTGTGGGATCATCATACTGTATCTGCCTGGAGATTTTAAAAAAATACCTATACCCTGTTTCTCCGAAAAAAAGACGTAGCCATAAAATAAGCCATAGCAGGATTTTTAAGCATTCAAGGAATATAAGCCATACCCCGAAAATAAGACATAGTGATAGGCAGTTTAACCTTGTAGGTTAAACTGTACCATACTTAATAAAAAAAATAAGACATCCCCTGAAAATAAGCCATCGTGTTTTTTTTTGAGGAAAAATAAATATAAGTCTGTGTCTTATTTTTGGAGAAACACGGTATGTGACCAACCTATATTTTCACAGAGCTCAACCGTGGCCCCTATAACACCTGGGAACCTACCACCCCCACAATAAACAGTAAATTACAGTTTTTTCTTTGAACATTTTCATATAATTCCATATAATTTCCCTACAATAGAGAACAATCTGTGAATTTCAAATCTACCTTCCACAGTTCTTCCCAGTCCTCGAATTGTATATTATGTCCTATATCTTGCGACCATTTGATCATGACTGATTTGACTTCCTCATCTTTCGTTTCCCATTCTAGCAGAATGCTATATGCTTTCTTCAATAGCTTCACGTCTTCTATAACCTCCTTTTGGAATCTCCAGATCGTATAGCTAAACCCTTTTTTATTATCCTCCTTATCCATCTCATTTAATTGTCTATAATGTAACCAACTCTAAAAAAGTTCTTTAATTTCGTCATTCTCTTTTAATTTCCATTTTTCTTCTTGATCTCTCAATAGATCTCTATATGTAGGCTGCTTTCCCTTTTTACCAAACAGTTTGAGTAACGAAGCTTCAATTGGTGATAGCCACCAAGGTGTTCTTTGTTCTATTAGATCAGGCACCCCCAACCTGCGGCCCTCCAGATGTTTTGGCCTACAACTCCCATGATCCCTAGCTAACAGGACCAGTGGTTGGGGAAGATGGGAATTGTAGACCAAAACATCTGGAGGGCCGAAGTTTTGGGGTGCCTGTATTAGATCTTTGTACCTCTCCCACACTCTCATTAGTGATTTCCTGATTATATGATTGTAGAATCCTTTAGGTACTTTCCCTTTCCCATACCATAAGTATGCATGCTATCCATATCTGTTATTGTGACCTTCCAAATATAATGTTTCCTCCTTTCCCAGTTTTTTGTTGTTGTTGTTTAGTCGTGTCCGACTCTTCGTGATCCCATGGACCAGAGCACGCCAGGCACTCCTGTCTTCCACTGCCTCCCGCAGTTTGGTCAAACTCATGTTCGTAGCTTCAGGAACACTGTCCAGTTTTATTTTATTTTATACGGCTTTATTTCTCACTCTTATCTCGCAGTTCCTTTTTACAAACATGGATAGATTAAGTTCGTAGGATTTATTTCAGTCCCGCAAGTGTCCTTAAACTTCTACAGTTTTTCTCCATATAGTCAACTAGCTGGCCCTGCCACGCGTTGCAGTGGCTGATCCCTGTGAGTGTCCCCAGGCTGACCCGCTCCATGAGTTATTCTGTTCCTTCCCCCCCCTTTGGTTTATCCCTGTGAACCCCCCAATTCCCTGTTAGACCTGTGGAGAGGTATAAAGAAGGTATAAATTAAGGGGAGGGGAGGGAAACATAATAAAATTGGGAGAAATTGTATGTAGGGGCATGGATCTCGGGGGGGCTGTTAGATGTGTGGAGAGGTATAAATTTAGGGGAAGGGGGGAAGTGGTAAACATAAATAAATTGGGGGAAATCGTATGTATTTGTGTAATTGAAGTAGGGGCTGGGTCCTGGGGTTTGGTGGATATTGGGTTTATTGATCTCTGTAGAGGTAGAAAGAAGGTGGAAATAAAGGGGAATGTTATAGAAATTGGGGGGGTGTAGGGGTCTGGTGGTGGATGTTCCTTGGTGTGGGTGAGAGCTGGGGGAGGGGACTTTTTAGGGGTGGTGGGTGTTCAATGGTGTGTGGGAGATGGGGGTGGAGTGTGTAGGGGGTTGTGTGGGGAGATATTCGCGGAGTATGCGGAGAGCGGCCTGCTGGTTGTTCCGGAGGGTGGGGATCGGGGGCCTGCTGGTTGTTCCCTGACGGTGGTGAGTTGGGGAGTGGGAGGGGGCGATAGATGGGGGGTAGATTGTGTAGAGGGTTTATCCCCGGGGGGGGGGGGGTCGAGGTCTGATGGTGTTTTCATGTCGGTGGCCTGGTGGTTCTTCCCTGTTGGGATCAAGATGGGGGGGGAGTGTGTAGAGGCCTGGTGGTGGTGGGGAGATATCCGCGGGGAGCGCGGATCGCGGTCTGGTGGTTGTTTGAAGGCGTTGGCGAGCTGGGGTGTGGGCAGATGGAGGGGATTGATGGGGATCGAGGGCTGGTGTTTTTTCTGGAGGTCGCAGATTGTGGCTTGTTGGTTGTTCCCTGCCGGTGGCGACCTGGGGGGCAGGCGGATGGGGGGCAGGCGGATTGTGTAGGGGTCTGAACCGCGGAGGGCGGGGATAATGGATCGTGCGACATATGAGCGGATCGGGTAGGATGGTGAAGGCCGAGACCTATGGGAGAGATCTATTGGGCGTGGGGGGATCTCTGGGGTAGGTACCTCCATGGTGGGAGGGGGTCCTTGGGGAGCGGGCTACTGTTGGGGTGGCCTGGTCCCTGGTAGAGGTCTGGTCTCCGGGGTGGACTGTTTCCCGGGGTGGTGGGGTGGGTGGAGAGTGGCCGTTATTTTGCCAGTATGTTTGATGTTGTTTGGTAGGGTGGATGGGGAGTGGGCGGGAGTTTGGGTGTGTGTTGGATTTTGTTTGGTGGGGTGGATGGGGAGTGGGCGGGAGTTTTGGTGTGTGTTGGATTTTGTTTGGTGGGGTGGATGGGGAGTGGGTGGGAGTTTGCCAGTATGTTGGTTGTTGTTGGTTGGATGTCCACTGGAGGGGGCAATTTTTTGGTCTACAAATCCAGGTTTCTACCTGTCCTAGGTGTGTGTATGGACAATATAAGTGGATAGAAACACTCTCAAATGCGCTCCCGAGGTTGTGGGCAAATTTGAGGATGATCGGGTAAGCGGTTGTGGAGAAAGGTTTGATGGAACCAACATGCACCCTCTACATTTATATATATACTAGCTGACCCGGCCACACGTTGCTGTGGTTCTTTCCTGTAATCCCCACCCCCACCCTGTCACGATCCATGACGTATCCTGCCCCTCCTCCCTCCACCCCGGCTCATCCCTGTGTTTCGGTAGGATACCCTTCCCTCTGTTGTCCCTGGGGAGTGTTGGCCCCTCCCCCTGTATCTCCATACCTTGGCCCCCACCCTTCAAAAAGGAACTGTTAGGTTCTGGGTTCTATTTCCCAGCATGCACTTTTGTCTGAACCCTCTGTTGTTCCTGGGGAGTGTTGGCCCCTACCCCTGGTATCTTCCTACATTGGCCCCCATCCTTGGAGAAGGAGCTGTCAGTTTCTGGGTTCCATTTCCCAGTATTTACTTTTGTCTGAGCCCTCTGTTGTCCCCTCCCCCCTGTATCTCCATACATTGGCCCCTGTGCACGCATCGTGAACATTTCTATATATTTAGATTAAGGATCGGGGGTGATGATGTGCTCTGGGACCCAGAGAACTACTTAAAGAATCCCAACCCGGGAGGGGGGGTCAAATAGCGAAGCCCCGTAGCAACAGACAGGCCCAGACAAAAGGAGGGGGGTCATATGGGCCACTTGGCACGGGCCTCCAAATCTAAAGGCGGCCTCGGTCAGCATATTCACAATCAGTAAAATGAGAAAAGTAACCAAAAGGTTAAAAAAGGGCCACATTATCTACCTGGCCCGGGCAAGGGGAAGGTAGGGGATTGTAAATGGGGTGAGGGGTGTGCACTGCAAATATCTGAGGACTTAAACTGGGGAGATAAAGTGAATGGTTTTTTTAAAAAAGACACAGAGGCTTACAATCAGTTGTGTCTCCTAAAATAAGACATACCCATAAAATAAGCCATAGCAGGATGTCTAAGCGTTTCTGAAATATAAGCCATACCCCAAAAATAAGACATAGTTATAGGCGCAGTTCTGGAGGGCCCCAAGGAAGAGGCAAGGCTGGACGCGTAATAAAAAATAAGACATCCCCTGAAAATAAGCCAATGTGGGCGTTTTTTAAAGGAATAAGACGGTGTCTTATTTTTGGAGAAACACGGTAAAGCCTAAGTTAAAAGGGGCATGACTGCCCTTACTTAAAATGGCCGCCGGAGCCTCGCATGTGACACAACGCCCACTAAATTATAAAGTGAAAACCCCTTGCTGTGCCCCCAAGTGCGTGTTAGGAGAAATGATGAACGACTGCCTAATGCTGCCAGGCGTTTATTAATGCAGCCGCCAGGAGAGGCTTTGGGCTTGGGGTGGAATAGCTGTTTTGGTGGTTGTAAGGCCTCCTGTTTTACAGGATCTCGTGGCAGAGGTGGGGTTTGTGGGTGTGGTGTGTTGTTGTGCCTAATCCTTGTGACTGGCCCCATGTGTCCCGATCCATGATCTATTCAGTTCCCCCCCACTCCATGACCAGCGTATCTCAGGACGTTTTTAAGGATGGTAATTATTTTTGTCTTGTGGATTTTTGGGGGGGGGGTAGTGGTGCTAAATTGTAAAGTAAAAACCGCTTGCTGTGCCCCCAAGTGCGTTGATGTGGGTTATCTACCCCCCCACCCTACGTCAGCCCATGACCTATTTGGGCTCCTCCTCCCCCCACCTCCCACCCAGGGCTCCATTTGGGATAGTATTTAATGGGCTGTAGACCTGAGGCCTAGTATGTAAAATGGAGCCAAGGCCTCCTGTTTTACAGGATCTTGTGGCAGAGGCGGGGTTTGTGGGTGTGGTGTGTTGTTGTGGCTTATCCCTGTGTCTGGCCCCATGTGTCCCGATCCATGATCTATTCAGTTTGTCTCCCCCCCCCCATGACCAGTAAATCAAAGGCTGTGCTGTGGCCTGTGCCACCCCCCCCAGGCAGGCCCCGACCTCCACTTGGCAATGTTGGTTTTTTGGTGGGGGTTTTTTGGTGGGGGGTTAGTGGTGCTAAATGGTAAAGTAAAAACCCCTTCCCATGCCCCCAAGTGCGTTGTTGTGGGTTCCCCCCCCGGGCCTGTCAGGGGCCTACATTAAACAAAGGCGTAATGGCTGCCTTGGGGGATTTTCAGGTGCTTGGTTGATGATGATGTCATTTCATTTGTGGGTGTGGCTTAGAATTCACAGGAAGGGAGGGGTTGGAGGAGGGTACTACGCCACTTGAGGGCACTGTTTGACTTGGTGGAAAAGCAGGTCTGTACCTGGGCAGGTGTGTGATTTGAGGGATTTTTGCCCCCAACAACGCTCTAGGAGTGGCCTGGATTGTTGTCTCAAAATTTCAGGACGATCGGTCAAGCGGTTACGGAGAAAAGTGGCAAACGCCATTTCACGATTTTTAGATTTTTATATATATAGATACATGAATTTACTCCATTCCCTCTGGAACTTTGTCTCTCCCTGGTTTCGGATCCCGCAGGTCAACTTTGCCAATTCAACATAGTCCATCATTTTCGTCTGCCTCTCCTCAATCGTCAGTATTTCCTGTAATTTCCATTTTGGGGCTAATAGAGTCCTTGACGCAGTTGTAGCATACATAAATAATCTCTGATCTCCCTTTATTTCCTCTCCCATTAGTCCCAATAAAAAAGCTTCGGGTTTGTTGGGAAAGGTGTACTTAAACCTCTTTTTCAACTCATTATGTATCATTTCCCAAAAGCCTTTTACTTTCTCGTATGACCACCACATGTGATAAAATTCACCATCTTTATCCTTACATTTCCAGCAAGTTTTGCTACTCATCCTATACATCTTAGCTAATTTTACTGGCGTTAAATACCATCTATACATCATTTTCATTACATTTTCTTTCAGAGCGGTACATTCAACGTTTCATTCCATAATTTCAACCACGTGTCTTATTCAATATTGTACCCAAAATCTCTTGCCCATCTTATCACATCTTTTGTCATTTCATCTTTTGTAAACCATTATAACAAGAAATTTTCGATAACAATTTCACTCTGCCTTCCAACAATTCTATTTGAAATTTGGACCTTTTATCTTCAAGACCAACTTTCTTACTTTTGAAAATACATCATTTACTTGGTGGCAATGCAACCATCCAGTCAAGACCTCCTTTATTTCTTCATACGGTTTTAATTTCCAACCTCTATCTGTTTTTGTCAAAATCTCCTCATATGTGCTCCTCCTCCCTTCCATATTTATCTTCTTAACTGTTAAGACCTCGACAGGTGATATGCACCATGGGGTCTTCCTTTCTAACAACACTTTATTTCTTTCCCAAACCTTGTACAACGATCTTCTTATCACATGATTTGTAAAACCTTTGTGCGCTTTTGTCTTTTCATACCAGAGGTAAGCATGACAGCCAAATCTGTTGTCACATCCTTCTAAATCTAACAAATCTGTTTTCCAGTGTTATCCATTCTCTTAACCAGCATAGACAGGACGCCTCATAGTGTATTTTCAGATCTGGCACGGTGAATCCACCTCTTTCTTTCTTATCTATCAATAACTTGAATTTCATTCGTGGTTTCTTCCCCTGCCAGATGAATCTAGATAGAATTTTCTGCCATTCTTTGAATTGTCCTGTCCCTTTGATTATAGGAATTGTTTGAAATAGGAATAACATCTTAGGCAACACATTCATCTTAATTGCGGCAATTCTTCCATAAAACGACAACTTCAGTCTATTCCATACTTCTAGATCCTTCTTTACCTGCTCAGCAGCTTCCTTTAAACACTCCCTTCCCTCTTTCTTAAAAAAAAAAAAAGCACGATCTGCTTTTCTCCCCTGGACAATTCAGCTCCAGGGACCACACATTTGCTCCAAAAGACGCACAGACATTTCCCCTTACTTTTAAGGAGGAAAAAAAATGAGTCTTATGGACTTCTCTTCAGCAATTCCTGTCATTTTCAAAAAGATGGCAGTGAATGGAAAGCAGTCCTACTTTTTAAATTGTAATGCAATATGTTATAGTCCAGTTCTTTAGCTTTGTAATCCAGTATATTATAATCCAAATCTTCCAATTTTAAACTTTAAGAGCTATACTTCCCAAGATACCAAAAGATGTTGAATAATTATTTGTTGGCAGGTAGTGTTGTAATAAATATTTGTTGGATGTCAAACTCAGCCAAGAGCATAAGGTCGAACAGATTCCTCACTGGCCTTGCAGACAATTTCATTGTCCAGACAGTGGGAGAAGCAACAAGAGGATCAGCCATTTTAGATCTGGTCCTAACCAATAGTGATGACCTGGTTAGTGGGGTAGAAGTGGCAGGATCATTAGGTGGCAGTGACCATGCTCTTCTGGAGTTTATTATAGAGCGGAAAGGAGCAACCAAGCATACTAAGACTCAAATTCTAGACTTTAAGAAAGCCGACTTCAGAAAACTTAGGGAAACGCTGGGTGAAATCCCATGGACAGTAATACTAAAAGGGAAAGGAGTTCATGATGGTTGGGAGTTTGTTAAAAAGGAGATATTAAAAGCACAACTTCAGGCAATACCAATGAGACGGAAACATGGAAGGTGCCTAAAGAAGCCAGGGTGGCTATCTAAAGAACTTTTAACTGAGTTAAGATTTAAAAGGGATATGTACCAAAAATTGGAAAAGGGGGAAATCACCAGAGAGGAATTCAAACAAATAGCCAGCACGTGTAGAGACAAAGTCAGAAAAGCTAAAGCACAGAATGAACTCAGGCTCGCCAGAGAGGTTAAAAGCAACAAAAAGGGCTTTTATGGGTATGTCCATAGCAAAAGGAAGAACAAGGAAACAGTGGGGTCACTTAGAGGAGAAGATGGTGAAATGCGAACAGGGAACAGAGAAAGGGCAGAACTCCTCTATACCTTCTTTGCCTCAGTTTTCTCCAAAAAAGAAAAACAATGCCCTTCGGAATACAGTCAGGAACAGCGACATTCCAGGCCTTCATAAACCACATATTGGCAGACCTGGTGGACAGGTTCGTAGTCGTTTATTTAGACGATATTTTGGTGTATTCAGAGGACTTGTCACAGCATGTGCAACATGTATGTACTGTGCTGCAAAGACTAAGGGAACACCGCTTGTATGCCAAGTTAGAAAAGTGTCAGTTTCATGTTTCTTCGGTAGACTTTCTGGGGTATCGTCTGACCCCAGAAGGACTAAAAATGGACCCTGCCAAGGTGCAGAGTGTACGTTCCTGGCAGGCCCCGCGGACAAAGAAGGACCTACAACGGTTCTTAGGGTTCGTGAATTATTACAGAAAGTTCCTGCCCGAGTACTCCAGGCTCACTGCTCCCCTCACTGATTGCTTGAGAGGTAAGAAACTGTTTCAATGGACTGCAGAGGCGCAGCAAGCCTTTGTACATCTCAAGGCCTTGTTCTCAGCCGAGGCGTACCTAGCCCATGCAGACCCCCAACGGCCTTTCATAGTGGAGACCGACGCCTCTGACAGAGCCATTGGAGCAGTGTTACTGCAAGCCGACAAAGAAGGGCTCTTGCGACCTTGCGCCTTCCATTCCCGGAAGCTGAATGATTCAGAAAGAAACTACACGATCTGGGATAAAGAGCTGTTGGCCATCAAAGACGCCTTCACAGCCTGGAGACATTTTCTAGAGGGTGCTCAGCACTTGGTAGAAGTCCGTACTGACCATCGCAACCTAGAATATTGGCAGACAGCCCGTCACCTCAATCAGAGGCAGATCCGGTGGTCTCAGTTCTTCTCCAGGTTCCGTTTTAAGGTAGTATATGTGCCGAGCAAACTGAACAAAGGAGCTGATGCTCTATCCCGGAAACCAGAATACGAGGATGCTCGTCAAGACCAGGTATTGAGACACATTCTTCAACCTCACCAGTTGCAGTTGGCCTCAGGATCGGCTGTGGCCATCCCTGAATTCCAACGTCACACAGCAGCAGACCCGTTCGCCAGGGACAAACTAGCAGCACTACGGGAAGATGCATCCGGAGTAGAACCATTTTCAGAGAAAAATGGTTTGCTCTATTGCGGGGACGCTCTGTATGTGCCGGACGGGGAACTGCGGGCCAGGGTGCTACGCCAGTGTCATGACTGTCCGACAGCTGGTCACTTCGGAAGGTACAAGACGCTGTATCATGTAACACGTCAGTTTTGGTGGCCACAAGTGCGGAAGGACATCTGGGAGTACGTTAAGGCCTGTGAGGTTTGCCAGCGCGCCAAGCGACCCCGAGAAGTGCCGGCAGTGCTGCTACAACCACTACCTACTCCTGAGGGGCCTGGGGAGACGATAGCCATGGATTTCATTACTGACCTCCCGGCCTCACAACAACAGACAGTGATCTGGGTAGTCGTAGATCTTTTCACCAAAATGGCCCACTTTGTACCCTGTAATGCGCTGCCAACCGCCCAAGAAACAGCCCGGTTATTCGTTGACCACATTTTCCGGCTGCACGGACTGCCCCGTCAAATCGTGTCGGATAGAGGAACCCAGTTCACTTCCCAGTTCTGGAGGAAAGTCATGCAGTTGCTAAAGGTGGAGGTATGCTTGACCTCCGTGCGGCACCCTGAGAGCAATGGTGAGGCGGAAAGGACTAATGCCACATTGCAACCATACCTGCGCTGCTATATTAACTTTCGGCAGGACGATTGGGTAGATCTACTCCCCTTGGCGGAATTTGCGTATAATAACGCCTTGCATGCCTCCTCGCAGCAGTCCCCATTCTTTGCGAACTATGGGTACCACCCTCGTGCCTTCCCGTCTCCAGACACACTACTGCCACTACCAGCCGCGGATGAATTTGTGGAAGAGTTATCAGCCATACAAGGGCTGCTACGCGACCAGCTAGAATGGGCCAAAGAGAACTATAAAAGAACGGCGGATGCACACCGCCAACCTGGTGCAGACCTCAAGGTGGGGGACAAGGTATGGCTATCGACATGGGACTTGCCACAGAAAGGTCGCTGCAAGAAGCTAGCTCCACAGAGAGTGGGACCCTTCGAGATAGTGCAACAGATTAACCCTGTGGCCTTCCGACTCCATCTACCGGCCACGATGCGGATTCATCCAGTGTTCCACCGGGCGCTGTTATCACCAGCTGTCCCGGCGCACCGCTATCAACCCGTCCAAGAGGCACCACCGCCTATCATGATGGATGGAGAAGCAGAGTACGAAGTAGAACAGATCCTAGACTCCCGGTGGCGACGACGGAAACTGCAGTATCTTATTGCCTGGAAGGGGTATGGGCCAGAGGCAAACTCCTGGGTAGATGCAGAGCTTGTCCACGCCCCAGTACTACAGAAAACCTTCCATGTGCAGCACCCAACCCGGCCCAGACCACTGGATTGGGAAGAGGGGAGCAGCTCTGGAGAGGGGGGTGATGTCAGGGTTGAGACAGATGAGGGGGAAGAGTGGTGGCACAGCCCCCCTGACGAAGTGGCACCCACAGAGGAATGTGAGGAATTCATGCCGGGGGAAGACTGGTGGAGGCACTCCTCAGAGGAAGAGGAAGAGGGAGAAGTTGAGTCAGAAGCAGGCCCCAGTCAGGGAGGGGGCCAGCCAGCCCCCTCACCCCCCCCATTCACAGCTCTACAACGCCGGGCGAATAAACGAAAGAGGGAATTAGAAACAGCTGCAGCCCGTAGAATGCGTGGGAGTGAGTCAGATACTTAAGAGAAGGCAAGATAAGAGTCAATCAGTGTCTGCAACTGCTGCATTTGACGGCATAAGTTGAAACACTCATAGTGTGTGTATTCCTGTATTCTGACTCCTGACTAACCCTGTTCCCGGCTTCCTGATTTCGGCATTTTGACTCCTGGCTCCCCTGACCTCGGCTTTCTGACTGAACAGACTGTGTACTTCTGCTTTATCTGAACCTGACTGCTGGCTTTGACCTGGACTGTGTACTTGTACTTCGGCTTTATCTGACCCTGACTGCTGGCTTGGACCTGGATTGCGTACCTCGGCTGCATCTGGTCCTGACTGCTGCTCTTCAGCGCACTGACTTGTCGGCGTCCTAACACTCCCCAATTTTCTAACTGTTACACGATACCATCCATCTAAGTTTCCACTTTCCAGTCCTTTCACAATTTTTCTTCCCCTTAGGGCTGCCAGCTGAAGGACAATAGCGCCTCTTGTGTGAACATATAATTAAGATCTCATCTGTTTTATTTTAATTGTGTTATGCTGAATCCTGAGACAGCACATTTTATTGCTATATATAGCATTTTTCTTTTTTCTTCATTTTTTACTAGGATATGTAATATGAATCCTTTGTTGCAATGGCCTGTAGGCCACGCAAATAAATAAAGTTTTACTTACTTACTTACTTACTTAGATTCTGACCCCAGTATGGATCCTGCTCTCCCTCTCTCACTGGGAGGGCATTATTCCATACTGTTTCTTCCTTAAAAACCCTTTGAATCAAGCATGGGTCTTGTCCCCCCCCCCTCACTGGGAGAACAATGTTCCATGCCCCTTCCTCTTCTTCTTTAGATTCAATTGCATTGTCCAGGACTGGTGAATGTTAATCTTTCTTCTCTACACTCTCTGATGAAATTAATCCTTTTTCAATTTCCAAACACTTATGGTTTATTTTTCCAATCTGTATTGTATTCTGATGTACTTCGCTTCTTAGTTCCCATAACAATTTCAGGAATTCCTCTTGAAAATCAGAGAAGTCAGATGTTATTGTGTCTACTGGCATCTTGCTCATCTCAAATTTCATGGGAACAGCACAGGTTACAAAACAGGAAATGGCGCAGTTCGTATTTCCAAACTTCAAAGACAGAATTTATATACAAACTGGTTGCAAACTAGGATTTTCAGTTCTTCTTCATACCATAAAACTTTTATGTCCATTTACAAAAAGAGCATTTATCAAACTTGTTATTCACAGCCTTATATTTTGCGCTCTCTTCAATACTGACAGTACCCGACCTCAAGGAGGTAAACAAATTCCTTCCTATTGTGATGTCATAATGGCGGCTCGCTGATCCCTCCAGGGACCCGACTCCAGCTTACAGGGGGACTTTCCCTAGTCCAAATAAAATTTTTTACAGGGATTTTATTAAGTTCACCCCTTCTCCCATTTACCCTGCCTCAGGGGGAAGGTTTTAAGTCCAATCTTTGGAAATTGAAAGCTTCCTGTCAATCTTTCTGGCTTCGGGCAAGATAACTGCATCTCAGTTCACTCAATGGGGGAGATCTACTTCCATTTTTAAATCTCCTCCCATGGCCAATTTTTTTCAAATTAAAAATCCCTTTTCTTTTACTCACAGTGACCAAAGTCCTCAAATCTTTCAAAATTGGAAGTAGTCACTGCTCAACAGGCTGTCGCCTAGGAGCTTCACACTGCAGAGGTAGCAAATCCACTCACAGGCACCCACGTCTCAACTCCGCTCTCTCTCGGGGCTCTTAAGAGCTGACTGGGGAGCAAAGGATATGTTTTGGGGCTCAGCTGAGTCTCCACACCCCCAAAAATCTTGATCTGGGGTTCTTTAGGGGTCCGCGACGCTCTTGCGGCTCCCCCCTCCTTTGCAGTGCCAGGAACCTCGGAGCTCGAGGTTTTCTCGCTGTTCAGCGATGGGGGTAGACCAGAAGTCATGACTGAGTCTCCTTGTACCACTTCAAAAATATAGAAAGGCTAGCTTTTGTTAAGTTTCCCCCAATCTTTCATCTAATTTCTTCATAACTGTAGCCTTGTTCACTGAATAGTACTATTTTACATCGCTTTCTGGGTGACCAGTCAGCTCTTTGTGCCATTTCTATAATTTTATTATGTTTTACATCCTCACTAAATGAAAGAACAAAAAAAGCCAACCAACTTAATAGCAATCACATCACACTGACCAAAGTCAACCTAAGCAAGTTGCGCTTCCTTTTTCAGGTTATTTGGCTTTAACATTTGATAGAATATGGATAATTGAACAAACATTGTTGGATTGCATTCTTGATTAAATTATCTTTCTATTAATATATAAGTTTATAATATTACTCCAAAAGAAGTGGTGTTATGAGCCATCAAACCTCTGAAATACACTTTTTACATAAGGCTTCCACAATTTTGACCACTCCTGTATATCAAACAAAGCAACATTCAGCAACTCATCAGAATCTAATAATTAATATGTTGGTTAATGACAAAAAACACAGGTAATGAACTGCATTTAATTTTTTCAATTTATCCATTTTTCAATTTTTTGTGTAGTACCTTTTTTTTGTCCACACGATGTCGCCCTTGGGCTGATAATCATTTCAGTCCGTCAAATTTATAATATCCACTGGGTGTCAGTGTGTAGCGTTTGCTATTTGTTCCTTGTTCTCAGTCTATTTCCTCTCTTTGATTCTTTGACTCACTGTTCTCGTCACTTCTGGTTTCTTTGTTACCTTGCCCAAGGGCAACATCCTGTGGACCAAAAAAGGTTCTACACAAGGTTCTACACAAAAAATTTAAAGTCAAAGCTTTTGCAGACGATATAATCATAACAACAGAAGATCCCCTTAAAAGTATACCATGTGCTATAAAAAAAACAGAGGAATATGGAAGATTTGCGGGCTTAAAAATAAATTATGATAAAACAAAAATGTTAGTAAAAAATTTGGAAATAAATGAAAAAAAAGAATTTCAAAAAATAACGGGATTAAAAATTGATAAAAAATTGAAATATTTGAGAATTCAAATGTCAATTAAAGGGATAGATTTGATTCAAGAAAATTATATATTAACATGGAAGCAAGTAAAGAAAAATATGGAAATTTGGGGAAAATTAAGAATCTCATTTATGGGCAGAATCTCGTTGGTGAAAATGTGTGTTATCTCCAAGATGAGTTATCTATTCCAGAATTTACCTTTATTGGGAAAAGAAAAACTTTTTAAAGAGTGGGAAAAGGATATATCCAAATTTATCTGGAACGGAAAAACCCCCAGGATCAAATATAAAATCTTAATAGATCATAGCGAAAGAGGAGGATATGGGCTGCCGGATCTGGAACTATACCATGATGCGGCAGCACTGACATGGATTAAGGATTGGCTGGAATTGAAAAATGAAGACCTCTTGGATTTGGAAGGAGATGGGCTGCCCTTTGGATGGCATTGTTATTTAATGAAAGATAAATTGGATTAAAAGAATATATTTATGTATAATGTGGTAAGAAAGTCATTATATATGGTATGGCAAAAATAAAGAAAATAATTTGTACCCAAAACACCTTGGTGGGTATCACCATTAGAAATTGTGGCAGTTAGAAGAGTCAACATGGGAAAGGATTGGCCAACGTATAAAATGTTATTAGAAGAAAAAGACGGGAATTTAAAATTAAAAGATTATTCGAAAATCAAAAAATATCTAAATAGTTACAATATTTCCAAATTAACCAAAGATTTATGTTTTATAAAAAAAGTAGGATTTGAAAAAGAGATGTCAGAATTGGGAAAAATATTATTAGGAACTAAAGAAAACGTGATAAAAAATTTGTATCAATTATTAAAATGGGAAACACAAGAAGAAATGACAAAAGGTTCGATGATAAAATGGAGCCAAGATCTGGGAAAGGTAATTATGTTTAAAAAATTGGGAAAATTTGTGGAAAAGAGATATAAAATTCACACCTAATTACGATCTAAAAGAGAATATTTTAAAGATGCAAAATAGGTGGCACTTAACACCAGCCAAGTTGGCAAAATTATATCCGGGGACCAGTAATTTTTGCTGGAGATGCCACAATGAGGTCGGCACTTATATCCACATGTGGTGGTTATGTAAGGATATCAAGGTGTTCTGGGACAATATATATAAAGAACTAAAGAAAATATTGAAGTATTCTTTTTAAAAATGCCCAGAATCCTTCCTGTTAGGTATGGTGGGTGATGACATTAAGCCCAGAGACAGGTGTTTAATAAGTTATGCGATGGCCACGGCCAGATTATTGATTGCAAAAAATTGGAAATCTCAGGAATTACCGAATATGATAGATTGGCAACTTAAATTATTAAATTATTATAATTTGGCGAGAAAATAAGAATTAAAAGGATTAAAATTGGAAGAAAGTGAAAAAAATTGGAAATTATTATTTATAGACTACATCAAAGAGCAGGTGGAAAAACCAAATCTCCTTCCAGATTTATAAAGGTTCTAGTAAAGATAAAGAAATAGGATGGTAATGGAAAAGAATTAGGAATTAAGTATATATTATTTTATAGGTAAAGGTAAAGGGACCCCTGACCATTAGGTACAGTCGTGACCGACTCTGGGGTTGCGCGCTCATCTCGCATTATTGGCCGAGGGAGCCGGCGTATAGCTTCCAGGTCATGTGGCCAGCATGACAAAGCCACTTCTGGCGAACTAGAGCAGCACACGAAAACGCCGTTTACCTTCCCGCTGTAGCGGTTCCTGTTTATCTACTTGCATTTTGATGTGCTTTCGAACTGCTAGGTTGGCAGGAGCTGGGACCGAGCAACGGGAACTCACCCCGACATAGGGATTCGAACTGCTGACCTTCTGATCAGCAAGCCCTAGGCTCAGTGGTTTAACCCATTATAGTATGTGGTTAAAATTTAGAACTAATGGAGAAGATCAGAGAAGGTTGAGAAGTAGAAAAGGAGGGGGGAGGGAGGACATTATGGGAGGCAAGAAAGAATGAATCACAAATGATATTTTGCTAAATTGTATTTGTTTTTTATTCAACGTTTGTAAATCTTATTTGAAATCAATAAAGTTTATTTAAAAAAACAAACAACCACAGGTAATGAACATACACCCAACTCCTTTCAGTTCTTCTCCATTTATTCCTGAGGCTCTAATCTTTTTGTCTCCATTGCAGATTGTGATGAATTGGAAATTGAGAACAAAGATGACCACGAAAAAATCCCCAGAGAGAAGCCACGTAAAAATTTGGAGTGTGGAGAAAGCTGCAGTGAGCGCTCCCATTCCACTTCCCATAAACAAAATCTCATTGGAAAGAAACTCTATCAGTGTGTGGAATGTGGAAAGAGCTTCAGTCGGTGCGACTATCTCACTTCCCATCAAAAAATTCATACAGGGGAGAAACCATATCAGTGTGTGGAATGTGGAAAGAGCTTCAGTCACAGCCACCATCTCACTACCCATCAAAGAATTCATACAGGAGAGAAACCGTATCAGTGTGTGGAATGTGGAAAGAGCTTCACTGACAGCTCCAATCTCACTTCCCATCAAAGAATTCATAGAGGGGAGAAACCCTATCAGTGCTTTGAATGTGGAAAGAGCTTCACTGAAAGCTCCCATCTCACTAAGCATCAAAGAATTCATACAGGGGAGAAACCCTATCAGTGTGTGGAATGTGGAAAGAGCTTCACTGAGAGCTCCTCTCTCACTTCCCATCAGAGAATTCATACAGGGGTGAAACCCTGTCAGTGCTTTGAATGTGGAAAAAGCTTCAGAACAACCTCCGATCTCAGTTCCCATCAAAGAATTCATACAGGGGAGAAACCCTATCAGTGCTCTGAATGTGGAAAGAGCTTCAGTCAGAGCTCCCATCTCACTTCCCATCAAAGAATTCACACAGGGGAGAAACCGTATAAGTGTATGGAATGTGGAAAGAGCTTTGCTGATAGCTCCAAACTCACTTCCCATAAAAGAAACCATACAAAGGCCAGAGAAACCATTATGCAGCTTTAGGAGCCTGGCAAATCTGCACCTTTTTAACCAGACCTTTGGCTGATTGACATCTAATGCCCTTTTAAAATGTCGTGTTGTATGTTTTTATGTTGTGTTTTTATTTGTAACCATCCTGAGACCTGTTGGTGGAGGGAATAGGCACAAACTCTTAAAGGCCAAGGGGTCTTTGCCCTTCCCATGAAATATTTGAGGAGGCCAAACGCCCCCCCCCTTTTGTGGTTTTTTTCAAACGCAGCCTTTTATTCTTCTGGAACTTGCCATACAATTTCTATTTCAATTTGCCCTCTTAAAATATTAAAAAATAAACGCACACAGGTCTTATGAGGAAAACAAAATTCAAGAAAATATGAACCTGGACTGGTCCAATCTCTGCGGGCCAAACACAAAGGTTGCTTTGAAGCAGGGTTTCCCAAACTTGGGTCCCCAGCAGCTCCCGGACTACAGTTCCCATCATCCCTTCCCTTTGGGTCTGCTAGCTAGGGATGATGCGAGTTGTAGTCCAAAAACAGCTGGAGACCCAAGTTTGCTTTAATGGAAAGTAGGCTGGCCCTGTGACACCCTCTGCTGGCCAAAAGCACTGCCCCAGAATCTGAACTACCCCCAGGACTGCTAATTGGAATTTATAGGTATCTGAAGAAGTGTGCATGCACATGAAAGCTCATACCAAAATAAAAAACTAAGGTGCTGCTGGAAGGAATTTTTTTATTTTGTTTCGACTACGTCAGACCAACATGGCTATCAACTTGTAAGCAAAACTGAAGTTTGATCCTCACTTCATCCTCTTTGGAGCTTCTAGGTGCTTTCTGCACCACCTAGAGTACCCACAGAATTGTGGCTTCTACTGGCAACACACATAGGAGAACAAATGGAAGACAAACACAATGGGCAGGAAACAACCTGGAAAGGGCCATACCAAATGGATATCTGGTGTGAAGAGGTAACTTTCCCCACTGCTGAACAATGCCGCAGGTAGAGCAGATGATATGCTAAAAGTGTTCTCAGGGGCAAGGGGAGCTGCTGGGAATTTAACTATGGGCTCAAAATATTACTTTTTTAAAAAGTCGCTGCCATTATAGGCATTGCCATTCAAATGGTGTGCATGCATCATGTGATTGATTGTCCAAGGCGGGCCTTACCTGCCCCCCCCCCAATATTTTATTCAAGTCCTTACCACTGGGTCGGGTGGTTTACAAATTAAATAAATACGTAAATCACCTTTCTTTGCACATGTTCCAGCTTGTCAATATCCTTATTTATTACGGTATCATTTTTAAAATTTATGTGCCCTTCATCTGAATATAAACATACAGGTTGAAAGCATGGCTTTCTCAAAAACAAGTAAAAGAAATCTCTCCTCTCCTTTTTTTGGATGGAGTTACAAACTTTGTTGATCTGGGGACTGCTGTGGAAGTAGTGCATCTCGGTTTCAGTAAGGCTTTTGACAAAGTCCTCTGTGATATTTATGTGAGGAACCTTGTCAAATATGGGCTGAACGAGGTAACAGGTGGATTTGACTGACCGAACCTAAAGAGGACTCCTTCATGGTTTCTCCTCATCCTGGGGGAAAGTGACAAGAGGGGTGCTGCAGGGTTCTGTCCTGGGCCCGTTGTTGTTCAACGTCTTTGGATGAAGGAACTGAGGGGATGCTCATCATATTTGCACACCAAGCGGATCATAATGGCATCCTCTCTCTTCTTCAGCAACAGACAGGGAGACACAGAACAGTGCAAAATCACAGCAGAGCGGAAGAGATAAGACTTGACTTCCGTTCTTACACTTTCCAAGCCTAGGAAAGTAAACAGGTTCATGTTCAAACTGAACTTGGTTAAACACCCTGAAGCCTTTTTGTTAGGTATCTCAAACCAAGAGCTGCCAAAAGAAAAATGGATATTATTTATGGATGCTACAACAGCGGCCGGAATCTTGATTGCACAATATTGGAAGAAATAGCACAAAAAACTGATGAACTATGCAGAGGAGGAGAAAAAGGACTTCAAAAGAGTCTGTGAACCATTTAGTCTATTTGCAGAAAGAACAAAATGGACTGGATTCACTGGCAGGGTTTGAATTAACATTCACAACTTTATTTCATAACAGATATTTTAGAGAAATGATAAGGGAATTTACTTTCCTATAAGAAAAGCAGGATACAACAAATAAAGTTAATAACTCAGCAGAGGGGGAGTTGAGGGAAGTCCAGAGGAGGGGAGGGAGAACAATGGTATATAACATGATGATTGAAATCTGTATTTTTATTTCTTATAAAATTCAATAAATATTCACTTAAAAAGGAAAGGAAAAAGGGACATGTGAAAAACTAGCCACATATCACAGGAGAAGTGAATTTCTAACACAGCACACATGATTGCAGGTGTTATGGAAATGGCATGGGGGGCACATATTTAAAGTTGTTACAATGTGTTCAATTCTGGGCACCACAGAAGGATAAGGAATGTGTCTGCAAGCATTGGAGAGTGAATTTTAAGTTATGGTGGGGTGGGGTGGTGGGCTTTGCTCTTTGGTAGAAAAAGATGGAAGGATTGGTTTTCAGAGTTTGGAATAGAGAGTGTTAAGAAGTGGGAGGTGAAAGCGGTGATGTTTTGAAGCAGAGCTGGTGATATCAAGCATTTGAGTGATTATCTGGGGTTTTTCATCATTTTGTCTCTTATTCAAATCAAACGACAAATATGCTAAAGTCAGCCAAAGTTTAAAGCACATACAAATTCATGATTAGGTGGAATCTGCCTTGACCCTTTTTTCCTGTAAATAAAGGGTAGAAAATTTGGTCCGTTAATGGTAAGGCTGAAATGACTGAGAATATTAATAATCTTATGAACCGTGACTGTCTGGCCATTTTCATTCATACATAGGAGGACGGTTGATTGTTCCGCTAATGACCAGAGGGGGCACACAACATAAAAATAACCCACATTTGTGAATAGAGATCTGTACCCCAATCTCCTGTAGATAAAGGAGGCATGCAGCTCCCAATGGTCTTTTCCTGGGGTGCAGATATTTCTGATCTGGCCACAGTGATCCATGCGACGGTCACCTCCAGGCTTGATTATTGTAACTCGCTCTACGCGGGGCTGCCCTTGACGCTGACCCAGAAACTCCAGCGGGTGCAGAATGCTGCGGCGAGGCTCCTTACGGGGTCCCGGCCATGGGATCACATTCATCCAGTGCTTTACCAGCTGCACTGGCTCCCGGTGGAGTACAGGATCAGGTTTAAGGTGCTGGTTTTGACCTTTAAAGCCCTATGCGGCTTGGGACCCTCGTACCTACGGGACCGCCTCTCCTGGTATGCCCCGCGGAGGACCTTAAGGTACACAAACAACAATATTCTGGAGATCCCGAGCCATAAGGTGGCTAGATTGGCCTCTACTAGGGCCAGGGCCTTTTCAGTATTGGCCCTAACTTGGAGGAACGCTCTTTCACAGGAGACCAGGGCCCTGCGGGATTTGTCAAATTTCCGCAGAGCCTGCAAGACAGAGCTGTTCCGTCTGGCCTTTGGGTCGGAGTTAATCTGACCCTTGTGTTTTCCTCCCTCATGGCTGGATTTATGGACTACTTAAAATGAGGCTGCATTTTAAATTTTGATAGTGTATTTTAATCTGTATTTTAATTAATTGCTTTTTATATTCTATTGTATTTTATTGGTGTTAGCCGTCCTGAGCCTGGTTTAGAAGGGGAGGGCGGGGAGGGGTATAAATAAAATTATTATTATTATTATTATTATTATTATTATTATTATTATTATTTAATGAAGCAAACATGATCCATTCGCGCTGATACTTTATTAAGAATTTAATTTGATCAAACTTCTATTACTGGCTTTTGATGGGAAAGTTGAATTGTTGGGTTGTCTGAATGTTGAAGTTCTGATCTATTTAAAGTTTAGGTTTATAAGCCTGCTTCCTGTTGTTGTTTAGTCGTTCAGTCGTGTCCGACTCCTCGTGACCCCATGGACCATAGCACGCCAGGCACTCCTGTCTTCCACTGCCTCCCGCAGTTTGGTCAAACTCATGTTCGTAGCTTCGAGAACACTGTCCAACCATCTTGTCCTCTGACGTCCCCTTCTCCTAGTGCCCTCAATCTTTCCCAACATCAAGGTCTTTTCCAAGGATTCTTCTCTTCTCATGAGGTGGCCAAAGTATTGGAGCCTCAGCTTCACGATCTGTCCTTCCAGGGAGCACTCAGGGCTGATTTCCTTAAGAATGGATAGGTTTGATCTTCTTGCAGTCCATGGGACTCTCAAGAGTCTCCTCCAGCACCACAATTCAAAAGCATCAATTCTTCGGCGATCAGCCTTCTTTATGGTCCAGCTCTCACTTCCATACATCACTACTGGGAAAACCATAGCTTTAACTATACGGACCTTTGTCGGCAAGGTGATGTCTCTGCTTTTTAAGATGCTGTCTAGGTTTGTCATTGCTTTTCTCCCAAGAAGCAGGCGTCTTTTAATTTCGTGACTGCTGTCACCATCTGCAGTGATCAAGGAGCCCAAGAAGGTGAAATCTCTCACTGCCTCCATTTCTTCCCCTTCTATTTGCCAGGAGGTGATGGGACCAGTGGCCATGATCTTGGTTTTTTTGATGTTGAGCTTCAGACCATATTTTGCGCTCTCCTATTTTACCCTCATTAAAAGGTTCTTTAATTCCTCCTCGCTTTCTGCCATCAAGGTTGTGTCATCTGCATATCTGAGGTTGTTGATATTTCTTCCGGCAATCTTAATTCCGGCTTGGGATTCATCTAGTCCAGCCTTTCGCATGATGAATTCTGCATATAAGTTAAATAAGCAGGGAGACAATATACAACCTTGTCGTACTCCTTTCCCAATTTTGAACCACTCAGTTGTTCCATATCCAGTTCTAACTGTAGCTTCTTGTCCCACATAGAGATTTCTCAGGAGACAGATGAGGTGATCAGGCACTCCCATTTCTTTAAGAACTTGCCATAGTTTGCTGTGGTCGACACAGTCAAAGGCTTTTGCATAGTCAATGAAGCAGAAGTAGACGTTTTTCTGGAACTCTCTAGCTTTCTCCATAATCCAGCACATGTTTGCTATTTGGTCTCTGGTTCCTCTGCCCTTTCGAAATCCAGCTTGCACTTCTGGGAGTTCTCGGTCCACATACTGCCTAAGCCTGCCTTGTAGAATTTTAAGCATAACCTTGCTAGCGTGTGAAATGAGCGCAATTGTGCGGTAGTTGGAGCATTCTTTGGCACTGCCCTTCTTTGGAATTGGGATGTAGACTGATCTTCTCCATTCCTCTGGCCATTGCTGAGTTTTCCAAACTTGCTGGCATA
This sequence comes from Zootoca vivipara, assembly GCF_963506605.1. Classification (NCBI taxonomy): domain Eukaryota; kingdom Metazoa; phylum Chordata; class Lepidosauria; order Squamata; family Lacertidae; genus Zootoca; species Zootoca vivipara. The sequence goes on from NC_083279.1 coordinate 97,894,325, forward strand.
TTGGGTGTAGCACCTTAACAGCATCATCTTTTAAAATTTTAAATAGTTCAGCTGGAATATCATCACTTCCACTGGCCTTGTTATTAGCAGTGCTTTCTAAGGCCCATTTGACTTCACTCTCCAAGATGTCTGGCTCAAGGTCAGCAACCACACTACCTGGGGTGTACGAGACCTCCATATCTTTCTGGTATAATTCCTCTGTGTATTCTTGCCACCTCTTCTTGATGTCTTCTGCTTCTGCTTCCTAAGCAGCAAGAAACAAGAAAGCCTATGTACTGTATCAGAAATGTCTTAGGGTATCAAATTGGGAAAGTGGATTTTAAACTGACTGAACAGGTTTTATGCTCTTGGGAATTTGGTCTCTTAAACATATCCCTTTGCCTTCCTTGAGTCCCTGGTAAGAAAAGCCAATCATGGCTTTATTCAAATGGTAATTGAGTCAGGAGATGCATCACTTTAAATGGTATAATAGATTGCTGAATTAGGAACCCCGTACATGTACAGAGTCTACGTTACTTTAAAGAAAAGAAAAGAAAACGTCGTCCAGCACCAGTGTCCTGAACTCCGCCTGCGAGACCAGAGGAAAGAAAAATCTGGGTCAGATGACACTACGAAACCCACCTTGGATGGCTGCTACCACCTTGGACCCAATTCCTTGTCCCAGAGGACCACCCTGAACCCTGCAGCCTCCTGGGCAGAGGTGGAAAAGCAACAGTAGGAAAGGGGACAGGAAAAGGCCCTGGCCTCATCTTGGCACCCAGGAACACACACCACATCATCCGCGTTAAAACTATTGGGAGGATGGACTCTTGAGAGTCCCATGGACTGCAAGAAGATCAAACCGATCCATTCTGAAGGAAACCAGCCCTGAGTGCTCACTGGAAGGACAGATCCTAAAGCTGAGGCTCCAATACTTTGGCCACCTCATGAGAAGAGAAGACTCCCTGGAAAAGACCCTGATGTTGGGAAAGATGGAGGGCACTAGGAGAAGGGGACGACAGAGGATGAGATGGTTGTTGGAGTGTTCTTGAAGCTACTAACATGAGTCTGACTGTAAGGGGGAAGGCTTATAGGGAGCAGCCCCCCATCATCACGTCCACCTCTTCGGGGGAGTAGCAGCAGTAGCAGCGGATCAGGAAGTGAAAACCAGGAAGTGAGTGAGGCAGTGTCAGGGCTCGACAGAGTCAGAGAGCCTCAATTGCAACCTGAGCCGATGGAAGGGGAGGTGGAGTTGGGATCCTTGGAGCACGGAGGGGATAGGGAGGGCTGAACAATCCCCCCACCTGAATTGAGATGGGCCAGTACCCGTAGAGCCAAGGGGAGGTGCTTCGGAATACCCCGTCTTAAATGCTTGGCTAAAACCCGGGAAAAGCCATTGCAGGGTTCTGACTCGGACTAGGCAGTCATGAATTTGGACATCTTTGCACTGTAAATAGCTTGCACAATAAAACTCATAAGGTCCAGATGATGTGGAACGTGTTTACTTGGGAGTAGCCACCACCATCTCTGGCAGCAACCCTGCAATCTTTGCGGCTACTCCTGAGGAGGGAGCAACATGAGCGCTGCTGAAGCCGCGGCTGCGTTGGCAGCTGCCCAAGTGGAGGTCAAAGAATCATAGAATCATAGAGTTGGAAGAGACCACTAGGGCCATCCAGTCCAACCCCCTGCCAAGCAGGAATTGGCACACGTGGTAGAAGTGGCTAAGAAGGAATTAGCAGAGGCACAGCAAGAGAACAAGACCGTAAGGAAAGAAGTACAACAGTTGATGGAAGAGGTAAGCTCCAAAGCCAAGAGGGAGCAGGAGTTGGTCAACCACGCAGCTTTGCTCAGGGCACAGTTGGAAGAGAGGAGACTAGTGGATCAGCAAGGCGTTCATGGGGGGTTTGGAAGGAAGGTCTCATTGCTAGTAACCAAGTTTAATGGAGACCCACAGAACTACCTAGGCTTTAAAACGGAGATAACTTATGTCCTCAAACTACAGGAAGGGGAGTTTGCCAATGACCAGCAGAGAGTGGCGTTTGTCATTGATCATTTTGAAGGTTCAGCGAGAGATTGGATCCGCCCCCTTATCGCGGGAGAAAATCCGGCGCTCCAAGATCTTAATCTGTTTAAAAATGTGATGGACACAATGTTTTCTAGTGACACCCAATTGGACATCACCAAGGAAGTGGAGTTCCTCGGCTACAAGCTCTCTGATAAGGGACTGGCAATGGACAAGGAGGAGGTGAGGGCTATCCTGGAATGGCAGAGCCCTCGGACACGCAAGGACGCCCAACACCTGGGCTTTGCGAACTTCTATCGGAATTTCAACAAGAACTTCTCAAAGGTTACTACACCCATTAAGGACTGTTTAAGGGGGAAACAGAAATTCAGGTGGACCCCAGAAGCGCAACAAGCGTTTGAACAGCTCAAGGAAGTCTTCGCATCGGACCAGCACCTGTTTCACATGGTCCAGGACGCCCCCTTGAGGCTGGAAACAGACACTTCGGACCAGGCGATCGGGTGGGGAGGTTACTGCAGTTGGATGCCAACAGAGAATGGAAACCGTGTGCTTTCTTCTCCAGGAAGCTGAACCAGGCAGAGCAGAACTACACAGTGTTCTGCTCGCAATCCACGCTGCCTTCAAACACTGGAGTCTCGTCACCCCATTCAGGTTTGCACCGGCCACAATAATCTGGTGTCCATTCTGAAGGTGGGGGGAAATGATGGTGTGTAGCCTGGTGTAAATTAATTTGTAGCCTGGGGGGGTTACCGCGCCCCGCGGTGTGGAATGTCCCTTAGGATCGTAGACTTTCCCCGGGACAGGTGAGGGTACTGATCCCTTATTTTCAAATCCGAAACTTGACAGCTATGGTCCCCCACACCACCCATCACTCACCAGGATGGCTTTGGCCGTCTCCTGCTTGGAGCACTTCAGAGTTCAGAGCCCCTGAGCTGAGCTGCCTGGCAGTTCTGAATCACAACGTGGCTCCCCAGGGCACCTGCCTCTTTCAAAAGGAGAACACTCAACTAATCAATTTTAATCATCATCATCATCATTTATTTATACCCCATGCATCTGGCTGGGTTACCCCAGCCACTCTGGGCGGCTTCCAACAAAATTTTAAAATTAAATAGTCCATCAAAAATTAAAAGCTTCCCTAACCATAATAACAACAATCATCCATTTTCAGGTCACTGAATTAGCAATTAAGCATTTATGGAAAGGGAAATGGCATATATTTGTGTAAGAAAGTATTACTCATTTATCGTGAGAATAGGATTTATTTATTATGAACTTTGCTTGGTTCCTCCTTGGTAGCCAGTGTGAATCTTTCAGCAGTGCTAGAACTCAAGACCCGCTGCCTTGAGGGGCATCTAAGAGCAGTTTGGCAGGGGAAAGGTCTGCCTTGGGAGGTGGTGGACTCTCCTTCCTTGGAGGTTTCTAAGCGGAGATCGGACGGCCATCTGCCATGGATGCTTGAGCTGAGATTCCAGCATTGCTGGGGGTTGGACTAGATGACCCCAGGATACCCTCCTATCTCTCCACTCCTGAATTCGAGGAGGAGGTTCATTGCCTCCTGCAAAGCCCTTTTCCCTGCAAGCTGTTCCTCTGCATTCCTGCCAACAGAGGGAGAAGCTCAGAGTCCAACCAAGAGCCTCACCCCCAAAAGGATATCTGGGCATGGGCGTAGCCCCCCTAAATCCATTAAAAAATAAAAGCCGAGGTTCTGCCAAGGGAGAGGGGGCTGAGTTGGGTGGACTCCGCTTTGCAAGGGTTAAAGGGAACCGAGCTGCCTTCCTAGAGAGGACAGGAAGCAGGCCAGGTCCTCCAGAGCCAAGGCCCCTCCCTCCCCAGTCTTTCCTGCTTTGGTGTCTCTCCTGCGAGGGCTGCGTCGCTGTCCCCTCCCTCCTGGAATGATCTGGTGAGTCTCCCCCCCCCAGAGGGTGCAGTGGGGAGACGGTGGGGGTCCCAGGGCTGCAGCAAGGGAGGGTGCCTGGGGGGGGGGACAACCCCAAGTCAGGGAGGAGAGGGTCCTGCCAGGGAGGGGCGAGGTCTGCAAGGCTTTCCTTCCTGGAGATCAGAGGATCCCAAACTCCCACGAAAACTCCCACCAAATCTCTCTTCTTTAAACAAAGGAGTCCCTGGGACTTGGTGTGACGTCGCTCAGCGTCATTGCACAACAGAGGAAACATGTGCAAATGGTTTTCCAAAGCTGGACGAGGAGGTCGACTAGCCCCTCCCCCCCAAAAAAACCCACGTGGAGGAAGGAAGTTAAGGTGGGGGAGAAAGGCCAGGAATAAAGAGAGGGATCTCAGCCCATAGTCTGGCTGCTGCATTGCGGACCAGTTTCCCAGTCGTCTCCAAGGGCAGCTCCACACGGAGGCTACTGCAGCAATCCCCTCACACCCAGAGCATGGCATCCCAGGACCACATCCTCTCGGTCCCAAAGGGATTGTTGTTGGAAAACCAGCCAGAAATGGGCGCTGCTACTCACTGAGCTTCCAGGGACCTTGGCATCAATGGCTGTGTATGTGTTAAGCTATCTAATATAATAATAATAATAATAGTAATAATACCTGCCTCAATTTCAAGGGTGATGTCTTTGGCCCCACCCACTTGGCCCTCAGGGGGTTGGCCAGATACATACCTGGCCCTTAGAGCAAAGAAAAAGGGAACCCACCCCACGCCTTTTCAAAAACACAGCTCATGGTCTGGGATCCGGTGCAGTCCAGCCCTTGTTCCCAGCAAGACTCATCCAAGGAACCCCCCCCCCCCCGGTCCTACAAACAATGTATTTGTTTTCTAGGATTTCCTAGAGCTTCTCATTAAAACGGACAGAACTTGGCAGAAAACCAAATAGTTCCTTCCGATCTCTTAGAGGTAACGTTTTCCCCTGCTGAACATTGCCACAGGTAGAGATGAAATGCTAGAAGTGTTCTCAAGGGCAAGGGGAGCTGCTGGGAAATTGAACTACGGGCTCAAAATAGTAGAATCATAAAATCATAGAATCATAGAGTTGGAAGAGACCACAAGGGCCATCCAGTCCAACCCCCTGCTGTGCAGGAAACACCATCAAAGCATTATTGACATATGCCTGTCAAGACTCTGCTTGTTGTTGTTGTTTAGTCTGACTCTTCGTGACCCCATGGACCAAACCAAGTGCCCCAAAGTGCGTTGCTGTGGGTTATCTCCCCCCCACTCGGGCCTAGTGGGGGCCTGGCAGGGGCCTACATGTGGGGGTGTGCGGGTGGAGTTCTCTGTGTAAGGCACAGGTTTATTGGGGGGTAATCAATCAAGTGATTTACCACAGGACCACAGGACCACTGGCGCCAGCCTGTCTGTTTACACATCTTCCTTGTTTGCATGAGTTATGTATAAGTTAAAGGTTAATGTTTTTTACGAGGAAAGGATCCATAATAAAGGAGCTGAGGCTGAGAGGGAGTCAGCGCACTCTGCTCATGCTCTCTATCTGAAACTCTTGACTCTCGTCTCATGATTTCCTCGCACCTAAGAGTCGGCTGGTTCTCCGACAAGTGGTGCCCCGTGTGAGGCTAAACAGTTCTACGCCATTGTTGAAAGGATGCGATTTTCGGCGATTTTTTTTCGACCGTGTGCGTGCGCATGCACACATGCACACGGTCGAAAAAAAATCGCCGAAAATCGCTTGTGCGCATGCGTATGGGCCTCCCCCGACCCGGAAGTGCATCGGAAATGACCTCTTCTGGGTCGGGAGAGGCCCATACGCATGCGCACAAAGGATTTTCGACGATTTTTTGCCGATTTAGAAGATCGCCGCCGCGCTGCGCGCCGTAAGAGCAGGCGGCGGCAGTCGTCGCAGGCCGGATTGGGAGGCCAATTGGGCCGCATCCGGCCTGGGGGCCGTAGTTTGGGAACCCCTGGCCTAGATGGTTGTGTCAAAATTTCAGGACGGTCGGTCAAGCGGTTACAGAGAAAAGTGCAGCCGACACTTTCAAGATTTTTACATTTATATATATATATAGATACAATTCAATAAATATTTATTTTAAAAGGGAAAGGAAAAAGGGACATGTGACATACTAGCCACATATCCAGCAACAGGAGAAGTGAATTTCTAACACAGCACACATGATTGCAGGTGTTATGGAAATGACATGGGGGGGGCACATATTTAAAGTTGTTACAATGTGTTCAATTCTGGGCACCACAGAAGGATAAGGAATGTGTCTGCCAGCATTGGAGAGTGAATTTTAAGTTATGGTGGGGTGGGGTGATGGGCTGAAATTCAGTCTAATCTGTTAAGGTCATTTTGAAGTGTGATCCTGTCCTCTGGGGTATTAGTCACCCCTCCCAATTTGGTGTCATCTGCAAACTTGCTCAGGATACCCTCAAGCCCATCATCCAAGTCATTGATAAATATGTTGAATAAGACTGGGCCCAAAACAGACTGCCACTGTTTTCCCCTTTAACCCATGCAAAGCCGAATCCATCCAGCTCTGCCTTCCACGTTTACTTGATTTCTTGCTTAAGTCGGGGTTGTTGTTTTCCATTTCTTGCATTTATCTAGTGTCCGAATGTTTCTGTCTGGTTGCAGCCTATGCTAATAGACGTGGTTGATTCCTAAATCTGAAGGGGGTTTATCTGTGTGCCCCTATCCCCCTGACCCACAGACACCTCCCCAAAGGAACAAGCAGCACATTTATACAAATGCAGAATAAACAGCACTGTAGTTGCAAACCTCAGCAACCTCGCCTCTCCCTGGCAGGGCCCCCTGAACCCAGGGGGATCTCACCTCCCCGCATGAGCCACCCTCCCCTGCAGCCCTGGGACCCCCAACGAACTTTGTTGGATTGCATTCTTGATTAAATTATCTTTCCATCGATATATAATCTTGTTATATTACTCCAAAAGAACTGGTGTTATGAGCCATCAAACCTCTGAAATACACTTTTTCCCAAAGGTCTTCCACAATTTTGACCACTACTGTATATCAAACAAAGCAACATTCAACAACTAATCAGAAGCTAATAATAAATATGTTGGTTAATGACAAACAACACAGACAATGAACACACAACCAACTCCCTTCAGTCCTTCTCCATTTGTTCCTGAGGCCGTAATCCCTTTTTTTTCCCATTGCAGATTGTGATGAATTGGAAATCGAGAACAAATGTGATCACGATAGAATCCGCAGAGAGGAGAAGCCACGTAAAAATTTTGAGTGTGGAGAAAGCTGCAGTGAGCGCTCCCATTCCACTTCCTATAAACAAAATCTCATTGGACAGAAACTCTATCAGTGCATGGAATGTGGAAAGAGCTTCAGTCAGAGCTCCAATCTCACTTCCCATCAAAGAATTCATAAAGGAGATAAACCCTATCAGTGTGTGGAATGTGGAAAGAGCTTCAGTCGGAGCGACTCTCTCACTTCCCATCAAATAATTCATACAGGGGAGAAACCCTATCAGTGCTTGGAATGTGGGGAAAGCTTCAGTTGGAGCTCCTCTCTCATTTCCCATCAAAGAATTCATACAAGTGAGAAACCCTATCAGTGTGTGGAATGTGGAAAGAGCTTCAGTCGGAGCGATTCTCTCACTTCCCATCAAATAATTCATACAGGGGAGAAACCCTATGAGTGCTTTGAATGTGGAAAGAGCTTTAGTCACAGCCAAAATCTCACTTGCCATCAAAGAATTCATACAGGGGAGAAACCCTATCAGTGTGTGGAATGTGGAAAGAGCTTCAGTCAGAGCTCCAAACTCACTTCCCATAAAAGAATCCATAGAAAGGTTGGAAAAACCATTATACACCTTTAGGAGCCTAGCAAATCAACACCTTTTTAACCAGGCGTTTGGCTGATTGACATCTAATGCCCTTTTAAAATGTGGTGGGTTTTTTTTTGTTTTCATGTTGCGTTTTTATGTTTTAACCATCCTGAAACTTGAAGGTGTAGGGGAATAGGCACCAACTCTTAAAGGCCGAGGGGTCTTTTGCCCTCCCCCCAATAAAATATTTGAGGAGGCCACTCCTGAGTTTGTTTGTTTTTGTGGTTTTTTAAATGCAACTTTTATTATTGCACAACTTGCCATACAATTTCTCTTTCAATTTGCCCTCTTTTTTTAAAAAAAAGTCATGAAAAAACAAAATACAATAAAATACAAACATGGACAGGTCTCATCTTTGTGGGCCAACGCTAAAGTTGCTTTAAAGCAGGGTTTCCCAATCTTGGGTCCCCAGCCACTCCCGGACTACAGTTCCCATCATCCCTCCCCTTTGGATTCTGTTAGCTAAGGATGATGGGAGTTGTAGTCCAACAACAGCTGGAGACCCAAGTTTGCTTTAAAGGGAAAGTTGGCAGGCCCTCTAACATCCTCTGCTGTCCAAAAGCATTACCACAGAATCCAAACCATCCCCAGTACTGCTAATTGGAATTTATAGATCGCAAAACTGACGTTTGATCTGCACTTCAACCTCTTTTGAGCTCCTAGGTCAGGCATCCCCAAACTGCGGCCCTCCAGATGTTTTGACCTACAACTCCCATGATCCCTAGCTAACAGGACCAGTGGTCAGGGATGATGGGAATTGTGGTCCAGAACATCTGGAGGGCCGAAGTTTGGGGATGCCTGTCCTAGGTGCTTTCTGCACCACCTAGAATACCCACAGAATTGTGGCTTCTACTGGCAACACACATAGGAGAACAAATGGAAGACAAACACAATGAACAGGAAACAACCTGGAAAGGGCCATACCAAATGGATATCTGGTGTGAAGAGGTAACTTTTCCCACTGCTGAACAATGCCGCAGGTAGAGGAGATGAAATGCTAGAAGTGTACTCAGGGGCAAGGGGAGCTGCTGGGAAATTGAACTATGGGCTCAAAATATTACATTTTTTAAAAGTCGCTGCCATTACAGGCATTGCCATTCAAATGACGTGCATGCATAGAATCATAAAGTTGGAAGAGACAACAAGGGCCATCCAGTCCAACCCCCTGCCAAGCAGGAAACACCATCAAAGCATTCCTGACAGATGGCTGTCAAGCCTCCACTTAAAGACCTCCAAAGAAGGAGACTCCACCACACTCCTTGGCAGCAAATTCCACTGTCGAACAACTCTTACTGTCAGGAAGTTCTTCCTAATGTTTAGGTGGAATCTTCTTTCTTGTAGCTTGAATCCATTGCTCTGTGTCCGTTTCTCTGGAGCAGCAGAAAACAACCTTTCACCCTCTTCTATATGACATCCTTTTATATATTTGAACATGGCTATCATATCACCCCTTATCCTTCTCTTCTCCAGGCTAAACATGCCCAGCTCCCTAAGCCGTTCCTCATAAGGCATTGTTTCCAGGCCTTTGACTGTTTTGGTTGCCCTCTTCTGGACACGTTCCAGCTTGTCAGTATCCTTGACCTGTGGTGCCCAGAACTGGACCTAGTATTCCAGGTGAATTCTCACCAGAGCGGAATACAGTGGTACTATTACTTCCCTTGATCTAGATGCTATACTCCTATTGATGCAGCCCAGAATTGCATTGTCTTTTTCTAGCTGCTGCACTGTTGACTAATGTCAGGTTTGTGGTTTACCAAGACTCCTAGATCCTTTTCACATGTACTGCTCTCAAGCCAGGTGTCACCCATACTGTGATTGATTGTGGAAGGCGGGCCTTACCTAGCCCCCCCCCCAATATCTTACGCAGTCGGCACCACTGGGTTGGGTGGTTTACAAATTAAATAAATATGTAAATCACCTTCTTTTGCAAAGGTTCCAGCTTGTCAATATCCTTATTTAGTATCATTTTTAAAATTTATGTGCCCTTCATCTGAAGATATCACAACATACACATACAGGTTGAAAGCATGGCTCTCCTCTCCTTTTTTTGGATGGAGTTACAAACTTTGTTGATCTGGGGACTGGTGTGGAAATAGTGCATCTCTGTTTCAGTAAAGCTTTTGATAAAGACGTCTGTTATATTTATGTGAGGAAGCTGGTAAAATGTGGGCTGAATGAGATAACTCATGTGGATTTGACTGACTGAACCCAAAGAGGATTCCTTCATGGTTCCTCCTAATCCTGGGGACAAGTGACAAGAAGGGTGCTGCGGGGTTCTGTCCTGGGCCTGTTGTTGTGAATTTTGAGTTATGGTGGGGTGGGGTGATGGGCTGAAATTCAGCCAAACTTTGCTCTTTGGTAGAAAAAGATGGAAGGATTGCTTTTCAGAGTTTGGAATAGAGAGTGTTAAGAAGTGGGAGGTGAAAGCGGTGATGTTTTGAAGCAGAGCTGGTGATATCAAGCATTTGAGTAATTATCTGGGGGTTTTGATTATTTTGTCTGTTATTCAAATCAGACTTCAAATATGCTAAAGTCCAGCCAAAGTTTAAGCACATACAAATTCATAATTAGGTGGAATGTGCCTCGACCCTTTTTCCCCTGTAACTAAAGGGCAGAAAATTTGGTCTGCTGACGGTAAGGCTGAAATGACTGAGAATATTAAAAATCTTATGAACGGTGACTGTTCCTAAACATCAAGAAACAGGAAAGCCTATGTGTCAGAAATGTCTTAGGACATCAAACTGGGAAAGTGGATTTTAAACTGACTGAACAGGTTTTATGCCCTTGGGAATTTGGTTTCTTAAGGTAAATCTACCCCTTTGCCTTCCTTGAGTCCCTGGTAAGAAATGCCAATCATGGTTTTGTTCAAATGCTAATTAAATCAGCAGCTACACTTTAATGGTATAATAGATTGCTGAATCATGTACAGAGGCTACATTAGTTTAAAAGAAGAAGAAAAGCAAAAGTCATCCAGCACAAAGGTATGGGGACAACAAAGCACAAGAAAATACAAACGTGGACAGGTGACATATTTGCAGGCCAATCACAAAAGGTCTCCAGCAGCTCCTGGACTACAGTTCCCATCATCCCTCCCCATTGGTCCTGAGCACCCCAGAGCCAGCTGCCTCGACACGGATTTTGAAGTCGGCCAGCACCAGCAGTCGGGGAGTCCTGAACTCTGCCTGTGAGACCAGCTCTGTCAGCTCAGGCAGGGAGACCATGGAGGGCAAAGGAAGCGGGAAGCACCCCTGCTAGCAAGCACCCCTCAACAAGACCCCAACCCCAGAGTCTGTTCAGCCCCCTCCGCTTCTTGTAGCTGGAGTCAGTCTGGGCGCTGCCCTCCCAGGCCAGGTGGGAAAGGCCTGCCAGGCAGGGAGCAGGTCCTGCAGGACTCCCAGCAAGAAAACCTGGGAGGTGAGTCTTGGGCAAAGAAGGGACAAGGGAGTTCCCTGTCTCCAAGGTGTGGGGCTTACCTTCTCTTCCATCGGGCCACAGGTAGGCCACCTCTGGCCGAGCTATTACATTCTGCAGAGGAAAGAAAAATCTGGGTCAGATGACACTACGAAAGCCACCTTGGATGGCTGCACCCACCTTGGACCCAATCCCTTGTCCCAGAGGACCACCCTGAGCCCTGCAGCTTCCTGGGCAGAGGTGGAAGGGCAGCAGTAGGAAAGGGGGCAGGAAAAGCCTCTGGCCTCATCCTGGCACCCAAGAACACACACTGCACCATCTGCCTTAAAAGTCACTCGGGGATGTGCTATTAGGAGGATGGAAGCAACCAAAGCAATGAATGCAGGAAGGCAAGATACTTACTCTGAGCTGGAATAAGTGCTGTTGGCGCTAGTTTCCGCTCTTCCCCATTGTCACAGAGGGCGTATCCTTGGAGGTCCTGTAAGAGGAAAGAGCCTCAGAGTCAAGGGCCAGTATTGGGAAGTGCTAGGCTGTCTGATAAGGAGACAGGATTCATTAGTGCAGGTGTGATGCCTTGTCCTGCATTTTCCTTTATTTAAATAAAACTTTCTGAAGTTGTATTTGTGTGTGTGTCCATTTGTAGACTCAGTAGGTGGTGCTGGGAATTATTTTGACAGTTGTGGGCGGTACAAAGTCAATTTTACAGTTTTGATACAAACTGATACAAAGTTTAGATACAAACTGATACAAAGTTTAGAAACTTGGACTCCCCATATTTCACAAGCCTTTCAACGTTATGCTATTAGCAGCCGTGGACATTCCACCTGCCTCTTTCAAAAGGAGAACACCTAATTATTTAATAAATAAATAATAATAATAATAATAATAATTTATTTATACTCTGCACGTCTGGCTGGGTCTCCCCACCCACTCTGGGCGGCTTCCAACAAAATATTAAAATCCAATAGTCCATCAAATATTAAAAGCTTCCCTAAACAGAAAAACAACCATCCATTTTCAGTCCATTGAATTAGCAATTAAGCATTTCTGCAAAGGGAAATGGCATACTTTTGGATATTAGCATAAAAAGTATGCATACGAAAGTATTATTACTCATTTATGATGAGAATAGGATTTATTTATTTTGAACTTTGCTTGGTTCCTCCTTGGTAGCCAGTGCGATTGTTTCAGCAGTTCTAGAACTCAGGACCCGCTGCCTTGAGGGACATCTAAGAGCAGTTTGGCGGGGGAAAGGTCTCCCTTGGGAGGTGGTGGACTCTCCTTCCTTGGAAGTTTCTAAGCAGAGATCAGACGGCCATCTGCCATGGATTCTTGAGCTGAGATTCCTGCATTGCTGTGGGTTGGACTAGATGACCCCAGGATCCCCTCCTCTCTCTCCACTCCTGAATTCGAGAAGGAGGTTCCTTGCCTCCTTCAAAGCCCTTTTCCCTGCAAGCTGCTCCTCTGGTTTTCGGGCAACAGAGGGAGATGCTCAGAGTCCAACCAAAAGCCTCACCCCCAAAAGGATATCTGGGCTTTGGCGCAGCCAAATTCATAAAAAATAATAAAAAGCCGAGGTTCTGCCAAGCGAGAGAGGGTGGAGCTGGACGCCCTCGGCTTTGCACGGGTTAAAGGGAACTGAGCTGCCTTCCTAGAGAGGACAGGAAGCAGATCAGGTCCTCCAGAGCCAAGGCCCCTCCCTTCCCTCGCTGTCCCTTCACTCCTGGGATGATCGGGTGAGTCTCCCCCCCCCTGTAACCCCCAAGACGGTACAGTGGGGAGACGGTGGGGGTCCCAGGGCTGCAGCAGGGGAGGATGCCTGGGGGGGCCTTATCTGCTCATGCGGGGGTGGGGAACCAAGTCAGGGAGCAGAGCGTCCTTCCAGGGAGGAGGGGGCCAGGTCTGCAACGCTCTCCTTCCTGGAGATCAGAGGATCCCAAACTCCCACGAAATCTCCCTTCTTCAAACAAAGGAGTCCCTGGGACTTTAACTCTGTGTGACGTCGCTCAGCGTCATTGCACAACAGAGGAAATATGTGCAAATGGTTTTCCAAAGCTGGACGAGGAGGTGGACTATCCCCCCCCCCCCAAAAAAACCAAACCAATGTGGAGGAAAGAAGTTAAGGTGGAAGAGAAAGGCCAGGAATAAAGAGAGGGATCCCAGCCCATAGTCTGGCTGCTGCATTGCAAACCAGTTTCCCAGTCGTCTCCAAGGGCAGCTCCACACGGAGGCCACTGCAGCAATCCCCTCGCACCCAGAGCATGGCATCCCAGGACCGCATCCTCTCTGTCCCAAAGGGATTGTTGCTGGAAAACCAGCCAGAAATGGGCGCTGCTACTCACTGAGCCACCAAGGACTTTGGCATCAATGGCTGTGTGTGTGTTAAGCTATTTAAGATAATAATAAAATAAAAAAATTCCTTCAGTAGCACCTTAAAGACCAACTAAGTTTTTATTTTGGTATGATCTTTCGTGTGCATGCACACTTCTTCAGATAATAATAATAATAATAAATTTCCCGCCTAAATTTCAAGGGAGATGTCTTTGGCCCCACCCACTTGTCCCTCAGGAGGTTGGCCAGATCCATACCTGGCCCTCAGAGCAAAGAAAAAGGGACCCCACCCCAGGAGTCTGTCTTGAGAGCGGCAGAGAGTCCAAGTGCAAGAAAGAGAGACAGAAGCAGGGGGGTGGGGGTGGGGGTGGGGTGGGGAGCAACTCCTGAGGACCCCCACTGGAGCCAAGCATCCATTTTTCACAAGATACAAATGATTCCCTTTTCAGTCGGTTCCGACCATGCATTTGTTGGATTTTTTTGAATAGTCAAGTTACTTTAGAGCCGATCTAATGTAAATACTGTCTGTTTAAGAGAAACAGGTGCCGGTGTTTCTGTTAATTGCTCACAGGTGTGGGCTCTGCTTCTTGTATATAAGGCTCTGCCAGAAAGCCTTCTGTATCTCTTAGTTAGATCTTTCAGTTTGATTCATCTCTAAGTAGATCACTCTCTCAGTTGTTCTCAGTTTAAGAGATTCCAAGTTGAAACTTAGTAAGAGAGACTCTCAGTTTAAGAGATTCCTTAGTTGAATCATAGTATGAGAGTTGCATACCTGCCAAGTTATCCCTTTTTTAAAGGGATTTTCCCTAATGCTGAATAGGCTTCCTCGCGAGAAAAGGGAAAACTTGGCAGCTATGGAGTTGCTTAGTTATAATGCTAGTTTGCTGTTAATTCTTGGGTAGTTTAATGGGAGTTTTGTGGGAGGTTTGGAAAGTGGGTAGATAACATTGCTAAGAGAGAAAGCATTTATCTTTAGTTTAAAGTCTCTTTAGATTCAGTTTGTTTTTCAGTTAAAGAAACCCAACCGTTTGTATTTTCATCTGCATACTTTTACAAGTGTGCAGCTAGTAAGGGGTTTCACATAAGGGAGATAATACCCTACGCTCTTGGTGGTGTTTTCTTAGCCAGGTCGACTTCTGACTGCGTATACTCTGCGTGAAGCGTACTTTAAAGGGCCACTGAAAACTGGGATATATGATTTAGGTTAAGCAAGTTTCAGTACCCAGTTTTCTCCAATTTTATTCTTATTATATATATTATTTTCCAATAGCATTGACTGGAAGGCAGCAGAAACCAGGTTGATTAATCTCACAGAAATCCCGTCAGTTGCCTCCACAGTCCAGAGTGCTTTGAAGATCTCGTTGTTCGTTTCACAGTAGAGGAGTGGGCATTGCTGGATCCTGACCGGAGAGCTCTGCATAAGGACGTCATGGAGGAGAATCGTGGGATGGTGGCCTCTCTTGGTAAGGCTCCCTGTGGGATCATCATACTGTATCTGCCTGGAGATTCAAAAAAATACCTATAGGTACTAGTGGCCAAAATTGGGGAAACCTTTTGTGAAAAGTGTATTTATGAGGATTGGTGGCTCATAACAGCACTTTTGTGTGGAGTAATACCATAAAATTATATATCAATGGAAAGATAATTTAATGAAGAATGTAATGCAGGAACTTTTATGAAGGAGTATTTATAAGAACAGCAGTCATAAAGAAAATACGTGGTAACCTTTAGCTTTAATTATGGCCTTACAACACCTTTCAATGAAGTGAACCTAGTTTTTAGTTCTGCAGCTGTAATAATGTGAAACCAAGACTGAATTATTGCCTCGGTTTATTGGGATTTATTGCTGGGTTGCTTCTGACTAACAAGTTTCTTTAGTCGGCTCCATAGATTTCCGATTGGGTTGGGTTAAAGTTTGGGCTTTTCCCAGGCCATTCCAGCATTGGAATAGGATTATATCGAAAGCACCTTTTGCACACAGCAGCAACATGACATGGAGCTGAATCCTGTTGAAATAGAAAACAAACAAACAAACAAACATTTATATAAATATATATAAATGCTTCAGTATCTGATAAAAGATCAGCTGCGGAACACTTCAGTTTGGGCTCAAGTATTTCATTCATGCATTTTGGGGCATTTACATTCCTATTAATAACGCAAATTCTGCCCACACCTTTTGCTGCCAAACAACCCCAGATCATCACACTATCTGGGTGTTTCACGGTCGGTGTAATGCAAGTACCGGGTAGGATGTAAATCTTCTCTGATTCTCCTCCTCGAGTATTTCATGCCATCACTACCAAGCAAGGAGATTTGGGTCTCATTGCTCCACATAACACTGTCCCATTGTTCCACCGTTCATTTAACATGAGTTTAATGACTTTTTCCTTAGAATTCTAACATTTAGACCAGTCCTTGCACTCAACTTCACATTGCATTTCCCCATGTCATCTTGTATACACCCAGATGATTTTCTTTTGTCATGTTGGGACAGTCTCTCCGTTCTTCAATCATCACTTGCCTTTGTACACGTTTCCCTGCATTTGCCCGTCTGATTTTGTAGTGACTGAGTCTCCTCCCCCCCCCAAATAATATTTATTCATTTTAAAACAATACAAAATAAAAAAACAAAATCAAAAACAAAAGGACAAAAAAGAAAAAAAATCAATTACAGCAATCTTTCATTTTTGCTTAGCATTGTAGACTTCCTCAATTCCCTCTTGGAAATATGCCAGGTGGGGGAAGCAGTGAGTCTGCCCCCAGCTGTCCAGGCACAACCAGATGATATGCGATCGCTGTCCGTGAAGAACGACACACACATAAAGTAGAAATTATTAACTACTTTAAGCAAGCTCGACATCTTGCTTCCAGTCATAGACAAAGACAGAAGCAAAAGGGAAGAACAATGACATCACATGGTACAGAAAGATAACACATATTTCCTTTCCCAGACTGTGTGTGAGAAAACCAACAGACACATTGCATGCTGCTTGTTTGTTGAAGCAGCAGAGGACATATACAAATCCTAACATTCCCCCCGCACTGGGCCCATTTTTAGATCCAGCTTAAGCAATTTTAATGTTATATCTTAAATCATTTTAACACATTTCTTTTTCATTATCTCTCAATTATTCCTAATCTATAAACATCAATTATCCTTAACCTATAATTCATCAATTATTCCAAATCAGAAATTATTTACCCAACCATCTATCTACTATTTCACCCCTTAGCCTAAAATTTATTCCCAAAAATTTTCCATAAATTCAAACATTACTTCTTCTATCCTAATAACATTTATACACTTAGATCTGATTCAGCCCCCCCCTCCCCTGGACTCGGAGTCTCCCAGACGATTCAGCCAGTTCCATAGGTCAATCCAGTTTTGGACCATATTAATCAGTCAGAAAATAACATCCATTATTGCTCTACACCCCACTCCCGCTCTGTCACAGCCTGTTTAGGGAGGCTTTTAATGTTTAATAGATTTTTTTTATTTCATTTTTCTGTTGGAAGCCGCCCAGAGTGGCTGGGGAAACCCAGCCAGATGGGCGGGGTATAAATAATAAATTGTTATTATTATTATTATCCACCACACTTCCTTCTTTGTCCCCTGCTATCTCCCCAATTTTCTAACTGTTACACGATACCATCCATCTAAATTTCCACTTTCCAATCCTTTCACAATTTTTGTTCCCCTTAGATTCTGACCCCAGTATGGATCCTGCTCTCCCTCTCTCACTGGGAGGGCATTATTCCATACTGTTTCTTCTTTAAAAAACCCTTTGAATCAAGCATGGGTCTTGTTTCCCCCCCCCCCTCACTGGGAGAACAATGTTCCATGCACCTTCCTCTTCTTCTTTAGATTCAATTGCATTGTCCAGGACGATGAATGTTAATCTTTCTTCTCTACACTCTCTGATGAAATTAATCCTTTTTCAATTTCCACACACTTCTGGTTTATTTTTCCAATCTGTATTTTATTCTGGTGTACTTTGCTTCTTAGTTCCCATAACAATTTCAGAAATTCCTCTTGAAAATCAGAGAAGTCAGATGTTACTGTGTCTATTGGCATCTTCCTCATCTCAAATTTCATGGGAACAGCACAGGTTACAAAACAGTTTGTATTTCCAAACTTCAAAGACAGAAATTTTATACAAACTGGTTGCAAACTACAGTAGCATGTTCAGTTCTTCTTCATACCTTAAAACTCTTATGTCCATTTACAAAAAGAGCATTTATCAAACTTGTTATTCACAGCCTTATATTTTGCGCTCTATTCAATACTGACAGTACCTGATCTCAAAGAGGTAAACAAATTCCTCCCTATTGTGGCATCATAATGGCGGCTCACTGATCCCTCCAGGGACCCGACTCCAGCTTACAGGGGGACTTTCCCTAGTCCAAAATTTAAAAAATTACAGGGATTTTACTAAGTTCACCCCTTCTCCCCTTTACCCTGCCTCAGGGGGAAGGTTTTAAGTCCAATCTTTTGAAAGCTTCCTGTCAATCTTTCCAGCTTCGGGCAAGATAACCGCATCTCAGTTCACTCAATGGGGGAAATCAACTTCCGTTTTTAAATCTCCTCCCCTGGCCAATTTTTTCAAATTAAAAATCCCTTTTCTTTTAGTCACGGTTGAACACATTGAAACAGTATGCCTTATCAATAAATGCCGAGGAGGACCAGATGTAATCTATAACGCTAGCCCCTCTAGTTCCTAGGAAAGTATAGTATCCCCCGGACCAGTCTTTGGGTGTGCCATGCAAGCTGAGCAACCCACAGTTAATGGTAAACTCCAGCAGTGTGATGCCAGCCCTATTAATGATCTTGTCGTGTGAATTCCACATAGGAAACCACTCCTCTTCTATGAATAATTGGGACTTATTGGTAAATGAGCTTATATCTGCTCCAAATCTGGCATTAAAGTCCCCCATTATAAGAATCTCTGACTTTGGAAATTCAGCCACAGATTTATCAAGGATAAATCTTAAATCTCCCAAAACTGATTTGAATGAGAAGAGGAATAAGTAGATGGAT
Organism: Zootoca vivipara; assembly: GCF_963506605.1. Classification (NCBI taxonomy): domain Eukaryota; kingdom Metazoa; phylum Chordata; class Lepidosauria; order Squamata; family Lacertidae; genus Zootoca; species Zootoca vivipara. The sequence continues at coordinate 97,912,893 of NC_083279.1, forward strand.
TGTACAGGTTTACACATATGAAGTCCCCAACCGAGCTGTTAGTGATGTGCAGAGTTTGAATGCAATTACTCTCTAACCAAGAGAGAGGAGAGATATTAAGTTGAAGCTCCTGCGAAACAAATGTTGCCAGGCCCATGCAAATGTGTTTTGGTTGCGGGAATCACAAAGGCATCATAGCCCAGTAGGGATGGGGGGGGGGGATGAAGATTCTAAACACCAGGTCTCTTGCATACCCATAATCTGGAATTTCGCTAAAAACTCTTTCATATCCCTGCCATCCTGTTTGGACGTCCATCCTGCCACATTCCAGGATAGCACATTGAAGCAATTTGAGGAGGGAATATTTGCTAGTCAGTTACTCTGGTTGCTGGTGGGAAAGACATTGCCAAGGGTCTGAGACGACGCCAGGCGTGATACTGCCGAGGGTATCGAAGGGGTGATGGTGATGATTTGATTGATGTGGCCAGCAGGGTCTTCAATAAAATCAGAGCTGTCTCTTTGCACAGTGGCTTCCTTAACGTTTATGTATTGGAGCCTCGTGAAGCTGAGGCTCCAATACTTTGGCCACCTCATGAGAAGAGAAGAATCCTTGGAAAAGACCCTGATGTTGGGAAAGATGGAGGGCACTAGGAGAAGGGGACGTCAGAGGACGAGGTGGTGGGACAGTGTTCTCGAAGCTACGAACATGAGTTTGACCAAACTGCGGGAGGCAGTGGAAGACAGGAGTGCCTGGCGTGCTATGGTCCATGGGGTCACGAAGAGTTGGACATGACTAAACGACTAAACAACAACAACAACAACATTGGGTTGAAGAGGTTGTGGATAAATAAGGTTCTGACGAAAAAAGGTTGACAGGCAAGGGACGAGGATATACAGTCATCTGGCTGGACCACACTGATTGAAGACTCCAGGTCAGGCATGGAAGAGTAGGACATCGACAGATTACCAGGATGAGGGGTGTTTGGTGCGTTGCTCTTTAGGGCAGAAGACGAGGTAGTTGATTGCAGATCTATTAGTAGAGGTGAAGAGGGTCTGCGTTGCGGCGGTGTGTGAGGAGCTTCCGCCAGGCAGACTGCCATCTCATCTGTTATTGAAGTCCCAGTATTTGGCAGGGGTTTTTGGGGTGTTAGCCCCTTCATGGCAGCATTCCTTTGATTTAATAGGTTGCTATGACCAGGTTTCGAGGAGGTTTTCTCTTGAAGTACATGTACAAGTTGCTGCTTGAGTGTACCAAGCCTGTCTATAACTTCCTGCTGTTCTACTAATGGCAGCTCGCCATAGGATGAAATAAGGTCCCTCTCCTCTGAGGTAGCCAGATGGCTGGGCCCGCTTTGATCATGCTTCTCTGTTGCTGGGGTAGATAAACCAGGAAGCTTGGGCTGAGGGGGAGAGTGAGGTTCCCGGGTGGACAGCTTGAGTTTCAAGACTATGTCACGCCTGTCTGGCAAGCGGATACCTTTTTGTGCGCTGCTATGGAAAAGAGGTTTAATCCTGGTGTCATTAAAGACTCTCGTTGGGAAGATGCCCCAGGTAGCCAAAAACGCTTTCCGCCTAACCAGAATGGAGGGAATTTTTGGTGGGGGACCTGGGGTCACTACTGCGTATAGTCAGACATATTTTGTTTGGTTGAAAAGAGAGTTGAAAAGAGAGTACACACACTTTTCCGAGCCGAATAAGACCTCAGGCAGGATCGATGCCATTTGGATTCCTAATGAACTGACAGTAAATATCGCTAAAGCCGAAATTCAGCCCAGAACCTTATCGGATCATAACCCTGTACTTGTTTGGATAAATAAAGAAGTGTCTGGACTTAAAAGATGGAAAGTAAATGAATCCCTAATGTATGATGAGGTAATAATTGAGAAAGCTAAAAAGACTCTTCAAGAATTCTTTAAATTTAATTTGCATAAAGAAACCCCTATCACGACAGTATGGGATGCCGGAAAGGCAGTGATAAGAGGATTCTTTATTAATCAGAGTGCAATTCAAAAGAAAGAAAAGGAAAAAAAGATACAAAAACTCAGGGAAGAAATAAGGAAATATGAAGTGGACCTCGATAAAGACCCAAAGAATGAAAAAATCAAACAAAATGTAAAAATATTACAGACACAGTACTCAATGATTCTAGAAGAAGACATCCAGTGGAAAATAAAAATGTTGAGGCAAAAGAATTTCGAACAGGCCAATAAGCCAGGCAAGTTACTTGCCTGGCAATCAAAAAATAGACAAAATGAGAGAGTTATCAATAAAATGAAACAGGGAGATAATTACACCTCTAACCCAAAAGAGATTGAAAAGATTTTCTTGGACTTCTATCGGGAATTATATAGTGAAGGTAAAGAAACTGATGAAGAAGTAAAAGGATATCTGGAAAAAAATAATTTGGGGATAATTCCCAAGGAGTATATTAAAGATCTAAACGCACGGATCACTACATTTGAAATTAGCCAAGCTATAAAAAAAGCTAAATTAGGGAAAAGCCCAGGTCCTGACGGGCTACCGGCAATATATTATAAAAAGCTTGAGGAAACCGTTACAGATCCATTAAAGGAGATAATGAATAACGTATTAGAAAAGGGTGAAATGCCCCTAACATGGGGAGAAAGCTACTTAACTCTAATTCCTAAACAGGGAACAGACTTGTCTTTACCATCAAACTTCAGACCAATTTCGTTACTGAATAACGATTACAAGTTGTTTGCTTCCATTTTAGCTGACCGTCTAAAGAATGTACTGACAACAATAATTCATGAGGACCAGGCGGGCTTTCTCCCTAAGCGATTAATGCAAAATAACATCAGAAATATTATTAATATTATTGAATATTTAGATATGAGAATTGATAAGCCAGGAGTCCTAATAGCGGTCGATGCTGAAAAGGCGTTTGACCAAATTTCTTGGAAATTTATGAGGGCCACTATGGAGCAAATGGAGTTTGGGAAGCTTTTTTGTAACGGAATTAAAGCAATATACACTAAGCAAAGGACAAGACTATTGGTAAATAATAATATCTCTAACGAGTGTGATATACATAAAGGGACCAGACAGGGTTGCCCCCTGTCCCCTCTAATTTTTATTCTAGTGATGGAAATACTAAATAACAAAATCAGAGAAGAAAAGGAAATAACAGGAGTAACACTCGGTAGGAGGACGTACAAATTACGCGCTTACGCGGACGACCTGATAGTCACGACGGAGAACCCAAAGGAAAGCATAAGTAAAATGTTAGAAATAATAGAGGAATTCGGCAAGGTGGCGGGGTACAAATTAAACAACACAAAAACTAAAATGCTGGCTAAAAATTTATCAATGGAAGAGAAAATTGAAATTGAACGATCAACTCAATTAAAGTTCTGTGGCAAAATCAAATATTTAGGAATCTGGATATCTCCAAAAAATATCAATTTATATCAAGACAATTATACCAAAGTATGGGAAGAAATTAAAAGAAATTTGATAAATTGGAACAAATTGAGATTATCATTTCTGGGACGGATTTCGGTAATAAAAATGAGCATATTACCGAAATTGATTTTTCTGTTTCAAAACATCCCAATAATACGCAATACAGGATGTATAAAAGAGTGGCAGAAGGAAATCTCCAGATTCATCTGGCACGGAGCAAGGCCGAGAATAAAGCACAAGTTGCTTATAGATAGAAAAGAGAGGGGAGGATTCGGTCTCCCCGATCTGAACTTATATTATGAAGCGGCCTGCTTCACGTGGTTAAAAGACTGGTTTCTGCTCCAGAGAACCAGTCAGCTGGACTTAGAAGGATTTGATTTAAGGTTCGGCTGGCACGCATATGTTTATTACGACAAGACCAAGGTACACAAAGGGTTTAGTAACCACATAATAAGAGGCTCTCTTTATAAAGTGTGGGCGAAATATAAAAATCTCTTGGAGCCAAAAACTCCTTTATGGATTTCGCCGGTGGAAGCCAAGGCGGTAAGGAAAAAAACTAATAAGGACAAATGGGCTACATATAGATCACTGCTGATAAAGGAGGACGAACAATTTAAATTAAAAGGATATGATGAAGTTAAAAATGAATTAGTAAGCTGGTTAGATTACCATCAATTAAATGAAGCTTTTAAGGAGGACAAAAAAATAGGATTCAATTCAGAAATGTCCAGATTAGAAAAAGACCTGATGAATAGTAATAATAAGATAATATCTAAAATGTACCACCTCCTTCTTGAGTTGGAAGTAATGGATGAAGCAGTGAAAGAAGTCATGATAAAATGGGCCCAGGACTTTGGCCATGCAATTATGATGGAGGAATGGGAGAAGCTGTGGGAACGCAATATGAAATTCACGGTATCATACACGATTAAAGAAAATATGTATAAAATGTTATACCGGTGGTATCTTACGCCCTCCAGACTGTCCAGAATGTATAAAAGCATTGCAAATGTATGTTGGAGATGTGGAGAGGCAAAAGGAGATATGATACATATGTGGTGGACTTGCCGTAAAATTAAAGTGTTTTGGAATCAGATACATGAGGAGTTGAAAAAAATGCTTAAGATCAATTTCACAAAAAAGCCAGAGGCTTTCCTCCTCGGAATCCTGAACATAGATCTGCCAGTAAAATATAGAGAGCATTTCCTGTATGCAACGGCGGCAGCCCGCCTGCTGATAGCTGCCAACTGGAAAGGAGACAAAATCCCCACAGTTGGCGAGTGGCAAGTCAAGTTATTGGGTTTTATGGAAATGGCTCAGTTAACTGATAGTTTAAAGGGAAAATCCAAACAGGCATTTACGGAAAAGTGGGAAAAATTTAAGAATTATATGCAAGAAATTGATAATAGGGAAGGAATCTTCATGGCAGTTTTGTATTGATGGGTATATAACAAATACTCAGACAAATTGGTAGGATAAGCTTTATTATGTACAAAAAAGAATAACAAGATTATGATGAGGAATGTCAGTACATAAAGAATATAAAGGAGACAAGTTGCAGATGGTGACGGGAAGTCAATGGCAGAATTCTGATGTATTAGTTACTTAGGTGATGAAATGATAATGTTCTTTATTTTATTTTATTTTTTCTTTTCTTTCTTTTCCTTCTGTAAATTTTCTGTAAGACATTATTTTTCAATAAAGATCGGTTAAATCCAAAAAAATAAAAAAATAAAGACTCTCGTTGGGAAGATGCCCCAGGTAGCCAAAAACGCTTTCCGCCTAACCAGAATGGAGGGAATTTTTGGTGACTGGAAGGAGAGCAGTACTTTTTGGAGCCGATGGTGGTAATTTAAATGTTCCACTGTACTGAGGTCTATTAGCGGAGGCCAAATCTGAAGGAGTTGCCTTAGATGATCTTTAGCATCTCTCGGATTATCTTTAACATTTCTCGGATTATTCCACCTTGGGGACCTGGGGTCACTACTGCGTATAGTCAGACATATTTTGTTTGGTTGTAAAATCACGAGATTGAGAGTCCGATTGAGTTTTTAAGAGGTGACCACCAGTACCACTTTCATGTCTAATAGGGGAGGTATACCTCTGTCCCTTTAAATCCCTCGGTGGCAGAGTGTGGTTGTGCTGCAGCTCTAGCAAATGGGCCTCAAGCTTTTGGTGGAGCTTATCTACCTGCATAGAGATCCCATTTATGCTCTTAAAGATGCAATGCAGGGTCCTGGTTATTAATTGGAAATGATCAAGTCCCATGCCATCACCCAGGGCCAACTCAGACTCCCCCTTTGAGGTGACTCTCACTTCTTTGTCATTATCATTAGCATTATTCGTCACCTTCGAGTTCACCCCCTCCACTTCTATGTCGGTTGTGAGGTCAATTAAAGGATTAAAACGATTGTAAGTTTCCACCGTGTAGCTAACTTCCTCGTTATTTCTGCCACAGTTAAGAAAGAAAGAATCAATCTTGGACTGTTTGGGCCTCGGGGGAGGCATTGCCTCATCCAGGTCCCTTGGCCGCTTGCCATGGCCCATAGTGGAGATTAGGAGAAAAGTCCACAATAATTGGAAGTATCTTAATGCACCTTAGAGAGTATTGTAGGAAGCAGGGGAGAGGTGAGCGAAGATAAAAAGCAAGGTAAAGTTCGTTGCTTACTTACAATTCTCAGTCATTTGTCTCATCATATTTAAAAGCAATTCCTGCATGGTTTCTGTCACAGGGAGGTGCGTTGCAGCTACTCTAGAGTAACGACTCTCCAGACATTTGCCTTTTCATGCTTTTATTGTGTGCAAACTATTTACAGTGCTGGAGCTGTACAAGGTACATGTTCTCAGTTGGAGTCAGAACCCTGCAATGGCGATTCCCGCGTTTTTTTCCAACAAAGCAATCTGGGAATCGCAAATCTCCTCCCCCGTTTATTTCGGCGCAATTCCGGAACTGGAGGGAGAGGTCTTCTTGCCGTGTTTTCCTCCCTCCCCCTTTCCCTCTCCCTTCCTTCCTCTCCCAAGCGGAGCCGTGGCTCTGGCAGGGTCGCAGAGCCATGTCCTCTACTTCCTGCTTCCCCGCTGGAGTCTTCCCCCTCTGTGCTGCCGCTGGTACTCGGGGAAGAGCTGGTTCTCAGGATGGGAGGGGCTTGTCTGTAGCCCCTGTCCCTCACAGTTTCAAAAACGAAAAATGAAAATATCACAGCAAACTGGCTCTGCTAACTACAGAGTCAGCATCTCCTCTCCATGCTCAGAGGGCTCATGACATACTGTGACACCAACTCCCTCAAAATCAATTTCGCCAAAACCAAAATTCGTACTTTTGGCACGAAAACTCTGAAGTCATTCTGGAATTTTGAGGGCCACTACATTGAATATTGTTCAGCATTCAAATATTTGGGTATCACCAAATATGACCATCCTGGCCGCCCGCAGAACCATCAAAGCCTTGGAGAAATTCTTCTATGCAAAAGGCGGCCAGCTGGTTCCACCAATTAGAAAAGCATTTATCAGCAAAGTCCTCCCGATGTTACTGTATGGGGTTGAAATTTGGGGGTGGAATTTAAAAATACTACAACGACTGGAGATTCTACAAAACTCTCTTGCACGAAAGATACTGGGTCTCCCCAAGGGCTTGGTTGCTGCACAGTTAAGAACAGAACTGGGCCTCCCCTCCATTGTTGCGAGAGCCCACATTAGAATTATTAGTTTTTATTGTAAACTAATAAATGCCCCGGGTTCCCTATTAGCCAGGCAAGCCTTTTTAACCTGTTCCCAAAGCAACCAATGGTCCAAGGGCATGGAGACTATTATTACACGCTACTCCCTCCCAGAATTCGACACGCTGTCATCCTGGGACCAACATAAAATCCGGGCCTGTATTCTTACAAGGGACGAGGCCATGGACCGGGCACGGTCCACCACAGCCCGCCTCTCTACGTGGCTTCCTAAAGTGAAAGTGGTAAGATCACTTGCCAACTACTTGATAGACCTGATGGAGCCCAATTTGAGAAGAGCGTTTACTATGGCCCGTTTCCATTCTATACCCATGGCCTTCCTGCAGGGGATTTACTCTAAGACCCCTATTACTCAGCGTCTATGCCCATGCACAATGAATGAAATAGAGGACTTCATATATTTCTTCTTCTACTGCCCCATTTATGAGCCAATAAGATCTAAGCTCCTCCTCTTGATTCCGTCCACCATTACATCTAAGGAAGACTGTTTGAAATCGCTTCTTGTGGACGCAAATCTCCAAATTTCACGTGGGGTGGCAATCTTCATAGTGCAGGCTCTGAAACTCAGGGCTACCCTGACAGGGTAGTGTGTCCTAGACCTGGACCTGTTTTAATTCTCTCTTTTATACTTTTTAACTCAATGTGCCAAGCCTATTTTGGGCTATTTTATGCTTTACATCTATCCGCATATTAGACTTTTGCCGCTGGCACCTAAACCTTTGCATCATGTCTTAGGGTAATTTAAATGCTATTACGCCAGCAATATCGCCTTGAATTATGTTTTGTTGCTTGTCTCTGGCATTTTTGTATTGTTTTATTTTGCTATGGCTGTATGCTAACGCAATAAAGATTTGAGATTTACTCACGGTGACCAAAATCCTCAAGTCTTTCAAAATTGGAAGAATCCACCACTCAACAGGCTGTCAGCTCGGAGCTTCACACTGCGGAGGTAGCAAATCCACTCACAGGCACCCACGTCTCAACTCCGCTCGCTCTCGGGGCTCTTAATAGAGCTGACCGGGGAGCAAAGGATACGTTTTGGGGCTCAGCTGAGTCTCCACGCCCCCAGAAAGCTCGATCTGGGGTTCTTTGGGAGTCCACGACACTCTCGCGGCTCCCCCCTCCTTCACAGCACCAGGAACCTCGGAGCTTGAGGTTTCCTCGCTGCTCAGCGATGCGGGTAGACCGGAAGTCGTGACTGAGTCTCCTTATACCACTTCAAAAATATAGAAAGGCCAGCTTTTGTTAAGTTTTCCCCAATCTTTCATCTGATTTCTTCATAACTGTAACCTTGTTCACTTATTACTGCTGCCCAGGAGGACTCCCCTGTGTGAGTGCCTGCAGGTCCTGTCCCTGCCTCTTACCACCTGGCTTAAGGCGGGGCCTGACAGGCCTCAAAAGGACTGCTGCTTCCACCGCTGCTGCTGCCCAGGAGGACTCCCCTGTGTGAGTGCCTGAGGGCCCCGTTCCTGCCTCTCACCACCTGGCCCAGGGCGGGGCCTGGGGGGCCTCCTGGGGACTGAGGGGACTGTTGCCCCCACCGCTGTTGCTGTCCAGAAGGACTCTGAATTGCACATAGTTCTTTTCAAAATGTTTTAAAACTTTCTTTTTACGATTTTAAATACAGTGGAACCCCTACTTACGAATTTAATCCGTTCCAAATGCACATTCGTATGTAGAACATTCGTAAATCGAAACGATGTTTCCCATAGGAATTCATTGGGAATGGATTAATTCATTCCGGAGCCTTACCTCCCTAAGCTGCCCTGGGCTTGCCGCCGCCGCCGGATCGGGCCCTCACTGGCCTCGTTGCCCCGCGCTCACCGCCGGATCAGGCCCTCGTCGGCCTCATTGCCCCGCGCTTGCCGCCACCTTGTGGGTGGGGAGGGGGGGGTTGCAGTGATTTTTAGGAAGTCATTACTTTGCACCAGGCGTCCTATTGGGAAGACCCAGTTCTCTGAGTGCATATTCTGGAAGTTGGGCAATAGGGGCAGTACAGAATTCCTTCTGGTGTACCGACCTCCTCGCTGCACCAAGGATTCCCTGCCTGAGCATGCCTTGGACCTGGTGTTTACCTCTATGGGTGTTGATGATCTGACACTAAGTAAAAGCAAAACTAAAGAAGTGCCGTGGTCAGATCACTACCTGGTGCAACTGGACTTCTCCGCGACCCTTCCCCTCTGCAGGGAGGTGGGACCAATTCGGATGGTCCACCCCTGCCACTTAATGGATCCAAATGGTTTCCAGAGAGTGGTAGGGGATGCTTTATCCCATGTTGATGGCCTTTCAGCCAATTTCCTGGTGGCCCGCTGGAATGTGGAGTGTGGCCCACCAATTTCCTGGTGGCCCGCTGGAATGTGGAGTTAACCAGGGCTATTGAAGCGCCCTCTCCAATTGCATGGAGCCCGGACAGCCCCGTGGTTTTCCACAGATCTGAGGGCAATGAAACAATCGCTAAGATGGCTAGAGCACCGGTGGCGGATAACTCATTCTGAAGCTTGACTGGACATGGGTTAGAGCTCAATGTCGAGCCTACCAAGTGGCGGTAGCGATGGCGAAGAAGACTTTCTTCACCGCATCTATTGCATCTGCAGAAAACAGCAGCAGGAGACTTTTTCAGGTGGTTCACAGTTTAGTGGGACCACCTGCTCCATCGGGGACCAGTACGGGACACATGATCTCCTGCAACGATTTTGCAAAGCTTTTTGCAGATAAAGTCGCTCAGATTCGGGAAGAGGTAGACTCCACCATGGGAGCAGGGCCGGGGCGGGAGAGTGCTAGAATCCTGTCTAACCCAGTTGTGTGGGATCAATTCCAATCTGTCACCTCCGAGGATGTGGACAGGCTGCTTGGACGAGTGAAACCAACCACCTGTCTCCTTGATCCTTGCCCATCCTGGCTTATAAAAGCTAGCCGGGAACAGCTGGGTGATGGGCTTCGCGGGTTGGTGAATGCTTCTCTCTGTGAGGGAGCCTTCCCAGACCCGCTGAAAGAGGTAGTTATTAAACTGCTTCTTAAAAAAATATCTTTAGGTGCGGCCAATATGGCCAACTATCACCCAATCTCAAATCTTACATTCTTGGGCAAGGTGATTGAGCGAGTGGTTGCTGAACAATTCCAGGCACGCCTGGAAGAAGCGGACCATTTGGATCCCTTCCAGTCGGGATTCAGGCCTCATCATGGGACTGAAACTGCCTTGGTCGCACTGGTTGATGATCTCTGGCGGGCTAGGGACAAAGGTGAGAGTTGTTTCCTAGTTCTGCTGGATCTCTCAACGGCTTTTGACACCATCAACCATAAAATCCTTCTGGACCGCATAGAGGGGTTGGGAGCTGGGGGCACTGTCATGCGGTGGTTCCGCTCATTCCTCCTGGGCCGTGTTCAGAAATTGGTGGTGGGGGGTGAGTGTTCAGACCCCTGGGATCTCACTTGTGGGGTGCCACAGGGCTCTGTCCTCTCCCCCATGCTTTTTAACATCTACATGCAGCCGCTGGGAGAGATCATCAGGGGGTTTGGGCTGAGTATTCATCAGTATGCAGATGATACCCAGCTCTACCTCTCTTTCAAATCAGAACCAGTGAAGGCGGTGAAGGTCCTGTGTGAGTGCCTGGAAGCGGTTGGAGGACGGATGGCGGCTAACAGATTGAGGTTGAATCCTGACAAGACAGAAGTACTGTTTGTGGGGGACAGGAGGCGGGCAGGTGTGGAGGACTCCCTGGTCCTGAATGGGGTAACTGTGCCCCTGAAGGACCAGGTGCGCAGCCTGGGAGTCATTTTGGACTCACAGCTGTCCATGGAGGTGCAGGTCAACTCTGTGTCCAGGGCAGCTGTCCATCAGCTCCATCTGGTACGCAGGCTGAGACCCTACCTGCCTGCAGACTGTCTCGCCAGGGTGGCGCATGCTCTGGTTATCTCCTGCTTGGACTACTGCAATGCGCTCTACGTGGGGCTACCTTTGAAGGTGACCCGGAAACTACAACTAATCCAGAATGCAGCAGCTAGACTGGTGACTGGGAGCAGCCGCCAAGACCACATAACACCGGTCTTGAAAGATCTAAATTGGCTCCCAGTACGTTTCCGAGCACAGTTCAAAGTGTTGGTGCTGACCTTTAAAGCCCTAAATGGCCTCGGTCCAGTATACCAGAAGGAGCGTCTCCACCCTCATCGTTCTGCCCGGACACTGAGATCCAGTACCGAGGGCCTTCTGGCGGTTCCTTCGTTGCGAGAAGCCAAGTTGCAGGGAACCAGGCAGAGGGCCTTCTTGGTAGTGGCGCCCGCCCCGTGGAACGCCCTCCCATCAGATGTCAAAGAGAAAAACAGCTACCAGAATTTTAGAAGACATCTGAAGGCAGCCCTGTTTAGGGAGGCTTTTAATGTTTAATAGATTATTTTATTTCATTTTTCTGTTTGAAGCTGCCCAGAGTGGCTGGGGAAACCCAGCCAGATGGGCGGGGTATAAATAATAAATTATTATTGTTATTATTGTTGTTGTTGTTATTATTATTATTATTATTCTATTTTACATCGCTTTCTAGGTAACCAGTCAACTCTTTGTGCCATTTCTATAATTTTATTATGTTTTACAACCTCACTAAATGAAAGAACACAAATAACAAACCAGCTTAATAGCAATCACATCACACTGACAAAAGTCAACCTAAGCAAGTTGTGCTTCCTTTTTCAGGTTATTTGGCTTGAACGTTTGATAGAATACAGATAATGGAACAAACTTTGTTGGATTTCATTTTTGTTTAAATTACCTTTCTATTAATATATAATTTTATAATATTACTCCAAAAGAAGGGGTGTTATGAGCCATCAAACCTCTGAAATACACTTTTTCCCATAAGGCTTCCACAATTTTGACCACTCCTGTATATCAAACAAAGCAACATTCAACAACTCGTCAGATTCTTATACTAAATATGTTGTTTAATGACAAACAACACAGGTAATGATCATATACCCATTTATTCCTGAGGCTCTAATCCCGTTTTGTTTCCATTGCAGATTGTGATGAATTGGAAATTGAGAACAAAGGTGACCACGATAAAGTCTGCAGAGAGGAGAAGCCATGTAAAAATTTGGAGTGTAGAGGAAGCTGCAGTCAGAGCTCCCATTCCACTTCCCAGGAACAAAATCTCATTGGAAAGAAACTCTATCAGTGCATGGAATGTGGAAAGAGCTTCAGTCGAAGCTCCTCTCTCACTGAGCATCAAAGAATTCATACAGGGGATAAACCCTGTCAGTGTGTGGAATGTGGAAAGAGCTTCAGGAAGAGCTCGAATCTCGCTTCCCATCAAAGAATTCATACAGGGGAGAAACTCTATCAGTGCATGGAATGTGGAAAGAGCTTCAGTCACAGCTCCTCTCTCACTTCCCATCAAAGAATTCATACAGGGGAGAAACCATATCAGTGTGTGGAATGTGGAAAGAGCTTCAGTCAGAGATACTCCCTCACTTCCCATCAAAGAATTCATACAGGGGAGAAACCCTATCAGTGCGTGGAATGTGGAAAGAGCTTCACTGATAGCTCCTCTCTCACTTCCCATCAAAAAATTCATACAGGGGAGAAACCATATCAGTGTGTGGAATGTGGAAAGAGCTTCCGTCACAACTACAATCTCACTTCCCATCGAAGAATTCATACAGGGGATAAACCCTATCAGTGTGTGGAATGTGGACAGAGCTTCACTGATAGCTCCTCTCTCACTTCCCATCAAAGAATTCATACAGGGGAGAAACCATATCAGTGTGTGGAATGTGGAAAGAGCTTCCGTCACAGCCACAATCTCACTACCCATCAAAGAATTCATACAGGGGAGAAACCCTATCAGTGTGTGGAATGTGGACATAGCTTCACTGATAGCTCCTCTCTAACTTCCCATCAAAGAATTCATACAGGGGAGAAACCATATCAGTGTGTGGAATGTGGAAAGAGCTTCAGGAAGAGCTCCCATCTCGCTTCCCATCAAATGATTCATACAGGGGAGAAACCATATCAGTGTGTGGAATGTGGAAAGAGCTTCAGTCAGAGATACTCTCTCACTTCCCATCAAAGAATTCATACAGGGAAGAAACCCTATCAGTGCTTTGAATGTGGAAAGAACTTTAGGTATAGTTCCTATCTCACTTCCCATCAAAGAATTCATACAGGGGAGAAACCATATCAGTGTGTGGAATGTGGAAAGAGCTTCAGTCAGAGCTCCCATCTCACTTCCCATCAAAGAATTCATACAGGGGAGAAACCCTATCAGTGTGTGGTATGTGGGCAGAGCTTCACTGATAACTCCATTCTCACTTCCCATCAAAGAATTCATACAGGGGATAAACCCTATCAGTGTGTGGAATGTGGAAAGAGCTTCAGACAGAGCTCCACTCTCACTTCCCATCAAATAATTCATAGAGGGGAGAAACCCTATCAGTGTGTGGACTGTGGAAAGAGCTTCAGTCGAAGCTCCAATCTCACTTCCCATCAAAGAATTCATACAGGGGAGAAACTCTATCAGTGCATGGAATGTGGAAAGAGCTTCAGTCACAGCTCCTCTCTCACTTCCCATCAAAGAATTCATACAGGGGAGAAACCCTATCAGTGTGTGGAATGTGGAAAGAGCTTCAGGCAGAGCTCCTCTCTCACTTCCCATCAAAGAATCCATACAAAAGTCAGAGAAACCAATATGCAGCTTTAGGAGCCAGGCAAATCCGCAACTTTTTGACCAGAACTTTGGCTGATTGACATCTAATGCCCTTTTAAAATTTCGTGTTTTGTTTTTTTATGTTGTGTTTTTATTTGTAACCATCCTGAGACCTGTAGGTGAAGGGAATAGGCGCAAACTCTTAAAGGCCAATGAGTCTTTGCCCTTCCCATTAAATATTTGAGGAGGCCAACCCCCCCCCGTTTTTTCAAAAGCAGCCTTTTATTCTTCCACAACTTGCCATACAATTTCTCTTTCAATTTGCCCTCTTAAAAAATAAAATAAATTAACGCACACAGGTCATACAAGGAAAACAAAATTCAAGAAAGTACAAATGTGGACAGTTCCCATCTTTGCGGGCCAAATGCAAAGGTTGCTTTAAAGCAGGGTTTCCCAAACTTGGGTCCCCAGCAGCTCCTGGACTACAGTTCCCATCACTGGTCCTGCTAGCTAGGGATGATGGGAGTTGTAGTCCAAAAACAGCTGGAGATCCAAGTTTGCTTTAAAGGCCCTGTGACACCCTCTGCTGGCCAAAAGCATTGCCACAGAATCTGAACTACCCCCAGGACTGCTAATTGGAATTTATAGGTATCTGAAGAAGTGTGCATGCACACGAAAGCTCATACCAAAATAAAAAACTTGGTTGGTCTCTGAGGTGCTGCTGGAAGGAATTTTTTTATTTTGTTTCGGCTACGTCAGATCAACACTCACCACTGGGTAGGGTGGTTTACACATTAAATAAATACATAATTCGCCTTTCTTTGCACATGTTCCGGCTTGTCAATATCCTTATTTATTATTTTTCAAATTCATGTGCCCTTCATCTGAATATATCACAACATAAACATACAGGTTGAAAGCATGGCTTTCTCAAAAACAAGTAAAACCAGAGAAATCTCCTTTTTTTGGATGGAGTTACAAACTTTGTTGATCTGGGGCAGTGGTTCCCAACAGGTGGTCCGTGGACCCCCAGGGGTCCGCGAGCTATGCCAGAGGGGTCCGCAAGATGCTATTAGAATAAAAAATATATTAAATATATTTCGTATGATAACAGATTTTTTGTTTTGGCCGCTTCCTGCATGAGCAGAGTCTAGCGCAAAACTAGAATTAGATAGAGGCAGTAGTTCTGCTGTATGCCATTAGGTGGCGCTTTACAAACACTACTGTTTTGCAAAGAGGCAGCGCGCACATTCTACTAACGCTCACCTCCCCAAGATGCTTTGTCGGCTTCATTTGTGCGCTACTGCGCAGGTACCCTGTCTTCTCCATTCCCCTCCCTCCTCCCTGGCGCGCGCTGCCTCTTTGCAAAACAGTAGTGTTTGTAAACAAAGCGTTGTTTTTTGCGGAAGCTACAGTTCGCGTAGTTAAAAATGGACCGTTGGTTAAAAAGTGGTTCGTCTCATTAAGAACTGAAAATTAAAACTAACTGTATACTGATGGAGTACTCTGTTGTAACTGTAAAAAACGTATAAATATAAAATATAAAAAGACTCTTAATTTGGCTCTCACTTTTTAATTTTAGGATTAGGAATTAATGGGGGTCCTTGTCACAATAGCGGCTCGATGAGGGGTCCTCGAGAAAATTTTGTTGGGAACCCCTGATCTGGGGACTGCTGTGGAAATAGTGCATCTCGGTTTCAGTAAGGCTTTTGACAAAGTCCTCTGTGATACCGTATTTATGTGAGGATGCTGGTCAAATGTGGGCTGAATGAGGTAGCTGGTAGGTGGATTTGACTGACCAAACCCAAAGAGGACTCCGTCATGGTTCCTCCTCATCCTGGGGAAAAGTGACAAGAGGGGTGCTGCAGGGTTCTGTCCTGGGCCCATTGTTGTTCAACGTCTTTGGATGAAGGAACTGAGGGGATGCTCCTCACATTTGCAGACGACACCAAAGGGATCATAATGGCGTCCTCTCTCTTCTTCAGCAACAGACAGGGAGACAAAGAACAGTGCAAAAGGACAGCAGAGCGGAAGAGATAAGACTTGACTTCCGTTCTTACACTTTCCAAGCCTAGGAAAGTAAACAGGTTCATGTTCAAACCGAACTTTGTTAAACACCCTGAAACCTTTTTGTTAGGTATCTCAAACCAAGAGCTGCCCCCCCAAAAAGAAAAAGGGATATTATTTATGTTTGCTACAACAGCGGCCGGAATCTTGATTGCACAATATTGGAAGAAATAGCACAAAAAACTGATGAACTATGCAGAGGAGGAGAAAAAGGACTTCAAAAGAGTCTGGGAACCATTTAGTCTATTTGCAGAAAGAACAAAATGGACTGGATTCACTGGCAGGGTTTGAATCAACATTCACAACTTTATTTCAGCAGGATACAACAAATAAAGTTAATAACTCAGCAGAGGAGGAGTTGAGGGAAGTCCAGAGGAGGGGAGGAAGAACAATGGTATATAACATGATGATTGAGATCTGTACTTTTATGTGTTATAAAGGTAAAGGGGACCCCTGACCATTAGGTCCAGTTGTGACCGACTCTGGGGTTGCGCGCTCATCTCGCATTATTGGCCGAGGGAGCCGGCCTATAGCTTCCAGGTCATGTGGCCAGCATGACAAAGCCGCTTCTGGCAAACCAGAGCAGCACATGGAAACGCCGTTTAGCTTCCCGCTGTAGCGGTTCCTATTTATCTACTTGCATTTTCACATGCTTTCGAACTGCTGGGTTGGCAGGAGCTGGGACCAAGCAACGGGAGCTCACCCCATCACAGGGATTCGAACTGCCGACCTTCTGATCAGCAAGCCCTAGGCTCAGTGGTTTAACCACAGCGCCACCTGGGTCCCTTTTATGTGTTATAAAATTAAATAAATATTCATTTTTTAAAAAAAAGAAAAGAAAAAGGGACATGTGACATACTAGCCACATATCCAGCAACAGGAGAAGTGAATTTCTAACACAGCACACATGATTGCAGGTGTTATGGAAATGGCATGGGGGGCACATATTTAAAGTTGTTACAATGTGTTCAATTCTGGGCACCACAGAAGGATAAGGAATGTGTCTGCCAGCATTGGAGAGTGAATTTTGAGTTATGGTGGGCTGGGTGATGGGCTTTGCTCTTTGGTAGAAAAAGATGGAAGGACTGATTTTTCAGAGTTTGGAATAGAGAGTGTTAAGAAGTGGGAGGTGAAGGTGGTGATGTTTTGAAGCAGAGCTGGTGATATCAAGCATTTGAGTGATTATCTGGGGCTTTTCATAATTTTGTCTCTTGTTCAAATCAAACGTCAAATATGCTAAAGTCAGCCAAAGTTTAAAGCACATACAAATTCATGATTAGGTGGAATCTGCATTGACCCTTTTTCCTGTAAATAAAGGGTAGAAATTTTGGTCCGTTAATGGTAAGGCTGAAATGACTGAGAATATTAATAATCTTCTGAACCGTGACTGTCTGGCCATTTTCATTCATACATAGGAGGACGGTTGATTGTTCCGCTAATGACCAGAGGGGGGCACACAACATAAAAATAACCCACATTTGTGAAACATTTTTGAATAGAGATCTGTACCCCAATCTCCTGTAGATAAAGGAGGCATGCAGCTCCCAATTGTCTTTTCCTGGGGTGCATATATTTCTGATCTGGCCACAGTGATCCATGCGATGGTCACCTCCAGGCTTGATTATTGTAACTCGCTCTACGCGGGGCTGCCCTTGACGCTGACCCAGAAACTCCAGCGGGTGCAGAATGCTGCGGCGAGGCTCCTTACGGGGTCCTGGCCATGGGATCACATTCATCCAGTGCTTTACCAGCTGCACTGGCTCCCGGTGGAGTACAGGATCAGGTTTAAGGTGCTGGTTTTGACCTTTAAAGCCCTATGCGGCTTGGGACCCTCGTACCTACAGGACCGCCTCTCCTGGTATGCCCCGCGGAGGACCTTAAGGTCCACAAACAACAATATTCTGGAGATCCCGAGCCATAAGGTGGCTAGATTGGCCTCTACTAGGGCCAGGGCCTTTTCAGTATTGGCCCCAACTTGGAGGATCGCTCTTTCACAGGAGACCAGGGCCCTGCGGGATTTGTCAAATTTCCGCAGAGCCTGCAAGACAGAGCTGTTCCGCCTGGCCTTTGGGTCGGAGTTAATCTGACGCTTGTGTTTTCCTCCGTCATGGCTGGATTTATGGACTACTTAAAATGAGGCTGCATTTTAAATTTTGATAGTGTATTTTAATCTGTATTTTAATTAATTGTTTTTTATATTCTATTGTATTTTATTGGTGTTAGCTGCCCTGAGCCTGGTTTTGAAGGGGAGGGCGGGGAGGGGTATAAATAAAATTATTATTATTATTATTATTATTATTATTATTATTATTATTTAATGAAGCAAACATGATCCATTCGCACTGATACTTTATTAAGAATTTAATTTGATCAAACTTCTATTACTGGCTTTTGATGGGAAAGTTGAATTGTTGGGTTGTCTGAATGTTGAAGTTCTGATCTATTTAAAGTTTAAGATTTATAAGCCTGCTTCCTAAGCAGCAAGAAACAGGAAATCCTATGTATCATAAATGTCTTAGGACATCAAACTGGGAAAGTGGATTTTAAACTGACTGACCAGGTTTTATGCCCTTGGGAATTTGGTCTCTTAAATCTACCCCTTTGCCTTCCTTGAGTCCCTGGTAAGAAAAGCCAATCATGGCTTTATTCAAATGGTAATTGAGTCAGGAGATGCATCACTTTAAATGGTATAATAGATTGCTGAATTAGGAACCCCATACATGTACAACAGAGTCTACGTTACTTTAAAGAAAAGAAAAGAAAAAGTCGTCCAGCACCAGTGTCCTGAACTCCGCCTGCGAGACCAGAGGAAAGAAAAATCTGGGTCAGATGACACTACGAAACCCACCTTGGATGGCTGCTACCACCTTGGACCCAATTCCTTGTCCCAGAGGACCACCCTGAGCCCTGCAGCCTCCTGGGCAGAGGTGGAAAGGCAACAGTAGGAAAGGGGACAGGAAAAGGCCCTGGCCTCATCCTGGCACCCAGGAACACACACCACATCATCCGCGTTAAAACTATTGGGAGGATGGACTCTTGAGAGTCCCATGGACTGCAAGAAGATCAAACCGATCCATTCTGAAGGAAATCAGCCCTGAGTGCTCACTGGAAGGACAGATCGTGATGCTGAGGCTCCAATACTTTGGCCACCTCATGAGAAGAGAAGACTCCCTGGAAAGGACCCTGATGTTGGGAAAGATTGAGGGCACTAGGAGAAGGGGATGACAGAGGATGAGATGGTTGTTGGAGTGTTCTTGACATGGGCGTACCCAGGATCAAAACTAGGGGGGGGCAAGGGGAGGGGCCAAGGCACGGAAGGGGAGGGGCCACAAAGTGGGTGGGGAAAGTGCAGTCAGAGGCGCCGGGCTGATGGGCAGAGGCGGAGCACAGCCCGACAGAGCACACCGTGGCGCGACCTCCCTCCAGCTGGGAGATTGAGAGAGAGATAGAGAGAGAGAGAGAGAGAAAGAGAGATCTGGAACCGCGCAGACGCCCCTCTCTCCTTGCGACCCTGTTCTCAGCAACTGCCGACCCCTGCACGGTTTTGCATGCGGGCAGATGACGGAGCCAAGCTCCTCCCACTGCCTCGTGATGGCCCAATCGAAAAGACCCTGGCCAAAGGCGGGCGCCTTTGTCACAGAGAGGAAAGCCGCCGCTGCGCCAGGAAAGGGGGCAGCAAGGCAGGAGTTTGCCAGGGCAGGAAGGCCCCCCTGCCGCGCTCCCTGGTTCCCCGCCGTGCATGGCTTTGCCTGAGGGCATGACGGGGAGCTGGAGGGAGAGCGCGGCGCGACGGGCGGGAACGGCGAACGCGTGCTCCGCTGGGCTGTGCCCCTCCCTAGAAGCAGGGCTGGTGGGCGGAGACAGAGCCCAGCCCAGCCCAGCGGAGCGCGAGTTTGGCGTTCCCGCCCGCCGCGCCGCACTCTCTGGTTCCCCGCCGCGCTTGGCCTTGCCTGAGGGCGCGACGGGGAGCTGGAGGGAGGGCGCAGCGTGGCGGGCGGGAATGGCGAACTCGTGCTCTGCCGGGCTGTGCCCCTCCCTCGAAGCAGGGCTGGTGGGCGGAGGCGGAGCCCAGCCCAGCGGAGCGCGAGTTCGGCGTTCCCGCCCACCGCGCCACGCTCCCTGGTTCCCCGCCGCGCTTGGCCTTGCCTGAGGGCGCGACGGGGAGCTGGAGGGAGGGCGCAGCGTGGCGGGCGGGAACGGCGAACTCGCGCTCCGCCGGGCTGTGCCCCTCCCTCGAAGCAGGGCTGGTGGGCGGAGGCGGAGCCCAGCCCAGCGGAGCGCGAGTTCGGCGTTCCCGCCCACCGCGCCGTGCTCCCTGGTTCCCCGCTGTGCTTGGCCTTGCCTGAGGGCGCGCCGGGGAGCTGGAGGGAGGGTGCGGCGCGTCGCAGCGGGAATGGCGAACTTGCGGTCCGCCGGGCTGTGCTCCGCCTCTGCCCACCAGCCCTGCTTCTAGGGAGGGGCAGCCTGCGGCCCCCACTTGCCCCGCGGTGGGTACGCCCTTGTGGGGGGGCAGCTGGCTTCTAGAGTAGGGCAGCTGCCCTAACTTGCCCCGTGGTGGGTACGCCCTTGGTTCTTGAAGCTACTAACATGAGTCTGACTGTAAGGGGCAAGGCTTATAGGGAGCAGCCCCCCATCATCACGTCCATCTCTTCGGGGAGTAGCAGCAGTAGCAGCGGATCAGGAAGTGAAAGCCAGGAAGTGAGTGAGGCAGTGTCAGGGCTCGACAGAGTCAGAGAGCCTCAATTGCAACCTGAGCCGATGGAAGGGGAGGTGGAGTTGGGATCCTTGGAGCACAGAGGGGATAGGGAGGGGCGACCAATCCCCCCCCCACCTGAATTGAGATGGGCCAGTACCTGTAGAGCGAAGGGGAGGCGCTTCAGAATACCCCGTCTTAAATGCTGGGCTAGAACCCGGAAAAAGCCATGGCAGGGTTCTGACTCGGACTAGGCAGTCATGAATTCGGACATCTTTGCACTGTAAATAGCTTGCACAATAAAACTCGTAAGGTCCAGATGATGTGGAGCGTGTTTACTTGGGAGTAGCCACCACCATCTCTGACAGCAACCCTGCAATCTTTGCGGCTACTCCTGAGGAGGGAGCAACATGAGCGCTGCTGAAGCCGCGGCTGCGTTGGCAGCTGCCCAAGCGGAGGTCCCGGCGGCCAGAGCGGAATTGGCGCACGTGGTAGAAGTGGCTAAGAAGGAATTAGCAGAGGCGCAGCAAGAGAACGAGACCGTAAGGAAAGAAGTACAACAGTTGTACGGAAGAGGTAAGATCCAAAGCCAAGAGGGAGCAGGAGTTGGTCAACCACGCAGCTTTGCTCAGGGCACAGTTGGAAGAGAGGAGACTAGTGGATCAGCAAGGCGTTCATGGGGGGTTTGGAAGGAAGGTCTCATTGCTAGTAACCAAGTTTAATGGAGACCCACAGAACTACCTAGGCTTTAAAACGGTGATAACTTATGCCCTCAAACTACAAGAAGGGGAGTTTGCCAATGACCAGCAGAGAGTGGCGTTTGTCATTGATCATTTTGAAGGTTCAGCGAGAGATTGGGTCCGCCCCCTTATCGCGGGAGAAAATCCGGCGCTCCAAGATCTTAATCTGTTTTAAAATGTGATGGACACAATGTTTTCTAGTGACACCCAATTGGACATCACCAAGGAAGTGGAGTTCCTCGGCTACAAGCTCTCTGATAAGGGACTGGCAATGGACAAGGAGGAGGTGAGAGCTATCCTGGAATGGCAGAGCCCTCGGACACGCAAGGACGCCCAACACCTCTTGGCAAGGGCGTACCCACCACGGGGCAAGTTAGGGCAGCTGCCCTACTCTAGAAGCCAGCTACCCCGCCCCTCAGGCAAGGCCAAGCACAGCGGGGAACCAGAGAGCGCGGCGCGGTGGGCGGGAACGCCGAACTCGCGCTCCGCTGGGCTGGGCTGGGCTCTGTCTCCGCCCACCAGCCCTGCTTCTAGGGAGGGGCACAGCCCTGCGGAGCGCGAGTACGCCATTCCCGCCCGCCGCGCTGCGCCCTCCCTCCAGCTCCCCGTCGCGCCCTCAGGCAAGACCAAGCGCGGCGGGGAACCAGAGAGCGCGGCGCGGCGGGCGGGAACGCCAAACTCGCGCTCCGCTGGGCTGGGCTGGGCTCTGTCTCCGCCCACCAGCCCTGCTTCTAGGGAGGGGCACAGCCCAGCGGAGCGTGAGTTCGCCGTTCCCGCCCGTCGCGCCGCGCTCTCCCTCCAGCTCCCTGTCACCCCCTCAGGCAAAGCCATGCACGGCGGGGAACCAGGGAGCGCGGCAGGGGGGCCTTCCTGCCCTGGCAAACTCCTGCCTTGCTGCCCCCTTTGCTGGCGCAGCGGCGGCTGCACTATTGCCGGCGCCTCCCCAGCTTTCCTCTCTGTGACAAAGGCGCCTGCCTTTGGCCAGGGTCTTTTCGATTGGGCCATCGTGAGGCAGCGGGAGGAGCTTGGCTCCGTCATCTGCCCGCATGCAAAACCGTGCAGGGGTCGGCAGTTGCTGAGAACAGGGTCGCAAGGAGAGAGGGGCGTCTGCGCGGTTCCAGATCTCTCTTTCTCTCTCTCAATCTCTGGAGGGAGGTCGCGCCACGGTGCGCTCTGTCGGGCTGTGCTCCGCCTCTGCCCATCAGCCCGGCGCCTCTGACTGCACTTTCCCCGCCCACTTTGTGGTCCCTCCCCTTCCGTGCCTTTGCCCCTCCCCTTGCCCCCCCCCCTAGTTTTGATCCTGGGTACGCCATGCCTCTTGGGCTTTGCGAACTTCTATCGGAAGTTCAACAATAACTTCTCAAAGGTTACTACACCCATTAAGGACTGTTTAAGGGGGAAACAGAAATTCAGGTGGACCCCAGAAGCGCAACAAGCGTTTGAACAGCTCAAGGAAGTCTTCGCATCGGACCAGCACCTGTTTCACATGGTCCAGGACGCCCCCTTGAGGCTGGAAACAGACACTTCGGACCAGGCGATCGGGTGGGGAGGTTACTGCAGCTGGATGCCAACAGAGAATGGAAACCGTGTGCTTTCTTCTCCAGGAAGCTGAACCAGGCAGAGCAGAACTACACAGTGTTTGACCGCGAGCTGCTCGCAATCCACGCTGCCTTCAAACACTGGAGTCTCGTCACCCCATTCAGGTTTGCACCGGCCACAATAATCTGGTGTCCATTCTGAAGGTGGGGGGAAATGATGGTGTGTAGCCTGGTGTAAATTAATTTGTAGCCTGGGGGGGTTACCGCGCCCAGCGGTGTGGAATGTCCCTTAGAATCGTAGACTGTCCCCGGGACAGGTGAGGGTACTGATCCCTTATTTTCAAATCCGAAACTTGGCAGCTATGGTCCCCCACACCACCCATCACTCACCAGGATGGCTTTGGCCGTCTCCTGCTTGGAGCACTTCAGGGTTTGGAGCCCCTGAGCTGAGCTGCCTGGCAGTTCTGAATCACAACGTGGCTCCCCAGGGCACCTGCCTCTTTCAAAAGGAGCACACTCACCTAATCAATTTTAATAATAATAATAATAATAATAATAATAATAATACTATATTTATACCTCATCCATCAGGCTGGGTTACCCCAGCCACTCTGGGCGGCTTCCAACAAAATACTAAAATACAATAGTCCATCAAAAATTAAAAGCTTCCCTAACCATAATAACAACAACCATCCATTTTCAGGTCATTGAATTAGCAATTAAGCATTTATGGAAAGGGAAATGACATACTTTTGTGTAAGAAAGTATTCCTCATTTATGATGAGAATAGGATTTATTTATTTCAAACTTCACTTGGTTCCTCCTTGGTAGCCAGTGCAATGGTTTCATCAGTGCTAGAACTCAGGACCCGCTGCCTTGAGGGGCATCTAAGAGCAGTTTGGCAGGGGAAAGGTCTCCCTTGGGAGGGGGTGGACTCTCCTTCCTTGGAGGTTTCTAAGCAGAGATCGGACGGCCATCTGCCATGGATGCTTGAGCTGAGATTCCTGCATTGCTGGGGGTTGGACTGGATGACCCTGGGATCCCCTCCTCTCTCTCCACTTCTGAATTCGAGGAGGAGGTTTCTTGCCTCCTGCAAAGCCCTTTTCCCTGCAAGCTGTTCCTCTGGTTTCCAGACAACAGAGGGAGATGATCAGAGTTCAACCAAGAGCCTCACCCCCAAAAGGATATCTGGGCATTGACGTAGCCCCCCTAAATCCATAAAATAATAATAAAAAGCCGAGGTTCTGTCAAGCAAGAGGGGGCTGAGCTGGACGAGCTAGGCTTTGCGAGGGTTAAAGGGAACCGAGCTGCCTTCCTAGAGAGGACAGGAGGCAAGGGGGAGCCAGGTCCTCCACAGCCAAGGCCCCTCCCTCCTCAGTCCTTTCCTGCTTTGGTGTCTCTCCTGCAAGGGCTGCATCGCTGTCCCCTCCTGGGATCTGGTGAGTCTCCTCTCCCCCCCCAAAAAAAGAGGGTGCAGTGGGGAGACGCGGGGGGGTCCCAGAGCTGCAGCAGGGGAGGGGGCCTGGGGGGGACCAAGCCAAGTCAGGGAGGAGAGGGTCCTGCCATGGAGGGGGGGGGCGAGGTCTGCAACACTCTCCTTCCTGGAGATCAGAGGATCCCAAACTCCCACGAAATCTCCCTTATTCAAAAAAGGGAGTCCCTGGGACTTTAACTCTGTGTGACGTCGCTCAGCGTCATTGCACAACAGAGGAAATATTGTGCAAATGGTTTTCCAAAGCTGGGCGAGGAGGTGGGCTAGCCCCCCCCCCCAATATTAAAAACCCACTGAGCTACTCACTGAGCCTCCAGGGACCTTGGCATCAATGGCTGTGTGTGTGTTAAGCTATCTAATATAATAATAATAAATAATAATAATACCTGCCTCAATTTCAAGAGAGATGTCTTTGGCCCCACCCACTTGCCCTCGGGGGTTTGGTCAGATACATCCCTGGCCCTTAGAGCAAAGAAAAAGGGAACCCACCCCACTACTTTTCTTTTCAAAAAGATAGCTCATGGTCTGGGATCCAGTGCAGTCCAGGCCTGGTTCCCAACAAGACTCGTCCATGCTTAGTCAAGGATCCATTCCCCCCCCCCCCCCGGTCCTACAAATTCTGTAACAGAACAATGTATTTGTTTTCTAGGATTTCCTAGAGCTTCTCATTAAAACGGACAGAACTTGGCAGAAGACTAAAGGGTTCCTTCCGATCTCTCAGAGGCTTCCTGAGAGCACAGATGGGTGAGCGAGACTCAGCTCGCCCTGGAACAGGAAGAGGCCATGCCATCCAAACTGGGATCACTGGGGGATTCTGGGAGAGGAAGATCCTGGGTGAGGAGGACACCCTCCACTCAGAGGTGCAGAGCCAGCAGCAGTTGAGGCAGTTCTGCTGCCAGGAGGCCAAAGGACCCCGAGAGGTTTGCAGCCAACTCTACCACTTTTGCCACCAGTGGCTGAAGCCAGAAAGGCACACGAAAGCTGAGATGCTGGACCTGGTGATCTTGGAGCAGTTCCTGGCTGTCCTTCCCCCGGAGATGGAGAGCTGGGTGAGGGAATGCGGAGCGGAGACCAGTTCCCAGGCGGTGGCCCTGGCCGAAGGTTTCCTCCTGAGTCAAGCAGAGGAGAGAAAGCAGGAACAGAGAAAGCAGGTGAGAGAGAGACTTTCCTCTGGATACTCCCAAGGGGCTCCAAAGAGGACAGAGAACATCCCATAATGCTCTACTGATGGCCCATCCGTTTTCTGGGAAAGCATCCATGGAATGAGATCTCACACCCTTCAAGTCTTTGTCATTCTCTTTCTAATATTTCTCCCCATTCTCTGTTTTGAATCCTTGTTTCTTTTTCAGGGAAAGGATCATTTTGCAGAAATGGACCTGGATTCCTGTGAGGCAGAGAGGCCTCCGTTGGACACCAAAGAGAGGCCACTGGGTAAGGAGGAAGGTGGCACAGATCAAAGTGGATCTCTGGGTTAATGTATAAAATGTATCAAATGGGCCTTAGAAAGCACTGCTAATAACAAGGCCACTGGAAGTGATGATAAGACAAGCTGAACTATTTAAAATTTTAAAAGATGATGCTGTTAAGGTGCTACACCCAATATGCCAGCAAGTTTGGAAAACTCAGCAATGGCCAGAGGATTGGACAAGATCATTCTACATCCCAATCCCAAAGAAGGGCAGTGCCAAAGAATGCTCCAACTACCACACAATTGCACTCATTTCACACGCTAGCATGGTTATGCTTAAAATTCTACAAGGCAGGCTTAGGCGGTATATGGACCGAGAACTTCCAGAAGTGCAAGCTGGATTTCGAAGGAGCAGAGGAACCAGAGACCAAATAGCAAACATGCGCTGGATTATGGAGAAAAGCTAGAGAGTTCCAGAAAAAGTCTACTTCTGCTTCATTGACTATGGAAAAGCCTTTGACTGTGTCGACCACAGCAAACTATGGCAAGTTCTTAAAGAAATGGGAGTGCCTGATCACCTCATCTGTCTCCTGAGAAATCTCTATGTGGGACAAGAAGCTACAGTTAGAACTGGATATGGAACAACTGATTGGTTCAAAATTGGGAAAGGAGTACGACAAGGTTGTATATTGTCTCCCTGCTTATTTAACTTATATGCAGAATTCATCATGCGAAAGGCTGGACTAGATGAATCCCAAGCCGGAATTAAGATTGCCAGAAGAAATATCAACAACCTCAGATATGCAGATGACACAAGCTTGATGGCAGAATGTGAGGAGGAATTAAAGAACCTTTTAATGAGGGTGAAAGAGGAGAGCACAAAAAAAACCAAGATCATGGCCACTGGTCCCATCACCTCCTGGCAAATATAAGGGGAAAAATGGAGGCAGTGAGTGATTTTACTTTCTTGGGCTCCTTGATCACTGCAGATGGTGACAGCAGTCACGGAATTAAAAGACGCCTGCTTCTTGGGAGAAAAGCAATGACAAACCTAGACAGCATCCTAAAAAGCAGAGACATTACCTTGCCGACAAAGGTCCGTATAGTTAAAGCTATGGTTTTCCCAGTAGTGATGTATGGAAGTGAGAGCTGGACCATAAAGAAGGCTGATCGCCGAAGAATTGATGCTTTTGAATTATGGTGCTGGAGGAGACTCTTGAGAGTCCCATGGACTGCAAGAAGATCAAACCTCTCCATTCTGAAGGAAATCAGCCCTGAGTGCTCACTGGAAGGACAGATCCTGAAGCTGAGGCTCCAATACTTTGGCCACCTGATGAGAAGAGAAGACTCCCTGGAAAAGACCCTGATGTTGGGAAAGATGGAGGGCACAAGGAGAAGGGGACGACAGAGGATGAGATGGTTGGACAGTGTTCTCGAAGCTACGAACATGAGTTTGACCAAACTGCGGGAGGCAGTGGAAGACAGGAGTGCCTGGCGTGCTATGGTCCATGGGGTCACGAAGAGTCGGACACGACTAAACGACTAAACAACAACAACAACAACAATATTAATATTATCCAAAAAAGAGAGAAATGCCCTGTTTCACCTGTGAGAGAAACAGGCACTCCTGGCGTCCTGATTACCGTTTTTTCTCTTTTTTATCAGGTGACAGAATGATGCCAGCAAGACCTCCTGATCCGTCTTTTCATGGGGGCAGAAGGGAAGCAGCGGCTGTGGAACCAGATCAGGTCAGGGGAAGCTGCCTTGTGGGGACAGAGGCCGAGGGCTGGAGCAATGTCATGGACTGGTTGGGCACAGAGGAATGGTGGGAGGATGCAGCTGGGGAACCAAGAAGGGAAGATGGCTGAGAGCTCAAGAAGTGGAGGTAGAAGAAGGATAGGCAGTCAGAGAGAGAAGAGGGAGAAGCCTGGGAAGAGGAGGTGTCAGAAGCTGAAGGGCTAACAGGGCTTAGTGAGGTGGGAGACTCTGTGGCAGAATGCAGCCCAGATTCAGAGGCAAAAGAGGAAGGAGGGGAGTGGGAGGAGGGAGGTCGATAGGCTGAGTTAAGTCAGGATAAGGCGGAGCCACCCATGGCTCCCTCTCCTTTTGCCAGAAGCCACCCTCCCTGCTTGTCTCTCAGAGCCAGGATACCCCCTGCATTGCAGGAATTTCTGCTAGATCATCCAAGACAGATGGCCATCCAAAATAGGCTGGTTTTATTTCTAGATTGATCAGTAATAATAATAACAATAATAATTTATTATTTATACCCCGCCCATCTGGCTGGGTTTCCCCAGCCACTCTGGGCGGCTTCCAACAGAAACATCAAAATACAATTATCTATTAAACACTAAAAGCTTCCTTAAACAGGGCTGCCTTCAGATGTCCTCTAAAAGTCTGGTAGTTGTTTTTCTCTTTGACATCTGGTGGGAGGGCGTTCCACAGGGCGGGTGCCACTACCAAGAAGGCTCTCTGCCTGGTTCCCTGTAACTTGACTTCTTGCAGTGAGGGAACCACCAGAAGGCCCTCGGCACTGGACCTCAGTGTCCGGGCAGAACAATGGAGGTGGAGACGCTCCTTCAGGAATACTGGACTGAGGCCGTTTAGGGCTTTAAAGGTCAGCACCAACACTTTGAATTGTGCTCAGAAACGTACTGGGAGCCAATGTAGGTCTTTCAAGACTGGTGTTATGTGGTTTCGGTGGTTGCTTCCAGTCACCAGTCTAGCTGCTGCATTCTGGATTAATTGTAGTTTCCGAGTCATCTTCAAAGGTAGCCGCACATAGAGTGCATTGCAGTAGTCCAAGCGGGAGATAATTAGAGCATGCATCACTCTGACGAGACAGTCTGCGGGCAGGTAGGGTCTAAGCCTGCGTACCAGATGGAGCTGATAAACAGCTGCCCTAGATACAGAATTAACCTGTGCTTCCATGGACAGCTGTGAGTCCAAAATGACTCCCAGGCTGCGCACCTGGTCCTTCAGGGGCACAGTTACCCCATTCAGGACCAGGGAGTCCTCCACACCTGCCCGCCTCCTGTCCCCCACAAACAGTACTTCTTTCTTGTCAGGATTCAACCTCAACCTGATCAGTGAAAGCTAAAATTGGTTTCTAAGCAGTGGACAAATGAGAACAAATCATGGTCTGGATTCACGTAAGCAGACTCATCCGCTGCAAAATGGGGCCTGCCCCCCATTCCTCCCTCTCTCCATACCCCCATGAACCCCTTGAATTTGACTCTAGGGCATTGGGATTGAACTCCACAAAACAGCTCACGAGGAGAGGAGAAAGTGGATCCTTCCATCAGGCAAAGTGGAATGCTTGCATAGGCAGAATGACTTGCAAAAACAGAAGGTGGAGTACAACCTATTTGCACAGAGGAATGCCATAATTAAAATGCAGAATAAAATAAGCATCCATAAATAAAATGTGCAGCAAAGCAATCCTATTGAAACAACACCGCAATTAAGAGGAAGGAAACAACAGAGCATTGTGTTACAGATCATATTGATGCTGTCTCAGAGGAGGACATTTCACTTTTTCTTTTAGGGTCTGGTGTGCTTTGAAGATGTCGCTGTTCGTTTCACGGACGAGGAGTGGGTGTTGCTGGATCCTGACCAGAGAGCTCTGCATAAGGAGGTCATGGAGGAGAATTGTGGGGTCGTGGCCTCTCTTGGTAAGGCTCCCTGTGGGATCGTCATATCTGCTTGGAAATTTAAAAAATACCTCTTTGGGACCAACCTCCTATATTTTCACAGAGCTCAACAGTGGCCCCCATAACACCCCGGAACCTAACACCCCACAATAAGCAGCAAATTACAGTTTCTTCTTTGAACAATTTTCCTCAAATTATTCCTTTTTCTATCACGAATGAGCTGGTCTGAACTGCAAAGGCCATCTTAAATGTAAGCCTGAGAATTGTTAGGGAAGATAAATAGGTTCAGGTTTTCTCTTTTGTTTTTGCTCCTGTCAGTCTTGGCTTGACCAAAGAGACGACTGACATTGGAGATGGAGGGGATGCCATGACTGGGCCAAACCTCAGGTAGTAGTAGCGATGATGATGATGATGATGATAATAATAATAATAATAATAATAATAATAATAATAATAATAATACAGTGGGACCTCGGTTTACCAACTTGATCTTTTCCAGAACAGGGCTGTTCTTAAATCAAGGTACCACTGTAGTCATAATAATAGTTTTTATTCATACCCTCCCGGTCTGGCTGGGTTGCCCCAGCCACTCTGGGCGGCTCCCAAAACATATATCAACATGAAACATAAATAATAATAATCTGATCCCATATAAAAAGAACATGAACAACTTATCCTAGTGGCCAAAATTGGGGAAACCTTTTGTGAAAAGTATTTCTGAGGTTTGATGGTTCATAACACCACTTTTGTGTGGAGTAATACCATAAGATTATGTATCAATGGAAAGATAATTTAATGAAGAAAGTAATGCAATAAATTTTATGAAGGAGTATTTATAAGAACAGCAGCCATAAAGCAAAAAACGTGAAACCTTTGGTAACCATTGGTAACCTTTAGGTTTAATTACGGTCTTACAACGCCTTCCCATGAAGTGAATCAAGTTTTTACTTCTGCAGCTGTAATAATGTGAAACCAAGACTGAATTATTGCCTCTGTTAATTGGGATTTATTGCTGGGTTGCTTCTGACTAACAAGTTTATTTAGTCGGCTCCATATATTTCTGATTGGGTTAAAGTTTGGGCTATTCCCAGGCCATTCCAGCAGTGGAATAGAATTATCCTGGAAGCACCTTTTGCACACAGCAACATGACATGGAGCGGAATCCTGTTGAAATAGTAAATAAATATGTGTGTACACACACACACACACACACACTCACACTCACACTTAAATGCTTCAGTATCTGGGAGAAGATCACCTGCGGAACGCTTCAGTTTGGGCTCAAGTACTTCATTTATGCATTTTGGGGCATTTACATTCCCATGAATGATACAAATTCTGCCCACACCTTTTGTTGCCATACAAACACAGTTCTTCACACTACCTGGGTGTGTCACGGTCGGTGTAATGCAAGTAGGATGTAAATCTTCTCTGATTCTTCTCCTCACGTTTTTCATGCCATTTGCGTCTCATTGTTCCAGATAACACTGTCCCATTGTTTCTTCTCATGTATGGACAGTCTCTCTGTCTCATTGCCTGGCCAGACAGGTCTTCGCTGCTTGCCATAGTGCACCTTTTCCTGCCTTTCCCAATCTGATTTTGTAGTGACTAAGTCTCCTTATACCTCTTCTAAAATATAGAAAGGCCAGCTTTGGTTAAGTTTCCCCCAATCTTTCTTCTAATTTCTTCATAACTGTATCCTTGCTCACTTAATAGTACAATTTTACATTGCTTTCTGGGTAACCAGTCAACTCTTTGTGCCATTTCTATAATTTTATTATGTTTCACAACCTCACTAAATAAAAGAACACAAAAAAACCAACCAACTTTATATCAATCTCATAACACACTGACAAAAGTCAATCTAAGCAAGTTGTGCTTCCTTTTTCTGGTTATTTGGTTATAACATTTGATAGAATATGGGTAACTAAACAAACTTTATTGGATTGCATTTTTGATTAAATTATCTTTCCATTGATATATAATTTTGTTATATTACTGCAAAAGAAGTGGTGTAATGAGCCTTTTTCCCCCAAACGTCTACCACAATTTTGACCACTACTGTATATTAAACAAAGCAACATTCAACAACTCATCAGAATCTAATAATAAATATGTTCGTTAATGACCAACAACACAAGTAATGAACACACACCCAACTCCCTTCAGTCCTTCTCGATGAGTTTCTGAGGCCCTAATCCATTTTTCTTTCCATTACAGATTGTGATGAATCGAAAATCAAGAACAAAGGTGACCACAACAAAATCCCCAGAGAGGAGAAGCCACGTAAAAATTTGGAGTGTGGAGAAAGCTGCGGTCAGAGCTCCCATTCCACTTCCCATCAGCAAAATCTCATTGAAAATAAATTCTATCAGTGTGTGGAATGTGGAAAGAGCTTCACTGAGAGGTCCAAACTCACTTCCCATCAAAGAATTCATACAGGGGAGGAACCCTATCAATGTGTGGAATGTGAAAAGAGCTTCACTGAGAAGTCCAAACTCACTTCCCATCAAAGAATTCATACAGGGGAGAAACCCTATCAGTGTGTGGAATGTGGAAAGAGCTTCAGTCACAGCTTCTCTCTCACTTCCCATCAAAGAATTCATACAGGGGAGAAACCCTATCAGTGTGTGGAATGTGGAAAGAGCTTCAGTCACAGCTTCTCTCTCACTTCCCATCAAAGAATTCATACAGGGGAGAAACCCTATCAATGTGTGGAATGTGGAAAGAGCTTCAGTCAGAGAGCCCATCTCACTTCCCATCAAAGAATTCATACAGGGGTGAAACCCTATCTGTGTGTGGAATGTGGAATGAGCTTCACTGAGAGGTCCAAACTCACATCCCATCAAAGAATTCATACAGGGGAGAAACCCTATCTGTGTGTGGAATGTGGAAAGAGCTTCAGGAAGAGCTGCCAACTCACCTCCCATCAAAGAATTCATACAGGCGAGAAACCCTATCAATGTGTGGAATGTGGAAAGAGCTTCAGTCAGAGAACCCATCTCACGTCCCACCAAAGAATTCATACAGGGGAGAAACCCTATCAGTGTGTGGAATGTGGAAAGAGCTTCAGTCAGAGCTGCTCTCTCACTTCCCATAAAAGAATCCATTCAAAGGTCAGAAAAACCATTATACACCTTTGGGAGCCAGGCAAATCAACGCCTTATTAACCAGGCGTTTGGCTGATTGACATCTAATGCCCTTTTAAAATGTGGTGGTTTTTTGTTTTTATGCTGCATTTTTATGTTGTAACCATCCTGAACCTTGTAGGTGTAGGGAAATATGTGCCAACTCTTAAAGGCCTATGGGTCTTTGCCCCCAATAAAATATTTGAGGCCACCCCATTTTGTGTGTGTGTGTTTTTTTAAATGCAACTTTTTATTCCTCCACAACTTTCCATACAATTTCTCTTTTAATTTGCCCCCTAAAAAAACTAATCAAACAAAAGTCATGAAGAAAACAAAATACAAGAAAATACAAACGTGGACAGGTCCCATCTTTTCGGGCCAAGCACTAAATTTCCTTTAAAGCAGGGTTTCCCAAATTTGAGTCCCCAGCCGCTCGCCGGCATATACGGTAACTTTTCCCCCTGTTGAACATTGCCACAGGTAGAGGAGATGAAATGCTAGAAGTGTTCTCAAGGGCAAGGGGAGCTGCTGGGAAATTGAACTACGGGCTCAAAATAGTAGAATCATAAAATCATAGAATCATAGAGTTCGAAGAGACCACAAGGGCCATCCAGTCCAACCCCCTGCTGTGCAGGAAACACCATCAAAGCATTATTGACATATGCCTGTCAAGACTGCTTGTTGTTGTTTAGTCATGTCTGACTCTTCGTGACCCCATGGACCAAACCAAGTGCCCCAAAGTGCGTTGCTGTGGGTTATCTCCCCCCCACTCGGGCCTAGTGGGGGCCTGGCAGGGGCCTACATAAAACAAAGGCCTAGGGGTCTGATAATGGCTGCCTTGGTGGTTTCAGTTGCTTGGTTGATGATGTCATTTGGTTTGTGGGTGTGGCTTAGATTTCACAGGAAGGGAGGGGGTGGAGGAGGGTATAACACCATTTTGACTTGGTGGAAAACCAGGTTTCTACCTGCCCAGATGCGACATTTGAGGGTTTTTTGTCCCTAACAACCCTCGGGAAGTGGCCTAGATGGATGTGTCAAAATTTCAGGACGGTCGGTCAAGCGGTTATAGAGAAAAGTGTGGCCGACACTTTCAAGATTTTTACATATATATATATATATATATATATATATATATATATATATATATATAATTCAATAAATATTTATTTTAAAAAGGAAAGGAAAAAGGGACATGTGACATACTAGCCACATATCCAGCAACAGGAGGAGTGAATTTCTAACACAGCGCACATGATTGCAGGTGTTATGGAAGTGACATGGGGGGCACATCTTTAAAGTTGTAACAATGTGTTCAATTCTGGGCACCACAAAAGGATAATGAATGTGTCTGCAAGCATTGGAGAGTGAATTTTAAGTTATGGTGGGGTGGGGTGATGGGCTGAAATTCAGTCTAATCTGTTAAGGTCATTTTGAAATGTGATCCTGTCCTCTGGGGTATTAGTCACCCCTCCCAATTTGGTGTCATCTGCAAACTTGCTCTGGATGCCCTCAAGCCCATCATCCAAGTCATTGATAAATATGTTGAATAAGACTGGGCCCAAAACAGAACCCTGTGGCACTTCTCTCCAGGATGAAGAGGAGCCATTGATGAGCACCCTTTGGGTTCGGTCAGTCAGCCAGTTACAAATCCACTGAATGGTAGCATTGCCTAGCCCGCATTTTACCAGCTTCTTTACAAGAATATAATGGGGCACCTTGTCAAAGGCCTTGCTGAAATCAAGATAGGCTATATACACAGCGTGGATAAATAAAGGGTAGAAAATCTGGTCCGTTAATAGTAAGGCTGAAATGACTGAGAATATTAAAAATCTTATGAACCGTAACTGTCTGGCCATTTTCATTCATACATAGGAGGACGGTTGATTGTTCCGCTAATGACCAGAGGGGGGCACACAACATAAAAAACCCCCACATTTGTGAAACATTTTTGAATAGAGATCTGTACCCCGATTTCCTGTAGTTAAAGGAGGCATGTAGCTCCCAATTGTCTTTTCCCGGGGTGTAGATATTTCTGTTTAATGCAGGAAGCATGATCCATTAGTGCTGAGACTTTATTAAGAATTTAATTTGATCCAACTTTTATTACTGGCTTTTGGTGGGGAAGTTGAGTTGTTGGGTTGTCTGAATGTTGAAGTTCTGATCTATTTAAAGTTTAAGGTTTATAAGCCTGCTTCCTAAGCAGCAAGAAAGAAGAAAGCCTATGTACCTGTATCATAAATGTCTTAGGACATCAAATTGGGAAAGTGGATTTTAAACTGACTGAACAGGTTTTACGCCCTTGGGAATTTCAATAGCCGAACCGTTGCATAGATTGCTACAAAAAAACAGTGTGTGGCGCTGGGGACAACTTCAACAGGGAGCTTTTGATGCTCTGCGGGGAATGCTGTCAAAGAGAAGCACACTCGCCCACTACAACATGGCTAAACCGCTGGTGCTGGCGTGCGATGCATCTCAATATGGGTTGGGGGCTGTCCTGAGTCACAGGGAGGCGGACGGCTCGGAACGACCAATCTCCTTCTATTCCAGAACATTGAGCCCCACTCAATGCAACTACGCTCAGATTGATAAGGAGGCGCTGGCTATAGTCACGGGAATTAAAAGGTTCCATGACTATGTTTACGGCCGATTCTTCTCGATTCAAACAGACCACAAACCCCTATTGGGTATATTTAGCCCGCATAAACAAACGCCTCAAATTTTGTCCCCACGCATGCTCCGATGGTCCATTTTTTTGAATGGCTTCCAATACGAACTGTGTCATGTGAAGGGTAAACTGTTGTGCCATGCGGATGCGCTTAGCCGTCTGCCTCTGCCTGGAACGGTTGATGACGACCCAGCCCCGGCCGAGCATGTGATGATGATGGAGGCACTTCCCGGACCACCCGTGACAGCTACTGAAATTGCTGAAAGAACGAGAAAGGACCCTGTCCTCGCCCGTGTTCTTGCTTGGGTGGGGAGGGGATGGCCCAGGGGGCCACAGGAAGAGAAATTCAGACCCTTCACGGCAAGACAACACAAACTGTCACTCCACAAGGGCTGCATTTTGTGGGGCGACAGGGTGGTTATTCCAGGGCTCTTACGTAACAAGATACTGGACACTCTACACATGGGACATCCGGGCATGGTGCGGATGAAATCATTAGCCAGGTGCTATGTGTGGTGGCCAGGCATGGATAAGGACATTGAACAATGGGTGCGCACCTGCCAGGCATGCCAGGAGGTGCGCCCAGAAATGCCCAGGGCACCTGTGCATTGGTGGGAGCGGGCCCGGAATCCGTGGAGTCGGCTTCATAGAGACTTTGCGGGGCCATTTCAGGGGAAGGTGTTCTTGATCGTAGTGGACGCCTATTCAAAATGGCTAGAGGTCTCACTTGTGCCAAACATGACGTCAGCCGCCGTGGTCAAGGTCCTCCGCAAATTGTTCGCGACCCACGGGCTACCCGAAACCATTGTGTCAGACAACGGGGCAGCATTTGTGTCCCACGAGTTCAGGGCGTTTTTGGCTGATAATTTCATTAGTGGGGTCACTTCTGCGCCTTTCCACCCGTCCTCGAATGGACAAGCCGAACGGATGGTGCGCACAGCCAAGGAATCGGTAGCACGTCTTCTGGAAGGGGATTGGTCTGCCCGCATTGCAAGGATGCTGTTCCTGCAGCACACAACACCGTGTGTATCCACGGGCAAGTCACCGGCAGAACTATTAATGGGAAGAAGGCTAGCCACAATTCTGGACTTCGTTCACCCCAACAAGGTGCCCGCCTGCTCTGCACGAGAGCCACCTGCCACTGAGGCCGACAAAACACGATACCTGACATCGGAGGAGTTGGTTTGGGTCCGGAACTATGCCAGGGGGCCAACATGGGTACCAGGTGTGGTTACGCGGCCCAGCGGGCCAGTGTCATATTTCGTAACCTTGGAGGATGGCAGGGTTATGCGCCGCCACATTGACCAGCTGAGGCGCCGGGCTCCTATGCTGGTGGGGAGGAGTCACAAACAACTCTGCCTGCGATCAGTGAGTCACCGCCGCCAAGCCAGGTAGGCCCAGGGCTACAGGAGGTGGAGGACTCAGAGAGTCAGGAAGCTGAGACCACCACAGGTGGACCGGACCCGGTGATAACTAGTGAGTCTAGGGAATTGACTAGTGAAACCGTACCCGCTGAAGTACCGGAAGTTGCTGGCGAGGGAAGCCTGACCACGGATAGGCCTAGGGATGCTACACCGGTGGTCAGGCGATCCAGCAGGATTCGGAGACCACCGCAACACTTGAACGATTTTGTACATAGTGTCAACATGTTGTGGGGGGGGGGGGTGTTGTGTATTGAGTCAAAGGATTTTATATCTGCATTACTATTGTCTGTATGTGCTTTAGGGTAAAGTAACTGCCTTTTGGTTCAGCTACTATTGGTTCATTTAAGCTGCTGTATTTGGATCCTCTGTCTTATTGGTTCCCTCCAAAAGGCAGCACTGTGATTGCCTGATATTGTTCCCTCCAAAATGTATCCCTTTCTAGCTAGTTCCCTGTCCCTATAAATGTAGCCTTCCTGCCCTCAGAGTCAGTCCTGTTTTGCCCTGAATAAAGAACTGTTCTATTGAAGATGCGTATCTGGACTTCTTAAGCCACGACACAACAGTTCCTATTTATCTACTTGCATTTTGACGTGCTTTCTAACTGCTAGGTTGGCAGGAGCTGGGACCAAGCAATCCCATCACAGGGATTCGAACCGACGACCTTCTGATCAGCAAGCCCTAGGCTCAGTGGTTTAACCACAGCGCCATCTGGCAGACATAAGCAAGCATTACTCATTTATGATGAGAATAGGATTTATTTATTTCAAACTTCACTTGGTTCCTCCTTGGTAGCCAGTGCAATGGTTTCATCAGGACTAGAACTCAGGACCCGCTGCCTTGAGGGACATCTAAGAGCAGTTTGGCAGGGGAAAGGTCTCCCTTGGGAGGGGGTGGGCTCTCCTTCCTTGGAGGTTTCTAAGCAGAGATCGGACGGCCGCCTGCCATGGATGCTTTAGCTCATGCGGGGGGGGGGAGACTCCAAGTCAGGAGAGGGTCCTGCCAGGGAGGGGCTAAGGCCTCCTGAGAAAAAACCCTCCCCCCTTCCTGCAAGGGGGGGGGGGTCGGGGTTGCTTTCCTCTCCTGCAAAAGCTGCATTGCAGTGGGGAAAAGGTGGGGGATCCCAGGGCTGCAGAGGAGGGTGGCTCATGCGGGGAGGTGAGATCCCCCTGGGTTCAGGGGGTCCTGCCAGGGAGAGGCGAGGTTGCTGAGGTTTGCAACTACAGTGCTGTTTATTCTGCATTTGTATAAATGTGCTGCTTGCTCCTTTGGGGAGGTGTCTGTGGGTCAGGGGGAAAGGGGCACACAGATAAACCCCCTTCAGATTTAGGAATCAACCGCGTCTATTAGCATAGGCTGCAACCAGACAGGAACATTCGGACACTAGATAAATGCAAGAAATGGAAAACAACAACAACCCCGACTTAAGCAAGTAAACGTGGAAGGCAGAGCTGGATGGATTCGGCTTTGCAAGGGTTAAAGGGAACCGAGCTGCCTTCCTAGAGAGGACAGGAAGCAATCAGGACCTCCAGAGCCAAGGCCCCTCCCTCCCCAGTCCTTGCCTGCTTTGGTGTCTCTCCTGCAAGGGCTGCATCGCTGTCCCCTCCTGGGATCTGGTGAGTCTCTCTCTCTCCCTCCCTCCCTCCCTCCCTCCCTCCCTCTCTCTCCCCCCCCAGGGTGCAGTGGGGAGACGGTGGGGGTCCCAGGGCTGCAGCTGAGGAGGGTGCCGGGGGGGGCTGATTTGCTCATGCGGGGGGGGGGACAACCCCAAGTCAGGGAGGAGAGGGTCCTGCCAGGGAGGGGCGAGGTCTGCAAGGCTCTCCTTCCTGGAGATGAGAGGAGCCCAAACTGACTCCCCTGAAATCTCCCTTCTTCAAACAAAGGAGTCCCTAGGACTTTTAACACTGTGTGACTTCGCTCGGCGTCATTGCACAACAGAGGAAACATGCGCAAATGGTTTTCCAAAGCTGGACGAGGAGGTGGACTAGCCCCCCCCCCTCCAAAAAAAAAAAAAGCCCATGGGGAGGGAGGGAGGAAAGGTGGGAGAGAAAGGCCAGGAATAAAGAGAGGGATCCCAGCCCATAGTCTGGCTGCTGCATTGTGGACCAGTTTCCCAGTCGTCTCCAAGGGCAGCTCCACACGGAGGCCACTGCAGCAATCCCCTCGCATCCAGAGCATGGCATCCCAGGACCACATCCTCTTTGTCCCAAAGGGATTGTTGCTGGAAAACTGGCCAGAAATGGGTGCTGCTACTCACCGAGCCTCCAGGGACCTTGGCATCAATGGCTGTGTGTGTGTTAAGCTATTGAATAATAATAATAATACAGTAATAACAATTATAAATTCCTCACCTAAACTTCAAGGGAGATGTCTTTGGCCCCGCCCACTTCACCCTCAGGGGATTGGCCAGATACATACCTGGCCCTCGGAGCAAAGAAAAAGGGACCCCACTCCAGGAGTCTGTCTTGAGAGCAGCAGAGAGTTCAAGTGCAAGAAAAGGAGACAGAAGCAAGAGGGTGGGGGTGGGGAGCAACTCCTGAGGACCCGCGGGTGAGGACCCCCACCAGAGCCAAGCATCCATTTTTTACAAGATACAAATGATTCCCTTGTCAGTTGGTTCTGACTTCATGCACTGACTGGAAGGCAGGAGAAACCAGGTGGATTCATCTCACAGAAATCCCTTCAGTTTCCTCCACATTTTGCCTTGCTACAAGGCTAGGGACTTATTTCTTTTCCTCTTCCTCCTCCTCTTCCTTTTCAAAAAGATAGGTCATGGTCTGGGATCTGGTGCAGTCCAGCCCAGGTTCAAAGCAAGACTCATCCATGCTTGCTCAATGAACACCCCCCCCCCATCCGTCCTACAAATTCTGTAACGGAACAATGTATTTGCTTTGTAGGATTTGCTAGAGCTTCTCATTAAAACGGACAGAACTCGGCAGAAGACCAAAGGGTTCCTTCCAATCTCTCAGAGGCTTCCTGAGAGCACAGATGGATGACTCAGCTGGCCCTGGAACAGGAAGACGCCATGCCATCCAATCTGGGAGCAGTGGGAGATTCTGGGGAAACCCAGTGCAGAAGTTCCTGGGTGAGGAGGACACCCTCCGCTCAGAGGTGCAGAGCCAGCAGTTGAGGCAGTTCTGCTGCCAGGAGGCCAAAGGACCCCGAGAGGTTTGCAGCCGACTCTACCACTTTTGCCACCAGTGGCTGAAGCCAGAAAGGCACACGAAAGCTGAGATGCTGGACCTGGTGATCTTGGAGCAGTTCCTGGCTGTCCTTCCCCCGGAGATGGAGAGCTGGGTGAGGGAATGCGGAGCGGAGACCAGTTCCCAGGCGGTGGCCCTGGCCGAAGGTTTCCTCCTGAGTCAGGCAGAGGAGAGAAAGCAGGTGAGAGAGACTTTCCTCTGGATACTCCCAAGGGGCTCCAAACAGGACAGGGAACATCCCATAATGGTCTACTGATGGCCCAGCCTTTTATTGGGAATGCACCCATGGATTGAGATCTCACACCCTTCAAGTCTTTGTCATTCTCTTTCTAATATTCATCCCCATTCCCTGTTTTGAATCCTTGTTTCTTTTTCAGGGAAAGGATCATTTTGCAGAAATGGACCTGGAATCCTGTGAGGCAGAGAGGCCTCCGTTGGACACCAGAGAGAGGCCACTGGGTAAGGAGGAAGGTGGTTTTTCTCCGTTTGGTCCCATTCTGTTGGTTTTCCAACTCATCTGAAAGTTCTTTTCATCTTGTTTTGGGGGGAGACAGTTGGGAACAAGGGTCCAGAGAAGGGGAGATGTATTTCTGCACAGCAAACATATGAAATGGGCACAAACGTCCAAAGGCTCTTAGCAGGTAAGGCTTTCTCAAAGGCCCATCTGTAGTTAGAGATGCCCTGTTTCACCTGTGAGAGAAGCAGGCACTCCTGGTGTCCTGTTTACCTTTTTTCTCTTGCAGGTGACAGAATGATGCCGGCAAGACCTCCTGATCCGTCTTTTCATGGGGGCAGAAGGGAAGCAGCGGCTGTGGAACCAGATCAGGTCAAGGGAAGCTGCCTTGTGGGGACAGAGGCCGAGGGATGGAGCAATGTCATGGACTGGTTGGGCACAGAGGAATGGTGGGAGGATGCAGCTGGGGAACCAATAAGGGAAGATGGTTGAGAGCCCAGGACGTGGAGGTGGAAGAAGGATGGGCGGTCAGAGGGAGAAGAGGGAGAAGCCTGGGAAGAGGAGGTGTCAGAAGCTGAAGGTGTAACAGGGCGTAATGAGCTGGGAGACTGTGGCCGAATGCAGTCCAGATTCAGAGGCAGAAGAGGAGGGAGGTGAGTGGGAGGAGGGAGGTTGATAGTCTGAGTTGAGTCAAGAGAAGAAGGAGCCACCGGTGGCTCCCTCTCCTTTTTTCAGAAGCCACCCTCCCTGCTTGTCTCTCAGAGCCAGGAGACCCCCTGCATTGCAGGAATCTCTGCTAGATCCAAGACAGATGGCCAGCCAAAATAGGCTGATTTTATGATTGATCAGTGAATGCTAAAACTGGTTTCTAAGTAGTGGACACATGAGAACAAATAGCTACCAGGATTCACCTAACCAACCCCATAATGAACACCCATAATTAAAACACAGAATAAAATAAGCATCCATAAATAAAATGTGCAGCAAAGCAATCCTATTGAAACAACACTGCAATTAACACGAAGGAAACAACAGAGCATTGTGTTACAGATCATATTGATGCTGTCTCAGAGTAGGATATTTCCCTTTTTCTTTTAGGGTCCAGTGTGCTTTGAAGATGTCACTGTTCATTTCACGGACGAGGAGTGGCTGTTGCTGGATCCTGACCAGAGAGGTCTGCATAAGGACGTCATGGAGGAGAATCGTGGGATCGTGGCCTCTCTTGGTAAGGCTCCCTGTGGGATCGTCCTATCTGCCTGGAAATTCAAGAAATATATCTATGCGACCAACCTCCTATATTTTCACAGAGCTCAACAGTGGCCCCTATAACACCTGGGAACCTAACACCCCCACAGTAAACAGTAAATTACAGTTCTTTTCTTTGAACAACCTTCCTCAAATTATTCCTTTTTCTATCATGATTGGCTGCTCTGAACCGCCCAGGCTATCTCAAATGTCAGCTTCAGAATTGTTACAAAAGATAAGTAGCTTCAGGTTTTTTGTTTTGTTTATTGTCAGTCTTGAGTTGACCAAAGAGACGACTGACATTGGAGATGGAGGGGATGTCATGACTGGGCCAAACAAAATTCATCCCAGAGAAGAGCCAGGCTTATTGAATCTCAGGTAGTAGTAGCAGTGATGGTGATGATGATGATGATGATGATGATGATGATAGTAATGCCGTGGTACCTCGGTTTACAAACTTAATATTTTCCAGAACAGGATTGTTCTTAAATCGAGGTACCCGGAAGCTGTCTGCAGACATACGCCGGCTCCCTCTGCCTATAGAGCGAGATGAGCGCCGCAACCCCAGTCGGACATGACTGGACCTGATGGTCAGGGGCCCCTTTACCTTTACCTTACCACTGTAGTAATAATAATAATTTTTATTTATGCCCTGCCCATCTAGCTGGGTTGCCCCAGCCACTCTGCGCAGCTTCCAACACACATATAAACATGAAACATAAATAATAATAATCTGATCCCATATGAAAAGAACATTAACTTTAAAATGAACAACTTACTAGTGGCCATAATTGTGGTAACCTTGTGTGAAAAGTGTATTTCTGAGGTTTGATGGCTCATAACACCACTTTTGTTTGGAGTAATACCATAAAATTCTTTTTCTTTTTCTTCTTTGACGATCACTCGTATCCGAGTAAGATTGTCTTCCATAAACACGGTTTTAACAATGGTTCCGTAAGTGACTGTGGAGGCCAATTCTGGATCCACACGTCCTTCCACAGTGGGGACATTGGTTTCCGGGTGGGTGTTGACGACGGTGTGGATTTGCCAAGCATGCCTTCCTCTTAGTACATTTCTCCCTTGGATCCTGTTTTCGAGCGTCTTCAAAGTTCACGACACCTTTGGTACAGGCTTTACCACAAAATTATATATCAATGGAAATATGATTTAATGAAGAATGTAATGCAGGAACTTTTATGAAGGCGTATTTATTAGAACAGCAGGCATAAAGAAAAAAATTGAAACCTTTGGTAACCTTTAGCTTTAAATATGGCCT
The DNA here is from genome assembly GCF_963506605.1 of Zootoca vivipara. Taxonomy (NCBI): domain Eukaryota; kingdom Metazoa; phylum Chordata; class Lepidosauria; order Squamata; family Lacertidae; genus Zootoca; species Zootoca vivipara. The sequence continues at coordinate 97,955,650 of NC_083279.1, forward strand.
TACAACGCCTTCCCATGAAGTGAACCAAGTTTTTACATCTGCAGCTGTAATAATGTGAAACCAAGACTGAATTATTGCCTGGGTTGCTTCTGACTAACAAGTTTCTTTAGTCTGCTCCATAGATTTCTGATTGGGTTAAAATTTGGGCTATTCCCAGTCCATTCCAGCAGTGGAATAGAATTATCTTGGAAGCACCTTTTGCACACAGCAATATGACATGGAGCTGAATCCTGTTGAAATAGTAAATAAATATGTGTGTACACACACACACACACATTTAAATGCTTCAATGTCTGGGAAAAGATCACCTGCAGAATGCTTCAGTTTGGGCTCAAGTACTTCATTTATGCATTTTGGGGCATTTACATTCCCATGAATGATACAAATTCTGCCCACACCTTTTGTTGCCATACAAACACAGTTCTTCACACTACCTGGGTGTGTCACGGTCGGTGTAATGCAAGTAGGATATAAATCTTCTCTGATTCTTCTCCTCACGTTTTTCATGCCATTTGCGTCTCATTGTTCCAGATAACACTGTCCCAATGTTTCTTCTCATGTATGGACAGTCTCTCTGTCTCATTGCCTGGCCACACAGGTCTTCGCTGCTTGCCATAGTGCACCTTTTCCTGCCTTTTCCAATCTGATTTTGTAGTGACTAAGCCTCCTTATACCTCTTCAAAAATATAGAAAGGCCAGCTTTGGTTAAGTTTTCCCCAATCTCTCTTCTAATTTCTTCATAACTGTAACCTTCTTCACTTTTGTACAATTGTATGAATCATTTGATGGGAAATAAGATGGGAGCTCTGATTTTACATCACTTTCTGGGTGACTAATCAACTCTTTCTGCCATTTCTCTAATTTTATTATGTTTTCCAACCTCACTAAATGAAAGAACACAAAAAACGAACCAACTTGATAGCAATCACATAGCACACTGATAAAAGTCAACCAAATCAAGTTGTGCTTCCTTTTTCTGGTTATTTGGCTATAACGTTTGATAGAATACAGGTAATTGAACAAACTTTATTGGATTCCATTCTTGATTAAATCATCTTCCCATTGATATATAATTTTATAATCTTATTCCAAAAGAACTGGTGTTATGAGCCATCAAACCTCCGAAATACACTTTTCCCAAAAAGTCTTCCACAATCTTGACCACTACTGTATATCAAACAAAGCAACATTCAACAACTCATCAGAATCTAATAATAAATATGTTGTTTAATGACAAACAACACAGATAATGAACACACACCCAACTCCCTTCTGTTCTTCTCCATTTGTTCCTGAGGCTCTAATCCCTTTTTGTTTCCATTGCAGATTGTGATGAATTTGAAATTGAGAACAAAGGTGACCACGATAAAATCCGCAGAGAGGAGAAGCCACGTGAAAATTTGGAGTGTGGAGAAAGCTGCGGTCAGAGCTCCCATTCCACTTCCCATCAACAAAATCTCATTGGAAAGAAACTCTATCAGTACATGGAATGTGGAAAGAGCTTCAGTCATAGCTCCTCTCTCACTTCCCATCAGAGAATTAATGCAGGGGAGAAACCATATCAGTGTGTGGAATGTGGAAAGAGCTTCAATAGGAAGGACAGTCTCACTTCCCATCAAAGAATTCATACAGGGGAGAAACCCTATCAGTGTATGGAATGTGGAAAGAGCTTCAGTCAGAGCGCCTCTCTCACTAAGCATCAGAGAATTCATACAGGGGAGAAACCATATCAGTGTGTGGAATGTGGAAAGATCTTCAGGAAGAGCTCCCATCTCACTTCCCATCAAAGAATTCATACAGGGGAGAAACCCTATCAGTGTGTGGAATGTGGAAAGAGCTTCAGTCAGAGCGCCTCTCTCACTAAGCATCAGAGAATTCATACAGGGGAGAAACCCTATCAGTGCTTTGAATGTGGAAAAAGCTTCAGAACAACCTCCGATCTCACTTCCCATCAAAGAATTCATACAGGGGAGAAACTCTATAAGTGCATGGAATGTGGAAAGAGCTTCACTGCTAGTTCCTCTCTCAGTTCCCATCAAAGAATTCATACAGGGGAGAAACCATATCAGTGTGTGAAATGTGGAAAGAGCTTCAGGAAGAGCTGCCAACTCACCTCCCATCAAAGAATTCATACAGGGGAGAAACCCTATCAGTGTGTGGAATGTGGAAAGAGCTTTAGTCAGAGCTCCTCTCTCACTAAACATCGGAGAATTCATACAGGGGAGAAACTCTATCGGTGCTTGGAATGTGGAAAGAGCTTCAATAAGAAGGACAGTCTCTCTTCCCATCAAAGAATCCATACAGGGGAGAAACCCTATCAGTGTGTGGAATGTGGAAAGAGCTTCAGTCAGAGCTCCAAACTCACTTCCCATAAGAGAATCCATACAAAGGTCATAAAAACCAGATTACCAGATTTTTTTTCAATGAATCCAGGGACACTTTTTTGCAGCGCCAATGGGTTAAAAGACAGTTGTTGTTGTTTAGTCGTTTAGTCGTGTCCGACTCTTCGTGACCCCATGGACCATAGCACGCCAGGCACTCCTGTCTTCCACTGCCTCCCGCAGTTTGGTCAAACTCATGTTCGTAGCTTCGAGAACACTGTCCAACCATCTTGTCCTCTGTCGTCCCCTTCTCCTAGTGCCCTCAATCTTTCCCAACATCAGGGTCTTATCCAAGGATTCTTCTCTTCTCATGAGGTGGCCAAAGTATTGGAGCCTCAGCTTCACGATCTGTCCTTCCAGGGAGCACTCAGGGCTGATTTCCTTAAGAATGGATAGGTTTGATCTTCTGGCAGTCCATGGGACTCTCAAGAGTCTCCTCCAGCACCATAATTCAAAAGCATCAATTCTTCGGCGATCAGCCTTCTTTATGGTCCAGCTCTCACTTCCATACATCACTACTGGGAAAACCATAGCTTTAACTATACGGACCTTTGTCGGCAAGGTGATGTCTCTGCTTTTTAAGATGCTGTCTAGGTTTGTCATTGCTTTTCTCCCAAGAAGCAGGCGTCTTTTAATTTCGTGACTGCTGTCACTATCTGCAGTGATCAAGGAGCCCAAGAAAGTAAAATCTCTCACTGCCTCCATTTCTTCCCCTTCTATTTGCCAGGAGGTGATGGGACCGGTGGCCATGATCTTGGTTTTTTTGATGTTGAGCTTCAGACCATATTTTGCGCTCTCCTCTTTCACCCTCATTAAAAGGTTCTTTAATTCCTCCTCGCTTTCTGCCATCAAGGTTGTGTCATCTGCATATCTGAGGTTGTTGATATTTCTTCCGGCAATCTTAATTCCGGCTTGGGATTCATATAGTCCAGCCTTTCGCATGATGAATTCTGCATATAAGTTAAATAAGCAGGGAGACAATATACAACCTTGTCGTACTCCTTTCCCAATTTTGAACCACTGAGTTGTTCCATATCCAGTTCTAACTGTAGCTTCTTGTCCCACATAGAGATTTCTCAGGAGACAGATGAGGTGATCAGGCACTCCCATTTCTTTAAGAACTTGCCATAGTTTGCTGTGGTCGACACAGTCAAAGGCTTTTGCATAGTCAATGAAGCAGAAGTAGACGTTTTTCTGGAACTCTCTAGCTTTCTCCATAATCCAGCGCATGTTTGCTATTTGGTCTCTGGTTCCTCTGCCCTTTCGAAATCCAGCTTGCACTTCTGGGAGTTCTCGGTCCACATACTGCCTAAGCCTGCCTTGTAGAATTTTGAGCATAACCTTGCTAGCGTGTGAAATGAGCGCAATTGTGCGGTAGTTGGAGCATTCTTTGGCACTGCCCTTATTTGGAATTGGGATGTAGACTGATCTTCTCCAATCCTCTGGCCATTGCTGAGTTTTCCAAACTTGCTGGCATATTGGGTGTAGCACCTTTACAGCATCATCTTTTAAAATTTTAAATAGTTCAGCTGGAATATCATCACTTCCACTGGCCTTGTTATTAGCAGTGCTTTCTAAGGCCCATTTGACTTCACTCTCCAAGATGTCTGGCTCAAGGTCAGCAACCACACTACCTGGGGTGTACGAGACCTCCATATCTTTCTGGTATAATTCCTCTGTGTATTCTTGCCACCTCTTCTTGATGTCTTCTGCTTCTGTTATGTCCTTACCACTTTTGTCCTTGATTATGGTAATCTTTGTACGAAATGTTCCTTTCATATCTCCAATTTTCTTGAAAGACAGTAGCATCCGGATTATTAGTAGGGGTCATCATTTTGTTAACATATTTAGTTTCCATGGCAACCAGAGCCAGGTTCCTTGGTTATGGGTAAAGGATGGGGAGGGGGAGAGAGTGAAGGGAAAGAACAATTAGGGTGGGATGGATGGAACTGAGGGAGGTGTGTGGGGGTGTTCGGGCCCCCCTTTTCTTTTCTGGGATTCCTGGAAGTGTCACCGAAAAGGAGAGAAGGAACAATAGGGGGGGTAGAGAGGGGACAGAGAGTCAGGTCAACCCAGAAAAAGGCACATGAGGAATACAAACGGATAGATAACCAAAGCTATTTTAATACGAACCTCCCCTATTTTCTGTCTGACACTTCAAGCAGAGAAAAATGCAATAGGGAGAACGTGTGGGGAGAGGGTGCAGCCATGTGGCTGAGTATTATTATTTAAAAAGCGAGGAGGCGGGAGGGTGGTGTCTCCTTTGGTAGGGCAATAAAAGCGCCCAGCCTTTATGACTGCCAACAGCGATCCTTTCCTTGCATCCGCACCACTCTCAAATTCGGACGTTTGAGAAGGAACATCATAAACCATATGCCGGCGCCCTCCACGTCTCCCCTCAGCCCTCGGGGCAAGGTTTCTGCCAAAATAGCAAGAGGAGGAGGAGGAGGAGGGTGGGAGGGGGAGGGGGAATGTTCCCTCTCGTCTAACGCAGCCCAGCCGTCCGCACTGGCAACAGAATTGGCCACATCGCCTCTTGCCGTTGGCATCTTTGGCCATGGACAGATTGGTAAAACCGGGAACTGTCCCTGGGAACCGGGGACGTCTGATAACCCTACATTATACAGCTTTAGGAGCCAGGCAAATTGGCACCTTTTTAACCAGGCCTTTGGCTGATTGGCATCTAATTCCCTTTTAAAATGTGGTGTTTTGTGCTTTTATGTTGTAACCATCCTGAGACATGTAGGTGTAGGGAATAGGCACCAAAGAGGGGTCTTTGCCCCCGCTAAAATATTTCAGGAGGCTAACCCCCGCCACTTTTTTTGTCTTTTCTCAAAGGCAACCGTTTTTTCTTCCACAACTTGCCATAGAATTTCTCTTTCAATTTGCCGTCTTAAAAATTAAAAAAATTAAACGCACAAAGGTCATGAGGAAGAAAAAAATAAATAAAATACAAATATGTACAGGTCCCATCTTTGCAGGCCAAACACAAAAGTTGCTTTAAAGCAGGGTTTCCCCAACTTGGGTCCCCAGCAGCTCCTGGACTACACTTCCCATCATCCCTCCCCATTGGTCCTGAGCACCCCAGAGCCAGCTGCCTTGACACGGATTTTGAAGTCGGCCAGCAGCAGCAGTCGGGGAGTCCTGAACTCCGCCTGTGAGACCAGCTCTGTCAGCTCAGGCAGGGAGACCATGGAGGGCAAAGGAAGCGGGAAGTACCCCTGCTAGCAAACACCCCTCAACAAGACCCCAACCCCAGAGTCTGTTCAGCCCCCTCCGCTTCTTGTAGCTGGAGTCAGTCTGGGCACTGCCCTCCCAGGCCAGGTGGGAAAGGCCTGCCAGGCAGGGAGCAGGTCCTGCAGGACTCCCAGCAAGAAAACCTGGGAGGTGAGTCTTGGGCAAAGAAGGGACAAGGGAGTTCCCTGTCTCCAAGGTGTGGGGCTTACCTCCTCTTCCATCGGGCCTCAGGTAGGCAAACTCCGGCCGAGCTATTACATTCTGCAGAGGAAATAAAAATCTGGGTCAGATGACACTACGAAAACCCACCTTGGATGGCTGCACCCACCTTGAACCCAATCCCTTGTCCCAGAGGACCACCCTGAGCCCTGCAGCCTCCTGGGCAGAGGTGGAATGCAAGCAGCAGCAGGAAAGGGGGCAGGAAAAGCCTCTGGCCTCATCCTGGCACCCAGGAACACACACTACATCATCTGCCTTAAAAGTCACTCGGTGATGTGCTATTGTGAGGATGGAAGCAACCACAGAAATGAATGCAGGAAGGCAAGATACTTATGGTACTTTGAACTGGGAGAAATCCTGTTACCGCTAGTTTCCGCTCTTCCCCATTGTCACAGAGGGCGTATCCTCGGAGGTCCTGCGGGAGGAAAGAGCCTCAGAGTCAGGGGCCAGTCTTGAGAAGTGCTAGGAGCTGTCAGATAAGGAGACAGGATTCATCAGTGCAGGTGTGATGCCTTGTCCTGCATTTTCCTTTATTTAAATAAAACTCTGTTTTGTGCGCATGTCCATTTGTAGACTCAGTGGGTGGTGCTGGGAAGTAATTTGACAGTTGCAGGTGGTACAAAGTCCATTTGACAGTTTTGATACAAACTGATACGAAGTTTAGAAACAAATACAAAAGTATTTTAAAAAAAACAACAGGAAGGAAATTGATACAAAGATTGAACTCCAGTGACCAATATGTGGAAGGAACGTTCAGTTTAAAGGGCAATGTTTAAAGGCAATAGGCATAACAAGCAGGTTCATAAATTTATCTTTGAATCTCCTCTCTGGTCATGGATTCTTTTATAACACTAGCTAATTATCTAAAATGCCCATCCAAGCCTAACTCTGACCCCCACCCTAACCCCAGCCCTAAGCCTATACCTAATTCTAAGTATGCACAAAATAAATATATACAAAATATTTACAAAATTGGCACAACTGTACACAAAATAAAAAGGTAAAATAAAAATATTAAACTAAAGAACAATAAACATATTTAAATTAAGAACAAAAATATTAAAAATAAATAATTAACCACGAAAGCTCACCCGTGTCAACAATATCAGCGGGCTGAAATTAAGAAAATCAACCAAAACAAAAGCAACAATTGTGAGGGGGAAGGAGGGCTCGTTTCACGGACGAGGCTCGTTTCACGGACGAGGAGTGGGTGTTGCTGGATCCTGACCAGAGAGCTCTGCATGAGGACGTCATGGAGGAGAATTGTGGGATCGTGGCCTCTCTTGGTAAGGCTCCCTGTGGGATCGTCATAGCTGCCTGGAAATTTAAAAAATACCTGTATGTGACAAACCTCATATATTTTCACAGAGCTCAACAGCGCCCCCTATAGCACCTGGGAACCTAGGTAAAGGTAAAGGGACCCCTGACCATTACCAGTAGGTCCAGACATGACCTAAGACCCCCACAAGAAACAGTAAATTACAGTTTTTTTTCTTTAAACAGTATTCCTAAAATTAATTCTTTTTCTATCATGATTGGCTACTCTGAATGGCCGAGGCCATCTTAAATGTCAGGTTCAGAATTGTTAGGAAAGATAAGTAGCTTCAGGTTTTCTGTTTTTGTTTCTGTACCTGTCAGTCTTGAGTTGACGAAAGAGACGACTGACATTGGAGATGGAGGGGATGCCATGACTGGGCCAAACAAAATCCATCCTAGAGAAGAGCTAGGCTTATTGAATCTTAGGTGGTAGTAGCAGTGATGATGATGATTATGAGGATAATAATAATAATAATAATAATAATAATAATAATAATAATGGTACCTCATGCCATCTAGACTCTCCAAAATGTATAAAAGTATATCAGATCTATGTTGGAGATGCGGTGAAAGGAGAGGTGACATGTATCATATGTGGTGGGGGTGCCAAAAATTAAAGAATTCTGGAATGCTATTTATGAGGAGATGAAAATGATTTTTAGAATAACTTTCATAAAAAAAACCCAGAGGCCGTCTATTAATAGCAGCAAACTGGAAAGGGGACACGATCCCAACAGTAAAGGAATGGCAAAATAAACTTCTGGGCTTCGCGGAAATGGCTCAATTAACACAACTTGAGGGAGAAATCGAAACAAACATTTGTGAAAAAAATGGGATATGTTTAAGAGGTATTTACAAGAAAATAACAATAATGTTGTGATTTCCATGGCAGCACTAGAATGACTCATCTATAATGTAACATAAAATGCATAGGAAAATGAAGGTATGACCTGATATGGATGTACAAAAAATGAAAGTAAGAATACGGTGAGAAAAGCAGGTACATCGGTAATATCAATGTGATGCACTTCAGGAAGGGACGGGAAGTCCAATTTTTATTTTCATATCACCCCCCCTTTTTTCCCTTTTTCTTTTTTCTTTTTTTATCTTAATATAGTATTTAGATTTGAATTACAGTAAACAATTTGGAAGGGGGAAGACATTTTTGAGTTTGTAATAATCTTTTATTCTTAATATATGAAATGGAATATTGTATACGTATACAAAAATGTATATAATGTGTATAAGAATGATTAATACAATAAATAATAATAATAATAATAATAATAATAATAATAATAATAACAACAACAACAACAACAACAGTGCTAGTAGTAGTAGTAGTAGTAGTAGTAATACAGTGGGACCTCGGTTTACCAACTTAATCTTTCCCGGAACAGGACTGTTCTTAAATCAAGGTACCACAGTAGTAGTAGTAGTAATAATAATAATAATAATTTTTATTTATACCCTCCTCATCTGGCTGGGTTGCCACAGCCATTCTGGGCAGCTTCCAACAAATAAATAATAATAATCTGATCCCATATAAAAAAACCATTAACTTTAAAATGAACAACTTATACTAGTAGCCAAAATTGGGGAAGCCTTTTGTGAAAAGTGTATTTCTGAGGTTTGATGGCTCATAACACCAGTTCACTGTGGCATAATACCATAAATTTATATATCAATGGAAATATTATTTAATGAAGAATGTAATGCAGGAACTTTTATGAAGGAGTATTTATTAGAACAGCAGTCATAAAGAAGAAACATGAAACCTTTGGTAACTATTGGTTACCTTTAGCTTTAGTTACGGCCTTACAACGCCTTCCCATGAAGTGAACCAAGTTTTTAGTTCTGCAGCTGTAATAATGTGAAACCAAGACTGAATTATTGCCTCTGTTTATTGGGCTTTATTTCTGGGTTCCTTCTGACTAACAAGTTTCTTTAGTCGGCCCCATAGATTTCTGATTGTGTTAAAGTTTGGGCTATTCCCAGGCCATTCCAGCAGTGGAATAGGATTATCTTGGAAGCACATTTTGCATACAGCAGCAACATGACATGGAGCTGAATCCTGTTGAAATAGAAAACAAATAAATAAACAAACAAATATTTCTATAAATATTTTAAAATGCTTTAGTATCTGGGAACAGAACACCTGTGGAACGCTTCAGTTTGACCTCAAGTATTTCATTTATTTATTTTGGGGCATTTACATTCCCACGAATGATACAAATTCTGCACACACCTTTTACTGCCATACAACCCCAGATCATCACACTATCTTGGTGTTTCACAGTCGGTGTAATGCAAGAAGGATGTAAATCTCTGATTCTTCTCCTCACCTGTTTCATGCCATCACTACCAAGCAAGGAGATTTGGGTCTCATTGCTCCGAATAATACTGTCCCATTGTTCCTCTGTCCACTAAACATGGGTTTAATCTTTTCAACCTTTGCTTGAGAGATAACAATGGCTTTTCCCTTAGAATTGTAACATTTAGACCAGTCGTTGCACTCAAGTTAACATTACATTTCTTGTATACACCCAGATGATTTTATTATTTCATGTAGGGGCCGTCTCTCCATTCTTCGATCATCACTTGCCTTTCTGCACCTTTTCTTGCCTTTTCAGCCTTATACTTCTTCAAAAGAATGGCCAGCTTTGGTTAAGTTTCCCCCAATCTCTCTTCTAATTTATTCATAACTGTAGCCTTCTTCACTTTTGTACAACTGTATGAATTATTTGATGGGAAATAAGATGGGAGCTCTGATTTTACATCACTTTCTTTTTTTTCTTTTTTTTAAATTTTTTTTTGAAAAACCTTTATTTACTTATAAAATTTCAGAAAATAAAGTACATAAGAAAATACATACAAAAGCACATATTATTCAGTTACAAAAACAAAACAAAGTACATATAGCAAATAAACAATATTTTCGAATTGTACCGTTATGAGATCGGCCTCCGAATCTCAGTGGTTGAGATTTGATCTTTACAATTTTTATAATCTTAAACCAAGAGGCTCGAAATATAAAAACCAAATAAGAAGAAAGCAGGAGCGGAAAGAAGACAAAGGAGAGGAGAGATCCCAGGTAAGACAATGATAGAGGAAGGAAAGGAGGGGGTAAGACAAGGGGGGGGGGGTAGGATAAAATAAAAAAGTGAGGGAAAACAGGGGGGGAGGGGGGAGAAGGAAAGGAAACAGGAAAGGTAAAAGTAAGGAAAGTAAAGGTAAGTATGGTGTAAAGTAGAATAGAGATATGACTTCCAAACACTTATCATCGGTTCCCTCTCATTATTATGTTCTATTAAGCTTCTCCTTTTCTTTTTAATTAAATATCTTTCTCTATTCCCATCACCTTATTTCTTATTCTCTTATGTCTCTCAATCTAAACATATCACTAATTTTGTGCTTATTTTTTGTTTATAAAAATATTCATCCACATATTTCCATTCCTCTTTAACTTTTTGTTTGGATATCCTTCTAATCACTGCGGTTAACTTTGCTAGTGTCATGTATTCAGTCAATTTTAGATACCAATCTTGAATGGTTGGGATCTTATCTCCTCTCCAATTTTGGGCGATCAGCATCCTGGCTGCTGCACACGCATAGAGTAGTATATTCCTCCTATCCAATGGTATGTTCTCCGGGATCATGCTTAACAGCATGATCTCGGGTTTTTTCTCGAATGTAAATCTCAACATTTTTTTCAGTTCTTCATATATACTAAATACTATAATAAAAAGAAATTAGAAAAATATTTAGACAAATTTAATGGAATTAGTATTAGGTCAGAAGAATTGGAGAATTTAAATAAGCCAATATCATACCAAGAAATAGAAGAAGAGATAAATAAACTCAAATTGGGAAAATCACCAGGCACGGATGGTCTTTCAGGAAAACATTATAAAGTGTTGCAGGAGGAATTAAAAGAAGTGTATAAGATAATGGTAGATGGGATTTTAGAGGGAGGAGAATTTCCAAGAACATGGCAAGATACATATATTACCCTGATACCTAAAGAGAGAAAGGAGGAAATAGGGAATTACAGGCCAATTTCATTGTTAAATATTGATTATAAAGTTTTTGCCGGAATTCTAGCCAATAGGATTAAGTGTGTTTTAAACAGAGTAATAGGGAAGGAACAACAAGGATTTTTACCCCAAAGAAAAATGTCAACTAATATTAGGATTCTGTTGGATATGTTTGAATATGCGGAATGGAATCCTAGTAAGAAGGCTGCCTTTATATTTTTAGACGCCGAAAAGGCATTTGATAATTTGGCATGGGGATTTATGAAGGGGGCGTTGGAAAAATTAGGAATCAAAGGAAGATTTATGGAAGGAATAAAGGCCATATACAGCAAACAAGTGGCGAGGTTGATTATTAACGGGGACATAACAAATGAATTCGAAATAACTAAAGGAACGCGGCAAGGATGCCCACTGTCCCCGCTACTATTTATATGGGCCCTAGAATTCTTAATAAAAGATATTCAAATGGACAAAGACCTCAAGGGTATATCGGTCGGGAGAAGTGAGTTTAAAATAGGTGAGTTTAAAAGTAATAAATGAAATAAGAATAAAAATAAGAAATTGAGAATATAAGAACCCACTGAAAGCCTCGCCTAATCCTTCGTCAACCACCACCAAATGCAGAGTGGGGGGCAAAAAGCCCAGCCAGGGGGGAGCAGGTCTGAGGGGGTCCCATCCCTGTTCTGGTTCTCTCCAAGCTTGGCTTTATAGGGGAATGGCTCCCCATGCCCTGAGCCAACAGGGTCCTCCTCTCCCGCATATGCACAACCCCTTCCCCAAACCCTTTCTCTGCCCCACTTCCCCATGGGGGTCCCCCACACCACCCATCACTCCCCAGGATGGCTTTCTCCGTCTCCTGCTTGGAGCACTTCAGGGTTTGGAGCCCCTGAGCTGAGCTGCCTGGCAGTTCTGAATCACAACGTGGCTCCCCAGGGCACCTGCCTCTTTCAAAAGAAGAACACTCACCTAATCAATTTTAATAATAATAATAATACTATATTTATACCTCATCCATCAGGCTGGGTTACCCCAGCCACTCTGGGCAGCTTCCAACAAAATACTAAAATACAATAGTCCATCAAAAATTAAAAGCTTCCCTAACCATAATAACAGCAACCATCCACTTTCAGGTCATTGAATTAGGCTAATTAAGCATTTCTGGAAAGGGAAACGGCAAACTTTTGTATAAGAAAGTATTACTCATTTATGATGAGAATAGGATTTATTTATTTTGAACTTTGCTTGGTTCCTCCTTGCCAGTGCAATGGTTTCAGCAGTGCTAGAACTCAGGACCCGCTGCCTTGAGGGGCATCTAAGAGCAGTTTGGCAGGGGAAAGGTCTCCCTTGGGAGGGGGTGGACTCTCCTTCCTTGGAGGTTTCTAAGCAGAGATCGGACGGTCATCTGCCATGGATGCTTGAGCTGAGATTCCTGCTTTGTAGGGGGTTGGACTAGATGACCCCAGGATCCCCTCCTATCTCGCCCTTTTCCCTGCACGCTGTTCCTCTGGTTTCCGGCCATGGGAGGGAGATGCTTAGAGTGCAACCGAGAGCCTCACACCTAAAAGGATATCTGGGCATTGACGTAGCCAGGGGGGCAACTGCCCCCTAAATAAAATAATAATAATAAAAAAGCCAAGGTTCTGCCAAGCGAGAGAGGGCTGAGCTGGACGAGCTCGGCTTTGCAAGGGTTAAAGGGAACTGAGCTGCCTTCCTAGAGAGGACAGGAAGCAGGCCGGGTCATCCAAAGCCAAGGCCCCTCCCTCCCCAGTCTTTCCTGCTTTGGTGTCTCTCTTGCAAAGGCTGCATCGCTGTCCCCTCCCTCCTGGGATGATCTGGTGAGTCTCCTCTCCCCCCCCCCCAGAGGGTGCAGTGGGGAGACGGTGGGGGTCCCAGGGCTGCAGCAGGGGAGGGTGCGGGGGGGGCTGATCTGCTCATGCGGGGCGGGGGACAAACCCAAGTCAGGGAGGAGAGGGTTCTGCCAGGGAGGGGCGAGGTCTGCAATGCTCTCCTTCTTGGAGATCAGAGGATCCCAAACTCCCACGAAATCTCCCTTCTTCAAACAAAGGAGTTCCTAGGACTTTAACTCTGTGTGACATCACTCAGCCTCATTGCACAACAGAGGAAACATGTACAAATGGTTTTCCGAAGTTGGACGAGGAGGTAGACTAGCGCCCCCCCCCATATTAAAAACCCACGGGGAGGAAGGAAGTTAAGGTGGGAGAGAAAGGCCAGGAATAAAGAGAGGGATCCCAGCCCATAGTCTGGCTGCTGCATTGCGGACCAGTTTCCCAGTCGTCTCCAAGGGCAGCTTCACACGGAGGCCACTGCAGCAATCCCCTCGCACCCAGAGCATGGCATCCCAGGACCACATCCTCTCTGTCCCAAAGGGATTGTTGCTATTCGCTGAGCCTCCAGGGACCTTGGCATCAGTGGCTGTGTGTGCGTTAAGCTATCTAATAATAATAATTATTAATTTCCCGTCTAATTTTCAAGGGAGATGTCTTTGGCCCCTCACACATGGCCCTCAGGGGGTTGGCCAGATACATACCTGACCCTCAAAGCAAAAAAAAAAAAAGGGACCCCACCCCAGGAGTCTGTCTTGAGAGCGGCAGAGAGTCCAAGTGCAAGAAAGAGAGACAGAAGCAGGGGGGTGGGGGTGGGGTGGGGCGCAACTCCTGAGGACCCCTGGGTGAGGACCCACACTAGAGCCAAGCATCCATTTTTCACAAGATATAAATGATTCCCTTGTTAGTCGGCTCTGACTTCATGCATTGACTGGAAGGCAGCAGAAACCAGGTTGATTAATCTCACAGAAATCCCTTCAGTTGCCTCCACATTCTGCCTTGCTAGAAACCATGCTTGCTCAGAGAGCAATTCCCTCCCCCCCCCCGGCCGGTACTACAAATTCTGTAACAGAACGATGTATTTGTTTTGTAGGATTTTCTAGAGCTTCTCATTAAGACGGACAGAACTCGGCAGAAGACCAAAGGGTCCCTTCTGATCTCTTAGAGGCTTCCTGAGAGCACAGATGGATGAGCGAGACTCAGCTGGCCCTGGAACAGGAAGAGGCCATGCCATCCAAACTGGGAGCAGTGGGGGATTCTGGGAAAACCCAGTGCAGAAGATCCTGGGTGAGGAGGACGCCCTCCGCTCAGAGGTGCAGAGCCAGAAGTTGAGGCTGTTCTGCTGCCAGGAGGCCAAAGGACCCCGAGAGGTTTGCAGCCGAATCTACCACTTTTGCCACCAGTGGCTGAAGCCAGAAAGGCACACGAAAGCTGAGATGCTGGACCTGGTGATCTTGGAGCAGTTCCTGGCTGTCCTTCCCCCGGAGATGGAGAGCTGGGTGAGGGAATGCGGAGCGGAGACCAGTTCCCAGGCGGTGGCCCTGGCCGAAGGTTTCCTCCTGAGTCAGGCAGAGGAGAGAAAGCAGGTGAGAGAGACTTTCCTCTGGATACTCCCAAGGGGCTCCAAACAGGACAGAGAACATCCCATAATGGTCTGCTGATGGCCCATCCTTTTCTGGGAAAACATCCATGGAATGAGATCTCACCCTTCAAGTCTTTGCCATTCTCTTTCTAATATTTCTCCCCATTCTCTGTTTTGAATCCTTGTTTCTTTTTCAGGGAAAGGATCATTTTGCAGAAATGGACCTGGATTCCTGTGAGGCAGAGAGGCCTCCGTTGGACACCAGAGAGAGGCCACTGGGTAAGGAGGAAGGTGGTTTGTCTCCCTTTGGTCTCATAATGTTGGTTTTCCAACTCATCTGAGGGTTCTTTTCATCTTGTTTTGGGGGGAGACAATTGGGAACAAGGGTCCAGAGGAGGGGAGATGTATTTCTGCACAACAAACAAATGCTCTCAGCAGGAAAGGCTTTCTCAAAGGCCCACCTGTAGTTAGAGATGGCCTGCATCTATAATAGAATTATAGACCAATTTTACTGCTGAATACAGATTATAATTTTTTCCAGGTGTATGGCAAACAGGCTGAATTTTTTTAAAATAGAATAATAGGCACAGATCAAAATGGCTTTTTACCAGAGAGACAGATAAAAAATAACATAAGGATAGTGATTGACCTTTTAGAATATATTGATATGAAACCAAGTAAAAAGGTAGAATTCATCTTGGTAGACGCAGAGAAGGCTTTCAATAGCGTGACCTGCAATTTTTTAGTTCACACTATAGAAAGTTTGAAATTTATAAATGGAATTAAAACGATCTACAAAAATCAGAAAGCTAAGTTATTAATAAACAATGAAATAACTGAAGAAATTGAAATTGAAGAGGCACCAGACAACGGTTCCTTCTATCTCCACTTCTGTTCATTGCAACATTGGAAACACTCTTAATCAGGGGTCAGCAACCTTTTTCAGCAGTGGGCCAGTCCACCGTCCCTCAGAGCATGTGGTGGGCCTGACTATATTTTGGGGGGGGAAATGAATGAATTCCTATGCCCCATAAATAATCCAGAGATACATTTTAAATAAAAGCACACATTCTACTCATGTAAAAACACACTGATTCCCTGACCATCTGCAGGCCAGATTGAGAAGGCGATTGGGCCGCATCCGGCCCATGGGCCTTAGGTTGCCTATCCCTGCTCTTAATAGCGATAAGAAAAGATAAAAAAATAAGGGGTAACAGACGATATAAAGTTAAAGCATTCGCAGATGATGTGGTCATCATTACAGAAACCCCAGAGGAAGGAATACAGGAAGCCTTAAAGAAAATAACAACATGGAGAAGTCTCTGAATTTAAGTTAAATAAAGAAAAATCTAAATTATTAACTAAAAACATGGGGGGAAAGGAACAGGAAGAGCTAGAAAGAGCAACAGGCCTAAAAATTACGACCAAAGCAAATTATTTGGGGATCTGGATTACTAATAAAAATACTAATTTGTTTAAGGATAATTTTATCAAAAAGTGGAAGGAGATAAAAGGAGATCTAGCTAAATGGAGTAAGTTAAATCTGTCCTTATGGGGTAGAATATCTATGATAAAAATGTCAATTCTTCCGAAAATGCTCTTTCTTTTCCAGACGGTCCCAACAATTATTGGCACAAAATGTTTTAAAGGTTGGCAGAGAGACGGACCTATCCAATTTGATATGGCAGGGTAAAAAGCCAAGAGTCAGATTCAAATTGTTGACGGAGCCTAGAGAAAGGGAAGGGTTTGCGGTTCCGGATTTAGGAATATATTTCGAGGCCACATATATGATATGGCTGAAAGATTGGATGTTACTTAAGGATACTGAGGTTCTAGATTTGGAGGGCT
Organism: Zootoca vivipara; assembly: GCF_963506605.1. Lineage (NCBI taxonomy): Eukaryota > Metazoa > Chordata > Lepidosauria > Squamata > Lacertidae > Zootoca > Zootoca vivipara. Next base: position 97,972,115 of record NC_083279.1, read on the forward strand.
GGGACAAAGTCTTTGGGTGGCATGGCTACCTAGGACATGACAAAATAAAAGCACATAGAGGCTTTACTAACCATTTGGTGAGGAAGGCCCTATTTTAAGTCTGGGAAAGGAACAAAGCCATAGTAACAACAAGAGAAGGATAAAAAATCAAACAGTTTTGATTTTAAAAAAATCGGTATAGGAAAAGCAAATATTATACAATAATCAAAGGAATATTTCAAAAATCTACAAATTGTTGCAGAATGGACAATCAGAAAAAGAAAAGGGAAATGCCATTAAAAAGTGGGAACGAGATCTAGTCCATACAATAGAATACAAAGAGTGGGAAAAATTATTTATAAAAATCATAAACTTCACAGCATGTTATTTAATAGGAGAGAATTATATGAAAATGTATCATAGGTGATACTTGGCCCTGGAAAGGCTGGCTGAAATGAACAAAATGCACTAAAATAAGTGCTGGAGGTGTATGAAACCAAACGGAACCTTCTACCATATGTGGTGGACATGCCCAGAGATTGGGAAATTTGGGGGCATGATCCATGAAGAGAGAAAGAAAATACTAATAATTACTTATAATAAAAGTCCAGAGGGATTCCTATTAGGAATATTAAACAATGACATTCCAAAAGAGAAGGTTAAAATATTCTTATATGCGACATCAGCGGCAAGAATCCTGGTAGCTAAGTACTGGAAAGGGAAACAAGTACTGTATTTTTTGCTCCATAAAACGCACTTTTTTCCTCCTAAAAAGCAAGATGAGATGTCTGTGCGTCTAATGGAGCGAATGTGTGGTCCCTGGAGCCGAAAAAAGGCAGGTCGTGCTTTTTTCTTTTCTTTTTTAGAAAGAGCTAAAGGCTAACAAGAGGGAAAGAGAGGGTTGAAAGGAACCCGCTCAGCAACTGATTGCAAGAGTTCAGGAAGGGAGATAAGGGAGCTAGCTCCCTTACTGGCCCCGCCCAGGCCCCTTGCCCAGGCTGTTTGTTTCCCCAGTGACATGTGACTGGCTGATTAGATTATTGGTCTAGAAACTTTCCCAGAGAAGCTGCAGAACTGTGAGTTGAACCCCATAAAAACAGGATTTTTTCCCTTTGCAAGGAAACTCAACAACTTTGAGCTGATCCTTAAAAAATGAGCTTTCCCCTTTGTAAATAAAATGCACAACTGTGAGCTGACCCCCACCAAAATGGGGCTTTCCCCATTTGCAAAAAAGCTGCACAACTTTGAGTTGATCCTCAAAAAAACGGAGCTTTCCCCCTTTGCCAAAGGAAGCTTCCTCAAATATTTATTGGGGGGGGGCAAAGGCACCTAGGCCTCTAGGAGTTGGCTGCTATGCCTAGGACAATTCAAGAAAGCAAAATATATATTTTTCCTTGTTTTCCTCCTCTAAAATCTAGGTGCATCCTATGGTCAGGTGCGTCCTATGGAGCGAAAAATACGGTAGCTTCTGAGTCTGAAGCATGGGAGGTCTGATTAAAATTTTATAATTTGGCAAAAGATTTGGATTAATTGTTTAATTGATATTTGTATAATTTATATAATTTGGAATTCGATTAGATATTTAAAGTGGAAAAATTTAATAAAAAAATGATTTTCAAAAAAAACATGGTTCAAGGGTAAAAATCTGGTTGAGTTCAGAATTACATTGTGAATAGAAAGGGGAAGGAACATTGACATCTCAATCCTAGTATAAAATAGGATTGAGATAACAAGGAAATACAGAAAAATTTAACAAGACTGAAGTGTTGTGAGATCGGTGGAAGTCTTTGGTTATGTAACGATGAATATGGTGTTGGCAATATGTCTGTCTTTCTTTTTTCTTCTTTGTCCTTTACCTTCGTTTCTTTTCTTTTCCCTTTTTATTTTCTTTCATTCTTAGTTTTGTGTTTTAGTCTGTAAGATTTGGAATTGTTTCTTTCTTGTTTTGGCATATTGTTATATTTTGTTGCTTATATTATTAAATATTATCCAAAAAAGAGAGAGATGCCCTGTTTCACCTGTTAGAGAAGCAGGCACTCCTGGCCTCCTGTTTACCTTTTCTCTCTTGCAGGTGACAGAATGATGCCAGTAAGACCTCCTGATCCGTCTTTTCATGGGGGCAGAAGGGAAGCAGCGGCTGTGGAACCAGATCAGGTCAGGGGAAGCTGCCTTGTGGGGACAGAGGCCGAGGGATGGAACAATGTCATGGACTGGTTGGGCACAGAGGAATGGTGGGAGGATGCAGCTGGGGAACCAGGGAGAGAAGATGGCTCAGAGCCCAAGAAGTGGAGGTAGAAGAAGGATGGGTGGTCAGAGGGGGAAGATGGAGAAGCTTGGGAAGAGGAGGTGTCAGAAGCTGAAGGGCTAACAAGGCTTAGTGAGCTGGGAGACTCTGTGGCAGAATGCAGTCCAGAATCAGAGGCAGAAGAAGAAGGCGGTGAGTGGGAGGAGGGAGGTTGATAGGCTGAATTGAGTCAGGATAAGGCTCCCTCCAGTGGTTCCCTCTCCTTTAGCCAGAAGCCACCCTCCCTGCTTGTCTCTCAGAGCCAGGAGGGCCCCTGCATTGCAGGAATCTCTGCTAGATCATCCAAGACAGATGGCCATCCAAAATAGGCTTATTTTATTTCTCGATTGATCAATAATAATAATAATAATAATAATAATAATTTATTATTTTTTATTTATACCCAGCCACTCTGGGCGGCTTCCAACAGAAACATCAAAATACAATAATCTATTAAACACTAAAAGGGCTGCCTTCAGATGTCCTCTAAAAGTCTGGTAGTTGTTTTTCTCTTTGACATCTGGTCGGAGGGTGTTCCACAGGGCGGGTGCCACTACCGAGAAGGCCCTCTGCCTGGTTCCCTGTAACTTGGCTTCTCACAGTGAGGGAACTGCCAGAAGGCCCTCGGCACTGGACTTCAGTGTTGGGGCAGAACGATGGAGGTGGAGACGCTCCTTCGGGTATACTGGACTGAGGCCGTTTAGGGCTTTAAAGGTCAGCACCAACACTTTGAATTGTGCTTAGAAACATACTGGTGTTATGTGGTCTCGGCAGCCGCTCCCAGTCACCAGTCTAGCTGCTGCATTCTGGATTAATTGTAGTTTCCGGGTCACCTTCAAAGGTAGCCCCACACCTGGTCTTTCAGGGGCACAGTTACCCCATTCAGGACCAGGGAGTCCTCCACACCTGCCCACCTCCTGTCGCCTACAAACAGTACTTCTTTCTTGTCAGGATTCAACCTCAACCTGATCAGTGAATGCTAAAAGTGTTTTCTAAGCAGTGGGCAAATGAGAACAGCCCCATCCGCTGCAATATAGGTCCTGTCCCCCCATTCCTCCCTCTCTCCATGCCCCCATGAACCCCTTGAATTTGACTCCGGGGCATTATGAGGGAACTCCCCAGAACAGCTTACGAGGAGAGGAGAAAGTGGATCATTCCGTCAGGCAAACTGGAATGCTTGCGTAGGCAGAATGACGTGGAAAACACAAGGTGGAGTTCCATCTATTTGCACAAAGATGAACACCCATAATTAAAACACGGAATAAAATAAGCATCCATAAATAAAATGTGCAGCAAAGCAATCCTATTGAAACAACACCACAATTTACAGGAAGGAAACAACAGAGCATTGTGTTACGGATCATATTGATGCTGTCTCAGAGGAGGACATTCCCCTTTTTCTTTTAGGGTCCAGTGTGCTTTGAAGATGTCGCTGTTCGTTTCACGGATGAGGAGTGGGCGTTACTGGATCCTGACCAGAGAGCTCTGCATAAGGACGTCATGGAGGAGAATTGTGAGATCGCGGCCTCTCTTGGTAAGGCTCCCTGTGGGATCGTCCTATCTGCCTGGAAATTCAAAAAATACCTGTATGTGACCAACCTCCTATATTTTCCTCAATTTATTCCTTTTTCTATCTTGATTGGGCTGGTCTGAACTGCCCAGGCCATCTTAACTGTCAGCCTCAGGATTGTTAGGGAAGATAAGTAGCTTCAGGTTTTCTGTTTTTGTTTTTGCTCCTGTCAGTCTTGGTTTGACCAAAGAGACGACTGACATTGGAGATGGAGGGGATGCCATGACTGGGCCAAACAAAATCCATCCCAGAGAAGAGCTAGGCTTATTGAATCTCAGGTAGTAGTAGCGATGATGATGATGATGATGATGATACTGGGTTTCTCATATTATAAGACGCGTCTTATATTTATTTTTTCCTGAAGAAAACACACCATGGCTTATTTTCAAGGGATGTCTTATTTTTTAATTAAGTACCGGTACCTGTACAGACCACCGGACTGCTCCCACCGGGTCTTCGCGCGCGGCAGGCAAAGGCTGCAGCCGGGTCCTGGGGCTGCGTGCGCTGCACGCTGAGGCTGCAGCCGGGTCCTGGGTGTCCGCGCGCAAAGGCTGCAGCCGGATCCTGGGGCTGCGCGCTGAGGCTACAGCCGGGTCCTGGGTGTCCGCGCGCGATGCGCAAAGGCTGCAGCCAGGTCCCAGGGGTTAACGCGGCAGCAGCAACCCTTCCTTGCCACAGACCTGCTCCCACCACCCGGTACGGCTTATTTTCGAGGTATGCCTTATATTTTTCCACCTCAGGAAAATCCTGCCATGCCTTATTTTGTAGGGATGCCTTAAAATATGAGAAACACGGTAGTAATAGTAATACAGTGGGACCTCGGTTTACCAACTTAATCTTTTCCGGAACAGGACTGTTCTTCAATCGAGGTACCACTGTAGTAATAATAATAATTTTTTTTATACCATGCCAATCTGGATGGGTTGCCTCAGCCACTCTGGGCGGCTCCCAAAACAAATATAAACATGAAACATAAATAATAATAATCTGATCCCATATAAAAAGAACCTTTTGTGAAAAGTGTATTTATGAGGTTTGATGGCTCATAACACCACTTTTGTGTGGAGTGATACCATAAAATTATATATGTGGAAAATAATTTAATGAAGAATGTAATGCAAGAACATTTATAAAGGAGTATTTATTAGAACAGCAGTCATAAAGAAAATACGTGAAACCTTTGGTAACCTTTAGCTTTAATTACGGCCTTACAACGCCTTCCCGTGAAGTGAACCAAGTTTTTACATCACTTTATGAATAACCAGTCAACTCTTTGTGCCGTTTCTCTAATTTTATTATGTTTTACAACCTCACTAAATGAAAGAACACAAAAAAACCAACCAACTTAATAGCAATCACACAACACACTGACAAAAGTCAACCTAAGCAAGTTGTGCTTCCTTTTTCTGGTTATTTGGTTATAACTAAACAAACTTTGTTGGATTGCATTCCTGATTAAATTATGTTGGCTAATGACAAACATCACAGGTAATGAACACACACACCCAACTCCCTTCAGTTCTTCTCCATTTGTTCCTGAGGCTCTAATCTCTTTTTGTTTCCATTGCAGATTGTGATGAATTGGAAATTGAGAACAAAGGTGACCACGACAAAATCCCCAGAGAGGAGAAGCCACGTAAAAATTTGGAGTGTGGAGAAAGCTGCGGTCAGAGCTCCCATTCCACTTCCCATCAGCAAAATCTCATTGGAAATAATCTCTATCAGTGTGTGGAATGTGGAAAGGGCTTCAGTCAGAGATCCTCTCTCACTTCCCATCAAAGAATTCATACAGGGGAGAAACCCTATCAGTGTGTGGAATGTGGAAAGAGCTTTAGTCACAGCCAAAATCTCACTTCCCATCAAAGAATCCATACAGGGGAGAAACCCTATCAGTGTGTGGAATGTGGAAAGAGCTTCACTGAGAACTCCCATCTCACAAGACATCAAAGATTTCATACAGGGGAGAAACCCTATCAGTGTGTGGAATGTGGAAAGAGCTTCACTGAGAGGTCCAAACTCACTTGCCATCAAAGAATTCATACAGGGGAGAAACCTTATCAGTGTGAGGAATGTGGAAAGAGCTTCAGTCAGAGATACTCTCTCACTTCCCATAAAAGAATTCATACAGGGGAGAAACCCTATCAGTGTGTGGAATGTGGAAAGAGCTTCAGTCAGAGATACTCTCTCACTTCCCATCAAATAATTCATACAGGGGATAAACCCTATCAGTGTGTGGAATGTGGAAAGAGTTTAACTGACAGATCCTCTCTCATTTGCCATCAAAGAATTCATTCAGGGCAGAAATCCTATCAGTGCTTGGAATGTGGAAAGAGCTTTAGTCACAGCCAAAATCTCACTTCCCATCAAAGAATTCATACAGGGGAGAAACCTTATCAGTGTGTGGAATGTGGAAAGAGCTTCAGTCAGAGAGCCCATCTCACTTGCCATCAAAGAATTCATACAGGGGAGAAACCCTATCCGTGTGTGGAATGTGGAAAGAGTTTCACTGACAGCTCCAATCTCACTTCCCATCAAAGAATTCATACAGGGGAGAAACCCTATCAGTGTGTGGAATGTGGAAAGAGCTTCAGTCAGAGGTCCAAACTCACTTCCCATAAAAGAATCCATACAAAGCTCAGAAAAACCACAATACACCTTTAGGAGCCAGGCAAATCAACACCTTATTAACCAGGCGTTTGGCTGATTGACATCTAATGCCCTTTTAAAATGTGGTGTTTTTTTGTTTTTTATGCTGCATTTTTATGTTGTAACCATCCTGAAACTTGTAGGTGTAGGGAAATATGTGCCAACTCTTAAAGGCCTAGGGGTCTTTGCCCCCCCCCAATAAAATATTTGAGGCCACCCCCAGTTTTTTTTTTTTTTTTAAACGCAACCTGTCACAGGCGATGCGTTGCGACTACTCTAGAGTAACGACTCTCCAGACCTTTGCCTTTTCATGCTTTTATTAAGTGCAGGCTATTTACAGTGCTAGAGCTATACAGGATACATCCGCTCGGTCTGACCCAGAACCCCGGAATGGCACGCTCCGCGTCCTCTTCCAACATAAGAGTCGGGGCACCCCAAATCTCCTCCCGCATTTCCTCCTGCGTAATTCCGGAACCAGAGGGAAGAAGGGTCTCCTTTCCATGTTTTCCTCTCCCCCTCTTCCCCCCCTCTCTCTTCCTGTCCCACGTGCAGCAGGGGCTCTCCTATGCTGCCAGAGCCCCGTCTCCTCCTTCCTCCTTCCTCACTGGACTCTTCCCCCTCCCCGCTGACGCTACTGCTGGTGGAAGAGCTACTCCTCAGGATGGGGGGGGGCTCTCTGTACCCTTTCCCCCTCACACAACCTTTTATTCCTCCACAACTTTCCATACAATTTCTCTTTTAATTTGCCCTCTTAAAAAAAACAAATCGAACAAAAGTCATGTAGAAAACAAAATACAAGAAAATACAAACGTGAATACTGTATGTCCCATCTTTGCGGGCCAAACACTAAAGTTGCTTTAAAGCAGGGTTTCCCAAATTTGGGTCCCCAGCTGCTCCCGGACTACAGTTCACATCATCCCTCCCCATTGGTTTTGCTATCTAAAGATGATGGAAGTTGTAGTCCAAAAACAGCTGGAGACCCAAGTTTGCTTTAAAGGGAAAGTAGGCTGGCCCTGTGACACCCTCTGCTGGCCAAAAGCATTGCCACAGAATCTGAACCATCCCCAGTACTGCTAATTGGAATTAATAGATTGCAAAACTGAAGTTTGATCGGCACTTCTCTCTCCTCTCGATCGGCACTTCTCCTCTCTCCTCTCACCTTTCTATAGCTTGTTTTCCCCTTTCGCTGGCTCTGCCTGCCTCGATTTCCCTGCCTCTCTCTCTCTCCTCTCTCTTTTCTATGGCTTCTTTTCCCCTTTCGCTGGCTCTGCCTCCCTCGATCTCTCTGCCTCTCTATCTCCCTATGGCTTCTTTTCCCCTTTCGCTGGCTCTGCCTGCCTCAATGTCTCTGCCTCTCTATCTCTCTCTCCTCTCCTTTCTATGGCTTCTTTTCCCCTTTCACTGGCTCTGCCCCATCTGATGCTCCCTGGTGTCCGCGGCGTAGTGGCAGGGGAGAGAAGCGGAGATCCTTATTCTCCGCTTCTCTCCCCTGCCGCCTCGCACACAGCCGGTATCGGCGGCGGCGCTTGCTCTCTTGGCTCGGGGAAGGCAGGCAGGGAGGCAGGCGGCAATAGGAACTGCCTCCCTGCCTTCCCCGAGCCAAGAGAGTGAGTCCCCCGGAGCCCATAGGAACGCATTGATTAAGTTTCAATGCAGTCCTATGGGAAACCGCGAATTGACTCCTGGAACGAATTAAATTTGTCTTGCGAGGCACCACTGTAGATTGTTCTGCTAATGACCAGAGGGGGGCAGACAAAAAATTAATAACCAAACATTTGTGAAACATTTTTGAATAGAGATCTGTACCCCAATCTCATGTAGATAAAGGAGGCATGCAGCTCCCAATGGTCTTTTCCTGGGGTGCAGATATTTCTGTTTAATGCAGGAAACATGATCCATTAGCACTGAGACTTTATTAAGAATTTAATTTGATCAAACTTTTATTACTGGCTTTTGGTGCGAAAGTTGAGTTGTTGGGTTGTCTGAATGTTGAAGTTCTGATCTATATAAAGTTTAAGATTTATAAGCCTGCTTCCTATGCAGCAAGCAACAGGAAAGCCTATGTACCTGTATCAGAAATGTCTTAGGACATCAAACTGGGAAAGTGGATTTTAAATTGACTGAACAGGTTTTATGCTCTTGGGAATTTGGTCTCTTAAATCTACCCCTTCCCCTTCCTTGAGTCCCTGGTAAGAAAAGCCAATCATGGCTTTAGTCAAATGGTAATTGAGTCAGGAGATGCAACACTTTAAATGGTATTATATATTGCTGAATCATGAACCCCCATGGAGGGCTCTGAGCTGCTTTGTGCAAAAATTAAATAAAATAAAATGTTACAATATAAATAAATAAATAAATCAAAAAAGTAATAAATGAAATAAGTATCAAAATAATAAATTGAGAATATAAGAATCCCCTCAACGCCTCACCTAATCCTTCGTCAACCACCACCAACTGCAGAGTGGGGGGCAAAGAGCCCAGCCAGCGGGGAGCAGGTCAGAGGGGGTCCCATCCCTGTTCTGGTTCTCTCCAAGCTTGGCTTTCTACGGGAATGGCTTCCCATGCCCTAAGCCAGTAGGGTCCTCCTCTCCTGCAGATGCACACCCCTCCCCCAAAGCCCATCCCTCCCCCACTTCCCAATGGGGGTCCCCCACACCACTCATCACTCACCAGGATGGCTTTGGATTTTTTTCTCATGGATTTTTATCGATTTCATCAGGTTTTGTTTTGTGTGTATATACCTATGCATTATAGCAGGGACGTTCCAACTTCCAAGAGATTTGAGATCTACTCCCAATAATAAAAAAAAAAACTGCTAGTGATCTACCCATTGTCTTTGTCCAGAGTTGCTGAGCTTTTCTCAGGGAGCAGTGACCAGAGTTGTGCATCGACCAGTAGATCGCGATTGACCTGTTACACATGAATCCATTCTAGGAGCAGCATTCCTGACCCAGATTTTCACAGGAAGTCCCTAGATGATTCCCCTTTCAAACAGGATACATCAACCTAGGCCAGTAGGGTCCTCCTCTGTGGCAGACGGACAACCCCTCCCCCCCACTTCCCCAGGGGGGTCCCCCACACCACCCATCACTCACCAGGATGGCTTTGGCCGTCTCCTGCTTGGAGCACTTCAGGGTTCGGAGCCCCTGAGCTGAGCTGCCTGGCAGTTCTGAATCACCTCCAGCAGGTACAGCTGATCTTCCTCCACAGAATAAGACTATACTTCCTTGTCCCACCTTTCAAGTAAATGTCTACGGAACAGGGTGGATTTGATTTAAATCAAACTGATTTAAATCACGATTTAAATCACGATTTAAATCACTAGTCAGTAAGGCTTGATTTAAATCATAGTTTTCTACATAAAGACTAATTCTTGCTGGTACAACTTTAATATGCTGGTAGATGAAGATTTTTAGAATAACAACTTTTCATATTAGTTTTTTTATCCCCAGTTTAATAGGTTAATCATTCATACTGTATTTGGACAACTTTTCTGTTGTACTTAGGAAGGGGAAAAATAATCATTACCTTAATAATAACAATTTAAATAGATTTATTCAACTGAAACAATAACATTACAGCATATAGTTACAGGTAGGTAGCCGTGTTGGTCTGAGTCGAAGCAAAATAGATAAAAATTCCTTCAGTAGCACCTTAAAGACCAACTAAGTTTTTATTTTGGTATGAGCTTTCATGTATCTGACGAAGTGTGCATGCACACGAAAGCTCATACCAAAATAAAAACTTAGTTGGTCTACTGAAGGAATTTTTTTCTATTACAGCATATGTTATTTGCTTAAACAAACATCCATGTTTGTTAAGTAATTTGGCTAAACAAAAACAATATACTGTATATATATTTTAAGAAACTTAGACTGTCAGACCAGCCTACACATGAAAAACTTAAATACTGTCCACTCCAAACAATCAGAAAAATATTGTTTCTATTCTATTCACTGAACTTCTTGAAATTTAGCACTGAAGGGGTTGATTCTGTATTCATAGGTTTGTAGAACAATAGGATTAAGGTCTTTTTCTCAACTCTGTTCATGTTATAACATTTTTGCTGTAAAGAAGAGGCATGTGATCTCTGTTGAGTCAAATTCAGTTTTGAGAACTGCAAAAGTATACCAAGCATCTGTGATAATATCTTGCAGGCAGAGAAACTGCCCAATAATCTTACAAAAACCTCTGGAAGAGCATGACATTGTGAATGGATTAATGGAATTTATTTACCCCAAAAATTAAACATATACAACCTTATTCTACATAATTAAAAATCTAATCTTTATTTCATGATGGAATAACCTTTGGATGGTAATATATTTTCCTCAAAAAGCATTTTATTTTTTAAAAAACGATTTAAATCAAAAAAATCCGATTTAAATCAAAAAAATCCGATTTAAATAAAAAAATCCGATTTTTTTTATTTTTTTTAAAAAAATCATTGATTTTTATCCACCCTGCTACGGAACGAACCCGAATAGACCCAAGTCTGCCTTCCTCCGCCAACCTCAACTTCGCCAAAAGACAACGCTTCCCTGTCCCCAGGGAAATGAAACCCCCTGGCCTTTCATTAGTAGAGCCGCCACCATGCCAGTGGTGTGGGGACTGACTGAGTGGGAGGTGAGATGCTTTCTGCCTCGGACACTTGGCAGGTTCTGAAACGGCCGTGCAGGCCAGATTCACGACCCTGGCGGGCTGCATACGGCCCACAGGACATAGTTTGAGGACCCCTGGTCTACACTGACTGGCAGCAGCTCCCCAGAGTTTCAGGCAGAGATTTCATCCAGCCCTTGCAGGAGATGTCAGGGGCTGACCCTGGGACATTTTGCATGCCAAGCAGATGCTCTAGGGCTCCTGCAAAAGCTGCATTCCAGTGGGGAGAAGGTGGGGGGTCCCAGGGCTGCAGGGGAGGGTGGCTCATGCGGGGAGGTGAGATCCCCCTGGGTTCAGGCTTCAGGGGGTCCTGCCAGGGAGAGGCGAGGTTGCTGAGGTTTGCAACTACAGTGCTGTTTATTCTGCATTTGTATAAATGTGCTGCTTGCTCCTTTGGGGAGGTATCTGTGGGACAGGGGGAAAGGGGCACACAGATAAACCCCCTTCAGATTTAGGAATCAACCGCGTCTATTAGCATAGGCTGCAACCAGACAGAAACATTCGGACACTAGATAAATGCAAGAAATGGAAAACAACAACAACCCCGACTTAAGCAAGAAATCAAGTAAACGTGGAAGGCAGAGCTGGGTGGACTCGGCTTTGCAAGGGTTAAAAGCAACTGAGCTGCCTTCCTGGAGAGGACAGGAAGCAAGGGGGGCCAGGTCCTCCAGAGCCAAGGCCCCTCCCTCCCCAGTCCTTTCCTGCAAGGAAGGGGGGGTGGGTGTTGCTTTGGTATCTCTCCTGCAAGGGCTGCATCGCTGTCCTCTCCTGGGATGATCTGGTGAGTCTCCTCTCTCTCTCCTCTCCCCCCCCCTCGAGGGTGCAGTGGGAAGACGGTGGGGTCCCAGGGCTGCAGCAGGGGAGGATGCCTGGGGGGGGGGCAAAGCCAAGTCAGGGAGGAGAGGGTCCTGCCAGGGGGGGGCGAGGTCTGCAAGGCTCTCCTTCCTGGAGATCAGAGGATCCCAAACTGACTCCCACGAAATCTCCCTTCTTCAAACAAAGGAGTCCCTAGGACTTTAACTCTGTGTGACGTCGCTCAGCGTCATTGCACAACAGAGGAAACATGTGCAAATGGTTTTCCAAAGCTGGGCGAGGAGGTGGACTAGCCCCCCCCCCATATAAAAAAACCCACGGGGAGGAAGGAAGTTAAGGGGGGGGGAAAGGCCAGGAATAAAGAGAGGGATCCCAGCCCATAGTCTGGCTGCTGCATTGCAGACCAGATTCCCAGTCGTCTCCAAGGGCAGCTCCACACGGAGGCCACTGCAGCAATCCCCTCGCACCCAGAGCATGGCATCCCAGGACCACATCCTCTCTGTCCCAAAGGGATTGTTGCTGGAAAACCAGGCGGAAATGGGCGCTGCTACTCACTGAGCCTCCAGGGACCTTGGCATCAATGCCTGTGTGTGTGTTAAGCTATTAAATGATGATAAATTACCCACCTAATTTTCAAGGGATATTTATTTGGCCCCGCCCACTTGGCCCTTAGGGAGTCGGTCAGATACATACCTGGCCCTCAGAGCAAAGAAAAAAGGACCCTACCCCAGGAGTTTGTCTTGAGAGCGGCAGAGAGTCCAAATGCAAGAAAAGGAGACAGAAGCAGGGGAGTGATGGTGGGATGGGGAGCAACTCCTTAGGACCCCCAGGTGAGGACCCCCACTAGAGCCAAGCATCCATTTTTCACAAGAAACAAAGGATTCCCTTGTCAGTCAGTTCTGACTTCATGCACTGACTGGAAGGCAGCAGAAACAAGGTTAATTAATCTCACAGATATCCCTTCAGTTTCCTCCACATTTTGCATTGCATTTCTTTTGCTCTTCCTCCTCTCCCCCCCCCCCCAAAGATAACGCATGGTCTGTGATGTGGTGCAGTTCAGCCCTAGATCCCAACAAGATTCATTCATGCTTGTTCAGGGAACCATCTTCCCCCCCTGGTCCCACAAATTCTATAACAGAACAATGTATTTACTTTGTAGGGTTTGCTAGAGCTTCTCATTAAGACGGACAGAATTCGGCAGAAGACCAAAGGGTTCCTTCCGATCTCTTAGAGGCTTCCTGAGAGCACAGATGGATGAGCGAGACTCAGCTGGCCCTGGAACAGGAAGAGGCCATGCCATCCAAACTGGGAGCAGTGGGGGATTCTGGGAGAACCCAGTGCAGAAGATCCTGGGTGAGGAGGACGCCCTCCGCTCAGAGGTGCAGAGCCAGAAGTTGAGGCAGTTCTGCTGCCAGGAGGCCAAAGGACCCCGAGAGGTTTGCAGCCGACTTTACCACTTTTGCCACCAGTGGCTGAAGCCAGAAAGGCACACGAAAGCTGAGATGCTGGACCTGGTGATCTTGGAGCAGTTCCTGGCTGTCCTTCCCCCGGAGATGGAGAGCTGGGTGAGGGAATGCGGAGCAGAGACCAGTTCCCAGGCGGTGGCCCTGGCCGAAGGTTTCCTCCTGAGTCAGGCAGAGGAAAGAAAGCAGGTGAGAGAGACTTTCCTCTGGATACTCCCAAGGGGCTCCAAACAGGACAGAGAACATCCCATAATGGTCTGCTGATGGCTCATCCTTTTCTGGTAAAGCATCCATAGAATGAGATCTCACACCCTTCAAGTCTTTGTCGTTCTCTTTCTAATATTTCTCACCATTCTCTCTTGAATCCTTGTTTTTCTTTTTCAGGGAGAGAGGCCTCCGTTGGACACCAGAGAGAGGCCACTGGGTAAGGAGGAAGGTGGCTTTTCTCCATTTGGTCTCATTCTGTTCTTTTCCCAACTCATCTGAGGGTTCTTTTCATCTTGTTTTGGGGGGAGACAGTTGGGAACAAGGGTCCAGAGGAGGATCCACCAGTTCCATCCGCTGCAAAATGGCTGGAGGGCTCTGAGCTGCTTTGTGCAAAATAAATAAAATGTTAAAATAAATTATAAATCAATCCATCAATCAAACAAATAAAAGTAATAAATGAAATAAGAATAAAAATAAGAAATTGAGAATATAAGAACCCACTGAACGCCTCGCCTAATCCTTTGTCAACCACCACCAACTGCAGAGTGGGGGACAAAGAGCCCAGCCAGCGGGGAGCAGGTCTGAGGGGTCCCATCCCTGTTCTGGTTCTCTCCAAGCTTGGCTTTCTACGGGAATGGCTCCCCATGCCTTGAGCCAGTAGTCTCTTCCTCTCCAGCAGATGCACAACCCCTTCCCCAAAGCCCCTCCCTGCCCCACTTCACCATGGGGCTCCCCCACACCACCCATCACTCCCCAGGATGGCTTTGGCCGTCTCCTGCTTGGAGCACTTCAGGGTTCGGAGCCCCTGAGCTGAGCTGCCTGGCAGTTCTGAATCACCTCCAGCAGGTACAGCTGATCTTCCTCCAGCAACTGAAAGGCTTTCAGCCTCGGACACTTGGCGGGATCTGAGATAGCCGTGCAGGCCAGTTTCATGACACTGGTGGGCTGGATTTGGCCTACGGGACATGGTTTGAGGACCCCTGGTCTACACTGACTTTCAGCAGCTCCCCAGAGTTTCAGGTAGGGATTTCGTCCAGCCCTTGCAGGAGATGTCAGGGGTTGACCCTGGGACATTCTGCATGCCAAGCAGATGCTCTAGGGCTCCCCATATTTCACTAGCTGTTCAACCTCCGTTGGACACCAGAGAGAGGCCACTGGGTAAGGAGGAAGGTGGTATTTCTCCCTTTGGTCTCATTCTGTTGCTTTTCCAACTCATCTGAGCGTTCTTTTCATCTTTTTTGGGGGGGAGACAGTTGGGAACAAGGGTCCAGAGGAGGGGAGATGTATTTCTGCACAGCAAACATATGAAATGGGCACAAACGTCCAAATGCTCTCAGCAGGTAAGGGTTTCTCAAAGGCCCATCTGTGCTTAGACATGCCCTGTCTCACCTGTGAGAGAAGCAGGCACTCCTGGCGTCTTGTTTACCTTTTTTCTCTTGCAGGTGACAGAATGATGCCAGGAAGACCTCCTGATCCGTCTTTTCATGGGGGCAGAAGGGAAGCAGCGGCTGTGGAACCAGATCAGGTCAGGGGAAGCTGCCTTGTGGGGACAGAGGCCGAGGGATGGAGCAATGTCATGGACTGGTTGGACACATAGGAATGGTGGGAGGATGCAGCTGGGGAACCAGGAAGGGAAGATGGCTCAGAGCTCAAGAAGCAGAGGATGGGCAGTCAGAGGGGGAAGAGGGAGAAGCCTGGGAAGAGTAGGAGTCAGAAGCTGAAGGGGTAACAGGGCGTAGTGAGTTGGGAGACTCTGTGGCAGAATGCAGTGCAGAATCAGAGGCAGAAGAGGAAGTAGGTGAGTGGGAGGAGGGAGGTTGAGAGACTGAGGTGAGTCAGGATAAGGCAGAGCCGCCGGTGACTCCCTCTCCTTTTGTCAGAAGCCACCCTACCTGCTTGTCTCTCAGAGCCAGGAGACTCCCTGCATTGCAGGAATCTCTGCTGGATCATCCAAGACGGCCATCCAAAATAGGCTGATTTTATTTCTAGAATCTAGATTGATCAGTGAATGCTACAACTGGTTTCTAAGTAGCGGACACATGAGAACAAATAACGGCCTGGATTCACCTAGCCAACCCCATAATGAACACCCATAATTAAAACGAATAATAAAATAAGCATCCATAAATAAAATGTGCAGCAAAGCAATCCTATTGAAACAACACCACAATTTACAGGAAGGAAACAACAGAGCATTGTGTAGCAGATCATATTGATGCTGTCTCAGAGGAGGACATTTCCCTTTTTCTTTCAGGGTCCGGTGTGCTTTGAAGATGTCGCTGTTTGTTTCACGGACGAGGAGTGGGCATTGCTGGATTCTGACCAGAGAGCTCTGCATGAGGACGTCATGGAGGAGAATTGTGAGCTAGTGGCCTCTCTTGGTAAGGCTCCCTGTGGGATCGTCATATCTGCCTGGAAATTCAAAAAATACCTGTATGTGAGGAACCTCATATATTTTCACAGAGCTCAACAGCGCCGCCTATAGCACCTGGGAACCTAGGTAAAGGTAAAAGGACCTCTGACCATTAGGTCCAGTCGTGATCTAAGACCCCCACAATAAACAGTAAATTACAGTTTTTTCTTTAAACAATCTTCCTCAAATTATTCCTTTTTCTACCATGATTGGGCTGCTCTGAACTGCCCAGGCCATCTTAAATGTCAGCTTCAGAATTGTTAGCTTCAGGTTTTCTGGTTTTGTTTTTGCTCCTGTCACTCTTGGGTTGACCAAAGAGACGACTGACATTGGAGATGGAGGGGATGCCATGACTGGGCCAAACAAAATTCATCCCAGAAATGATGAATCTCAGGTCATAGTAGCAGTGATGATGATGATTATGAGGATAATAATAATAATTGTTGGGATTCTGGTGAACACAGAGTTAAAACACTCTGGAGGCGTTCTGATTCTCTGGGTGTCTGCCCACAAGTGATACGTGAAATTTCCTTTGTTTCAGAGTTCAGCTTTGGTTTTGAGTCTGAGAGTCCGAGTCTGAGTTTCTGCTGGAGAGGAGTGTGTAGGAGAGAGTGCTAGAGATAAGAGCTGCAAACATGCAGCTAGCTTCTGTCGGTTTTGCTGTTTCTCTTATGCTTCTGTAATAAAGTTGAGTTAGATTAGAAGCAACGAAGTTGAGTCTGTTTAATTGAAGACACAGACTGCCATCGTTCCAGCTGCGCTGCAACTCTGCTGGGTCTGAACAAGAAGAAGCTTTGCAGAGCGAGCTGGAGAGCGTACTGGGCAGCCATTGAAGATTGGCTGTGTGGGTCTAAGGATTTACGACCCACTAATGAACTTTACAATACTACATTTATCACAACAACAACAACAACAGTAATACAGGGCATCTCGGTTTACCAACTTAATCTTTTCCCGAACAGGGCTGTTCTTAAATTGAGGTACCACTGTAGTAATAATAATAATAATTATGTGCCCCAGCCATTCTGGACAGCTTTCAACACACATATAAACACGAAACACAAATAATAATAACCTGATCCCATATAAAAAGAACATTAACTTTAAAATGAACAACTTATACTAGTGGCCAAAATTGGGGAAACCTTTTGTGAAAAGTGTATTTCTGAGGTTTGATGGCTCATAACACCAGTTCTGTGTGGAGTAATACCATAAAATTATATATAAATGGAAACATTATTTAATGAAGAATGTAATACAGGAACTTTTATGAAGGCAGTCATAAAGAAAAAACATGAAACCTTTGGTAACCATTGGTAACCTTTAGCTTTAATTACGGCGTTACAACGCCTTCTCGTGAAGTGAACCAAGTTTTTAGTTTTGCATCTGTAATAATGTGAAACCAAGACTGAATTATTCCCTCTGTTACTTGGGCTTTATTGCTGGGTTGCTTCTGACTAACAAGTTTCTTTAGTTGGCTCCATAGATTTCTGATTGGGCTAAAGTTTGGGCTATTCCCAGGCCATTCCAGCAGTGGAATAGGATTATATTGAAATCACCTTTGCACACAGCAGCAACATGACATGGAGCTGAATCCTGTTGAAATAACTAACAAACTAACTAACAAACAAATAAATAAATAAATAAATATTTCTATAAATATTTCTAAATGCTTCAGTATCTGGGAAAAGATCACCTGCGGAAAGCTTCAGTTTGAGCTCAAGTATTTCATTCATGTATTTTGGGGCATTTACATTCCCACTAATGATACAAATTCTGCACACACCTTTTGCTGCCATACAACCCCAGATCATCACACTATCTGGGTGTTTCACGGTCGGTGTAATGCAAGAAGGATGTAAATCTTCTCTGATTCTTCTCCTCACGTGTTTCATGCCATCACTACCAAGCAAGGAGATTTGGGTCTCATTGCTCCAAATAATACTGTCCCATTGTTCCTCTGTCCAGTAAACATGGGTTTAATCTTTTCAACCTTTGCTTGAGAGATAACAATGGCTTTCCCCTTAGAAATCTAACATTTAGACCAGTCCTCGCACTCAACTTCACATTACATTTCGCCATGTCATCTTGTATACACCCAGATGATTTTATTCTTTCATGTAGGTACCGTCTCTCCATTCTTCGATCGTCAGTTGCCTTTCTGCATCTTTTCTTGCCTTTACCAGCCATATAGAAAGGCCAGCTTTGGTTAAGTTTTCCCCAATCTCTATTCTAATTTATTCATAACTGTAGCCTTCTTCACTTAATAGTACAATTTTACATCACTTTCTGGGTGACCAATCAACTCTTTCTGCCATTTCTATAATATTATTATGTTTTACAACCTCAATAAATGAAAGAACACAAAAAGCCAACCAACTTGATGGCAATCACATAGCACACTGACAAAAGTCACCCAAAGCAAGTTGTGCTTCCTTTTTCTAGTTATTTGGCTATTACGTTTGATAGAATACGGGTAATTGAGCAAACTTTGTTGGATTCCATTCTTGATTAAATCATCTTCCCATTGATATATAATTTTATAGTCTTATTCCAAAAGAAGCCATAGAACCTTTTCCCCAAAAGTCTTCCACAATCTTGACCACTACTGTATATCAAAGCAACATTCAACAACTCATCAGAATCTAATAATAAATATGTTGTTTAATGACAAACAACACAGGTAATGAACACACACCCAACTCCCTTCAGTTCTTCTCCATTTGTTCCTGAGGCTCTAATCCCTTTTTGTTTCCATTGCAGATTGTGATGAATTTGAAATTGAGAACAAAGGTGACCATGACAAAATCCACAGAGAGAAGAAGCCACGTAAAAATTTGGAGTGTGGAGAAAGCTGCAGTCGGAGCTCCCATTCCACTTCCCATCAACAAAATCTCATTGGACAGAAACTCTATCAGTGCATGGAATGTGGAAAGAGCTTCAGTCATAGCTCCTCTCTCACGTCCCATCAGAGCATTCATACAGGGGAGAAACCCTATCAGTGTGTGGAATGTGGAAAGAGCTTCAGTCAGAGCTCCAATCTTACTTCCCATCAAAAAATTCATACAGGGGAGAAGCCCTATCAGTGCTTGGAATGTGGAAAGAGTTTCACTGACAGCTCCTCTCTCACTAAGCATCAGAGAATTCATACAGGGGAGAAACCTTATCAGTGTGGGAAATGTGGAAAGAGCTTCAATCAGAGCTCCCATCTTATTTCCCATCAAATAATTCATACAGGGGAGAAACCATATAAGTGTGTGGAATGTGGAAAGAGCTTCAATAAGAAGGAAACTATCACTTCCCATCAAAGAATTCATACAGGGGAAAAACCTTATCAGTGTGTGGAATGTGGAAAGAGTTTCATTGACAGCTCCTCTCTCACTAAGCATCAGAGAATTCATACAGGGGAGAAACCATATCAGTGTGTGGAATGTGGAAAGAGCTTCAGTACCAGCTCCTCTCTCACTTACCATCAAAGAATTCATACAGGGGAGAAACCATATCAGTGTGTGGAATGTGGAAAGAGCTTCAGTACGAACTCCTCTCTCATTTCCCATCAAAGAATTCATACAGGGGAGAAGCCATATCAGTGCGTGGAATGTGGAAAGAGCTTCAGTCACAGCTCCTCTCTCACTAAGCATCAGAGAATTCATACAGGGGAGAAACCATATCAGTGCGTGGAATGTGGAAAGCGCTTCAGTAAGAACTGCCATCTCAGAAGACATCAAAGAACTCATACAGGGGAGAAACCCTATCAGTGTGTGGAATGTGGAAAGAGCTTCACTGTTAGCTCCTCTCTCAGTTCCCATCAAAGAATTCATACAGGGGAGAAACCCTATCAGTGTGTGGAATGTGGAAAGAGCTTCAGGAAGAGCTCCACACTCACTTCCCATAAAATAATCCACACAAAGGTCATAAAAACCAGATTACCATATTTTTTCCCATGAATCCAGAGACACTTTTTTGCAGCAGCCAAGGGGTTAAAAGACAGTAGCATCTGGATTATTAGTAGGGAACATCATTTTGCAAACATGTAGTTTCCATGGCAACCAGAGTCAGGTTCCTTGGTTATGGGTAAAGCATAGGGAGGGGAGAGAGAGAGAGAGAAGGGAAAGAAAAATTAGGATAGGATGACTATCACAGTTGATGAGGAATATGAAGACGAGCAGCAAAGTCAGTCCTCCGGGAATATGCAGGTAACCTTGGAAGGGACAGCACATGGAAGAATCCCGACCAAGCCTGTGAAGAGGTGTGTAGTGGTGATAGGGGATTCCATACTGAGGGGTACAGAAGCAGTGATCTGTGGGCCTGACAAGATGTCTCGAGAGGTGTGCTGTCTACCCGGGGCCAAGATCAAAGATGTAACAGAACGGCTGCAAGGAATCATAAAACCCACCGACAAATACCCCTTCCTTTTGGTGCATGTGGGAACCAATGACACTGCAAGCCATAGCCTACAGTAGATCAAAAGTGATTATGAGGCTCTGGGCAGGAAGTTGAAGCAATTAAATGCACAAATAGTCATCTCATCTGTCCTCCCAGTTGAACGACATGGCCCAGGGAGAGAGGGAAAAATAGGTCGAAGTGAACAACTGGCTTCGCAAATGGTGCAAACAGGAACGGTTTGGATTCTTAGATCACGGTCTGCTGTTTCTTGAAGATAGACTTCTGGCAAGTGATGGGCTGCACCTCACAAAAGTTGGGAGGAATGTTTTTGCCATGAAACTAAAAAACCTCATCAGGAGGGCTTTAAACTGACTTATGTGGGGGAGGGAGACAGTGGTCCTGAAGGTAGGAGTATCAAGTTCTGAAGATGATCATCCAAATGTCAAGGACCAAATGGAGCAAAAAGCACGCAGACCTAGTGGTGAGAAGAAAATATCCTTAAATAAGAGACATGGGGGAATGATAAATGGTCTTCAATGTCTGTATACTAATACACAGAGCATGGGAAATAAACAAGATGAACTTGAGCTCTTGGTACAGCAAACTAAATATGACATAATAGGCATTACTGAAACCTGGTGGGATGAGTCTCATGATTGGAATGTAGAAATAGAGGGATACAATCTATTTCAGAGAAATAGACCAAACAGGAGAGGAGGAGGAGTAGCGTTATATGTCAGGGATGTGTATACCTGTGAAGAGATCCAGGATTTAAAACTTCAAAGCCAAGTTGAGAGTATCTGGGTCAAAATTAAGGGAGAGAAAAATAACAGTGATCTCATTGTGGGAGTTTACTATAGACCCCCAAACCAAACTGAGGACACAGATGATGCCTTCCTGGAACAGATGACCAGGCATTCAAAAGGAGGTGAGATAGTAGTAATGGGGGATTTCAACTATCCTGATATTTGTTGGATGTCAAACTCAGCCAAGAGCATAAGGTCGAACAGATTCCTCACTGGCTTTGCAGACAATTTCATTGTCCAGAAAGTGGGAGAAGCAACAAGAGGATCAGTCATTTTAGATCTGGTCCTAACCAATAGTGATGACCTGGTTAGTGGGGTAGAAGTGGCAGGATCATTAGGTGGGAGTGATCATGCTCTTCTGGAGTTTATTGTTCAGCGGAAAGGAGCAACCAAGCATAGTAAGACTCAAATCCTAGACTTTAAGAAAGCCGACTTCAGAAAACTTAGGGAAACACTGGGTGAGATCCCATGGACAGAAATACTAAAAGGGAAGGGAGTTCATGATGGTTGGGAGTTTGTTAAAAGAGAGATATTAAAAGCACAACTTCAGGCAATACCAATGAGACGGAAACATGGAAGGTGCCTAAAGAAGACAGGGTGGCTATCTAAAGAACTTTTAACTGAGTTAAGATTTAAAAGGGATATGTACAAAAAATGGAAAAGGGGGGAAATCACCAGAGAGGAATTCAAACATATAGCCAGCACGTGTAGAGACAAAGTCAGAAAAGCTAAAGCACAGAATGAACTCAGGCTCGCCAGAGAGGTTAAAAGCAACAAAAAGGGCTTTTATGGGTATGTCCGTAGCAAAAGGAAGAACAAGGAAACAGTGGGGTCACTTAGAGCAGTGTTTCTCAACCTTTTTTGGGCCACGGCACACTTGTTCCGTGAAAAAAATCACGAGGCACACCACCATTAAAAAAGTTTAAAAAATTAACTCTGTGCCGCCCTATATTATAATTATGACTGTAAGAAACACTTGCCAAATATTGCTTTCCGGCGGGTCAGCGCTGCCGAGTTCGTAAAGGATCCGGGTTTCTGATCCACCCCACCCGACCCCGCCGTCCTGTATCTTACCCTGTGCGTGTTCTCGGACTTGTGAGAGGACGATTTGGTCTTCATGCCTCCGTGAATTAGCAACAAACTACCTTTTGAATGATGGAGATTGAATATCTTAAAAGTAGCTACTTGAAGTCCGCTCGATTTTCCCAAAAAGAGACACACGTGAGGCACTATTAGCTGGGGGCTGCCATTTTGGCTAAAGGATTCTGGGATGATCCTGTCACGTGAGGCATGGGGAAAATGGAAATAATGAAAGCTGATTGGTCTGTGGAAACTAGAAGGGGCGAAGAAATAGGACGCCCAGGGAGGTGGAGTTTGCAGCTGCAAAATCGCCCTTCTCGTCGCCGCATGTCGTGGCACACCAGCCATCGTCTCGCGGCACACTAGTGTGCCGCGGAACAGCGGTTGAGAAACGCTGACTTAGAGGAGAAGATGGTGAAATGCAAACAGGGGACAGAGAAAGGGCAGAACTCCTCAATGCCTTCTTTGCCTCAGTCTTCTCCAAAAAAGAAAACAATGCCCGACCTGAAGAATATGGAGCAGATGATTCAGCAGGGGAAACACAGCACAGAATAAGTAAGGAGGTAGTACAAGAATACTTGGCTAGTTTAGATGTATTCAAGTCTCCAGGGCCAGATGAACTACATCCAAGAGTATTAAAAGAACTGGCAGAGGTGATTTCAGAACCACTGGCAATAATATTTGATAATTCCTGGAGAACAGGCGAAGTTCCAGCAGACTGGAGGAGGGCAAATGTTGTCCCTATTTTCAAAAATGGGAAAAGAGAGGACCCAAACAATTACCGCCCAGTCAGCCTGACATCAATACCAGGAAAGATTCTAGAGCAGATCATTAAGCAAACAGTCTGTGAGCACCTAGAAAGGAACGTTGTGATCACTAAAAGTCAGCATGGGTTTCTGAAAAATAAGTAATGTCAGACTAATCTGATCTCATTTTTTGACAGAATTACAAGCCTGGTAGATGAAGGGAACACTGTGGATGTAGCCTATCTTGATTTCAGCAAGGCCTTTGACAAGCTGGTAAAATGCGGGCTAGACAATGCTACCATTCAGTGGATTTGTAACTGGCTTACTGACCGAAGCCAAAGGGTGCTCATCAATGGCTCCTCCTCATCCTGGAGAGTAGTGACTAGTGGGGTGCCACAGGGTTCTGTCTTGGGCCCAGTCTTATTCAACATCTTTATCAATGACTTGGATGATGGGCTTGAGGGCATCCTGAGCAAGTTTGCAGACGACACCAAATTGGGAGCGGTGGCTAATACCCCAGAGGACAGGATCACACTTCAAAATGACCTTAACAGATTAGACAACTGGGCCAAAGCAAACAAGATGAATTTTAACAAGGAGAAATGTAAGGTACTACACTTGGGCAGAAAAAATGAAAGGCACAAATACAGGATGGGTGACACCTGGCTTGAGAGCAGTACATGTGAAAAGGACCTAGGAGTCTTGGTAGACCACAGACTTTACATGAGTCAGCAGTGTGATGCAGCAGCTAAAAAAGCCAATGCAATTCTGGGCTGCATCAATAGGAGTATAGCATCTAGATCAAGGGAAGTAATAGTACCACTGTATTCTGCTCTGGTCAGACCTCACCTGGAGTACTGTGTCCAGTTCTGGGCACCACAGTTCAAGAAGGATACTGATAAGCTGGAACGTGTCCAGAAGAGGGCAACCAAAATGGTCAAAGGCCTGGAAACAATGCCTTATGAGGACGGCTTAGGGAGCTGGGTATGTTTAGCCTGGAGAAGAGGAGGTTAAGGGGTGATATGATAGCCATGTTCAAATATATAAAAGGATGTCATATGGAGGAGGGAGAAAGATTGTTTTCTGCTGCTCCAGAGAAGCGGACACGGAGCAATGGATTCAAGAAAGAAGATTCCACCTAAACATTAGGAAGAACTTCCTGACAGTAAGAGCTGTTCGGCAGTGGAATTTGCTACCAAGGAGTGTGGTGGAGTCTCCTTCTTTGGAGGTCTTTAAGCAGAGGCTTGACAGGCATATGCCAAGAATGCTTTGATGGTGTTTCCTGCTTGGCAGGGGGTTGGACTGGATGGCCCTTGTGGTCTCTTCCAACTCTATGATTCTATGATTCTATGAATGGAACTGAGGGAGGGGTGGGTGGGTGGGTGCGTGAGTTCAGGCCCCCCCTTTTCTTTTATGGGATTCCTGGAAGCATCACTGAAAATGAAGGAAGGAACAAAAAGGGGGGGTAGAGAGGGGACAGAGAGTCAGGTCGTCCCAGAAAAAGGCACATGAGGAATACAAACGGATAGATAACGAAAGTTATTATATAATGAACCTCCCCTTTTTCTGTCTGACGCTTCAGGTAGAGAAAAATGCAATAGGGAGAATGTGTGGGGAGAGGGTGGAGCCATGTGGCTGAGTACTTTTGTTTTTATTTACAAGCGAGGAGGCGGGAGGGTGGTGTCTCCTTTGGCCGGGCAATAAAAGCGCCCAGCCTTTATGACTGCCATATGACAGCGATCCTTTCCTTGCATCCGCACCCCTCTCAAATCCGGATGTTTGAGAAGGAACATCATAAACCATATGCCAGCCCCCTCCACGTCTCCCCTCAGCCCTCGGGGCAAGGTTCCCGCCAAAACACCAATAAACAAGCAGAAGCAGCAGCGGCAAGAGGAGCAGACGGAGGAGGAGGAGGAGGGTGGGAGCGGGAGGGGGAATGTTCCCGCTTGTCTAACAGCTGTCTAACCCGGCTGTCCGCACTGGCAACAGCAGCGGCCACAGCGCCTCTTGCCGCTGGCATCTTTGGCCATGGACAGATTGGTAAAACCGGGAACTGTCCCTGGGAACCGGGGACGTCTGATAACCCTACATTATACAGCTTTAGGAGAAACCAGGCCTTTGGCTGATTGACATCTAATGCCCTTTAAAAATGTGGTGTTTTTATGTTGTAACCATCCTGAGACATGTAGGTGTAGGGAATAGGCACCAACTAGGGGTCTTTGCCCCCCCCAATAAAATATTTGAGGAGGCCAACCCCCCCCGTTTTTCCTGTGTTTTTTCAAACACAACCTTTTATCCTTCCGCAACTTGCCATTCTTTCAATTTGCCCTCTTAAAAATAATATAAAAAAAACAATATGGAAAAAAATACAAGAAAATATAAACGTGGACAGGTCCCATCTTTGTAGGCCAAACACAAAAGTTGCTTTAAAGCAGGGTTTCCCCAACTTGGGTCCCCAGCAGCTCCTGGACTACAGTTCCCATCATCCCTCCCCATTTGTCCTGAGCACCCCAGAGCCAGCTGCCTCGACACGGATTTTGAAGTCGGCCAGCACCAGCAGTCGGGGAGTCCTGAACTCCGCCTGTGAGACCAGCTCTGTCAGCTCAGGCAGGGAGACCATGGAGGGCAAAGGAAGCGGGAAGCAAAGAAGGGACAAGGGAGTTCCGTCTCCAAGGTGTGGGGCTTACCTTCTCTTCGATCAGGCCACAGGTAGGCCAACTCTGGCCGAGCTATTACATTCTGCAGAGGAAAGGAAAATCTGGGTCAGATGACACTACAAAACCCACCTTGGATGGCTGCACCCACCTTGGACCCAATCCTTTGTCCCAGAGGACCACCCTGAGCCCTGCAGCCTCCTGGGCAGAGGTGGAAGGGCAGCAGCAGGAAAGGGGGCAGGAAAAGCCTCTGGCCTCATCCTGGCACCCAGGAACACACATCGCATCATCTGCCTTAAAAGTCACTTGGGGATGTGCTATTGGGAGGATGGAAGCAACCAAAGAAATGAATGCAGGAATGCAAGATACTTACTTTGAGCTGGAATAAGTGCTGTTGGCGCTAGTTTCCGCTCTTCCCCATTGTCACAGAGGGCGTATCCTCAGAGGTCCTGCGGGAGGAAAGAGCCTCAGAGTCAGGGGCCAGTCTTGGGAAGTGCTAGGAGCTGTCTGATAAGGAGACAGGATTCCTCAGTGCGGGTGTGATGCCTTGTCCTGCATTTTCCTTTATTGAAATAAAACTATCTGAAGTTATCTTTGTGTGTGTGTCCATTTGTAGACTCAGTAGGTGGTGCTGGGAAGTATTTTGACACTTGTGGGTGGTACAAAGTCAATTTGACAGTTTTGATACAAACTGCTACAAAGTTTAGAAACAAATACAAAAGTATAAAATGAATAAAAACAGAAAGGAAATTGATACAAAGATTGAACTCCAGTGACCAACATGTGGAAGGAACGTTCAGTTTGAAGGGCAATGTTTAAAGGCAATAGGCATACCAAGCAGGGTTCATAAATTTATCTTTGAATCTCCTCTCTGGTCATGGATTCTTTTATAGCACTAGCTAAATATCTAAAATGCCCATCCAAGCCTAACTCTGACCCCCACCCTAACCCCGGCCCTAAGCCTACACCTAACCCCAAGTACTCTGTACAAAAGAAAAATATACAAAATATTTACAAAATAGGCAGAAATGTGCACAAAATAAAAAGGTAAAATAAATAAAATAAAAATATTAAAATAAATAGCAAAATATTAAAATAAATAAATAAAAACAAACAAATAATTAACCATGAAAACTCACCCATGTCAACAATATCAGCAGGCTGAAATTAATAAAATCAACCAAAACAAAAGCAACAGTAGTGAGGGGGAAGGAGGGCTCTGAGCTGCTTTGTGCAATATAAATAAAATATTATAATATAATATCAATCAAATAAAATTAATAAATGAAATAAGAAAAAAATAAGAAATTAAGAATATAAGAATCCACTGAACGCCTAGCCTAATCCTTCGTCAACCACCACCAACTGCAGAGTGGGGGGCAAAAAGCCCAGCCAGCGGGGAGCAGGTCTGAGGGGGTCCCATCCCTGTTCTGGTTCTCTCCAAACTTGGCTTTCTACGGGAATGGCTCCCCATGCCCTGAGCCAGTAGGGTCCTTCTCTCTGGCAGACGGACAACCCCTTCCCCAAAGCCCCTCTCTCCCCCAATTCCCCGGGGGGGGGGGTCCCCCACACCACCCATCACTCTCCAGGATGGCTTTGGCCGTCTCCTGCTTGTTTGGAGCCCCTGAGCTGAGCTGCCTGGCAGTTCTGAATCAGAACGTGGCTCCCCAGGGCACCTGCCTCTTTCAAAAGGAGAACACTCACCTGATCAATTTTTAATATAATAATAATAATAATTTATACCCCATGCATCTGGCTGGGTTTCCCCATCCACTCTGGGCGGCTTCCAACAAAATATTAAAATACAACAGTCCATCAAATATTAAAAGCTTCCCTAAACATAATAGCAACATACATCCATTTTCAGTCCATTGAATTAGCAATTAAGCATTTCTGGAAAGGCAAATGGCATACTTTTGTATATTAGCAGAAAAAGCGTGCATAAGAAAGTATTGCTCATTTTTGATGAGAATAGGATTTATTTATTTTGAGCTTTGCTTGGTTCCTCCTTGGTAGCCAGTGCAATGGTTTCAGCAGTGCTAGAACTCAGGACCCGCTGCCTTGAGGGGCATCTGAGAGCAGTTTGGCAGGGGAAAGGTCTCCCTTGGGAGGTGGTGGACTCTCCTTCCTTGGAGGTTTCTAAGCAGAGATCGGACGGCCATCTGCCATGGATGCTTGAGCTGAGATTCCTGCATTGCTGGGGTTGGACTAGATGACCCCAGGATCCCCTCCTCTCTCTCCACTCCTGAATTCGAGGAGGAGGTTCCTTGCCTCCTGCAAAGCCCTTTTCCCTGCAAGCTGTTCCTCTGGTTTCCGGCCAAGGGAGGGAGATGCTTAGATATCTCACCCCCAAAAGGATATCTGGGCATTGGCGTAGCCCGAGGGGCAGCTGCACCCCTAAATCCATAAAAAATAATAAAAAGCCGAGGTTCTGCCAAGCGAGAGAGGGCTGAGCTGGGTGGACCCGGCTTTGCAAGGGTTAAAGGGAACAGAGCTGCCTTCCTTGAGAGCACAGGAAGCAAGGGGGGGGCAGGTCCTCCAGAGCCAAGGCCCCTCCCTCCCCAGTCCTTTACTGCAAGGAAGGGGGGGGGGTTGCTTGGGTGTCTCTCCTGCAAGGGTTGCATCGCTGTCCCCTCCTGGGATCTGGTGAGTCTCCTCTCCCCCCCCCCCGGAGGGTGCAGTGGGGTGGGGGTCCCAGGACTTCTCCCTTCTTCAAACAAAGGAGTCCCTAGGACGTTAACTCTGTGTGACATCACTCAGCCTCATTGCACAAAAGAGGAAACATGAGCAAATGGTTTTCCAAAGCTGTACGAGGAGGTGGACTAGTCTCTCCCCCTCAAAAAAGCCCCACGCGGAGGAAGGAAGGAGAGGTGGGAGAGAAAGGACAGGAATAAAGAGAGGGATCCCAGCCCATAGTCTGGCTGCTGCATTGCAAACCAGTTTCCCAGTCGTCTCCCAGGGCAGCTCCACACGGAGGCCACTGTTGTAGCAATCCCCTCGCACCCAGAGCATGGCGTCCCAGGACCACATCCTCTCTGTCCCAAAGGGATTGTTGCTGGAAAACCAGGCAGAAATGGGCACTGCTACTCACCAAGCCTCCAGGGACCGTGGCATCAATGGCTGTATGTATTTTTAGAATTATAAAGATAAAAAATTCCTGCCTAAATTTCCAGGGAGATGTCTTTGGCCATGCCCACTTGGCCCGCAGGGGTTTGGTCAGATACATACCTGGCCCTCAGAGCAAAGAAAAAGGGACCCCACCCCAGGAGTCTGTCTCGAGAGCGGCAGAGAGTCCAATTGTAAGAAAAGGGGACAGAAGAAGGGGGGTGAGGGGGGGAGCAACTCCTGAGGGCCCCTGGGTGAGGACCCCCACTAGAGCCAAGCATCCATTTTTCACAAGATGCAAATAATTCCCTTGTCAGTCAGTTCTGACTTCATGCACTGACTGGAAGGCAGCAGAGACCAGGTTGATTAATCTCACATAAATCCCTTCAGTTGTCTCCACATTTTGGTTCCCAACAAGATTCACCCATGCTTGCTCAGGGAACCATTATTTTCCCCTGTCCTACAAATTCTGTAACAGAACAATGTATTTGCTTTGTAGGATTTCCTAGAGCTTCTCGTTAAGACGGACAGAACTTGGCAGAAGACCAAAGGGTTCCTTCCGATCTCTTAGAGGCTTCCTGAGAGCACAGATGGAAGAGCGAGATTCAGCTGGCCCTGCAACCATAAGAGGCCATGCCAACCAAACTGGGAACAGTGGGGGATTCTGGGAAAAAACAGTGCAGAAGATCCTGGGTGAGGAGGACACCCTCCGCTCAGAGGTGCAGAGCCAGCAGTTGAGGCAGTTCTGCTGCCAGGAGGCCAAAGGACCCCGAGAGGTTTGCAGCCGACTCTACCACTTTTGCCACCAGTGGCTGAAGCCAGAAAGGCACACGAAAGCTGAGATGCTGGACCTGGTGATCTTGGAGCAGTTCCTGGCTGTCCTTCCCCCGGAGATGGAGAGCTGGGTGAGGGAATGTGGAGCAGAGACCAGTTCCCAGGCGGTGGCCCTGGCCGAAGGTTTCCTCCTGAGTCAGGCAGAGGAGAGAAAGCAGGTGAGAGAGACTTTCCTCTGGATACTCCCAAGGGTCTCCAAACAGGACAGAGAACATCCCATAATGGTCTACTGATGGCCCATGCGTTTTCTGGGAAAGCATCCATGGAATGAGATCTCACACCCTTCAAGTCTTTGTCATTCTCTTTCTAATATTTCTAACCATTCTCTGTTTTGAATCCTTGTTTCTTTTTTAGGGAAAGGATCGTTTTGCAGAAATGGACCTGGATTCCTGTGAGGCAGAGAGGCCTCCGTTGGACACCAGAGAGAGGCCACTGGGTAAGGAGGAAGGTGGTTTTTCTCCCTTTGGTCTCATTCTGTTGGTTTTCCAACTCATCTGAGGGTTCTTTTCCTCTTGTTTTGGGGGGAGACAGGTGGGAATAAGGGTCTGGGGTGGGGAGATGTATTTCTGCACAGCAAACATATGAAATGGGCACAAATGTCCAAATGCTCTCAGCAGGTAAGGCTATCTCAAAGGCCCATCTTTAGTTAGGGATGCCCTGCTACCAGAACAAGGGACCCGAAAAGTATCAAGAATTATAGACCAATTTTACTGCTGAATACAGATTATAAAATTTTTGCAGGTGTATGGCAAACAGGCTGAATTTTTTTTTTGAATAGAATAATAGGGACAGATCAAAGTGGCTTTTTACCAGGGAGACAGATAAAAAATAACATATGGATAGTGATTGACCTTTTAGAATATATTGATATGAAACCAAGTAATAAGGTAGAATTCCTCTTGGTAGACGCAGGGAAGGCTTTCAATAGCGTGACCTGGAATTTTTTAGTTCACACTATAGAAAGTTTGAAACTAGGAAATAAATTTATAAATGGAATTAAAATGATCTACAAAAATCAGAAAGCTAAATCTATATATATAGATTTAAAATAACTGAAGAATTTAAAATTGAAAGAGGCACCAGACAACGGTTCCTTCTATCTCCACTTCTGTTCATTGCAACATTGGAAACACTCTTAATGAGGGGTCAGCAACCTTTTCCAGCAGTGGGCCAGTCCACCGTCCCTCAGAGCATGTGGTGGGCCGGACTATATTTTTTTGGGGAAATGAATGAATTCCCATAAATGCCCCATAATTAACCCAGAGATACATTTTAAATAAAAGCACACATTCTACTCATGTAAAAACACGCTGATTCCCTGACTATCTGCGGGCCGGATTGAGAAGGCGATTGGGTCGCATCTGGCCCATGATCCTAGAGAGGGTTGCCTACCCCTGCTCTTAAAAGCGATGAGAAAAGATCCAAAAATAAGGGGTAACAGACGATATAAAGTTAAAGCATTCGCAGATGATGTGATCATCATTACAGAAACCCCAGAGGAA
The DNA here is from genome assembly GCF_963506605.1 of Zootoca vivipara. NCBI lineage: Eukaryota > Metazoa > Chordata > Lepidosauria > Squamata > Lacertidae > Zootoca > Zootoca vivipara. The sequence goes on from NC_083279.1 coordinate 98,003,262, forward strand.
GGAATACAGGAAGCCTTAAAGAAAATGAGAATATGGAGAAGTCTCTGGATTAAAGTAATATGAAGAAAAATCTAAATTATTAACTAAAAACATGGGGGGAAAGGAACAGGAAGAGCTAGAAAGAGCAACAGGCCTAAAAATTACGACCAGAGCAAATTATATGGGGATTTGGATTACTAATAAAAATACTAATTTGTTTAAGGATAATTATATCAAAAAGTGGAAGGCGATAAAAGGAGATCTAGATAAATGGAGTAAGTTAAATCTGTCCTTATGGTGTAGAATATCTATGATAAAAATGTCAATTCTCCCGAAAATGCTCTTTCTTTTCCAGACGGTCCCAATAATTATTGGCACAAAATGTTTTAAAGGTTGGCAGACCTAATTTCATGTGGCAGGGTAAAAAGCCAATTCAAATTGTTGACGGAGCCTAGAGAAAGGGGAGGGTTCGCGGTTCTGGATTTAGGAATATATTTCGAGGCCGCATGAATGATATGGTTGAAAGATTGGATGTTACTTAAGGATACTGAGGTTCTGGACTTGGAGGGCTGGGACAAAGTATTTGGATGGCATGGCTACTTCAGACATGAGAATATAAAAGCACATAGAGGCTTTACTAACCATTTGAAGTCTGGGAAAGGAACAGGCTTCCGGTCCGTCGCGCCGAGGAAGGAGGACGCAGGGACTTCGAAGTCCCTGGCCTCTCGGAGGGGGGGGGGAAGCCCGCAGGGCGAGCGGACTCCCCACAAAAGCACCGGGAAGAGCGTCCCGGTGACTCACGACCCATCCGTTCCGCGAATCCTCCGCTGCCCGAGAGCTCAGTAGAGCGATCGAGAGTCAGCGGAGTGGAGTCGTGGGAGCCATTTTGGGATCCATTTTACCTCCGAGAGGCGAAGCTCCGAGTCTTCACCCGGCAAGCGGCGGATTCTTCCAAAAAATATAAGAGACTTATACAAAGTAAGTGAAATTTACATTTGGACTTTTAAAAAATTAATCTCGAAAATAGGAGAGATTTTAAAAAACGGAAGTCGATCTCTTCCTATTGGCTAATTGGGAGGCGCATTAAATATCCTCAAGCCGAAAAAGGAAAAAAGTTTTTGGATTGTGAACCCGAGAGAAAGAAAGACTTTTTCAACCCTTCTCAGCTCCCGAGTCCGGCACCCCTTGAGGTTCAGCATTAATAAGGGGAAAGTATTTTGACAGCTGTCAAAAGCTGTCAAAAGCTGTCAAGTTGCTAAAAGACTAAGGAAATTTATTGCGTTGCTGTGGAAGTAAAAATTTGGAATTGGGACTGGACTTTTGATGGAGTTAAAGACAAAAGAGAAGATCAGCCAAGATGGAGCCGACCGTGTAAAAGCAAGGAATTTTCCAGCACCCTTTGCCCTCTATCTTCTGCCTGTCTGCGGTTAAGAGAACTATGAAAACAAAGTATTCTCAAGCCTTCCAGGTGGCTGTGCTGAATTATCTACAAATATGGGAGGACATTTACAAGGAACGACAACATCCTAATGGATCATTATTAGAAAATTAGGTTCAAGACCAGGATTTGGACAATTTTGACTCTGATAATTTTGACTTTGAGACAGAGTATAAGGAGCAACAATTTGATGACAAAGAAGAAGGTGATCTGGACCATAAAAAATACTTTGCGGATGAGGTAAAACAAGGATTTGAAAAAGAAGAACAGAGTGATAAGGAGAAGCAAACTGAAATGAAGATTAATGGAAAGAAGGAACCTGGAGGGACTGAAGTGGGGAGTTATGTCATTGTGGGAGAGGAAAGGCAGGGGGAGGGGGGAATAGGGGTCTGGAGTTGCAAGGGGGAAAGAACTGGTGTGGGGTGAGAATTCTAGCTTAAAGGCTTTTTGGTTTTTGAATGACGGTTTCTGACATCTTGGCTTGCTTAAGGAATGCTGATCCAATTGGGGGGAAAGATATCGGGAGGGGGGAAGGAGAGTGTTGTAAAAATTGACCTTCCTGGAGGAAGTTTGGAGATGGGCTGAGGAAAGAATTTTTGGATTAATATGAAAAAGTTTGTGTTTAGATAGGTGTTTGAGTACAGAGCTGCCTGTCTCTCTCTCTTTACTCGGTGGCACCCAGTGGCAGGGGGTGCACTGGGGGGAGGGGAGGGGGTAGAGGGAAACCCAGACACAAAAAATGGAACCTTTGAAGTGCTGGGCCCCGTGAGTCCCTCTTGTGGCAGAAGAGGGCTCGTGGGAGGCCGGCACGAAGAAGGAGGAGGATTAAGTTAATAGGGTAAGAATAAGATTTTGAATTAGAGTAGAAAACCCGCCATAATTAATTAGAGAAGTTAGGAAAACCAGTAGGAAGAGATTTGAGGAAGTCACAATTACAATGTTAAGAAATTAAGATTTGGGAATTTATAGTTCTTTTTTTCCTTTTCTTTTTTCTTTTTTTCTTTTTTCTTTTTCTTCTTTCTTTTTTATTGTCTTTTCGTTGTTGTTTTTTGTTAAATTGGATTGTTATGCTGAAGAATCAACTGGGGGAAAACCAAGCCTCAGAGAACCTCCATCCCTGTCCTCTCAGTGGCAGGGAGGGGATGAGGGGGGAGGAAGGAGGGGGGAGGTCAAACCCAGCCAAAAATGGACCCCTTTGGTTCCCAATGCTCACAGGTACTACTGGTGGCGGAAGTGGTCTTGTGGGTGGAGGGAAATTGAAGGGACAGAGTCTACATTCTGTTATGTTTGTCTTCTTTGTATAAAAACTAATAAAAATTATTTTTTTTAAAAAAAAAATGAAGTCTGGGAAAGGAACAAAGCCATAGTAACAACTAAAACTCCCAGGTGGCTATCGCCCATAGAATCATCGACTATTCATAGAAATAAAATAAAAGATAATTGGCTACCATGTAGGGAACTCATGGAGGAGATAAATTATTGCCCAAAAGTGAAAAAAATAGAAGAATACTACCAGCTAACAGCAATGTTCGAGAATGATAAAAAAATCAAAGGATTTTGATTTTAAAAAATCGGTATGGGGAAAGGAAATATTATACAATAATCAAAAGACTATCTCAAAAATCTACAACTTGTTAAAGAATGAACAATCAGAAAAAGAAAAGGGAAACGCCATTAAAAAGTCGGAACGAGATCTAGGCCATACAATAGAATACAAAGAGTGGGAAAAATTATGGACAAAAACCATAAACTTCACAGCATGTTATTTAATAAGAGAGAATTATATGAAAATGTGTCATAGGTGATACTTGGCCCTGGAAAGGCTGGCTAAAATGAACAAAACGCACAAAAATAAGTGCTGGAGGTGTATGAAACCAAACGGAACCTTTTACCATATGTGGTGGACATGCCCGGAGATTGGGAAATTTTGGGGCATGATCCATGAAGAGAGAAAGAAAATACTAATAATTACTTATAATAAAAGTCCAGAGGGATTCCTATTGGGAATATTAAATGATGACATTCCAAAAGACAAAGTTAAAATATTCTTATATGTGACATCAGCGGCAAGAATCCTGGTAGCCAAGTACTGGAAAGGGAAACAAATACCGTATTTTTCGCTCCATAAGACGCACTTTTTTCCTCCTAAAAAGTAAAAGGAAATTTGAAAGAGGAAAACATCTATGTGACTGTAAGGGAAAGATCTGGATTATTATGAACTCGGAGAGACGATTTGAATTTTAGAAAAAAGACGGCAGTGGACGGTTGCGAGGAATCCCCAATTTCTTGAAGCATGGGAACCCAAAAAAATTTTCTAGATGATTTGGCATAACATTCGGTTTGATTGATATATATGTGTATAATTTGAAATAATGAATGTGATATAATTGGTTTTAATTGGAAAAATTAATAAAAATATATTTTTTTTAAAAAAAAAAGTAAAAGGAAATTTATGTGCGTCTTATGGAACAATTGTGTGGTCCCTGTAGCTGAATTGCCCAGGGGTGAAAGGCAGGTTGTGCTTTTATTATTATTATTATTATTATTATTATTATTATTATTATTATAGAAAGAGCTAAAGGCTAACAAGATGGAAAGAGAGGGTTGAAAGGAACCCGCTCAGCAGCTGATTGCAAGAGATCGGGGAGGGAGATAAGGGAGCTAGCTCCCTTCTTGGCCCCGCCCAGGCCCCTTGCCCAGGCCTCAATTGTTGTCTGCAGAGGGAGGCTGTTTGTTTCCCCAGTGACATGTGACTGGATGATTAGATTATTGGTCTAGAAACTGTAGAAATGGGCCTGTTTCCTTTCCTAGAGAAGCTGCATAACTGTGAGTTGAACCCCATAAAAACAGGATTTTTTTCCCTTTGCAAGGAAACTCAACAACTTTGAGCTGATCGTGAAAAATGGAGCTTTCCCCCTTTGCCAAAAAAATGCACAACTGTGAGCTGACCCCCCCCCAAATAAACCAGGGCTTTTCCCATTTGCAAAAAAAAGCTGCACAACTTTGAGCTGATCCTCAGAGAAATGGAGCTTTCCCCCTTTGCAAAAGAAGCTTCCTCAAATATTCAATTAGGGGGCAAAGGCACCTAGGCCTCTAGGAGTTGGCAGCTATGCCTAGGACAATTCAAGAAAGCAAAAAAAATAATAATCTTGTTTTCCTCCTCTAAAAACTAGGTGCGTCCTGTGGTCAGGTGCGTCTTATGGAGCGAAAAATACAGTGCCTGCCAGAGAAGAATGACTATGTAAACTTTGTAAACATATTAGGCCTTCTGAGTCTGAAGCATGGGAAGTCTGATTTAAATTTTATAATTTGGTAAAAGATTTGGATTAATTGTTTAATTGATATTTGTATAATTTATATTATTTGTAATTTGATTGGATATTTAAAGTGGAACAATTTAAAATGTATTTCAAAAAAACATGCTCAAGGGGAAGGAATATTGACATCTAGGATTGAGATAACAAGGAAATACAGAAAGATATAACGAGACTAAAATGAAGTGTTGTGAGATCGGTGGAAGTCTTTGTTTTAGCAAACTTTGGTTCTGTAACGATGAATATGGTGTTGGGAATATCTTTCTTGTCTGTCTTTCTTTTTCTTCTTTGTCCTTTACCTTCGTTTCTTTTCTTTTTCCTTTTTATTTTCTTTCATTCTTAGTTTCGTGTTTTAATCTGTAAGATTTGGAATGGTTTCTTCCTTGTTTTGGCGTACTGTTATATTTTGTTGCTTATATTAATTATTATTATTCAAAAAAGAGAGAGATGCCCTGTTTCACATGTGAGAGAAGCAGGCACTCCTGGCCTCCTGGTTACCTTTTTTCTCTTGCAGGTGACAAAATGATGCCGGCAAGACCTCCTGATCCGTCTTTTCATGGGGGCAGAAGGGAAGCAGCGGCTGTGGAACCAGATCAGGTCAGGGGAAGCTGCCTTGTGGGGACAGAGGCCAAGGGATGGAGCAATGTCATGGACTGGTTGGGCACAGAGGAATGGTGGGAGGTTGCAGCTGGGGAACCAGGAAGAGAAGATGGCTCAGAGCCCAAGAAGTGGAGGTGGAACAAGGATGGGTGGTCAGAGGGGGAAGAGGGAGAAGCTTGGGAAGAGGAGGTGTCAGAAGCTGAAGGGCTAACAGGGCTTAGTGAGCTGGGAGACTCTGTGGCAGAATGCAGTCCAGATTCAGAGGCAGAAGAGAAAGGAGGTGAGTGGGAGGAGGGAGGTGGAGAGGAAGAGGCGAGTCAGAATAAGGCAGAGCCACCGGTGGCTCCCTCTCCTTTTGCCAGAAGCCACCCTCCCTGCTTGTCTGTCAGAGCCAGGATACCCCCTGCATTGCAGGAATCTCTGCTCGATCATCCAAGACAGATGGCCATCCAAAATAGGCTTATTTTTTTTCTAGATTTAGCACTGAAAGCTAAAATTGGTTTCTAAGCAGTGGACAAATGAGAACAAATAGTGGCCTGGATTCACCTAACCAGCCCCAGCCGCTGCCCCCCATTCCTCCCTCTCTCCATGCCCCCATTAAGCCCTTGAATTTGACTCTAGGGCATTGGGATGGAACTCCCCAGAACAGCTCACGAGGAGGGGAGAAAGTGGATCTTTCCATTAGGGAAACTGGAATGCCTTCGTAGGCAGAATGACTTGAAAAACACAAGGTGGAGTACCACCTATTTGCACAAAGACAAATACCCATAATTAAAATGCAGAATAAAATAATTATCAATAAATAAAATGTGCAGCAAAGCAATCCTATTGAAACAACAATGCAATTTACAGGAAGGAAACAGCAGAGCATTGTGTAGCAGATCATATTGATGCTGTCTCAGAGGAGGACATTTCTCCTTTTCTTTTAGGGTCCAGTGTGCTTTGAAGATGTCGCTGTTTGTTTCACGGACGAGGAGTGGGCATTGCTGGATCCTGACCAGAGAGCTCTGCATGAGGACGTCATGGAGGAGAATTGTGGGATCGTGGCCTCTCTTGGTAAGGTTCCCTGTGGGATCATCATATCTGCCTGGAAATTTAAAAAAATACCTGTGTGTGACCAAACTCATATGTTTTCACAGACCTCAACAGTGGCCCCCATAACACCCCGGAACCTAACACCCCACAATAAACAGCAAATTACAGTTTCTTCCTCAAATTATTCCTTTTTCTACCATGATTGGGCTGTTCTGAACTGCCCAGGCCATCTTAAATGTCAGCTTCAAAATTGTTAGGAAAGATAAGTAGCTTCAGGTTTTCTGTTATTGTTTTTGCTCCTGTCAGTCTTGGGTTGACCAAAGAGACGACTGACATTGGAGATGGAGGGGAAGCCATGACTGGGCCAAACAAAATTAATCCCATTAAAGAGCTAGGCTTATTGAATCTCATGTCGTAGTAGCAGTGATGATGATGATGATGATGATGATAATAGTAATACAGTGGTACCTCAGTTTACCAACTTAATCTTTTCCAGAACAGGACTGTTCTTAAATCGAGGTACCACTGTAGTAAGAAAAATAATTTTTTATTCATATCCTGCCCATCTGGCTGGCTTCCAACACGTATATAAACATGAAACATAAATAATAATAATCTGATCCCATATAAAAAGAACATTAACTTTAAAATGAACAACTTATACTAGTGGCCAAATTGTGGAAACCTTTTGTGAAAAGTGAAGGTCCTGTGTGAGTGCCTGGAGGCGGTTGGAGGATGGATGGTGGCTAACAGATTGAGGTTGAATCCTGACAAGACAGAAGTACTGTTCGTGGGGGACAGGAGGCGGGCAGGTGTGGAGGATTCCCTGGTTCTGAATGGGGTAACTGTGCCCTTGAAGGACCAGGTGCGCAGCCTGGGAGTCATTTTGGACTCATAGCTGTCCATGGAGGCGCAGGTCAATTCTGTATCCAGTGCAGCTGTTTATCAGCTCCATCTGGTACGCAGGCTGAGACCCTACCTGCCTGCAGACTGTCTAGCAAGAGTGGTGCATGCTCTAGTTATCTCCCGCTTGGACTACTGCAATGCGCTCTACGTGGGGCTACCCTTGAAGGTGACTCGGGAACTACAACTAATCCAGAATGCGGCAGCTAGACTGGTGACTGGGAGTGGCCGCCGAGACCACATAACACCGGTCCTGAAAGACCTACATTGGCTCTCAGTACGTTTCCGAGCACAATTCAAAGTGTTGGTGCTTACCTTTAAAGCCCTAAATGGCCTTGGTCCAGTATACCTGAAGGAGCGGCTCCACCTCCATCATTCTGCCCGGACACTGAGGTCCAGCACCGAGGGCCTTCTGGCGGTTCCCTCGTTGCGAGATGCCAAGTTGCAGGAAACTAGGCAGAGGGCCTTCTTGGTGGTGGCACCTGCCCTGTGGAACGCCCACCCAACAGATGTCAAAGACTTTTAGAAGACTTTTAGAAGACATCTGAAGGCAGCCCTGATCAGGGAGGCTTTTAATGTTTAATAGATTATTGTGTTGTAATTTTCTGTTGGAAGCCGCCCAGAGTGGCTGGGGAAACTCAGCCAGATGGGCGGGGTATAAATAATAAATTATTATTATTATTATTATTATTATTATTATTATTATTATTATTATACTAGTGGCCAAAATTGGAGAAACATTTTTTTGAGGTTTGATGGTTCATAACACCACTTTTGTGTGGAGTAATAGCATAAGATTATGTATCAATGGAAAGATAATTTAATGAAGAAAGTAATGCAGGAACTTTTATGAAGGAGTATTTATTAGAACAAAAGTCATAAAGAAAAAACATGAAACCTTTGGTAACCATTGGTAAACTTTAGCTTTAATTACACCCTTTCAACGCCTTCCTGTGAAGTGAACCAAGTTTTTAGTTTGCAGCTGTAATAATGTGAAACCAAGATTGAATTATTGCCTCTCTTAATTGGGCTTTATTGCTGGGTTGCTTCTGACTAACAAGTTTCTTTAATCAGCTCCATAGATTTCCGATTGGGTTAAAGTTTGGGCTATTCCCAGGCCATTCTAGCAGTGGAATATTATTATCTTGAAAGGACCTTTTGCACACAGCAGCAACATGACATGGAGCTGAATCCTTTTGATATAGTTAGTTAGTTGGTTAGTTAGTTAGTAAATAAATAAATAAATAAATAGGCATGCTTCAGTATCTGGGAAAAGATCACCTGTGGAACCCTTCAGTTTGGGATCAAGTATTTCATTAATGCATTTTGGGGCATTTATATTCCCATTAATGATGCAAATTCTGCCCATACAAATTTGCTGCCATACAACCCCAGATCATCACACTATCTGGGTGTTTCACGGTTGGTGTAATGCAAGTACGATGTAAATCTTCTCTGATTCTTCTCCTTGCATATGTCCTGCCTCATTCCCAAGCAAGGAGATTTGGGATTCATCGCTCCAAATAACACTGACCCATTGTTCCTCTGTCCAGTTAACATGGGTTTAATCTTTTCAACCTTTGCTTGAGAGAGAACAATGGCTTTCCCCTTAGAATTCTAACATTTAGACCAGTCCTCACACTCAACTTCACATTACATTTTGCCATGTCATCTTGTATACACCCAGATGATTTTCTTCTGTCACGTAGGGACAGTCTCTCCATTATTCGATCGTCACTTGCCCTTGTGCACCTTTTCCTGGAAGTCTGATTCTGTAGTGACTGAGTCCCCATAGACCTCTTCAAAATGTAGAAATGCCAGCTTTGGTTAATTTCCCCCCCAATCTTTCTTCTAATTTCTTCATAAATGTAGCCTTGCTCACTTAATAGTACTATTTTACACGGCTTTCTGGTTGACCAGTCAACTTTTTGTGCCATTTCTATAATAATAATGTTATAATAATTATTTATTATTTATACCCCGCCCATCAGGCTGTTTCCCCAGCCACTCTGGGCGGCTTCCAACATAACATTAAAATGCAATTATCTATTAAATATTTGTATAATTTTATTATATTCTACAACCTCACTAAATAAAACCTCACACAAAAAACCAACCAACTTGATAGCAATCACATAACACACTGACAAAAGTCAACCTAAGCAAGTTGTGCTTCCTTTTTCTGGTTGTTTGGTTATGTCAGGGGGTCTCCTTACAGAGAGCCCCCCCCCATCATTTTCACCAGCTCATCACCCAGCGTCAGCACCAGTAGCGAGTCAGAGGAGAGGAATGAGGAAGTGAGCGGAGTGGAGAGAGGGCTCTCGTATGCTACAGAGCTCTTGCACCGCTCTGAGGAAGAGCTAGGGGAAGAGGAGCTGAGACAGCCATCAGACACAGGGCGTCCGTTTCCCCTGATGCCTGAATTAAGGCATGCTAGCACCCGTAGGGCAAGGGGGCAGCGTTTTGGGGTCCCCAGACTCTTACGCTGGGCGAAGACCAGGAAGAAGCAATTGCAAGGATCTGATACAGACTGAGCAGTAATGTTTCCCGATACTCTTGCACTGTAAATAGAACACAATAAAGCTCTGAAAGAAAGGATGGAGTGGAGCGTCTTTACTCATGAGTAGCCGCAACCTTCTCTGACAGGTTATAACATTTGATAGAATATGGGTAACTGAACAAACTTTGTTGGATTGCATTCTTGATTAAATTTTCTTTCCATTGATATATAATTTTGTTATATTACTCCAAAAGAAGTGGTGTTATGAGCCAGCAAACCGCTGAAATACACTTTCCCCCAAAAATCTTCCACAATTTTGACCACTACTGTATATCAAATAAAGCAACATTCAACAACTCGGGGCCAAGATCAAAGATGTAACAGAACGGCTGCAAGGAATCATAAAACCCTCCGACAAATACCCCTTCCTTTTGGTGCATGTGGGCACCAATGACACTGCAAGCCATAGCCTACATGAGATCAAAAGTGATTATGAGGCTCTGGGCAAGAAGTTGAAGCAATTAAATGAACAAATTGTCATCTCATCTGTCCTCCCAGTTGAACGACATGGCCCAGCGAGAGAGGGAAAAATAGGGGAAGTGAACAACTGGCTTCGCAAATGGTGCAAACAGGAACGGTTTGGATTCTTAGATCACGGTCTGCAGTTTCTTGAAATGGACTTCTGGCCAAGTGATGGGCTGCACCTCACAAAAGTTGGGAGGAATGTTTTTGCCATGAAACTCAAAAACCTCACCAGGAGGGCTTTAAACTGACTTCTGTGGGGGAGGGAGACAGTGGTCCTGAAGGTAGGAGTCTATCAAGTTCTGAAGATGATCATCCAAATGTCAAGGACCACATGGAGCAAAAAGCATGCAGACCTAGTGGTGGGAGAAAAATATCCTTAAATAAGAGACATGGGGGAATGATCAATGGTCTTCAATGTCTGTATACTAATGCAGAGAGCATGGGAAATAAACAAGATGAACTTGAGCTCTTGGTACAGCAAACTAAATACGATATAATAGGCATCACTGAAACCTGGTGGGATGAGTCTCATGATTGGAATGTAGAAATAGAGGGATACAATCTATTTCAGAGAAATAGACCAAACAGGAAAGGAGGAGGAGTAGCGTTATATGTCAGGGATGTGTATACCTGTGAAGAGATCCAGGATTTAAAACTTCAAAGCCAAGTTGAGAGTATCTGGGTCAAAATTAAGGGAGAGAAAAATAACAGTGATCTCATTGTGGGAGTTTACTATAGATCCCCAAGCCAAACTGAGGACACAGATGATGCCTTCCTGGAACAGATGACCAGGCATTCAAAAGGAAGTGAGATAGTAGTAATGGGGGATTTCAACTATCCTGATATTTGTTGGATGTCAAACTCGGCCAAGAGCATAAGGTCGAACAGATTCCTCACTGGCCTTGCAGACAATTTCATTGTCCAGAAAGTGGGAGAAGCAACAAGAGGATCAGTCATTTTAGATCTGGTCCTAACCAATAGTGATGACCTGGTTAGTGGGGTAGAAGTGGCAGGATCATTGGGTGGGAGTGATCATGCTCTTCTGGAGTTTATTGTTCAGCGGAAAGGAGCAACCAAGCATACTAAGACTCAAATCCTAGACTTTAAGAGAGCTGACTTCAGAAAACCTAGGGAAACACTGGGTGAGATCCCATGGACAGAAATACTAAAAGGGAAGGGAGTTCATGATGGTTGGGAGTTTGTTAAAAGGGAGATATTAAAAGCACAACTTCAGGCAATACCAATGAGACGGAAACATGGAAGGTGCCTAAAGAAGCCAGGCTATCTAAAGAACTTTTAACTGAGTTAAGATTTAAAAGGGACATGTACAAAAAATGGAAAAGGGGGGAAATCACCAGAGAGGAATTTAAACATATAGCCAGCACATGTAGAGACAAAGTCAGAAAGCTAAAGCACAGAATGAACTCAGGCTCGCCAGAGAGGTTAAAAGCAACAAAAAGGGCTTTTATGGGTATGTCCGTAGCAAAAGGAAGAACAAGGAAACAGTGGGGTCACTTAGAGGAGAAGATGGTGAAATGCAAACAGGGGACAGAAAGCGCAGAACTCCTCAATACCTTCTTTGCCTCAGTCTTCTCCAAAAAAGAAAACAATGCCCGACCTGAAGAATATGGAGCAGATGATTCAGCAGGGGAAACACAGCCCAGAATAAGTAAGGAGGTAGTACAAGAATTCTTGGCTAGTTTAGATGTATTCAAGTCTCCAGGGCCAGATGAATTACATCCAAGAGTATTAAAAGAACTGGCAGAGGTGATTTCAGAACCACTGGCAATAATCTTTGAAAATTCCTGGAGAACAGGCGAGGTTCCAGCAGACTGGAGGAGGGCAAATGTTGTCCCTATTTTCAAAAAGGGGAAAGAGAGGATCCAAACAATTACCGCCCAGTCAGCCTGACATCAATACCAGGAAAGATTCTAGAGCAGATCATTAAGCAAACAGTCTGTGAGCACCTAGAAAGAAACTCTGTGATCACTAAAAGTCAGCATGGGTTCCTGAAAAATAGATCATGTCAGACTAATCTGATCTCATTTTTTGACAGAATTACAAGCCTGGTAGATGAAGGGAATGCTGTGGATGTAGCCTATCTTGATTTCAGCAAGGCCTTTGACAAGGTGCCCCATGATATTCTTGTAAAGAAGCTGGTAAAATGCGGGCTAGACAATGCTACCATTCAGTGGATTTGTAACTGGCTTACTGACCGAACCCAAAGGGTGCTCATCAATGGCTCCTCCTCATCCTGGAGAGTAGTGACTAGTGGGGTGCCACAGGGTTCTGTCTTGGGCCCAGTCTTATTCAACATCTTTATCAATGACTTGGATGATGGGCTTGAGAGCATCCTGAGCAAGTTTGCAGACAACACCAAATTGGGAGCGGTGGCTAATACCCCAGAGGACAGGATCACACTTCAAAATGACCTTAACAGATTAGACAACTGGGCCAAAGCAAACAAGATGAATTTTAACAAGGAGAAATGTAAGGTACTACACTTGGGCAGAAAAAATGAAAGGCACAAATACAGGATGGGTGACACCTGGCTTGAGAGCAGTACATGTGAAAAGGATCTAGGAGTCTTGGTAGACCACAAACTTGACATGAGTCAGCAGTGTGATGCAGCAGCTAAAAAAGCCAATGCAATTCTGGGCTGCATCAATAGGAGTATAGCATCTAGATCAAGGGAAGTAATAGTACCACTATATTCTGCTCTGGTCAGACCTCACCTGGAGTACTGTGTCCAGTTCTGGGCACCACAGTTCAAGAAGGATACTGATAAGCTGGAACGTGTCCAGAAGAGGGCAACCAAAATGGTCAAAGGCCTGGAAACGATGCCTTATGAGGAACGGCTTAGGGAGCTGGGTATGTTTAGCCTGGAGAAGAGAAGGTTAAGGGGTGATATGATAGCCATGTTCAAATATATAAAAGGATGTCATATAGAGGAGGGAGAAAGGTTGTTTTCTGCTGCTCCAGAGAAGCGGACACGGAGCAATGGATTCAAACTACAAGAAAGAAGATTCCACCTAAACATTAGGAAGAACTTCCTGACAGTAAGAGCTGTTCGGCAGTGGAATTTGCTACCAAGGAGTGTGGTGGAGTCTCCTTCTTTGGAGGTCTTTAAGCAGAGGCTTGACAGGCATATGTCAAGAATGCTTTGATGGTGTTTCCTGCTTGGCAGGGGGTTGGACTGGATGGCCCTTGTGGTCTCTTCCAACTCTATGATTCTATTATTCTAACTCATCCGAATCTAATAATAAATATGTTGGTTAACGAACAACCCCTCCCAACTCCCTTCAGTTCTTCTCCATTTGCTCGTGAGGCTCTAATCCCTTTTTGTTTCCATTGCAGATTGTGATGAATCGGAAATCAAGAACAAAGGTGAACACGACAATATCCCCAGAGAGGAGAAGCCACGTAAAAATTTGGAGTGTGCAGAAAGCTGCAGTCAGAGCTGCCATTCCACTTCCCATCAGCAAAATCTCATTGGAAAGAAATTCTATCAGTGCATGGAATGTGGAAAGAGCTTTAGTTATAGCTCCTCTCTCACTTACCATCAAACAATTCACACAGGGGAGAAACCATATCAGTGTGTGGAATGTGGAAAGAGCTTTAGCAAGAGCTCCTCTCTCACTTCCCATCAAATAATTCATACAGGGGAGAAACCCTATCAGTGTGTGGAATGTGAAAAGAGCTTCAGTCACAGCCACAGTCTCACTTCCCATCAAAGAATTCATACAGGGGAGAAACCCTATCAGTGTGTGGAATGTGGAAAGAGCTTCACTGATAGATCCTCTCTCACTTCCCATCAAAGAATTCATACAGGGGAAAAACCCTATCAGTGTGTGGAATGTGGAAAGAGCTTCAGTCAGAGCTCCTCTCTCACTTCCCATCAAAGAATTCATACAGGGGAGAAACCCTATCAGTGTGTGGAATGTGGAAAGGGCTTCACTGAAAGATCCTCTCTCACTTCCCATCAAAGAATTCATACAGGGGAGAAACCCTATCAGTGTGTGGAATGTGGAAAGAGCTTCAGTCAGAGCTCCCATCTCACTTCCCATCAAATAATTCATACAGGGGAGAAACCCTATCAGTGTGTGGAATGTGGAAAGGGCTTCACTGAAAGATCCTCTCTCACTTCCCATCAAAGAATTCATACAGGGGAGAAACCCTATCAGTGTGTGGAATGTGGAAAGAGCTTCAGTCAGAGCTCCCATCTCACTTCCCATCAAATAATTCATACAGGGGAGAAACCCTATCACTGTGTGGAATGCGGAAAGAGCTTCAGGAAGAGCTCCTCTTTCACTTCCCACCAAAGAATTCATACAGGGGAGAAACCATATCAGTGTGTGGAATGTGGAAAGAGCTTTAGTCACAGCCACAATCTCACTTGCCATCAAAGAATTCATACAGGGGAGAAACCCTATCAGTGTGTGGAATGTGGAAAGAGCTTCAGTCAGAGCTCCCATCTCACTTCCCATCAAAGAATTCATACAGGAGAGAAATCCTATCAGTGTGTGGAATGTGGAAAGAGCTTCACTACTAGCTCGAATCTCACTTCCCATCAAAGAATTCATACAGGGGAGAAACCCTATCAGTGTGTGGAATGTGGAAAGAGCTTCAGTCAGAGAGCCCATCTCACTTGCCATAAAAGAAGCCATACAAATGTCGGAAAAACCATTATACACCTTTAGGAGCCAGGCAAATCAACACCTTATTAACCAGGCATTTGGCTGATTGACATCTAATGCCCTTTTAAAATGTGGTGGTTTTTTGTTTTTATGCTGCATTTTTATGTTGTAACCATCCTGAAACTTGTAGGTGTAGGGAAATATGCGCCAACTCTTAAAGGCCTAGGGGTCTTTGCCCCCCAATAAAATATTTGAGGCAACCCCCATTTTTGTGTGTTTTTTTTAAAAAATGCAACCTTTTATTCCTCCACAACTTTCCATACAATTTCTCTTTTAATTTGCCCTCTTAAAAAAAAAAGTCATGAAGCGAACAAAAACAAGAAAATACAAACGTGGACAGGTCCCATCTTTGCGGGCCAAACGCTAAAGTTGCTTTAAAGTAGGATTTCCCAAACCTTGGTCCCCAGCCGCTCCCGGACTACAGTTCAAGAGAACAAATCAAGAACAAAGGTGACCATGACAAAATCCCCAGAGAGGAGAAGCCACGTAAAAATTTGGAGTGTGGAGAAAGCTGCAGTGAGCGCTCCCATTCCACTTCCCATCAGCAAAATCTCATTGGAAATAAATTCTATCAGTGTGTGGAATGTGGAAAGAGCTTTAGTCACAGCCACCATCTCACTTGCCATCAAAGAATTCATACAGGGGAGAAACCCTATCAGTGTGTGGAATGCGGAACAAGCTTCAGAATGAGCTCCTCTCTCACTTGCCATCAAAGAATTCATACAGGGGAGAAACCCTATCAATGTGTGGAATGTGGAAAGAGCTTCCTTCGGAGCATCGATCTCGCTTCCCATCAAAGAATTCATAAAGGGGAGAAACCCTATCAGTGTGTGGAATGTGGAAAGAGCTTCAGTCAGAGCTCCCATCTCACTTCTCATAAAAGAATCCATACAAAGGACAGAAAAACCATTATACACCTTTAGGAGCCTGGCAAATCAAAACCTTTTTAATCAGGCGTTTGGCTGATTGACATCTAATGCCCTTTTAAAATGTGGTGGTTTTTTGTTTTTATGCTGCATTTTTATGTTGTAACCATCCTGAAACTTGCAGGTGTAGGGAAATATGTGCCAACTCTTAAAGGCCTATGGGTCTTTGCCCCCCAAATAAATTTTTTAAGGCCACCCCCCAGTTTTTTCTTGTGTTTCTTAAATGCAACCTTTTATTATTCCACAACTTTCCATACAATTTCTCTTCCAATTTGCCCTCTGTTTTAAAAAAAGAAGTCATGAAAAAACAAAATACAAGAAAATGCAAACATGGACAGGTCTCATCTTTGTGGGCCAACGCTAAAGTTGCTTTAAAGCAGGGTTTCCCAATCTTGGGGCCCCAGCCGCTCCCGGACTACAGTTCCCATCATCCCTCCCCATTAGTTCTGCTAGCTAAGGATGATGGGAGTTGTAGTCCAACAACAGCTGGAGACCCAAGTTTGCTTTAAAGGGAAAGTGTGACACCCTCTGCTGGCCAAAAGCATTGCCACAGAATTTGAACCATCCTCAGTACTGCTACAGTGGTGCCTCGCTTAACGAATGCCCTGCTTAACTAAATTTCCGCTTAACGAAAGGATTTTTCAAGCGGAGCTTGCCTCGCTAAACGAATGCGTTTTACGAAAAATTCGTCTAGCGAATCGCGGTTTCCCATAGGAATGCATTGAAATTCAATTAATGCGTTCCTATGGGCAAAAAAAAGGTTGAAAAAAATTCAGTGCATTCCTATGGGATTCGCTACACGAATTTTTCGCTATAAGAAAAGACCCGTGGAACGAATTAATTTCGTCTAGCGAGGCACCACTGTAATTGGAATTTATAGATCACAAAAGTGAAGTTTGATTGGCACTTCATCCTCTTTGGAGCTTCTAGGTGCTTTCTGCACCACCTAGAGTACCCACAGAATTGTGGCTTCTACTGGCAACACACATAGGAGAACAAATGGAAGACAAACACAATGGGCAGGAAACAACCTGGAAAGGGCCATACCAAATGGATATCTGGTGTGAAGAGGTAACTTTCCCCACTGCTGAACAATGCCGCAGGTAGAGGAGATGAAATGCTAGAAGTGTTCTCAGGGGCAAGGGGAGCTGCTGGGAAATTGAACTATGGGCTCAAAATATTACTTTTCTAAAAAGTCGCTGCCATTATAGGCATTGCCCTTCAAATGGTGTGCATGCGTCATGTGATTGATTGTCCAAGGTGGGCCTTTCCTGCCCCCCCCCCCACCAATATTTCATTCAAGTTGGCACCACTGGGTTGGGTGGTTTACAAATTAAATAAATACAGAAATAGCCTCCCTTTGCACATGTTCCAGCTTGTCAATATCCTTATTATTATTTTTAAAATTTATGTGTCCTTCATCTGAAGACATCACAGCAAAGTTGAAAGCATGGCTTTCTCAAAAACAAGTAAAACCAGAGAAATCTATCCTCCTTTTTTTGGATGGAGTTACAAACTTTGTTGACCTGTGGACTGCTGTGGAAATAGTGCAGTAAGGCTTTTGACAAAGTCATCTGGTATTTATGTGAGGAAGCTGGTAAAACGTGGGCTGAATGAGGTAACTGTTAGGTGGATTTGACTGACCGAACCCAAAGAGGATTCCTTCGTGGTTCCTCCTCATCCTGGGGAAAAGTGACAAGAGGGGTGCTGCAGGGTTCTGTCCTGGGCCCGTTGTTGTTCAACGTCTTTATAAATGACTTGGATGAAGGAACTTAGGGGATGCTCATCCCATTTGCAGACGTCACCAAATGGATCATAATGGCGTCCTCTCTCTTCTTCAGCAACAGACAGGGAGACAAAGAAAAAAAGGATATTATATATGTACTAGTGGAATTCAGCCCGTTTAAAAACGGGCGCTAGAACGCTGCTCTCGTGCAGCGCCGGCATGGGACGGAGCTTCGGAGGTCTCCGAAGCCCCGTCTCATGCGGGAGGTGCGCGGCGAGGCGGCGGGGGGAGGGGAGAGAAGCACTTCTCCCGCCCCCCCCCGCCGCCTAGCCGCGCACCTCCCGCATGAGACGGGGCTTCGGAGACCTTCTCCGAAACTCCGTCCCATGCCGGCGCTGCGTGCCAAGGCGGCGGGGGGGGAGGAGCGCTTCTCCCCCCCCACCGCCTCACCGCGCACCTCCCGCATGAGACGGGGCTTCGGAGAAGGTCTCCGAAGCTCCGTCCCATGCGAGCGCAGAGAGGGAGGGAAGTCTGCGGCCCCGCCGCTCCTCTCACGGGCCAGGGAGCGTTGTGAGGAGGAGGCGGCGGCAGACAAAGATGGCGGCATCGGGCTCTGGGGATGCGGCGGCGGCTGCGGGAGCCGGACCGGGCTCCTCAAAGGCGCCCATCCTCCCCCCCATTCACCTCCGCCGGCCTCCACACTCCCTTCCCGACGTGCTGTCTGGCTGGGAACGGCAGTTGGAGGAGACAGAGGGGTGGGGGGGAAGGTGCGCGCGTGTGCGTTCTAGGTCTTTGGTCCAATCCCTGTGTCCCTGGGACCCATGCGCAGTAGCCCAGGGACACACGGGAAAACTTGGACGCAGGGACACTTGCACTTTATTATATAGGATGCTACAACAGCGGCCATAATCCTGATTGCAGAATATTGGAAGACGGAAGAAAACCATCAAAGGAACAATGGCAAGAAAAACTGATGACCTATTGGCAGCTAACCGATAAACTATGAGGACTTCAAAAGAGTCTGGGAACCATTTACAGACTATTTGCAGAAACAACTAAATGGACTGGCTTCACTGGCAGGGTTTGAATCAACATTCACAACTTTATTTCAGTAACAGATATTTTAGAGAAAGTATAAGGGAATTTACTTTTTTATTAGAAAAGCAAGATACAACAAATAAAACTAAATAACTCAGCAGAGGAGGGGAGGGAGAACAATGGTATATAACATGATGATTGAGATCTGGATTTTTATTTGTTATAAAATTCAATAAATATTCATTTAAAAAACGGAAAGTAAACAGAGACAGGTGACATACTGTACTAGCCACATATCCAGCAACGGGAGGAGTGAATTTCTAACACAGCACACATGATTGCGGGTGTTATGGAAATGACATTATGGAAATGAGATGGGGGGGGCACATCTTTAAAGTTGTTACAATGTGTTCAATTCTGGGCACCAATGCAAGCATTGGAGAGTGAATTTTAAGTTATGGTGGGGTGGGGTGGGGTGATGGGCTGAAATTCAGCCAAGTGTTGCTCTTTGGTAGAAAAAGTGTATATAACAAAGTATTACACATTTATGATGAGAATAGGATTTATTTATTTTGAGCTTTGCTTGGTTCCTCCTTGGTAGCCAGTGTGATTATTTGAGCAGGGCTAGAACTCAGGACCCGCTGCCTTGAGGGACATCTAAGAGCAGATTGGCAGGGGAAAGGTCTCCCTTGGGAGGTGGGGGACTCTCCTTCCTTGGAGGTTTCTAAGCAGAGATCGGACGGCCATCTGCCATGGATGCTTGAGCTGAGATTCCTGCATTGCTGGGGGGTTGGACTAGATGACCCCAGGATCCCCTCCTCCCTCTCCACTCCTGAATTCGAGGAGGAGGTTCCTTGCCTCCTTCAAAGCCCTTTTCCCTGCAAGCTGGTCCTCTGGTTTCCGGCCAACAGAGGGAGAAGCTCAGAGTCCAGCCAAGAGCCTCACCCCCAAAAGGATATCTGGGCATTGGCGTAGCCCCCCTAAATCCATAAAAAATAATAAAAATCTGAGGTTCTGCCAAGCGAGAGAGGGCGGAGCTGGACGCCCTCGGCTTTGCACGGGTTAAAGGGAACTGAGCTGCCTTCCTAGAGAGGACAGGAAACAAGGGGGGGCCAGGTCCTCCAGAGCCAAGTCCCCTCCCTCCCCAGTCCTTTCCTGCTTTGGTGTCTCTCCTGCAAGGGCTGCATCGCTGTCCCCTCCTGGAATGATCTGGTGAGTCTCCCCCCCCTCTCTCCCCCCCCAGAGGGTGCAGTGGGGAGACGGTGGGGGTCCCAGGGCTGCAGCAGGTGAGGGTGCGGGGGGGGGAGGGTCCTGCCAGGGAGGGGAGAGGTCTGCAAGGCTCTCCTTCCTGGAGATCAGAGGATCCCAAACTCCCACGAAATCTCCTTCTTCAAACAAAGGAGTCCCTGGGACTTTAACTCTGTGTGACATCGCTCAGCGTCATTGCACCACAGAGGAAGCATGTCCACCCCCCATACACCCTCCCCACATCTACCTTTCTTCCCCTTTCCTCCCCAATGTCTCAACCTTTAATAAAACAAAAAGCAGAGGAAACATGTGCAAATGGTTTTCCAAAGCTGGAGGAGGAGGTGGACTAGCCCCCCCCCCAATATAAAAAAAAACCCACGTGGAGCAAGGAAGTTAAGGTGGAAGAGAAAGGCCAGGAATAAAGAGAGGGATCCCAGCCCATAGTCTGGCTGCTGAATTGCAAACCAGTTTCCCAGTCGTCTCCCAAGGGCAGCCCCACACGGAGGCCACTGCAGCAATCCCCTCGCACCCAGAGCATGGCATCCCAGGACCACATCCTCTCTGTCCCAAAGGGATTGTTGCTGGAAAACCAGGCGGAAATGGGCGCTGCTACTCACTGAGCCTCCAGGGAGCTTGGCATCAATGGCTGTGTTCAGTTTTCTAACATAATAATAATAATAATAATAAATTTCCCACCTAAATTTCAAGGGAGATGTCTTTGGCCCCACCCACTTGGCCTTCAGGGGGTTGGCCAGATACACACCTGGCCCTCAGAGCAAAGAAAAAGCGACCCCCACCCCAGGAGTCTTGTCTTGAGAGCGGCAGAGAGTCCAACTGCAAGAAAAGGAGACAGAAGCAGGGCAGTGGGGGTGAGCTTGGGGAGTGTGACGAACTTACCCTAGTCCTATATAATAAAATGCAAGTGTCTCTGCGTCCAGTCCCTGTGTCCGTGGGTTTGCGCTACTGCGCATGTGCCCCACGGACAGCCGTTGGGTCTTGGAGCGCAGAGACTTTGGACGGGATAAACCAGGACCGTGAGAGAGATTACATACTTGCATATACAAAACCATACCCCCCCCCAAAAAAGGGGGGCGCGTCTTCTCCTTGCCTCTGCTGCGCTACGGAAGGATCTCTCTCTTTCCTCCTGGTTTCTTTTGGCGAAAGGGAAAGGGAGGGTAGGTGGGTGGCTGTTGATAGAGAGAGAGAGCGCGAGCCCAAGTGATGTGGCTGCTGGGCTGAAGGATCATTTAGCCGTTACTGAGGGGCGAAAGCAGAAGAGCGGGCGGGCGGGCACACCCGCGGGGGAAGGGGGAATTAGTCCCTGGAAGTGTGTGTGGATTTTTTGGGGGGGGGGGGTTGGAAGGGCTGCTGCAACTGGGACCAGCGAGGGGAGAGAGAGAGGAAAAAAGAGGAGTAGAAAAAAGAGGGTGAGAAATGGGGAGGGAGAGAGGAAGCTGGGGATGCAGCTGGCTGGGGCGGGGAAGGGACTGAGTGAGGGGCTGAGGTGGTGGCGGTGGGAGAGTCACGGGGGGGGGGACCCGTAGAAGGGAGAGGCAGCGTTTTGGGGGGGGTAGGCGGGAGATGTGAAAGGCGAGCGTTGAGGGGCCAGGGAACGGGGTGGGGTGGGGTACCCTCCTACATATCCATCTTCAAAACAGCGAGGGGGGGCGCCTCTTTTGGATAGAAAGGTGTCGCCCTCTGAGGAAAGCTGCGCGGGCAGCTCCCAACCAAATATTAAAAACACAATATAGCATTACACATCCTATACTGTATAACAGTGATGGCGAACCTATGACACACGTGTCAGATGTGACACGCAGAGCCCTCACTGCTGGCACGTGCCCCATTGGCCCATTCGCACTCTTGTTGTTGTCCCTCCCCCCATTTGTTCTCCCGCTCCTCCTCACACTACAGCTTGTGTTGTTGTTGTTGTTGTTGGTAGCCAGAGATTGGTTTTTAACCCTTTCTGTGCTGTTTTTTCTGGCACTTTGGCAGACGATGATTGCGTGTAACAGCGTTCGTTTTTTAACCCGTTCTGTGCTGAGTTTTTTGGTGCTTTGGCAGACTATGTCGGTGCTGCGTGTTAGTTCTAGCGAAGGTATTATTTGTCATTTATTTCTGTTCTTCCCCCCCCCAAAAAAAGCGCAGCAGCTTTGGGGCATCCCCCCCAAAAAAGCAAAGCAACTTTTGCACTCCCCTCAAAACCTCCAAAACTTTGGTCAGCAGCTAAAGCTCAACAACTCTGGGCACTTTGTGATAAATAAGGGGTTTTTGGTTTGGTTTGGTTGAATAATTAGTTTTTGGTTTATTAAATACAGTTATATATTACAATCATACATTTTTGTTATTTAAACTATAAATATCACAAAATTATGGTTTTTTTCTTGAAGTGACACACCAGCCGAGTTATGCTCAGTTTTTTGGCGAATTTTGACACACCAAGCTCAAAAGGTTGCCCATCACTGCTGTATAATAATATCCAAGCCGGGCGGAACTGTTGAAGCGGCGGATGTGCGTGGGTGCACGGCCATGCGGCAGGATGCGCTCTGCGCATGTCCCCGAGGTTGCTAGAGCAACAGGTCTGTTCTAGCACCAGTTAATTTAACGAGCTTCATGATACCAGAAGGAAATATTTTGGTTTCCACCTGCAAGAAAAAGGGTTAATACATCTCCTACCTTGAGTGACAGCACATGATTATGGGGGCGGGGCTATGGACATTCTATAAGGGGGGAACTGTGGTTAATGACAGTTGAGAGGGAAGAAGAGGGACGAGGGAGTGAGAGAGTGGGAGAGTGGGAGAGTGGGAAGTTTGGTTGTATACTAGGGTTAATCGAATGTACTAGTTGTATGGAATAATCGATTACTATGAACTAAGAGTTTAAACAAATGAAATCATAAAGAAATATACATGTTCTCCAGTTAAATAAAGCTTTCCATCTATGTTGTGTCAAGTTGGATGTTCCTCCTTATTCCAGCAACGTATCTAAACTCAAAAGGGTGGTGACTGAAGAGGGGAGATTTTGTATCTCAAAGTCACGCACAGAGGAGGCAAGTGAAGGGAAAGAGTGCCTTGAAGTAGCTAAAGTGCTGAGGCAAACAGCTGCTGATTCCTCCCCTTCTTCCCGCTGCCACCAAGCCAGTCCCTGAGCCGAAGTGCCTTCCCCCCCCCATCCCGTAGGGGCGCCAGGTGGGTCTCTTTGCTGTGAGGGGGTGAAGCGGCGGCAGCGGTTCAGCGCACCCCGGGCAAAGAGACCCGCCACCATAGACGCGGGTCTCTTTGCCCGGGGAGGTGTGCTTAGCCTCCGGTCACCGCCGCCGCCTGTCAGCTGTTGAGTGGCTTCAGGCCGCTCTCCAGAGGCACACGCGCACCTCAGGATAGCGGCCTGAAGCCGCTCAGCAGGTGACAGGCGCAGTGGAGGCGGCCCCAGACACGTAGGGTAAAAAGCAGTGGGGGCTTTTCGTCGTTTGCATTCCCCCAAGGGGGAGGCAAATGACGAACAGCCCCTGCAGCTCACTGCCTTCGGCTTGGGGACTGGCTGGGCGACAGCGGAAAGAAGGGGAGGAATTCCAGCCAGTCCCCCAGCCGAAGTGCGGCGCGGGAGGCGGTGTCAGGAGTATGGGCAGGAGTCAGGTCTGGGGCCTGTAGTGCTTTGCAGGACTGGGGCCTGCCTCAGTTTGTGCTGGGGAAGCAAGGCGTGGCCACACAGGTAAAGACATCAGCTTGTGCTGGAGAGGCAAGGAGTAGTCACCTAGGTGAGGCCACTTGAGATCTCACTGCACCTGGTGGCAGGAGCTGGGAGGGATAAAAGCCCAGCATTTCTCTTCAGCTCTTTGCCACAGCAACGCTATCCCTGCCTGGTTGCATCTGGCCTCCTACTCCTAGGACCCTCGCCTTGTCGACGCCTTGCTCCTTGACCCTTGGACCTTCGCCTTGCTTCTTGTTCCTTGGACCTTCGCCTTGCTTCTGGTTCCTTGATCCTTCGCCTTGCTCCTGGGACCCTTGCTTTGCCTTCGCCTTGCTCCTCGACCCTTGGACCTTCGCCTTGCTTCTTGTTCCTTGGACCTTCGCCTTGCTTCTTGTTCCTTGAGCCTTCGCCTTGCTTCTTGCCCCGTGGACCTTCGTCTCTGCCTTGCTCCTTGACCCTGCAACTGCCTGCTGCTGGACCCTCAGCCCTGCACCTGTTCCTGCTTCTTCACCACCATCTTGCCTCTGGTCCTGACGCCCGCCGACCGGACCGTGACAGGCGGCTTTTCGTCGTTTGCCTGGCTTCAGACGGCGGCTGCCAAGGGAAGCAGCTTTGTGCCAGGTGGCGGCGGGAGAAGCGGCTCCTCCGCTTCTCCCACTGCTGCCTGGCACAAAGCCGACATCGGACGGGGCTTCGGAGAGGCGCAGCGCTTCTCCGAAGCCCCGTCCGATGCTCCCGGGTGCCCATGGCGTGGTAGTGGGGGGAGAAATGGGGGAACGGATCAGTTCCTCCACTTCTCCCCCCTTCTTCCCGCGCTACAGCCCTTTGTATTCCGCTGGTCTCTGCCGGTTGCCCCTCACCGGCAGAGACCAGCGGAACACAAAGGGGAACGAACTGCAGCGCAGGAAGAAGGCAAAGGAAGATCAGCTGAGAGGCGGAGACAGCTGTGCCGCAGCTCATTCCCCTTTGCTAGACGAATGCCCCTAGGTTTTGCAATCAGAGGTTTTTATGACCACATTTCGCAAGACGAAGCGGTGGCCATAAAAAACCTCATCGTCTTGCGAGGCAACCTCCGATCGCAAAACCTATTCGTATAGCGGAAAATTAGTCTTACAGGGCATTCATCTAGCGAGGCACCACTGTACTAGCAAACCCATATAAAAAGGGAATTTATTTGGGAGTAAGAAGGAATAGTGGGTTGTTTGAACAATAAATGAATTACTTCAGCACACTGTTAGTAATAGAGAAGAGAGGTTCGTCACAGGGAGCAACCCCTGAGGACCCCTGGGTGAGGACCCCCACTAGAGCCAAGCATCCATTTTTCACAAGATATAAATGATTCCCTTGTCAGTCGGTTCTGACTTCATGCACTGACTGGAAGGCAGCAGAAACCAGGTTGATTAATCTCACAGAAATCTCTTCAGTTGCCTCCACATTTTGCATTGCTAGAAGGCTAGAGACTTATTCCTTCACTTCTTCCTCCTCTTTCTTTTCAAAAAGAGAGCTCATGGTCTGGGATGTGGTGCAGTCCAGCCCTGGTTCCCAACAAGATTCACCCATGCTTGGCTCAGGGAACCATTATTTCCCCCTGTCCTTCAAATTCCGTAACAGAACAATGTATTTGCTTTGTAGGATTTGCTAGAGCTTCTCATTAAAACGGACAGAACTTGGCAGAAGACCAAAGGGTTCCTTCCGATCTCTCTGTGGCTTCCTGAGAGCACAGATGGGTGAGCGAGACTCAGCTGGCCCTGGAACAGGAAGAGGCCATGCCATCCAATCTGGGAGCAGTGGGAGATTCTGGGAAAACCCAGTGCAGAAGATCCCGGGTGAGGAGGACACCCTCCGCTCAGAGGTGCAGAGCCAGCAGTTGAGGCAGTTCTGCTGCCAGGAGGCCAAAGGACCCCGAGAGGTTTGCAGCCGACTCTACCACTTTTGCCACCAGTGGCTGAAGCCGGAAAGGCACACGAAAGCTGAGATGCTGGACCTGGTGATCTTGGAGCAGTTCCTGGCTGTCCTTCCCCCGGAGATGGAGAGCTGGGTGAGGGAATGCGGAGCGGAGACCAGTTCCCAGGCGGTGTCCCTGGCCGAAGGTTTCCTCCTGAGTCAGGCAGAGGAGAGAAAGCAGGAACAGAGAAAGCAGGTGAGAAAGGGGCTCCAAACAAGACAGAGAACATCCCATAATGGTCTACTGATGGCCCATCCGATTTCTGGGAAAGCATCCATGGAATGAGATCTCACACCCTTCAAGCCTTTGTCATTTTCTTTCTTATATTTCTCCCCAGTCTCTGTTTTGAATCCTTGTTTCTTTTTCAGGGAAAGGATCATTTTGCAGAAATGGACTTGGATTCCTGTGAGGCGGAGAGGCCTCCGTTGGACACCAGAGAGAGGCAGTTGGGTAAGGAGGAAGATAGTTTTCTCTGTTTGGTCTCATTCTGTTGGTTTTCCAACTCAACTGAGGGTTCTTTTCATCTTGTTTTGGGGGGAGAAAATTGGGAACAAGGGTCCAGGGGAGAGGAGATGTATTTCTGCACAGCAAACATATGAAATGGGCACAAACCTCCAATGCTCTCAGCAGGTAAGGCTTTCTTAAAGGCCCATCTGTAGTTAGAGATGCCCTGTCTCACCTGTGAGAGAAGCAGGCACTCCTGGTGTCTTGATTACCTTTTTTCTCTTGCAGGTGACAGAATGATGCCGGCAATACCTCCTGATCCGTCTTTTCATGGGGGCAGAAGGGAAGCAGCGGCTGTGGAACCAGATCAGGTCAGGGGAAGCTGCCTTGTGGGGACAGAGGCCGAGGGATGGAGCAATGTCATGGACTGGTTGGGCACACAGGAATGGTGGGAGGATGCAGCTGGGGAACCAGGAAGGGAAGATGGCTGAGAGCCTGGGAAGAGGAGGTATCAGAAGCTGAAGGGGTAACAGGGCTTAGTGAGCTGAGACTCTGTGGCAGAATGCAGTCCAGATTCAGAGGCAGAAGAGGAAGGAGGTGAGTGGGAAGAGGGAGGTCGATGGCCATCCAAAATAGGCTTATTTTATTTCTAGATCAGGGGTCAGCAAACTTTTTCAGCAGGGGGCTGGTCCACTGTCCCTCAGACCTTGTGGGGGGGCCGGACTATATTTTGAAAAAAAATATAAATGAATTCCTATGCCCCACAAATGACTCATAGATGCATTTTAAATTAAAGCACACATTCTACTCATGTAAAAACACCAAGCAGGCCCTTCAAATAACCCCGAGATGCATTTTAAATAAAAGGACACATTCTTCTATGCTGATTCCCAGACGTCCGCGGGCTGGATTTAGAAGGTGGTTGGGCCGCATAATTTGGGTACCCCTGTTCTAGATTGATCAGTGAATGCTAAAACTGGTTTCTGAGCAGTGGACACATGAGAACAAATAGCGGCCTGGATTCACCTAACCAACCCCATAATGAACACCCATAATTAAAATGCAAAATAAAATAAGCATCCATAAATAAAATGTGCATCAAAGCAATCCTATTGAAACAACACC
The DNA here is from genome assembly GCF_963506605.1 of Zootoca vivipara. Classification (NCBI taxonomy): domain Eukaryota; kingdom Metazoa; phylum Chordata; class Lepidosauria; order Squamata; family Lacertidae; genus Zootoca; species Zootoca vivipara. The sequence goes on from NC_083279.1 coordinate 98,030,392, forward strand.
ACAATTTACAGGAAGGAGACAACAGAGCATTGTGTAGCAGATCATATTGATGCTGTCTCAGAGGAGGACGTTTCCCTTTTTCTTTCAGGGTCCAGTGTGCTTTGTACCCCCCCCCCAAAAAAAATTTCTATTAGTTTTATACACATCTATTATAAACAAAACACTACACCCACAATACACAAATACAAAACAGAACATATAGGAAACAGAAACAAACAACAGCAACAACAACAATACAAAATTTCATAAGCTTAACCTCTTTTCTAATCATTTTAGAGTGACATCCTCGAGCCACCCATACTGCAATTCACTGCAACTCCTCTTTAGCAATTTCTATTTCTTAATCTATTATCATATTTTTTTATAAAGCATTTTATTAGATTTTCCAATTAAAGCACATATAAAACGATAAACAAAACAAACAAACATTCATAAACAAATACAACACACACACAACAATCTTTTTAACAATTATTTCCAAATTTCTCCTTCTCAATGCTCTGCCAAGCTTGACTTCCCTCCCTCCCCTCATTTGGTTTTCTATTCAGTTCTTACCGTGTTTCCCACATTTTAAGACTCCGTCTTATATTTATTTTACCCATGAAAATAAGCCTATGGCTTATTTTCGGGGGGTGTCTTTTTAATTTTTTTTTGCTGTAATTACCATGGCCAGCGTTGCTGCTGCTGGGTCCCGGAGGTGGCCGCCTGCCGGGTCGGTGACCAGTAGCGCTGCAGGGAGCGCCAGATTGAGGAGGAGGCCTGCCGGGTCGGCGCCCAGCTGCGCCGGTGCTGGACACGGGAGAGAGCAGGAGACTGAGCAGCCACTGCGGCATCGCGCTGCCAGAGACTCGCAGCCACTGAGGAGCTAATAGACTCGCAGCATCTCCGCACGAAGCACCACCTCCTCAATCCAGCGCCGTGCTGCTGGGCGCTGACTCTGCAAACCGGCTCCTCGATCCGGCACTCTGTGCGGTGCTGAGCGGCGCCGACTCGGCAGGCCACCTCCTTGATCCGGCGCTCTGAAGGACACCTTTCTTTTGGGCAAGGAGTTTGCAAGCAGTTTAACGGTGCAGCCCTGTCCCTGCGCATTCGGAAGAGAGCCCTGGACCGCTCGGGCGGCCTTACTCCACCTCGCGCGAGGAGTGGGGGGCCCTAAGCATTGCCGTTTGCGGCGGCGGCAACAGGCGGGCGGCGCGCAGGATCCGCGGGCGGGGGGCACCTCGGCTCTGACGTCTCTCCCCTGGGCTGTTTCCTTGGCAATGGGGGATGGAAGCCGCATCTCCCCCGGGAGCAGGAGAAAGGGCGGCAAGGCGAGAGCCGGCCGCAAGCCCCGGCACCGCGAGCTCCTCAGTGGCTGCGAGTCTCTGGCAGCGCGATGCCGCAGTGGCTGCTCAGTCTCCTGCTCTCTCCCATGCCCAGCGCCGGCACTGCTGGGCGCCGACCCTGCAGGCATGGCTTATTTTCGGGATATGTCTTATATTTTTCAAAGGCTTTAAAATCCTGCCATGGCTTATATTATGACTCCGTCTTTAAAAAGGGGAAACACGGTATCTTGCAGTTCCTTTATTCCATCCATTTAAAATCAGTTGGTAGGATTTATTTCAGTCCTGCAAGTGTCTTTAAACTTCTACAGTTCTTTTCCATATAATCCACAAATTTACTCCAGTCTTTTTGGAACCTTGTTTCCCCCTGGTTCCGGATCCTGCTAGTCAGTCTTGCTAGTTCCGCATAGTCTATCATTTTTGTCTGCCACTCTTCAATCGTCGGTAAGTCCTGGGTTTTCCATTTTTGGGCTAACAAAGTCCTAGCCGCGGTTATCGCATACAGAAATATTATATAGTCCTCTTTTGCAATCTCTTGTCCGATAAGTCCTAATAAGAATGCCTCTGGTTTTTTGGGAAAAGTATACTTAAGAATCTTTTTCAGTTCATTATATATCATCTCCCAAAATCTTTTAACTTTTTCTCATTTCCACCACATATGATAAAAGTCTCCCTCCTTCTCATTACATTTCCAGCACATTTTATTACTCATCCTATACATTTTAGCTAATTTCGCTGGAGTTAAATACCATCTATACATCATCTTCCAAATATTTTCTTTCAGGGCGGTACATGCAGTAAACTTCAATGTTTGATTCCATAATTTCAACCACGCATCATATTCAATATTATACCCAAAATCTTTTGCCCATTTTATCATCACATCCTTTGTCAATTCATCTTTTGTATACTATTCTAACAACAGATTATACATTTTAGACAACAATTTAATCTATTATCATATTTTCTATCTATACTTATTTTTAATTCTAAACCATTATCTATCATTTTATCATATTTTCCTTAATCCTAAAACAAATTCCCAAACTACAGCATTATATGTATTTCAAGATCCATTTCATACTAATTAATATTACAATACTTCTTCAAGTAAACTTTAAAACTCTTCCAATCTTCTTCCACTGATTTTTCTCCCTGGTCGCGAAGCTTCCTGGTCAGTTCAGCTAATTCCATATATTCCATCATTTTCAACTGCCATTCTTCCACCGTTGGTATTTCTTGTGTCTTCCAATTCTTTGCTATCAAAATTCTTGCTGCTGTGGCATACAAAAAGAATGTAACATCTTTTTTGGGTATTTCTTTCCCGACTATTCCCAATAAAAAGGCCTCTGGTTTCTTAATAAAAGTGTTTTTAAACGCTTTCTTTAATTCATTATAAATCTTTACCCAGAAGTCTTTTATTTTGGGGCAAGTCCACCACATGTGGTAAAAGGTTCCTTCCACTGCTTTGCATTTCCAACATTTATTAGCATGTGTATGATATATTTTTGCTAATTTAATTGGGGTTAAATACCACCTATTCCTCATTTTCATCACATTGTCTTTCAGAACATTGCATGCAGTGAACCTAATAGATTTTTTCCACAACCTTTCCCATTCATCCATCGTTATATTATGCCCCACATCTTTAGCCCAATCAATCATTACCAATTTCGTTTGTTCATCTTTTGTATGCCATTCCAGCAATAGATCATACATCTTGGAAAGGTTCTTTGATTTTGTATCCAGCAACAACATTTCCAATTTGGATTCTTCCATTTGAAAACCTAATTTTTTATCATGTTTGAACACCTCATTGATTTGATTATATTGGAGCCAATCACTAACATTATCTTTCATCTGATCATATGTTTTTATCTTGAATTGGCCTCCTTCTATGGGTGTAGACAGGGGGGGGCAGGAGGGGGCAGCTGCCCCCCTAGAAGCAAAAAATTATTGTATTTTACAGACCATAACCAGCACTTTCCCCCTCCAAAAACTGAAGTGGAAAGGGCTTTGCTTTAGCAAGAGCAGCTCTCCACTTGCTGGGGGCGGGGGGGGGGGCGGGGCAGGAACACAGCTGTAACAAAAACACATCAAATAAATAAAGCAAAGTGGCTACCAGTACTTAAGCAGTTAAGACAAGGGAGAAGAATATCCCTTCAGGCAAGGTTCACCCTATTCACCCTATTGTTCTTCAGTGGGAGCTGTTAATGAGCATTCAGGGATCGCATTAACAGTTCTTTTGGCGATTTAATGAGGGTGCAGAGGATTCAATTTGACTAAGGTGGCCCTGCAAGGCTAAAAGGAAGTGAATAAGAAAGGGGGGGGCTGTAGCTTTGATAGACACAGTGATGTTTATAAAAAGCAGTGGTTTTTCCAGTCTGCCCCTCCTTCTGCATCTGTATACTGTAAATCAGGGGTGGCCACCTCCCAAGAGACTCTGATCTACTCACAGAGTTAAAAACTGGGAGTGATCTACCCCCTTTTGGGGGGTTCAGGTCAAAGCTGTTGAGTTTTTTTAAAGGAAGGGAAGCCCTGTTTGGGGGGTTTAGGTCAAACTTGTTGAGCTTCTTTTAGGAGGGAGGGAGGCCCATTTTTGTTTAGGGCTTCAGGTCATAGTTCAGCTTTTTTTAGGGAGGAGGAAAATTTTGGGTGAGCTTTTTTTAGGGGTGCCAGTGATCTAGCAGTGATCTACCACAGACATCCAGTGATCTACTGGTAGATCACAATCTACCTGTTGGACAAGCCTGCTGTAAATCAAGCAGAGAGAAAGCTGCTTACAAGGCTCCTGTACAGGTGTACCAGTATCTTCCTCTTGCTGCAGAGTTCTAGCATCACAGCGTCACCCAGAGGCACCCACAAATATGAGTTATCCCTCTCTCTATTTCTTCCTTCCTTTCCTCCCTCTTCCATCCTCAATAAAATACTGGGGGGGGGGCAGATAAGCCCCACATAGAAAGCCCATCAACATGGGAGGGGGGAATGACTCTTTAAAATACAGTATTTACCAGTAATTGGGGGGGGGGAGGCACCTAGGCCTCTAGGAGTTGGCTGCTATGCCTAGGACAATTCAAGAAAGCAGAATGATGCATATGCTATGGCAATATATCAATAGAATCATAGAATTGTAGTCGGAAGGGACCACAAGGGTCATCTAGTCCAACCCCCTGCAATGCAGGAATTTTTTCCTAAGGTGGGGCTTGAACCCACGACATGGTTGAAATATTATGCTGATATGCAGCAACGCCTCGGAGCCGTCGTGACTGCGGCCGTGCCTTGCCTCGCCCTTGCCCGCCCTTCCACCCCCTCTCGCCTGCCCAACCCTCCCGTCCTCTCCAGCCAAGCAGGGTAGCCGCCGACGCTGCCAGCCCCAGAAGCACAAGGTGGCCGCTGCCGCTGCCGCCACAATGTCGTCAGGCCAGCTGGCCCTGTAGCCCCGCCCACGTTCCCACTTGGGGCCCCGCCCCTGAACGACCATGGCTTGCCCCCCCCTAGTTTTGATCCTGGCTACGCCCCTGCCTCCTTCTTGTACCAAAATATCTTTATATTTTGGCCACCTGGCTTCCATATATAACCTTTTGTATGCCTTGCCCTCTAACGGTGAAATCCATCTGGGTGTTTTACTTTCTAACAAATCTTTATATCTTATCCAAACATTGAAACATTAGTATCGCCTTCGTATTCCTAGGGTCCAGTGTGCTTTGAAGATGTTGCTGTTTGTTTCACGGATAAGGAGTGGGCGTTGCTGGATCCTGACCAGAGAGCTCTGCATGAGGACGTCATGGAGGAGAATTTTGAGATCATGGCCTCTCTTGGTAAGGCTCCCTGTGGGATCGTCATATCTGCCTGGAAATAAATAAAAAAAATCTATGTAATGAACCTCATATATTTTCACAGAGCTCAACAGTGCCCCACATAGCACCTGGGAACCTAGGTAAAGGTAAAGGGACCCCTGACCATTAGGTCCAGTCATTACCTAAGACCCCCACAATAAACAGTAAATTACAGTTTTTTCTTTAAACAATCTTCCTAAAATTATTCCTTTTTCTACCACGATTGGGCTGCTCTGAACTGCCCAGGCCATCTTAAATGTCAGCTTCAGAATTGTTAGGAAACATAAGTAGCTTCAGGTTTTCTGTTTTCGTGTTTTGCTGCTGTCAGTCTTGTGTTGACCAAAGAGACGAGTGACATTGGAGATGGAGGGGATGCCATGACTGGGCCAAACAAAATCCATCCCAGAGAAGAGCTAGGCTTATTGAATCTCAGGTAGTAGTAGCAGTGATGAGGATGATGATGATGATGATAGTAATAGTAATACAGTGGGACCTCGGTTTACCAACTTGATCTTTTCTGGAACAGGACTGTTCTTAAATCGAGGTACCACTGTAGTCATAATAATATTTTTTTATTTATACCCTCCCCATCTGGCTGGGTTGCCACAGCCATTCTGGGCGGCTTCCAACACATATATAAACAGAAAACATAAATAATAATAATCTGATCCCATATAAAAAGAACATTAACTTTAGAATGAACAACTTATACTAGTGGCCACAATTGGGGAAACCTTTTGTGAAAAGTGTATTTCTGAGGTTTGATGGCTCATAACACCAGTTTTGTGTGGAGTAATACCATAAAATTATATATCAATGGAAAGATAATTTAATGAAGAATGTAATACAGGAACTTTTATGAAGGAGTATTTATTAGAACAGCAGTCATAAAGAAAAAACATGAAACCTTTGGTAAACTTTGGTAACCTTTAGCTTTAATTACGGCTTTACAACGCCTTCCCGTGAAGTGAACCAAGTTTTTAGTTTTGCAGCTGTAATAATGTGAAACCAAGACTGAATTATTGCCTCTGTTAATTGGGCTTTATTGCTGGGTTGCTTCTGACTAACAACTTTCGGCTCCATAGATTTCAGATTGGGCTAAAGTTTGGGCTATTCCCAGGCCATTCCAGCAGTGGAATAGAATTATCTTGGAAGCACCTTTTGCACACAGCAGCAATATGACATGGAGCTGAATCCTGTTGAAATAGAAAACAAACAAACAAATAAATAAATATTTCTATAAATATTTATAAATGCTTTAGCATCTGGGAAAAGATCACCTGTGGAACGCTTCAGTTTGAGCTCAAGTATTTCATTTATTTATTTTGGGGCATTTACATTCCCCTTAATGACACAAATTCTCCGCACATTCTCTGCAAGTAGGATGTAAATCTTCTCTGATTCTTCTCCTCGCGTATTTCATGCCATCACTACAAAGCAAGGAGTTTTGGGTCTCATCACTCCAAATAACACTGTCCCATTGTTCCTCTGTCCAGTTAACATGGGTTTAATCTTTTCAACCTTTTCTTGAGAGATAACAATGGCTTTTTCCTTGGAATTCTAACACTTAGACCAGTCCTTGCACTCAATGTCACATTACATTTCACCATGTCATCTTATATACACACAGTTGATTTTCTTCTTTCATGTAGGGACCGTCTCTCCATTCTTCGATTGTCACTTGCCTTTCTGCACCTTTTCCTGCCTTTACCAGCCTTATACCTCTTCAAAAATATAGAAAGGCCAGCTTTTCTTAAGTTTTTCCCAATCTCTCTTCTAATTTCTTCATAACTGTAGCCTTATTCACTTAATAGTACAATTTTACATCACTATCTGGGTGACCAATCAACTCTTTCTGCCATTTCTCTAATTTTATTATGTTTTACAACCTCACTAAATGAAAGAACACAAAAAAACAACCAACTTGATAGCAATCACATAGCACACTGACAAAAGTCAACCAAAGCAAGTTGTGCTTCCTTTTTCTGGTTATTTGGCTATTACGTTTGATAGAATACGGGTAATTGAACAAACTTTGTTGGATTTGATTCTTGATTAAATCATCATCCCATTGATATATAATTTTATAATCTTATTCCAAAAGAAGTGGTGTTATGAGCCATCAAAGCTCTGAAATGCACTTTCCCCAGAAAGTCTTCCACAATCTTGACCACTACTGTATATCAAACAAAGCAACATTCAACAACACATCAGAATCTAATAATAAATGTTGTTTAATGACAAACAACACAGGTAATGAACACACACCCAACTCCCTTCTGTTCTCCATTTGTTCCTGAGGCTCTAATCCCTTTTTGTTTCCATTGCAGATTCTGATGAATTGGAAATTGAGAACAAAGGTGACCGCGATAAAATCTGCAGAGAGGAGAAACCACGTAAAAATTTGGAGTGTGGAGAAAGCTGCAGTCAGAGCTCCCATTCCACTTCCCATCAACAAAATCTCATTGGAAAGAAATTCTATCAGTGTGTGGAATGTGGAAAGAGCTTCAGGAAGAGCTCCCATCTCACTTCCCATCAAAGAATTCATACAGGGGAGAAACCCTATCAGTGTGTGGAATGTGGAAAGAGCTTCAGTAGGAACTCCTCTCTCACTTCCCATCAAAGAATTCATAGAGGCGAGAAACCATATCAGTGTGAGGAATGTGGAAACAGCTTCAGTACGAACTCCTCTCTCACTTCCCATCAAAGAATTCATACAGGCGAGAAACCATATCAGTGCATGGAATGTGGAAAGAGCTTCAGTCAGAGCTCCTGTCTCACAAGACATCAAAGAATTCATACAGGGGAGAAACCCTATCAGTGTGTGGAATGTGGAAAGAGCTTCAGTCAGAGCTCCAAACTCACTTCCCATAAAAGAATCCATACAAAGTATGTAAAAACCAGATTACCAGATTTTTTTCAATGAATCCAGGGACACTTTTTTGCAGCAGCCAAGTGGTTAAAAGATAGTAGCATCCGGATTATTAATAGGGAGCATCATTTTGTAAACATATGTAGTTTCCGTGGCAAGCAGAGCCAGGTTCCTTGGTTATGGGTAAAGGATGGGCAGGGGGAGAGGGAGTGAAGGGAAAGAAAAATTAGGATAGGATAGGATGGAACTGAGGGAGAGGTGTGGGGGGGGGGAGTTTGCACCCCCTTTTCTGGGATTCCAGGAAGCGTCACTGAAAATGAAGGAAGGAACAAAAAGGGGGGGTAGAGAGGGGACAGAGAGTCAGGTCGTCCCAGAAAAAGGCACATGAGGAAAACAAACGGATAGATAACCAAAGCTGTTTTAATACAAATCTCCCCTATTTTCTGTCTGACGCTTCAGGCAGAGAGGGTGGAGCCATGTGGCGGAGTATTTTTATTTACAAGCGAGGAGGCGGGAGTGTGATATCTCCTTTGGTCGGGCAATAAAAGCACCCAGCCTTTATGACTGCCATCAACGATCCTTTCCTTGCATTCGCACCCCTCTCAAATCCGGATGTTTGAGAAGGAACATCATAAACCATATGCCAGCGCCCTCCACGTCTCCCCTCAGCCCTCAGGGCAAGGTTCCCGCCAAAACAACAATAAAGAAGCGGAAGTGGCAGCAGCAGCAAAAGGAGCAGGCGGAGGAGGAGGGTGGGAGCGGGAGGGGGAATGTTGCCTCTCGTCTAAAGCAGCCCAGCCGTCCGCACTGGCAACAGCGCCTCTTGCCGCTGGCATCTTTGGCCATGGACAGATTGGTAAAACCGGGAACTGTCCCTGGGAACCGGGGACATCTGATAACCCTACATTATACAGCTTTAGGAGCCAGGCAAATTGGCACCTTTTAAACCAGGCCTTTGGCTGATTGACATCTAATGCCCTTTTAGTATGTGGTGTTTTGTGCCTTTATGTTGTGTTTTGTTGGTATTAAAGGGTTAAGTTATACTAATCGCTCTGAACACTGAGCATCATTAAACATCCGGGAATGTTCGACAGCCTGTATAAACAGTCAGTTCCTTACATGTGCTCTCTCTCTCAGTAGCGTTTTCTCTTAGTCTTGGTTGCTGTGTGTAGGAGTCATGCCTCAAGCTTGTGCACCGAGACACAGTTTTGTTTAAGTTTTTACTTGGCCAGAGATGAAGGATGTCTGCCTTGTCTCCAGGCTACGTTTTTGTAAATAAAGCCTTTTGAGTTTGCAATGTGCATTTACAACTCTTGCTGACTAATCCTTACTCTTTGCCGTTTGTGCAAATAAAGCTCTGCTGAAAAGGAAGATTTACGTCCGGAAGCGCGACTGGACCAGTAACTTTGTTTACTTAAACACAAGCTAATTAAAGCTTATGGACATGTTTTTATCTTGTAACCATCCTGAGACATGTAGGTGTAGGGAATAGGCACCAACCAGGGGTCTTTGCCCCCCCCCTGAAATATTTCAGGAGGCCAACCCCTGCCATCTTTTTGTGTTTTTCTAAACACAACCTTTTATTCTTCCGCAACTTGCCATACAATTTCAATTTGCCCTCTTAAAAAATAAAAATATATAAACACACAAAGGTATGGGGACAACAAAGTACAAGAAAATACAAATGTGGACAGGTCTCATATTTGCAGGCCAATCACAAAAGTTGCTTTAAAGCAGGGTTTCCCCAACTTGGGTCCCCAGCAACTCCTGGACTACAGTTCCCACCATCCCTCCCCATTGGTCCTGAGCACCCCTGAGCCAGCTGCCTCAGCACGGATTTTGAAGTCAGCCAGCACCAGCAGTCGGGGAGTCCTGAACTCCGCCTGTGAGACCAGCTCTGTCAGCTCAGGCAGGGAGACCATGGAGGGCAAAGGAAGCGGGAAGCACCCCTGCTAGCAAGCACCCCTCAACAAGACCCCAACCCCAGAGTCTGTTCAGCCCCCTCCGCTTCTTGTAGCTGGAGTCCGTCTGGGCGCTGCCCTCCCAGGCCAGGTGGGAAAGGCCTGCCAGGCAGGGAGCAGGTCTTGCAGGACTCCCAGCAAGGTGTGGGGCTTACCTTCTATTTGATTGGGCCACAGGTAGGCCAACTCCGGCCGAGCTATTACATTCTGCAGAGGAAAGAAAAATCACTATGAAAGCCACCTGGAGTCAGTCTGGGCGCTGCCCTCCCAGGCCAGGTGGGAAGAAGTCCTGCAGGACTCCCAGCAAGAAAACCTGGGAGGTGAGTCTTGGGCAAAGAAGGGACAAGGGAGTTCCCTGTCTCCAAGGTGTGGGGCTTACCTTCTTTTGGATTCAGCCAGAAGCAGGCCAACTCCAGCTGAATTACTGTCATCTGCAGAGGAAAGAAAAATCCAGGTCAGATGATGCTATGAAACCCACCTTGGATGGGTGCAAGAGAGTACAGAAGCAGCCCCAATCCAGGAAGGAAGGGCCTCCCTCTGTCTTGGGCCCAATCCCTTATCCCAGAGGACCACCGTGGAGCCTCCTGGCCAGAGGTGGAAGGCCACATCAGGGGGCAGGAAAAGCCTCTGGCCTCATCCTGGCACCCAGTATTCAAAGAAATGAATACATGAAGGCAAACTACTTACTGTGAACTGGGGAAAGCTTTGGGCAAAGGACAGCAGTGCAGAGATGCAGCTGGCCGCCAGGTTTTTGGTCTCCCCGCTTTCTTCAACAGTGTCGCTTTGGAAATCCTGTGGGAGAGGTCTCAGAGTCAGGCCAACTCTGAGCCAAAGCTTTTTCTCCACACTTGAAAAAGGCTGCTGCTCCACTCTGGGCAACTCGTAAGTGTCATCAGGACACTTCCATTGAGTATCTGGAGGAGGGTGGCAGCATTGGGGGCCTCCGTAAGGATACCCTCCAGCAGGCAGTGGAACTGACCCTTCAGATCCTTTGGGAAAAGAGAGAAGAGAGGTTAAGTCCGGGATGGAATTACGTAAGAGCCAGGCAAAGACAAGCTCAAGACAAAGGACCTCCCTCCCTGTGCTGATGATCCTCAGGCACACAAAGAAGTCCCTCAAACATGCAGAGCAGAGGAGAGACGTCAGCTCCTTCCGGGGGACAGCCAGAGGGTGGCTCCGACCCCAAAGGCCAGGCTTGGCTTTCTGCGGTATCGGCAACCCCATGCCCTAAGCTGGCACAAGCCCCTCCCCAAAGCCCCCCACCTCACCATGGGGGTCCCTCACACCACTGGTCACTCACCAGAAGGGCCTCTGCTGTCCGGTGCTTGGACACCTGAAGGGTGTGGAGGCCTCTCAGGGCAGCTGCCTGGCAGCTCTGTGTCACCTGGAGCAAGGAATCTAGCTCCCGCTCCAGCGGCTGAAACTGCAAAAGTCAGGCTGTCAGTTCCTTGCGAGGGGAAGGCTCCTCTTCATCTGAGAGTGCAGAGTGGGGGGCAAAGAGCCCAGGCAGAGGGGGCGGCAGCTCTGAGGGATCCTCTCCCTGCTCTTGTTTTCTCCAATACTCACTATTGCTTGATGGAAGAAAACCTGTGGCACATCTGCAAGAAGAGGAAAACATGGGGACAGGTGAGTTCATCTCAGAGCACCTGGCCAGGTTCTTCCAAGAGTCTTCTCCTGCACCCTGAGGTGCCCCCCTAGCCCTTCGGGGTCCACACTTCCTCACCTATCACCACGGGCTCCTCCTGGACTTGCAGTGGGGCCACCCTGTTCCTCCGCCGGTAGCTGAACAGGGCCCTGAACCACCTGAACTTAGAAGAGAGGAGCAGAGGGGAGAGAGCGACTCAGGAGCCCCAATGGGTGGGGGGTGTTTGTGTCTGGGGGGGGGGCTGAGAGAGGAAGAAGTTGGAGTCTTCCTTGGAACCAGAGAGACCCCCATGAAGGGGGAAAAGGCCGATGGCTTTGGGCAGCTGGGGAGATGGCAAGATGGAGACAGGCGGAGGTGTAGTGTTTGGAGGGCTGGACTAGGAGGACCTCGGAGAGCAGGGTTCGAATCCCCACTCAGCTATGAAGCTCCCTGATGGGCAGACTTCGACCTGTTTGCAATGAGCAAATTCTTTATTTATTGAATTTATATACCACCCTATAGCCTGTAAAAGAAAAGCAATGGCTCCTCTTACTTAAGGGCCCCACAGACCTCATGGGACACCAGAGCAGATTCCCTTGTTGCTTTTTTGAGTAGACCAGCAATGGGGGTTGTATTTCCTTATTTGCAGGAGGGCTGTTGCTAACATGCCCTTCATGCTTAGTTATGTATTAGGAACACAGGCACAATTATTGTGTGTGTGAGTTTGTACTTGCAAACTACCCCAGTCTCTGAGCAGTGAGATTCCTTCCAGGGGTCCCAGGCGCCTCCCCATCCTTGTTTTCCTTGGAACGAAGATCAGCAGAGACTGTGGCATCTTTATGATATTAGCTTTATTTGCTCACATACACAAGTTGAGTGTAGTATGGAGTGGCTCACAGCATCAAGACCCAAACAGATCTTGTTTCTCCATTAGTCGCAGCTTTTGCTCCAGCACAGAGCAAGATGGTGTCGGGGTTTCCCACAACTCTCTCTGGGTCTTCCTTTCCTACCTAGCAGCCAGGTGAGATGGGAGGGGGGATGACAGCCCCCCCCAATTAGCTGCAGCTCTTGCAACCCATCAATTTTACATAATAATAATAATAATAATAATAATAATAATAATAATAATATTTATACCCCACCCATCTGGCTGGGTTTCCGCAGCCACTCTGGGCGGATTCCAACAAAATATTAAAATACAATAGTCCATCAAATATTAAAAGCTTCCCTAACCATAATAACAACAACCATCCATTTTCAGGTCATTGAATTAGCAATTAAGCATTTCTGGAAAGGGAAATGGCATACTTTTGTATAAGAAAGTATTACTCATTTATGATGAGAATAGGATTTATTTATTTATTTATTTTGAACTTTGCTTGGTTCTTCCTCGGTAGCCAGTGCAATGGTTTCAGCAGTGCTAGAACTCAGGACCCGCTGCCTTGAGGGGCATCTGAGAGCAGTTTGGCAGGGGAAATTTCTCCCTTGGGAGGGGGTGGACTCTCCTTCCTTGGAGGTTTCTAAGCAGAGATCGGACGGCCATCTGCCATGGATGCTTGAGCTGAGATTCCTGCATTGCTGAGGGTTGGACTAGATGACCCCAGGATCCCCTCCTCTCTCTCCACTCCTGAATTCGAGGAGGAGGTTTCTTGCCTCCTGCAAAGCCCTTTTCCCTGCAAGCTGCTCCTCTGGTTTCCAGACAACAGAGGGAGATGCTCAGAGTCCAACCAAGAGCCTCACCCCCAAAAGGATATCTGGGCATAAAATCCATTAAACAAAACAAAAAACAAAACAAAACAAAACAAAACAAAAACAGCTGAGGTTCTGCCAAGCGAGAGAGGTCTGAGTTGGGGGGGGGACTCGGCTTTGCAAGAGTTAAAGGGAACCGAGCTGCCTTCCTAGAGAGGACAGGAAGCAAGGGGGGGCCAGGTCCTCCAGAGCCAAGGCCCCTCCCTCCCCAGTCCTCCTTTCCTGCTTTGGTGTCCATCCTTCAAGGGCTGCATCGCTATCCCTTCACTCCTGGGATGATCGGGTGAGTCTCCTCTCCCCCCCCCCCCCAGAGGGTGCAGTGGGGAGACGGTGGGGGTCCCAGGGCTGCAGCAGGGGAGGGTGCCGGGGTGGGGGGACAAACCCAAGTCACGGAGAGAGGAAGTCAGCCCAGAGAGGAATTGCTGCAGTAATTTTAAGCATTCCAGCTCTTTTCAGCTATCGCATGTGATCTGATAGTAAATAGCCATTTTGTATATCAGCTTATTGCCTATGGCTTTGATCACTCTTCAGATTGATGAACATCTACTTGGGCTGTCTCTCTCTCTCTCTCTCTCTCTCTCTCTCTCTCTCTCTCTCTCTCTCTCTCTCTCTCTCTCTCTCTCTCTCTCGCTCTCTCTCTGCAGTAGCTAATTTCTCAACGTTCGTTTCCTTCCTTTGCGCGTCAAATCTGCCTGCAGCAGGAAACGCTCCAGCCGATGCTTCCTTGCATGGTATTAAAGTAACTTCCTCATTCTCAGACCCAGTGGAAGTTACATGTTGTTTCCACCACTCTGCAAAGGTCTTGTTTAAACGGTTCAATCTGCCTCTAGCAAAAGTTCAGGCACTTGTTACGAGTTTTGGAAAAACAAAAAAGGAATGGGGAAAGATTCTGGACCCTGGGGGAGGTCCAATGTAAAATTAAATATCTTGTTGTTTTCTCTTAATAATCCTACTTTAAATTCAGACCAGCAGACATGCATTTCTGCAAATCCCAGGACATCGAGCACCCACAGGTGTTTTCTGCCAGACCTGCAGTGGCCTGGCCCTGCGCCCCTGATCTCCTGGGGGCTATGCAGTTATTTTTACCCTTACAGGTCCCTTGTGAGTTCCACTTGAGTATGTGTGGTCAGCCGTCCAATCAGCTGTCCAGCATGGCCTGGCATCAGGACCTGACCAATCCGATTCCAAACTTCCAGCTAACCCTATAGGAGATGCCGGAAAGGCAACTCCCAAGGGAGAGGAAGCGCTGTTGAATGCAGACCAGGAAGGAACCACATCTGGTTAGTTGGGGTAACATCAAAGTCCTTGTTGCCACCAGATAACACCAGCTCTCGCGAGCCCAACAACCAGAGATATCAGACTCACTATCTGCTGCCATACATTTGCTCAACTTACTGCAAACTATACAATGTGTTTCCTCATTTTTACAACTTTGCAAGGTTTGCCTTGCCCCCCACATCATGACCCTTTCTGCTCCAGATTACGTACTGCACCCCAGCTGTTGCAAGGCCTATCCATAAATAACAAGAAAAGGGGAGACGGGATGGCAGATGCAGCGTGGGGGCGCCCCCCCCACACCTCAGCATAAGACGCCACAGTGTGCCTAGCCGTCAAGTCAGGGAGGAGAGGGTCCAGCCAGGGAGGGGTGAGGGGGTCTGCAACGCTCTCCTTCCTGGAGATCAGAGGATCCCAAACTGATTTGGCCTTTCAGAAAAAAGTGACTCCCAGGAAATCTCCCTTCTTCTTTAATTCAGTGTGACATCACTCAGCGTCAATGCACAACAGATGAAACATGTGCAAATGGTTTTCCAAAGCTGGACGAGGAGGTGGACCAACCCCCTCCCTCCAAAAAAAAAACCCACGAGGAGGAAGGAAAGAAAGGTGGGAGAGAAAAGCCAGGAATAAAGAGAGGGATCCCAGCCCATAGTCTGGCTGCTGCATTGCAGACCAGTTTCCCAGTCATCTCCAAGGGCAGCTCCACACGGAGGCCACTGCAGCAATCCCCTCGCACCCAGAGCATGGCATCCCAGGACCACATCCTCTCTGTCCTAAAGGGATTGTTGCTGGAAAACCAGGCGGAAATGGGCGCTGCTACTCACCGAGCCTCCAGGGACCGTGGCATCAATGGCTGTGTGTGTGTTAAGCTATTAAATGATGATGATGATAAATTACCCACCTAAATTTCAAGGGACATCTCTTTTGCCCCACCCACTTGGCCCTCAGGGGGTTGGTCAGATACATACCTGGCCCTCACAGCAAAGAAAAAGGAACCCCACCCCAGGAGTCTGTCTTGAGAGCGGCAGAGAGTCCAAGTGCAAGAAAAGGAGACAGAAGAAGGGGGGTAGGGGTGGGGGTGGGGAGCATCCATTTTTCACAAGATACAAATAATTCCCTTGTCAATCGGTTCTGACTTCATGCATTGACTGGAAGGCAGCAGAAACCAGGTTGATTAATCTCACAGAAATCCCTTCAGTTGCCTCCACATTTTGCCTTGCTAGAAGGCTAGAGACTTTTTTTTTTTGCTCTTCATCCTCTTTCTTTTCAAAAAGAGAGCTCATGGTCTGCGATGTTGTGCAGTCCAGCCCTGGTTCCCAACAAGACTCACCCATGCTTGCTCAGGGAACCATTATTTTCCCCTGTCCTACAAATTCTGTAACAGAACAATGTATTTGCTTTGTAGGATTTGCTAGAGCTTCTCATTAAGATGGACAGAACTTGGCAGAAGACTAAAGGGTTCCTTCCGATCTCTTACAGGCTTCCTGAGAGCACAGATGGATGACTCAGCTGGCCCTGGAACAGGAAGACGCCATGCCATCCAATCTGGGAGCAGTGGGAGATTCTGGGGAAACCCAGTGCAGAAGACCCTGGGTGAGGAGGACACCCTCCGCTCAGAGGTGCAGAGCCAGCAGTTGAGGCAGTTCTGCTGCCAGGAGGCCAAAGGACCCCGAGAGGTTTGCAGCCGACTCTACCACTTTTGCCACCAGTGGCTGAAGCCAGAAAGGCACACGAAAGCTGAGATGCTGGACCTGGTGATCTTGGAGCAGTTCCTGGCTGTCCTTCCCCCGGAGATGGAGAGCTGGGTGAGGGAATGCGGAGCAGAGACCAGTTCCCAGGCGGTGGCCCTGGCCGAAGGTTTCCTCCTGAGTCAGGCAGAGGAAAGAAAGCAGGTGAGAGAGACTTTCCTTTGGATACTCCCAAGGGGCTCCAAACAGGACAGGGAACATCCCATAATGGTCTACTGATGGCCCATCCGTTTTCTGGGAAAGCATCCATGGAATGAGATCTCACACCCTTCAAGTCTTTGTCATTCTCTTTCTAATATTTCTCACCATTCTCTCTTTTGAATCCTTGTTTCTTCTTCAGGGAAAGGATCATTTTGCAGAAATGGACCTGGATTCCTGTGAGGCAGAGAGGCCTCCGTTGGACACCAGAGAGAGGCAGCTGGGTAAGGAGGAAGGTGGTTTTTCTCCGTTTGGTCTCATTCTGTTGGTTTTCCAACTCATCTGAGGGTTCTTTTCCTCTTGTTTTGGGGGGAGACAGTTGGGAACAAGGGGCCAGAGGAGGCGAGATGTATTTCTGCCCAACAAACATATGAAATGGGCACAAACGTCTAAATGTTCTCAGCAGGTAAGGCTTTCTCAAAGGCCCATCTGTAGTTAGAGATGCCCTGTCTCACCTGTGAGAGAAGCAGGCACTCCTGGTGTCCTGTTTACCTTTTTTCTCTTGCAGGTGACAGAATGATGCTGGCAAGACCACCTGATCCATCTATTCATGGGGGCAGAAGGGAAGCAGCGGCTGTGGAACCAGATCAGGTCAGGGGAAGCTGCCTTGTGGGGACAGAGGCCGAGGGATGGAGCAATGTCATGGACTGGTTGGGCACAGAGGAATGGTGGGAGGATGTAGCTGGGGAACCAGGGAGAGAAGATGGCTCAGAGCTTAAGAAGCGGAGGATGGGCAGTCAGAGGGGGAAGAGGGAGAAGCCTGGGAAGAGTAGGTGTCAGAAGCTGAAGGGGTAACAGGGCTTAGTGAGTTGGGAGACTCTGTGGCAGAAAGCAGTGGAGAATCAGAGGCAGAAGAGGAAGTAGGTGAGTGGGAGGAGGGAGGTTGAGAGACTGAGGTGAGTCAGGATAAGGAGGAGCCACCGGTGGCTCCCTCTCCTTTTGCCAGAAGCCACCCTCCCTGCTTGTCTCTCAGAGCCGGGATACCCCCTGCATTGCAGGAATCTCTGCTAGATCATCCAAGACAGATGGCCATCCAAAATAGGCTTACTTTATTTCTCGATTGATCATTGAATGCTAAAATTGGTTTCTAAGCAGTGGACAAATGAGAACAAATAGTGGCCTGGATTCAGCTAACCAGCCCCATCCGCTGCAAAATGGGGCCTGCCCCCCATTCCCCCCCTCTCCATACCCCCATGAACCCCTTGAATTTGACTCTAGGGCATTGGGAGGGAACTCCCCAGAACAGCTTACGAGGAGAGGAGAAAGTTGATCATTCCGTCAGGCAGAGTGGAATGCTTGCGTAAGCAGAATGACTTGAAAAACACAAGGTGGAGTTCCACCTATTTGCACAAAGATGAACACCCATAATTAAAACGCAGAATAAAATAAGCATCCAGAAATAAAATGTGCAGCAAAGCAATCCTATTGAAACAACAATGCAATTTACAGGAAGGAAACAGCAGAGCATTGTGTAGCAGATCATATTGATGCTGTCTCAGAGGAGGACATTTCTCCTTTTCTTTTAGGGTCCAGTGTGCTTTGAAGATGTCGCTGTTTGTTTCACGGACGAGGAGTGGGCGTTGCTGGATCCTGACCAGAGAGCTCTGCATAAGAACGTCATGGAGGAGAATCGTGGGATCACGGCCTCTCTTGGTAAGGCTCCCTGTGGGATCGTCCTATCTGCCTGGAAATTAAAAAAATACCTCTATGTGACCAACCTCCTATATTTTCACAGAGCTCAACAGCGCCCCCTACAACACCTGGCAACCTCGCACCCCCACAATAAACAGTAAATTACAGCTTTTTCTTTGAACAATCTTCCTCAAATTATTCCTTTTTCTACCACGATTGGTCTGCTCTGAACTGCCCAGGCCATCTTAAATGTCCGTTTCAGAATTATTAGGAAGGATAGGTAGCTTTAGGTTTTCTGTTTTTGTTTTTGCTTCTGTCATTCTTGGGTTGACCAAAGAGACGACTGACATTGGAGATGGAGGGGATGCCATGACTGGGCCAAACAAAATTCATCCCAGACAAGAGCTAGGCTTATTGAATCTCAGGTCGTAGTAGCCCTGATGATGATTATACAACCTTGTCGTACTCCTTTCCCAATTTTGAACCAATCAGTTGTTCCATATCCAGTTCTAACTGTAGCTTCTTGTCCCACATAGAGATTTCTCAGGAGACAGATGAGGTGATCAGGCACTCCCATTTCTTTAAGAACTTGCCATAGTTTGCTGTGGTCGACACCGTCAAAGGCTTTTGCATAGTCAATGAAGCAGAAGTAGACGTTTTTCTGGAACTCTCTAGCTTTCTCCATAATCCAGCGCATGTTTGCTATTTGGTCTCTGGTTCCTCTGCCCTTTCGAAATCCAGCTTGCACTTCTGGGAGTTCTCGGTCCACATACTGCCTAAGCCTGCCTTGTAGAATTTTAAGCATAACCTTGCTAGCGTGTGAAATGAGCGCAATTGTGCGGTAGTTTGAGCATTCTTTGGCACTGCTCTTCTTTGGAATCGGGATGTAGACTGATCTTCTCCAATCCTCTGGCCATTGCTGAGTTTTCCAAACTTGCTAGCATATTGGGTGTAGCATCTTAACAGCATTATATTTTAAAATTTTAAATAGTTCAGCTGGAATATCCTCACTTCCACTGGCCTTGTATTAGCAGTGTTTTCTAAGGCCCATTTTACTTCACACTCCAAGATGTCTGGCTCAAGGTCAGCAACCACACTACCTGGGGTGTACGAGACCTTCATATCTTTCTGATATAATTCCTCTGTGTATTCTTGCCACCTCTTCTCGATGTCTTGTGCTTCTGTTAGGTCCTTACCACTTTTGTCCTTTATTATGGTAATCTTTGTACGAAATGTTCCTTTCATATCTTCAATTTTCTTGAACAGATCTCTGGTTTTCCCCATTCTACTGTTTTCCTCTATTTCTTTGCATTGCTCGTTTAAGAAGGCCCTCTTGTCTCTCCATGCTATTTTTTTGTAAATCTGCATTCAGTTTCCTGTATCTTTCACTATCTCCCTCGCATTTTGCTTGCCTCCTCTCCCCCGCTATTTGTAAGGCCTCGTTGGACAGCCATTTTGCTTTCTTGCATTTCCTTTTCATTGGGATGGTTTTCGTTTCTGCCTCCTGTATAATGTTACGAGCCTCCATCCATAGTTCTTCAGGCACTCTGTCCACCAAATCTAAATCCTTAAACCTGTTCCTCACTTCCACTGTGTATTCATAAGGGATTTGATTTAGATTGTATCTTACTGGCCCAGTGGTTTTTCCTACTTTCTTCAGTTTAAGCTGGAATTTTGCTATAAGAAGCTGATGATCTGAGTTACAGTCAGCTCCAGATCTTGTTTTTGCTGACTGTATAGAGCTTCTCCATCTTTGGCTGCAGAGAATATAATCAATCTGATTTCGATGCTGCCCATTTGGTGATATCCATGTGTAGAGTCGTCTCTTGTGTTGTTGGAAGAGAGTGTTTGTGATGACCAGCTTGTTCTCTTGACAGAACTCTATTAGCCTTTGCCCTGCTTCATTTTGAACTCCAAGGCCAAACTTGCCAGTTGTTCCTTTTATCTCTTGATTCCCTACTTTAGCATTCCAATCCCCTGTAATGAGAAGAACATCCTTCTTTGGTGTCATTTCTAGAAGGTGTTGTAAGTCTTCATAGAATTGGTCAATTTCACTTTCTTCAGCATCGCTAGTTGGTGCATAAACTTGGATTACTGTGATGTTAAAAGGTCTGCCTTGGATTCGTATCGAGATCATTCTGTCATTTTTGAGATTGCTTCATGGATCAATACCTTGTCATGGTGAAGGGGCTTGAATAACTCAGAGAAGCTATGAGCTATGCCATGCAGGGCCACCCAAGATGGACAGGTCATAGTGGAGAGTTTTGACTAAACATGATCCACCTGGAGAAGGAACTGGCAAGCCACTCCAGTATCCATGCCAAGAAAACTCCATGGACAAAGACAACAGGCATATAAAAGTTATGACTCTGGAAGATGAGCCCCTCAGGTCAGAAGGCGTCCAACATGCTACTGAGGAAGAGCGGAGGACAAGTACAAGTAGATTCAGAGCTGATGAAGCAGCTGGGCCAAAGCCGAAAGGTCGCTCAGTTGTTGATATGCCTGGAAGCGAAAGGAAAGTCCAATGCTGTAAATAAAAATATTGCATAGGAACCTGGAACGTAAGAACCATGGATGATGGTAAGCTGGATGTGGTGAAAAATGAGATGGCTAGAATAAATATTGACATCCTGGGCATCAGTGAACTAAAATGGAAGGGAATGGGCGAATTCAGTTTGGATGACTATCATATCTACTACTGTGGGCAAGAATCCCGTAAAAGAAATGGAGTGGCCCTCATAGTCAACAAAAGAGTAGCAAAAGCTGTACTGGGATGCAATCTCAAAAATGACAGAATGACCTCGATACGAATCCAAGGCAGATTGTATCATACTGTATTAATAATAATAATATTTGTTTATACCCTGCCCATCTGGCTGGGTTGCCCCAGCCACTCTGGGTGGCTTCCAACACATATATAAACCTGAAACATAAATAATTATAATCTGATCCCATATAAAAAGAAAATTAACTTTAAAATGAACAACTTATACTAGTGGCCAAATTGTGGAAACCTTTTGTGAAAAGTGTATTTCTGAGGTTTGATGGCTCATAACAGCACTTTTGTGTGGAGTAATACCATAAAATTATGTATCAATGGAAAGATAATTTAATGAAGACTGTAATGCAGGAACTATTTTGAAGGAGTATTTATTAGAACAGCAGTCATAAAGAAAAAACTTGAAACCTTTGGTAACCTTTAGCTTTAATTACGGCCTTACAACGCCTTCCCATGAAGTGAACTAAGTTTTTAGTTTTGCAGCTGTAATAATGTGAAACCAAGATTGAATTATCGCCCATGTTGATTGGACTTTATTGCTGGGTTTCTTCTGACTAACAAGTTTCTTTAGTCAGCTCCATAGATTTCTGATTGGGTTAAAGTTTGGGCTATTCCCAGGCCATTCTAGCAGTGGAATAGGATTATCTTGAAAGCACCTTTTGCACAGAGCAGCAACATGACATGGAGCTGAATCCTGTTGAAATGGAAAATAAATAAATAAATATTTCTATGAAGGGACCCCTGACCATTAGGTCTAGTCGTGACTGACTCAGGTTGTGGTGCTCATCTCACGTTATTGGCTATGGGAGCCGGCGTATAGCTTCCAGGTCATGTGGCCAGCATGACAAAGCCGCTTCTGGCGAACCAGAGCAGCACATGGAAACGCCATTTACCTTCCCACTGTAGCGGTTCCTATTTATCTACTTGCACTTTGACGTGCTTTCGAACTGCTAGGTTGGCAGGAGCTGGGAACGAACAACGGGAGCTCACCCCGTCACGGGGATTTGAGCCGCTGACCTTCTGATCGGCAAGCTGTAGGCTCTGTGGTTTAGACCCCGCACCACCCGCATCCCATAAATATTTCTATAAATAAATACAAATGCTGCAGTATCTGGGAAAAGATCACCTGCAGAACGCTTCAGTTAGGGCTCAGGTATTTCATTTATGTATTTTGGGGCATTTACATTCCCATTATTGACACAAATTCTGCCCACAGATCAACATTACAACCCCAGATCATCACACTATCTGGGTGTTTCACAGTCAGTGTAATGCAAGTAGGATGTAAATCAGGCATCCCCAAACTTCGGCCCACCAGATGTTTTGGACTACAATTCCCATCTTCCCCGACCACTGGTCCTGTTAGCTAGGGATCATGGGAGTTGTAGGCCAAAACATCTGGAGGGCCGCAGTTTCGGAATGCCTGATGTAAATCTTCTCTGATTCTTCTCGAGTATTTCATGCCATCACTAAAAAGCAAGGAGATTTGGGTCTCATCACTCCAAATAACACAGTCCCATTGTTCCGCTGTCCAGTTAGCATGGGTTTTAGCCATTTAGCCAGTCTTTTCAACCTTTGCTTCAGAGATAACAACGGTTTTTCCTTAGAATTCTAACATCTAGACCAGTCCTTGCACACCCCCAACTCCCTTCTGTTCTTCTCCATTTGTTCCTGAGGCTCAAATCCCTTTTTGTTTCCATTGCAGATTGTGATGAATTGGAAATTGAGAACAAAGGTGACCACGACAAAATCTACAGAGAGGAGAAGCCATGTAAAAATTTGGAATGTGGAAAGAGCTTCACTGATAGCTCCTCTCTCACGTCCCATCAAAGAATTCATACAGAGGAGAAACCATATCAGTGTGTAGAATGTGGAAAGAGCTTCAGTCAGAGCTCCACTCTCACTTCCCATCAAAGAATTCATACAGGGGAGAAACCATATCAGTGTGTGGAATGTGGAAAGAGCTTCAGTAAGAGCTCCCATCTCACTTCCCATCAAAGAATTCATACAGGGGAGAAACCCTATCAGTGCGTGGAATGTGGAAAGAGCTTCACTGATAGCTCCTCTCTCACTTCCCATCAAAGAATTCATACAGAGGAGAAACCATATCAGTGTGTAGAATGTGGAAAGAGCTTCAGTCAGAGCTCCACTCTCACTTCCCATCAAAGAATTCATACAGGGGAGAAACCATATCAGTGTGTGGAATGTGGAAAGAGCTTCAGTAAGAGCTCCCATCTCACTTCCCATCAAAGAATTCATACAGGGGAGAAACCATATCATTGTGTGGAATGTGGAAAGAGCTTCAGTAAGAAGAACAATCTCACGTCCCATCAAAGAATTCATACAGGGGAGAAACCATATCATTGTGTGGAATGTGGAAAGAGCTTCAGTAAGAAGAACAATCTCGCTTCCCATCAGAGAATTCATACAGGGGAGAAACCCTATCAGTGTGTAGAATGTGGAAAGAACTTCAGTTACAGCTCCTCTCTCACGTTCCATCAAATAATTCATACAGGGGAGAAACACTATCAGTGCTTTGAATGTGGAAAGAGCTTCAGTCACAGCTCCGATCTCACAAGACATCAAAGAATTCATACAGAGGAGAAACCATATCAGTGTGTGGAATGTGGAAAGAGCTTCAGGCAGAGCTCCAATCTCACCTCCCATCAAAGAATCCATACAGGGGAGAAACCATATCATTGTGTGGAATGTGGAAAGAGCTTCAGTAAAAAGACCAGTTTCACTTCCCATCAAAGAGTTCATACAAAGGTCACAAAAACCATTATACAGCTTTAGGAGAAAGGCAAATCCGCACCCTTTGAACCACTCCTTTGGCTGATTGACATTTAATGCCCTTTTAAAATGTGGTGTTTTGTATTTTTATGTTGTGTTTTTATGTTGTAACCATCCTGAGACCTGTAGGTCTAGGGAATAGGCACCAACTCTTAAAGGCCTAGGGTTATTTGCCTCCCCAATAAAATATTTGAGGAGGCCACCTCGCAGGTTTTTTGTGTTTTTTTACAAACACAGCCTTTTATTCTTCCGCAACTTGCCATACAATTTCTCTTTCAATTTGCCCTCTTAAAAAATAAAAATAAATAAACGCACAAAGGTATGGGGACAACAAAGTACAAGAAAATACAAACGTGGGCAGGTCCCATCTTTGCAGGCCAAACACAAAAGTTGCTTTAAAGCAGGGTTTCCCCAACTTGGGTCCCCAGCAGCTCCTGGACTACAGTTCCCATCATCCCTCCCCATTGGTCCTGAGCACCCCAGAGCCATCTGCCTCAGCACAGATTTTGAAGTCGGCCAGCACCAGCAGTCGGGGAGTCCTGAACTCCGCCTGTGAGACCAGCTCTGTCAGCTCAGGCAGGGAGACCATGGAGGGCAAAGGAAGCGGGAAGCACCCCTGCTAGCAAGCACCCCTCAACAAGACCCCAACCCCAGAGTCTGTTCAGCCCCCTCCGCTTCTTGTAGCTGGAGTCAGTCTGGGCGCTGCCCTCCCAGGCCAGATGAGAAAGGCCTGCCAGGCAGGGAGCAGGTCCTGCAGGACTCCCTGCAAGAAAACCTGGGAGGTGAGTCTTGGGCAAAGAAGGGACAAGGGAGTTCCCAGTCTCCAAGGTGTGGGGCTTACCTTCTCTTCGGGCCTCAGGTAGGCCAACTCTGGCCGAGCTATTACATTCTGCAGAGGAAATAAAAATCTGGGTCAGATGACACCACGAAAACCCACCTTGGATGGCTGCACCCACCTTGGACCCAATCTCTTGTCCCAGAGGACCACCCTGAGCCCTGCAGCCTCCTGGGCAGAGGTGGAATGCAAGCAGCAGGAAAGTGGGTAGGAAAAGCCTCTGGCCTCATCCTGGCACCCAGGAACACACACCACATCATCTGCGTTCAGAGTCACTCGGGGATGTGCTATTGGGAGCATGGAAGCAACCAAAGAAATGAATGCAGGAAGGCAAGATACTTACTTTGAGCTGGGAGAGATGCTGTTGGCGCTAGTTTCCACTCTTCCCCATTGTCACAGAGGGCGTATCCTCGGAGGTCCTGCGAGAGGAAAGAGACTCAGAGACAGGGGCTAGTCTTGGGAAGTGCTGATAAGGAGACAGGATTTATCAGTGCGGGTGTGATGCCTTGTCCTGCATTTTCCTTTATTTAAATAAAACTTTCTGAAGTTGTATTTGTGTGTGTGTCCATTTGTAGACTCAGTAGGTGGTGCTGGGAAGTATTTTGACAGTTGTGGGCAGTACAAAGTCAAGTTTACAGTTTTGATACACAGTGATACAAAGTTAGTTTAGCAACAAATACAAAAGTATAAAACGAATAAAGACAGAAAGGAAATTGATACAAAGATTGAACTCCAGTTACCAACATGTG
Organism: Zootoca vivipara; assembly: GCF_963506605.1. NCBI lineage: Eukaryota > Metazoa > Chordata > Lepidosauria > Squamata > Lacertidae > Zootoca > Zootoca vivipara. Next base: position 98,055,765 of record NC_083279.1, read on the forward strand.
GAAGGAACGTTCAGTTCAAAGTGCAATGTTTAAAAGCAGCAGGCATACCAAGCAGGGTTCATAAATTTATCTCGGAATCCCCTTCTGGTCATGGATTCTCTTATAACACTCGCTAACTATCTAAAATGCCAATCCAAGCCTAACAGACCCCAACCCTAAGCCTACACCTAACCCTAAGTACTCTATGTACAAAAGAAATATATACAAAATAGGCACAAATGTGCGCAAAATAAAAAGGTAAATTGTGGTGTTTACCTCAGCACAGAGCAGGTACTGACTGAGCGGATGGTGAGAGGTTCTGAGATAGCCGTGCAGGCCAGATTTATGACCCTGGTGGGCTGGATTCGGCCCGCGGGACATAGTTTGAAGACCCCTGGTCTACACTGACTGGCAGCAGCTCCCCAGAGTTTCAGGCAGGGATTTCCTCCAGCCCTTGCAGGAGGTGTCAGGGGTTGACCCTGGGACATTCTGCATGCCAAGCAGATGCTCTAGGGCTCCCCATATTTCACTAGCCTTTCAACGTTATGCTATTAGCAACCGTGAGGATTCCACATGCCTCTTTCGAAAGGGGAACACTCACCTGATCAATTTATTAAATAATAATAATTATAATAATAATTATTATTTATACCCTGGGTTTCCCCAGCCACTCTGGGGAAATATTAAAATATTAATTGAAATATTAAAATATTAAAATCCAATAGTCCATCAAATATTAAAAGCTTCCCTAAACATAATAAAAGCAACCATACATTTTCAGTCCATTGAATTGGCAATTAAGCATTTCCGGAAAGGGAAATGGCATACTTTTGTATATTGGCATAAAAAGCGTGCATAAGAAAGTATTACTCATTTATGATGAGAATAGGATTTATTTATTTTGAACTTCGCTTGGTTCCTCCTTGGTAGCCAGTGTGATTGTTTCACCGAAAAGAAGGGTTTTTTGCACCAAGAACCCTGGCCAGAAATTTCAATGTTAGGAATAAATCCTAATCACGAGTTACAGTCGATTAAGGTATGTATTCTGGTAAGACTAACAGTCTTGAACAGAACAATTGAATACAAACAAGAAATGAGCTTCAAGTTCACTAGAGTATATATAGTTTAAAGTGTTACAACTTAGAAAATAATAGTACATTACAGTGTAAAGACACAAAAGCTACCAACTAATAATATCCGTCAATGTCAGTCCGATTCCAAAAGTGTTCAAAAGGATCGTTTTATATAGAGCCGGAATGCCGAGTTGATTCAGTAAAAGAACCCAGGACAGGGCCGTGTTCCGATATGGACGTCTTCGTCAGCTGGTAATATAAAAAATATCAAATGATAACAAATAATACATAGATTACATAAAAATTCTCAATTGGCATGGCTTAAGTTTTATAGTATCGCATAGCATTATATAATATTTGGTTCCTTACCTAATTTATGAGGTCGTGTTGACTTGTGAAATAGAATTCTCTGGTTTTCAAATATCGTGTCTGAAAATAACAATAATGCATGTTTTAAGTCTAAATAAAAGTTGTTAATTATTAATTCTAAGGCACCAAATAGTTGTATGTTTCCCCACCTGAGTTTGTGGCGATCAGCGTGTATCAAAATATCTCTATGCGTTTTCAATTTGGAGATAAGCTAATTGTCTTATATGTGTCTCTAGGGGGCAGGGGGGAACAGGCTCTTCAATCTTCTTAAAGGCATAGGTTTGGTTGGGGGGAAATTCTAAAGTTCAGAGAGACAGCTATAATGGTTTGGATTTATTATAAAAAGGAAGTATAGTCCTGGAAGCTATTCAGACCTTTAGGAAACATTGTTTCAAATAGATGTATGAATTGAGCTTCCTGTTGAAGGAGTAGTCTGTCGATATCCCTCCGATTGTATAGATCTGGTCTTGGTTTCCAAATAATAATAAAAAAGAAAACATATTCCAGGTGCTTATGTTTTATATAGTGTTCCACCAATGTGGCTTCCAATATCCTGTTTCGGATCCGTGAGCGGTGTTCCTTTATACGTACTTTTATTGGTCTGGTGCTTTTGCTTATACAGTGGTGCCTCGCTAGACAAAATTAATTCATTCCACGGGTCAAAGAAGTTGCGGTTTCCCATAGGAATGCATTGAAACTTAATCAGTGCATTCTTATGGCTCTGGGGGACTGGCGGTGGTGGTGGAGCTTGCTCTCTTGGCTCGGGGAAGGCAGGCAGGCGCTTGCTCTCTTGCCTGCCTGCCTTCCCTGAGCCAAGAGAGCAAGCGCTGCCACTGCCAATCCCCGAGCCGAAGCGCAAGGAACACAGCGGGGATGGGACGGGGCTTGAGAAGCCTCGTCCTCTCCCCGCTGTGTGACCGGCGGTGGCGGGGAAGCGGCCCGCCTGTGCTTTGGCTTCCTTCGGCGGGGAAGACAGGCGGTGCGCGGCGAGGCGGCGGCGGGGGGAGGAAGCGCTTCTCCCCCCGCCACCTTCCGCCTGTCTTCCCCAGCATGGGACGGGGCTTCGAAGAAGGTCTCCGAAGCGCCGTCCCATGCCGGCTGTGCGCGGCAGTGCGGTGGCTCCGGGGGACGGAGCCGAAGCGTGGCGGGCGCTGCTTGCCCCCGCCTGTCTTCCCCGAGCCAAGGGGAAGACAGGCGGGGGCAGCCGCCGCACCGCCGCATTTCGGCTCCGTCCCCCCTGGCAAAGGAAGATAAGCTGTCAGCTTCCCGCACTGACAGCTGATCTTCCTTTGCTGCTTTCTATGGCTGTGCTTCGCAAGACAAAGCGGCGGTCATAGAAAACCTTGTCGTCTTGCGAATGCCTCACGCAACGCAAAACTCTTTCGTCTAGCGAGTTTTTCGTAAAGCGAGGTACCACTGTATATATCATCTTGCACTGACATATCAATGCATATACACTATTTTTTGGTGTTGCAGTTGCTGAAGTGTTCGATCCGAAACTTGAAGCCAGTTTATAAATTGGAGTGCATATTTGCAGACACTGCAATGGCTGCACTTAAAGTGTCCCTTAGTTGTTTCCATCGGATCATATCTGCCAAGTCTCCCGTATTCCCCAGGAAACCCCCGGTTTTTTCAGCTGTTTCCCACTGGCAGCCTGGATTTTTAAAAACCCCGTAAATCCCCCGGATTCTTACCGGCCCGGGGAGTCTCTGGACATGCGCAGAAGCGATTTCTGGCACTGCAGACATTTTGGAAATGGGCAGAGCATGCGTAGAAGCAGCTTCCAGTGCTGCTCTGCTCAGTTCCAAAATGGCCGCAGCGCGACTTCCGGTGCCGATCCCGGTTTTTCAATCTGGGAGTTGGCACCTATGCATCGGATATGCAAGCAAGTCTGACTTAACCAAGTAGTTTCGTAATGATTTAGTTTTTCTCAGTCCAAACAATGGTGGTTTTTGGCAACCTGGGATGATAGATAAGAGGTGCCAATGTTTATAGATAAGCTTCTTAATAGCAGATGTGTAAGGTGTGAATTGTAGTGCTGTATGTATGCGGTCTTCTTTAGGTTTATCCAAAGTTTTTATGGAAAGGAGGTCATTTCCTGCATTGCTGGGAGTTGGACTAGATGTCCCCGGGATGCCCTCCTATCTCTCCACTCTCAAGGAGGTTTCTTGCCTCCTGCAAAGCCCTTTTCCCTGCAAGCTGTTCCTCTGGTTTCCGGCCAACAGAGGGAAATGGTCAGAGTCCAACCAAGAGCCTCAGAGCAGAAGGATATATGTGGGCATTGACGTAGCCAAAAGCAACAGTTGTGAGGGGGAAGAGGGCTCTGAGCTGCTTTGTGCAATATACCGGTATATAAAAAAATGTTAAAATAAAATAGAAATCAATCAATCGAATAAAAGTAATACATGAAATAAGAATCAAAATAAGAAATTGAGAATATAAGAATTCACTGAACACCTCGCCTAATCCTTCGTCAACCACCACCAACTGCAGAGTGGAGGGGGTAAAGAGCCCAGCCAGCGGGGAGCAGGTCTGAGGGGTCCAATCCCATCCCCAAAGCCCCTGTCTCCCCCACTTCCCCATGGGGGCCCCACACACCACCCATCACTCACCAGGATGGCTTTGGCCGTCTCCTGCTTGGAGCACTTCAGGGTTTGGAGCCCCTGAGCTGAGCTGCCTGGCAGTTCTGAATCACAACGTGGCTCCCCAGGGCACCTGCCTCTTTCAGAAGGAGAAAACTCACCTAATCAATTTTAATAAGAATAAGAATATTTATAACCCGTGAATCTGGCTGGGTTTCCCCAGCCACACTGGGCAGCTTCCAACTAAATATTAAAATAAAATACTCTATCAAATATTAAAAGCTTTCCTAAACAGAAAAACAGCAACCATTCATTTTCAGTCCATTGAATTAGCAATTAACCATTTCTAGAAAGGGAAATGGGATACTTTTGTATATTAGAATAAAAAGCATGCATAAGAAAGTATTACTCATTTACGATGAGAATAAGATTTATTTATTACGAACTTTGCTTGGTTCCTCCTTGGCATAGCTGCCAAGTTTTCCCTTTTCTCGCGAGGAAGCCTATTCAGCATAATGGAAAATCCCTTTAAAAAAGGGATAACTTGGCAGCTATGCTCCTTGGTAGCCAGTGCGATTGTTTCAGCAGCACTAGAACTCAGGACCCGCTGCCTTGAGGGACATCTAAGAGCAGATTGGCAGGGGAAAGGTCTCCCTTGGGAGGTGGGGGACTCTCCTTCCTTGGAGGTTTCTAAGCAGAGATCGGACGGCCATCTGCCATGGATGCTTGAGCTGAGATTCCTGCATTGCTGGGGGTTGGACTAGATGACCCTAGGATCCCCTCCTATCTCTCCACTCCTGAATTCGAGAAGGAGGTTCCTTGCCTCCTGCAAAGCCCTTTTCCCTGCAAGCTGTTCCTCTGGTCTCCGGCCAAGGGAGGGAGATGATCAGAATCCAGCCAAGAGCCTCACCCCCAAAAAGCATCTCTGGCCATTGGCGTAGCCAGAGAATTCAGCCCCCCCCCCAATCAATAAAAAATAATAAAAACAGAGGTTCTGCCAAGCGAGAGAGGGCTAAGCTCGGAGAGCTCGGCTTTGCAAGGGTTAAAGGGAACCGAGCTGCCTTCCTAGAGAGGACAGGAAGCAAGAGGGGGCCAGGTCCTCCAGAGCCAAGGCTCCTCCCTCCCCAGTCCTTTCCTGCTTTGGTGTCTCTCCTGCAAGGGTTGCATCGCTGCCCCTCCTGGGATCTGGTGAGTCTCCTCTCCTCTCTCTCTCTCTCTCTCTCTCTCTCTCTCCCCCCCCCCCCCAGGGTGCAGTGGGGAGACGGTGGGGGTCCCAGGGCTGCAGCAGGGGAGGGGGCTTGGGGGGCCTGATCTGCTCAAGCCAAGTCAGGGAGGAGAGGGTCCTGCCAGGGAGGGGGGGCGAGGTCTGCAACGCTCTCCTTCCTGGAGATCAGAGGATCCCAAACTCCCACCAAATCTCCTTTTTCAAACAAAGGAGTCCCTGGGACTTTAACTCTGTGTGACGTCGCTCAGTGTCATTGCACAACAGAGGAAACATGTGCAAATGGTTTTCCAAAGCTGGGCGAGGAGGTGGACTAGCCCCCCCCCCCCAAAAAAAAACCACGTGGAGGAAGGAAGTTAAGGTGGGAGAGAAAGGCCAGGAATAAAGAGAGGGATCCCAGCCCATAGTCTGGCTGCTCCATTGCAAACCAGTTTCCCAGCCGTCTCCAAGGGCAGCTGCACAAGATTCCCTTGTTAGTCGGTTCTGACTTCATGCAGTGACTGGAAGGCAGCAGAAACCAGATTGATTAATCTCACATAAATCCCAGTTACAGGTAGGTAGCCGTGTTGGTCTGAGTCGAAGCAAAATAAAAAAATTCCTTCAGTAGCACCTTAAAGACCAACTAAGTTTATATTTTGGTATGAGCTTTCGTGTGCATGCACACTTCTTCAGACTTGTCACATAAATCCCTTCAGTTGCCTCCACATTCTGCACTGCTAAAAGGCTAGAGACTTATTCCTTCTCTTCTTCCTCCTCCTCTTTCTTTTCAAAAAGAGAACTCATGGCCTGGGACCCAGTGCAGTCCAGCCTTGGTTCCCAACAAGATTCACCCATGCTTGCTCAGGGAACCATTGTATTCCCCTGTCCTACAAATTCTGTAACAGAACAATGTATTTGTTTTGTAGGATTTGCTAGAGCTTCTCGTTAAGACGGACAGAACTTGGCAGAAGACCAAAGGGTTCCTTCCGATCTCTCAGAGGCTTCCTGAGAGCACAGATGGATGAGCGAGACTCAGCTGGCCCTGGAGCAGGAAGAGGCCATGCCATCCAAACTGGGAGCAGTGGGGGATTTTGGGAAAACCCAGTGCAGAAGATCCTGGGTGAGGAGGACACCCTCCGCTCAGAGGTGCAGAGCCAGAAGTTGAGGCAGTTCTGCTGCCAGGAGGCCAAAGGACCCCAAGAGGTTTGCAGCCTACTCTACCACTTTTGCCACCAGTGGCTGAAGCCAGAAAGGCACACGAAAGCTGAGATGCTGGACCTGGTGATCTTGGAGCAGTTCCTGGCTGTCCTTCCCCCGGAGATGGAGAGCTGGGTGAGGGAATGCGGAGCGGAGACCAGTTCCCAGGCGGTGGCCCTGGCCGAAGGTTTCCTCCTGAGTCAGGCAGAGGAGAGAAAGCAGGTGAGAGAGACTTTCCTCTGGATACTCCCAAGGGGCTCCAAACAGGACAGAGAACATCCCATAATGCTCTACTGATGGCCCATGCGTTTTCTGGGAAAGCATCCATGGAATGAGATCTCACACCCTTCAAGTCTTTGTCACTCTCTAATATTTCTAACCATTCTCTGTTGTAAATCCTTGTTTCTTTTTCAGGGAATGGATCATTTTGCAGAAATGGACCTGGATTCCTGTGAGGCAGAGAGGCCTCCATTGGACACCAGAGAGAGGCCACTGGGTAAGGAGGAAGGTGGTTTTTCTCTGTTTGGTCTCATTCTGTTGGTTTTCCAACTCATCTGAGGGTTCTTTTCACCTTGTGTTGGGGGGAGACAGTTGGGAACAAGGGGCCAGAGGAGGGGAGATGTATTTCTGCACAGCAAACATATGAAATGGGCACAAACGTCCAAATGCTCTCAGCAGGTAAGGCTTTCTCAAAGGCCCATCTGTAGTTAGAGATTCCCTGTCTCACCTGTGAGAGAAGCAGGCACTCCTGACGTCCTGTTTACCTTTTCTCTCTTGCAGGTGACAGAATGATGCTGGCAAGACCTCCTGATCAGTCTTTTCATGGGGGCAGAAGGGAAGCAGATCAGGTCAGGGGAAGCTGCATTGTGGGGACAGAGGCCGAGGGCTGGAGCAATGTCATGGACTGGTTGGGCACAGAGGAATTGTGGGAGGATGCAGCTGGGGAACCAGGAAAGGAAGAAGGCTGAGAGCCCAAGAAGTAGAGGTAGAAGAAGGATGGGCAGTCGGAGGGGGAAGAGGGAGAAGCCTGGGAAGAGTAGGTGTCAGAAGCTGAAGGGGTAACAGGGCTTAGTGAGTTGGGAGACACTGTGGCAGAATGCAGTCCAGAATCAGAGGCAGAAGAGGAAGGAGGTGAGTGGGAGGAGGGAGGTCGATAGGCTGAGTTGAGTCAGGATAAGGCAGAGCCACCGGTGACTCCCTCTCCTTTTGTCTGAAGCCACCCTATCTGCTTGTCTCTCAGAGCCAGGAGACCCCGACCCCGTGTGTGAGGGACAGAAGCTACCTACAGCCTCCTCCCATCTTAAGCACAAGCTCTTCTCCCAGCGCCAGTGGGAGCGAGGAGGGGGATGTCTCCAGCGGGGAATCGGGAAGTAGAGGGCATGGCTCAGGCAGAGTAGCAGAGCCACTGCTCCACTTAGGAAAGGAAGGGGGAAGCAGGGAAAGCGCGGCAAGAAGACCGCTCCCGCCGGTCCCAAAATTGCGCAAGAAGCGACGGGGGCGGAGATTCAGTATTCCCAGACTACTTTGCTGGAAAAAGACGTGCGACTCTCCATTCGGAGGTTCTGACCCAGACTGACAACATGTACATAGTACTGACTCTGCACTGTAAATAAAGGTAAAGGTAAAGGGACCCCTAACCATTAGGTCCAGTCGTGACCGACTCTGGGGTTGTAGTGAGCTGGGAGACTCTGTGGCAGAATGCAGTGGAGAATCAGAGGCAGAAGAGGAAGGAGCTGAGTGGGAGGAGGGAGGTCGAGAGGCAGAGGTGAGTCAGGATAAGGCGGAGCCACCGGTGTCTTCCTCTCCTTTTGCCAGAAGCCACCCTCCCTGCTTATCTCTCAGAGCCAGGAGACCCCCTGCACTGCAGTAATCTCTGCTAGATCATCCAAGACAGATGGCCATCCAAAATAGGCTTATTTTATTTCTCGATCAGGGGTCAGCAAATCTTTTCAGCAGGGGGCTAGTCCATTGTCCCTCAGACCTTGTGGGGGGCCGGACTATATTTTGAAAAAAAAACACATAAACAAATTCCTGTGCCCCACAAACAACCCAGAGATGCATTTTAAATAAAAGGACACATTCTACTCATGTAAAAACATGCTGATTCCCAGACCGTCCGCGGGCCGGATTTAGAAGGTGATTGAGCTGCATCCAGCCCCTGGGCCTTAATTTGAGGACCCCTGTTCTAGATTGATCAGTGAATGCTAAAACTGGTTTCTGAGCAGTGGACACATGAGAACAAATAGCGGCCTGGATTCACCTAACCAACCCCATAGTGAACACCCATAATTAAAACGCAGAATAAAATAAGCATCCATAAATAAAATGTGCAGCAAATCAATCCTATTGAAACAACACCGCAATTAACAGGAAGGAAACAACAGAGGATTGTGTTACGGATCATTGATGCTGTCTCAGAGGAGGACTTTCCCCTTTTTCTTTTAGGGTCCAGTGTGCTTTGAAGATGTCACTGTTCATTTCACGGATGAGGAGTGGGCGTTGCTTGATCCTGACCAGAGAGCTCTGCATAAGAATGTCATGGAGGAGAATTGTGGGATCGTGGCCTCTCTTGGTAAGGTTCCCTGTGGGATCATCCTATCTGCCTGGAAATTAAAAAAATACCTCTATGTGACCAACCTCATATATTTTCACAGAGCTCAACAGTGGCCCCTATAACACCTGGGAACCTGGGTAAAGGTAAAGGGACCCCTGACCATTAGGTCCAGTTGTGACCTAAGACCCCCACAATAAACAGTAAATTACACTTTTTTCTTTAAACAATCTTCCTCAAATTATTCCTTTTTCTACCACGATTATGCTGGTCTGAACTGCCCAGGCCATCTTAAATGTCAGCTTCAGAATCGTTAGGAAATGTAAGTAGCTTCAGATTTTCAGATTTTGTTTTTGGGTTGACCAAAGAGACGACTGACATTGGCGATGGAGGGGATGCCATGACTGGGCCAAACAAAATTCATTGCAGAGAAGAGCTAGGCTCATTGAATCTCAGGTAGTAGTAGCAGTGATGATGATGATGATGATGAAGATAATAATAATAATAATAATAATAATAATAGTAGTAGTAGTAGTAATAATACAGTGGTACCTTGGTTTACCAACTTAATCTTTTCCGGAACAGGACTGTTCTTAAATTGAGGTACCACTGTGGTAATAATAATAATTTTTATTTATACCCTCCCCATCTGGCTGGGTTGCCCCAGCCATTCTGGATGGCTTCCAACACATATATAAACATGAAACATAAATAATAATAATCTGAGCCCATATAAAAAGAACATTAACTTTAAAACACCAATGAGACGGAAACATGGAAGGTGCCTAAAGAAGCCAGGGTGGCTATCTAAAGAACTTTTAACTGAGTTAAGATTTAAAAGGTATATGTACAAGAAATGGAAAAAGGGTGAAACTACCACAGAGGAATTCAAACAAATAGCCAGCACGTGTAGAGACAAAGTCAGAAAAGCTAAAGCACAGAATGAACTCAGGCTTGCTAGAGAGGTTAAAAGCAACAAAAAGGGCTTTTATGGGTATGTCCGTAGCAAACGGAAGAACAGGGAAACAGTGGGGTCACTTAGAGGAGAAGATGGTGAAATGCGAACAGGGGACAGAGAAAGGGCAGAACTCCTCAATGCCTTCTTTGCCTCAGTCTTCTCCAAAAAAGAAAACAATGCCCGACCTGAAGAATATGGAGCAGATGATTCAGCAGGGGAAACACAGCCCAGAATAAGTAAGGAGATAGTACAAGAATACTTGGCTAGTTTAGATGTATTCAAGTCTCCAGGGCCAGATGAACTACATCCAAGAGTATTAAAAGAACTGGCAGAGGTGATTTCAGAACCACTGGCAATAATCTTTGAAAATTCCTGGAGAACAGGCGAGGTTCCAGCAGACTGGAGGAGGGCAAATGTTGTCCCTATTTTCAAAAAGGGGAAAAGAGAGGACCTAAACAATTACCGCCCAGTGAGCCTGACATCAATACCAGGAAAGATTCTAGAGCAGATCATTAAGCAAACGGTCTGTGAGCACGTAGAAAGGAACGTTGTGATCACTAAAAGTCAGCATGGGTTTCTGAAAAATAAGACATGTCAGACTAATCTGATCTCATTTTTTGACAGAATTACAAGCCTGGTAGATGAAGGGAACGCTGTGGATATAGCCTATCTTGATTTCAGCAAGGCCTTTGACAAGGTGCCCCATGATATTCTTGTAAAGAAGCTGGTAAAATGTGGGCTAGGCAATGCTACCATTCAGTGGATTTGTAACTGGCTGACTGACCGAACCCAAAGGGTGCTCATCAATGGCTCCTCCTCATCCTGGAGAGTAGTGACTAGTGGGGTGCCACAAGATTCTGTCTTGGGCCCAGTCTTATTCAACATCTTCATCAATGACTTGGATGATGGGCTTGAGGGCATCCTGAGCAAGTTTGCAGAAGACACCAAATTGGGAGGGGTGGCTAATACCCCAGAGGACAGGATCACACTTCAGAATGACCTTAACAGATTAGACAACTGGGCCAAAGCAAACAAGATGAATTTTAACAAGGAGAAATGTAAAGTACTACACTTGGGCAAAAAAAATGAAAGGCGCAAATACAGGATGGGAGACACCTGGCTTGAGAGCAGTACATGTGAAAAGGATCTAGGAGTCCTGGTAGACCACAAACTTGACATGAGTCAACAGTGTGATGCAGCAGCTTAAAAAGCTAATGCAATTCTGGGCTGCATCAATAGGAGTATAGCGTCTATATCAAGGGAAGTAATAGTACCACTGTATTCTGCTCTGGTCAGACCTCACCTGGAGTACTGTGTCCAGTTCTGGGCACCACAGTTCAAGAAGGATACTGACAAGCTGGAACGTGTCCAGAAGAGGGCAACCAAAATGTTCAAAGGCCTGGAAACAATGCCTTATGAGAAACGGCTTAGGGAGCTGGGTATGTTTAGCCTGGAGGAGAGAAGGTTAAGGGGTGATATGATAGCCATGTTCAAATATATCAAAGGATGTCATATAGAGGAGGGTGAAAGGTTGTTTTCTGCTGCTCCAGAGAAGCGGATACGGAGCAATGGATTCAAACTACAAGAAAGAAGATTCCACCTAAACATTAGGAAGAACTTTCTGACAGTAAGAGCTGTTCGGCAGTGGAATTTGCTGCCAAGGAGTGTGGTGGAGTCTCCTTCTTTGGAGGTCTTTAAGCAGAGGCTTGACAGCCATCTATCAGGCATGCTTTGATGGTGTTTCCTGCTTGGCAGGGAGTTGGACTGGGTGGCCCTTGTGGTCTCTTCCAACTCTATGATTCTATGATTCTATGAAAATGAACAACTTATACCAGTGGCCAAAATTGTGGAAACCTTTTGTGAAAAGATTATTTCTGAACACTTTTATGTGGAGTAATACCATAAAATTATATATCAATGGAAATATTATTTAATGAAGAATTTAATACAGGAACTTTTATGAAGGAGTATTTATTAGAACAGCAGTCATAAAGAAGAAACATGAAACCTTTGGTAACCATTGGTAACCTTTAGCTTTAATTACGGCCTTACAACGCCTTCCCGTGAAGTGAAAAGTTTTTAGTTCTGCAGCTGTAATAATGTGAAACCAAGACTGAATTATTTCCTCTGTTAATTGGGCTTTATTGCTGGGTTGCTTCTGACTAACAAGTTTCTTTAGTCGGCTCCATAGATTCTCGATTGGGTTAAAGTTTGGGCTATTCCCAGGCCATTCCAGCAGTGGAATAGGATTACTGTATATTGAAAGAACCTTTTACACACAGCAGCAACATGACATAGAGCTGAATCCTATTGAAATAAAAAATATATAAATAAATAAATACTTATATAATTATATATAGATGCTTCAATATCTGGAAAAGATCGCCTGCGGAACGCTTCAGTTTGGGCTCAAGTATTTCATTTATGTATTTTGGGGCATTTACATTCCCATTAATGATACAAATTCTGCCCACACCTTTTGCTGCCATACAACCCCAGATCATCACAGTATCTGCGTGTTTCAGGGTCGTGTAATGCAAGTAGGATGTAAATCTTCTCTGATTCTTCTCAGGTATTTTATGCCATGACTACGAAGCAAGGAGATTTGGGTCTCATAGTTCCAAATAACACTGACCCATTGTTCCTCTGTCCAGTTAACATGGGTTTAATCTTTTCAACCTTTGCTTGAGAGATAACAATGGCTTTTCCCTTAGAATTCTAACATTTAGACCAGTCCTTGCACTCAACTTCACATTACATTTCACCATGTCATCTTGTATACACCCAGATGATTTTATTCTTTCATGTAGGGACCGTCTCTCCATTTTTCGATCGTCACTTGCCTTTCTGTACCTTTTCCTGCCTTTACCAGAAAGGCTAGCTTTGGTTAAGTTTTCTCCAATCTCTCTTCTAATTTCCTCATAACTGTAGCCTTCTTCACTTAATAGTACTATTTTACATCGCTTTCTGGGTGACCAGTCAACTCTTTGTGCCATTTCTCTAATTTTATTATGTTTTACAACCTCACTAAATGAAAGAAAACAAAAAAACAATCAACATGATAGCAATCACATAACACATTGACAAAGGTCAACCAAAGCAAGTTGTGGTTCCTTTTCCTGGTTATTTGGCTATAACATTTGATAGAATACGGGTAATTGAACAAACTTTGTTGAATTCCATTCTTGATTAAATCATCTTCCCATTGATATATAATTTTATAATCTTACTCCAAAAGAAGTGGTGTTGGGAGCCATCAAACCTCTGAAATACACTTTTCCCCAAATGTATTCCACAATCTTCCACAAGTTCTTCTCCATTTATTCTTGAGGCTCTAAACCAGGCCCTCCAAATGTTTTGGACTACAATTCCCATCTTCTCCAACTACTGGTTCTGTTAGCTAGGGATCATGGGAGTTGTAGGCCAAAACATCTGGAGGGCCGCAGTTTGGGGATGCCTGCTCTAAACCCTTTTTATTTCCATTGCAGATTGTGATGAATTGGAAATTGAGAACAAGGGTAACTACGATAAAATCCCCAGAGAGGAGAAGCCATGTAAAAATTTGGAGTGTGCAGAAAGCTGCAGTCAGACTTCCCAATCCTCTTCCCATCAACAAAATCTCATTGGAAAGAAACTCTATCTGTGCATGGAATGTGGAAAGAGCTTCAGTCAGAGCTCCTCTCTCACTTCCCATCAGAGAATTCATACAGGGGAGAAACCATACCAGTGTTTGGAATGTGGAAAAAGCTTCAGAACACCGTCCGATCTCACTTCACATCAAAGAATTCATACAGCGGAGAAACCATATCAGTGCGTAGAATGTGGAAAGAGCTTCAGGAAGAGCTCCGATCTCACAAGACATCAAAGAATTCATACAGGGGAGAAACCCTATCAGTGCGTGGAATGTGGAAAGAGCTTCAGGAAGGACAGTTTCAGTTCCCATCAGAGAATTCATACAGGGGAGAAACCATACCAGTGTTTGGAATGTGGAAAAAGCTTCAGAACACCGTCCGATCTCACTTCACATCAAAGAATTCATACAGCGGAGAAACCGTATCAGTGCGTGGGATGTGGAAAGAGCTTCAGGAAGAACTCCGATCTCACAAGACATCAAAGAATTCATACAAGGGAGAAACCCTATCACTGCTTGGAATGTGGAAAGAACTTCACTGATAGTTCCTCTCTCACTTCCCATCAAAGAATTCATACAGTGGAGAAACCATATCAGTGTGTGGAATGTGAAAAGAGCTTCAGTACGAGCTCCTCTCTCAGTTCCCATCAAAGAATTCATACAGGGGAGAAACCCTATCAGTGCATGGAATGTGGAAAGAGCTTCAGGAAGAACTCCGATCTCACAAGACATCAAAGAATTCATACAAGGGAGAAACCCTATCAGTGCTTGGAATGTGGAAAGAGCTTCACTGATAGCTCCTCTCTCTGTTCCCATCAAAGAATTCATACAGTGGAGAAACCACAGCAGTGTGTGGAATGTGGAAAGAGCTTCAGGAAGAGCTTCGATCTCACAAGACATCAAAGAATTCATACAGGGGAGAAACCGTATCAGTGCGTGGAATGTGGAAAAAGCTTCAGTCAGAGCTCCTCTCTCACTTTCCATCAGAGAATTCATACAGGGGAGAAACCATACCAGTGCTTCGAATGTGGAAAAAGCTTCAGAACACCGTCCGATCTCACTTCACATCAAAGAATTCATACAGGGGAGAAACCATATCAGTGCGTGGAATGTGGAAAGAGCTTCAGGAAGAGCTCCGATCTCACAATACATCAAAGAATTCATACAGGGGAGAAACCCTATCAGTGCGTGGAATGTGGAAAGAGCTTCAGGAAGAGCTTCCATCTCACAAGACATCAAAGAATTCATACAGGGGAGAAACCCTATCAGTGTTTGGAATGTGGAAAGAGCTTCAGTCAGAGCTCCTCTCTCACTTCCCATCAAAGAATTCATACAGGGGAGAAACCCTATCAGTGCGTGGAATGCGGAAAGAGCTTTAGTCACAGCCACAGTCTAAATTCCCATCAAAGAATTCATACAGGGGAGAAACCCTATCAGTGAGTGGAATGTGGAAAGAGCTTAATTGCTAACACCAATCTCACTTCCCATAAAAGAATCCATACAAAGGTCGGATAAATCATACAGCTTTAGGATCTGTAGAAGCCTTGTAGGTGATAAGGTTGAGTTTCCTTTAGCCCTTGCAACCTGATCCTCTCCCATGCGAGGACTGCATGGGATTCTCTGGGAGGTACATGGAGGATTCTGATTGGTCATTTTGAATTATGTGACGCAATCCCTTTGTGTGAATAAAGTAGCCTGGAGGAAGGGCAGGGGAGAACTCTCTTCTCTCTCTCACTCTCCCACTTCGGACCCAGAGCTTTGCAGGTCAAAGTGTCTGTCTGTCTTTCTTTTCCCCTTTCCCTATTCTTCCCTACACTCATGCGTAACCCTGCAAGTGGTGCCCCTGTGTGTGAGGCCAAAAAAGGAAGCCCCATGAGGCTAGAAAAAAACAAACAAACAAAGGAAAAACGGCTCAGAGCTAACAACCTTCCCTAGATGCTTTGGACTCTGGCTGCACAGAGGGAAACGGGCTTAAGAGGATCTCAACCCGCTCAGAACCTGAGCAACGGTGGCCACCGCATTTCCATGTGAGATCAATGGACAGAAGTAATTTGTGTAGAATGCAGCAATCTCAGAAAAGTAGTTTAATGTGATTGTTAGCCCGTGCCAGGCAAGAAGGAACTGTAGAAAAAATGGCTAATCAGTTGTTTCCAACCTTAGATTTAATATCCGCTCCTTTGCCAAGCAGACCATAATTCTGTTGCCCCCTGCGCCCAGTTTGTGCTTGGCTTGGTCTGATGTAAAATCAGCACCGTCTCCTACCATTCCACTGTCTGGGGCTGAAGTAAAATCAATGCAATCCCTTAAATCTGTTGGTTTAAGCCCAGAGATGGAAACTCAGATTGCTGAAAAAAGACTGGCTACTCAGTCTGTGCTGGAAAGCCGCAGCAAGGAAATTGCTGACCTGTTTGAGGCAGAATCTCTACCTGCGGTACAGTTTGCCTGTCCACTCCCCAGTCTTTCTTTTCCTAATGCGGTTACAGTCATGGGAAAAACTGCTTCTCACGCAATGTATGTTTCCCCATTCGCTCCCACTGCCAAAAAACAGCAGTTGGGTAAAACACTGCAGGTGACGCTGCTGTAAAAGGAAGCTTAATTAGCTCTCCCTGCTCCAAACCTCTGAATGATTTTGAAAAGCTGTGATAATTCAATTGCTAATGAATCAGACAGCTGCAAAAGTTTCAGAAATTTAGATTCAAATGATTGCAGATCTTCAGTGGAAAGTGAAATGTTTTGTGAAGTCTTTTGTGATGGAGCAAATGGCAAAGACTTGCCTCCTCTCCTGAGTGAGCAATTTGACTTCCATTTAGCATGCATTGTTACAAATGTCTTCCAGAAAGTTTTTGATGCTAGGATGTTGATTTACAGCTTAGTTGCTCCAGAGCAGCTATGCCTTGCCTCAGTGTTCAATAAATCTGATCAAATTGGGTTTTTTAACCCAGGAGGGTGAAAAATCTCCATTTTCCTTCCTTGAGGCATTTTCAGTTTTCTAGCAGGAGTTTTCTTCTCAGTTGCTCAGAACTCTCCTTGTAGATAAGTTTGTTAGACTCTTAATTCTTCAGTTTTCAGTGGTTTTTTTTTTTAAAAAATATCTGTTTATAAACAGCCCAGACTGCAAAACATGAATTTCACTGTTTTGTTGCACTGCATAAATTCTGTACAGCCTGCAGCTGATTATTTTTGAAACCTGTGCCATAAAATACCTATCTCCTGGCAGCTGTATATTTTTGGACTTTGTATATTTTATTTCTCATTTGCAGAAGTGAGCTGTTGCATTTGCAAGCTCAGTTAGGTACAAAACTACAGTGGAACCTCGGTTTATGAACACCTCGGTTTACGAATTTTTGGTTTGCGAACGCCGCGGACCCATCTGGAACGGATTAATTCACTTTCCATTACTTTCAGTGGGAAAGTTTGCTTCAGTTTATGAACGCTTCAGTTTATGAACAG
This sequence comes from Zootoca vivipara, assembly GCF_963506605.1. NCBI lineage: Eukaryota > Metazoa > Chordata > Lepidosauria > Squamata > Lacertidae > Zootoca > Zootoca vivipara. The sequence continues at coordinate 98,072,756 of NC_083279.1, forward strand.
ACTTCTGGAACCAATTACACCCAAGCTTCGGGTTAAGTATGCTTCAGGTTGAGTACTCCGCGGACTCGTCTGGAACGGATTAACCCACTTTCCATTACTTTCAATGGGAAAGTTCGCTTCAGTTTATGAACGCTTCAGTTTATGAACAGACTTCCGGAACCAATTGTGTTCATAAACCGAGGTACCACTGTACGTTCGAAAACCGAGGTACCACTGTACTAAATTTCACTTCTAACTGTGTGTAAGGAATTAACATATGATTGCTTTTCACAGAATTTTCCTTTTCAGAAAGGCTTAAGCACCCTCTGAGTGGAATCCATTTTCTGAAGGAATTTCAGCAACAAGTTATTTGTTAATGTTTTTTCCTCCAAGACTTAATTTTCTCTCCTAGCACTAGCTGAGCTGAAGTGTTTTGTCTCATTCCTGTCTCATAATATTTTTATTTCTTTATAACTGTAACTTTTCATGGTCACCTACATATTTGAGTTTTTTTAAATATAATTCTTTAAGTAAAGGTTATAATAAAAAAAATTCCTTCAGTAGCACCTTAAAGACCAACTAAGTTTTTATTTTGGTATGAGCTTTCGTGTGCATGCACACTTCTTCAGATACAGTGAAATGGAAGTTTCCAGGCACTTCCATTTCACTGTATCTGAAGAAGTGTGCATGCACACGAAAGCTCATACCAAAATAAAAACTTAGTTGGTCTTTAAGGTGCTACTGAAGGAATTTTTTTTATTTTACTTCGATCCAGACCAACACGGCTACCTACCTGTAAGTAAAGGTTCTAATTTTCTGCTTCTTACTTTTAAATATTTGGTTATATTCAATACTTCTGAAGAATTTTCAGGATTTCTTTGGAAATCACTATCTATTGTTTGTAGTGGCACCTCTACTTACGAATGACTCTACTTACAAATTTTTCTACTTACGAAGGGGGGGGAAAACATCCGACATCCGAACGGCTGCCCTGCGCTCACCGCCACCGGTGGATCAAGCCCTCGCCGCTGCTGCAAGGCTGGCCTTCTGCCGGCCTCGCGGGATCGGGCCCTTGCCCCCCCTTGTGGAAATAGCATAAACTTGTCAGACATAGGTCAATGTTCCTGTATAATACCACACAACATAAACCATAATAATTATATATCAGTTGCATATCTGGAGGCCAATTCTTACTAGGGCACAGAATCTTGAAGTCAAAAGAGAGCATGTCCTTGCAATTCACCTTTTCCCCTGTCAGTCCCCCCACCCCTTTGTGGTAGACACATTCCAACATTTCTACATAAGAAACTATTACACATTCATGATGAGAATAGGATTTATTTTTTATGAACTTTGTTTGGTTCCTCCTTGCTAGCCAGTGCAATGGTTTCAGCAGTGCTAGAACTCAGGACCCGCTGCCTTGAGGGACATCTAAGATCAGTTTGGCAGGGGAAAGGTCTCCCTTGGGAGGTGGTGGACTCTCCTTCCTTGGAGGTGTCTAAGCAGAGATTGGATGGCCATCAGCCATGGATGCTTGAGCTGAGATTCCTGCATTGATGGGGGTTGGACTAGATGACCCCAGGATCCCCTCCTATCTCTCCCACTCCTGAATTCGAGGAGGAGGTTCCTTGCCTCCTGCTTCAAAGCCCTTTTCACTGCAAGCTGTTCCTCTGGTTTCCGGACAACAGAGGGAGATGCTTAGAGTCCAACGAAGAGCCTCTCCCCCCCAAAAGGATATCTGGGCATTGGCGTAACCAGGGGGGTAGTTGCCCCCGTAAATAAAATGATAATAATAAAAAGCAGGGGTTCTGCCAAGCGAGAAAGGGCTGAGCTGGACACCCTTGGCTTTGCAAGGGTTAAAGGGAACCGAGCTGCCTTCCTAGAGAGGACAGGAAGCAAGAGGGGGGCCAGGTCCTCCAGAGTCAAGGCCCCTCCCTCCCCAGTCCTTTCCTGCAAAGAAGGGGGGGTGTTGCTTTGCTGTCTCCTGCAAGGGCTGCATCGCTGTCCCCTCCTGGGATCTGGTGAGTCTCCCCCCCCCCCTCTCCCCAGAGGATACAGTGGGGAGACGGTGGGGGTCCCAGTGCTGCAGCAGGGGTGGGTACCTGGGGGGCCTGATCTGCTCGTGCGGGGGGGGGGGGACAAAGCCAAGTCAGGGAGGAGAGGGTCCTGCCAGGGAGGGGGGGGGGCGAGGTCTGCAACGCTCTCCTTCCTGGAGATCAGAGGATCCCAAACTCCCACAAAGGAGTCCTAGGACTTTAACTCTGTGTGACGTCGCTCAGCGTCATTGCACAACAGAGGAAACATGTGCAAATGGCTTTCCAAAGGTGAGCGAAGGGGTGGACTAGACCCCCACCCCCATATAAAAACCCACGTGGAGGAAGGAAGTTAAGTTGGGAGAGAATGGCCAGGAATAAAGAGAGGGATCCCAGCCCATAGTCTGGCTGCTGCATTGCAAACCAGTTTCCCACTTGTCTCCAGGGGCAGCTCCACACGGAGGCCACTGCAGCAATCCCCTCGCACCCAGAGCATGGCATCCCAGGACCACATCCTCTCGGTCCCAAAGGGATTGTTGCTGGAAAACCAGACAGAAATGGGCGCTGCAACTCACTGAGCCTCCAGGGACCGTGGCATCAATGCCTGTGTGGGTGTTAAGCTATTAAATGATGATGATGATGATAAATTGTCCGTCTAAATCTCAAGGGAGATTTCTTTGGCCCTGCCCGCTTGGCCCTTAGGGAGTTGGTCAGATACATACCTGGCCCTCAGAGCAAAGAAAAAGGAACCCCACCCCAGGAGTCTGTCTTGAGAGCGGCAGAGAGTCCAAGTGCAAGAAAAGAGACAGAAGCAGGGGGTGGGTGGGGGGGGGGAGCAACTCCTGAGGACCCCCGGGTGAGGACCCCCACTAGAGCCAAGTATCCATTTTTCACAAAATACAAACGATTCCCTTGTCAGTCGGTTCTGACTTCATGCATTGACTGGAAGGCAGCAGAAACCAGATTGATTAATCTCACATAAATCCCTTCAGTTGCCTCCACATTTTGCATTGCTAGAACGCTAGAGACTTATTCCTTCTCTTCTTCATCCTCCTCTTTCTTTTCAAAAAGAGAGCTCATGGTCTGGGATCCGATGAAGCCCAGCCCTGGTTCCAAGCAAGACTCATCCATGCTTGCTCAATGAACCCCCCCCCCCCAATCCGTCCTACAAATTCTGTAACAGAACAATGTATTTCCAATGTAGGATTTGCTAGAGCTTCTCATTAAGACGGACAGAACTCGGCAGAAGACCAAAGGGTTCCTTCCAATCTCTCAGAGGCTTCCTGAGAGCACAGATGGATGACTCAGCTGGCCCTGGAACAAGAAGAGGCCATGCCATCCAATCTGGGAGCAGTGGGAGATTCTGGGAAAACCCAGTGCAGAAGATCCCGGGTGAGGAGGACACCCTCCGCTCAGAGGTGCAGAGCCAGCAGTTGAGGCAGTTCTGCTGCCAGGAGGCCAAAGGACCCCGAGAGGTTTGCAGCCGACTCTACCACTTTTGCCACCAGTGGCTGAAGCCAGAAAGGCACACGAAAGCTGAGATGCTGGACCTGGTGATCTTGGAGCAGTTCCTGGCTGTCCTTCCCCCAGAGATGGAGAGCTGGGTGAGGGAATGCGGAGCGGAGACCAGTTCCCAGGCGGTGGCCCTGGCCGAAGGTTTCCTCCTGAGTCAGGCAGAGGAGAGAAAGCAGGTGAGAGAGACTTTCCTCTGGATACTCCCAAGGGGCTCAAAAGAGGACAGAGAATATCCCATAATGGTCTGCTGAAGGCCCATTTGCTTTCTGGGAAAGAATCCATGGAATGAGATCTCACAGCCTTCAAGTCTTTGTCATTCTCTTTCTAATATTTCTTACCATTCTCTGTTTTGAATCCTTGTTTCTTTTTCAGGGAAAGGATCATTTTGCAGAAATGGACCTGGATTCCTGTGAGGCAGAGAGGCCTCCGTTGGACACCAGAGAGAGGCAGCGGGGTAAGGAGGAAGGTGGTTTTTCTCCATTTGGTCTCATTCTGTTGGTTTTCCAACTCATCTGAGGGTTCTTTTCACCTTGTGTTGGGGGGAGACAGTTGGGAACAAGGGTCCAGAGGAGGGGAGATGTATTTCTGCACAACAAACCTATGAAATGGGCACAAACGTCCAAATGCTCTCAGCAGGTAAGGATTTCTCAAAGGCCCATCTGTAGTTAGGGATGCCCTGCTACCAAAACAAGGAAGGGACCCGAAAAGTATCAAGAATTATAGACCAATTTTACTGCTGAATACAGATTATTAAATTTTTGCAGGTGTATTGGCAAACCGGCTGAATTTTTTTTGAATAGAATAATAGGCACAGATCAAAATGGCTTTTTACCAGGGAGACAGATAAAAAAATAAAATAAGGATAGTGATTGACCTTTTAGAATATATTGATATGAAACCAAGTAAAAAGGTAGAGTTCCTCTTGGTAGACGCAGAGAAGGCTTTCAATAGCGTGACCTGGAATTTTTTAGTTCACACTATAGAAAGTTTGAAACTAGGAAATAAATTTATAAATGGAATTAGAACGATCTACAAAAATCAGAAAGCTAAATCTCTCTCTCTCTCTCTCTCTCTCTCTATATATATATAAATGTAGAGCGTACATTTTATTCCAACGAAGCTAAATTAATAATAAACAATGAAATAACTGAAGAATTTGAAATTGAAAGAGGCACCAGACAATGGTTCCTTCTATCTCCACTTCTGTTCATTGCAACATTGGAAACACTCTTAATCAGGGGTCAGCAACCTTTTCCAGCAGTGGGCCAGTCCACCGTCCCTCAGAGCTTGTGGTGGGCCGGACTATATTTTGGGGGGGAAATGAAGGAATTCCTATGCCCCATAAATAATCCAGAGATACATTTTAAATAAAAGCACACATTCTACTCATGTAAAAACACGCTGGTTCCCTGACCATCTGCAGGCCGGATTGAGAAGGCGATTGGGCCGCATCCGGCCCATGGGCCTTAGGTTGCCTACCCCTGCTCTTAATAGCCATAAAAAAGATCAAAAAAATAAGGGGTAACAGACGATATAAAGTTAAAGAATTCACAGATGAAAGCATTCTTCTTTGTCCTTTACCTTCATTTCTTTTCTTTTTCCTTTTTATTTTCTTTCATTCTTAGTTTCGTGTTTTAGTCTTTAAGATTTGGAATTGTTTCTTTCTTCTTTTGGCAAACTGTTATATTTTGTTGGTTATATTAATAATTATTATTCAAAAAAGAGAGAGATGCCCTGTTTCACCTGTGAGAGAAGCAGGCACTCCTGGCGTCCTGTTTACCTTTTCTCTCTTGCAGGTGACAAAATGATGCCGGCAAGACCTCCTGATCCGTCTTTTCATGGGGGCAGAAGGGAAGCAGCGGCTGTGGAACCAGATCAGGTCAGGGGAAGCTGCCTTGTGGGGACAGAGGCCGAAGGATGGAGCAATGTCATGGACTGGTTGGGCACAGAGGAATGGTGGGAGGATGCAGCTGGGGAACCAGGAAGAGAAGATGGCTCAGAGCCCAAGAAGTGGAGGTAGAAGAAGGATTTGTGGTCAGAGGGGGAAGCCTGGGGAGAGGAGGTGTTGGAAGCTGAAGGGCTAACAGGGCTTAGTGAGCTGGGAGACTCTGTGGCAGAATGTAGTGAAGAATCAGAGGCTGAAGGAGGTGAGTGGGAGGAGGGAGGTTGAAAGGCTGAGGTGAGTCAGGATAAGGCGGAGCCACCAGTAGCTCCCTCTCCTTTTGCCAGAAGCCACCCTCCCTGCTTGTCTCTCAGAGCCAGGAGACCCCCTGCATTGCAGGAATCTCTGCTAGATCATCCAAGACAGATGGCCATCCAAAATAGGCTTATTTTATTTCTCGATTGATCAATAATAATAATAATAATAATAATAAATTTATACCCCGCCCATCTGGCTGGGTTTCCCCAGCCACTCTGGGCGGCTTCCAACAGAAACATCAAAATACAATAATGAGAAGGCCCTCTGCCTGGTTCCCTGTAACTTGGCTTCTTGCAGCGAGGGAACTTCCAGAAGGCCCTTGGCGCTGGACCTCAGTGTCAGGGCAGAACCATGGAGGTAGAGACGCTCCTTCAGGTATACTGGATCGAGGCCGTTTAGGGCTTTAAAGGTCAGCACCAACACTTTGAATTGTGCTCGGAAACGTACTAGAAGCCAATGTAGGTCTTTCAAGACCGGTGTTACGTGGTTTTGGCGGCTGCTCCCAGTCACCAGTCTAGCTGCTGCATTCTGGATTAATTGTAGTTTCTGGGTCACCTTCAAAGGTAGCCCCACGTAGAGCGCATTGCAGTAGTCCAAGCGAGAGATAACTAGAGCATGCACCACTCTGGCAAGACAGTCTGCAGGCAGGTAGGGTCTAAGCCTGCGTACCAGTTGGAGCTGATAAACAGCTGCCCTGGATACAGAATTAACCTGCACTTCCATGGACAGCTGTGAGTCCAAAATGACTCCCAGGCTGTGCACCTGGTCCTTCAGGGGCACAGTTACCCCATTCAGGACCAGGGAGTCCTCCACACCTGCCCGCCTCCTGTCCCCCACAAACAGTACTTCTGTCTTGTCAGGATTCAACCTCAACTTGATCAGTGAATGCTAAAAGTGTTTTCTAAGCAGTGGGCAAATGAGAACAAATAGTGGCCTGGATTCAGGGGCAGAGCAAGTGGGGGGCAGGGGGGCGGGGAGCCCTGGGTGTGGGCCCTGGCGACGCCCTGGAGGGGTGTCAGTCGGGGCCGCCCCTCGGCCATCGCGCTCTCTCCCTGCACTTTCCGCGCCAGCCTCGCTCCGCCGCTGCCTGGATTCACCTAACCAGCCCCATCCGCTGCAAAATGGGGCCTGCCCCCCATTCCTCCCTCTCTCCATGCCCCCATGAACCTCTTGAATTTGACTCTAGGGCATTGGGAGGGAACTCCCCAGAACAGCTCACAAGGAGAGCAGAAAGTAGATCCTTCCATCAGGCAAGCTGGAATGCTTGCGTAGGCAGAATGACTTGAAAACCACAAGGTGGAGTACCACCTATTTGCACAAAGATAATTAAAATTCGGGGAAAAAATAAGCATCCATAAATAAAACGTGCAGCAAAACAATCCTATTGAAACAACACCACAAATTACAGGAAGGAAACAACAGAGCATTGTGTAGCAGATCATATTGATGCTGTCTCAGAGGAGGACCTTTCCCCTTTTCTTTTAGGGTCCAGTGTGCTTTGAAGATGTCGCTGTCCGTTTCACGGACGAGGAGTGGGCATTGCTGGATCCTGACCAGAGAGCTCTGCATAAGGACGTCATGAAGGAGAATCGTGGGATCGTGGCCTCTCTTGGTAAGGCTCCCTGTGGGATCGTCATATCTACCTTCTGTATTTTAGAATTTCTGTTTTTTTGGAAGCCGCCCAGAGTGGCTGGGGGAACCCGGCCAGATGGGCGGGGTATAAATAATAAATTATTATTATTACCTAGAAATTAAAAAAATAATTTATGTGATCTACCTCATATATTTTCACAGAGCTCAACAGCGCCCCCCATAACACCTGGGAACCTAACAGCAAATTACACTTTTTTCTTTAAACAATCTTCCTCAAATTATTCCTTTTTCTACCACGATTGGGCTGGTCTGATATGCTCAGGCCATCTTAAATGTCAGTTTCAGAATTGTTAGGAAACATAAGTAGCTTCAGGTTTTCTGTTTTTGTTTTTGCTCCTGTCCGTCTTGGGTTGACCAAAGAGACGATTGACATTGGAGATGGAGGGGATGCCTTGACTGGGCCAAACAAAATCCATCCCAGAGAAGAGCTAGGCTTATTGAATCTCAGGTAGTAGTAGCAGTGATGATGATGATGATGATGATGATGATGATGATAGTAATACAGTGGTACCTCAGTTTACCTTAATCTTTTCTGGAACAGGACTGTTTTTAAATCAAGGTACCACTGTAGTAATAATAATAATAATTTTTATACCCTGCCTATCTGGCTGGGTTGCCACAGCCATTCTGGGCGGCTTCCAACACATATATAAACATAAAACGTAAATAATAATAATAATCTGATCCCATATAAAAAGAACATTAACTTTAAAATGAACAACTTATCCTAGTGGCAAAAACTGTGGAAACCTTTTGTGAAAAGTGTATTTCTGAGGTTTAATGGCTCATAACACCAGTTTTGTGTGGAGTAATACCATAAAATTATGTATCAATGGAAAGATAATTTAATGAAGAATGGAATGCAGGAACTTTTATGAAGGAGTATTTATAAGAACAGCAGTCATAAAGAAAATACGTGGTAACCTTTAGCTTTAATTATGGCATTACAACACCTTTCCATGAAGTGAACCTAGTTTTTAGTTCTGCAGCTGTAATAATGTGAAACCAAGACTGATTTATTGCCTCGGTTTATTGGGATTTATTGCTGGGTTGCTTCTGACTAACAAGTTTCTTTAGTCGGCTCCATATATTTCTGATTGGGTTAAAGTTTGGGCTATTCCCAGGCCATTCTAGCAGTGGAATAGGATTATCTTGAAAGCACCTTTTGCACACAGCAGCAACATGACAAGGAGCCGAATCCTGTTGAAATAGAAAACAAACAAACAAACAGACAGACAGACAAACAAATCTTTATAAATGTTTTAGTATCTGGGAAGAGATCACCTGCAGAACGCTTCAGTTTGGGCTCAAGTATTTCATTCATATATTTTGGGGCATTTACATTCTCACTAATGACACAAATTCTGCCCACACCTTTTGCTGCCATACAACCCCAGATCATCACACTATCTGGGTGTTTCACGGTTGGTGTAATGCAAGTAAATATTCTCTGATTCTTCTCCTCACGTATTTCATGCCATCACTATGAAGCAAGGAGTTTTGGGTCTCATCGCTCCAAATAACACTGACCCATTGTTCCTCTGTCCAGTTAACATGGGTTTAATCTTTTCAACCTTTGCTTGAGAGATAACAATGGCTTTTCCTTTAGAATTCAAACATTTAGACCAGTCCTTGCACACAAGTTCACATTATATTGCGCCATGTCATCTTGTCTACACACAGATGATTTTCTTCTTTCATGTAGGGACAGTCTCTCCATTCTTCGATTGTCTCTTACCTTTGTGCACCTTTTCCTGCCTTTACCCGTCTGCTTTTGTAGTGACTGAGTCTCCTTATACCTCTTCAAAAATATAGAAAAGCCAGCTTTGGTTACGTTTTCCCTAATCTTTCACCTAATTTCTTCATAACTGTAGCCTTGCTCACTTAATAGTACAAATTTACATCGCTTTCTGGGTGGCCAGTCAACTCTTTGTGCCATTTCTATAATTTTATTATCTTTTATTATGCTTTACAACCTCACTAAATGAAAGAACACAAAGAACACAAAAAAACCAACCAACTTAATATTTGGTTATAAACTTTGTTGGATTGCATTCTTGATTAAGTGGTGTTATGAGCCATCAAACCTCTGAAACACCCTTTCCCCAAATATGTTTTCCACAATTTTGACCACTACTATATAACAAACAAACAAAGCAACATTCAACAACTTAATAATAATAATAATAATAATAATAATACTTTATTTTTACCCTGCCCATCTGGCTGGGTTTTCCCAGCCACTCTGGGTGGCTTCCAGCAAAACATTAAAATAAAATAATCTATTAAACATTAAACACTTCCCTAAACAGGGCTGCCTTCAGATGTCTCCTAAAATATTGGTAGTTATTATTAGATTCATTAGAATCTAATAATAAATATGTTGGTTAATGGCAAAAAACACAGGTAATGAACACATACCCAACTCTCTTCAGTCCTTCGCCATTCGTTCCTGAGGCCCTAATCCCTTTTTCTTTCCATTGCAGATTGTGATGTATCGGAAATCAAGGACAAAGGTGACCACGATAAAATCCGCAGAGAGAAGAAGCCACGTAAAAATTTGGAGTGTGGAGAAAGCTGCAGTCAGAGCTCCCATTCTACTTCCCATCAACATAATCTCATTGGAAAGAAACTCTATCAGTACATGGAATGTGGAAAGAGCTTCAGTCATAGCTCCACTCTCACTTCCCATCAGAGAATTCATGCAGGGGAGAAACCATATCAGTGTTTGGAATGTGGAAAGAGCTTCAGTCACAGCTCCTCTCTCACTTACCATCAGAGAATTCATGCAGGGGAGAAACCATATCAGTGTGTGGAATGTGGAAAGAGCTTCAGTCACAGCTCCTATCTCACAAGACATCAAAGAATTCATACAGGGGAGAAACCATACCAGTGTTTGGAATGTGGAAACAGCTTCAGAATACCGTCCAATCTCACTTCACATCAAAGAATTCATACAGGGGAGAAACCATATCAGTGTGTGGAATGTGGAAAGAGCTTCAGTCAGAGCCCCCATCTCACAAGACATCAAAGAATTCATACAGGGGAGAAACCCTATCAGTGCGTGGAATGTGGAAAGAGCTTCACTGATAGCTCCTCTCTCACGTCCCATCAAAGAATTCATACAGGGGAGAAACCATATAAATGCGTGGAATGTGGAAAGAGCTTTACTGGTATCTCCTCTCTCACTTCCCATCAAAGAATTCATACAGGGGAGAAACCCTATCACTGTGTGGAATGTGGAAAGAGCTTCAGGAGGAGCTCCACTCTCACTACCCATCAAAGAATTCATACAGGGGAGAAACCATATCAGTGTGTGGAATGTGGAAAGAGCTTCAGTCAGAGCTCCTCTCTCACTACCCATCAAAGAATTCATACAGGGGAGAAACCATATCAGTGTGTGGAATGTGGAAAGAGCTTCACTGATAAATCCTGTCTCACTTCCCATCAAAGAAATCATATAGGGGAGAAACCATATCAGTGTGTGGAATGTGGAAAGAGCTTCTGGAGGAGCTCCAAACTCATTTCCCATAAAAGAATCCATACAAATGTCAGAGAAACCATTATACACATTTAAGAGCCAGGCAAATCAACACCTTATTAACCAGGCGTTTTGCTGATTGACATCTTATGCTGTTTTAAAATGTGGTGTTTTTTTTCTTTTATGTTGTGTTTTTATGTTGTAACCATCCTGAAACTTGTAGGTGTAGGGAAATATGCGCCAACTCTTAAAGGCCATGGAGTCTTTGCCCCCCGCCAATAAAATATTTGGTGCCACCCCCAGTTTTTTTGTGTCTTTTTAAAAATGCAACCTTTTATTCTTCCACAACTTTCCATACAATTTCTCTTTTAATTTGCGCTCTTAAAAAAAGAAGAACAAAAGTCATGAAAAATAAAAAAAATTCCTTCAGTAGCACCTTAAAGACCAACTAAGTTTTTATTTTGGTATGAGCTTTCGTGTGCATGCACACTTCTTCAGATACCTGAAGAAGTGTGCATGCACACGAAAGCTCATACCAAAATAAAAACTTAGTTGGTCTTTAAGGTGCTACTGAAGGAATTTTTTTTATTTTACTTCGATCCAGACCAACACGGCTACCTACCTGTAACCAAAAGTCATGAAGAAAACAAAATACAAGAAAATACAAATGTGGACAGGTCCCTTCTTTGTGGGCCAAACACTAAAGTTGCTTTAAAGCAGGGTTTCCGAAATGTGGGTCCCCAGCCGCTCCCAGACTACAGTTCCCACCATCCCTCCCCATTGGTTCTGCTAGCTAAGGATGATGGGAGTTGTAGTCCAAAAACAGCTGGAGACCCAAGTTTGCTTTAAAGGGAAAGTAGGCTGGCCCTGTAACACCCTCTGCTGGCCAAAAGCATTGCCACAGAATCTGAACCATCCCCAGTACTGCTAATTGGAATTTATAGATCACAAAACTGATGTTTGATCCGCACTTCAACCTTTTGGGAGCTCCTAGGTCAGGCATTCCGAAACTGCGGCCCTCCAGATGTTTTGACCTACAACTCCCATGATCCCTAGCTAACAGGACCAGTGGTCAGGGATGATGGGAATTGTAGTCCAAAACATCTGGAGGGCCGAAGTTTGGGGATGCCTGTCCTAGGTGCTTTCTGCACCACCTAGAGTACCCACAGAATTGTGGCTTCTACTGGCAATACACATAGGAGAACAAATGGAAGACAAACACAATGGGCAGGAAACAACCTGGAAAGGGCCATGTTGTTGTTTAGTCGTTTAGTCGTGTCCGACTCTTCGTGACCCCATGGACCATAGCACGCCAGGCACTCCTGTCTTGCACTGCCTCCCGCAGTTTGGTCAAACTCATGTTCGTAGCTTCAAGAACACTGTCCAACCATTTCGTCCTCTGTCGTTCCCTTCTCCTTGTGCCCTCAATCTTTCCCAACATCAGGGTCTTTTCCAGGGAGTCTTCTCTTCTCATGAGGTGGCCAAAGTATTGGAGCCTCAGCTTTACGATCTGTCCTTTCAGTGAGCACTCAGGGCTGATTTCCTTCAGAATAGAGAGGTTTGATCTTCTTGCAGTCCATGCGACTCTCAAGAGTCTCCTCCAGCACCATAATTCAAAAGTATCAATTCTTCGGCGATCAGCCTTCTCTATGGTCCAGCTCTCACTTCCATACATTACTACTGGGAAAACCATAGCTTTAACTATACGGACCTTTGTCGGCAAGGTGATATCCGGTGTGAAGAGGTAACTTTTCCTACTGCTGAACAATGCCACAGGTAGAGGAGATGAAATGCTAGAAGTGTACTCAGGGGCAAGGGGAGTTGATGGGAAATTGAACTATGGGCTCAAAATATTCCTTTTTTAAAAAGTGCCATTATAGGCATTGCCATTCAAATGGTGTGCCTGTATCATGTGATTGATTGTCCAAGGCGGGCCTTACCTGCCCGACCCCCACATATTTTATTCAAGTCGGCACAACTGGGTCGGGTGGTTTACGAATTAAATAAATACGTAAATCGCCTTCCTTTCCACATGTCAATATCCTTATTATCATTTTTAAAATTTATGTGCCCTTCATCTGAAGATATCACAACATAAACATACAGGTTGAAAGCATGGATTTCTCAAAAAGAAGTAAAAGCAGAGAAATCTCCCCTTTTTTGGATGGAGTTACAAGCTTTGTTGATCTGGGGACTGCTGTGGAAATAGTGCATCTTGATTTCAGTAAGGCTTTAGACAAAGTCTTCTGTGATATTTACAGGTGAAACTCAGAAAATTAGAATATCGTTGAAAAGTGCATTTATTTCAGTAATGCAACTTAAAAGGTGAAACCAATAATAATAATAATTAATAATAATAATAAATATTTATTTATACCTCACCCTCCCCAGTCGAAACCGGGCTCAGGGCGGCTAACACCAATAAAATCATAACAAGGCATAAAAGGAAAGAACAATTAATTAAAATACAGATTAAAACACAATGTTAAAATTTAAATATTTAAAATGCAGCCTCATTTTAAGTAGTCCCTAAATGAAACCCTGAGGGAGGGAGGGAGACACAGGGGTCAGACTGAATCCAATCCAAAGGCCAGGCGGAACAGCTCTGTCTTGCAAGCCCTATGGAAGGATGACAAATCCCGCAGGGCCCTAGTCTCCTGTGAAAGAGCGTTCCACCAAGTCGGGGCCAGTACTAAGGAGGCCCTGGTCCTAGTCGAGACCAATCTAACTACCTTATGGCTCGGAATCTCCAGAATGTTGTTATTTGTGGACCTTAAGGTCCTCCGTGGGGCATACCAGGAGAGGCGGTCCCGTAGGTACGAGGGTCCTAAGCCGCAGAAGGCTTTAAAGGTCAAAACCAGCACTTTAAACGTGACCCTGTACTCCACCAGGAGCCAGTGCAGCTGAATGTGATCCCGCAGTAAGGAGCCTTGCTGCGGCATTCTGCACCCGCTAGAGTTTCTGGGTCAGCTTCAAGGGCAGCCCCGCGTAGAGCGAGTTACAATAATCAAGCCTATATGAGATAGATGCAGGACATGCAAAGCAAGATATGTCAAGCCTTTTGTTGTAATTGTAATTATTTGTCATTAGGTGGGTCAATTATAAATGGAATGTAATTAATGAAATGTAATAGCAATGTTTATTTTTGTTTATTTTTGTATTATTGTAACTATTTGTTTTATTTTAGGGACCCAGGTGGCGCTGTGGGTTAAACCACAGAGTCTAGGGCTTGCTGATCAGAAGGTCGGCAGTTCGAATCCCTGCAACGGGGTGAGCTCCCGTTGCTCGGTCCCAGCTCCTGCCCACCTAGCAGTTCGAAAGCACATCAAAGTGCAAGTAGATAAATAGGGACCGCTGCGGCGGGAAGGTAAACGGCGTTTCTGTGTGCTGCTCTGGTTCGCCAGAAGCAGCTTTGTCATGCTGGCCACATGACCCGGAAGCTGTCTGCGGACAAACGCCGTCTCTCTCGGCCTATAGAGCGAGATGAGCGCCGCAACCCCAGAGTTGGACATGAAGGGGCCCTTTACCTTTACCTTTTTACATGGTGTGAAAAGAGCAGGAAAAATTAACATTGGCAGTAAACAGAGTATTTGCAAAGATTAACATTTTCAAATTACAGGATACTTAAAAATTCCTTTCAGTGTGAATTTCTGGAAGTGTCACTATACTTGTGGTGATGGGTTTTGGAATACCTTGGTAATGAAATTTAAGTATCGGTATTAAAAAGATAACATGAAATCCTGTCTATTTTGCATTGGTATGTGTTTCATTCAATAAAAGTCCCTTTGTTATGGTATGTTTGTGTATTTGTTGAGTTCACCTGTCGTTCCTTACAGACACAGAAGGGGTAGCTGTTTTCTTGTACTTCTGAAATTGGAAGGGTTTTCAGGGAGATGTATTTAATTCCTGGTGCGTGATAGAGTGATAAAATAAGGGTTTAATGGGAATGAAATGAAGTCTTAAGGGAGTAATACCAGTATAAACTTCGGATTGATGGGAGATGGTGTGTACACTGAGTTCTGTTTGTGTAAAAAATGACTGGATGATATGATGTAAAATGTTAAGGGGAATGAGTCCTGAGTATATACATTCAGCTAATTCAATTGACACACATATAGAAGTTACATAAAAATCATAAGATAGGTATATGAACAAGAGATCATAAAAGGAACAAGAAATAAAATCGTACATGGATCGGAAACTATAAATCGTTAAACAAGAAGTACATAAATTGAGGTTACTTATAAAAGATATAATTTTACAGATACGCAGTTTTACAGATACGCAGGTACATCTGGGAATAACAATTAGACAGGATACATTAAAGTAAAGATCTACAGTAATATATCACTTTTAACCAAAGGCAACAAGGACATTTAAAGTAGAACATTCTTAAGCAGAAGAGTTTATAAAACCATTACATTGGAGGTTAGCATGAGGAGATACATTCTGAGACGGATGCAATTCACACACAGAGATCAACTGTCGACCATCTAAGTTGGGCAGATACAAACACTTGTGTATGCATTGTTTTAGCATATGCATAGGGAAATTACTCCTCAGGGTAACATGAGTGTCTGGTGGTTTTGTAAAATAAAGAGTGTCTGGGTGAGCATTTGTGTAGGAATGTAACTTGATGGGTTGCTTATGACCGTCTAGCTCAGGGGTCCCCAGACTACGGCCCGCGGGCCAGATGCGGCCCAATTGGCCTCCCAATCCGGCCCGCGACAACCCCCGCCGCCCGCTGCCGCCGCCTGCTCTTGCGGCGCGCTGCGCGGCGGTGCGCTTCCATATCTGAAAAAAATCGCCGAAAATCATTTCTGCGCATGCCTATGGGCCTCTCCCGACCCAGAAGAGGTCATATCTGGTGCACTTCCGGGTCGGGGGAGGTGCACTTCCGGGTCGGGGGAGGCCCATACGCATGCGCAGAAACAATTTTCGGCGATTTTTCCGGCCTGGAAGCGCGCCACCGCGCCAGTAAATGCGTGTGCGCATGTGCACTGGCACACACTCCCCCACACTCCAGCCCACTGCGCACGCACTCCCCCGCCCTCCGGCCCGCCGCGCGATCGGCCCGGCGGGCACCGGCCCAAAGGCGGGTAAGTCTGGGGACCCCTGGTCTAGCTTAAGATTTCCTTGGTGATGACAGGTAAAAAAGGTAAAGGGACCCCTGACCATTAGGTTCAGTCATGACCGACTCTGGGGTTGCGCGCTCATCTCGCTTTACTGGCCGAGGGAGCCGGCGTATAGTTTCCAGGTCATGTGGCCAGCATGACAAAGCCACTTCTGGCAAACCAGAGCAGCACATGGAAACGCCGTTTACCTTCCCGCTGTAGCGGTTCCTACCTATTTATCTACTTGCATTTTGATGTGCTTTCGAACTGCTAGGTTGGCAGGAGCTGGGACCGAGCAACGGGAGCTCACCCGGTCACAGGGATTCGAACCGCCGACCTTCTGATCAGCAAGCCCTAGGTTCAGTGGTTTAACCCACAGCGCCACCTGGGTCCCTTGGGTGGCGACAGAGGTGAGGTTTATTCAAGTAATTCAGTTTTATTTATGCATCAGCGAGTTCTTTTCCACAGTGGGGTTTGGCAGTCCCCCCCCCTCTCAGACGATTGTCTGATATATAATTTTATATTTATAACAGCTGCAACTAGACAGAAACATTTGGACACTAGATAAGAAATGGAAAACAACAACCCCGACTAAAGCAAGAAATCAAGAAAACGTGGAGGGCACAGCTGGACGCCCTTGGCTTTGCAAGGGTTAAAGGGAACTGAGCTGCCTTCCTAGAGAGGACAGGAAGCAATCAGGTCCTCCAGAGCCAAGTCCCCTCCCTCCCCAGTCCTTTCCTGCTTTGGTGTCTCTCCTGCAAGGGCTGCATCGCTGTCCCCTCCTGGAATGATCTGGTGAGTCTCCTCTCTTCCCCCCCCAGAGGGTGCAGTGGGGAGACGGTGGGGGTCCCAGGGCTGCAGCAGGGGAGGGTGCCGGGGGGGGGGACAAACCCAAGTCAGGGAGGAGAAGGTCCTGCCAGGGGGGGGGCGAGGTCTGCAACGCTCTCCTTCCTGGAGATCAGAGGATCCCAAACTCCCCCGAAATCTCCCTTCTTCAAACAAAGGACTTTAACTCTATGTGACGTCGCTCAGCGTCATTGCACAACAGAGGAAACACGTGCAAATGGTTTTCCAAAGCTGGACTACCCCCCCCCCAAAAAAAAACAACCCACGTGGAGGAAGGAAGTTAAGTCTCTCTCTCTCTCTCTCTCTCTCTCTCTCTCTCTCTCTCTCTCTCTCTCTCTCTCTCTCCAGAGGGTGCAGTGGAGAGACGGTGGGGGTCCCAGGGCTGCAGCAGGGGAGGGTGCCTGGGGGGCCTGATCTGCTCATGGGGGGGGGGCAAGTCAAGTCTGGGAGGAGAGGCTCCTGCCAGGGAGGAAATCTCCCTTCTTCAAACAAAGGAGTCCATAGGACTTTAACTCTTCAGTGTCATTGCACAACAGAGGAAACATGTGCAAATGGTTTTCCAAAGCTGGACGAGGAGGTGGACTAGCCACCCATATAAAAAACCCACGGGTAGGAAGGAAGTTAAGGTGGGAGACAAAGGCCAGGAATAAAGAGAGGGATCTCAGCCCATAGTCTGGCTGCTGCATTGCGGACCAGTTTCCCAGTCGTCTCCAAGGGCAGCTCCACACGGAGGCCACTGCAGCAATCCCCTCGCACCCAGAGCATGGCATCCCAGGACCACATTCTCTCTGTCCCAAAGGGATTGTTGCTGGCAAACCAGCCGGTAATGGGTAAACTCACTAAGCCTCCAGGGACCTTGGCATCAATGGCTGTGTATGTGTTAAGCTATCTGAAATAATAATAATAATAATAATAATAATAATAATAATAATAATAATAAATTAAAATTTCCTGCCTAATTTTCAAGGGAGATGTTTTTGGCCCCACCCACTTGGCCCTCATTGACTTCATGCATTGACTGGAAGGCAGCAGAAACCAGGTTGATTAATCTCACAGAAATCCCTTCAGTTGCCTCCACAGTCCAGTGTGCCTTGAAGATCTCGTCGTTCGTTTCACAGTAGAGGAGTGGGCATTGCTGGATCCTGACCAGAGAGCTCTGCATAAGCACGTCATGGAGGAGAATTGTGGGATTGTGGCCTCTCTTGGTAAGGCTCCCTGTGGGATCATCATATCTGCCTGGAGATTCAAAAAAATACCTCTATGTGACTAACCTTCTATATTTTCACAGAGCTCAACCGTGGCCCCTATAACACCTGGGAACCTACCACCTCCACAATAAACAGTAAATTGCAGTTTTTCCTTTGATCATTTTCATATAATTCCATATAATTTCCCTACAATAGAGAACAATCTGTGAATTTCAAATCTACCTTCCACAGTTCTTCCCAGTCCTCGAATTGTATGTTATGTCCTATATCTTGCGCCCGTTTGATCATGACTGATTTGAATTCCTCGTCTTTCGTTTCTCATTCTAGCAGAATGCTATATGCTTTCTTCAATAGCTTCACATCTTCTTCTATAACCTCCTTTTGGAATCTACAGATTGTATAGCTAAACCCTTTTTATTATCCTAATAATAATAATAATAATAATAAAATTTTATTTATACCCTGCCTTCCCCAGTAATAACCGGGCTCAGGGCGGCTGACACCAGTAAAATTACAATAAAACGTAAAAGAAAGAAAAACAATTAATTAATATACAGGTTAAAATACATTTTAAATTTTAAA
Organism: Zootoca vivipara; assembly: GCF_963506605.1. Lineage (NCBI taxonomy): Eukaryota > Metazoa > Chordata > Lepidosauria > Squamata > Lacertidae > Zootoca > Zootoca vivipara. Next base: position 98,091,367 of record NC_083279.1, read on the forward strand.
TGCAGTCTCATTTTAAAGTGGCCCAAATCAAAACCGTAAAGGAGGAGAACATAGGGGTCAGACTGAGTCCAGGCCAAAGGCCAGGTGGAACAGCTCTGTTTTGCAGGACCTGCGGAAAGATGTCAAATCCTGCAGGGCCCTGGTCTCCTGTGAGAGAGTGTTCCACCAAGTCGGGGCCAGTACTGAAAAGGCCCTGACCCCAGTTGAGGCCAATCTAACCACCTTATGGCTTGGGATCTCCAGAATGTTGTTATTTGTGGACCTTAAGGTCCTCCGCAGGGCATACCAGGAGAGGCGGTCCCGTAGGTACGAGGGTCCTAAGCTGCATAGGGCTTTAAAGGTCAAAACCAGCACCTCATTATACATCTCATTTAATTGTCTATAATGTAACCAACTCTGAAAATGTTCTTAAATTTCGTCATACTCTTTTAATTTCCATTTTCCTTATTGATCTCTCTGTGTAGGCTACTTTCCCTTTTTACCAAGCAGTTTGAGTAATGAAGCTTCAATTGGTGATAGCCACTCAGGTGTTTTTTGTTCTATTAGATCTTTGTGTTGGCAGACACCATGGGAGACCTAGGGCAGCAGGCTGGCCTCAGCTGACGCAGACCCAGGGCCGTCTTAAGCTTATCTGGTGCCGTGGTGCAAGGATCCCTCCGGCGCCCCCCACCCCGCGACATGCACTTCTCCCTTCAACACCAAGATGGGTTGTGGTAGGGGGTGGCCAACATCTCCCCGCTGTGGCGGCTCCCCAAATACCCTCCCTCCTTCCTCACTAATAATTTCAGGTTATTAATGCACCATCATGGGGCTTGCCAGAGCAAAACACTCCACCAGAGTTTGCACAGAACAAATAATGATCCTGTTCTTGTACATACAATTACTTATCCTGGGCTAAAAGAGCAGGAAGTCAACAGTTCCTGACTATGTCATTTCACACCTCACTTTATCTTCCAGTTCATCCCTTGAGTGTGTAAACAAACCAAGAGCTAAAGTGAATTAATGGCTTGTGATCCCAGAATAAATGATCACATAAACAAGCCCTCCATTACAGATGGCCTTGCTTTCCAAAGCTGTTTCAGATGCTTCCCAGTTGAGCGACATGCAGTGCAATATATAAGCATTATAGGTAGGTAGCCGTGTTGGTCTGAGTCGAAGCAAAATAAAAAAATTCCTTCAGTAGCACCTTAAAGACCAACTAAGTTTATATTTTGGTATGAGCTTTCGTGTGCATGCACACTTCTTATAAGCATTATATTATATTATATTATATATTATATTTATTATATTATATTATTATTTATACCCCTTCAATAGGCTTTACACTCAGGTAAGCAGTTACAGCTTTAGCTCGGTTCAATATACAATGACAAGCACAAAAGATACAAACTGGCCCAAGACACTTTTGAGCCAACTCCCCATTTAAAGCACTACAAACCCATCTTTATTTTACTCCATCTTAAATCACACTTCATCATCTTTTTTTAAAAAAAATATTTATTTTTTAAAAATATATTTATTAAAAGTTTTCACACATACAAGAATACAAAAACAATAAACACAGCAAACCATTCTTATTTATATTCTTATACTTATTTCTTGCAGTTAAGGTTAGATTTGAGGCCTTTTTAAAAGAGCTATGAAGAGAAACTCTTGACCCATCTCATCTTTGTCTGAATATATCCTTACTTCATTTGAATCAAAGCTCACCACACAAATACATTCTTATTTCATTTATTGCAATTAAATCTTTATTTCCATTGCCTTCTCCTTCTGGCACAACATGTGACTTCCTAGTAATCATCTTTCTCAACATCAAAAAACTACAATTATGATTTCTGCAGTCTCACTCGGAAAATAATAAATAATAATAATTATTATTATTTATTCCCCAGCCACTCTGGGCGACTTCCAACAGAAAAATAAAATACAGTAGTCTATTAAACATTAAAAGCCTCCCTAAACAGATGTCCTCTAAAAGCCTTTGTGTTGGCAGACACCATGGGAGACATAGGGCAGCCTTCAGATGTCCTCTAAAAGTCTGGTAGTTGTTTTTTTCTTTGACATCTGATGGGAGGGGATTCCACAGGGCAGGCGCCACCACCGAGAAGGCCCTCTGCCTAGTTCCCTGTAACCTCACCGCCAGAAAGCCCTCGGTGTGTTATGTGGTTGCTATTAAGTTGGTTGGTTTTCTTGTGTTCTTTCATTTAGTGAAGTTGTAAAACACATAGCTGCCAAGTTTTCCCTTTTCTCGCGAGGAAGCCTATTCAGCATAATGGAAAATCCCTGAAAAAAAGGGATAACTTGGCAGCTATGGTAAAACATAATAAAATTATATAAATGGCACAAAGAGTTGACTGGTTACCCAGAAAGCTATGTAAAACATTCTTATTCTTATTCTCTGGCGATCACTCGTAGCCGAGTAAAATTGTTTTCCATAAACATGGTTTTAACAATGGGTCCGTAAGTGACTGTGGAGGCCAATTCTGGATCCACATGTTCTTCCACAGTGGGCACATTGGTTTCTAGGCCGGAGTTGATCACGGTGTGGGTTTGCCAAGCGTGCCTTCCTCTTAGCATGTTTCTCCCTTGCGTCCTGTGTTCGAGCGTCTTCAAAGTCCACAATGTCTTTGGTAAAGGCTGTTCTCCAACTGGAGCGCTCGCAGGCCAGTGTTTCCCAGTTGTCAGTGTTTATACTACATTTTTAAAGATTTGCCTCGAGACAGTATGACCAGTCCAACAAAGTTGATGTCGAAGAATCATTGCTTCAACACTGGTGAGCTTTGCTTCTTCCAGTACAGTGGAACCTCTACTTACGAACAACCCTACTTATGAAAAATTCTACTTACGAGTAGAAAAAATGGCGCACGCTTATGAGTTTATTCTACATCCGAAGAGCCCTTGACGCAGCAGCCAGCGCTCCCGCCACCCCGCTGTTCGGCCTACGGCTGGATCGGGCCCTCCCCGCCAGTCTCCTGCCGCCCCCCCAGCTGCCGATCCGCGAGCAGCCAGGCTCTCTGAGCCCCCAGCACCGTTGCCCACGCCAGGAGCCCAGCCAAGCAGCCACTGCTGCCAGGGCGCGCGCCGAGCCGGGCTGTGTCCAAGCCAAAATGGCCCCCTCCTCCTCCTCACTGCCCGAGAGGGAGGCGGAGCTCCAGCGCCTTGGCAGAGCCAGTGCCCAACTGAATCTCCGCCTGGAGGTGGCCGCAGCGCCAGCGACCCAGCCAGCCTCGCATGCCTTAGCCCAGCCAGCCCAGCCCCGCGCTCGCCTCCGAGGAAGGGGACAAGTCATCGCCGAGCACCTTCGGGAGCAGCATTGCGACCCGCGCGCCGCCAGCTGGCTCCTCGGGCCCCCTGTTCACGCCGCGGCTGCTGACTCGCCTGCTTTGAGGGTAATGATGGGCAGCCCTGCGCTGCCCGGGGAATTTGGGGCAAGATGCCCGCCTGGCCGCCTGCCAAGCGGATTTGCCACCCGCCGCTGCAGCTGTTCCTCTGTCCAGTTATCATGGATTTAATCCTTTCAACCTTTGCCTGAGAGATAACAATGGCTTTTTCCTTAGGATACTAACATTTAGACCAGTCCTTGCACTCAACTTCACATTACATTTCACCATGTCATCTTGTATACACCCAGATGATTTTCTTCTGTCATGTAGGCACAGTCTCTCCATTCTTCGATAGTCACTTGCCTTTCTGCACCTTTCCCTGCCTTTACCAGTCTGATTTTGTAGAGACTGAGTCTCCTTATACATCTTCAAGAATATAGAAAGGCCACCTTTGGTTAAGTTTTCCCCAATATCTATTCTAATTTCTTCATAACTGTAGCTTTGTTCACTTAATAGTACTATTTTACATCGCTTTCTGGGTGACCAGTCAACTCTTTGTGCCATTTCTATAATTTTATTATGTTTTACAACCTCACTAAATGAAAGTACACAAAATACCAACCAACTTGATAGCAATCACATAACACACTGACAAAAGTCAACCTAAGCAAGTTGTGGTTCCTTTTCCTGGTTATTTGGCTATAACGTTTGATAGAATACGGGTAATTGAACAAACTTTGTTGGATTGCATTATGTATTAAATTATCTTTCCATTGATATATCTATATATATAAAAATGTAAAAATCGTGAAATTCCGTTTGACACTTTTCTCCGTAACCGCTTGAACGATCGTCCTGAAATTTTGACACAACGATCCAGGTCACTCCTAGAGCGTTGTTGGGGGCAAAAATCCCTCAAATCGCACACCTGCCCAGGTGCAGACCTGCTTTTCCACCAAGTCAAACAGCGCCCTCAAGTGGTGTAGTACCCTCCTCCACCCCCTCCCTTCCTGAGAAATCTAAGCCACAGCCACAAACCAAATGACATCATCATCAACTAAGCAACTGAAATACACCAAGGCAGCCATTTTATCTAGGCCTTTGTTTTAGGCCCCTGACAGGCTGCCAGGCCTCCACTAGGCCCGGGGAGGGGGATAACCCACAGCAACACACTTGGGGGCATGGAAGGGGTTTTACTTTACCATTTAGCAACACTACCCCCACCCCCCCAAAAAAAACCACCAAAGAACCAACATTGCCAAGTGGAGGTCGGGGCCTGCCTGGGGGGGGGGGGTTTGCCACAGACCGCAGCACGGCCTTTGATTTATGTAGGCCCCTACACTGCAAGGGGTTTTTACTTTACAATTTAGCACCACTACCCCCAAAAAATCCACAAGACAAAAATAAATATGACTTATTTTATGGGTATGTCTTATTTTAGGAGAAACAACTGATTGTAAGCCTCTGTGTCTTTTTTTTATATATAAAAAACAACCATTCACTTTCTCTCTCCAGTTAAGTCCTCAGATATTTGCAGTGCACACCCCTCACCCCATTTATAATTCCCTACCTTCCCCTTGCCACTTCCTGGGTTTTTTTATGGAACTGAACAACTCGGGTACTTCAAAACGCACCTTCTGTTGCCAGGCCCTTGCAGGGCCAGACAGAGGCCCAGCCCAGGTAGATAAGATAATGTGTCCCTGTTTTTAACCCTTTTGTTACTTTTTCATTTTACTGATTGTGAATATGCTGACCGAGGCCCGCTTTGGATTTGGAGGCCCGGGCCAAGTGGCCCATATGATCCCCCTCCTTCTGTCTGGGCCTGTCTGTTGCTACAGGGCTGTGGGGCTTTGCTATTTGCCCCCCCTCCCCGGGTTGGGATTCTTTAAGTAGTTCTCTGGGTCCCAGGGCACATCATCACCCCCGATCCTTAATCTAAACATATAGAAATGTTCACGATGCGTGTGCAGGGGCCAATGTATGGAGACACAGGGGGGAGGGGACAACAGAGGGCTCAGACAAAAGTAAATACTGGGAAATGGAACCCAGAAACTGACAGCTCCTTCTCCAAGGATGGGGGCCAATGTAGGAAGATACCAGGGGTAGGGGCCAACACTCCCCAGGAACAACAGAGGGTTCAGACAAAAGTGCATGCTGGGAAATAGAACCCAGAACCTAACAGTTCCTTTTCGAGGGTGGGGGCCAAGGTATGGAGATACAGGGGGGAGGGGCCAACACTCCCCAGGGACAACAGAGGGAAGGGTATCCTACGGAAACACAGGGATGAGCCGGGGTGGAGGGAGGAGGGGCAGGATACGTCATGGATCGTGACAGGGTGGGGTGGGGGATCACAGGAAAGAACCACAGCAATGCGTGGCCGGGTCAGCTAGTAATTTTATAATATTACTCCAAAAGAAGTTGTGTTATGAGCCATCACACCTCTGAAATACACTTTCCCCCAAAAGGCTTGCACAATTTTGACCACTATTGTATATCAAACAAAGCAACATTCAACAACTAATCAGAATCTAATAATAAATATGTTCATTAATGACAAATAACACAGGTAATGAACACACACCCAACTCCCTTCAGTTCTTCTCCATTTATTCCTGAGGCTCTAATCCCTTTTTGTCACCATTGCAGATTGTAATGAATTGGAAATCGAGAACAAAGATGACCACGACAGAATCCCCAGAGAGGAGAACCCATGTAAAAATTTGGAGTGTGGAGAAAGCAGTCAGAGCTCCCATTCCACTTCCTATCAAATAATTCATACAGGGGAGAAACCCTATCAGTGCGTGGAATGTGTAAAGAGCTTCAGTCATGGCTCCTCTCTCAGTTCCCATCAGAGAATTCATACAGGGGAGAAACCATATCAATGTGTGGAATGTGGAAAGAGCTTCAGTCGGAGCTCCCATCTCACTTTCCATCAAAGAATTCATACAGGGGAGAGACCCTATCAGTGCATGGAATGTGGAAAGAACTTCAGTTACAGCGAGAATCTCACTTCCCATCAAAGAATTCATACAGGGGAGAAACCCTATCAGTGTGTGGAATGTGGAAAGAGCTTCAGTCAGAGCTCCCATCTCACTTCCCATCAAAGAATTCATACAGGGGAGAAACCCTATCAGTGTGTGGAATGTGGAAAGAGCTTCAGTCGGAGCTCCCATCTCACTTCCCATCAAAGAATTCATACAGGGGAGAAACCCTATCAGTGTGTGGAATGTGGAAAGAGCTTCAGGAAGAGCTCCGCTCTCACTTCCCATCAAAGAATTCATACAGGGGAGAAACCCTATCAGTGTGTGGAATGTGGAAAGAGCTTCAGGAATTGCTCCGCTCTCACTTCCCATCAAAGAATTCATACAGGGGAGAAACCCTATCAGTGTGTGGAATGTGGAAAGAGCTTCAGGAATTGCTCCGCTCTCACTTCCCATCAAAGAATTCATACAGGGGAGAAACCCTATCAATGCGTGGAATGTGGAAAGAGCTTCAGTCATGGCTTCTCTCTCAGTTCCCATCAGAGGATTCATACAGGGGAGAAACCCTATCAGTGTGTGGAATGTGGAAAGAGCTTCAGGAATTGCTCCGCTCTCACTTCCCATCAAAGAATTCATACAGGGGAGAAACTCTATCAGTGCATGGAATGTGGAAAGAGCTTTAGTCACAGCTACAATCTCAATTCCCATCACAGAATTCATACAGAGGAGAAACTCTTATCAGTGCATGGAATGTGGAAAAAGCTTCAGTCGGAGCTCCTCTCTCACTTCCCATCAAAGAATTCATACAGGGGAGAAACCCTATCAGTGTGTGGAATGTGGAAAAAGCTTCAGTCGGAGCTCCTCTCTCACTTCCCATCAAAGAATCCATACTAATGTATTTGTATAATTCGAAATAATGAATGTGATATAATCGTGTTTTAATTGGAAAATTAATAAAAATAGATTATATATATAAAAAAAGAATCCATACTAATGTCGGAAAAACCATTATACAGCTTTAGGAGCCAGGCAAATCAGCACCTTTTTAACCAGGCCCTTGGCTGATTGACATCTAATGCCCTTTTAAAATGTGGTGTTTTGTGTTTTCATGTTGTGTTTCTATGTTGTAACCATTCTTAGACTTGTAGATGTAGGGAATAAGGCGCCAACTCTTCCCCCCCCTTCCTCTTTGCAGAGAAACATTGTTTAAGAATCTTTACTTAAAAACTTAAGTGTTACAAAACAAAACAAGAGAAAAAACCAAGTTAAAAACAAACAATATATATTAAATATCTTTAAACAACCTTCCCCCCTTCCCCCTCCCATCCCTTCCCTCTATCCGTGTCCGATCTTCTTTTACCTACTGTACTATTTATTATTGTTGCGTTGTTCACTATATCTATTTATTTATCCTATCATTCCTACTCAAATTTGTGTTACCTTGCGGCTATGAAGTTATACCAACACCCACTTTCACCATGAATTCCTTAATACAATCCCACTCTTTGTTAATTGCTTGATTGGAACATCCTCTGTTTGATGCTGTTAATTGTTCCATCTCCGCAAATTTAAACATCTTTATTCTCCATTCTATTAAACCTGGTATTTTCTCAGATTTCCATTTTTTCGCCAGTATAATTCTGGCTGCCAGCCCCCTTCATCTTGACGTCCACCTCGTCAAGTACAGAGATTAGGTGGAATCTTCTTTCTTGTAGTTTGAATCCATTGCTTCGTGTCCGCTTCTCTGGAGCAGCAGAAAACAATCTTTCTCCCTCCTCTATATGACATCCTTTCATATATTTGAACATGGCTATCATATCACCCCTTAACCTTCTCTTCTCCAGGCTAAACATACCCAGCTCCCTAAGCCGTTCCTCATAAGGCATCGTTTCCAGGCCTTTGACCATTTTGGTTGCCCTCTTCTGGACACGTTCCAGCTTGTCAGTATCCTTCTTGAACTGTGGTGCCCAGACCTGGACACAGTACTCCAGGTGAGGTCTGACCAGAGCAGAATACAGTGGTACTATTACTTCCCTAGATCTAGATGCTATACTCCTATTGATGCAGCCCAGAATTGCATTGGCTTTTTTAGCTGCTGCATCACACTGCTGACTCATGTCAAGTCTGTGGTCTACCAAGACTCCTAGGTCCTTTTCACGTGTACTGCTCTCAAGCCAGGTGTCACCCATCCTGTATTTGTGCCTTTCATTTTTTTGCCCAAGTGTAGTACCTTACATTTCTCCTTGTTAAAATTCATCTTGTTTGCTTTGGCCCAGTTGTCTAATCTGTTAAGGTCATTTTGAAGTGTGATCCTGTCCTCTGGGGTATTAGCCACCCCTCCCAATTTGGTGTCGTCTGCAAACTTGCTCAGGATGCCCTCAAGCCCATCATCCAAGTCATTGATGAAGATGTTGAATAAGACTGGGCCCAAGACAGAATCCTGTGGCACCCCACTAGTCACTACTCTCCAGGATGAAGAGGAGCCATTGATGAGCACTCTTTGGGTTCGGTCAGCCAGCCAGTTACAAATCCACTGAATGGTAGCATTGTCTAGCCCGCATTTTACCAGCTTCTTTACAAGAATATCCTGGGGCACCTTGTCAAAGGCCTTGCTGAAATCAAGATAGGCTACATCCACAGCGTTCCCTTCATCTACCAGGCTTGTAATTCTGTCGATAAATGAGATCAGATTAGTCTGACATGACCTATTTTTCAGAAACCCATGCTGACTTTTAGTGTTCACAGCGTTTCTTTCTAGGTGCTCACAGACTGTTTGCTTATTATGCTGGCACAGAAACAGACGGGCGCCATTGCCGAGTTCTGAAAGTGACTAGGCAGTCATGTTCTCTGTTACCTCTGCACTGTAAATAAGATGCACAATAAAACTCTTGAAGACAGAACGGACTGGAGCGCCTTTACTCGCGAGTAGCCGCAACAACCCCCTGACAACATGGGGAAAGTGTAATAATTTAAGAAACCATTACATATTAATGTAATTCATAGATATATCTGGTATATTGGAAGCACATAGAACATTACCACAGAAGCAGCATGTCACCAGCGCTTTCATGCAAAGCCGTCACTTCCCAAAAGCCTCTTGGGACAAGGGAGTCTTGACCTGCCGGCCAAAAGACCCCAAGGAAGGACCCGGGCTCATTTCTCCAGGAAGGGAAGTTCCAACAAATGTCGCTTCTTCATGTTAAACTGCAGTTGTTGTTCATAAAGCAAATATTCAAGGCTGTATGCAAAGTGGCCCAATGGCATTGTCATGCCTGTTTCATCTTAATTTTGGGGGAGACAAACCGCTATACAGAGAGATTAAATAATGCAGAAAAAAATAGGATAGAATATTTTAGATTTCTCCTCCACATTTATGTCATTATTTTTATGTACTTTATACTTATGTTTTAAGTGAAGCAATAAACGAGAAAGAAAAAGAGTATCTTTTCAGATTGGTTGATTGCAATGGTTTGGCTTTCTGCCAAGTGGCCCTGGAGAAGACGGGGAGCTCAGCTCCGCAGGATTCGCAGGGAGGCCTGCTGACCTGGGGGCTCAGGGCACAGAAATGGCTCCTTTTTCTTTAAGGGCCCCACAGACCTCATGGGACACTTGAGCAGATTTCCTTGTGTCTTCTTTGAGTCAATGGAGGTTGCCTTTCCTTATTCCCAGGAGGGCTGTTGATAAAACACACCCTTCACACTTGGTTACCTATTAGGAACACAGGCACAAATGATTGTGGTGTGTGTGTGTTTGTAGTTACACACTCCCCCTGTCTCTGAGCAGAGAGACTCCTGGGGTTGCAGGTCATCTTTGATTTCCTTGGAACAAATGTCAGCAGAGACGGGGTTATCTTTAGGATCAATCGTGTTAAGGAAAATTCTGGGTTGAGAGGTCGGGGTGCAAGTCCCCCGCGGGTCCATGTGCTCAGTAAAAGAAGGAAATTCCAGCCAAGTAGACTTAGATCCTTTATTGATGATGCACAACAGGTTCATACAGCAGCAAGAACCTTGAGCATGGGGCAACATTGACTTTTACAACTTTCCCACCATATCCCAGAAAACAGTTCGCACAGCATCAGCAATACATCATTGCTACATCACTAACATGTCACAAAAGGGGAGGGTTACACAAGATTAGCATAGACAGAAATGTCAGGGCAACACCCAAGTATAAGATTATTGTTTAGTCATTTAGTCGTGTCCGACTCTTTGTGACCCCATGGACCATAACATGCCAGGCACTCCTGTCTTCCACTGCCTCCCGCAGTTGGGTCAAACTCATGTTCGTAGCTTCGAGAACACTGTCCAACCATCTCGTCCTCTGTCGTCCCCTTCTCCTCGTGCCCTCAATCTTTCCCAACATCAGGGTCTTTTCAAAGGATTCTTCTCTTCTCATGAGGTGGCCAAAGTATTGGAGCCTCAGCTTCAGGATCTGTCCTTCCAGTGAGCACTCAGGGCTGATTTCCTGAAGAATGGATAGGTTTGATCTTCTTGCAGTCCAGGGGAGTCTCAGCAAGAGTATAAGTACCCTGTTTCTCCAAAAATAAGATGTAGCCATAAAATAAGCCACAGCAGGATTTTTAAGCATTCAAGGAATATAAGCCATACCCCAAAAATAGTGATAGGCGCAGCAGCAATGCCGGCCGCGGCAGGAGGAGGAGGGAAAAAAATAAGACATCCCCTGAAAATAAGCCATAGTGTGTGTGTTTTTGGAGGAAAAATAAAAGACGGTGTCTTATTTTTGGAGAAACACGGGTATAAGATTAGCATAGGCAAACATGTATCAAGTACCCACCAGCCAAAAGTACAATAGAACTTCCTGACAGTAAGAGCTGTTCGACAGTGGAATTTGCTGCCAAGAAGTGTGGTGGAGTCTCCTTCTTTGGACGTCTTTAAGCGGAGGCTTGACAGGCATATGTCAAGAATGCTTTGATGGTGTTTCCTGCTTGGCAGGGGGTTGGACTGGATGGCCCTTGTGGTCTCTTCCAACTCTATGATTCTATGACATCTAGTCCAACCCCCTGCAACGCAAGGATCTCATCCAGGACAGACGGCCATCCAACCTCTACTTAAAAACCTCCAAGGAAGGAGCGTTGACAACCTCCCAGGGGAGATTGTTCCACTGCCAAACAACCCTTGCTGTCAGAAAGTTCTTCCTGATGTTGAGTCGGACTCTCCTTTCTTGTAACCTGAAGCCATTGTTTGGGGTCCTACCCTCCAGAGCAGGAGAAAACAAACAGCATGCTCCCTCTTCAATGCAACGGCCCTTCAAATCTCTCGATTTGCTCCTGCTTTGCTTCCCCAGGAGCGGACTATGCGAAGGATGGAGGAGAGGCAGAGGTTTGATTATGGAGATCAGAGGAGGCCTGGGGGTGCCAGGGTGCCAGCAAGGAGGAGGCAACCCCAGAGAAAGAAGGACATTTGGACACTAGCAGAGAGATGGCTCTGACTTGCACCTGTCAATATAAGAAAAAAAGGAGGAGACTTTAGCATCCTTTTAATAGCATGGGCGTCTGGGGTTGGTTTGGGGGGGGGGGAGAGAATTATCACCATCTCCCTCACCTGAGTTGTTCCGGCATTTGGGGGGCTTGCACTTTTTCTCTGCAAAGAGCAAAGCAAATATAGTTATAAGCAAGTCATTCATAGAATCATAGCATTGTAGCATTGAAAGGGACACCTCGGGGTCATCTAGTCCAGCCCCCCCTGCAATGCAGGAATCTCGGCTGAAGATCCCCCGACAGAGGGGCATCCGATCTCCGCTTAACAACCTCCAAGGAAGTAGAGTTCACCTTTATTATTCAGAACAGAGGTTCACACAAGCCACTAAGGAGAATAGCAACACAATAAAATGCAAAACAGCAACAATTGCAGTTTTGCAAAATCCATTTAACATTATTTAATTTGATTAAGTCAACAAAATGCATGAGCTTGATCCAGGGATACCAGCTTGTCAAAGTCTGATAGTTCATTTACACCTCCAGCACACACACACCAGCCACCTCCTTCCCTCTAAGAGCCCAGCTAGGTAATATTTGGAATAATAATAATAATAATAATAATAATAATAATAATAATTTATACCCCGCCCACCTGGCTGGGTTTCCCCAGCCTCTCTGGGCGGCTTCCAACAAAATATTAAAATACAATAGACTGTTAAACATTAAAAGCTTCCCTAAACTTTTAATGTGGGAATCGCTGATCTAGTGTTCCTCAAACAAGGGCAGTTACCTGCTTTCTGTAAACATTGACATTATAAAACATCATGGGTGTCATTGCTGGGCATCTCAAGAAATTTAGACTGGGACACAGAATATGTCTTTCTTCCCCACTCCGCAGAGCCAGAGGAATCTCTACATTGCAGATAATAACATGTTTAGTGCCTCTCTAAGAGAGGGGTTACCAAGGCTAAGGACAAAATGCTCCCCCTGCAATTTCATCAGGGTTGGTACGTTGTAGAGTTCAGCTGCGGTCTTCCCCCAAATTTAGACTGGATCATCTGAATAGGTTTGTACACATCCAGGCACCCAAGGACTGTGATATCTGCTATCCAAAATCCCCACTCCCTTTTGATTAGCTTGCTGAATGACCTGGAGGTTTCCTTTTCCCTTTTGTTCCAGATGCAGCTTGGCTGGCTGTCTTGAGCCACCTGCGCTGTTTGGATTACATAGAAATGAGAATGTGGCGACCTTGCACATCTATGGGTGCTATAGGGGTTATTATTATTATTTTAAACTCTGCTGCTCCCCAGCAACAGGCCTGTTACCTTTCACAAAGACACAGTTGTGGACGCTGGAGTCTTCGAGGGAGAGGAGCTGGATGTAAGTCGTCTCCTTGGCTTTGGTGAAGTTGGCCACCTTGAACTTCTCAAACGGTGGGATGAGGACCTCTTCCTCACCGGGGAAGAAGGAGAAGTTCTTGATGTTGACCCCGTAGCAGGTCTCGATGGTGAAAAAGGTGTCCGTGCCGAACTGCAGGGCGCTCTCGTTCTTTAGCGACGAGGACGTGAAGTGCCCAAACCGGACCGCCTTGAGGCGCTCGGAGACAAAGCGGATGTTCCGCACCCCGCGGTACACCTTTTGGCACCTGGGGCGAGAGGTGGTCCCCAAGGCGTGGAGGGCCCTGGTCAGGAGGAAGTGAAGGGTCTTGAAGTTGAAGTTGTTGAGGTAAGAGTCTCTCGTGCGCCCGGCTTCCCTCACGGCTGCATTGAAATCCCTGTGGAGGCGCCCTTGGATGGTGTAAGCCATGATGGCGATGACGTACTCGGGCTTGAACCCTGCAGGCAAAGAGGTTTTCCTCTCCTCCCACTGAGAAGAGGCCTCTTCCCAGGCCTCAGCGTAGACTCTGTTTTGGGCGAACTCCGTGCGGTTCAGCTCGGCCAGCTCAACTTCCATCTGCTCCGCACATCCCTTGTACTGGTCATCGAAAGCGGTCAAGGCCATGTCGAGTGGGGACACTTTGATGGGGAAGAGGTCTCTCCTTTGGATGGGGAAACAGAGGACCTGGAGCAGAAAAGGGACATTAATTCTTTCATTTTACATTGAAATGGAAAATAGCTCTGTGTGTGTATTGCTAAAGGGAACATGGAAAATTCCATTGAAGCTAATAAAGATATCTCTGGTACCTAACAGGTTGATAATCAGCTGAGAATGTCTCCCTGCTACTCTCTCAAGTGATGTCTAACTTTAGATCACACTAGTTACAGGTAGGTAGCCGTGTTGGTCTGAGTCGAAATAAAATAAAAAAATTCCTTCAGTAGCACCTTAAAGACCAACTAAGTTTTTATTTTGGTATGAGCTTTCGTGTGCATGCACACTTCATCAGATACACTGAAACAGAAGTCACCAGACCCTTATGTATATCCAGAGGGTGGGGGGTGGGGGTGGGGGTGATGGGCTGATAGGAGTGGTAAACCTGTTGATGACTGTTAACAACTGTTAATGACTGCAAATGGTCTTGCGGGGGGGGAGCAAGGGCTGAGGTGCTAAGGAAAGCTTGATCATGTATAATGAGATAAGAATCCTATGTCTTTGTTCATCCCAGGTGGAAATTCAGCAACTTCTCTTTCCAGTCTGTTTCTGAAATTTTTCTGTAATAAAACAGCTGCTTTGATATCTTGTATAGAATGTCCTGGGAGATTGAAGTGTTCTCCTACTGGTTTCTCTGTCTTGTGGTTCCTGATGTCAGATTTATGTCCATTTATCCTTTGGCGTAGGGTTTGGCCTGTTTGTCCAATCACACTAGTAAGATATTCAGTTGCAAATCTCCATTTTGAGGGAGTGGTCTTTGTTCTCAAACCACCAAAAAAAGGGGTGTACTAATGATGGTTCTCCCTAGGAGGGAACAACGTCAGGCTGGGATGGAGTCTGTGTGGAGTGAAAGAGTTTTGATTCCAGTTCTGTTTGGAATAATTTTACATTTCTAAGGAGCTGAACCTGGGCTTGAAAAGCACATGATTTTATGCAACTATTTGGATGTATCACTATTGTCTTAAGTCTGCTTTGAAGAAAGTTCTGTGAGTAAAGCTTTGATGCCATGTTTTTGGTCTGGACCATTTTTTATTCCAAGAAGAGTCGGTTTTTATTCATCCTATTGCTTCCATAAGGGACCCAGGCGGCGCTGTGGGTTAAACCACTGAGCCTAGGGCTTGCTGATCAGAAGGTCAGCGGTTCGAATCCCTGTGACGGCGTGAGCTCCCGTTGCTCGGTCCCAGCTCCTGCCAACCTAGCAGTTCGAAAGCACCTCAAAGTGCAAGTAGATAAATAGGAACCGCTACAGCAGGAAGGTAAACGGTGTTTCCGTGCACTGCTCTGGTTCGCCAGAAGTGGCTTTGTCATGCTGGCCACATGACCTGGAAGCTATGCGTCGGCTCCCTCGGCCAATAATGCGTGATGAGCGCCGCAACCCCAGAGTCAGTCACGACTGGACCTAAAGGTCAGGGGTCCCTTTACCTATTGCTTCCATAGGTGCAATACTAATAACCAGAGTAAGGAATACAGGAGGAGATGGCTTGAGGAGGCTGATGGGCCAAAGTGTGTGTGTGTGTGTGTGTGTGTGTGTGTGTGTGTATGGGTGTGTGAATTTTTACTTCCCACTGCTTGCACCCTCTTCATACCTGAAGGTCTCCTGGGAATACTCCCACCAGGTGAAGCAGCAGGATCACAGAGAAAGGAGCCATTTTCACAGCTTTGAAAACAAAGCAAAAGAAGCCAGTTTTTCTCTCCAGCCTGGATATCTCACAGTAGTGTCTTGACACTTGAAAACAGACCTGGGGGTTCACAGATCTGGTGAATTCAAGGTAAGGTTCAAGCTTTTGATTTGCATCAAAACAAAAACAAACTTTGCCCTCCTCCCAAACCACAAAGGCAGCCGGGGGTTGGGGGGCGACTCCAAATTACGAGCCTAAAAGTATGTTTCATTAACTTTGGCTGTCGAGGTATTGCAGCCAATATTTTCAGTCCTTTATATAGCACAATTGCCAAGAGGGGGAGAGGAAAAGCAACAGGCAGATTGTTTCGTGGAGCAAACTTGGTTTCTGCTCCTCCAGAGGGTAGGAACCGAGCCGCTGGATTCAAATGGCAAAGAAATGAGATTCCGACTGAGCACTAGGAATAACTTTCTGAGATCTCATCCACATTTCTGCTCGTCCCACGCTTCCTAGGCCTGGGTCTGAGAGGTTCTCCTTTTGCCTTGCTGCTTTCCCCAAACCTACTGTTTCCTTCTGAATCATAACAAAGATCAGTTGGGTTTTCTGCAGTTTGACATTTGTTCCGATTCAGTGGCAAACAGATTTTCCCAGGGAAAGTGGCAGATCAAAAGTGAAACCTCTCATATCCGTGCCTAAGAAAGCACAGAAGTGTGTGGTCGAATCCCAAGTGCTGTTCATTTTCAGAACAGACTCCAAAAAAGTGTTTTTTTAAGGATTGCCATCTGTCAGGGATTCTTGAGCTGATATTCATGCCTTGCAGGGAGTTGGACTAGATGACCCTCGGGGGTCCCTTCCAACTCTGCAGCTCTGTGATTCTAGGCTGCTGAATCTGCTCCCAGTATAAGCAGTTTGGTAGGAAAGGCTTCAGGGGTTTTGCCCCCACAATGCCACCAAAGAGCAGGGTCAGGGGTTAGAGTTTCTATTCTGTAATAAGCATAAAGTGTGCAGGGCAACAAATCGGAAGCCAAAGAATTGTAGCTCCTGACTGAGGTGCCTCTGGGCTCAGTATTCTGCAGGAGGGATTCCAGTGCGTACCAGAAAAACAGCAAATCCACTTCTTCTTCTTTTTGCAATTTGGAAAGCAATGGGGGAAATGTACTGAGATGAACAAACGACACACCGGAAGGCAGGTAGACATTCTGCAAGCATCCGAAGATGAATGCAGAACAAATGCTCATTATCTTTTTTTATTTTTAATAATAATGTATAATTTATAATTTGTTCCCTTAACAATGTATATAGGGACCTCCTTGGGTTCCATCAGTCTGCGTTTCATTTCATTTTTATCTTTAGCAATTTCTTATACATTTTTATACAAATTTCATAATGCTTCAATTCTTTCATCCCTCTAACTACTTCACATATTCTCTAAATCCACAGCTTCTAGACAATCTTAAATCTAATCTTAATATACAATTTTAGCATATTTTTTCAAATATATTTTAAAATCTTTCCAGTCTTCTTCAATCGCTTCTTCTCCCCGGTCACGGATTCTCCCGGTCATCTCAGCCATCTCCATGTACTCCCATCATCTTCATTTGCCAGTCATCAATTGTTGATGTTTTTCAACATTCTTTTCAACTCATTATAAATCTTTTCCCAGAAATCTCTTACTAAAGGGCAAGTCCACCACATGTGGTAAAAGGAACCTTCCTCTTTCTTGCATTTCCAACACTTATTGTCCTTATTATGGTAAACCTTGGCTATTTTTACTGGTGTAAGATACCATCTATACATCATTTTCATTATATTTTCTCTTAAGAGACTACACGCAGTAAATTTCACGTTCTGTTTCCATAATTTCCCCCAATCTTCCATCAAGATATTATGTCCCACATCCTTTGCCCACAAAATCATAACATTCTTTGTTTGCTCATCTTTCGTATGCCACTCAAGCAGTAACTTATACATTCTGGAAAGCCAAATGCTCATTGTCATTATAACTACCTTGCAAAGAAATCAGAACAAATGCTCTGTAAGAAATAAATAAATCTGGATATAATCTAACTTCCATGTAGCCTCAGTAAACAGCTCATGTGAAATAACCTGCAGCAGCATCCACCCAGCTTTAAGGAGTTCAGGGCAGGGATGAATCATAGAATTGTAGAGTTGGGAGGAACCCCAAGGGCATCTAGCCCAACCCCCTGCAAGGCCAGAAGCTCAGCTTCAAAGAGCAAGGAAATGTTCTTACGCTGGGTTCAAAGAAGCAGCAATCCCTTGAACTTCTCTCTCTCTCTCACCACCAGAAAATAATATGGTCAGACTTATCTGTGGTCCTGTCTCTGCAGCCGCTTCTCGCGCCCGGGTGGCTCCTCTCAGCTGCGGGACGCCGTTCTCTGGTCATGACAGGTGGCAAAGGATCTTTTTATAGATCCCACTGGAAATCCCCGCCAGCGCTGCTCACCCTTGGGCTATTAATATTCAAGAGCCCTCCAACAATTTGGCTCGTGTTGAATGCATTGGGTGGTATTCATAGAACTGTAGCATGGGCGGGGGACTCTGAGGGTCATCTAAGCCCAGCCCCTGGCAATGCAGAAATCTCATCTCAAGTATCCCTGGCAGAATCAACAGTTTTTTACTCAGAGCCAATGAATGGACCTTAACTTCATGTACTTTCAGTGGGTCTACCCTGAGTAAAACAGAACTGAATACCAAGGGTAAATAATATAGTCAGGCATCCCTCTCGAATACAGGGCAGGGTAAAAGGTAGAAGAAGAAGAAGAAGAAGAAGAAGAAGAAGAAGAAGAAGAAGAAGAAGAAGAAGAAGAAGAAGAAGAAGAAGAAGAAGAAGAAGAAGAAGAAGAAGAGTAGTAGTTTGGATTTGATATCCTGCTTTATCACTACCCGAAGGAGTCTCAAAGCGGCTAACATTCTCCTTTCCCTTCCTCTCCCACAACAAACACTCTGTGAGGTGGGTGGGGCTGAGAGACTTCAGAGAAGTGTGACTAGCCCAAGGTCACCCAGCAGCTGCATGTGGAGGAGCGGAGGAGCGAACCCGGTTCCCCAGATTACAAGTCTACCGCTCTTAACCACTACACCACACTGGCTCTCATTAAGGTAAAGTATACCTGAAGGAGCGTCTCCACCCCCATTGTTCTGCCCGGACACTGAGGTCCAGTGCCGAGGGCCTTCTGGCGGTTCCCTTGCTGTGAGAAGCCAAGTTGCAGGGAACCAGGCAGAGGGCCTTCTCGGTGGTGGCGCCCGCCCTGTGGAACGCCCTCCCATCAGATGTCAAAAAGGAAAACAGCTACCAGATTTTTAGAAGACATCTGAAGGCAGCCCTGTTTAGGGAGGCTTCTAATGTTTAATAGATTGTTTTATTTTATTTTTCTGTTGGAAGCTGCCCAGAGTGGCTGGGGAAACCCAGCCAGATGGGTGGGGTATAAATAAATTATTATTATTATTATTATTATTATTAATTAAGGACCCCTGGATGGTTAAGTCCAGTCAAAGGCCACTATGAGGTTGCGGCGCTCATCTCACCGGCGTTTGTCCACAGACAGCTCTCCGGGTCATGTGGCCAGCAGAATTAAACTGTTTCTGGCACAATGAAACACTGTGACAGAAACCAGAGCACTGGGGAACAATTTTTTTGTTGCATTGACACCTCCAGTTGTTCTAACCTAATTTCAACGTGCTTATTTCATATCTGAAGTTGGTTTTGTTCTGTAAGCTCTAGGTTTTTGTTTTTTTTGCAATTCATGTTTTTCACTTTTCTCCACAATCTTCATTTTTCGCAATGCAAGAATTCAATATTTTATTAAACACATAGCACAAAGTAGTACAATATGATTATAATTGTAAGTGACTTATATAGCATTGAACATGACATGTATATCTATGTACAGTTGAAGGTATGCAAAAAAATGTATTCCCTTGGGATACAGTACAGTATATACAAGCTGCCGTTACTCAGGTAAGATCTTTCGTGCATCTGATAAGATCCGATTCAGCAGGCAAGGTCGATATTCACTAGGCAAAGAGAAAAGCTCTCAGAGCCTGGGAAATCAACTGAGACACGACAGGATCAAACCATGGGTAAAGAGAAAGTGGGGATGAAATATACTCTGAGTCGTGTAGCGATTTCATGCTCTTTATTGCAGATTGTAAACAGTGAATTCATTTCCCCCCCAAAAACCTCTGGCTTTATATACAGTGGTGCCTCGACTTACGAATTTAATCCGTTCTGAAGGCACCTTCGTAGGTTGAAAAACTCGTAAGTCGAAAAGCGCCATTGGAAACACGATTTCCCATAGGAATGCACTGGAAACGAAACAATTTGTAAGTCGAAGCAACCCTATCTAAAAATTCGTAAGTCGAAAAATCCCTATCTAAAACTGCCGCGGTTTCCATTCGGATGTCAAGACATTTGTAAGTGTGCGGCCATTACCCTCATACCGGTATGTAACTCGAAAAATTCGGTTGTCGAGTCGTTCAAAAGTCGAGGTACCACTGTACATTATTTACACAATGGCCCCCATGTGATTGGCTGGCTCTGCTTCCCTCCTGGAGCCTGATTGGGCTGCTCCTGCAGGCCAATCGGTTGTTGCATTCTGGGATCCTACCTGCCTATTTTTCTAGGATCCAAGCTCAGTACATAACAGGGGATGAGTCCAAAGTTGTTATCCCTCTTGCGGGGCTTGTTTTACTATTGCTTTTGCATCATCCGCCTGGTGATTAATCAGCGGGGGGCGGGGCATTTGTATCCCCTCTAAAGCAGGCACGTCTAACAGGTAGATCGTGATCTACCAGTAGATCACTGGACATCTGTGGTAGATCACTGGTAGATCACTGGCTCCCCCCAAAGAAGCTGAACAACTTGGGCTCCCCTAAAAAAACTCAACATTTTGGCCCTTCACCCTCCAAAAACGGACCTTCCCTCTTCCCTAAAAGAAGCTCAACAAGTTTGACCTGAACCCCACATAATAGGGCTTTCCTTCCTAATAAAAAAACTTTGACCTGAACACCCAAGAAACGAGCTTCCCTCTTCCCTAAAAAAAGCTCGACGGCTTTGACCTGAACCCCCCAAAAGGGGGTAGATCACTGCAAGTCTTTAACTCTGTGAGTAGATCGCAGTTTATTGGGAGTTGGCCACCCCTGCTCTAAAAGGAACAGTGATCCTCCCCATGTTTATGTGACCCAGGAAATTTTGCTGGAGGGGTGGGATCAGCATTCAAGAAACCGAGCTCCCCATTTTGACTCAGTCCTATAAAAATATCTGTGCCGTGTAGCAAGGTCCAACTTTCCCAACATATCCGCTATCTGAGTTTACATTAATAATAATAATAGTAATAATAAAAAGATACAGTATTCGCTAAACAAACACAGGACCACAGGAGTACTCATTGCCCATAAAATATTTATTAAGTTTAGTTAATAACATCCATTTACTTGATTAATAAATTTAATGTAAGAAAGCTGGAGGCACACGCTGCATAAATCTGTGCACACACTTGAAGTTACTGTAGAGCAATTTGAGGGGTGGCTGCTCTCCCACCCCCCCAAAAAAATATGGGTAACTGTTTGGGGGACTTCTGGTCCCAGTGAGGCCTAGGAACACTCTCCCATTCTCCGGCTGCTGGCTTGTGGAGTGGCAAAGTCAAACTGTTTCTTACAGCTGCCAACCTCTTCTGCCCCCCCAAGCTCCACCCGCAAAGCACTACAGAAATCAATGTGGCTTGAAGGCTTGGTAAAGTGCCAATAGCAGGAGCCTGGCTCAAAGAATCATTTGCCTTTATTACTGTAACTAACTCTTCACTGCCTTCCCATTCCACCCAGTAAGGAGCCCTTGTGCCAGCTGGATGAATTGCACATTCTTTCTCGCTTGGCAAAGGATGTCGGCTTAAGAAAGGACACTGTGTTGTCCTGTGTGTGTGCGCACCTTGTACATGTCAGACTCTACAAGCATGACTTCCCCCTAGGCTGCTAAGGAAAGGCCACCCTGAACTCTACAGCGGATCCCGGCTGAAAATGAAACAGGTCACTCCTCTTTGGAGTAAAGGCAGATCAGGTCTCTGGTTCTTCGATAGGGTTCTCTTCTGGTGCCAGATCTATTACCACCTCTGGCACCCTCAGCTCCACCTGGGATGGCCTCTCCTCAGCTTCCACCTCCAGCGGCCTCTCCTCAGCCTCCACCCCAGGCTGTCTCTCCTCAGCTTCCCCCTGGGGCGGCCCTTCCTCAGCTTCCGCCTGTTGTCCCTCAGAGGGTTCCTGAGGCAACGGTGTTGCGTCCTCTTCAGCAATGGCCCCATCCTGGTGCACAACAGCTTCCACGGGGGACCCCTGCCCAGAGCTGCCTGCATCGTTGTTGTCGTAGCCCTGGAAGCTGCTGCGCACCTTCATGATGTACTTGTGCAGAACGCTGGCACCGTCCAAGGGGTTGGAGGCTGTGCCGTTGGCAGCCACAGTGTGGCGCAGGTGTTTCATCTCCGAGTGGAGGCGCACCACGGACTTGTTCAGCTCCGTCAAGCGGTTGCCCAGATCTGCGGACATTGACAATGGAGAGACACTTAAAAAGAATGGGAACCGCTTATGCTGTATCCACAGAAACACTGTAAAGAAATGGACTCGTGAGCAGGGTTTGAGTAAACACTTACAGCTAAGGGAACAAATGTGAAGATTAAGAAATAACAGTTTGTAAACTAATGAAGTGTAAAACATTATTGGCAAGAATTACTGGAAGAAGCAAAGATCACCAGTGTTGAAGCATTGATTCTTCAACATCAACTTCGTTGGACTGGTCATGTTGTACGGATGCCTGATGATCGTCTTCCAAAGCAACTACACTCTATTCCGAACTTAAAAATGGAAAGCGTAATGCTGGTGGTCAACAAAAGAGGTTCAAAGATGCTCTCAAGGCAAATCTTTAAAAATGTAGTATAAACACTGACAACTGGGAAACACTGGCCTGCGAGTGCTCCAGTTGGAGAACATCCTTTACCAAAGGTGTCACGGGCTTTGAAGACACTCGAACTCAGGACGCAAGGGAGAACCGTGCTAAGAGGAAGGCACACTTGGCAAATCCACACCGTGATCAACTTCCGCCTGGAAACCAATGTCCCCACTGTGGAAGGACGTGTGGGTCCAGAATTGGCCTCCATAGTCACTTACGGACCCATTGTTAAAACCGTGTTTATGGAAGACAATCTTACTCGGATACGAGTGATTGCCAAAGAAGAAGAAGAATTGGCAAGAAAATGTGGTATAAAAGATAAGAATAGAAGAGCATTTAATTAAAAGATTAACCAAATCAGGAAAAATAAATTATAGCAAATATTTAAAGAACTAGAAGGGGAAGTTGGGAAAAGTCATAGGATGGGAGGGGGAATATTTGAATTCTTTCATTATTACTATTTTATATATGATAAATGTGTGGAATATAAAATAGAGGGTCAGGCCAATTCAAATTGAAGGCCAGGCAGAAGACCGACCAATCAGCTCTAAATGCACAACCTGAATTTTCTGGTTTCTGATTTGAGTCCCACCTGAAGAGAGAGAGAAAATTAGCCATGTGGGGCAGCAAAGCGGCACATTGACAGAAGCTAGAGGCCAGAGGAGGCAGAGATACAGAGATCTCACAGAAAGAGATATACAGAGCCAAGCAGAAAGGGAGCGGGGAACGCCCACCAGCTGGTATGGACTCCCAGAATCTGCAGCATTCTACATCAGAGCCGGCTGGGGCTGATGGAGCTGTGGTTGAGACAGCTGAGGGCACCCGGTTGCAGACGTCTGGCAGGGAGGGTGGTGGGCAAGACCTTCTGGGCAAGGCCACCCATCAGGATCCCCCCTTCCGAGGCAACACTGCTTACCTTTCCTGCGGCTCTCCTCAAACTCCCGCCGGGCCGTGTCGATGTAGCGCTGCACCAGAGCCTTGAGCACTTGGTGACGGTAGGCAGCGCGACTCTCCGTACGCTGGCCGCCCTCCTCCGTGGAGGGGTTAGACTGGGGGGGGCAGAAGGGCAGAGTCAGGGGGCTGGCAGGGTTCCCATATGAGACATGGCAAGAGGGGCCACACCTCCCAGGAGGGCCCTGGGAGGAGGCTTGCATCTGGAGGCTAGGAGGCAGGGGGCTGGCGGTTGTGGCTGCAAAGCACTCTGCACATGCTTCAGGGTGCCCAGAGAGGCATGGCCTCCGAAATAATTAGTTGAAAAGCAAACAGATGCAATTATTTGAAAAGCAGAAGACGGCAGGACATTATGGCACTAGGAGTGCACAGGCTTGTTGGTGCAGCACAGAAGCAACTTGGCCCATAAACTAATTTTTAATTGATGCAACAGTCTTTCATAAATGTCACTGAATGGAGGGAAAGGGCCACTGAAACGGATGCCGCAGGTGCGCAGCACCAGCCTCGCCACTGTCTCCCCCTCCCTCTGTCCCTCCTTGCAGGCAGCAGCGGCTGCCCTGCCAAGAGCACTTCTGATGTGCTAGCTAGATGGTCTTCTCCTTCCCCACTCCCAGCACAAATCCAAAGCAGAGTCCTGGGTGCAAGGAACACACCTGTGAAACAGACACAAAGGGAACTTACAATGGTTGAGATGGGGGGGTATTTCTGCTGGCGCTTTGGTTTGTAACAGCACAGGAAGCGGAAGAGGCCCCTGGGAGAAGATGGGGAAAGAAAGAGGTGAGCTGAGAGGCCCGTGAACAAGGCAGACTGTAATGTTTATTATTATTCTTAATTTAACAAAATTTACATCCTCTTAAGTGTTTTGCAAAGGACAAATGTCTGCTTCTGTCTTGCCTAGAAAGCAAGTGTCCCTATTTTCTAGGGACAGTCGTGGATTTACAGAAGCTGTCCTGGTTTCTGACCTGATTTTGGAATGTCCCACTTTTCCTTAGGACGTCCCGATTTTCATTGGATAAATGTTGGAGTGTATGGAGTTATGCGGCCGCCCTGAACCAAGGAGATCAGTAGCTAGACAACCTTTAGAAGACATCTGAAGACAGCTCTGTATAGGGAAGCTTTTTATGTTTAATGATGTTCCTATATAAGTTGGAAGTCTCCCAGAGCAGCTGAGGCAACCCAGTCAGCTGGGCAGGGTATAAATGTTGTTGTTGTTGTTGTTGTTGTTGTTGATGATGATGATGATGATGATGATGATGTTAAATAGGATGTCCCTATTTTCATTGGAGAAATGTTGGAGGGTATGCAGGTCAGAGTGGTTTTCTACTTCAGCCGCACCTTCTAGGCAAAGGTCTGCGCACTTTCCAAGAGAAAACATGCACATGCTTAGTGGTAGACTGGAACCAATGGCAATCTGGGGAAGACCTAAATTGCCACTTGCTCTGATTGAGCACTAAGCGGCATTCTCCCCCCCCCCACCCCAGGGGAAAGCAGCGGGAACAAGAGGAAGTGTGGTGGATAAGCCCTCAAGTATTGCTTAAGAATATTTCGAAGGAAGCATGGATTAGAAACAAATTTAACATGTAAACAGAAAGAAAGTCAGCAATCTTAAAACAATTACACACAATAAAAGTTCATTTTAAAATCACATGACTGAATAGGCTTGCCTAAGTGGAAAAAAAAATAGTTTGGAATGGGTTCCGAAAATAATGCAATGATGGTGCCCTGCTATTATGGGCTGTCACATTCAAGGACTGGTTTCTGGTAACTGCAGAAGGAGCACTGTGCTTGTAAAAGCAACAGTTTTGCAGATAGCGGGGAACACAGGGAGTCTGCCAGTCCTTAAACCAGCCCTCTGCTGCCAAGGGCTAAGTTTAACACAGAACTATCAGACCCTCCCCACCTCTAGGGTCTCAGGAGCAGCCTGACAAATTACCTGACGGCGTAGAAGATAGACTTTGGTGACGGGATGATGTTGAAGGGCACTGGCAGCGTCAAGCCTTCCCTGAAGAAAGACAAGTAGAGCTTGGAGCGGGCAAACTTCCACTCCACGTCGGCATCGTTCTGAAGAGCACAGGAGAGAAGAGGCGGCAAGGAAGACTCTGGTAAATACGAGGGGTGCTCTTTATTTATCTGGAGCAGGCACGTCCAACAGGTAGATCGTGATCTACCGGTAGATTACTGGATGTATGTGATCTTAGATCACTGGTAGATCACTGGTTCTCCCAAAGAAGCTCAACAAGTTTGGTTCCCTTTAAAAAAGGTCAATATTTTTGCCCTTCACCCCAAAAAGCAGGACTTTCCATTCCTGCCTTAAAAAAGCGCAACAACTTTTTGACCTGAATCCCCCTCTTTTGGGAGTTGACCACCCCAGATCTAGAGCATCTTTGCCCTGCTCTTCAGTCCAAAAAGATCATTAAAAAAAGGCTTACATAGGAACACGGGCAAGTTGTCAGGCAATTGGTCCACCTGTCTCAGAATTATTAACAGTGCAGGGCAATGGCTCTCCAGGGCAATGCCTGGAGCTGCCATTGGAGACTGAACCTTTTGCACGCAAGCAGGTGTGCTACCTCTGAGCTATGGGTCTTCCCTTAAGCCACAGGAACGCAGGGAGCCACTTCATTCTGAGCCAGTCCTTTGAGTCCATCTAGCTCAGGGTTTCCCAAACTTGGGTCTCCAGCTGTTTTTGGACTACAACTCACATCATCCCTAGCTAGCAGGACCAGACGCGAACAGTAGTCCAAAAGCAGCTGGAGACCCAAGTTTGGGAAACCCTGAGATAGATGGGCTCAAAGGACTGGCTCAGAATGAAGTAGCTCTTGCCTAGTTGCCTAGCCCTAGTTGGAGACTGAGCCTGGGATTTTCTGCATGCAGAGCAATTGCTGTACCACTGAGCTATGGCCTTTGCAATCCAGAAGCAGGAAATGGAGAGCACAGACCAACAGCAGCCGCATCTCCCGGGAGAATAGCAGCATCGTCTGGAGACCAACGGTGCAAGGGGGGCGGGGGGCGGGCAGTGAATCTGACCGATAGCAGTAGAGAGCTATTGTGCACTACCCAGAAACATCGTGGATATGCTGCGCAGAGGTGCCTCTGCTGGCTACAAGTAGGAAAGTGTCAGAGAAGCCCATTGGGAATGCAGATGGGAGTGGAAGTCCCGCAACAGAATACATGCAACTAGCAAAACTACGGGAAGAATCAGAGGAGTGTCAAAACCAGAAAGTATATGGAGAATGGAAAATATTTAAAGAAGATCTAAAATTGCATTGTACAAACAACAACATACTTGCAGAACTAGATTGATACTTGTAAATAAAAAGTGTATTAGATACCATATTGGATCACACACATATATAAAATGAAATAATGCAAATTTGTGTAAGAAAATATAGACAATTTAAGCAGTATAATGAGAATGATGGGAAGTTTTACATTTTAACTTGTTATTTAATTGTAATATATTATATTCTTTTTTTCTTTTACTTTATTTTTTTCTTTGCTTGTATTGCTTTTGTTTTGTATGTTTTGTTGTCTGTGTATATATGTCTATGTGGGGAATTAATAAAGATCATTTTTTTAAAAATGAAATCCCGCAATTCACATATTCATCACAGGTGAAGAATGGAAACCACCACATAAGGAAATACAAGTGGGCATTTGCTATTGTCCCCCCCCCCAAGTCTATCTACTGCGTTGTTTTTGGTGTTTCCTTTCCACTGAAATGAATTAATTAGGCCACAGCAGACAGCAAGAGGAAGCTGATATGTAGTGGAATGGAAACAGCGCTGAGTTGTGATGAACCCAGCACAAGACTGAAGTTGCTGCCTCCTCCCATCTCTAGCTGCAAGTCCCTGGAGAATTATTTATTTATTTATTTATTTATTTATTTATTTATACCCCACCCATCTGGCTGGGTTTCCCCCACCACTCTGGGCGGCTTCCAACAAAGATTAAAATACATTAAAATATCGCAGATTAAAAACTTCCCTAAACAAGGCTGCCTTTAGGTGTTTTCTAAATGTCAGGTAGTTGTTTATCTCCTTGACCTCCAATGGGAGGGCGTTCCACAGGGAGGGCGCCACTACCAAGAAGGCCCTCTGCCTGGTTCCCTGTAGCTTTGCTTCTCGCAGAGTATGGATCCATCTCTCTGTTCCACTCTTCCCCAAACCCGGTCCCATTCCGGTAGCCGTAAGATGCCATGCAAAGGATAAGGCGGGCACTCACCTCGATTTTCTGGAAGGACCTTGTGATCATGGCAATGAGCATGTTGAGGAGGACGACCACCATGACGATGGTGAAGACCCCATACAGCACCCTCCCCACCAGCTGAGCTACGAAGAAATTGGGCATGTCCACCACATCGTGTTTCTCCATCCCAAGCATGGTCCAGAAGAGGAACTGGAATGTCTCATTGAAGCTGCATGGGAGAAGGGATGGCAAGGTGAAAACAGCTGGGGGTTTCGAGTCGGGGTGCCCTCTCCCACCAGGCTTCCTCCAGGGGACATGCTCATTCAATGTTTATTTCAACATTCATCCTGATCTGCTCGCACGAAGCTTATGCAGAGGTTAGATTATATCCCGTCTTCCTTGACCTTTCATTTTGATTTGCTTGTGGGGCAGTTATAGGACAAAGAGCATCCTGATACATGTGGGGGGTATTTACACATCTTCCTCAGTGCTAGATTTACATATAAGCTACAGCTTAGGGCCCCACTCTCTGGGGGGGGATTTAAAGGGGGGGGAACTGGATGTACATTTCTCTGCCTGGTTCCCTGTAGCTGGATGTGGAATTTGCTACCAAGGAGTGTGGTGGAGTCTCCTTCTTTGGAGGTCTTTAAGCAGAGGCTTGACAGCCATATGTCAAGAATGCTTTGATGGTGTTTCCTGCTGGGCAGGGGGTTGGACTGGATGGCCCTTGTGGTCTCTTCCAACTCTATGATTTCCAAAATATAAGATAAAAGAACAAATAAAATAAAACCTACATACAGCAACAGGTGTTTTGTGTTGTGTAGGCTCCTATGATGAAAGTCATGGGCCCCTCCTGCCAGCCTGCTCCCTAAAATATCCCTGGTTTGCTCCTTTCTATATACAGGGTGCCTACATTCTGCAGGGACTGCTTGCATGGCAACATGGGCAAATAGCTTGAGATACCCACTATGTCCATAAATGACCATCTAGCATATATTCAACACAAAAAACAGTGACCATTAGTTGTTGACAAAGGACAGTTGGACACAGAAAGGGCCCCATTACCTTCAGTAGCTTAGGGCCTCATCAAACCTAAACCCGGCCCTGGTCTTCCTGCTACTGCATTTAAAGCTATTGCTTTAGCTGAGACACCTGCACTGCAGGGGGTTGGACTAGATGACCCTTGGGTCCCTTCCAACTCTAAGATTCTATGATTCTATATTATTTATGTATGTGACAACCGCGGCTAGGACTTTGTTAGCCCAAAAATGGAAACCTCAGGATTTATTGACGATTGAAGAGTGGCAGACGAAAATGATGGACTATGCGGAACTAGCAAGACTGACTAGCAGGATCCGAAACCAGGGAGAATCAAGGTTCCAAAAAGACTGGAGTAAATTTGTGGACTATATAGAGAAGAACTGTAGAAGTTTAAAGACACATGCAGGACTGAAATAAATCCTACGAACTGACTTTAAGTAGAAGGAATACAGGAACTGCGAGATAGGAGTGGACAAGATAATCGAATGGGGGGAAGGAGGGAAGTCAAAGCTCGGCAGAGCAAAGTAAATTGTAATAATTGATTAGATGTTAAAAAGAGGAGATTTTGTGTTTCTTATGTGTTGCTGTGTGTGTGGTTGAATGTTTTGTTTTTGTTTAATGTGTTCAATTGGAAAATTTAATAAATTGTCTTAAAAAAAAGATTCTATGATTCCATGATTTCCCTGTCACTTTCCAATCTGCAAAAAGCCACTTTCTTTCTTTTTAAAGTGGACAACAGAGTCCCTCAATTCATTCTAACTGTGCGCACCTGAAGTTCCAGCACCCGCTTGAATCCCTCTCGTGAAATACAGATACAATCTGGGGGCACTCACAGGCAACTCTCCGGTTTTGCCATATTTACGCAGGTGGTGACACTGGATTTTGGGTTTTCTCCTGAGACCCAAAACAGCTGGATTGCATTCAACCTTATTTTTTTTGTGCTCTGCTGATTTTGTGTAAGCCGATTTCTGTACTTTTGTGGAATAGAAATTATGTAAACAACAATGAATGGGTATCTTGGACCCCTCCTGATTCAGCCAAAGAGCTGCAACCTGGCGACTGCTTCCTGCTATAGTTGCAAAGAGTCTGAGTGCCAAGATCAGGTCTAAGGTAACCATCTTCAGCTCAAGAGCTTCTTTCCCTGATGGGGGCTGCATTCCCTTGGTGGGCAGAGCTGGAGGCAAATGTGCTTTGCAAATGGGCTTTGCTCCTCCTATCTTTGTATTGGAGAATGGATGGCAGCTAACAGATTGAGGTTGAATCCTGACAAGACAGAAGTACTGTTCGTGGGGGACAGGAGGCGGGCAGGTGTGGGGGACTCCCTGGTCCTGAATGGGGTAACTGTGCCCCTGAAGGACCAGGTGCGCAGCCTGAGAGTCATTCTGGACTCACAGCTGTCCATGGAGGCGCAGGTCAATTCTGTGTCCAGGGCAGCTGTCTATCAGCTCCATCTGGTACGCAGGCTGAGACCCTACCTGCCTGCAGACTGTCTCGCCAGAGTGGTGCATGCTCTGGTTATCTCCCGCTTGGACTACTGCAATGCACTCTACGTGGGGCTACCTTTGAAGGTGACCCGGAAACTACAACTAACCCAGAATGCGGCAGCTAGACTGGTGACTGGGAGCGGCCGCCGAGACCACATAACACCGGTCTTGAAAGATCTACATTGGCTCCCAGTACATTTCCGAGCACAGTTCAAAGTGTTGGTGCTGACCTTTAAAGCCCTAAACGGCCTCGGTCCAGTATACTTAAAGGAGTGTCTCCACCCCCATCGTTCTGCCCAGACACTGAGATCCAGTACAGAGGGCCTTCTGGCGGTTCCCTCGTTGCGAGAAGCCAAGTTGCAGGGAACCAGGCAGAGGGCCTTCTCGGTGGTGGCGCCTGCCCTGTGGAACGCCCTCCCATCAGATGTCAAAAAGGAAAACAGCTACCAGATTTTTAGAAGACATCTGAAGGCAGCCCTGTTTAGGGAGGCTTTTAATGTTTAAGAAATTAGTGTATTTTAATGATTTTAATTATTATTATAGTGGGGGGCCTTACATACATGGGGTTCCTGGGTGGCATCCCCTTTGAGTACTGACCAGGTTCAGAACCTGCTTGGCAAGGAGGTCACATCACTGGCCTTTGGCCCAGCGCCCTGGACAATCTCCTAGCCGTCCAATCTCATCCTTTCTAGCCCTTGATGCCGCCAAGCCAGCTGCCGTACCTCCCCAGCTTCTCAGAGTCTTGATAGTGGACGTAGACGTTGTTCATCCCACACAGGAAGGCCGTCAAGATGATCACCATGATGAACATGAACCTGGAGAGGAGGAGGAGAAGCACAAGGAAGCCAAAAAGCTGAAGAATAGCAGGGCCTCTGTTGTTAAAAGAATTCTAAGGTCCCAAATATAAAATAAACGTTTACGGCCTAGGACCCTCGTACTTACGGGACCGTCTCTCCCGGTATGCCCCACGGAGGACCTTAAGGTCCATAAATAGTAACATCCTAGAGGTCCTGGGCCCGAAGGAAATCAGATTAGCCTCAACTAGAGCCAGGGACTTCTCAACACTGGCCCCGACCTGGTGGAACACTCTGCGGGACCTGATTTCTTTCTGCATGGAATGTAAGACAGAGTTGTTCCACCTGGCTTTTGGCCTGGAGCCAACCTGATCCCCTCCCCCATTTCCCCCTTTTCCTTCCGTATGAGGCTGCATTTTAATTTTAATGTATTTAATCTTGTTCTTAAGTTGTATTTTAATCAGCTGTTTTATATCTATACCCTGCCTTGGCTGGGTAGGGCAGGGTATAAATAATAATAATAATAATAATAATAATAATAATAATATTATTATTATTATTATATTAAATGTACAAGGCAAACACATGCATAAGAACATAAACCACGTGTCTGAAATAGTACAGGAGAGCAATCCTGAAACCATTTTGACTCTCCCAAAGGAGGGAGGAAATGGGGAAAGCCTTCCCTTTGTCTTTTTGCTTACAAATCCTGTCTTAAGGCCGTATTTGTGCATGAAGAGGGTGTGCCTGTGACCTGGATTCAGGAACTGAAGTATTTACCATCACAAAAGAATGGCCAGGCTGCCCAGGTAAAATTAGCGGCCATTAACAGATATCATGGCAAATAGGATTTCCGCTCGAAATATATATTTAAAAAGTCCAATAACACGTTAGAGACCAACTAAGTTTGTTCTTGGTACAGTATAAGCTTTCGTGTGCATGCACACTTCTTCAGATACCTGCCTCCTGTGATATATTTCTGCTGTAGACCCGCCTCCTTTTGTGATGTATGTATGATGTTTTTTGGGGTGGTCTTGGGCTGCAGGGTAGGCAATTTCAAAAGTCTATATAAGAGCTTGCACACCAATGTTTTGGGTTCCTCTCCTCCCTCCCTGTGTGGGGATAATGGGGGATCCTGTTGCAACAGTTTAATACAGATCAGGTTTACTAGCTGCTTTGCTTCTCAATATTCTCTGGTTGGCCTCTGTTATTTTCCCCTACCGACAGGGAACCTACTCAAGGACTCTATACAGGCTCTTGGCTACCCCGTAAGGGAAAAGGAGCAGTGTTTTCCCCCTCTATAACAGCTACAGTGGTACCTCGCAAGACGAATTCGTTTTGCAAAAAATTCGTCTTGCATCCCATAGGAATGCATTGAAATTTAATTAATGCGTTCCTATGGGCAAAAAAAAGAAATTTCAATGCATTCCTATGGGAAACCGCGATTCGCAAGACAAATTTTTCACAAAACGAATTGACTTTCGGAACGAATTAAATTCGTCTTGCGAGGCACCACTGTATTATTGTTCTCAATCAGATTTCTTTACAAATACAACATTAAAACCAGCAAAACAAAGTCAAGAGGCTAGCACAGCATCTCACACACACACACACACACACACACACACACACACACACACACACACACACCTGATCATGTCGTCGATCATCTTGCCAATGGAGATCTGCAGGGTCCCCAAGGTTTCGTGGGCGGGCAAGATGTAAGCCATACGGGTGAAGCTCAGCATGCTGGTCACGGCAAAGAGCACCTCGGCCATGAACTGGGGGTCTTCGGTGTGCCACTCCTGACGGCCTGTGTCACAAAAGGGAGGGAGGATCAGTGCCAGGTGACACCTGTGTCAGGTGGCGCACACCTTTTGCAAGTCAGCTTCCCTGCTCCATTGCCTCCGTGGGCCAAGGTTTCTTTCGGCCACAGCCCTTCCTTGTGTGTTCCTGTACCAATGTCTGAAGCCTTTTCCTTTACCTTCTAAAGCAGACATCCCCAAACTTCGGCCCTCCAGATGTTTTGGACTACAATTCCCATCTTCCCCGACCATTGGTCCTGTTAGCTAGGGATCATGGGAGATGTAGGCCAAAATATCTGGAGGGCCACAGTTTGGGGGTGCCTGTTCTAAAGGCTGCCTTCCCTGACTCCCATCAGCCCCTGCCAGCCAGAGTGGCCATATTTTGCTTGGGCTGATGGGAGATGCAGTCCAAAATGTCTGGAGGGCAGCAGGGTGGGCAAGGCTGGGCTAAGGCAGTGGGGACTTACCTTCCAAGTTCCGGACTGCAGAATCCGGGAGTGGCAGCCATCTGACACCGGAAGTTGTGTCGACGTAACTTCCGGTGTCGCTTTGCCCTTCTATGGGCACTCAAAATGGCCGCCGCCGGCTTTGAAAGCCGCTTGTACGCATGCCAGGAAGTGCGCCGACGCAACTTCCGGTGTCGCGTCTTTTGAAGCTGGCGGCGGCCATTTTTGGTGCCCATAGAAGGGCAAATCGGAAAGAAAAAAAAATGGCCGCCGGCAGGAGAAAATAACGGAGAAAAACGGGAGACGAAGTGATACAGGGGACCACCGAAAAAAGGTAAGTAAAAAAGGGGTTTTCCCGGGGGAAACGGGAGACTTGGCAGCTATGAGTGGGGACCTGGATCGTGCTTAATCACGTGACAGCAAATTCACAGTTTGTATCATCCTCTCCCAAAGGAAAAACAAACACATCTTTCCCAGGTGCATGGCAATAATATTTCAGCAATGTGCAGGCGTGCATTTGCTTATCTGTCACAGAGCTAAATATTACAAGGGGTTCGGTCTGGAGCCTGGATTTCGCTAAATTAATGAAGAATTTTAAAATTTTCACGTCTCTCGCATTTGTGACAAGCAAGAACTGAATTTAAGATGCAAAGAGAATTAAGTATTTTAGGAATCTTAGAAGAAAGTGGCTGTGTGGGATCAGGCCAAAGGCCCATCTAGTGTAGCATCCTGTTCTGACAGTGGCCAATCAGATTCCCCCAAGAGAAACTCAATAGCAGGCCCACTGGAGTCTCCAAGCCCTGGGACTTCACACAGCGGAAGTGGAACATAGCCATTGTGGTTAATTGAAACTCACATGATCTCATGCAATCTAATGTCAAAGGGAAATGTGGATTTTACTTCTTCTATGTTGAACTTTCAAACAGGTGCACCAATGGAGCCAGTAAAAGATAAAAAGGTAAAGGACCCCTGAATAGTTAAGTCCAGTCAAAGGCGACTATGGGGTTGTGGCGCTCATCTCGCTTTCAGGCCGAGGGAGCTGGCATTTGTCCACAGACAGCTTTCCGCGTCATGTAGCCAGCAGGACTAAACCGCTTCTTCTTCTTTGTGTATATAATTTTTTTAAAATTTTCTGCTTTACGATTTAAAGTACCCATGGTTCATTTTACATATCATAAATCCCTGCATATTTTACAAAAACTGTACCGTTCAGTATTCCATTATTGCATCCATCAAAACCGATTTACACTGCTGAATTTATCTTAGTGCTTCCAGCGTTTTCAGCTGTACACCATTATTTCCCATATATTCAATAAACGACTTCCAATCTTCTCTAGAGTAGAGAAGATTAGAGAAGATGACTAAACCGCTTCTGATGCAATGGGACACCGTGGCGGAAGCCAGAGCTCACGGAATCGCAACACAGAAGAAGGAAAGAGATCCCAGCCCGTGGGAGGTGCTCACCCGCTTCCGTGTAGTAACGGCACTCTGCAGACTCTTTGTTATCCAGGCAGAAAACACGGCCCTGGAAGAAGATCAGGAGCCTGAGGACAAAGGAGGCCAGGTACATGCTGAGCATGACGATGTCCAGGAAGTTCCACCAGTCCAAGAGGTAGCTGCGGAAGCCCTCGATCCAAACCTCCTTGCACTCAAACCAGAAGAAACCTGGAGGAGAAAAGCACAGGGAATAAAAACCCACTACTGGGCACAGCTGGAGGAATGGCAACCTTGGCTGTTCATTGCCATGGCCCAGGGCTCTGGATCCCCATCCTTGGGGGAAAGAGGCCATGGGTTCAGGGGGCATCCTGGGCCGCGAGGAGGAGTGCCACTGCCAGTCTGACGTGGGCCACACAGACCTGCCACCCATATCATGTGCAGCGAAGTCTCCCAGAAATCCTGGTTCCGCCCCGAAAAGGTCTCGTTGTTGTACTCCAGCGCCAGCGACTCTGCCAGCAGGAAGACCAGGAACCAGACATACGAGGCCGAATGCAGAAGGAACTTGATCACGGGGATCTTCAGCATTTTGGCAGGCTGGTGAGAGAAGGGGCACACAGCACGTTAGGAGAGGGCATGCGCCCCATAGATGTACACCAGCCTGCCTTAACCCGCTGCCTTCCAGCTGTTTTGGACTATAACACCCATCAGCTCCAACCAGATATGGTGATGTGCAAGCCTGGCATGGATAATGTCACAAAGGCCATTTCCGTTCCATCAAAAAAATGAAGTAATCTGCATAAATAGCAATTAACTACAATAGTCTTTCAGGGGTTTACTATCATAGCTGCCAAGTCTCCCGTTTTCCCTGGGAAACCCCCGTTTTTCCTGCTGTCCCCAGCCGAAAAAACGGACTTTTTTGTTTTTTCGTGGTTTATTCTGGCGCGGCGGCCATTTTGGAACTGGGCGGAGCATGCTCAGAAGCGACTTTTGATGCCGCTCTGCCCAGTTCCAAAATGGCTGCAGCACGACTTCTGGTGCGGCAGCCATTTTGGAACTGGGCACAGCAGCATCAAAAGTCACTTCTGAGCATGCTCCGCCCAGTTTCAAAATGGCCGCCGCGCTACTTCTGGTGTGCTACTTCCAGTCCGGTCCCTTATTTTTCAGAGAGGAACTTGGCAGGTATGGTTTACTATACAGACTGCAAAAGCATGCTGGAAGAAGTATTCAATAGGCACCAGGAGATCATCAAGGAGGACCCCCAAGCTGCCTATGGGCTGAAGAGTCCAAGGCCATGTCGCCTGGGAAGAGGACGGTGTGTTATGCCTGGACACAAACCACTCACCTTGGATCTGGGGGCAAAGTAGTAGAGGAGGCACAGGAAAGGCATGCCCATGAAGATGGAGCTGGAGATGAAGACCTTCCAGAGATTGGTGCTGCCTCGCCAGCTCTGCAGGCTCCCGCACCAGATGGACGACAGCACTTGCTGGCAGATGGGGTGGGCGACAAACTGGGGGGGGGGAATGAGATGGAAAGGTCTCTCCTGGATCAAAGCAAAGGCTCGGCACCCTTTGCAAGAGAACAACCCACACTGCCTTAAATCCGGCACTGCTTCCTTCTGCCCCCAGACCATGTTCCTCTGACAAGCCCACCTGCTTCTGGTTGTAGTTGACAGCCAGGCGAAGCCTCGCCAAGTTGGGGATCCCCTCCTCGAAGGCCTGGTCATTGAAGTCCTCCTCTTCCTCGTCATTCGAGGAATCCGCAACGTCATTCAAGACGGCCGTCACCTCGCTTTGGTTGCGGCACATTCCCAGCAGCTCAAAGGCAAACTCCTGGCACAGCTGCTCCAGGGCCAGGTACTCGGGCTGGACGGGAGGACAAGGACAAGGAAGGATCAAGGAAGGACAGCACAAGGGCCCACCCCAATTCTGAAGAGAACGGCTTTTCTCTGCTCAGAATCCGAATGGCCTGATGCCTAACATGGTCTACATGGAATCCCCACCCCAACTCCTTTCTCTAAAAAGAATTAGGCTTGTGATGTGAATATTGTGTTGTGGAATTAAAAGGCTAAGGAACCAGTGGCCCTCCAGATGTTGTTGGACTCCCAGCCTACATGGCCAATGTTCAGGGATGATGGGAGTTGTGGCCCACCAATACCTGGAGGGCCATAGATGTTCCCCACCTTGACCTACATGCTTGGTGCGGCCAGAGACAGACCTTGAATTCGGGCTCCTTCTTGGAGAGGCGCTTGAGCTCTCGGCTGAGCTTGAAGGCCGTCAACATGGCGTCTTCGCTGGCGATGGAGAGGTGCGCCCGGCTGGCGATGCCCTTGTAAGTGTTGATGCGAGAAAGCGAGAACTTGAGCAGGTCGAACTTGCGGCCGTTGGAGCACTCCAGGCAGGAGCACGAGACCTTGTGCGGCCCCGGGATGGCGTGGCCCTTCTTCAGGAGCATGTCCACGATTTCGTAGAGGTCCTTCTCGCAAGCCAAGGTGAGGGGTGTCACGCCCGGGGCAAAGCGCGAGTTGTCAATGGAGTTGTCAAACAAGGCCGAGGAGAAGGACTTGATGTCCATCTTGCGGCCTTTCTCCTGGTCCAGGCGGTCCAGCAGCAGCTTGACCACAGTGGGCTGGTTGGTATCCACAGCAACCAGCAAGGCCTCGTGGATCTGCCGGAAGTCAAACTTGACAACGCGCAGCAGCGTCTTGGTGATCTCCTCGCCGCCCGTGCGGATGGCCAGGTTGAGAGCCTCTCGCCACGCCCGGTCCTCGGCCTCATCCAGCTGCTTCAGGATCCCGTCACTCACCTGCAGCAGCTGCTGGACCTTCATCAGTTGCCCATCTTGGATGGCGTTGAGGAGGCCTTCCGGGAACTTCAACTTCTTGTTCACTATTTCTTTCCAATCGGGTTGCTAAGGGGGTGGATGGAAAGACAACAAGGGTCAATCTCAAAGCTGTGGGCTATTGTTTGCGTTTTCTAAAATGGACTTGAGAAATGCAAGGTGTTTCTGCCCTTGAGGAACCGATGTTTGCAAGGTGGTAGAAGTGTTGTAAGCCAAAAATGGCTTATCTTCTGAGTTAAGCCAATAAAACTCAGAGACAAGGAGTTCGGAGTCCATTGTTGTTTATTGCAAAGCAATAGGTTGCAGTCAAATCTTTTTGCAAAACTGCAACCCCGCCCAAAGGTCCGGGCAGGGGTATCTTTAACATTTCAGACAAAGGATTGCATTTTTAACCAATCATATGAATCATTGCCTCATTTCATGTTCAATACTTAATATTTCAATTTTTAACCAATCATATAAATCATTACCTCATTTCATGTTTAATACGCATGTGTGATAGGCATTGCTAACTAAACGTTGATTCCCACCGTGATCTGTTACATTCTGTTAGTTTGCATGTATGCTTCTTGTAGGCATTTGCACCATGTATCAGCTTATGTTCTAGCTTATGAGCTATATCTTTGTGATTTGCGTATCAGCTATCCTGTCCCAGTGAGGGACGGCATCTTGCCAAATCATCAGTTTCTTAAAGCAGCAAGCTACCATAACTTCTCTATTAGATTTATAGGGGGTTCACATTATCACATTCATTATGGCCCTTTGGGCCACTGCCACAAAGGGACCTGCATTCATTGCAGTCTGCAAAAGGATTTTGAGAGCAATGAAGAACATCCACGCCTCTTGCAGGGATTCTCTGAGCTGCCGTAAGGGCAGGAGGGCAAGGCGGGATTCGCTGGGTGCCGCTGGAAAGGAGCAGGCCTGAAGCAGCGGGGCTGAGGGATGAATTAAGCAGAATCCATTTGTGCCGCTTGTGTGGCTCTGCTCTTTTGGAGTGCCAGTGGCTGCCTTCAGAAGCGCTTTGCTTGTTTAGCCATTGCCATCCCTGTTCTCTTCAAATTCCCCCTGGGCAAAGCAACTCTTTATTATTTACTGGTTAGATTCCCGTCACACTCCTCCTATCTACTGGTTTCAAAACAGTTTACAGCAGTTTCCTCGAAGGCAACCTACAAGTCCCCCAGGGGAGATGGCAAAGGGAGCGGGGTGCTTGCTAACAGCCGCTCAGAAAAGCTCCAGCTGGAAAGCTGAATTGACGGTGGCCCCTCAGTTCCTATGCAGATTGGTAGGGTTGCCAGACTCAATAGAGGACAGGACTTCTGTGCCTTTAATTGCCCTGCTCTCTTTTGAGTCTGGAAACCTTAAAGAGAAACCAGCAGACCCTTTGTTTAATTTCCAAGCAAAGGGTCTGCTGGTTTCTCTTTAAGGGACTGAAACTGCCTTGGTTGCACTGGTTGATGATCTCCGGCGGGCTAGGGACAAAGGTGAAAGCAGTTTCCTAGTCCTGCTGGATCTCTCAGCGGCTTTTGACACCATTGACCATAGCATCCTTCTGGACCGTCTAGAGGGGTTGGGAGCTGGGGGCACTGTCATACAGTGGTTCCGCTCTTTCCTCCTGGACCGTGTTCAGAAAGTGGTGGTGGGGGGATGAGTGTTCAGACCCCTGGGCTCTCACTTGTGGGGTGCCTCAGGGTTCTGTCCTCTCCCCCATGCTTTTTAACATCTACATGCAGCCGCTGGGAGAGATCATCAGGGGGTTTGGGCTGGGTGTTCATCAGCATGCGGATGATACCCAGCTCTACCTCTCTTTCAAATCAGAACCAGTGAAGGCAGTGAAGGTCCTGTGTGAGTGTCTGGAGGCGGTTGGAGGATGGATGGCGGCTAACAGATTGAGGTTGAATCCTGACAAAACAGAAGTACTGTTTGTGGGGGACAGGAGGCGGGCAGGTGTGGAGGACTCCCTGGTCCTGAATGGGGTAACTGTGCCCCTGAAGGACCAGGTGTGCAGCCTGGGAGTCATTTTGGACTCACAGCTGTCCATGGAGACGCAGGTCAATTCTGTGTCCAGGGCAGCTGTCTATCAGCTCCATCTGGTACGGAGGCTGAGACCCTACCTGCCTGCAAACTGTAGCCAACAGTAGAGAAAGTCACCCAAACCAAAATGGCATGTCTGTATGTCTGTCTGTCTCTCTGTCTGTCCCCCCCCTCTATCATCTATCTGTCTATCACATCATGGAGCCCCCCCCCCACGCCGCTCTGCACTCACCGTGATGCCATCGAACTCCAGTGCCATCCTGCCCAGGGCAGAAGTGCCAGCCCCTTACAGGTGTGACTGGCAAGAGATGCTCCAGGTCCTTCCCCTTCCAGCAGAACGAAACCGGGGAAGGCCTGGCTGAAAAGAAGGTGTCCTGCTTCTCCTCGAAGGCTTTCCTCTCCAGCCCTCTGCCTGTGCGCATCTCTTGTTTTTCCCTGGCAGGGGCAGGAGCAGGCAGGAGCGCAGTGGGGCCCACCTGCCAACCCCCCAGGGGGCTGGGTTGCCACATGAACGCCATGGGCAGCCTCCAGCAAGGCCTCACCCTGCTCCCCCAGGAGCCTGGGCTGTTTGTCACAGCAGCAGCAGCAGCATCCTGCTCTCAGCTCCCTCCTCCTTCCCTGCCTCTCCCTTTGCACATCTGCCCTGCTAGACCCCCAGCCTCTTCCTTCTCCCTTTCCTGCCTCAGGCCAACATGGAAGGCAACTGGGGTGGCAGAAAGGGGGGCGACTGGGGAATGGAGCGTTGAGTAGGTGCCACAATTCTCTCCTTTCCTGATTTCCTTTCCAGGTAATTCACCAGGTGCGTTCTCTTTTGGAACTTGGGTGTATTGTGCTCTGTAGCTCGAACTATGAGGACCTTCCGAGGAATGGTCCTCCCACATCAATTAAAAACTCTTTTTAATGTTGGTCTGGTCTAGTAGACAGCACATTGTTGGTAACATACTCCTAAGATCCCCACTCAGCGGTTTCATGGGGGATAACAGTG
Organism: Zootoca vivipara; assembly: GCF_963506605.1. Lineage (NCBI taxonomy): Eukaryota > Metazoa > Chordata > Lepidosauria > Squamata > Lacertidae > Zootoca > Zootoca vivipara. The sequence goes on from NC_083279.1 coordinate 98,131,767, forward strand.
AACCCTAAGGAACCCCACAGTCAAGGCTCCAGGGGGCCAAGCCTCGCCCTCTGGAAATGACCATCCAAGTAGGACCAGAAGCATCGCAAAGCAGTACCACTGGCGTTGCAAGGGGGTACGTTGGGGGCAGGCCGCCCCAGGTGCCACCCTGGAGGGGGGGTGACACTCGGTGTGCCCCCCGCGACTCCCAAGCCGAGCGGCGCCACTCCAGCGCCATACGTACAGAGGATCCCGGCACCATCCCCGTACAGCGCTGGAGCGGCGGCGGCAGCAAACCGCTACGTAGCGCGCATGTGCGGTGTTGCTATGTAGCATGCATGCGTCGTACGTAGCGATGCCGCACATGCGCGCTACGTAGCAATGGCCCGCCCCTGGGTGCACGCCCCTGGGTGCACGCCCCTGGGTGCTGCTCCGGGTGCCTGAGCGGCTTCCTCCGCCACTGAGCAGTGCACCCACCCTTAACTCAGACAGCTTCTGCGGAAGGATGGCATGGTCATTGACATCAAAAGCCACTGAGAGGTTGAGGAGGACATATTTAGGACATATTTCTCCTGCTTCTCCCTCTCTCTCTCTCTTTTAATGCTTTATTAGTTTTAAAAACAAAACAAATACAAAACAAGACACTATGCAACAATCAAAAAATTAACACTTTGTACACACAAAAAAGAAAAGATTGAGTTCTTCCATCACTCTTTCTTTCTTTCTTTCTTTCTTTCTTTCTTTCTTTCTTTCTTTCTTTCTTTCTTCCTTCCTTCCTTCCTTCCTTCCTTCCTTCCTTCCTTCCTTCCTTCCTTCCTTCCTTCCTTCCTTCCTTCCTTCCTTCCTTCTTTCTTTGGCGATCACTAATTCTAACATGACTTCCAATCCCCCCCATTGTGCTTCCTAAATTTCATTACAGCTGCACACTCAGCTTTATTTCTCCTAAATTATTCTGTTATGGAAACAATTTTTTAAAAAACATCCTTCCAGTAGCACCTCAGAGACCAACTAAGTTTGTCATAGGTATGAGCTTTCGTGTGCATGCACACTTCTTCAGATACGAAAGCTTATAGTCCAGGGGTGGCCAACTTCCAAGAGACAACGATCTACTCACAGAGTTAAAAACTGGCAGTGCTCTACCCCCCCTTTTGGGGTTCAGGTCAAAGTTGTTGAACTTTTTTTTTAAGAAGGAAAGCCCTGTTTTGGGGGGTTCACATAAAAGTTGTTGAGCTTCTTTAGCGAAGAAAGTGACATTGAGCTTTTTGTTTTAGGAAGGAAAGCCCTGTTTTTTGTGGTGCAGGTCATTTTAGGGGTCCAGGGCAAAGATGTTGAGTTTTTTTTAGGGCAGCCAAAGTTTTTTAGCTTCTTTGGGGGGGAGCCACTGATCTACCGGTGATCTACCACAGATGTCCAGTGATCTACCAGTAGATCACGATCTACCTGTTGGACATGCCTAGCTTATACCAATGACAAACTTAGTTGGTCTCTAAGGTGCTACTGGAAGGATTTTTTTTTAAAAAAATTTATTTCGACTACGTCAGACCAACACGGCTACCTACCTGTAACAAGTATTCTGTTATGTTAATTCTGTAGCGATCTCTCATTTCATGCAGAAATCAATCCAGGCTTGCCGAAGAATTTATGTTGTTACAATGTTCTTTTAAATATTATCTGTAAATATTCCACTCTAGTAAATATTTGATCTGTATGGTCTCGGAATCTTGCTTTTAATCTTGCCATAATAATAATAATAATAATAATAATAATAATAATAATTTATTATTTATACCCCACCCATCTGGCTGGGTTTCCCCAGCTACTCTGGGAAAATAAAATAAAATAATCTATTAAACATTAAAAGCCTCCCTAAACAGGGCTGCCTTCAGATGTCTTCCAAAAGTCAGACAGTTGTTTATCTCCTTGACATCTGATGGGAGGGCGTTCCACAGGGCGGGTGCCACTACCGAGAAGGCCCTCTGCCTGGTTCCCTGTAACCTCGCTTCTCGCAGGAAGGGAACCGCCAGAAGGCCCTCAGAGCTGGACCTCAGTGTCCGGGCAGAACGATGGGGGTGGAGACGCTCCTTCAGGTATACTGGACCGAGGCCGGTTAGGGCTTTCAAGGTCAACACCAACACTTTGAATTGTGCTCAGAAATGTACTGGGAGCCAATGTTGTTTCTAAGGGAAAGGAAGACCTGGAACCAGAGCCAGCCAAGGACATTTTGCCACTTAAGGCAAAGCAGGTGGTGTTGCCGCCACAGCTGCCCCACCCCCCGGACCCCCGCAGTGGGAAGAAAAAAGGAGGCCAGAGAAGAGGAGGCAGCAGGAAATAAGCACAGAATGCGGCCTCTTTCGGGTCTGGATATGCCGTCCTTCCCAACTGTCTCCCAGTCTGCCACATGCAGTGATTAAGAGCGGTAGACTCGTAATCTGGTGAACCGGGTTCACGTCTCCGCTCCTCCACATGCGGCTGCTGGGTGACCTTGGGCTAGTCACACTTCTTTGAAGTCTCCCAGCCCCACTCACCTCACAGAGTGTTTGTTGTGGGGGAGGAAGGGAAAGGAGAATTTTAGCCGGTTTGAGACTCCTTAGGGTAGTGATAAAGCGGGATATCAAATCCAAACTCTTCTTCTTCTTCTTTTTCACCACCCCGTCTCATGGGCATTTCATTTCATACATGTCAAATTCAGATGCACAAAATGCTCTTCCCCCATCAAATTGCAAAATTTGACTTTCATGATGTGTTGCTGCTTTTATTTTTCAACACCATGTGCTCTCTATTTAGAAAATACAGTCTTTGTAGCTGCTCCTTGTTTTCTTTTTTGTTTGTTTGTCTGTACTTTTGAGTTTACATTAATAATAATAATAATAATAATAATAATAATAAATTAGCTAAACAAACACCAGACCACAGGAGTGCATATTACCCATAGCATATTTATTAAGTTTAGTTAATAACATCCTTGATTACTTGATTAATAAATTTAATGTAAAGAAGCTGGATACACACACACTGCATAATCTGCACACGAACATGCAGTTATTGTAGTACAACTTTTTTGGGGGGAGGTGCTCCTCTTAGTGACTGTTTGGGGGACTTCTGGCCCCAATGAGGCCTAAAAGCACTTTGTGGCAGTCAAGGAATCTCTCCAACTCTCCGGTTGCTGGCTTGTGGAGGACAGTCAGGGACTGCCAGAGTAGGACTGGTGTTTTACAACTGCCACCTCCCTTCCCGTCTTCACAGCGCTGTTTCTAACCTCATCCTGGGTAGGCTTCCTCCATTTCTGAGGTCCAGCGCCAAGGGCCTTCTGGCGGTTCCCTCGCTGTGAGAAGCCAAGTTACAGGGAACCAGGCAGAGGGCCTTCTCGGTAGTGGCACCCGCCCTGTGGAACGCCCTGTGGAACGCCCAGATGTCAAAGAGAAAAACAACTACCAGACTTTTAGAGGACATCTGAAGGCAGCCCTGTTTAGGGAAGCTTTTAATCTTAGTGTATTTTAATATTTCTGTTGGAAGCCGCCCAGAGTGGCTGGGGAAAACCAGTCAGGTGGGCGGGGTATGAATAAATTATTATTATTATTATTATTATTATTATTATTATTATTATTATTATTTCACCACCACCTCGACCAAGATGTTTGCACCCCAGATACTGGGGGCAGTCGTTTACTGTGGCCTAGTGGAATCCTACTGACCTCCACGTCAAATCTTAAGCAGAACAGAATTCAAAGTGGGTTGAAGGTTTGGTAAAATGCCAATAGCAGGAGTCCAGCTTTTTAAAATATATTTTTATTTATAAAGTAGCTCTTCACAGCCTTCCCATTCTGCTCAGTAAAGAGCCCTTGTGCCAGATGAATGAAATACGCATTCTCTCGCTTGGCAAAGGATGTTGGCTTAAGAAAAGACACTGTGTTGCCCCTCGGACATGTCAGAAATGGGGCAAACACTACAAGCATGACTTCCCCCTAGGCTGCTAAGTAAACGCCCCCCTGAACTCTACAGCGGATCCCGGCTGAGAATGGGACAGATCACTTGTCTTTGGAGAGAAGGTAGGTCAAGTCTCTGGTTCTCCTACAGGGTTCTCTTCGATTGCCACCTCTACTTCCACCTGGGGTGGCCTCTCCTCAGCTTCCACCTCCAGCGGCCTCTCCTCAGCCTCCACCCCAGGCTGTCTCTCCTCAGCTTCCCCCTGGGGCGGCCCTTCCTCAGCTTCCGCCTGTTGTCCCTCAGAGGGTTCCTGAGGCAACGGTGTTGCGTCCTCTTCAGCAATGGCCCCATCCTGGGGCAAGGCGGTGTCCGTGGGGGGCCCCTGCTTAGAGCCGCCTGCCTCATTATCGTAGCTCTGGAAGCTGCTGCGCACCTTCATGATGTACTTGTGCAGGACACTGGTCCCGTTCAAGGGGTTGTCCGCCATGCCGTTGTCGGCCACGGTGTGGCGCAGCTGCTTCATGTCGGAGAGGAGGCGCACCACAGACTTGTTCAGCTCCGTCAGGCGGTTCCCCAGATCTGCGGGCAAAAAGTCCAACACTCCTTGAAATGCTAGAGAGGACATACGAGGGAATGTTTGGTCCAGCCAGTCGAAACTTCCTGTTCCTCCTGGCTGGAACATCCTTCCTTTTGCATGTGACAGAAGGTGGATGTGACCTTACCTGTCCAGGTAACAAAAGGACGAGTCACGCAGCACACCTCTCTCTTTTTGACTTCCTCCTTCGTTTGACCAGCTTCTAGCTAGGACTGCTCTGCCTGCTCTCAGCTAGCAGAAGCACTGGGATTATTCCCCCCATATGGGGTAGATCCACATGTACATATTTGCAACTAAGCCTGCCTTCAGGACTCCAACTGTGAACTGATGTGAGTAAACTTCTTTTATTGACTTTGAATAAGATTGCCACATCTTTCACTGGCGGAGGAAGGGGGTGCGGAGGGAGCGGACAAACCCCTGCACCACTATTCCAGTAGGGTGCCATCGCGGCGCGCACCCCCAACACATGCAGCACCCCTGCATGCGCACCAGGTGCCACGCCCCCACAAGCAGCACGTCATGCCCCCAGAACGTGCATCACGCCCTCACAGGTGGCGTACCACACCCCGGGATGCGTGCCATGCCCTCAGGGGCGCCAGCCACACCCCCGCCTGCTCTCCGCCCCCGGTAGCAGAGCATGCAGTGTCGCCCACTGGCGCCTTTATTCTTTTGAGAGGGATTCAAGGGAATTTACCAGGAGCGTACAATTCAATCTGAGACAGATTGAATTGTATAATAGTCAGAGGCTCACACGAGCCTGCAACCAGGTATCTGCTGTGCATGTAAAAAGGGGAACGTAACTCTGCTAAGTAAAGGAACTTGCTAGCGCAAGTTAGGAAGGATATTAATAAACAATATATCCTCTCCTGCCACCCTGAACATTCCCACAAAAAGGACACAAAAGATGGAGCCCTCGTGGGGATGAGATTCTGCCTAGGCGCCATGGAAATTCTAGTCACTTAGCAATCCTACTGCTTCCCCTCCTCTAGGCTTTGGAGACAGCGCCTTCATGAGGAGCACTAGCCTGTAGGGATTGTCTACTGAGCCTTCATTCAGATTTGCTTGCAGGAAGGTTAGATGCTGCTACGTCAAAGTGAGCACCACCCCACATTTTCCAGGGCGTTATCCCATTACGTTCCTTAGGGCAAAAAGAATGAACATTTGGGGAAGCGGGTTTGTCGCACGAGAGCGCCCAATCAGCTCTAAATGTGCAACCTGAACCTGCCGTTTCTGACTGAAACCACTTATCTTGGCTTAGGCCACAATGCTCAAGTTCTTTTTCAAAAGGTTCTCTCATGCGGCTTTGATACATTTACATATTCAATTTCTTATATTCAGAGATTTCTTAGTTTGAGCTTAGTGCCAAGATAAGTGGTTCCATACGAATTTGAATGCATTAAACATAACTGAAAGCAGAAGGAGAAACTACTGAAGAAGCCCGTCATATGGGCGAAACAGGCGAAAAATGCCGGCAGCCTGTCTACCATTGACACCTCGTTTGACCTGCTGCCACTTTGCTGACCACTACATAGCCTCAAAGACCATAAAGACTGGTTTGCCTTTCGGTATTTATTTGTATATGCTATCTGCTTGACGTTTGGTTTTGGCTTCTGTGTCAGCACTTGTATATGGTTCTCTTATTGTTTTCTTTTTGTACTAATAATACTTGATTGAAACTTGATTGAATCTTGTGCCCTTGCGTGCTGCTTGTATTGTATTGGACTTTTGAAGAAATTGGCAGCGTTAGCCCATTATTTCAGTTTTTGTTGCATTCTACATCAGAGCTGGCTGGGGCTGATGGAGCTGTGGTTGAGACAGCTAAGGGCACCTGGTTGCAGACATCTGGCAGGGAGGGTGGTGGGCAAGACCTTCTGGGCCTGGCCACCCATCAGGATCCCCCCTTCCGAGGCAACACTGCTTACCTTTCCTGCGGCTCTCCTCAAACTCCCGCCGGGCTGTGTCGATGTAGCGCTGCACCAGAGCCTTGAGCACTTGGCGCCGGTAGGCAGCGCGGCTCTCCGTACGCTGGCCACCCTCCTCCATGCAGGGGTTAGACTGGGGGGGGCAGAAGGGCAGAGTCAGGGGGCTGGCAGGGTTCCCAAACAAGACATGGCAGGAGGGGTCACACCTCCAGGCTTGCATCTGGAGGCTAGAACAGCATTTCTCAACCACTGTTCCGTGGCACACTAGTGTGCCGCGAGACGCTGGCTGGCGCCGAGAAGGGCGATTTGCATTGTCACGTGCCTGGCGGCCGCCAATATCCATCACTAACCCGCCGGAAAGCAATATTTCTCCTCCTCTTTCCCAAAGCTCAGTGCAAACGAGCCTGGCGGCCGCCAATACACATCGCTAACCCGCCGGAAAGCAATATTTGGCAAGTGTTTCTTACAGTCATAATTATAATATAGGGCGGCACAGAGTTAAATTTGTTAACTTTTTTAATGGTGGTGTGCCTCGTGATTTTTTTCACGGAACAAGTGTGCCGTGGCCCAAAAGAGGTTGAGAAACACTGGGCTAGAAGGCAGGGGGCTGGCGGTTGTGGCTGCAAAGCACTCTGCACATGCTTCAGGGTGCCCAGAGAGGCATGGCCTCTGAAATAATTAGTTGAAAAGCAAACAGATGCAGTAATTTGAAAATCAGAAGACGGCAGGACATTATGGCCCTAGGAATGCACAGGCTTGTTGGTGCAGCACAGAAGCAACTTGGCCCATAAACTAATTTTTAATTGATGCAACAGTTTTTCATAAATGTCACTGAATGGAGGGAAAGGGGCCCAATAGGTAGTTTGTGGAGGAGTGGGGGGGGGGAGTTACAGAGGTCTGACCTCCGGGCAACAGAGTTGCTGCTGTATACTGGGAGGGAGAGTGGGAGATGCAAGGCAATGGGGAGGTCTTTCCTGTGCAAGCTCACCCCCCCTCCCCGACACAGCGCCAACCTCCCCAACACTTTAACCCTTTCATATCCTTCCTCGTGAGCAGCGGGGAGGTGAGTCCACCGCTGGGAGGTCAGGTAAGCCACCCGAACCCAAGGTCCATTGCCGCCTGTGATGTCTTCAGAGACGCAAGACACCCCCCTCTCAACTCCTACTGCCAAGAGGCACTCATGGGGCGGGGAGTGGGCAGAAGGATTGTATGTCTCCCCCAATCTCCCCAAAAGTTGAGGAAGAGAGCGCGACACAGCCCACAGCAAGCAGAGTCCTCGGTGCAAGGAACACACCCGTGAAACAGACACAAAGGGAACTTACAATGGTTGTGATGGGGGGGTATTTCTGCTGGCGCTTTGGTTTGTAACAGCACAGGAAGCGGAAGAGGCCCCTGGGAGAAGATGGGGTAGGCAAGAGGTGAGCTGAGAGGCCCGTGAACAAGGCAGACGGTAATGTTTATTATTATTATTATTATTATTATTATTATTATTATTATTATTATTATTTTAACAAAATTTACATACTGTTTATCGGGGGGGGGGGAGATCCTGTTTTGCAAAAGAGAAACTATTCATTAAGATATTCCAATAGAAGCCAGGGTTAAAAACATACTTGGCGCCCCCCACTGGGGAACATTTTTTTTCTTTTGCATGAGATTTTTCAACTGTTCTTATATGTTCTTTCAATGCTGATTTCCTATCTGAAGTTGGTTTTGTTCTGTAAGCTCTAGTTTTTTTGCAATTCATGTTTTTCACTTTTTACTAGAGCCAGAGCCGCGTGGGGGGGGAGGGGTGTGACCAAAAAAAAACCGCACCGGGTGCCACCTGGGCTTGCTACACCTCTGCCTGGGGGTCTCAGGTCAGTTCACAGAATAAAACCAAGATATAAAACCACAAAATACCCAATAAAAATAAAAACAGTAACCCAATACGCCCCACTCCAAAAATAAAAAAATAAAAGGGCAAAGGATCTTGAAAGCATTACACACAATAAAAGTTCATTTTAAAATAACATGACTGAATAGGCTTGACTAGGAGGGGGAAAGTTTGGGGTACGTTCCAAAAATAATGCAATGATGGTGCCCTGCTATTATGGGCTGTCACATTCAAGGACTGGTTTCTGGCAACTGCAGAAGGCGCACAGTGCTTGTAAAAGCAAGAGTTTTGCAGATAGGGGGGCACACAGGGAGTCTGCCAATCCTTAAACCAGTGCTCTGCTGCCAAGGGCTAAGTTTAACACAGAACTATCAGACCAAACTGACCAAACTGCGGGATGCAGTGGAAGACAGGAGTGCTTGGCGTGCTCTGGTCCATGGGGTCATGAAGAGTTGGACATGACTAAACAACAAATCAGACCCTCCCCACCTCAAGGGTCTCAGGAGCAGCCTGACAAATTACCTGACGACGTAGAAGATGGACTTTGGTGACGGGATGATGTTGAAGGGCACTGGCAGTGTCAAGCCTTCCCTGAAGAAAGACAAGTAGAGCTTGGAGCGGGCAAACTTCCACTCCACGTCGGCATCGTTCTGAAGAGCACAGGAGAGAAGAGGCGGCAAGTAAATATGAGGAGTGCTCTTTATTTATCTATCTTTGCCCTGATCTTCAGCCCCACAAAAATCTCCCAGAGGATCTTACAGAAGACCAATAGAACTATCAAGAAACAAGACAGTGCTCGCCCTCAGGAATATGAGAATAGAAGAAGCTAAGGTGTCCCTAAAAACATAACTAACAATATCAATAAATGCTGGTCGGTTCCACACAAAAAGTTCCTGTCACAAATATCTGCCAAACTATATAGTTTTTGAAAAACCAAAAACATCTGAAATATAGCAGAGCTGGTTTCTGGTGAACCTCTACTGGCAGGGAGTTCCACAGGGCACTAAAGTGATGGCCAACCAAATGTCAAGAGGGTTGCGGGGAACCATTAAACTCATCAGAGGATCTAAAGCCATTTTTGGCCCAAGTTGTTTAGGGCTTTGTGAATTAATGCAAGTACTTTGAAACTGGCCCAGCAGCAAATTGGAAATTAGCATGGCTCTCAGCAGTGGAATTATTATTATTATTATTATTATTATTATTATTATTATTTATTTATTTATACCCCGCCCATCTGGCCGGGTCTCCCCAGCCACTCTGGGCGGCTTCCAACAGAAGAATAAAACACAACAATCTATTAAACATTAAAAGCCTCCCTGAACAGGGCTGCCTTCAGATGTCTTCTAAAAGCCTGGTAGTTGTTTTCCTCTTTGACATCTGTTGGGAGGGCGTTCCACAGGGCAGGCACCACCACCGAGAAGACCCTCTGCCTAATTCCCTGCAACTTGGCTTCTTGCAACGAGGAAACTGCCAGAAGGCCCTCGGTGCTGGACCTCAGTGTCCGGGCAGAACGATGGAGGTGGAGACGCCCCTTCAGGTATACTGGACCGAGGCCATTTAGGGTTTTAAAGGTCAGCACCAACACTTTGAATTGTGCTCGGAAACGTACTGGGAGCCAATGTAGATCTTTCAAGACCGGTGTTATGTGGTCTTGGCGGCCGCTCCCAGTCACCAGTCTAGCTGCCGCATTCTGGATTAGTTGTAGTTTCCGAGTCACCTTCAAAGGTAGCCCCACACAGAGCGCATTGCAGTAGTCCAAGCGGGAGATAACTAGAGCATGCACCACTGGCTCCCAGTACGTTTCCGAGCACAATTCAAAGTGTTGGTACTGACCTTGAAAGCCCTAAACGGCCTAGGTCATGTATACCTGAAGGAGCATCTCCACCCCCATCGTTCTGCCCAGACACTGAGATCCAGCACCGAGGGCCTTCTGGTGGTTCCCTCATTGCGAGAGGTGAGGTTACAGGGAACCAGGCAGAGGGCCTTCTCGGTAGTGGCACCCGCCCTGTGGAATGCTCTCCCAGCAGATGTCAAGGCAATAAGCAATTATTTTACTTTTAGAAGACAACTGAAGGCGGCCCCGTTTAGGGAGGTTTTTAATGTTTGATGCTGTACAGTTTTTAATATTCAGTTGGAAGCCGCCCAGAGTGGCTGGGGAAACCCAGCCGGATGGGTGGGGTATAAATAATAAATAATAATAATAATTATTATTATTATTATTATTAGCCTCTCCCTTTGCGCACCCCAGTCCCGTTCCAGTGCACCTTAAAGGCCACCTCTCCCCAATCACCCCCACACCCCCGGCGGCAGCACTCACCTCAATTTTCTGGAAGCAGTTGGTGATCATGGCAATGAGCATGTTGAGGAGGACGACCACCATGACGATGGTGAAGACCCCATACAGCACCCTCCCCACCAGCTGAGCCATGAGGAACTGGGGCATGTCCACCACATCGTGTTCTTCCATCCCAAGCATGGTCCAGAAGAGGAACTGGAACGTCTCGTTGAAGCTGCATGGGAGAAGGGATGGCAAGCTGAAACAGCTGGGGGGGGGGGAAGGGTCGAGTCAAGGGTGCCTCCTCCCTACAGGGCTGCTTGTTTGCTGCATTTATTCCTCCAAGGAACCCAAGGTGGCATTCGTGGGGCACCCTCTCATTTGATCCCCACAACGACCCTGTAACGTAGATGAGGCTGAGAGGGAGTGGCTGGCTCAGGGTCCCCCTGTGAGCTTCATGGCTGTCATAAACTGCTCATAGGTGAGTGGGGATTTGAACCCTGCTCTCCCAGGTACTAGTAAGACACCTTCAGTGCTATAAGAATTTTAAGGTCTTATATATAGCCTATATATAGACCACATGTCTGACAACAGTACCGTACAGGAAAAAGTCCCGAAACCATTTTGCCTCTCCCAAACTGACCTCAAATGTTTCTCTGCAAAGAGGGAGGAAATGAGGAAAAACCTCCCCCTTGTTTCTGTGCTCACAAAGCACAAAGCACTCTGGGCACATTTAAGATATGAATAGGGCGAGCCTGTGACTTGGGCTCTGGAATTAAGTACCAGTAGTTATCATCACAAAGGAATAGCCAGGCTTTCCTGGTAAACCCATTAACAGCCAGGTAAACCAATCAACTGTTTCCGTGTCAGACAGGATTCTGTTGTAGACTGCCCCTTCTGTGATGTATGTATGGGGGGTGGTCTTGGGCTCTAGGGTGGGCAATTTCAAATGTCTCTATATAAGAGCTTGCACACCAATGTTCTGGGTTCTTCGTCCCTCCTGCGTGTGGTGAGTGGGGACTCTGTTGCAACAGTTTAATAAAAATCAGGCTTACTAGCTGCTTTGCTTCTCAATATTCTCTGGTTGGCCGCTGTTATTTTCTCCTACTGATAGGGAACCTACAAAAGGACTCTATATGGGCTCTCGGGTATCCCATAAGGCAGGCACGTCCAACAGGTAGATCGTGATCTACCAGTAGATCACTGAATGCCTGTGGTAGATTACTGGTAGATCACCGGCTCCCCCCAAAGAAGCTCAACAAGTTTGGCTCCTCTAAAAAAAGCTCAACATTTTGGCCCTGCCCCCCCCCCAAATGTGGCTCTCTCCCTCCTTAAAAAAAGCTCAACAACAACTTTGACCTGAACCCCCCAAAAGGGGGTAGATCACTGTCAGTTTTTAGCTCTGTGAGTAGATCGCAGTCTCTTGGGAGTTGGCCACCCCTGCCATAAGGGAAAAGGAGCAGGTTTTTTTTTTCTTATAACCTTCAGAAACCTCTTTATTCAACATTCATTCAACAAGCATCCTGATCGACTTGCTCAAAGCTTATGCGGAAGTTTGATTAGTAAATCCAGTCTTTGCTGAGCGCTCCTTTTTGTTTGATTATGGCATGCCTATAGGAGAAGGAGCCCCCCGATTTGCTTGTAGGGTGTTTACATGTCTTCCTGTTCATCATTCATTCACCCCACATGTTTCAATGCATTCTGCTATCACATTCCAGACTGTGGATTTGTCACACTAGAACAACAGAACTCCTTAATTCATTTTAATTCTGCAAACCTAACGTTCCAACACATGCTTGAATCCTTCTCACAAAATACTAATAGCCTGGGGGACACCCACAGGTGATTCACCAGTTTCCTCTGGCAAAGTTTTGCGATTTGCACATAGCTGCCAAGTACCCCGTTTTCCCCGGGAAACCCCCGTTTTTACTTACCTTTTCCCGGTGGTCCCCCGTATCACTTCGTCTCCCATTTTTTTCCATTATTTTCTCCTGCCGGCAGCCATTTTTTTCTTTCCGATTTGCCCTTCTATGGGCACCAAAAATGGCCGCTGGCGGCTTCAAAAGTTGCATCTACGCATGTCTGGAAGTGCATAGACGCGACTTCCGGTGTCGGCGGCGGCCATTATTGGTGCCCATAGATGGGCGGAGCGACACCAGAAGTTGCGTCGACGCAACTTCCGGGGTCACACGCCTGCCGGTCCCGGATTCTGCAGTCCGGGTCTTGGAAGGTAAGGATTTGCACCTGGTGGTTGCGCTGACATTTGGTTCTGGGTTTTCTCCTGAGACCAAAAAAAAGCAGGACTCCAGCCAACCTTGTTTTTCGTACTACAGTCGTACCTTGGAAATCAAACGGAATCCGTTCCGGAAGTCCGTTCGACTTCCAAAACGTTTGAAAACCAAACTGCGGCTTCCGATTAGCTGCAGGAAGCTCCGTCGGGCATTCGGCTTCCAAAAATAGTTTGCAAACCGAAACAGTCACTTCTGGGGTTGCGGCGTTCGGGAGCCAAAACGTTTGGGAACTAAGCTGTTCAACTTCCGATCTACGACTGCATATTGATTTTGTGTGAGCTGATTTCTGTGCTTTCTGTAGGAAGTACAAGCAGGTTGGCATACCTCCCCAGCTTCTCAGACTCTTGGTAGTGGACGTAGATGTTGTTCATCCCACACAAGAACGCGGTCAGGATGATCATCATGATGAACATGAACCTGGAGAGGGGAAGAAGCATAAGGAACCAAAAAAGCTAATAAAAAGACTTTAAACCATCTAAAACAAAGTCAAGAAGATGGAGTGGGTTTAAAATATGCATCTCAGGTGTCCCCGGGCCAAGTGAAGAGGTGTGCCTTTAGCATATGATGGAGGCTATTAAATGATGATACTGGACACAGCTCTATGGGGAAGGAATTCCCTGGGGTAGTCTTCCCCAGATAAGGCTGCCAAACTTCTCAGGGCAGTGGAACTACCAAGAGGGGCCTCTCTGCCCATCTTAACGGCAGGGAAGGAGGTGGTCTTTCATATATTTGGGGTCATCTGTGTCATTCGGGGCAACCATCTCAGGACACGGAAAAGAGGCTGCTGCCCCATTCCTGCCAGCTGGGCTTGTGCTTGCTACTCTGGCAAACACAATTGGTACACTTTGACCATGAAACTATAGCTGATGAAGAATAAACGAAACAGGGTCTTGTCCTGGATTTGAAAATCATTTCAACAGGAATTTGTCTCATTACCCTAAGCAAAAAACAGTTTGAAGAATTCATAATTAATCTCCTTCCTGGCCCGAGTTCTTGGAACCTTTCCATTTGATTTCCTGTTTTCACCAAGAAAACTCCAATTTCTGCAGTATTTTCAACTCTGGCCTCCTTGCCAAAACAGGTCTCCGCTTTAAGACAAGAACTAGTCATGTCCCATATCGGGACCACATTCAAGGGCCAAGAAGAGAGGTGGTGACCCTGAGATTTGGGACACATCGGATTCACTGAGAGGGAGAGAAGGCTCAGTGTACTGCATAGCCAACAAGCATGATGGTGGGGAAATAATAATAATAATAATAATAATAATAATAATAATAATAATAATAAGCCTGGTTTCCCCAGCCACTCTAGGCAGCTTCCAACAGAACATTAAAATACAGTGGAACCTCGGTTTATGAACACCTCGGTTTATGAATTGTCGGTTTATGAACACCGCGGACCCATCTGGAACGGATTAATTCACTTCCCATTACTTTCAATGGGAAAGTTCGCTTCAGTTTATGAACGCTTCAGTTTATGAACAGACTTCCGGAACCAATTACACCCATGCTTCAGTTTATGAACGCTTCAGTTTAAGTACTCCGCGGACCCATCTGAAACGGATTAATCCACTTTCCATTACTTTTAATGGGAAAGTTCGCTTCAGTTTATGAACGCTTCAGTTTAAGTACCCCGCGGGACCGTCTGGAACAGATTAATCCACTTTCCATTACTTTCAATGGGAAAGTTCGCTTCAGTTTATGAATGCTTCAGTTTATGAACAGACTTCCGGAACCAATTGTGTTCATAAACCGAGGTACCACTGTACAATAATCTATTAAACATTAAAAGCTTCCCTAAACATGGCTGCCTTCAGATGTCTTCTAAAAGTATGGTAGTTGTTTATCTCTTTGACATTTGGTGGGAGGGCGTTCCACAGGGCGGGTGCCACTACCGAGAAGGCCCTTTACCTGGTTCCCTGTAACTTGGCTTCTTGCAGCGAGGGAACCGCCAGAAGGCCCTTGGCACTGGACCTCAGTGTCCGGGCAGAATGATGGGGGTGGAGACACTCCTTCAGGTATACTGGACCAAGACCATTTAGGGCTTTCAAGGTCAGCACCAACACTTTGAATTGTGCTCGAAAAAGTACTGGGAGCCAGTGTAGGTATTTCAAGGCCAGTGTTATGTGGTCTCAGCTGCTGCTCCCAGTCGCCAATCTAACTGCCACATTCTGGATTAGTTGTAGTTTCCGGGTCACCTTCAAAGGTAGCCCCACGTAGAGCGCATTGCAGTAGTCCAAGCGACAGATAACTAGACCATGCACCACTCTCGTGAGGCAGACTCTGGAAAGCTCCTGATTCCCCCACCCGCCCCAAAAAACCTGATCATGTCGTCGATCATCTTGCCAATGGAGATCTGCAGGGTCCCCAAGGTTTCGTGGGCGGGCAGGATGGAAGCCAGGCGGGTGAAACTCAGCATGCTGGTCACGGCAAACAGCACCTCGGCGATGAACTGGGGGTCTTCGGTGTGCCACTCCCGACGTTCTGGGTCAGAAAGCGGAGGAAGGATCAGAGGGAAGCAAGGGGCACCTGCGCTGGGTGTGTGGCGGACATTAGGCAAGTCACTTCTCTATGGGGCAAGGTTTCTGTCAGTCAAAGCCCTTCCCTGCCCTTTCCAGTATCCATGCCTGAAGTCTTTACATTCTAAAGGCTGTCTTCCGCAAGCTGGGACCCTCCAGACATTCTGAACTCCCACCAGACCCAGTCTATTTATTATTATTATTATATTAAATAATTTTTATCCATTTTCAATTAACCAAATTACAATGCCAATTCAAATACAAATCAACCACATAGCCAATTATAAAATTTATGTGGCCCCTCGTGCGCTGGGCTTCAAGGTCTACTAATTCCCTTTAATTCTGCTTCCAAACTATTGCTCAGTCCAATTATAATCCAGTCTTGATAAAACCCCTTACACCAGAGCTACAATGATTTAACTTCAATTCGTATTAACACATTAAATAATTTATAAGTTCTCTAGTGAAGTTCTCCTTTCTTCTTCCTGTGTGAGGTATTAGTTTCAATCAACTGATCCTTTTTTAAAAAAATAATAATTTTTATTCATTTTATATAAAAAAACAATACCAAAATACAAACAAACAAACAAAACAAATAAGACAGAGGTGTTTCTCACAAAAACCTAGTTTTAAGTAACAACATTGGGTGACTTCCTTCAAACCCCTCCTTCTGAATTTCATTATATATCATCTTTAGCAGTTTATTTAATCCATTAATTATTGACCCCTTATTAATTTAAGGGATCAACTGATCCTTTATGCCTAAAACTATTACTATTATATTTTCCTCACATTCCGTTTGTCATTGCAATCCATATCTATACTCCCAACTCCCTTCACTTGCTGTATTTATTATTATTATTATTATTAGTAGTAGTAGTATTAGTATTCTCAGGGGGTTGCCAAGTCATTAATAAAGCCATTGGCTCCCCCCCTACTGTCCTTTAGATCGAATGAGGTCTTCTTTCCGATTTAAATCTGTACGGCCTTGTAGCTTTTCAGTTCAGCAGTTTTTTATCTTGTCCCATCATTACCAGCACGTGTCTGTACATTCATCTATATATATAAAAATGTAAAAATCGTGAAACTGCGTGTTCCACTTTTCTCCGTAACCACTTGACCGATCGTCCTGAAATTTTCACACAACGATCCAGGCCACTTCCCGAGCGTTGTTGGGGACAAAAATCCCTCAAATTACACACCTGGGCAGGTATAGACCTGGTTTTCCACCAAGTCAAACAGTGCCCTCAAGTGGCGTTATACCCTCCTCCACCCCCTCCCTTCCTGTGAAATCTAAGCCACACCCACAAACCAAATAATGACATCATCAACCAAGCAACTGAAACCACCCAGGCGGCCATTATCAGACTCCTAGGCCCTGCCAGGCTGCTAGGCCCCCACTAGGCCCGGGAGAAGGGGAAGAGGGCGAGTGCCCGGATCGCAGGTCGCAGCACGGCCTTTGTTTTATGTAGGCCCCTGCCAGGCCCCCAGGCCCCCACTAGGCCCGGGGGGGATAACCCACCGCAACGCACTTGGGGGCACGGCAAGGGGTTTTTACTTTAAAATTTAGCGGGCGTTGTGTCACATGCGAGGCTCCGGCGGCCATTTTAATTAAGGGCAGTCATGCCCCTTTAAACTGAGGCTTTATACCAGGCATCCCCAAACTGCGGCCCTTGAGATGTTTTGGCCTACAACTCCCATGATTCCTAGCTAGCAGGACCAGTGGTCAGGGAAGATGGGAATTGTCGTTGGGGGGGGAGAGGGCAAGCGCATGGATTGCAGGCCGCAGCACGGCCTTTGTTTATGTAGGCCCCTGCCAGGCCCCCACTAGGCCCGGGGGGAAAACCCACAGCAATGCACTTGGGGGCATGGCAAGCGGTTTTTACTTTAAAATTTGGCACCACTACCCCCCACCAAACCCCCCTCCCCAAAATAACCACAATACAAAAATAAATACCATCCTTCAAAACGTCATGACATACGCCGGTCACGGAGAGGGGGGGGACAAACAGAATAGATCATGGATTGGGACACATGGGGGCAGTCACATGGATTAGCCACAACAACGCGCCACACCCACAAACCCCGCCTCTGCCACAAGATCCTGTAAAACAGGGGGACTCTGAGGCTCAGGGGGATCTGAAGGGGGCCTATTAACCTCCATTTGACAGATTAACGCACAGCAACGCGTGCAGGGCCAGCTAGTCCTGATTAAATTCTTAATGAACAGAAGAACCGCTGCTTCATACTGGCAGCGTTGGAGGGTTACCGACAGGCGAGGTGCTTTTGGACTCAGCGCCTCCCTGCCTCCAGCACCATGTCAGAGAGAAAGCCAGGTATTATTCTTAACTAACTAACTGATGTTCTATCAAACTCACAAGCCAATGCACCTACGGAGCCAGTGCCCAATGCAGAAGAAGGAAAGAGATCCCAGCTTGTGGGAGCTGCTCACCCGCTTCCGTGTAGTAACGGCACTCTGCAGACTCTTTGTTATCCAGACAGAAAACACGGCCCTGGAAGAAGATCAGGAGCCTGAGGACAAAGGAGGCCAGGTACATGCTGAGCATGACGATGTCCAGGAAGTTCCACCAGTCCAAGAGGTAGCTGCGGAAGCCCTCGATCCAAACCTCTTTGCACTCAAACCAGAAGAAACCTGGAGGAGAAAAGCACAGGGAATAAAAACCCACCACTGGGCACAGCTGGAGGAATGGCAGCCTTGGCTGTTCATAGCCATGGCCCAGCAGGGCTCTGGCTCCCCATCCTTGGGGGAAGAGGCCATGGGTTCAGGGGGCATCCTGGGCCGCGAGGAGGAGTGCGTGCCCTGTGAGCTAGTCTTTTGACGTCTTGGGCTCCTCAGAAGTTCCAGCACCAGGTGGTCTGTGATGCTAGCCCCTCCCTGGCCTGAAGAAGTCACATTGCCTACCAAGGACTCCAGCTTGGAGACCATAGTGGAAACCCAGCCTCAAGAGCCCCTAAAACAGGCTGTGTCTTTTTCAGAGGCTTTGCCCATCAGGGATGGCTGCTCAGAGGAAGGTGCAGTCCTCTTTGAGGCTCCACCTGGGTTGTCCAGCTGCAGAAGCAACATTCAAGCCTGCCTTCTCCGACTTCCAGTCTAGGCTCCCCTGAAAACTATCCAGAGGGCAACCTACCTTGCTGCTTTGCCTTTTTGGTTTTGATCTCTGCCTTGCCTGATTTTGCTTATTTGGGATGACGCTCTGCTTTTGCCTGACTTTGCCCTGCTGGAACCTGACCTGACTCTGTTTCTTGAACCTGGAAGTGGTCCTAGTGGTATGTGAACTGGTGTCCCTGACTTGGCCAGAACTCCATCACCCAGCTGGGACTACTGCCAGGGGCAGAACATCTGTTAACCTCTGATGCCTCTTCTCAATCTATTTTTCTCCACTTAAGCTTACCCGGTGCCCCCTCCTTGTCTCTGTTTGCCCATAATGCCAAGGCCACGGCTTCTTCAGACTAACGATGGTTTGTCTGAATGGGAATACCCAGCCCTAAATGTGGGAACCCAGCCCAATCCATGACTTGTTTCCTGGCAGCAAACCATGAGGGCAAGCCATAACTCTTTTTTGTTGGTTATAAACCATAGCTTGTTAAACTGTGGCTTTTAAAATAATATTCATCAGGTGGTCTGTTCTGTATGGCATACAGCAGGGATGTCCAACCGGTTGACTGCAATCAACAGGTTGATCCCCGAGTGATAGCGGTCGATCACAGGGTCATTTTCCTCTGTGGGGGGGGGGAGAATATATGGCCCTGCCCCCTCACTCTGTCCTTCATTGGCACACGATTGCAAAAATGGAAGACGGAGTTATTGCTGCGTGCTTTATTTTTTGGTGAGCGATTTATGGCCTAGCCCCCCTAAAAAAACACAAAATAACCTTGGCATCCTCCCTAAAAAAAACACACACTGAACAACTTTGGGTGCCCCCCCCATGGGTAGATCACTGCCATTTTTTTAATTCTGGGAGTAGATCGCAGTCTCTTGGGAGTTGGACGTCCTTGGCATCCAGGAAGTGGGTCTTTAGTGTGGTGACCTATCCTTTGCAACTTGAAACTGATACACAGGTTTTTTCCAGTGTCTGCTGACCTCTTTCCTTTTACAACAAGCCTTTTAAGCAGGGCCGGTGTGTCCATTTAGGCAAACTGGGCAGTTGCCTAGGGCGCCAAAATGGAGGGGGCGCTGGCCAGCCTGCCGGGGGGGGAAGGAAACCTGTTCTTGCGAGAGGCGGCGGCAGGATGAGTGCCCCGAAAGGAGCGCTTTCGGGGCGCTGATCCTGTCGCCACCTCTTGCAGGGGCGGGCGGCCGCGTCTCCCTTCTCCCTGGCTCACTGTGGGGTGGGGGAGGGAAAGCGGCCCAGACGGAGCCCTCCCTCGCGGCTTCCTCCCCCCTCTTTTTCTCTCCCCCTTCTTTCTCTCTCTCTCTCTCTCCCACCCACCCAACCCTCCCCCCCTTCCCCCTTCCTTCTCTCTCTCTTCCCTCCCTCCCTCTCTCTCGCTATTTCCCTCTCACCCCTCCTCCCTCCCTCCCTTCCTTATTCTCTCTCTCTCTCTCCCCCTCTCACCCCCTGGGGGCGCCAGAAGGTGATCTCGCCTAGGGCGCAAAAAACCCTAGCACTGGCCCTGCTTTTAAGTGGAGCTCTTTACCTGGACGACACATAAAAGCCCACACAGAGTGTGGGACTGAGGTATCCGGGTTACCCTCAGGGTGGTAGTGGAGAATTATCTCCTGCCCACATCCTTGCCCTCCCCTGCCAGTCTGACGTGGGCCGCACAGACCTGCCACCCATATCATGTGCAGCGACGTCTCCCACATGTTCTGGTTCCGCCCCGAAAAGGTCTCGTTGTTGTACTCCAGCACCAGCGACTCTGCCAGAAGGAAGACCAGGAACCAGACATACGAGGCCGAATGCAGAAGGAACTTGATCACGGGGATCTTCAACATTTTGCCAAACTGAGGAGGAAATGAGAAAATGCTCAGTGAGTTGCACACAGTGTTTTACACCAGTCCCCCCCCCAAAAAAAATCCTGATGCCCCCAGGTGTTTTGGGAATTGTAGTCTAAATTTTAATGTATTTTTAATTTTAATGTATTTTTAATCTTTTGTTTGAAGCCACCCAGAGTGGCTGGGTATAAATAATATATTATTATTATTATTATTATTATTATTATTATTATTATTATTGAGCATCTGGAGAGCACCACATTGAGGAAGGCTGATTTAGATCACTAAGGCTGTGTCCGTTCCATCAAAATATTTTAAAAAATCAGGACCAGTTTGCATCATCGGCTAGCCATGTGGCAACATTCTGTTACAAACCTGCAAATTTGCACTTCTTAAATGCATTCTCCCTGCCCTGAGATCTCCACATGACTTGCTCTTCAGTTTTTTGTCCTTCCACACATAAAGTATGGAGGGGGAGATGCTTAAGAGAAGCACCCATAAGCCTACTTGGGTAACAACATTCTAGGATTGTGTGAACTGATGGCAAAGGCCTTGTGCCCCTTGAGCAGTTGGAGCTGTGCCCCCTTGCCTTAGAGTAAGGGTGGGGAAACGTTTTTTAACCCAAGGGCCACATTCCCATTCGGGCAGCCTACCAAGGGCCTGTGGGATGTAACATAAGCAGTCAAGTACAACACTTGGACACACAGGGGATGTTACTGAAGCCAGGAGGACTTCCTGTCACACCTGGTCTGGAGCTTCCTCTCCCTGCGTGTGACCAGGTAGATGGGCCTGACCCTGGGAGACCCCATAAAAGGGCTGGTCACGCAGCCATCTTCCCTTACTCTCTTTTGCTGCTTCCTTCTGATACTGATGTATCTAGCTATCTGCTGGCTCTCAGCCAGCAGCACAGGGGCTCATCCCCAAATGGGATGAACTCAAACCCTCTTCTGTAACTACAAGCTATAGCCTGCCTTCAGGGAACCGACCGTGAACTGAATGTGAGTAAACTTTTGTTATACTTTTAAGAACACTGTTGTGTCTTTGTTCTTTTTAAGAGGGAACAAAAGGGGATTTACCAGGATGAAACCCAATCTGGACAGCCCAGATTGTATTGCTTCAATAAAGAGATTCAAACAAATCTACCAACTTGCTTCCTGCAATATACAGGGGAATGTACCGTACTCTACTACGGACCCCCCAGCTGATCTGTCTGTTGTGGAGGCTGAGAAACGAGTCCGGCCACAAACCCCTCACCTTGGATTTTGGGGCCACGTAGTAGATGAGGCACAGGAAAGGCATCCCCATGAAGATGGAACAGGAGACGAAGACCTTCCAGAGCGAGGTGCTGCCCCGCCAGCTCTGCAGGCTCCCGCACCAGATGGACGACAGCACTTGCTGGCAGATGGGGTGGGCGACAAACTGGAGGGGGGGGGATTATCAGTTTGCATTTCTTAGTGCAGAAAGTATTGATCTGATGTGCAGAGATCTTTCCTATTCTAATTAATTCAAGAGAGTTATGGAAACTTCTCTGTTTGAAATAAACAAGCAGAAGGTTCAGCATGATGTTTGGGTTATTCCTTCCGAGAAGCTGAGTGCAGCGGGCTTAAACTGGTTCTGTTATCTCTTTCTGTCAAGGTCAGGCATTCCCAAACTGCGGCCCTCCAGATGTTTTGGCCTACAACTCCCATGATCCCTAGCTAAGAGGACCAGTGGCCGGGGAAGATGGGAATTGTAGTCCAAAACATCTGGAGGGCCGAAGTTTGGGGATGCCTGGTCAAGGTCATGCTGACTATAAAAGTAAGGACCCTGGGTTTCAGTTTCTCTTTCGATCTCTTTTTCTTGTGGTGTGCTATTCTGCACATACAGTGGCGTAGCAAGTGGTGTGTAGGGGGCGTCCCGCCCCGGGTGCCACCCTGGAGGGGGTGTGACACTCGGCGTGTCCCCCCTGCGAGTGAGCAGCCAGCCGCCGCCTGGTAAAAAGCCTCACTCGGCGGCTGGCTGCTCACTCACTGGCTTGGCCGGCACACGCTTTGCTTCTTCCTGCTGGGGTGGAGGTGAGGGGCGTGCTAGAGAGGGGCATCAGCGGCGGCGGCTGACGCCCTTCCCTGGCCCACCCCTCGCCTCACCTCTGCCCCAGCAGGAAGAAGCAAAGCGGGCATCGAGCAGGTGAGCAAGCAAGCAGCAGAGCGAGGCTTTTTAAAAACTTCGGTCTGTGGCTTGCTTGTGGTTTGCCGCCGCCGGTGCTCCAGCGCCAGGATCCTCAGCCGCAAGCAGAGGATCACAGCACTCGAGCGCCGCCACCGGCAACCTGTGCACGCCGTGTACGGCCCTGCGCACACGCTGTACGGAGTGGGTTGCCACTCTGGGTGCCAGAAGGGCTAGTTACGCCGCTGTGTACATAGTTTGCTTACTGTTAAGGTTTCCTCCTATTATAAATTATTGTAAGTTTAAGTTAAGTCTGCTGAAACTGGATTTATTATGGATAGTGCCAATCCTGAATGTATTGGATTTGTGGCCCACATCTTATTTCTGTCATGAATTCTACTCAATTTTGATCCAGAGCAGATCTCCAATGTATAGTTAGCAGAGTAAAAACTTAAACATGTTGCAGGGTTCCCAAAAAATATACCAGAGGTAATTGTGTTTCATCCAGCGGAGCTTTCCTGCTACTGAAGGCAGATGAGCATAATGGCCCACACTGCCTTAAATCCGGAACTGCTCCCTTCTGCCCCCAGACCATGTTCCTCTGACAAGCTCACCCGCTTCTGGTTGTAGTTGACAGCCAAGCGAAGCCTCGCCAAGTTGGGGATCCCCTCCTCAAAGGCCTGGTCATCGAGGTCCTCCTCTTCCTCGTCATTCGAGGAATCCGCAACGTCATTCAAGACGGCCGTCACCTCGCTTTGGTTGCGGCACATTCCCAGCAGCTCAAAGGCAAACTCCTGGCACAGCTGCTCCAGGGCCAGGTACTCAGGCTGGATGGGAGGACAAGGACAAGGCAGGATCAAGGAAGGAAGGATCTGGATCTGGCTCGGAAGGGCACCCCAATTCTGAAGAGAACGGCTTTTCTCTGCACAGAATCCGAATTGTCTGGATGCATAGCATGGTCTGCATGGAATCCCCACCCCAACTCCTTTCTCTAAAAAGAATTAGGCTTGTGATGTGAATATTGTGTTGTGGAATTAAAAAGCTAAGGAACCAGTGGCCCTCCAGACATTGTTGGACTCCCAGCCCACATGGCCAATGTTCAGGGGTGATGGAAGTTGTGGTCCAATACCTGGAGGGCCGTAGATGTTCCCTACCTTGACCTACTGTCAGGCTCCCTCAGTGGCAGAGATAAGCAGATCAAATGAAAGGAGCATTCTTACCAATTTATTTAATAATCACAGCAAGCGACAAAGGAAAGCATATCTCCCTAGAAATGGCGTGGCTCCCAGTAGAGGTTCACCCCCTCCGCCCGCATTAATCTATGTCACTCCAACATTGGGTAATCTGAGCTTGTTGCCGCTGCGCTCTCTGTTCTATCACTCTCAAAGCCCATCTAGCCTCAGGCGAAGGGGGGTCAGGAATGCCGTCCAAGGACACTGAACCTGCCAGCTGTCTCTCTCCTGGTGTTTCCTCTTCTAGCTGTTCCTCACCCAGTATTTCCCAGCTGTCCCCCTCTGGACCATGCCCCTCTGCAAACCGCTGTTCTAAATCAATACTGTCCTCCGGCCCTTGAGAAGGCTCAGGTGGGGGCTCCCTCCATTCCTCCTCAGTCCAGTCCCTGACACCTATGCAGTGGGTGCAGCCAGAGACAGACCTTGAATTCGGGCTCCTTCTTGGAGAGGCGCTTGAGCTCTCGGCTGAGCTTGAAGGCCGTCAACATGGCGTCTTCGCTGGCGATGGAGAGGTGTGCCCGGCTGGCGATGCCCTTGTAAGTGTTGATGCGAGAAAGCGAAAACTTGAGCAGGTCGAACTTGCGGCCGTTGGAGCACTCCAGGCAGGAGCATGAGACCTTGTGCGGCCCCGGGATGGCGTGGCCCTTCTTCATGAGCATGTCCACGATTTCGTAGAGGTCCTTCTCGCAAGCCAAGGTGAGGGGCGTCACGCCCGGGGCAAAGCGCGAGTTGTCGATGGAGTTGTCAAACAAGGCCGAGGAGAAGGACTTGATGTCCATCTTGCGGCCTTTCTCCTGGTCCAGGCGGTCCAGCAGCAGCTTGACCACGGTGGGCTGGTTGGTATCCACAGCAACCAGCAAGGCCTCGTGGATCTGCCGGAAGTCAAACTTGACAACGCGCAGCAGCGTCTTGGTGATGTCCTCGCCGCCCGTGCGGATAGCCAGGTTGAGAGCCTCTCGCCACGCCCGGTCCTCGGCCTCATCCAGCTGCTTCAGGATCCCGTCACTCACCTGCAGCAGCTGCTGGACCTTCATCAGTTGCCCATCTTGGATGGCGTTGAGGAGGCCTTCCGGGAACTTCAACTTCTTGTTCACAATTTCTTTCCAATTGGGTTGCTAAGGGGGTAGATGGAAAGACAACAAGGGCCAATTTATTTTTTCCATTTATTTATTTATACTTTTCAAGTTTCTACATTTCACTAATTTTATACATTTCACTAATTTTATACATTTCACTAATTTTACAATCATTTTGACATTTCAAAACTTAACTTCCTTCACCTTTCTGCGGTTTCTTAAATATATTTTTAATACCTTCTGCATATCCAAATTACAGTATATTCCTGCGTATAAGACTACTTTTTAACCCAGGACAATCTTCTCAAAAGTCAGGGGTCGTTTTATATGCCGGGTCGTATTTCTTATACGGCGAGTATAACCCAAACTCTATATTTTAACTGGAAAAGTTGGTGGTCGTCTTATACGCCCAGTCGTCTAATATGCCGGAATAGGTAACTTAAATTGCTCATTTATTTCATCTTCTTTAAATATATAGAATATGTGAATTCTCTAATGTTATCTATTGCTTCAATCAACAAAGACAAAATGCCTCATAATATAGTCTCATATCCAGCAGGGAAAAACCTCCTCTTTCTTTTGCATCTATCAATATTTTATATTTTATTCTTGGTTTTTCCCCTTGCCATATATATTTAGAAATATCTTTTTGCCATGCATTGAAACAATCTGTCTTGCCAATCACAGAAATTGATTGAAACAAAAATAAGATTCTTGGTAATACATTCATCTTTATAGTTGTACACTCTACCTAATAGTGAAAGATTCATTCTATCCCAGATTTGCACATTTCTTTTAATATCTTCCCAAGTTTTTAAATAATTATCTTTACACAAATTTATATTATTTGCTAAAAAAATTCCTTCAGTAGCACCTTAAAGACCAACTAAGTTTTTATTTTGGTATGAGCTTTCGTGTGCATGCACACTTCTTCAGAAGAATATTATTTGCTGTTACCCATACACCTAAATACTTAACCTTTCTTTCAACCTTTAAGACGGATACATCTTGTAATTTGTTTTTACTCTCATCATTCATATTTTTAACCAAGAGTTTGGTTTTATCTTTATTAATCTAAAGACCTGTTACTTCCCCCCAAAAGAATATCCAAGGGGATCAAAGGATCTGCACTGCAGTCTGCTAAAGAATTTTGAGAGCAATGAAGAACATTGAAGCCTCTTGCATTGATTGGCTGAGCTGCTCTAAGGCAAGAGGGCAAGGCAGGATTTGCGGGGTGCCACTGGCTGAGGGGCTCTGATCCTGGTGTTATAAGAAAAAAAATCCTGCTCATTTTCCCTTATGGGGGACCCAAGAGCCCATATAGAGTCCTTTTGTGGGTTCTCTATTGGTAGAAGAAAATAACAGAGGCCAACCAGAGAATATTGAGAAGCAAAGCAGGTGGTAAACATGACCTTTATTAACTGTTGCAACAGGGTGCTCACAACCACACTCAGGAGGCAGGAGGGACCCAGAACAATAGTGTGCCAGCCCTTATATAGACTTTTTGAAATTGCCACCCCCATGGGTGGCGCTGTGGTCTAAACCACTGAGCCTAGGGGTTGCCGATCGGAAGGTTGGCGGTTCGAATCCCTGCGACAAGTAGATAAATAGGTACCACTACAGCGGGAAGGTAAACGGCGTTTCCGTGTGCTGCTCTGGTTCACCAGAAGCGGCTTAGTCATGCTGGCCACATGACCTGGAAGCTGTACACCAGCTCCCTCGGCCAATAATGCGAGATGAGCGCCGCAATCCCAGAGTCGGTCACGACTGGACTTAAATGTCAGGGGTCCTTTACCTTTTTAGCTAAAGACCACCACCACCCCAATACATCATACATACATCACGGAAGAGGCCGGTCTACAGCAGAAAACCTGCCTGCCAGGTTACCTGAGAATGATCACTGATTGCATTATTTGGGCAGCCTGGCGATTCCTTTGTGATGATAAATACTCACTTCCTGAATCCAGGTCACAGGCTCACCTATTCATACACAGGTACCCCTTAAGTCAGGATTCATGAGCACAGAGACAATGGGGGAGGTTTCCCCATTTCCTTTGTCCTTGCAGAGAAACATTTGAAGTCAATTTGGGAGAAACAAAATGGTTTCAGGACTTTTCCTGTACTGCTTCAGACATGTGGTTTATATATTTGTGTGTGTATTTGCCTGGTACATTTATTTTATATCTTAGACCTTATAATTCTCACAACACTGGGAAGGAGCAGGTTTGGAAGCAGCGCGGCTTACGGATGAAGGCAGGAGCAGGGGGCTGGGTGAGGGGTATTGCTGCTGAAACAGGTGTCCACAAGGGCCGTCGGGGGTGCGGGACAATGGCACCCGTCCTGACTGTGTCTCCCAAGCCCTCCCCCGAGCCGCCGTATAGGTTTCAATACAATTTGTAGTACAGTGGTACCTTGGGTTACAGACGCTTCAGGTTACAAACTCCACTAACCCAGAAATAGTACCGGTACCTCAGGTTAAGAACTTTGCTTCAGGATGAGAACAAAAATCGTACTCCGGCGGCACAGCGGCAGCAGGAGGCCCCATTAGCTAAAGTGGTGCTTCCAGTTAAGAGCAGTTTCAGGTTAAGAACAGACCTCCAGAACGAATTAAGTTCTTAACCAGAGGTACCATTGTAGTTTCAATGAAGGCACCCTGCACGTTCTCCACCATCTCTCCTCCCAGGAGCTCACAATGCAAGGAATCAAATGCTTTGGAGGCCAAAAGTAATTCTTAAAAATGTAATTCTGTGTGCATGAAATCCCCCACCATCTTCCTTCCAATTTTTAGTGATTTTTAAAATAATAATAATAATAATAATAATAATAATAATTTTATAAGTTTGTCTTTGTTTCTCAATTTCATAGAATTCTAGAGCTGGAATGGATCTTGAGGGTTATCCAGTCCAACCCCCTGCAGTGCATGGATCCTGCCCACAGCTATCTCTGGTTAACAGCCTCTCACACTGACCCATCTCACACTGACCCATTTACATGTTTTTGTATGCATTGTGGTGTTTTATGCACTGTGATTTGCTGCTATTTCTATTTGTTATAGTTTAGTAATTATTTATTGTAATTGTTAAGAGTGAATTTCCATTTAATCACTATTTCCTGATATTCTGAGGGTTAATTTTATCACATACTATTCTATTCTAAAGGTTTATTGAATATTACGGTACTTTAGGCATATTTTAAAGTTACGTTTTTATTATGACTTTTTTTTTGCATCGGATCAGATTGTCGAAAGGTGTGTGATCGTTGTTGTCTATTTTGTTGTGGTAAACCTGCCTCAGGGACGCGGGTGGCGCTGTGGGTTAAACCACAGAGCTTAGGGTTTGCCGATCAGAAGGTCGGCGGTTCGAATCCCCGCTACGGGGTGAGCTCCCGTTGCTCGGTCCCAGCTCCTGCCAACCTAGCAGTTCAAAAGCACGTCAAAGTGCAAGTAGATAAATAGGTACCACTACAGCGAGAAGGTAAACGGTGTTTCCGTGTGCTGCTCTGGTTTGCCAGAAAGCAGCTTAGTCATGCTGGCCACATGACCTGGAAGCTGTACGCTGGCTCCCTCGGCCAGTAAAGCGAGATGAGCGCCGCAAGCAGGGCCGTCTTAAGCATGCCCGGCGTCCTGGCGCCGTGGTGCGCTGGATCCCTCCGGCACCCCCGCCCCGTTTCCCAGCGCGGTGGGCTGCCGCGGGCGCAGCTGTACTGCGCCACCCAGCCTGCCGTAGGGCAACGACCCTGGCCAGGGGGTGCTGCCCGCCCCCTATTGCGACGCCCCTGCGCACGGCGGAGGTGGCCCCAGGCCTGCGCGCCTCCGGAGAGTGGCCTGAAGCCGCTGAACAGCGGAGGTACGCCTGGGGCAGCCTCAGCCGCGCCTCTCAGCGGGCGCAGCCGCGCCCCTGGTGGCCTGGCGCCCCCCGCCACCGGGAGCGGGCCTAGAGCTGGCCCTGGCCGCAACCCCAGAGTCGGTCACGACTGGACCTAACAGTCAGGGGTCCCTTTACCTTAAACCTACCTTGGCTGATATAGAAAGGTAGCATACAAATTAAAAGTGAAATGAAAAAACGTAACACAGCTCTCAGAAGGGAAGGAAGGGGATGGAGAGAAGAGAAAATGGTTGGAGATTTCACAGCGAGGGAAACTGATGCTCACATCTGGATTTTGAGTCAGACCTTTTTGGCTCTGTGGCCAGCAGTGCTGCAGATATCGGGCTACCACCGGATGGCACTTAGATAGAGCAACCTTTTCTGGACAGATGTCCACCCTGCCAGCCAGGTGCCATCGGCACCCGGTTGGCAAAAAGCTGCGTTAGGGGGCCATGTTTATTTGCTGCAATTGCTCCCGTCACAAAAGGCGGTGGAAAGAACCAACCCAGCCCAGGTGGTTTCCCTGCCTGCCTCCCCAGAGCCCTAACTCATTACCTCTTCGGTAATTAAGTCCCTCGCTTTCCGAGTGCCATTTCCACTTCCCCTCTTGGCTGCGGCCGATTGAATTTGCAAGGAGTTGCCTTGGCACAGGAGGGCCACATGGATTTGAAAAGGAGTCCCCCTGGGGAAGCTGCTTGTTGAGGAAGAAGGCAAAGGGGGGCGGGCGGTGGCAGCTTGCTGACAGTCACTTGGAAACGGCCCAGGTAACAAAGCTAAAACGGCTGCACCTGAAGTGGAGAAGCTCCATTGCTATCCAGAGAGACCTGCAGGGTGCCTGAGAGGCATTATCCGGGTGGGAGATAGCAAGAGCTGTTGCCACATCAGGGTTTGCATTGCTGCCGGCTCCCAGTATGTTTCCGAGCACAATTCAAAGTGTTGGTGCTGACCTTTAAAGCCCTAAACGGCCTCGGCCCAGTAGACCGGAAGGAGTGTCTCCACCCCCATCGTTCTGCCCAGACTCTGAGGTCCAGTGCCAAGGGCCTTCTGGCAGTTCCCTCCCTGCGAGAAGCCAAGTTACAGGGAACCAGGCAGAGGGCCTTCTCGGTGGTGGCACCTACCCTGTGGAATGCCCTCCCACCAGATGTCAAAGAGAAAAACTACCACCAGACTTTTAGGAGACATCTCAAGGCAGCCCTGTTTAGGGAAGCTTTTAATGTTTAATAGATTTTTGTATTTTAACGTTCTGTTGGAAGCCGCCCAGTGGCTGGGGAAACCAGCCACATTATTATTATTATTATTATTATTTCCCCACCATCATGCTTGTTGGCTCTGCAGTGCACTGAGCCTTCTCTCCCTCTCAGTGAATCCCATGGGTCCCAAATCTCTGGGGTGGATAGGCCCACGGCTGAAAAGGTTGCTGACCTGATCAAAAAGCAAAGGCCTTTAATGTTCTGTTGGAAGCCACCCAGAATGGCTGGGGAAACCTAGCCAGATGGGCAGGGTATAAATATATTATTATTATTATTATTATTATTATTATTATTATTATTATTATTAAGCACCCAAGAGCAAATGGTGCTGCAATGGAAAGGAGACAGGGAGGCATCATGCAGGATGGCTAAAAAGCGAGGGTGCAGAACTCTGTGACTCTCACCCAGAGCCCAAGGGCAGGAGGAGCCTGGCATTGAAGCAGGAGCTAGGATTTGGAAGCAGGAGAGACAGGCAAGGGAGCCAAGGAAGCAACGACCTTTCGCTACATAAACAACTTTAAGAATAATTCCTTGGATTGGCACCAAGTAATGTCTGCCCTAGGGACCCAGGTGGTGCTGTGGGTTAAACCACTGAGCCTAGGGCTTGCCGATCAGGAGGACGGCGGTTCGAATCCTCGCGACGGGGTGAGCTCCCGTTGCTTGGTCCCAGCTCCTGCCAACCTAGCAGTTCGTATGCACGTCAAAATGCAAGTAGATAAATAGGAACCGCTACAGCGTGAAGGTAAACGGCGTTTCCATGTGCTGCTCTGGTTTGCCAGAAGCGGCTTTGTCATGCTGGCCACATGACCTGGAAGCTATATGCCGGCTCCCTCGGCCAATAATGCGAGATGAGCGCGCAACCCCAGAGTCGGTCACGACTGGACCTAATGGTCAGGGGTCCCTTTACCTTTACCTTTAAGGTCTGCCGTAGTTGCAGTCCAGCTGCCTGCTGGCTAGTTCACATTCCTGCGTCCTGGAGAGGGCTGAGACCGTTCCCTGCTGGGGCAAAATGTAAGCTCGCCTCTCGGCAGTTCAGAAAATCTTAGTAGAGAAGCAGCCGACAGTAGAGAAAGTCACCCAAACCAAAAGGGCATGTCTGTCTGCCTGCCTGCCTGCCTGCCTGCCCTATCTATCTATCACATCAAGGAGCCCCCCTCGCTGCTCTGCACTCACCGTGATGCCATCAAACTCCAGTGCCATCCTGCCCAGGGCAGAAGCGCCAGCTCCTTACAGGTGTGACTGGCAAGAGATGCTCCAGGTCCTTCCCCTTCCAGCAGAACGAAACCGGGGAAGGCCTGGCTGAAAAGAAGGTGTCCTGCTTCTCCTGGAGGCTTTCCTCTCCAGCCCTCTGCCTGTGCGCATCTCTTGTTTTTCCCTGGCAGGGGCAGGAGCAGGCAGGAGCGCAGTGGGGCCCACCTGCCAACCCCCCAGGGGGCTGGGTTGCCACATGAACGCCATGGGCAGCCTCCAGCAAGGCCTCACCCTGCTCCCCCAGGAGCCTGGGCTGTTTGTCACAGCAGCAGCAGCAGCATCCTGCTTTCAGCTCTCTCCTCCTTCCCTGCCTCTCTCCCTTTGCACATCTGCTCTGCTAGACCCCCAGCCTCTTCCTTCTCCCTTTCCTGCCTCAGGCCATCATGGAAGGCAACTGGGGAATGGAGCATTGAGTGGGTTGCACAATTCTCTCCTTTCATGATTTCCTTTCCAGGTAATTCACCGGGTGGGTTTTGGTCAATTCAGCTTCTGTCCAGTTTCCTCCCCCCCGTGTCATTGCTTGCTTTATTAAGGAGAAGAGTGTGTGCTTCATCAAGTAAAATAAAAAAAATTCCTTCAGTAGCACCTTAAAGACCAACTAAGTTTTTATTTTGGTATGAGCTTTCATGTGCATGCACACTTCTTCAGATACACTGAAACAGAAGTCACCAGACCCTTATGTATAGTCAGAGGGTGGGGAGGGGTATTACTCAGAAGGGTGGTGGGAATGGGTGATTGGCTGATAGGAGTAGTAAACCTGTTGATGACTAAAAATTCCTTCAGTAGCACCTTAAAGACCAACTAAGTTTTTATTTTGGTATGAGCTTTCGTGTGCATGCACACTTCTTCAGATACAGTGAAATGGAAATGTTGATGACTGTTAATGACTGTTAATGACTGCAATTGGTCTTGCAGAAGGTGCTAGAGAGCTTTATCATGTATAATGAGAAAAGAATCCGATGTCCTTATTCAAACCAGGTCTCTCCATGGTTTTAAGCTTGGTAATGAGTTGCATTACCCATTCCCACCACCCTTCTGAGTAATACCCCTCCCCACCCTCTGACTATACATAAGGGTCTGGTGACTTCTGTTTCAGTGTATCTGAAGAAGTGTGCATGCACATGAAAGCTCATACCAAAATAAAAACTTAGTTGGTCTTTAAGGTGCTACTGAAGGAATTTTTTTATTTTACTTCGACCCAGACCAACACGGCTACCTACCTGCTTCATCAAGGAAAGGTTTTCTCCCCCTCTCCACTAGATAGCCAGAGCCCAGCGGGGCCATCCCGCTTGGAGCTTGGAGCGCTACCTATTTATCTACTTGCACTTTGTGCTTTTGAACTGCTAGGTTGGCAGGAGCTGGGACCGAGCAACGGGAGCTCACCCCATCACGGGGATTCGAACTGCCAACCTTCTGATCGGCAAGCCCTAGGCTCAGTGGTTTAGCCCACAGCGCCACCCACGTCCCTCAAATATAAATGATTATAAATGTACAAGGCAATCACATACATAAGTATATAAACCACGTGTCTGAAATAGTACAGGAGAGCAGTCCTGAAGCCATTTTGATTCTCCCAATCCGTTTTGACTCTCCCAAATTGACCTCAGATATTTCTCTGCAGTGAGGAAGGAAATAGGAAAGCCTCTTCATTGTCTTTTGCTTACCTGTCTGAAGGGTGTATGTGTGTATGAACAGGGTGAGCCTGTGACCAGGTTTCAGGAATTAAAGTATTTGCCATCACAAAACAATGGCCAGGCCGCCCAGGTAAAGCAATCAGTGACCATTAACAGATATCCTGGCAGACAGGATTTCTGCTGTAGACCACCTCCTTCTGTGATGTATGTATGATGTTCTCGGGGGTGGTCTTGAGCGACAGGGTGGGCAATTTCAAAAGTCTATATAAGGGCTTGCACACCATTGTTCTGGCTTCCTCCTGTGTGTGGTGAGTAGGGACCCTGTTGCAACAGTTTAATAAAGATCCGGCTTACTAGCTGCTTTGCTTCTCAATATACTCTGGTTGGCCTCTTGTTTTCTCCTACTGATAGGGAACCTCTAGATGGGCTCTTGGATACCCCACAAGGGAAAAGGAGCAGGTTTTTTCTATATCAGCTAGGTTCGATCGCTACTGCCTGAGGCCGCTGTGCCTCTGAATAACACTTGCTGGGAGACAGAGTGGGGAGATTCTGTTTGGAGGCTTCCCACGGGGGAGCAGGGTCCAAGTGCACCCAGTCCATTAGTACGTGGCCGTTGAAGCGGGTGGCATAAAACAGGAGTGGTCTGCTGCCGCCAAAGCAGAATATCATTCAAAACATTAAGCAATTAGAGCAGCTAAGGTGCCATTCAGCATTTTGGAATTACAGCAGAACATCGGTTTATGAACACCTCGGTTTACAAATTTTCAGTTTACAAACGCCGCGGACCCATCTGGAACAGATTAATTCACTTTCCATTACTTTCAATGGGAAAGTTCGCTTCAGTTTATGAACGCTTCAGTTTATGAACAGACTTCCGGAACCAATTACACCCATGCTTCGGGTTAAGTACGCTTCAGGTTGAGTATTCCACAGACCCGTCTGGAACGGATTAATCCACTTTCCATTACTTTCAATGGGAAAGTTCGCTTCACTTTATGAACAGACTTCCAGAACCAATTGTGTTCATAAACCGAGGTACCACTGTAAACCTGGACCATCAGGGGCAACTGGAACAGGGCTGGGGGACCTTTTCCACCCCAAGGGCCACCTTCCCTTCTGGCCAACATTCTGAGGGCCGCACTCCAGTGGTGGGCGGGGCCAGAGCTACAAGCGGGCAGAGCAATGAGGGCAGCTGCTTTTCTTTCCTTTTTAAGAGGTGGCTCACAAATAATAGCAGTGGGTCACTAAGATTCCATTACGGTGGGGCATTTCTGCAACAACAGAAAGTATCAGAAAGAGACGTTGCACATGCCCTGCCCGGGAACGAGGAATATGCATGAAGCTCCCCACTGAATTGTAGTGCAGGGCAGGGGTTCCCTTTGAAATATTGGTGCCTATGAATGTGCGGAGGGAAATTTTTTTAAAAAAGGACAATCGGTTCATTCAGCGACACGCAACACAACTTTTCAGAAAAATCCCCAATTTTTAACAACAAAGATTGTCAGCGGCATATTCCTACAACTGGCCCCTTGGTCCAAATGGCCCTGAACCTGTGGCCTCCACATGTTGCAGAACTTACAGCTCCCAGGGGCCCCAGCCAGGGGGGACAGGAGTTTGGAGTCTGGCAAGCGTTTCAAACATTTAATTCAGTCTTCGGTTTTCGTGCTGCTGGTCTGTACGGGAAAGAGACCAGTATGGGCTTGTGCAGTGCCCGCCCCTCAGCTTCCTTGAGGGAGAGGAGAAGGTGAGCGGGGAAGAAAGCCGCCTTTCTGAGGAATCTTTCCGACAGTCTTGGCCGTGAACTACAGCATCGAATCAGGATGAGCCCCAGCGATCTGGCGTGTGCTGATGTTGGTGAGAAGAATCAGACCAGAGGGAGAGTAACCCAAATAACATGTTCCTCTCCCCAATTACTGGAGTTCTTACTCTCTTCTTGTTAGTCTCACTTCCACCCCTGTGGCAGCACTGTGTGTCCTTTGCGGGCTCCTTGTTCTGGCTACATCCTGATCCCAGCTGACCACCAAACGTGCGACTGAATGGTTAAAGGCTTGACCAGCGAAGGCCGCCTGCCCTGGGGCACTTGCCCCCCATCTACTCGCCCTGTTCTGCCCAAAGCCAGGAGGGTCTGTTCCCCAGGGCCTCATCCGGCTCCCCGCAGTTGCTGGCGTGTCTCTCAATCTCAGCAGCGGGAAAACTGAACTGGCAGATGGGGCAGTGGGCGCAGTCTGCAACAAGCTCTTCCCACGGCGATGAAGGCGAGGAGGAAGAGCTCGCTTCAAAATCCTCTTCTCCACAGCTGGAGGCATGGGCTGGTAAGAGATTGGCGGGGAAATGACCTGGGGAAGGAAGCAACAGGGTCTGACAAGAGCCACCAGAAGCTAGCAGCTCTCCTACCTACCCCTGTCTCTGGCCAAAATCCACTCTGAGGTTGCCAGTCGAGGTTAGAATACTACTGCAACACCATTATGTGCAACCCTCCTGCACGTTGCAAATACGACGGCAATCCCTTTAGCACGGTGCAAAAGAACGCGCTTCTTCCCCCAAACAGCAGGGTGCAAACATTTTTTCCCAACAATTTCTCCTCGCCAAATAGTGCCACGTGTTGCAAATCAAAGACAGGAAACATCAAGCAAGCAAGCAAGCAAGCAAGCAAGCAAACAAACAAACAAACACACAAACACAAAGAAAGCATCCTTTGAAAATAAATTGCTATTCAGCGATTGATTGCAGATAGCAGAGCTGGCCCAAGACATTTTGCTGCCTGAGGCAAAGGACGAGATGGTGCGACCGCCTTCCATGTTCAGAAGGTGGAAACAGGATATAGCAGCATCCCCCAGCACACCCGAGGGCTGCCGGCTAGTTTAGAGGGTGCTTTGCGCCTCCGCTTCTGCCCTCCAACAGAGGGGAACAGCCAAGGAGGTAGTGCTGCTACCCCCCCCCCCAGCTCCCGTCACTTGAAGCAGCTGCCTCCCTCTGCCCAATGGTCGCACCGGTCCTGGCAGGCAGCTTATTTGAATTTGCCACCCGTTCCTAGCGACATGCTTTTTCCAACCGCCGAATCCTCGTCATGTTTGCTCTTTGAGCTCCTCTTTCCATTCTGTTACTCACCCTCACAGATGGGGCACACACCCAACCCCGCCTCTCTCTTTCGAGGCCACCTCTCTTCCTCTTCCTCCTCTTCACCTCCCATGTTCCTCCGTCTTCCCTGCTGGCCAGGGGCTCTTCTCTCCCTTCGAGAATTATCCCCACGCTTGACAGAAGAAGCCGCTGCAGACCTGTGGAGAAGGTTGTTGCTCATTTAAAAGATTTTAAAGTCTCCTTTTATACCACACACAGCTCAGCACACATACACTATTTATTCAAAACGACTACTATGCATGGTGGTATTTTCCCTTTGAGTATAT
Organism: Zootoca vivipara; assembly: GCF_963506605.1. Taxonomy (NCBI): domain Eukaryota; kingdom Metazoa; phylum Chordata; class Lepidosauria; order Squamata; family Lacertidae; genus Zootoca; species Zootoca vivipara. Next base: position 98,167,959 of record NC_083279.1, read on the forward strand.
TTTGCCTTCTATTTTCAGGGATGTAACAAATCAGACTGCATTAATTTCTCACATTATAACAGGCTGTATTCAGGTTACTCCACCAGTATCACACCCTTTAGGAGTCCTGAAAGGTTATCTTTTTTCTTTTTCTTTTTGCTAGGTTAACAGAAGCTACAAGATGCAGAGATGGTCACAGATTTGCTCTGGAAAACCACCACCTTGAACCTTGAGCTGCATCTGAAGGGCAGCTGACTGGGACTGAACCGGAAGGAAATTCCCCACACGGCCAAATCACCTCGTCAGGTTGCTGCATGATGCCCGTCTTCGACTTGATTTCGTGCCCCCTCTTCTGGCAGACGATTCCTGCTTGGGCCCTGCAAGATGAACCAAGTCAGCAACATTAGTCATGCAGGGCTAGTGTGTCCTGTAAGACTCACCTGTGGAGTTGACTGCTCCACAGCAAATGAGGTCCCACAGAGAGAGATGGAAACAAAGGACCACCAAAGAAGGGATCTTGCCCAAACCCTCCTCCACAAGGCAGGACTGTCCACCCACTGATGAAAACCCTTATTCCATAGTGGCTGGGGAAACCCAGCCAGATGGGCGGGGTATACGTCATCATCATCATCATCATTATTAAGAGATGCGGGTGGCGCCGTGGTCTAAACCACTGAGCCCAGGGCTTGCTGATCAGAAGGTTGGCAGTTTAAATCCCCGTGACGGGGTGAGCTCCCGTTGCTCGGTCCCAGCTCCTGCCAACCTAGCACTTCGAAAGCACGTCAAAGTGCAAGTAGATAAATAGGAACCGCTACAGTGGGAAGGTAAACCCAGGTGGCGCTGTGGGTTAAACCACAGAGTCTAGGGCTTGCTGATCAGAAGGTCGGCGGTTTGAATCCCCACGACAGGGTGAGCTCCCGTTGCTCTTTCCCAGCTCCTGCCAGCCTAGCAGTCCGAAAGCACATCAAAGTGCAAGTAGATAAATAGGGACCGCTCCGGCGGGAAGGTAAACGGCGTTTCCGTGCGCTGCTCTGGTTCGCCAGGAGCAGCTTTGTCATGCTGGCCACATGACCCGGAAGCTGTCTGCGGACAAACGCTGGCTCCCTCGGCCTATAGAGCGAGATGAGCGCCGCAACCCCAGAGTCGGACACGACTGGACCTGATGGTCGGGGGCCCCTTTACAGTGGGAAGGTAAACGGCGTTTCCATGCGCTGCTCTGGTTCCCCAGAAGCGGCTTAGTCATGCTGGCCACATAACCTGGAAGTTGTACGCTGGCTCCCTCGGCCAATAGAGCAAGATGAGCACTGCAACCCCAGAGTCGTCTGTGACTGGACCTAATGGTCAGGGGTCTATTTACCTTTACCTATTATTATTATTATTATTCTTATCATTATCATCATCATACTGCCATGCTGTCCCCAGTAGCGGAGGTACCTGCTCTGGCACCGGGAGTGGTGTACATCCGGGGGCGTGGCATGCGTCGGGAGGGGTGCACGGCGAGCGCCCCAGGGTGCGGGGGAGGCTGCAATGTCACCCCCCCCGGATGTCACCCGGGGCGGCCCGTCCACCCGCCTTTGTCCGCCAGTGTCTGTACCCCAAGTAGAGATCCGCTGTCACATACAGTGGGCAGAGGGGGGATTTCAGCTGAGGAGACCAGAGCTCAAAGTTGTCAACTTTTTATTGGTTTTATGTTCTAACAACATCAACAATTTATTTATACACCATCTGGCTGGGTTTCTCAGCCACTGTGTGCAGCTCCCAACAGAATATTAAAAACACGAGAAAACATCAAACATTAAAAACTTCCTAAACAGGGCTGCCTTCAGAAATCAGACAGTGGTTTATATTTCCTTGACATCTGATGGGAGGGTGTTCCACAGGCTGGGCGCCACCACCGAGAAGACTCTCTGCCTGGTTTTTATTGCTGTAAACTTTATATATATATATATATATATATATATATATATATATATATATATATATATATATATGATACAGTGGTATACAAACATTTTTAAAATAAATAATTAAAATCGCCACAGCCAAAAAAAGAGCCATTGGATGTGTCTTGTGCCAATGACGAGAGTCTCTGGGGACTGAGCTGGAGACTCACAAGCAGGATCTCAACCCAGCAGTCATGGGGGACGGGGACGGGGTATGCTCAGGGCTACAGGGAGGCTTTTAAAAAACCACTCCCTCCTGCGCTGTTTCAGTAGACGGTGCCATTCACAGGCCACCTGCATTACATCTTCTTTTGTCGACAGACCAACCTGTACAGGGTTACTGTGAGGATGAAAACAGAATATCCTCATCCACGCCATCCTGTTTGGAGAGTGCTATTGTCCCGTCCCCCTCCCTTTTTATCCTTCTAAGCTAAACGGACTAAATTATTTTCATCTTTGCAGGCAGGATAAGATTGTAGCTGATCTACTTTGCGGCTAGAAGAGAGCAGCGAAGAACTGACTGGCCAGAGACTCTATAATGGTTCTCGTCCTCCCTCTAGTGGCTCTTAACAGGCTGTGAGGGAGGTCTATATTTCTCTTCAGTGGCTTAAGCACCAAGTGATGCTTCCAAACCATTTTCAAAGGCAGCCCCACATAAAGCACATCACAATAGCCCAATCTTGAGGTTCCCAGAGCATTGATGATGATGATTTTATTTTATTTTATTTATTATGATTCCCCCACCCACTCTGGGTGGCATCAGAACATACTAAAACATCAGTCATTAAAAGCTTCCCTAAACAGGGCTGCCTTCAGATGTCTTCTAAAAATCAGAAAGCTGCTTATTTCCTTGGCATCTGATGGGAGGGTGGGAGCCATAGCTGCCAAGTATCCCGTATCCGCCGGGAAAACCCCTTTTTTCTTAGCGTTTCCTGGCGGTCTCCCGTTTAGCGAAAAATCCCGGTATTGTCCCTTAAATCGGGATACTTGGCAGCTATGAGTGGAGGCGAATGCAATTGTTAGCAACCCTAATTACCTGGCCATTTTTCTGGTGCCGCTTGCCCTTCTATGGGCATCAGAAAATGGCGGCACCGGCGCTGGAAGTCGCTTTTACGTGTTTCCGGTCATGCGCGGAAGCGACTTCCGGCACTGGCGCCGCCATTTTCTGGTGCCCATAGAAGGGCGAAGCGCCACCGGAAGTTGCGTCACACAACTTCCGGTCATGCGCACGCTGCCGATCCCGGATATTTACGACCCGGACTTGGCAGGTATGGTGGGAGCCACCACCGAGACACCACCGAGAAGGCCCTCTGCCTGGTTCCCTGTAACCTCACTTCTCGCAGGGAGGGAACCGCCAGAAAGCCCTCGGAGCTGGACCTCCGTGTCCGGGCAGATGGATGAGGGTGGAGACGCTCCTTCAGGTCTACAGGGCCAAGGCCATTTAGGGCTTTAAAGGTCAGCACCAACACATTGAATTGTGCTCAGAAACGTACTGGGAGCCAATGTAGATCTTTCAGGACCGGTGTTATGTGGTCTTGACTGCCGCTCCAAGTCACCAGTCTAGCTGCCGCATTCTGGATTAGTTGTAGTTTCCGAGTCACCTTCAAGGGTAGCCCCACGTAGAGCGCATTACAGTAGTCCAAGCGGGAGATAACTAGAGCATGCACCACTCTTGCTAGGCAGTCCGCAGGCAGGTAGGGTCTCAGCCTGCGTACCAGATGGAGCTGATAGACAGCTGCCCTGGACACGGAATTGACCTGCGCCTCCATGGACAGCTGTGAGTCCACAATGACTCCCAGGCTGTGCACCTGATAACTAAAGAGGCTATCCCTTGTCCAGAGAGGGTCATAGTTGGGCCACAAGCCTAATCTGGCAGAATGCACTCTGTGCCACCAAGTCCACCTGCAGTTCTAGTCGCAACAAAGGATCCAGGGGGAAAAAACCCCAATCAGCAGCACAGATCCATCAGGAATCTGGCTGAGTCAGTCCAAGGTTTTAAGATTTTGTCGGGCACTATCCCAGGGTGCTCAAGCCACTCTCTCTGACACGGGCTGGAATATTCACAAGACCAGCTCAACACATCAAACACAGTTTGAATTCCCCCTTGTGGATCTGCCCCCATGTTGGTGCTTGGAGGGGTAGCTTCTCGGCAGACAGAAGTGTCCCCATCTCTCCGCCCCCCCAATACTCACGCGACACAACTGGCTCCTGAGCTTCATGCTGGCTCTGCCCGTCCTCTTTGCTCTCTGCAGGAGGAGGGGTGTAGCCAGGCACCGGGGGGAAGGCTCTTTTGCGGGCACAGGCCCCGTGCAGCACCATCCTGGCCGGGCGGCTCATCCAGGCACCAGGGCTGGAGGCTGGGTCCAGCTGCTGCAGCCGGCTTTTTAGCGCCGCTTCCTGCTCGGTGCTCCTGCAAAGAGAAACCCAACAGCTGCTTCCTCAAGAGGCCACTGCAGAAACCAAGACTCCAGCCTCCTGGAAGCAATGCTGCTACCAAGAGACAGGCGTGAGCAAAAGAACTACAAGAACAGAGTTAGAAACTGGAAAAGGACTGTCTGTTCTCTATTGCTCCAACCTGCCCTGTCCAAAAATGGAACGTATTGCACATAAAGCACACTGGTGACAGTCCAGCCTTTTCCTGAAGACCTAACATTTTTTCAGGCTAAGGTCTGCATTCCCTTCTGTCCATCCTTCCGGGGGCCCTGTGCCAGAGGTGGATGCGAGCAATGGCTGCACACTGGCAATGGATGCACGCGCAGGTACTTACGATGGCGCCTCTGAGAAGAACGTCCTGCAAAAGGCTGCATTGGAGAGCCATGGGCTGCTGCTGGACTCAGAAGGAGCCTGTGGGCAACAAATAGGATGAAAGAAGAGAGGTAACATTTAAGAGATCAATAATTAGATCAATAATTAGCAAACCGAGGAAGTCCTCTGTAAAATACTCCTCTTGTCCCCTTCCTCCCCTCCCCTGCTTCTATAGCTCAGCTCAAATACAAAAAAAATACAGCAGATTTTGCTCGTCAGTATAAGAATGGCCATTCTGGGCTAGAACAACAGCCCACCTGGCTCAGTATTGTCTGCTATCACTGTGCCATACAGAGCATGCTCACGTACGGTTTATGTGTGTGGTACGGAAGCTGCACTTCTCAGGACAGGACAGGGCCGGGCAGAATTATTAAAACAGCAGAGAGCATTATTGGCTGCTCACTCTCCACCTTAGAACAAATCTACCGTGTTTCTCATATTATAAGACACGTCTTATATTTATTTTTTCCTCAAAAAAACACACTATGGCTTATTTTCAAGGGATGTCTTATTTTTTTCCTCCTCCTCCTGCCGCGGCCGGCATTGCTGCTGCTCCTATCACTATGTCTTATTTTCGGGGTATGGCTTATATTCCATGAATGCTTAAAAATCCTGCTATGGCTTATTTTATGGGGATGCCTTAAAATATGAGAAACAGGGTACACCACCAGGTGCCATAGAAAAGCACTAGACATATCAAGAGATCCAATGCACCCTGGTCACCAATTCTTTCAGCTCCTGAAATCGGGACGGAGATATAGAACAATGCAGGCAAGAACGAGCCGTCTCAGGAACAGTTTCTTCTCTAGAGCAATTTTGTCCTTAAATGGAAAGCCTGGACTTTGAAATCATCTTATTTTACTTGTTATTTTATATCGTATTTACTGTTTTTAATTAGGTTTTGTAGTAATTTTGGGTTATGCTGAATGCTTTATCTGAGTGGATGTAGCAACCGAGTAATTTCATTGTTCCCGCAAGGGGACAATGACATTAAAGGTATCTTATCTTATTCTGCCAATCAAAGGCCTCAGGGATGTTCACAAGCAGGGCATCCTTGCCAGCATCTGGCAAGCAAAGCAAGGTAGAACAAGGTCACTCTGCATTTGAATAATGGTGGCTGCTAGGAACAGTAGACCTTCAAAAATCCCTCAAGTGATTTCATATGACAGGGAACATAAGAACCTGCTGGATCAGGCCAAATCCCAGCATCCTGTTCTCGTAACCAGATGCCTGTGGGAAACCGGCAAGCAGGACCTGAGCACTACAGGACTCTCACCTCCTGCAATTCCCAGCAACTGGTATTTAGAAGCATTACTGCCCCTGGCAGTAGAAGCGGAAGATACCATGGCTAGTAGCCATTGAGAGCTTTCTCCCCCATGAATTTGTCTAACCGTCTTTTAAGCCATCTGGGTGGGTGGCAATCACTGCCTCCTGCGAACAAGAGCCGCAATTCAACTACGTAATACATAAAATACTTTCTTTCATCTGTCCTGAATCTTCAGCTTCACTGAACATGTTGAAAAGTTCTAGTGTTATGAGAGAGTGAGGAAAAGCGTTTTCTCTATTCACTTTCTCCATGGATAATTTTATAGACCACCTGGGGGGAGAGGGTGGTTTTTGAGCAGAGAAACAGCAGAATTGCGCAGCCTCCCGATTGTTATTTTAATTTGAAAAATAAATGAATAAATAAATGGGGAGAGTGTGCACACTTTATTTTGTTTTTATTATTTTATTTTATTTATATACACAAACAACTTCACTAGTTTTAATGCCCAGTTTGTGCACAATATTCTTTACTTGCTGGATTTTGGCCCCCATGCTTGCGTAAAATTGCAGGATAGCTAGCCATGACCCATGGATCTGTACCTGACTAGGAATAGAGACTGGGTCTGACTTGCTGTCGTCTGTGTCCTGCGGAGTGCGGATCCGGATGAAGGAGAGACCGAACTGCGTGCGCTTGTTGAAAGGCTGGCTACAAGTGAGTCTGATACGATCCCACTTCTCGCCTAGGGCTGAAGCCAGGAAGTCTCCTGTGGGGCACAGACAGGGAGATGCCTAGCAAATACAACCCAGCCCATTTACAGTCCACATGTTTCTCCGCATGGCTGAAGAGTGCCCACCTTCTTACCTTCTTTAAACATCCGGACTGCAGAACGATTCTTATCCAGCTTTGCATCAGCGGGCATCATCAGGGCTGTGGTGGGCAACAGAGTGAGGTAACTCTGGTCCAGAGGCCAGGAGGATCGCCCCACATCTATCTGAAGGAAGGCAGAGCCACAGTTCCCTGAAGAGCACAAACAGAACATCAAGCTCTGCACCAAAGAACTTGCACCTTGACTATCAAACGTCCGAAAGTTCCCTCCTGCTGGCGCTGCCTTCCTTTCCCCCTCAATTTAGTTGAGTTGCAGTGCACTCATACGGGGTTCATAAACATTCAGACTCGGAGCCCTGCAGCCCGCCCTAGTCTCCTGCTCCTTTCTTTTGTTTTGTTTTCCAAAAAAAAAAACTCATTTATGAATTTTTCAGTTTTGAAGAGCCACTGACTCAGCTACGCAGCCATCACCTGGACACAAACCTACACTGCAATACATTTGCTCAGAATGCCAACACCTCATTGAAGAACATGTTATCTTAACATATTTTGAATTTAAAGCAGCGTGTCACTCGCTCTGTGCTTTTAATCCTGCCTCGCAGTTAAAACATCAGCCCTTAAGAACACAAGAAGAGCCTGCTGGATCAAGCCAGTGGCCTTTCTAATTCAGCATCTTGTTCTCACAGGGGCCAACCAGATGCCCAAAGCACTTCTGCCTCCAACCACAGAGGCAAAGCTCAGCAATCATGGCTAGTAGCTATTGGCAAGCCTTCTCCTCCATGAATTTGTCTAAACCTCTTTCAAAGGCATCCAAGTTGGTGGCCATCACTGTCTCCTGTGGGAGGGAGTTCCACAGTTCAACTCTGTGCTGCGTGAAGAAGGACTTTAACGTTTGCCGAATCTCTCAACATTCAGCTTAATTGGATTTCAACAAGTTCCAGTGTTATGAGAGAGGGATAGAAACTTCTCTCTATCCCTTTTGTTCCCAGAGAGGGGATTCCTTTGCTACTTCCTCCCACATGCTTACCAACATCAATGTAGCCAATGCGGCTTGCGTGTTCCAACTGCAGCTCTGCTTTCAGCTGCCTGCTCCGGTCCTGGGGACAGCTGAGCCAGGGCCGAACCCCTTCTTCAAGCAGCAGGTTCTCCACCGGGGACTTGGGATCCTGCCCCAGAAAAAGGAGCGAGAAGGAACAACTGAGGAGCACAGCACATGACTCTACTTCTGGATATTCTCAGGGCAGTACTCATCCCTCTGCACCCACTAGCTTGCTGCAGAACTGCACAGTCCACTATTTGGCACTGAAGTTGGCATCTCAAGATGCTCAGATCTCTTTTACTGCAAGTTTATAGTCCTTAATTTGAAATGGCATATGCCAGAAGATCCTAGAGCCAGAAGAGGGTTAGAACTACTAGTGGTGAGACTCTGGGTCTAAGCGCCCCATTGCACAGCTAGTAAAATAATAAAAACAACTGGTTACCATTTGGAACACAAAAAGAGCCAGTTATATGATAAGTTAGTGACATGGTATTAATTGGTGTTTTTTTTAAAAAAATTAAAAATATCAACGTTCAAAGCTTTCTACTATTTTTAAATAGTTGTTTGCCTACTAATATACTAGATGTTTTGAGCTCAGCTTGTTTCGTAACTCCCTTAATTTAAAAGAACATGGGGGTTACCTGAAATGTGAAAGACACAACGTATTTGATTTTGACTGGAGCCATTTCCAAGGATTCAGTGAGTCACCCTCATTTGCTCAGGTTTTCATTTCCGCTTATGGGGCTTTCCCATCCCGAGTCCCACCTGGTTGGGGGGGGGAGAGAAATGGGTTTCTTTTCCCCCTGCTTCCGCTTCTTACTCCCTCGGGATGAGATGCCCGGGGCCTTTGCTTCTGTTCCGCAGGTGAGGACGCAGCTCTTTCTCTTCCCGAGGGGGCTTCTCTCAGCACCCGCAGGACCCGGGAATTAACGTATGCAAATGAGGTATCTGAGAAATCTCCCCGCCCCAGGGATCCCGGGAGCGTCTTCCTTAGTTTCCCGGGGTTTCTCAATCTCCCGCCAATACTACCCGCCCCTTGACCCTCGACGCTGATTGGCTGGCTGCTAGCCTCTCCGCGTGACGTCACCGAGGCAGTTCCTTAACGTGTTGTGCTAATAAATAAATAAATAAATGCATTTTACTACACGGTGGAGCCGACTTCGTTTCGAATCACGACGCTAAATTTGTTCCTTATGTTTTAAAAATAAGGAACTCTGACAGGACAGGCCGCTAAGCATGCTGGGAACCGTAGTCCTTCCTCCCGCCGGCCTCGAAAGCGCCGCGCCCAGCTGGATTTAAGGGGCGGGGGAGAGCGAGGGAGCGTCCATCAATTTCTTGCTCTTATGAAAAGCGTAAAAAGCACCTGGCGATCCTGTGAAGTCTGTTGCGGCGGTTGCGAGAAAATGCCTGCCAGGACACTGTCGAGCTGTCCGACAGTGGACCTTGCTGCCAAGGAGTGTGGTGGAGTCTACTTCTTTGGAGGTCTTTAAGCGGAGGCTTGACAGCCATCTGTCAGGAATGCTTTGATGGCGTTTCCTGCTTGGCAGGGGGTTGGGCTGGATGGCCCTTGTGGTCTCTTCCAACTCTATGATTCTATGAATCTATGACTTTGTACCTGAGCGCCGTGTTGGCCATACAGGACTTTTTGCGCCCGCTTACGAATATGCCACATGTCGGACGCTCCCTCCCCCGCTTTGACAGGCTCCTTTGGGCAGCTCGGCCCCGCCCCCCAGGACCCGCCTCCTCCAATCGGCCCCTCCGGCGGCTGCTCGCGCGCCGGGCGATTGGCCGAGTGGGAACCGGCAGTGGGCGGCGATTGGCGGGCTCCGGCGGAAGCGAGCTGGCCACCTGGCCGCGGCGCTGGAGGGAGGGAGAGGGGGCAAGATGGCGGCGGTGGTGGAAGTGGAGGTTGGGGGCCCCCTGGACCGCGACGTGGAGGAGGTGAGGGCGGGGCTTGCTGCCCCACGGCGGTGGTGGGAGGGGCCTATGTGGGGAGGGGTGGGGGCGGAGGTTGGGGGCTCCGGAGGGGGAGGGGCAGCATCCTAACCGCCGGTACCGGTAGTATTATTATTACCATTATTACTATTGCCATCATCATTAACAGCATCATTGTTATTCTTCTTAATTAAATATAATCTCAGGGGACCTCAGCCTTTGCCACTTAATGCTCGGTTTAACCTCCACGCGCTTCTTAGGTTAAACCCTTAATGTATTTTATTTTATTAATGGTAGCACCTTATCCGTTTTGGTTTCTCCATTGCATTTCCTTCCCCTAGTTCTAGTTACAGGTAGGTAGACCATGGAGAGACCTGGTCTGAATAGAGACATTGGATTCTTATCTCATTATACATGATAAAGCTATCTTTAGTCATCTCACCCCTTGCTTTTTCCTGTAAGACCAATTGCAGTCATCCACGGGTTTACCACACCTATTAGCCAATCCCCCATTCCCACCACCCTTCTGAGCAATACCCCTCCCCACCCTCTCACTATATATAAGGGTCTCGTGACTTCTGTTTCAGGGTATCTGAAGAAGTGTGCATGCACATGAAAGCTCATACCAATGACAAACTTAGTTGGTCTCTAAGGTGCTCCTGGAAGGAATTTTTCTATTTCCTTACCCTGACAGACAAAATCATATCACCTTCCTCAGAGGGATCCGCGTATCCCCTTCGCACCCCACCCCAGCTCCATTCCTCCCCCAGCTCAATTTGCCCTCACAACAACCCTGCCAGGTAGACTGGGCTGCGGCCGGCAGGCCCAAGCTCGCCCAGAGAGCGTCGTGGTTGCCGCCCAAGTCTGCACCCCAACCGCCTTTGCCCCCCCTCTCTCCCCATCCTTCCTCTCAGACCAAAGAATCATAGTCGGAAGGAGACCCCTGCAGGTCATCTAGTCCAACCCCCTGCAAGGCAGGAATCTCAGCAAAAGCATCATGACAGATGGCCATCCAGCCTCTGCTTCTGCCACCTTCTGAGGGTGTCTGTTCCACTGCTGAACGGCGCTTACAATCGGAAAGCTCTTCCTGACGTTTAGTCAGAATCTCCTGTATTGCAACTTGAAGCCATTGCTTTCGGTCCTAGCCTCTGAAACAGTAGAAAACAAGCTTGTTTCCTCCTCCAGCACATACTGTGATTTTATATGTGCTGGAAGCCCCCCCAGAGTGGCTGGGGCAACCCAGTCAGATGGGTGGGGTACAAATAAATTATAATTATATCCATGTGACAGCCCTTGAGATATTTGAAGACGGCTTTTCTATCTCCTCTCAGTCGTACCTTTTACAGGCTAAACATGCCCAGCTTTTTCAACCGTTCCTCATCAGGCTTGGTTTCCAGACCCTTGTTCCTCTTGATCACTCTCCTCTGCACACAGCTTGTCAACATCCTTCTTAAACCACCCTTCCACCTCACCAGGCCCAGCGGGCACCAGCCATCACTGGCTGCCTCTCATATCGGAAGTATTTTTTAATATAATTCGTATACCGTGTAACTGCAGTAGTCTACGCAGCTTACAAAGATGCAATACGAAATAAAAATAAGTTAAAACTATAAAATCAAGCTTCTCTTAAAATGCCTACAGATATTTTTTTAAACCCACGCTTGTATTTATTTGAATATTTATGAAGTGCACTTTATTTTAAATGAAAACAATTTTTAAAAGTCAGACATATCAGTAAAACCTGGTTGCCATCCTGGCCGGTTGCTGTTGATAGCCTTATTGCTCAGTTCAGTTCTGCGTACCTCGGATTGTTTTCCAAGAGACATAAGATTGAGCAGTCTAGGATGTGGTATTTGAGGAAAAGCTTCCATGGACTCTCATTTTTTAGAAACAAGAAGTTGGTTACATAACTTCTGCAAACTGCGAAATCAAGAAATCCTATATTTCAGAATAAGTGAATATGCAATCCTTCTTCTCCTGTTAACACTTGGATATTCCAGTAATTTGGGGGCTGATAGGAAGACACAAGTCAGCAAATTGCAATAAGAGAAGCTGGGGTCAGACAGGGAAGGAAGGAAGGAGAGCCACGCAGTGCTTTCCTCCTCATTTCTGCCTGCAGATGGAGTTGCTGATAGATAATAATTCTGCTGGACTTTTCCTACACAAGGAACATTGATACACGAGGATCCATGGCAGTGGCAGCGCTTTCATGGCGAGCCCTGGGCACGTGGGCAGGACCCGTGTGAGGCTGCCTCCAATGTTGGCACTATGGGGCACCTACAGCAGTGCAGGGGAAGCCCTCTTTAAGCAGAGGCTTGACAGGCATATGTCAAGAATGCTTTGATGGTGTTTCCCGCTTGGCAGGGGGTTGGACTGGATGGCCCTTGTGGTCTCTTCCAACTCTAGGATTCTATGATTCACATGTGCCCCTCTGTACAAGAAAGCGTGTTTACTTGAGTAGGTTGCTGGGAGTCACTTCCAGCACCTTCAAAGATAACTGCAGACACCTCAGAGCTTCTCATTTGACATTAAGAGATCTGGTGAGCGGGTGCATTGCTGGGCTTCTTTCCCTCCTGCATGGAAAAAGGTTGTTTTCCTGCCCTGCTTGTTGGCTGGGCAAAGAGAATCCTGCTGCAGGATCAACCTTCTTCATTAGCTAAGTTGGCGAGAAAGTTGGCCCGCTTTCCCCGTGTGGCAGTAAACAGCCCCGAGTGCAGCAAGATATGCTGTGCCTACCGCCTCCGTGTTGCAAGCAGCTGCCTAAGTCATGATTGCTCTTGCCTGCTCTTTCCTCTTTGTCCTTTTGCCCTCTGTAAGGTAAGCCCTGCCACAGGCTACCTGTTGCAACGTAAGGCCAGGGTGGGGCTGATGCTCGGTCTGTTTTTTTTGTTATTCACAGCCCTGCGATCCACCAGCTGCATCTTAAATTCACAGTGCGAGGGGGGCATTAGTGGTCCCCTGGCCTTGAAGGAGCATGACTCAGTGTGTGTCTGGTGATCCTAAATATGCACACGCTTGCTAGCTGGAGGAGTCCTTGGAGTCCGGCACTTGTTGCAAGAATCCGGAAGTTGGCCCTGGTCCACCCCGGTGGATTGAAATTCTACCTCTTGCCTCAAAATATTTCGCTGTGCCAAGGTGGACTAAAGCAGGTCTCCTAAAGACCGTACACTTTTCTCATGACCAAAAGGCCTTTGTTGTAAAATTCTGAGCATTTTTTGTTCTCGTGGTTTTAAAGGGAGATGGCTCCATTTTGGAAGAGTGCAGAGAAAAATCTTGAGTGTGCTTTGCAAGGGAGAAATAAGGAGGAACCTCAACTGTGTTATCATCTGTAAAATCTGCTGGTCTTTTAAGAGCTAATAGGTGACTGTGCAGAGTAGTTGGGTGGACACATTTTGCTTCAGCTTCTTGATCTTTTCAGATTATCACTTAGTGCATGTTGCATGTTTACCTGGGAGTAAGGTCCCCTGAACTCAATCTGAGACAGCATATATAAGATTTCACTGTTAAAGGTGTTTACTCCCCCCCCGCCCCAACCTTTGGGAAATCCTTGAAGTTGTGCTTTTTAAAAATAGTATAATATTTCCAGATAATCTTCTGGCCATAATTCAACCTCATTTTAAATTATGGAGCTCCAGACAGGCAGCTCCTTCGTGCAAATGAGACGGCTGCCTCCCTTCAGCCAAGACCCAGCGGTCAGCAAACTTTTTCAGCAGGGGGCCAGTCCACTGTCCCTCAAACCTTGTGGGGGGCCGGACTATATTTTGGAGAGAGAAAAGAACAAATTCCTATGCCTCACAAATAACCCAGAGATGCATTTTAAATAAAAGGACACATTCTACTCATGTAAAAACCGTCCGCGGGCCGGATTTAGAAGGTGATTGGGCCAGATCCGGCCCTCGGGCCTTAGTTTGCCTACCCATGGGCAAGACCATCCTCTTCCAACCCTTGCACAGAAACTTGTGAGGCGATGAGCTACACACAGGAGCCCCATTAGAATCTCACACCACCCCAGAGTCAAAATTGTAATCTCTTTGGGGGCAGGGACCTGCTTTTTTGGTTATGTTACTCTATAAAAAAGTGCAGAGGGGCATAGATGGTGCTGAAAAAATTCCACAAGACCCCCCCCCCCCCGAGGAAGTGGGTGGGTGTGTTTGGCACTTCTCTAAGAATCTTCCCTACCCTCTCCTAGAAGGTGACCTAACAATGCAGGTGGAATCTGTTGGGCTGCAAAGGTTCTGTCTGTTTCTCAGTGCAGTGGAGGGGGGGGGGTCGGAAGACCGATTGGCATTTCAGAGAGGCCAGGTTTGCGGAAGGGAGTCGAAGGTCAGCTATGCTTGTCTGCTTTGAAGAGTTGAGATGGCTGTCCTAAAGGTGAGTGGCGTGGATGATGGCTATGTCTCTCTATAGCTATGCCTGTCTTGCACTAAAGCAGAGAAGTCATGGCGACAGCAAATAGATTCCTCAAGATGCCCCAAGTACTTTGTGCTCCAGCAACACAGCTACCTCCGAGTAACTTGAGGGAGAACTCCAGATAGGGGTTGAATGATCTGTGTGCCTGGATCCCTCGGAAACCGCAGCGGATGAATCAGGTTACACATGCGTATCCCTGTGTCATTTACCAGCATGTGACAATGAGGTCTCGAGCTCCTTGGGATTCCATGCTGGCAAAAGAGTACATGTGAATCTGCCCATCCCTCCACGAAGCGGTTGCTTAACACTTGGCTGGGGCAACTCAGTGAGATTATTATTATTATTATTATTGCTGTTATTGCTTAATGGTTCTGTAATGGCTTAGTTTTGAAATTCTTTATGAGGACGGCTTAGGGAGCTGGGTATGTTTAGCCTGGAGAAGAGAAGGTTAAGGGGTGATATGATAGCCATGTTCAAATATATAAAAGGATGTCATATAGAGGAGGGAGAAAGGTTGTTTTCTGCTGCTCCAGAGAAGCGGACACGGAGCAATGGATTCAAACTACAAGAAAGAAGATTCCACCTAAACATTAGGAAGAACTTCCTGACAGTAAGAGCTGTTCGACAGTGGAATTTGCTACCAAGGAGTGTGGTGGAGTCTCCTTCTTTGGAGGTCTTTAAGCGGAGGCTTGACAGCCATCTGTCAAGAATGCTTTGATGGTGTTTCCTGCTTGGCAGGGGGTTGGACTGGATGGCCCTTGTGGTCTCTTCCAACTCTACAATTCTATGATTCTATGAAATGAAATCTCCAATTCACTTAGATGTGGTTCATTTCATGTATGGCAGGGATAACCAATGTCAGACCTTGCAGACATGTTGGACTCCAACTCCCATCAGCCCCTCTTGTGCCTCTGCTGGTGTGAGCTGATGGGAGCTGTAGTCCAACCCCTCTGGAGGGTGCCAGGTTGGGCAAGGCTGCTCATCATGGGATGGCTGGGTGCAGGGCGCAGTAGTAGCTGGCATGCGAAACGAGAGAATGTCATGTTTTTATTCCCGTGTCTTAAGTTCACGCTTTTAATTTAAGAAAAGTATTTTGAAAGAAAACTGCTTGGCACTCATGGAGCACCTCAAGCCTCCATCAAACTTCGGAATCCAGGAGCAGTTTTTGTGCTTGGCTCTTGCTCAAGCGAGAGATTGCAGCCTGCTCTCTCGCTCTCACTCTCTCTTCCAGGCTTATGCTGTAGCTGCTTGTTCTTGTCTCCCACACAGGTTGATTTATCGCATTTGACTCCTGAGGAGAGATGGAGGTGAGTGAAGAGCCTGCCTGCCTGCTTGCCTGCCTGCAAGGTTCATGGACTTGTCAGATAGCACCTGTTTTCTCTTCTGTTGGGCCTTTAAGGACCAAGTTGCCTGCCTGCCTGCCTGCCTGCCTGCCTGCCTGCCTGCCTGCCTGCCTGCCTGCCTGCCGCAGATTTCTTCATGGCTGGTGCACAAAGCGCTTGTGGAAATCTAAAATTACGCAGCCCCTCAAGAAAATTTCCTGTCTCCTCCCTCTTCTCCATTTTACGACAGTAGTCTTTGCAGGAGGAGCTGAGCTGCCCTTTTATTTTGTGGTTATCTTAAAAACTTGACAGGTCCTGTGTTAAGAGGGTACCTGGGAGAGCCCCAGGACTGGACTTCAAACAGTTGATGCATTTGGGTGGTGGTTCCTTTAAAAGGCTCCTGCTCTCCCCTCCCTTGCTTGGACTGAGGGAGGCTGCCATAGCTCAGCTTAGCTACAGGTGCCCCTGGCACTTGAGCTCACCATTGGGCTGTGCAACCTCACCTCCTGTGCCAAGCGCTGCCCAGCTTTGCAACCTGGACAAATAGTGCCAGCCGGCCTGTTTCCATTGCTTCCCCCCCCCCCAATACAGTGTTATCCATCTGCTACTTTATGTAATTTTTATTCACTTTGTAGCTCCTTTGCATCCTTGTTTGTGTTGCCAACGATCATATTGGTCTGGCATTTTGCTTCCTACAGGGGCCAATTCAGGAACCTTCCTCCATTTTAAGAACCCTGACCTAGTGCAAAAAAGAAACAAAAAACTGTTCAGCTCTCTGCCTTGCTTGGATTTAACTTGTGCAGTTTCACTAAGCCTCTCTCCAACCGCGTATGGTTGAAACCGCAAGAAGCTAAATGTGTGCAATCGTACTGTACCAAACTCCATGTTTGCTGTGGCCCAGGACACCCCCCCACCCCCACCCCTTCCATGTCTTCTTGCAGAATCCAGTTTGCCACGCAGGTGTGATGCTGCCAAGCGCCCCCTGTGCTTACGTGAGATGCGAGAGCTGCAAAGACTGTGAGTGTGCGAGAGACTGACTTGCTCCGCTCTCCTTGCAGGGTCGAACACGTTCGGATGCACGCCAAGCACCGGGGCCACGAGGCCATGCACGCCGAGATGGTCCTCATCCTGATCGCCACCCTGGTAGTGGCTCAGCTCCTCCTGGTGCAGTGGAAGCAGAGGCACCCCCGCTCCTATAACGTAAGCTGCCCCCTCCCCAGGGCACATGTTGTTGAGACCCCTCCACCGCCCTCACAGGGGTGCCACCTGTGGAAGCCCCACCGTGGGAAAGGGGATGAGGCTGCGTTCTGTAGGTGGAACTGGATGAGGAGGGGCTGGGCTTTGTGACTATGACCCCGCCCTCTTTGGGCAGAAGCCCCACCCACATGGTATCCCACTGGGCAAGCGGGGGGGGGGGAACCAATGCAAATGGTCCACAACAGTACAAATAGCACTAGAAAATGTGAATGAACCCAGCTTGCATTCTATGTATAGTTTGCTCCATCTTCCATCCTGGAGATATTTGAAGATGGCTACCATATCTCCTCTCACTCTCCTCGTTTCTGGGTTAAACATCCCCAACTCCCTCGATTGCTCCTCCTAAGGCCTGGATTCCAGACCCTGGATCATCTTGGTCGTCGTCCTCTGCACTCGCTCCAGCTTGTCGACATCCTCCTTAAATTGCGTTGCCCAGAACTCTTTCCTTTTCTTCCCTTGCTGCAGATGATGACCCTCTTCCAGATGTGGGTCGTCCCCCTCTACTTCACAGTGAAGCTGCACTGGTGGCGGTTCTTGGTGATCTGGGTCTTCTTCTCGGTCGTCACCGCTTTTGTCACGTTCAGAGCAACACGCAAACCTCTCGTCCAGACGACTCCCAGGTGAGCAGAAACCTCTTGGCTCTTACATAAGAACACTGGAGCAAATTGCACACCTGGTCTAGCATCCTGTTCTCCCAGTGCTTAACCAGACGCCCAAAAGGGAAACCTGCAAAGAAGATTTGAGCACTAGAGCACCTCTCCCGCTTCCTGCAGTTTCCAACAATTCAGAAGCCTTGCTGCTCCTAGCCATGGAGGCAGAGCAGAGCCATTCTGGCCAGGAGCCAACAATAGCCCTCTCCTCCTCTGTGAATTTGTCCTATCCTCTTTCAAAGCCATCCAAAGTGGGGGCCATCCCCGCCTCCTGCCGGAAGGAGTTCCATAGTTTAACTCTGCGCTCCACGAAGGACTTTCTTTCCTCTGCCCTGAATCTGTGTTTTCGCTTCTCTCTTTTGCACGTAGGTTGGTGTACAAGTGGTTTCTGCTAATATACAAGATCAGCTACGCCACGGGAATTGTTGGCTACATGGCTGTGATGTTCACGCTCTTTGGGCTTAACCTATTATTCAGGTGAGAGAACCCCTCTGTTGTTGGCATTGCAAGAGATCTAGCTTTTAAGTCTCCCACTGGCTGCCAAAACCGCCCTCTTCATAGATGTGCCCTCGCCTTAGTACATGGCGCATCAGAAGAATAGGTTGGGGAAGTGGGATGGGCAGTCGAATGGGCACAAATTTGGTAGCGCAGAGCAAGACATGAGGGGTGCGGGGCTATGAGATGTCCAGCACTCATAACCACTGCATCCCGCTGGCTCTCTTCTACCCCTGTGAAATGGGAGACATTTTCCCAGCGTCATCCTGTGATCTGAGAGGCATTCCCCAGGAATAGGGACCAGGGATCCCGGGGAGAGGAATGTGATTTTGAAGGCTGCGCTTTAGCGACGTTATTCACAGGGTGCATCTCATGCTGACCCAGAGCACCTTTTATCGTCCAAATAAACAGCCAAGCCAGCCCTAAATTAAGCAGGTGTGGTGCAGTTGCAGCAGAAGACGCCCAGCCTCAAGGAGGTGACCCCACACTCTCCCTTCTGCCCCCTTCTTCTGCTTCGCTGTGGAATTGGGAGTCTGGATGCTGAGCGTGAACCAGTAGAGAGACAAACCCCAGGCAAAACCCTCAGTGCCCCTCACAGTCTGTCTCGTGAACGTGGTCTGCGGATCTGAGCATGATCTCTGCCAAAAAGAGACCCAAATCATACAGCGTTGGGGGACGAACAGCAAAGAGGAAAGGAGAGGAACATAGGAAGCAGCAGCCAGGAGGGGGCGACGTGCAGCTCCTCCCCATTTAAATACAGTGGAACCTCGGTTTACGAACACAATTGGTTCCAGAAGTCTGTTCATAAACTGAAGTGTTCATAAACCGAAGCGAACTTTCCCATTGAAAGTAATGGGAAGTTGATTAATCCGTTCTAGACGAGGAAAAACACCCCCTAAATCAGCAGGGCTTTCGCTCCGATGCCTTCGTGGAGGCCGGGGAGCGCTCCCTGGTCTCCGCGAAGGCATCGGAGCGAAGGCCCTGCTGCTTTAGGGGGTGTTTTTCCTCGTCTAGAACGGATTAACCGCTTTGCTCTGATGCCTTTGCAGAGGCCAGGGAGCGTTTCCGCGACTGGGCTACAGCCGCGAAAATGCTCCCCGGCCTCTGGGAGGCATCGGATCGAAGTCCCGGCTCCAATGCCTTCCGGAGGCCAGGACTTCGTTCCAATGCCCCCCAGAGGCCGGGGAGCACTTTCACGGCTGCAGCCCAGTCGCGGAAACGCTCCCCGGCCTCTGGGAGGCATCAGAACGAAGGCCCAGCCTCCCCGAAGGTATCGGATGCTCCGATGCCTTCGGGGAGGTTTGGCCTTTGCTCCAATGCCTTCGGGGAGGCCGGGCCTTCGCTCCGGGCCTCCAGGAGGCATCGGAGCGAAGGCCCGGCCTCCCCGAAGGCATCAGACGCTCAGTAGGCCTCGGGCACCTCGGTTTACTAATTTCCGGGTTAGGATAGTTCGTAAACCGAAAGTTCGTAAACCGAGGTGTTCGTAAACCGAGGTGTTCGTAAACTGAGGTTCCACTGTACCGGAAGGCTTGCTCCACGTTTACTTCCTGACTTCTAGGAACCCCACTCTCCTGGGAGACGCAAGCCCCTTTCTCTGTGAAAAGGAAGACATGCTAGCAGCTGACGTGTTCAGGGCACCAGTTCCGTGCCAGATCCTTGACTCTGCATTAGCGCTGAGAAACGCTGGGTGTGCAGAAAACATCGGGCCTCATTCAGAGAGTGCAGCATGGGGCAAAGCGAGGAATCAGAGACCCGGGAGGAAGCCAAACCCCTCAGGCACCTGCAGGGCCTGGTTCGCCTGAGCACGCAGCTAGGAAGTCTCCCAGGCTCCCATCATCCCCATCCATTGGCCCCACTCGCCGGGGAGGGGGGGGTGGTTGTACTCCCAGAAAATCTTGGGAAACTGCAATCCCCAAGGGGCTGATCCACATATACATTGAGAGTTTGTTCATTTTGAAGTGTAGCCCCCATGCCTGCCCCTGAGCATTTTGTCCTGAAGGGAGACGTTTTCCTTAGACAGGCTCCCTCTTCCCCCGTAAGAGGTGAAATTAAGCTTTGCGTGAGAGAACCTGCAGCGTGGCTTCTGAGTGGTGTGTTCAGTAAAGGCCCTAGCAGTTGCCCTGAGCTGTCTGTCTGTCTGTCAGTGTGGGACTTAACGAAAGGCTGTTCCCCTCGATAGAATCAAGCCAGAAGATGGAATGGACTTTGGGATTTCTCTTCTCTTCTATGGCCTCTACTACGGAGTCCTGGAGCGAGACTTTGCCGAAATGTGTGCTGACTACATGGCCTCCACTATAGGGGTAAGATTCATGCAGAGGATAAATATGTAGGTTTTGTAATACTTTCCCACTTTCAAGTAATAGATAATCTGGCAGCATCCAACAGCACAAGTCAGTCCTTTGGCCTTATGTCCACGTTCAGATCCTTAAAAACGGGCTGCAGAGATAGTTTTGGAGCTCCCTTGATAGGGTCCCAATTAATTTTGGAAATTTATTGATGTGCCTCAGTCCGAAAGTTACAAACAAAGTGGGGGTGGGGGGAGTTGCTTATAATACGATGTTGTCGGTCACCAAGGGCTCACCCACACTTTCACTTGCCCCGTATTTTGGTTGTTTTGTGTCCCGGTTAATTCCCCCCTGGGTTCGAGAGCTTTTCTTGTCATTCTGCAGCTGTGCTTTGCAAAAATCCAATCTCACCTGCTGAACCGGATCTTATCGGGTCCCCGGAAAGTCCAGAGAGAGATTTTGCTCAAGTTTCAGTTCAATGGGAAAGATGGGGTTTTTGCAAGGCACAGAAGGAGAACGGAAGAGGGAGCTAAGAGGCATGAGGATGGTGCCTGGAGGTGTTCCTGCCCCAGCTGCCTTGAGGCTGCTCTTCCTGGGCTGCATCCTGCTTCTGTGAGCAGCTGAGGGCTGCTCTGCCCTGAGCTTGGGTGGCGGTGGAATTCTGAGCATCAAAGCCGCCTTTCCCTCGGGCCTTCAGCTAAACCAAGCGCCAGGGGTTGGACTAGTTTTTTATACGGGGACGACGACGGGGGGGACAACGGGACTTTTCCCTGGGCAAGGAGGCTTTTCATGCCGCAGCTGAGCTCAGTACCAGGAGGATGAGCTGGCAGGTCATACTGTGCACGCAGGAAGAGAGGGGTGTCTCTCCCTACCTCCGTGACAAACCTTGGCCACCAGTCGGTGCCAGAGAGCTTCTTTGAAAAGCACTCTTCGTAATAGCCTCAGGATGCAAAGTGCAGCCACACGAAGGCAAACCATGCCCTCGGTTTCCAGAGGGAGGCACTCAGAGATGTGTGCATGACAACCACACTCAACACATTCAAGGGTGATCAGATTTGTAGCCCCAAACCATCTGGAGCAGGGGTCCTCAAACTACGGACCGTGGGCCAGATCCGGTCCGCCAGGGTCCTGAACCCAGCCTGCCTGGCAGATCACGCCTGGACATACACACACACACACAGCCCGGCAAGGCCCGAGGCTCGGCTGGGCAGGAAGAGCCCCGAGGTAAAAGTGCGTGCATATAACAAAGCCCTGGTAACGTGGTTGCTACTGCCAGCGTCGGTTGCTTGATAATGGCACGCTGCCCCTTTAAGCCAGCAGAGGGCGGGACGGCGGCAAAGTAACCCCTTCCATGCCAGCCCTTACCCTCCTCCCTTCCTCTCAGGCCGGCTGGTTGCCTCCTAAACGCTCTCGCGGGTCCCATGCGGCGGCCTTGGCAACCTTAAAAGTTAGGGAAGCACCAAAAACACAGGAAACATATGCAAACAGAATTAGCAAGAAGAGAAGTCTGAATCACAAAAGTTTATTGCACAAGGGAATCTCCATGTAAATAGCGGTGGGTTAATCTTTCCAATAAAGCTCTCCACCCACACTTCCCCAAGTTTGAAAATAAACTTCAATGCAGAGAAAGTCATATGCATGAGGAACAACAACATCAAAAATAACCCAGAAGAAATGAAGTATAAAAGTGAGGTATAGGTAACTTATATTATTACTGATAGCACCTGTTGTGTGTCTATTCTGGCTATTATTTTGAAACAAGGTTTTTTTTTATAAAAAAAATACAGGAAAAGGAGCATATTTCTGGCACCTCTTTATCAGCATGCAGAAATAGACAGTGCACAAAGGAAACATGTTAAAATGCATTGTTAACAGTTATACATGTGACTCACAGCATCTACATCAAACTAGAAACAGAGTACCAAGTTTTAACCTCCTTAATAATAGTGGTACCTTGAGTTACAAAAGCCTCGGGTTACAAACTCCACTAACCTGGAAAAGTTACCTCGAGTTGAGAACTTTTCCCCAGGATGAGAACGGAAATTGTGTGCCGGTGGCGCAGCGGCAGCAAGAGGCCACATTAGCGAAAGCACGCTTCTGGTTAGGAACAGTTTCAGGTTAAGAACGGACCTCTGGAACAAATTAAGTTCGTAACTAGAGGTACCACTGTAATAATAATTTATTATATGTGCAGTGTGCGTAGGAATTTGTTCATATTCTTAGTCGCTTGTCACCCAAAAGTCTCCATTAAGAAAGATACACAATACAGAATGCCATTGTGGGGGAATCATATAACGCATGAATGTTTCATATAGCAAACCTTTGGAGGAAGAAACACACCAGCTGTATAAATAGTAGTGAACAACGTTAACAATACAGTGGTGACTTGGTTGTCAAATTTAATCTGTTCCCTGGAATCCATACGACTCCCGGAACCGTTCGAAAACCAAGGCGCGGCTTCAAATTGGCTGCAGGAGCTTCCTGCACTCAAGCGGAAGTCACGGCGGACGTTCGGCTTCCGAAAACCGGAACACTTACTTCCAAGTTTGTGGCGTTTGGGAGCTGATTTGCTCAGGAGCCAAGTCATTTGACAACCAAGGTACCGCTATGCTAAAATAATAAATACAGCAATAAAAGGGTGACAAAGTATCACCCCCTGACCGTTTTGCAGCCAGCCTCAGCTCCCTGGATCAGGTCTTGCTTCTCGGATGGGGGTCCTTCCATGGTTAAAGTTTTCTGTGCGGTTGCCACCTGGCGGCAGTTGCTCTGCGCTCTCGTCGCAGCCTTCATCATCACCGTAGTTTGTTCCTGAGCCGCTTTTCCACAGTTGTAGTCCTGCTCAAGGCAGCTTGCAACACGAGAAGTTCACGTAATTATGAAAACGTAACAAAAGTAGTTGTAAGCAGTAAATAAAGACATTTGAAGGCACATGGGACAAAATTAAGCAATCCCCAGGAAAGATCTAAAAATAAAGTCACAGGAAATTAATAACAGTAACAGTGAAACTGACATATCCACAATTAAATCATGACCCAAGCTAAACCCCCTCAAGTGAGTCTGCAGATCCTGAGAAGCAGGTCTTGAAGGTCTCGCAGCCAAGGTGGTCTCTGGGGCTGGCTTGCTGGTATTCCCCCCAGGAGGGAGCCTGAGTTGAGATGCCTCCACTCACCCTGGGCCTCTGTGTCTTCCTCCCGGCCTCTCGGCGCCTCCGGAGCAGTTCTACAGCGCGTCAGGGATGCCGACCAAGCACCTCTCGGACAGTGTCTGTGCCGTCTGTGGCCAGCAGATCTTTGTGGACGTCAATGAAGAAGGGATCATCGAGAACACGTACAGACTGTCCTGCAATCACGTGTATCCTTTGGCGAGGGTGCTCTCGGTAATTCCTGCATCGCGGGGTGTGTGTGTGTGTGGACCAAGTGGTTCTTGGGGGCTCCTTCCTTTTTTATTTTTTTTAAGATAATTTTTATTAAATTTTCTAAATAAGCAACAAAACAAAAACAATTACATTCCATCTTAAATTCCCCCTCTCAGTTCCTTACGCTCTGCCGAGCTGTGACTTCCCTCCCTCCCGTCATTCGGCTTTGTTTCTCACTCTTATCTCGCAGTTCCTTTTTACAAACATGTATAGATTAAATTCGTAGGGTTTACTTCAGTCCCACCAGTGTCCTTAAACCTCTACAGTTTTTCTCCATATAGTCAATAAATTTACTCCATTCCTTCTGGAACTTTGTCTCTCCCTGGTTTCGGATCCTGCAGGTCAACTTTGCCAGTTCTGCATAGTCCATCATTTTCGTCCGCTCCTCCTCAATCGTTGGTATCTCCTGTAATTTCCATTTTTGGGCTAATAAAGTCCTCACCGCAGTTGTAGCATACATAAATAGTCTCTGATCTCCCTTTGCTAGTTCCTTTCCTATTAGTCCCAATAGAAAAGCTTCGGGTTTTTTGGGGAAAGGTGTACTTAAACATCTTTTTCAACTCATTCTATATCATTTCCCAAAATCCTTTTACTTTCTCGCATGTCCACCACATGTGATAAAATTCACCATCTTTATCTTTATTCACCGGTCTTGAAAGATCTACATTGGCTTCCAGGACGTTTCCGAGCACAATTCAAAGTGTTGGTGCTGACCTTTAAAGCCCTAAATGGCCTCGGTCCAGTATACCTGAAGGAGCGTCTCCACCTCCATTATTCTGCCCAGACACTGAGGTCCAGCACCGAGGGCCTTCTGGCGGTTCCCTCGTTGCGAGAAGCCAAGTTGCAGGCAACTAGGCAGAGGGCCTTCTCGGTGGTGGTGCCTGCCCTGTGGAACGCCCTCCCAACAGATGTCAAAGAGGAAAACAACTACCAGACTTTTAGAAGACATCTGAAGGCAGCCCTGTTCAGGGAGGCTTTTAATGTTTAATAGATTATTGTGTTTTATTTTTCTGTTGGAAGCCGCCCAGAGTGGCTGGGGAGGCCCAGCCAGATGGACGGGGTATAAATAATAAATAATTATTATTATTATTATTATTATTATTATTATTATTATTATTATTATTATCTTTACATTTCCAGCATTATTTACTACTCATCCTATACATTTTAGCTAATTTTACTGGCGTTAAATACCATCTATACATCATTTTCATTACATTCTCTTTCAAAGCGGTCCATGCAGTAAATTTCAATGTTTCATTCCATAATTTCAACCACGCATCATATTCGATGTTATACTCAAAACCTTTTGCCCATCTTATCGTCACATCTTTTGTCATTTCATCTTTTGTATACCTCTTGGGGGCTCCTTCCAACCCTACAATTCTGTGATCCCAGTGGGCTGTCTGTCATTGGAGGTTTCTATGTAGAGGTTGGCTGGCCACCTCTCAAGGATGGTCTAGTTAAGATTCCTGCATTGCAGGGGGGGTGGACTTGGGGGTCCCTTTCCAACTCTACAATTCTAAGTGCTGACGATCTAATTCTTCAAAGGGCCAAGCCCGGTTTCCCTTCTCCTGGAAGCCGTGACTTTGCAGGGGTGCCGTCATCACTGTTTGTGTTTGCCCACACCGCAACCAGGGGAAGCGTTGGGTCCCTGACTAAATTCATGACTGCTTCTCAGCGGAACAGAGGTTCCCTGGCCCAGTTTCTGTGACGCTGCCTCCCTGCGTCTGGAAGGTGGTTTGTGGCTTCCTGCACATGCGCCGGGGCGGCGGGGGAGCAAGACTCCTTGCGGCTTGTGCTGAAATGTCATGACTTGTGGCCGCTGGTTTCAGCCAGAAACATTTCTTACCTCTGCACTCTTTCGTAGGAAAATTTGAGTGGAAAACGAGCAAAGGGTGAGGAAGAAGATTCTTCGGCCGTGCTTCCTGCATTGCAGGGGGGTGGACTAGATGACTTTTGGGGATCCCTTCTGATTCTGTGTTGCTTGGTAGAGGAATCAAAAGGGGGAAAGGGCACTTCGTAAAACTGCCATGGGCTGGGCCTGCTGTGCTTCATGGCCTTTGAGCCTTTGCTGCTTAGCAGCCTTTCCCAGCATGGCACCCTCTGGCCATTTCAGACTACAGGGTTGTGGGTTCGAGCCCCACATTGGGTGAAAGAGTCCTGCATTCCAGGGGGTGGGCTAGAGGACCCTCGGGGTTCCCTTCCGACTCCACAGCTCCGTGATTCTAGGGATCCCGAGCGCAGCCTTTGAGCTTTGTGGCGGAGTCCTGGTTAGTGATGCAGCAGAGCCCTTGAGGCTCCCGAGTGTGTGGTTGTGGTTGGAGATAAGAGGAACCAGGAGTGACACATGAAGGCAGAGGCGTGGAACTGGCAAGCGTCCATCACAAGCGCTGGGGGCACCTCGTGTGTTTGTTTTTCTGCCCTGTTACGATGACAGTTCGGGGCCCGGTCATGGCCGGAATCTATGTACAAGCGTACGTATCCCCACATGACTTTTGCAGGCTTCCGTTCAAAGGCAGGAGGGCACCCAAGTAGCCAATGGCTGCCTTGGGCTGCATTCAATTTGATTTATTGCGTTGCTATACCACTTTCCATTTGAATGTATCCGCGTACAGGCAATAAATCACAAAGACATAATACAGCATCACAAGTATGGTCACACCTTATAATATGTATATGGAACCATTCTTCTTCTTCTTTGGCGATCACTCGTAACCGAGTAAGATTGTCTTACATAAATACGGTTTTAACAGTGAGTCCGTAAGTGACTGTGGAGGCCAATTCTGGACCCACACGTCCTTCCACAGTGGGGACATTGGTTTCCGGGCAAGAGTTGATCACAGTGTGGATTTGCCAAGCGTGCCTTCCTCTTAGCGCATTTCTCCCTTGCGTCCTGAGTTTGAGCGCCTTCAAAGCCCGTGACACCTTCAGTAAAGGCTGTTCTCCAATTGGAGCCCTCTGCCTAACCACAGGAGCTGCGCCAGGTCCTTTGGAACCGTAGAATTGGACTCTGAAGGGGCCCAGAAAGTCATCTAGTCCAACCCCCTGCAGTGCAGGAATCTCAGTGAACAAGAAGTCCAGCTGCAGCCAGGGCAAGTTGAGGCAGCAAAGAATCATAGAGTTGGAAGAGACCACGGGGGCCATCCAGTCCAACCCCCTGCCAAGCAGGAAACACCATCAAAGCATTCTTGACACATGCCTGTCAAGCCTCTGCTTAAAGACCTCCAAAGGAGGAGACTCCACCACACTCCTTGGTAGCAAATCCCACTGCCGAACAGCTCTTACTGTCAGGAAGTTCTTCCTAATGTTTAGGTGGAATCTTCTTTCTTGAAGTTTGAATCCATTGCTCCGTGGTGCTTCTGCAGGACATTTGGGGGGGGGCTCTCTGTCCCTCCTTTCGACCCCCCCCCCGGTAGGCGGCCAGCAGCAGACCAACATGCCGTTGCCTTTTCTGCGCTTGGCCCCCTCGGCCAGATCTCTCTGCTGCCTCCCGAGTCCGCATGTGCCTGGGTGTGCCTGGTTTTTCTCTCTCTTCCCCCCCTCTGCCCTTAACTTGCTGCCCCTCCCAGCTTCCACGAGTTCTGCATCCGCGGCTGGTGCATCGTTGGGAAGAAGCAGACTTGCCCCTACTGCAAAGAGAAGGTGGACCTGAAGAGGATGTTCAGCAACCCGTATCCTTCAAGGAAGGGGGTCTGCGGGAGAGGGGGGGAAGGGTGGCTCGGGAAGCTCGGCGGTGTCTGTAGCCAGAACAGGCGCACTGAGTGAGCAGCTCCTTTGACTGAAAGGCAGCCTGGGGCTGGGTGCAGGTTGGAGAGGAGGAGCTTCTTCTGCCCATTCCATCGGAGGTTGCAGCTATGGCAGTACGGTGGTACCTTGGTTCTCAAACTTAATCCGTTCTGGAAGTCCGTTCCAAAACCAAGGCGCGCTTTCCCATAGAAAGTAATGCAAAATGGATCAATCCATTCCAGACTTTTTGAAAGCAACCCCTAAAACAGTAAAGTTTTACCACCCTAAAACCACCCTAAAAGTTTTACCACCCTATAACAGCAGTTTAACATGGATTTTACTATCTAACGAGACCATTGATCCATAAAATGAAAGCCATAATCAATGTACTGCAGTCACACAATCAACCAATCAGTAGCTGAACTGGGTTCCACACAGTTACAAAAACAAAAATGCAAAATAGGGAAAACTGACAGACCTCAGCGCAACACTCAAAACGGAAGTGTAACACTCAAAACGGAGCACGTTCGGCTTCCAAAAAAAGTTCGCAAACCAGAACACTTCCTTCCGGGTTTGCAGTGTTTGGGTTCCAAGTTGTTTGAGTACCAAGGCGTTTGAGAACCAAGGTGCCATTGTAGTGCATGAAATGACACATGGTCTGGCAAAGGGACAGGCAGAGAAAAGTTTCCTTTCCTCTGTCGTCACCCTGGATCTCGTGGGCATCCAATGAAGATGAAAAGAAAAGATACACAGTTAGTCTATGGAACTCCCTGGCACAAGAGGCAGGGATGGCCAACCCAGATGGCTTTAAAGGAGGACTGGGCAAATTCGTGGAGGAGAGGAAGGGATCTAGCCCTGGGCTTAACGTCAGAAGAGCCTGCTGGATCAGGCCAATAGCTGATTTGGTCCAGCATCCTCTTCTCCCAGTGGCCAGCCTGTGGGAAACCAGCAAGCAGGAGCTAACCACAAGAGCCCTCTCCCCTCCTGTGGTTTCCAGCAACTGGTGTTCAGAAGCACAGAGGCAGGGCAGAGCCATCCTGGCTAGGAGCCATCAACAGCCCTCTCCTCCATGATTTTGTCCCATCCTCTGGGTTGGCGGCCACACTGCTTCCTGTGGCAGAGAGTTCCACAGTTTTAACTATGTTCTGCTTGAAGAACCTGCTCCCTGCAGCTGCCAAAGCTTCGGACCTGCAGAGGTCTGAAACTCATTGCTCGTTAATTTGGGCAATTCTAAGCGGGAGGAGCATAGGGACCCAGGTGGCCCTGTGGGTTAAACCACTGAGCCTAGGGCTTGCTGATCAGAAGGTCGGCGGTTCGAATCCCCATGACGGGGTGAGCTCCCGTTGCTCGGTCCCAGCTCCTGCCCACCTAGCAGTTCGAAAGCACGTCAAAGTGCAAGTAGATAAATAGGAACCGCTACAGCGGGAAGGTAAACGGCATTTCCATGTGCTGCTCTGGTTTGCCAGAAGTGGCTTTGTCATGCTGGCCACATGACCTGGAAGCTATACGCCGGCTCCCTCGGCCAATAATGCGAGATGAGCGCGCAACCCCAGAGTCTGTCACGACTGGACCTAATGGTCAGGGGTCCCTTTACCTTTACTAAGCGGGAGGAGCAGGTACCCCACCCGCTTTGGGGCCCACCTGGTTTTTGCACTTCACGTTTCCTTTTAACTCTTTCTACCCCAGCTGGGAACGGCCACACGTCATGTACGGGCAGCTCCTCGACTGGCTCCGCTACCTGGTGGCCTGGCAGCCGGTCATCATTGGACTGGTCCAAGGGATCAACTACAGCCTGGGCTTGGAGTAACCCCGCTCCTCCTCCCCCCCCCACCAGTTCCCTCCTCCCACCTCCGTCCGGGTCACGCCTGGGGAGCTGCGCCCACCGAGCTGCGTGGCGGAGGGCGGCGCTGAGGACACCCAAAGGAGGAGATGCGTTTTGAACCACTGACCTCTCAGGATCGCGGCCTCTTGCTCAACAGCTGCTGCGACAGCTGGAATTTGGGGGGGGAGGACTTTGCACAAAAGGGGGTGTCGCCGCTGCTTGGGTTGGGAGCGAGAGGAATCTTTTTTTTAAGGAAAAAAGAGAGAAAAGAAAAGAATTATTTTAATGAGCATATTTAAAACCTTTTTATTGCTGATGCGAAAGGAAACAGAACCTTTTGGGGGCCCCTCCCTTACCGTCCCAACCCGCTCGTCCTTAGTTATGGTTGCCGTAGAGCAAAAGAAATAAGCAGAGAGGAGCTGTGCAGACCTTCTGCCCTTGCTGGCCAGCCCTGCCCCGTCCCTTGTGGGGGATCAGGATTCGCACTGGGGTCCCCTCCTAGCCAGCGCAGCAGTTCTGAGAAGCAAGATTTGGCTGTGGGATGCAGCTGGGCTGCCCAAATGAGGCCTGGGGGGGGCAATGTCTCTGCCTGCCACCCCATCACCATCCTGATACAGAAGAGGGGCTGGCAAAGTGAGACCAGCTACCCAGGAACGGCCTGGGGGTGGGGAGCAGCAATAATGTGCATTTTGTTTGGAGGGAGAAGACCCTCTTTGAGTGTTCCAGCTCGGAGCAGCCTTTCCCCAACTTCACATATCTTCACATATCTTGCCTTGCTGGAAGTAGTAACCACCCCCTGGCTTGCCTTAGGTTTATAAACCTGGGCTGGTTCAGAAAAATCTCCTCCTCTCTCTTTCTCTCTCTGTATTTTTGCACTGTTTTTCTCTTACAACATCCCTGTTGGTAGCCGGGCATTTTTTTGTACAGTTAGTTCCTTTTCTACGAGAGCATGTCTCGCTGGTGGTCTCTTGTCGGAAGAGGCAAGGCCCGCCAGCTCTCGACAAAGAGGAGCTGCGAATCGGGGCCTGCCTTGCCAACTCTTCCCTGCCCCCCGAAATGGACAAGCTGGCCACCTTGGACACCCACCCGCCCCGCCCCCGATGATTTCTGTCTGCAACCTCTGTTCTTTCCCTGTTTGGACATAACTGCGGGGACGCATGGGGGCGTTTCTTCCGAAAGCACGTTGATGAGGAACAACAGAGAAGAGGAACCTCTTGGCAGAGGGAAACCCTTGCCGAACTCCCAACTCCTTGCCCACGCAGCCCCACAGAAAGAGTGTGCCTGTGTGTGCAATAGGGTGCTGCTCAGCAGGGAAGTGGCAAGCGAGGGTACCCCCAACCCTGAGCCAGTGAGAGAGCCTGTGTTTGTCCTGCCACTCGGTTGCTGCCCACACCACCGGCCACCTTTGGGTGACCAGAACCGGCTTCTCCAGGGTATTGGGAGCACCGTGATGGAAAACAGGCCGGGCTGGACCCTCCTGGGGTGAGATAGGCAATTGCCCCTGGCCCCCAAGCCTCCCTTATACAGCCAGGCATCACCCCGTGAAGCCAAAGCTCCCAGAGTGATGGCCCCGTCCATCCGATTCCAGTGCAGTTGGGGCAACTCAGACGTAGGAAGTCCGCAGGAAATGGCGCCAGCATTGGAATCGCTCAGCCTTCCTTTGCCCCTCTCGACTCTCCTGATGTTTTGAACCACAAATCCCATCAGCCCCAGGATTTGCAAGGCCCCGGGATAGGGAAAGCTGTGGGCAGCGCCTCTTGCGGCTAGGCCAGTTGGGTATATTGTGGATGGGCGAGAGAGAGCGGTCTCGAGCCCTGCATTTCGCCCCCTGCCCTGTGGCAACTGCTGAATGTGTGAAAGAGGGTGGAAAAAACCCAGTGCATTGGGGGGAATCCTTCCTGGGACAAGAGGGAGATCCTCTTCCAGCGCATAAAATGCTTCGGCAGCTGTTCCTCATGCACTTGGCAAGGATTCCAGGAAGGGTTGTTCCGAAAGGTGTCTCCACGGGGTGAAATAAACCTTCCTCGGCAACTGGAGTTCCTTCTCCCCACCCGCCCCACTTTTCCTGGGGGCACCTTCCTGGTTCTGTGCTAAGCTTCAAGTGGGCCATCGGACGGGGGAAGTTTTGAGGGTGGCAGGTAACATTCTGCATGTTGCAAGAATTTCCTCGCCCCAATGCATGCCGGTATTTGGGGGTTATGTTGGGCAGCCAGTGGGGCAAAGGGTCAAAAATGTGTTGCTGGATCCCTTGTGGGGTGACTTCGCTATCCAGAAAGGTACGGTGCAATTTGGGGAGAGTCAAGTAGTGTAAGGATGCAGCGGCTTCAAGGGGGCTGAGCCACATTCTGCACTCGTTTGCCACCCCACCCCCAAAAAAGCATATTTAGTTATGCAAACTGAGAAGGTCTCGTTTGACTCTTTGTGTCTGCAACTGTGTGATCCACAAACCAGACATTTGCAATCTGATGATCTCTTCTGCAAAAAGGTCTTTTGAAAGGCATAGCGTGGCTTAATTCTTTTTCTCCCCTAAACGAATGTGTTGTAATAAATTCTGCTGAACTGCGTGCTCCTCGTATTTCCAAAAAGTTCCTTGTTTGGCTGGGAGGGCCTTGCGTGTCAGACGAGGTTTGAGGGAACCTGTGCCCCCCCCCCGCCCACTACTACAAGGGAAGCATGAGCTCTCTCCCCCCCCCCCAGTGCCTTTTCTACTCAGCTGGCGCCCTGGCAAAGTCCCCATCAACAGACTTCTGGCCAGCTTCTCCCAAGAAAATATAGCTCATTGGATGTCTCTTCCTGTTTAACCAAGGAGGGCATCATTTCCTCTTAGTGGTGTTATATAATGAGTGTCCCTTGTTACGAGCCAAAGCAGCACCATCCACACTCGAGAGGAAGGTCCTTGCGGTCTCCAGGGAGGAACTTTGCAGAAGGGGGGGGCATTTTGAAGAAATAGCTAAAAGTGGTGATAGGCACACCATGCATTGAAAGCAGGATCGCACCACTTTAAGCAACTCCAGTTACCAGGAAGCTTGGGAGTTGTAGCTCTGCAAAGGGGACAGGGCCTCCGAACAAGTCTCAGCGCCCTTAGCAAACAACAGTTCCCGGGGTTCTTTGGGAGAAACCCTGACTGCTTGAAAGTGGCGTGACACTGCTTTCAATGCACAGTGCGGGGTGTCTCCTGACTGTTGAGAGGGAATTGAAGGGAGCATCTTAAAGTTGAACGTCAGGGGAGAGGCCATGGCTGGCTGGAGCATTGAACAGGAGCCCTGTGCTGCAACATTTTGTTGCAGTGCAAGTAAATAAATAGGTACCGCTCCGGCGGGAAGGTAAACGACGTTTCCGTGCACTGCTCTGGTTCGCCAGAAGCGGCTTAGTCATGCTGGCCACATGACCCAGAAGCTGTCTGCGGACAAACACCAGCTCCCCGGCCTATAGAGCGAGATGAGCGCTGCAACCCCAGAGTCGTCTGTGACTGGACCTAACGGTCAGGGGTACCTTTACCTTTAACCTGTCCTTTTCAAAAGCAAAGCTTTATTTATGCTCCCCACCCCAAATGAAGTGGTCCCTCTGCACTTGAGCAGTTTATGGTTGTTTCAATTCCCATCCCAGTGGTGTTTAGGAATGGTTTGCCTGGAGCAGTTTGGGTCGGGGGAGAGACGGGTGGACGGGTTCCTGTTTCTTTTCTCAAATGGTACTCTGTTCATGAAAACACGTCAGGGTTCCTTGAAAGGAAAATAAAGCAAAATAATTCTGATGACTTGCTGTGACTCAGACTTTTGACATTAATTTGCACTGTGCTGACTTTGCAGGGAGAAAACATGTCCATTTTGACTCAGTTAACAGAGCAGCACTCTGGGTTGTAGTAAATTTCCATCATCATTGGAACATGGTGCTTAACATACCGTATCTCAGAAGCAGAAATAAAACAGCACGTCCCTGCCTTCACAGAGCATACAAGAATCTAAATTTTGATTGCAAGGAGGAAGAAGAGAGAAGCAGGGGTGGTTTTGACCCTATGCTCCTGCTGTAGAAGAATTGGGGGTTGGCTTCTGCTGCCCAACTCCCCAAGGGATTCTGCGTCCCCTAAGTCCATGATCAATGAGAGAAGAATGGATGGAGGCAAGATCCCGGGAAAGCAAGGCAGATATTTCGGTTTTTGTTGTTGTTGCAAGAGTCCCACCTATCCCCTACCCACCCCCACCTTGCAAGGAGGTAAGAGAGGCCAAGAACAAAGTTTGCAGGAACCTTTGAAGACTCTTGACATTGCCCAACCCTTTAGGCAAAGACTACCCTAAAAGGTCCGTATAGTTATACAAAGGTCCGTATACGGTAGTTAAAGCTATATAGTTAAAGCTATATACGGACCTATACAAAGGTCTGTATAGTTAAAGCTATGGTTTTCCCAGTAGTGATGTATGGAAGTGGGAGCTGGACCATAAAGAAGGCTGATCGCCGAAGAATTGATGCTTTTGAATTATGGTGCTGGAGGAGACTCTTGAGAGTCCCATGGACTGCAAGAACATCAAACCTATCCATTCTGAAGGAAATCAGCCCTGAGTGCTCACTGGAAGGACAGATCCTGAAGCTGAGGCTCCAATACTTTGGCCACCTCATGAGAAGAGAAGAATCCTTGGGAAAGACCCTGATGTTGGGAAAGATGGAGGGCACAAGGAGAAGGGGACGACAGAGGACGAGATGGTTGGACAGTGTTCTCGAAGCTACGAAGATGAGTTTGACCAAACTGTGGGAGGCAGTGCAAGACAGGAGTGCCTGGCGTGCTATGGTCCATGGGGTCACGAAGAGTCGGACACGACTAAACGACTAAACAACAACACCCTAAAAGCATCATACATACATCACAGAAATAGGTGGTCTGTATGGCTTCTCTCCTCTCTGCCAAGATACCTGATAATGTTGTAATGATTGCATCACCTGGGCAGCCTGGCCATTCTTTTGAGATGGTAAATACTTTAGTTCTTGAATCCGAGTCACAGGCCCATCCTATTCATACACCAAATATGCCCTTAAGACAGGATTTGAAGGATTTGTAAGTGAAAAGAGCTATTGGGAAAGCTTTCTCCAATCTTTTCCTTCTGCAGAAGGTTTTTTTTACCTCTGTGCACTAAAATAAGGTGTGATTTTTCTCAGGCAATATTTCCTAAATTTTGAAGGGTGAAGGATTGGTTTTCTGTGGGGTGCGCATCCGCTATGTGTGCGTACCTTAAAAATTCTATAACACTCCAAAAGTGTTGCAATTGCTGTGGGTTTTTGTTGCCTTTAATCATCCTACTGCTGCCCTCTCCTCGCAGGCACTTTGCCAAGGGGCAGGTTTGGTCTGATGTTCACCCCCAGTTCCCAGGCCAAGCGAAATTAGTCACATCTTCACAAGCAAGTCCGTGTGGGACACAAGCACAATTTGGTTTTAAATTGCTTGCAGATGTTTCCAGTTGCATTGTTTTAACATTTTTTTTTAAATATATTTTTATTAGTTTTCCAATTAAAACCAATTATATCACATTCATTATTTCAAATTATACACATATATATCAATCAAACCGAATGTTATGCCAAATCATCTAGAAAATTTTTTTTGGGTTCCCATGCTTCAAGAAATTGGGGATTCCTCGCAACCGTCCACTGCCGTCTTTTTTCTAAAGTTCAAATCGTCTCTCCAAGTTCATAATAATCCAAATCTTTCCCTTACAGTCACATAGATGTTTTCCACTTTCAACCGATTGTTTCCCAGCTGCTGAGATAAATATCAAACAAGGTTTCACAGATGTTCTTTCTCCTGTGTGGGTTAATCAGTCCAGCCTCCCCATAAATCTTCTTAGTCTGGAGCTCCCTGTTGCGTCAACACGAAGCAGCGCCATCTTAAAAAGCTCAAATCACTTTCGTTTTCTCTCATAGCCATGTAGATTAACGATCTTTGTAAAATTTACAGCTTTTCCAGGCAGAAGACCCAAACATCAAACCATAAACTCTTGGTAAATTAATGGATCTCCTTGCCCTATAGCTGAACTTAGCTTCAGGTCGCTGCTCCAAATCAAAGTGCATCACAGCTCATAAATCCTCCGAACGCGTCCAGGCACTCCTTCCGTCCAACTAGGGGGGGGGGCTTTTCTCATCGGCAACTCCACATCTTTAAAAAATATGCTCAGTAACAACAGTTTATAAAGTTCAACTCACACAGTCTTTTGCTTCTCTTTCACTCCAAACAAGCCAGGACATCGCGTCTGGGAAGGTACGAAGTAACTCATATGAAGAAAAATAAAAAAAAACTCACTTCCCTTATCGCTCCGTCCCCATCAATCCTTCTTCCAGATGAAATACAGCCTTTGACTCCTCTCCCTTAGCAGCATAAATTTCTCAGCAGTAAACAGCGCTTCTTCCCCTCCTTCTGAAGTATGTCCATAGATTTAAGCCTAATTATCTTCTTTAACCATGGAAATCCCCGCCATGCAGATTAGCGTCCGGGAGTCCTGGCCCTCGTAAGTGCTTTTCAGCCCAAGCTCCCCCCACTCCATAAACAGTCGGAGTGGGTCTGGGGGCATCGCGGGCCAGCGGCCCCTCTCCGTAACCCCCGGAGAGGGTAGGGGGTTGCCATTTACTCCCCTAGCAACCGCCAAATTCCTTACGAAGGTCAGAGGGATGGAAAACAGGTCCGCCATTCCTGCCGGCGGAAACCGGAACCTCATTGTTTTAACATTTTGATGTTTGCTGCTCTGGGCTCCTTTGGGGAGGACAGGATACAAGTTTAATAAAATTAATCTGTCTCACGCACACTCACACTTACTCTGTGATTATTCATGGTGATTTTGTGGCGTGATTGACTGAAACACAAGCACTAGGACGTGTAATGGAAACTACTTGTGGGCTCCTCAGGATCATCCCAAAATTGCAGCAACTCCCTATTTGAAGGCCAAAATTCGACCATGGAATAATTTTGCCCTTTTTGACTCAGTTCTGTCATCATGAGTTCAAGTCACTGAGCATGTCTGACGGTCAAGCACCAGTCTCTGAATCAAAGTGGGTAACCGCCTCTTGTTCCTGTTCCTGTTTTTATTTTTATTTTTATTTTTATTTTAGGCAGTGCCTATTTCTGGAGTTGTAGGACTCACTCAGAGCTTCCTAGTACTTTGGAGAAATGGGACGAGAGAGATTATCTTTATTAGTACTGTATTGCAATTACAGTACTGGGAATCTCTGGGTTAACTCATCAAACTCATTGTGACTGTGCTTTGCAGGCAAACTGCCCCAGTTCCTGTAACTGATATGCAGGGCCGGCTCTAGGTAAGGTCCCGGTGGCGCGGTGCGCCAGGGCGCCGGGCTGGGAGGCAGTGCGCGGTGCGGTGCGGCGAAGCCGTGTGGAAACCGGGCGGGACGCTGCGAGGGCGGGGGCGCCGGAGCTATCTCCGCGCCTCAGCGCCAGGGCGCCCGACCTGCTCCAGACTGCCCTGCTGGTATGCGTTCTCTTAAGGCTCACTGATGCAGATCAAGACTGAGGGCACCTGGGTGCAAATTCCGCTCTCAGCCATGGAACTCACTGGGCCACCTTGGGACAGCTCCTGTCTCTCAGCTTGGCCTACCTCACAGGGCCATTGTGAGGGTAAAGCTGCTGTTGACTGGAAGAACCACCCATGCCACCCTGAATTCCTTGCAAGAATGGCCAGGCAAAAGTTTAAAAAATAAAATAAACAGGCTTCGAACTGGTGCATTCAGTCGCTCAACCATCTGTCTCGGTAGCCAATGGAGGAGGAGACTTCACCTTTGGGGGTGAAGTCAAACCATTGGGGAGTTACAGCGCCTGCTGTGGCTGTAGAGACAGATGGGGAGAGACATGTTTTGTTGCAGCTGGGGCAGATGAAGGTGTCTGTTTGTGCACTCCTTCCAGCAGCCATGATGAACCTATGCTGAGCTTCCTCAGAGTGTGCTGTCAAGGCTGCATCATGTGCAAGCAACATCTCTCAGATAAGAATCTGCCACACTTTCGTCTGGGCATGGAGATTTGCAGGCTGAGCAGACCCCCCCCCCGTCTCTCCTTGTATGGACGTATACACTCTTATAAGAATTTAAGGTCTCAAATATATAAACCCGCAACCCGCCCTGGGGAACGCCCTCCCACCAGATGTCAAAAAGAAAAACAACTATAGTAGCAGACTTTTAGAGGACATCTGAAGGCAGCCCTGTTTAGGGAAGCTTTTAATCTTTAAGAAATGAGTGTATTCTAATATTTCTGTTGGAAGCCGCCCAGAGGGGCAGGGTATAAATTATTATTATTATTAATAATAATAAAAAATAATTAATTAATTTAATTATTCATAAATTTACAAGGCAAACACACACACACACACACACACACACACACACACATGTTCCCACTGTGTGCGCGGATGTAACACCCTTCCCCCGTAACCACTGAACCAAATTGCATCAAATTAGGACAAAGCGTACCTTGCCCATCAGGGAGGGATCTGGCATAAATTCCCCCCCCCCAAAAGCACACCTTTCATACCTAAAATAATGATTAAACACAATTAAATTAGACATCACCAGCAGAAGCTCTGAAGACTCCAGCAGCATCCAATAGAAAGGCAGATTGTGCGCTGTCACCAGCAAAAGCTCTGAAGGGCGGCGCCAAATAATGATGTCATCAACCGAGCAACTGAAATCACCAAGGCGGCCATTACCAGACAACTCACAGAGTCAGGCCGGGGCCAAGGAATGGAGATACAGGGCGGAGGCCTCGGCTACCATTTAAATACTAGCCCAAGCCCTTCCGGTCTTCTGCCAGCGCCGTCCAGTGGGGTTTGCCTCGAGCTCCGAGGCAACCTGGCGCCGCGAGGGGGGGGGGGGAAAGCCGCAAAAGCAACGCGACTACCCGAAAGAGCCCCATATTGTGCTTTATGGGGACAAAGTGCTCAGCAGCGCCCTAATTCTGACTCCCCTACTTTCTGGTAAGCTCGGTTAAGAGCCCTGTTTAGAGTGGGGTGGTAGTCGAAGGGGCCATTTTGAGCGTCACTGTCACCCTCATGGCAGCGAAGCTCCGTGCCGGCGGTGGAGAGCGGTGGATTCTCCCACAGCAAAAGAAATCAAAATTGGGAAACCGTGAGTAAAAGAATAATAAAAGTCTAAGATCTGATAGAATTGGCCACGGAAGAGGCTTAAAAAGGGAGCCGACCTCTTCCAATTGAGAGACTGTGATACAGTAACCTGATCGCTTGCCGGGAAGGTGAAACGAAGTATCCAATTTATTAACAATTGGACTTAAAAGAAGCCCCCCAGGGAGCCAGATCTAGGTCCCTGGAGGGATCAGCGATTGGACTTTGTGTTGTGGAATTGCTAAAAAGAAGAAGTGGGGGTATGGCTGAAAGAAATTAAAAGGAAAAGATGCCAGCCTGGGTAACAAAATGGAGTACAATGTTTTGGAATAACACTACCACTATTCCCTGTGGTGCAACTTGCTGTTTTCCCATGAGACTGGAATAGATAAGATGGCTCTAGACTCAACATCCGCAAAAGACCAGCTTTGGCAAAAGATTCTTTTAGAACTTTTTGACATTAGAAAGGAACTGAATTTGTATACCAACCAGTTGCGTGAATATAATAAACAATTAAGAGAGGCAAATAGAGAAAACTGCATGGAAAACAGGACTGGAAATGAAGCTGTAAAATTGGATATAGAGGACAAAGAGGAATTACCAACATTGGACATTTCCATGGTGCATGAAGAAGCTGTACAATTTGAAAAGGAGGAGGAAGAAGAATGGCAGAATGCTCCACAAGTGGGAGATGTGGAAGAGAAGGAGGACTGGACGCAAGAATACCTCAAGGACGAACCAGGGTGGGCTTTTGCCCTCCCAGTGAGAGAGGGGGGACAGGGCATGCTCTGGGAAGTTAGAAAGGAAGGTACAGGTGGAGGGGGGAGGAAACAGCAGAAGTGGGGTAAAATTGTCCTGTGGAAATTATGGGGGGAAGCTAAAAGTTGCAAAGGGCCACTTCATTGAGGCTATTGCTGCAGCTAACAGTCAACCTCAGAAAACTCAGACCCTGCATAATTTCAAATTTTGCATGGCTGACATAGACAAAGCATGCAAACAGGTCCTTTAGAAAAAAACCACCTGATTTCCATATACATTGCTATGCAAATCACACGGCTGGTTTGAAGGCCAAAGTTCGACCGTGGAATAATTTTGCCCTTTTTGACTCAAATCTGCCATGAGTTCAAGTCACTGAGCATGTCTGACGGTCAAGCACCTGTCTCTGAATCAAAGTGGGTAACCGCCTCTTGTTCCTGTTCCTGTTTTTTTATTTTATTTTAGGCATAGGTGGCATTTCATCTTCAAAAGGGCTGAAGTGGTGGCTTCATTTACACATCAAACTTTCTTCCTTTAAAAGCAAACATAATTTCCCAGGTGTATTTGTCAAGGCAGTTGCTATCGAGGATGGAGAACGTTAATCCCCCCTCTTGTCTTGGGTAGGTTTCAAGCCAGAGCTGCGGGGGGGGATGAAATAGATTTAATTTGTATCAGAAAATCCCTGATTTTCATGGATGCAGATATTGCCCTGACCATAACTCATCAGAACCATAATTCCCTCAGAAGGTAAAGATCAAATCAAAATAACTCTTGATATTTTTTTTGCGGTTGGTAACTCATTTTGTGATTGTCCAAATCAGAAAACTTTATTGGACATCACATTCGTGGAACGGCATCTAGAGCATTGCCTTACAAGAAAATGTCACATGGCACATGGGATTTTTATCTCGAAAAAACAAACTGGACTCTTGTGTGGCAGTGATGTGCACCTAAATACTGTAAGTTCCTCTCACTGGTTGGTTTGTTTTTTATATAATTTTTATTTGTTTTCCATTTAACATTATACATTCACATCATCGTTATCCACTATACTGCCTTGGCTCTTAGAGCCTATCGACTTCCTTCCCTAACGCCTCATGGCTTTCAAAATTAACCCTTATATCATTGCAATGTATACACTTTCCAATTCTAATTATACTCATTGCAAAATATCTCAAAATTTGAATATAGAAAGATAGAAAGTTTCTCATTACAAGTCTTCAGACAACCCTGCTAGTGATGTGATCTTTCAGATATCGTATGAATTTACTCCAATCATGCTGGTTCCAGATTTTCCCTGCCAGCTTCACCAGTTCTGCAAAGTCTATCATCTTCATCTGCCCCTCTTCTCTTCTGACTGGTTTTGAGAGAAATATGGATGTGATAAGACTTTCTTCCTGGACTTATTTCTATTCAACAATATATGTATTTTCCAGATTAGTCAATTGCCTTGGAGATTATTATTATTATTATTATTATTATTATTATTATTATTATTACCCCACCCATCTGGCTGGGTTTCCCCAGCCACTCTGGGCGGATTCCAAATATTAAATACAATAATTTATTAAAGATTAAAAGCTTCCCTAAACAGGGCTGCCTTCAGATGTCCTCTAAAAGTCTGGTAGTTGTTCTCTTTGACATCTGGTGGGAGGGCATTCCACAGGGCGGGTGCCACTACTAAGAAGGCCCTCTGCCTGGTTCCCTGTAACTTGGCTTCTTGCAGGTAGGTAGCCGTGTTGGTCTGGGTCGAAGTAAAATAAAAAAATTCCTTCAGTAGCACCTTAAAGACCAACTAAGTTTTTATTTTGGTGCATGCACACGAAAGCTCATACCAAAATAAAAACTTAGTTGGTCTTTAAGGTGCTACTGAAGGAATTTTTTAATTTGGCTTCTTGCAGTGAGGGAACCGCCAGAAGGCCCTCGGAGCTGGACCTCAGTGTCCAGGCTGAACAATGGGGGTGGAGATGCTCCTTCAGGTATACTGGACCAGGGCCATTTAGGGCTTTAAAGGTCAGCACCAACACTTTGAATTGTGCTCGAAAAAGTACTGGGAGCCAGTGTACGTCTTTCAAGACCGGTGTTATGTGGTCTCGGCCGCTGCTCGGAATTGTGCTCGGAAACGTACATAGCAGGCACTCATTCCTCTTTGTCTTTGCCTTATTTTGTATTTGTTACATCTATCTATCTATCTATCTATCTATCTATCTATCTATCTATCTATCTATCTATCTATCTATCTGCTGTAATACTGAAAACCTTGATAAAAAAATTATCACAGAAAAATCTTCCTAATGTTTAGTCGGAATCTCCAGGTCCTGCCTTCTGGAGAAGAAGAAAACAAGCTTGCTCCTTCTTCCACAGGGCAGCCCTCGAGACATTTGAAAATGTCTCTCATATCCCTTCTGACGCTTCTTATGCAGGCTAAACACAACCCAATTCCTTCAACCATCAGGCCATTTGCAAAGAAGTTTAAAAGCCCAGGTCCCCATGGCCATCCATGAGGGTTGGGGCCTGGGGGGCTCCCCTTCCTGCCCCTCTCCATTGGGAGAAAGGGATCCACAGCTGGCTTCCATCATTAACTGATTCAAAGCAGGTGGGCAATGGGCGGCAGCATGGCTGTGCTATGAAGTCGTTCTCGCTCCAGGCAAGGGGAGAGCCAGTGACCCGCTGAGATCACCCTGTCTGTTGGCGGCAGCTAGACTATGTTTCCCAGAAGGAGGCGGAGGAGGGAGAGGAAGGATCAGTGGGTGGGTGGGCAGATGGCTGGACAGAGTGCTCCAATGGGCACAATTTGGGCAGAGACATTAAGTACCCAGCAATGTGGACATGTTAAGGCTACAAAGGCAGGCGGTTGGCTGCACATTCCCAGAGGTTAATTATTAAGGAGACAAAAGAAATGAAACCCGCAGTATTGCAACCTCTGCCAACAGCTGCTTTACGCTATAAAGGTTAGGAAGTTGGTATGATTTTTCTTTTTTTTACCCGTTTTAGAATTTTTCCTTTTCCTATGTCTTAAACTCCTGCTTGTTGGCACCTGTCTGTCTTGGGAGACAACGAAGAAATGCGCTTTCAGGGTGTCAAGTCAA
The DNA here is from genome assembly GCF_963506605.1 of Zootoca vivipara. Taxonomy (NCBI): domain Eukaryota; kingdom Metazoa; phylum Chordata; class Lepidosauria; order Squamata; family Lacertidae; genus Zootoca; species Zootoca vivipara. Next base: position 98,210,080 of record NC_083279.1, read on the forward strand.
ATCGTTGGGGAGTTATAGCACCTGCTGTGGCTGTAGAAACCGAAAAGGGAGAGACATGTTTGGTTGCAGCTGGGGCAGATGAAGGTGTCCAGTTTCACGGATGCAGACGCACCACGGCGTTTTGTCTCCCTGTGCTCCTCCCAGGGGTCATTCCTCCTCTGGTCCCTGCTATGGATTCACACCATCTGAATGGCAATGCCCATCAACTTTTTTGGGGGGGGGCGGGGCGGCCCCCTCAAATATTTTATTGGGGGCCCGAAAACCTCTTGGCCCCTAGGAGTCAGTGCAGGGAACTCCAGCTCCAGGTCAGTTGTGGACTGAAGGGCTTCATTTTGGACAAAAGCACTTTCTGCAGTCCGGAGCTCAAGAACGAAACCAACCAGAACTCCAGGCGAGGAGGGCAGTGAGTAAGAAAGGGCTTATCTAAAGAAAACAGAAAGCCTTTGCACCAGAAGCTCACGTGGCGCTAAATCTAGCTCAGAACAAAAGTTGAGAAAAACCCAGCGGTCCTTCCCACCAGACATCACATTCATTCTGAGCTTGTGCGGGTTTTCCCCCTTGCACAACGTAGGGCTGAGATTTTTCGGATTATTAGTTAAATCTGTGTCTTCAGGTGGGTTTCCCATGACTTAGCAATGCCAGCGGAAATGTAAAGCAAAACTGAGAGGGGCAGAAGTGCTGTTGCGCTTCCAGGAAAGGGGGAAGTGTCCAAGTTGGCTTTTGAAGGGTCAGCAATCCACAAAATGTTCTTGGAGTTCCTTGAAAGAACCAACATCAGCTGTGTCTGATCCTTTTTGGACTCACTGGCAAGTCATGGGGGCAGAGAGGCTGGAACGCAGACATGCTGTGCTGATCCCAAAAGCACCACACGGCCTCTACAACCCACCTGCTTCCCCCCCCCAACCTTCCCCCCCAACTCTCCTTTTGAGCAGAGACTTTGAGAAAGGGCAAGCGTTGATGTTACTTCCTGTGAGTCAGGAACCAGATGTATAAAGCTCTTCCTTCTCCCTCGGCCAAGACACCCTCCTTGCGAAGAGGACGAAGAGGATGTCTTCAGCCACAGGTAAGGAGCCAGCCGCCTCCACCGCCTCTGCCAAGGCTTCTGAGCCACACACTCTGCAGCCTCAGTGGCGCCATCTGCACCCACACAGACGTGCCCCTTCAGTGGCATCGCAAAAGAGGGAGGAAGCAGCCGCAGGTCCAAGGGGAACTTTCCCTCTTTCTTGAAGTGTAACTCTGTACACTTCAAGCCAAGGCTGCGCACCTTCAAAGCACAACTTCCCTAAAGAATCCTGGGAACTGTGGTTTGCAAAGGGTGCTGGGAAGTGTAGTTCTCTGAGGGAAACCAAGCCTTGTGAGAAACAGTTGAGGGAGCTGGGGGTGCTGAGCCTGGAATGGAGGGGACTGAGAGGAGGCAGGAGAGCCAACTTCAAATGCCTTCCACGCGGAAGATGGAGCAAGCTAGTTTTCTGCTGCTCCGGAGGGAAGGATCTGAACCAAGGGATCTGAACCAAGGGATCCAAATGGCAAGGAAGGAGATTCCGACTGAGCAGCAGGAAGCAACTTCTGACAGGAAGAGATGTTCAACAGTGGGATCCTTGGGATCAGGGATCCTTGAGCTCTTCATTCCTGCAGACCCTCCAAGTGTCCTTATTTTCCAGGGAAGTCTCTGATTTAGAGAAGCCGTCCCGGTTTCTGATTTGATCCCGGAGTGTCCCTCTTTTTCTTAGGATGTCCCAATTTTCATTGGAGGAATGTTGTGGGGTATGGAGTTATCTGACTCCCGAGCCGTCTGACGGCTATCCTGTATTGTTGTTGTTTAGTCGTTTAGTCGTGTCCAACTCTTCGTGACCCCATGGACCAGAGCACGCCAGGCACTCCTGTCTTCCACTGCCTTCCGCAGTTTGGTCAAACTCATGTTGGTAGCTTCGAGAACACTGTCCAACCATCTCATCCTCTGTCGTCCCCTTCTCCTAGTGCCCTCAATCTATCCCAGCATCAGGGTCTTTTCCAGGGAGTCTTCTCTTCTCATGAGGTGGCCAAAGTATTGGAGCCTCAGCTTCACAATCTGTCCTTCCAGTGAGCACTCAGGGCTGATATATCCTGTATAGGGAAGGGTTTTTAAAAAAAATGTTTTATTGTGTTTTTATATATGTTGGAGGCTGCCCAGAGTGTCTGGGGTAACCAAGTAAGATGTGCGGGGTATGAACAGTAAAACGATCATTATCTATTTTCATCAGGGAAATGTTAGAGGGTATGTTCCTGCATTGCAGGGGGTTGGGCTAGATGACCCTTGGGGTCCCTTACCATTTTCTTCTATTCTCTGGGGGCATTTGTGAATGACCATTTTCAACGTGGTGCAGTAGCAATAAAGATAATAATTTGTCCATTCGTGTTATGCCGGCATTTACTCATTTATTTATTCCTTGCACTTCCACCTTGCCTTTCTGCCGAGGTGCTATACAAAGTTAAAATGCTAAAGCACATCCATGAATGGATGGACAGCGTAAAGCTGGCCTGATGGTGGTTTTGGGGACGGTGTGACGGGGGATACCCTGGGCTCCTCCTGGCCTGACTGCCTCCCTCTGAGGGAGAGGAAGGAATCCCTTGCTGGGAACTAAGCGCCTGGTCACTTTTCACATTTTATTACATCTTAGGACCTCTGGCGCTTATGCTTTGCTTTTGTTTTGCATCTGCCATATGTCACCTTGACACCTTTCTGGTACGAATTATCACTCCCTTTGTATATCTTTGCCAATTTCGCCGGGGTAAGATGCCACCTATATTGCATTTTAAGAATATTTTCTCTTAGGTCATAATTTGGCGTAAATTTACTATCCCTCATCCATAATTTCTCCCACTTTTCTACCATTATAGCCTTCCCTAAATCTTGTCCCCATTTTATCATGGCCTCCTTTGTTAATTCATCTTTTGTTTCCCATTCCAATAATAAATCATATATATATATATATATATATATATATATATATATATATATATATATATATAATATTTGGTATCCCCTCCCAATAATATTCTATCAAATTTGGAAAAAACTGTCTTCAAATCCTGTTACCTTATCTTTCTGAAACCTTTGATTAATTTGAAAATACTGCAGCCATACATTTAAATACCCTTTAATCTCTTTATATTCCTTTAATCTGATATTTCCTTCATCTTTCTCTAATAACATTTTATATGTTGGCCAATTCCCCTCTAAATTTGCAGTGCAGGCAGGCATTTCATTTATTAATTTATTTTATAAAATTTTTATTAAACAAATTTAGCAAAACAAGTTATCAATATAGTCAATTACATTTCCCTCTTTTTTTATTCCCTCCCCTCCCTCCCTCCCTCCCTCTCCCCCCCCCCCAGACTTCCCTCAGCTTCCCTCTCTGATTTGTTAATACATATTATTTTCTTCATGTTATAAATTTGTGAGTGTTTATTCAAAACCTGCCATGGAGTCCAAGTCCTTTTGTTGCCTTTTTAAGTACAGTACTTTGTAAAAAGCTCCCATTCTTCTGCAGGCAGGCATTTCAATTGCCGCAAAGCAGCTGGAGCCTGACTTTTGCTGCTCAGCCCCACCCTGCGCTCAGCCACTGCCATTCGGCAACTGGGTACGGCAGCCGCTAACCGTGGCTAGACCACCTCCTTTCTCTCTTAACCTGTCAAAGCCATCGAAGCCAGTAGCCATTGCACCATCCTGCAGCAGGACGTTCCCAAGGTTCGCGACGTGCGAAGGCGCGATTTGCACCTTGTGAGCTGGGGAGAGGTTCCCTTGGGCTGCAGGGCTCTGGGGACAAGCAATGAGTTGGTGGAGACTCTTGCTGGCTGCATATGCTAACTGTCTCTCCCCCCCACCTACCCCCACTCCCTTTCCAGGTTTCCGCCACCAGGCCCGCTGCCTGCTCTTGGCCCTGATCTGCAGCGGCACCTCCTTCCAAGGTAAGGCAAAGGGGCCAGTGGGAGGAGATAACCCTCTAACAAAACCCCCTCCCTTAAAAAAAACAAAACCCATTGGCCATTTAAAAGTGAGTGGTCAGCAGTCAGGGATCGGCAGCTGCCAGACCTTTCCAGAGGGTCTCCATCCCCTTTGGCAGCATCTCTGTCTGGAAACCCAGCCTTGTGAGGAACGGTTGAAGGAGTTGGGTATGTTTAGCCTGCAGAAGAATGACAGGCGATGCCGTCTTCAAATATCTGAAGGGCTGCCGCAGGGCAGGTGGAGCAAGCCTGTTTTCTGTTGCTCCAGAGGTTGGGACCCGAACCAAGGCATTCAAAGGGCGACCCCGACTTAACACCAGGAATAATTTCCTGGTGGTAAAATCTGTTCGAATGTGGAACGGACTCCCTCGGAAGGTGGTGGACTCTCCTTCACTGGAAAGTTTAAAGCGGAGGTGGTGGATAGGGCATCTGCCAGGGATTCTTTAGCTGAGATTCCTGCCTTGCAGGGGGTTGGACTGGATGACCCATGGGAGCCCCTTCCAACTCTACAATTCTACCCAGAACAAAGAGCCTGTTGGCTCTTTGGCGGGGCTGAGGCAGGGGGCCTAATCCACAGGCTCCAGCCCTACAGTGAGTGGGACACAGGTGTTAAATACAAAGGGGTGTTAAACGCAAAGGGAGAGCCAAGCAGAAGCAGGACCGCAAATCCCTGAGCAGACTGTTCCACAAGTCTTGCCAGCACTTGGGAACCAGATGGTAATAATAATAATAATAATAACAATTATAATTTATTATTTACCCCGCCCATCTGGCCGGGTTCCCCCAGCCACTCTGGGCGGCTTCCAACAGAACACTAAAATACAGAAATCCATCAAACATTAAAAGCTTCCCGAAACAGGGCTGCCTTAAGATGCCTTCTAAAGGTCTGGTAATTGTTGTTCTCTTTGACCTCTAGTGGGAGGGCATTCCACAGGGTGGGTGCCACTACCGAGAAGGCCCTCTGCCTGGTTCCCTGTAACTTGGCTTCTCGAAGCGAGGGAACCGCCAGAAGACCCTTGGCGCTGGACCTCAGTGTCCAGGCAGAACGATGGGGGTGGAGACGCTCCTTCAGGTATACTGGACCGATGCCGTTTAGGGCTTTAAAGGTCAACACCAACACTTTGAATTGTGCTCGGAAACGTACTGGGAGCCAATGTAGGTCTTTCAGGACTGGTGTTATGTGGTCTCAGCGGCCGCTCCCAGTCACCAGTCTAGCTGCCGCATTCTGGGTTAGTTGTAGTTTCCGGGTCACCTTCAAAGGTAGCCCCACGTAGGTAAGGGGCAGTGGTGGTCTGCCAACATACTCAGGAGCCCGTACGATGCCATCAAGGGGTGTGTGGCCTGAATGCCTTTGCGCCTTTCAGAAAGTGCTCTCTTCTTTGCAATACAATAAGCAGGTCAGGTTGTGGCTCTCCATCTGAAACCACACACCAGTCATCTCAGGGGGGGGGGATTAGGAGGTTACCCGTCTGCACCAGCAGAAAAGGCTATCCTAGGGTCCCAGGGTGCCTCCTCTTCATTTCAAGAGTTTTCTCTTTTCAGAATCAGCCGCAAATGTGCAGCCACACATCTCTTCTGACCTTGTCGCACAGAAACCTTCCTGCAGTAAGTAATGCCGTGCACAAACAAGTCAGACCGGTTTGAGAAGGGTGCTGGGGAATCCGGGGGAACTATTATTGGTCCATGGAGAGACGATAACCAATGAAGCCTAGCTTTGGGAACCTTTGCCCCCCCCAGGAACATGAAGGGCCCACCAGGCCTCTCCAAGACCCACCAGGAGCAGCTCGAGTTGTCCTTAGTATAGAGCAGAAGACTTGTCAGGAAGAATCGGTCAGCCTCTCCTTGGAGAACTCCCGATATTTATATGCAGAAGGATTAAAGCCCCTACAGGGAATTATTTCTTTGCACAAGGAATATTGCCTCAAATCCAGCAGGTACCTCTAAGGGTCCCCATTGAAGCTAGATGTTGGAAGACTCAGGAGGGAGAAAAGAAAGGACTTATTTATGAAACACATAGTTAAACTGTGGAACTCCCTGCCACAGGAGGCAGTGATGGCCACCAACCTGAATGGATTTAAAGCGGGATTAGACGAATTCATGGAGGAGGAGAGGGCTATCGATGGCTCCTAGCTAGGCTGGCTTTGCTCTGGCTCCACAGCGGGGGGGGGGGCACCAATGCTTCTGAATCCCAGTTGCTGGAAACTGCAGGAGGGGAGGGGGCTCTTGTGTTCGAATCCTGCTTGTGTGTTTCCCATCGGGGCACCTGGTTGGTCACTGTGAGAAGAGGATGCTGGACTGGATGGGCCATTGGCCTGATCCAGCACCCTCTTATATATTTGCCCACACCCGGACAGCCATTAGGAACTTTGAATTCCAGGTGGCGGGGGAAGCTGGGAGGGTCTGCTAGCCCCCTCCCAAAATTTAAAGGAGACTCGTGGTACCTTAAAGACTGATAATTTTGAGGCAAGCAGGTGGGTTGCCTGAATGGGGCAGTCTTTTACCATGCAGCCTGAGGTTATAAAGCACATTTAAAGCCTTCAGATTGGAAGGTGTGGAGAACAGTCATTTGGGGGGGCGGAAGAGACTTGGAGCGCTCACTCCCAGTGTTCTCCCTGCAAGGCATTTATTGAAACCAGCAGGACCCCCACCCCCACCAAGAGGGCTTCTGTCTGGCTGGCACATGCACACACCCACCCACCCCCCTTTGCTTTCTCAATGCCCATTCAAGATTGCCCAGATCCCCACAGGTGTGCAGTCTACCCTCTGCACCCCAGTAATTTCATGCGCCATAATAATAATAATAATAATAATAATAATAATAATAATAATAATAATAATAATTTTATTATTTATACCCCGTCCATCTGGCTGGGTTTCCCCAGCCACTCTGGGCGGCTTCCAACAGAAAAATAAAACAGGGATGCCTTCAGATGTCTTCTAAAAATCTGGTAGTTGTTTTTCTCTTTGACATCTGATGGGAGGGCGTTCCACAGGGCAGGCGCCACCACCGAGAAGGCCCTCTGCCTAGTTCCCTGCAACTTGGCTTCTCGCAATGAGGGAACCGCCAGAAGGCCCTCTGTGCTGGACCTCAGTGTCCGGGCAGAATGATGGAGGTGGAGACGCTCCTTCAGGTATACTGGACCGAGGCCATTTAGGGCTTTAAAGGTCAGCACCAACACTTTGAATTGTGCTCGGAAACGTACTGGGAGCCAATGTAGATCTTTCAAGACCGGTGTTATGTGGTCTCGGCGGCTGCTCCCAGTCACCAGTCTAGCTGCCGCATTCTGGATTAGTTGTAGTTTCCAGGTCACCTTCAAAGGTAGCCCCACATAGAGCAGATTGCAGTAGTCCAAGCGGGAGATAACTAGAGCATGCACCACTCTGGCGAGACAGTCTGCAGGCAGGTAGGGTCTCAGCCTGCGTACCAGATGGAGCTGATAGACAGCTGCCCTGGACACAGAATTGACCTGCGCCTCCATGGACAGCTGCGAGTCCAAAATGACTCCCAGGCTGCACACCTGGTCCTTCAGGGGCACAGTTACCCCATTCAGGACCAGGGAGTCCTCCACACCTGCTCGCCTCCTGTCCCCCACAAACAGTACATCTGTCTTGTCAGGATTCAACCTCAATCTGAAGCGGCTTAGTCCTGCTGGCCACATGACCCAGAAGCTGTACGCCGGCTCCCTCGGCCAGTAAAGCGAGATGAGCGCCGCAAGCCCAGAGTTGTCAGCGACTGGACCCTAATTCAACCTCAATCTGTTAGCCGCCATCCATCCTCCAACCGCCTGGTCCCCCAGAGCCACTCCTTCCAAAGGGGAGGGGGCTGTTTGGCCTTCCTTTTGGGCCCTGTCAGGTGATTCCGTGTGATCTCTCCTCCTGCTCAGGTAAACAGATCCGCATTCCATGCGAAGGCTACACAGATTACGAAGACAGCGGCATCATGTACTGGCTGGCCAATGGCCAGTTTGTGTCGGAATTGTACCCACGTGGCGAAGTGAGCGAGGGGCGCACCGAGTGAGTAAACCCTGCAGCTTCCAGGGGACCCGGCAGTCGGTCCGTTTCCCCGCAGAGGGTTGGGCTAGATGGGCCTTGGGATTCCACCCCCCCCCCGCAAAACCCTGCAGTTCTACGGTTCTGAAAGTGTCAGAGCACCTGCCTTGCATGCAGAATGTGCCAGGTTCAGTCCCCAGTGGCAGCGCCTCCAGGGAGGGCTGGAAACACTTCTGACCCCGCGGAGAGCGCCTGCTGCTGGTCGGGGAGGGGCAACGCTGAGCTCGATGGAGCAGCCACCTGACTCCCCCCGAAGGCAGCCTCCCATGGACAGAAAGCAGGGGAAATGGAGGAGAGGCTTTGCTTGGGGTCCAGCCTTTCCAGGTGACATCTGCAGCAGCCTGCAGCTTTCGGAGGACCTGCCCCTGCTGTTACACCTGGCCACGTTCAAGGTGGTCCAATTATCAACGGCTACCCAGCCACAATGGCTATTGCTCTGTCTCCACGGCCGGAGGCAGCAATGCTTCTGGGCGCCAGTTGCTGGAAACCACGGAGGGGAGAGTGGATCTTGGGCTCGGATCCTAGAATCATAGAGTTGGAAGAGACCACAAGGGTCATCCAGTCCAACCCCCTGCCAAGCAGGAAACACCATCAAAGCATTCTTGACATATGCCTGTCAAGCCTCTGCTTAAAGACCTCCAAAGAAGGAGACTCCACCACACTCCTTGGTAGCAAACTCCACTGCAGAACAGCTCTTACTGTCAGGAAGTTCTTCCTAATGTTTAGGTGGAATATTCTTTCTCTTAAGGCATCGTTTCCAGGCCTTTGACCATCCTGCTTGCTGGCTTTCCCATGGACAACTGCTCAGCCACTTTTGAGATCAAAGGGTTGGGCTGGGTGGCCCAATGGCCTCACCCTGAAGACTCTCCTTATGCTCTTAGGTGTATGCGAAGCCCATAACTACTTGGGACCAGTTTACTTGCAAGATCACCTTACCCCACACAGAATCAGAGAGTTGGAAGGGACCCCCGAGGGACATCTAGTCCAACCCCCGGCCATGCAGGAATCTCAACTAAAGCATCCAGGTGCCCACTCGACCGCGTCAATCTGTGGAACTGGCAGTGTTACAGATGTACATTATACCTGTTCTGCATTTGTAAGAAATCAATCTTTTAGTGTGCTAGTACTTGCACTCTGGAACTTCCTGCCTATCGATGCCAGTCAGAGATGTGCTGTTTTGGGCCTCTGCAGAAAACATTTTTGTATAGAGAGGCCCACCCAGAATGTTTAGAATGCCCATGTGTTTTTTAGGTCAATGCTGGCTTTAAACTTTTCCGAACAATTTAAATAGTTTTTGCTAATAATCCCACCGTGTTGCTCTTTTTGTCAGCCTTTTGAGGCTTTTCCAGAACCAAGCAGTGTATACATTTTATGCAACCAACACTAAATAAAGGCACACACTTTCCCCAACTTGTTCTCTCCCAAGGTCCACTGTCTCCCTTCCAACTTATTTTCTTCCTTCTTTCTCTTCCCCACCCCAGGGAGAAAGCCAAGGGCGTCGGCCTGTCCCTGAAACGGGAGCTGATCATCAACAACTTCACAAAGAAGATACAGAACACAAGGTTTGAATGCGTCATCCTCGATCCGGCAGGCGCAGCGCGAAAGGCCGTCAACTGGAAGCCGACACCACGTTTCAGGAATCAGCGTGGCAAAGTCCCAGAGCAGATCAACAGCGGCAGCACCTAAGGACTTTTGAGCAAGAGCTTCGGAGGTAAACAGGCAGCTCCCCTAAACTCTCTGCACCTTCCAATTGCTCGTGTGCAAGAATTGTGAGTGCAAGGCCCTGCCTAGAAGAGGAAGGGCTGGACCTGTGAAACACCACATTTCTCTCCAAGCAGAAGATCCTTGTTGGAGCAAGGAGCATGCACTATGCAAGTGTTTGCTGAACACTCACAGCAACGCTGCCCCCCCAGGCTTTCCAGCTGTAAAGGTCTTTAAGCAGATGGCCACCAGTCAGGGACACTTTAACTGCAATTCTTGCATTGCTGGGGCTAAGACTAGGTGGCCCCTGGCAGACCCTTCCCGTTCTACAATTCTACGATTCTAAATGCAAAACAGGTACTGTCAGCTCATTAAGGTGGCAACTTAGGGTCCCCCTTCGCACTGTGACTCGATAATGACAAGGCCCCACATTTGTGCCTGTTTGCAGGAGATTCTGAGAGAGATGCTCTCCAGCAAAGAGGCAGCAGCAATTGTTGGCAGTCCCAGGTGGAGTAGCAGGACTTTCTCCGACAGGATATGTGCCAGTTACGCCAGCACTGAGTTGGTCTTGCACTCCTCTGATGCTCTGCATTGTACTGACACAAGCCTACGGCCTGACATTGTGGCCTCATTATTCCCCCCCCCCCAAATACACCACTTGTTAAAAAAATACCCACAAAGTGGTTTGCATGCCTCTGTGTACCATATGTATGAGTTGTAGTGTTGGAAGGCACCCAATGGGTCATTTAAGCCCTTGCAAGCTATTTTTCTTCCTTTATGTATACAGTGGTACCTTGGTTCCCAAACAGCTTGGCTCCCGAACAAATCGGCTCCCGAACGCCGCAAACTAGGAAGTGAGTGTCTGCTAACTTTTTTCCAGAATCCAAACGTCCGACAAGGCTTCCAATTGAGTGCCAGCAGCTCCAGCAGCCAATCCAGCAGCACAAAAGTGGTGCCTTGCTTTTCGAACCGTTTCATGAGTCGAACCGACTCCCGGAACAGATTAAGTCTGAGAACCAAGATACCACTGTACAGCGGTATAATAGCCAGGCTTCCCCAACCTGGCGCCCTCCAGATGTTTTGAATGACAACTCCCATCAGCCCCATGTTGGGGAAAAGCTTGGCTCAGGCCTGTGGCATCTTGCGCTACATATAGTAGGTGCTCTGAAAACCAACCCTCTTTCTGTATTTCGCGGTTCTGCAGGGACACAAGATGCAGGAGGGCAGCGGTGCAGCCGAGGGATGGGAGAAGAGCGGGCGTCGTGGCTGCTGGGAAACCAACTTCCGGTTGCTTCTGCTCTCCGTTGGGTCACGCAGTCTCTCTCTGCTCCAGGCAGGACCCCCTCTGCCAGCTCCAGCCACCCACTCCAGAGGAAGGAGACCTCTCCTCAAGGAAGGAGGAAAACAAATGGGACATTGAGGGCGTGGGAAAGGTAGCAAAATGCCATTCCTTCTTGGAGGATTTTCAACCTCACCCATATAGCTCCAAGCAATATGTAGAACTGTGTTAAATAAAAGCTAGAGGTATCCTCTTGATGTTCCAGCTTGAACAAGTGGACGGCTGCCACTGGTTTTTCCTGCTGCCTTCGTCATCTTGCCTCCACTCCCAGCAGCAGCCTGAAATACGACGCGTTTAAGTAGATTCGCATCCCAAGCTCCTTCCCCGGTGGAGGATGTGCTCTGTCAATGAGCCAAGGTCCTCTTTGGACAGCAGATATGCACGGGCTTAATTCGTATGTGAAATGCTGTTCGCATTGGCTTCCAGTTTGGGGGCTGGGCCCATCACACAGGGCTAGTTTGATCTTAGAAAGATGTAAGAGTCAGGGACAAGGGAGCCCCATGTTCTCCCTTGCACCAAGACCCTCCTGCAAAACTGGGCAGCTTGCAAAGGTGGGCAGCGCCTTCCCTGGAAAGAGGGCCCTGCCTTTGGGCCACAAAACGAACAGGTGGTGGTAGGTGTACCTGTCTCAGGTGTTTGTGAAGATCTGGGTCTATTTCAGCCTGACTTCAGGGTGGGAACTGGCCTGCTACCCTGCCGGGAAACCTGAATGAGGCAAGGAATGGAGAGAATGCAACCCTCTTGGCTCTCGACAACTTTAAGAGGCCACAAAATCCTCCTGGGCTACTCGTGTGGGGCGGGGTGGCAGGAGGCTCTGGCCCACTGTCAGGGGTCAGGCAGGCCCCAGGTGGTGGTGGCAGAGGCAGCTCTGTTATTGCGGGGGGGACGACTGTGCTGTAGGGACTTGCTGAGTACCATCCTGGCATCCTGGCTCAAGGGTGAATTAACAGAAACTTAACCTTGAGAAGTGACCCTGTCAGTGGGTGGGTCTACTCATCTGGAGAGACGAGGTGTACTTTTCTCTTGATAAAAACATACAGAGTCCTGAGGGATCAGGCCAGGGATCCATCCTCCCATGTCCCTCCGGGGGGCCAACAAAAGCCGCCTAGGAAAGCAATAGGACCTTCACCCTTTTGGGGCCTTTTGTATCCCACCATTTGACCGTCAGGCAGTGATTGAGAACATTACAGGAAGTTGGGCTAGATGCCCCTTTCCAACTCTACAATTCTATTTTAAAATGTACCTAAAGCTGACTGGCACACACAGCATCCCACTGCCCTCACTATGCAGCCGCCACCAACTGCAGCCCTTCTCAGCGCACCTTGTTACTCAGTTGAAAATCAGTCCATGCCATTATCCACCACGCTCCAAGTATCTTTCCCCCCCATGTGGCTGCTGCCCCAGTGAATGGTCAGGGCCACTCCTATGGCAGCCTGGACAGCACTTTCCTGGGGGAGGCAGCGCTATTTTAATGCCCCAGAAGGAAGGGGCTGTTCTGCGTCAGGCGTGGGTAGGTTTGGAACAGGACTTGCTCAACAGGGACACGGGCTGACTCTGTCCTGTGCCAAAGTTTTCAATAAAAGCCATCTTTAAAAGGATTGGGGGGAATGGATCTTTGTGGAAACTCAAAAGCGTTGAGAGAAAATGCACTTTGTCCAAAAAGCTCAGAGGCAGCTCCTCGTACCTCTCAGCCCTAACGCCCTCATCTTAGACCGAAAGCTGCTTTCTGGGCTGTGCCCTGCCTCTGGTACACTCAAAGCAGGAGGAAACACCACCAAGCCACTGTTTTTTTGGGAGAAAAATACCATTTATTTACAAGTAGAAACATTTTTTAAAATGACACATTTGATTGCTAAGTTCTCTACAAAGGCGAGTATTAGAGGGCTGCGAGTGGTGGCGGTGGGGGCACCCTCAGGCAGTGTCCCTCCCCAGTCCAGGAAACAGCTCACCAGGGAGATCCAGCGGGGCTCTCCTGAGGGCCAGGCCCTGCTGTGGGACGCTTGCCCACGGAAGGGATCCAAAGCAGGGGCCTTTGCACAGCTCCTGTGCACTCTGATGGAGCATCTGCAGGAAAAGGTCCGGCCGGATTGTGCCCCCCAAGATCCATGCGTGGGCACTGGCCCCACGGCTGCCCCTGCACAGCCACGCATCCCTCCGCCCCCTTCTCAGGAGGGACACTGCAGTGAGGCCTCCCCCCTGCCCCACTCCATGCCAGTGCCTACAGAGTACAATACAAAGCAACACAGCTAAGTAAAGCCTGTGGAATAAGGGGAGGGAGAGAATGCACAGCCTGTACATAATGGAGCTTTCTCCTCCTCCTCCTCCTGCCCAGCCACCAGCAAGGGGCCCTTCAGACAGCTGGCGCTCCCACCTCCTCCCGGGAATGATTCCTCCAGTCGCCAGGCTCAAGAGATTATTTTTTTTAACACCCCTCTTGCACAAAAGCCACCCCAGCTCCCAAATGGTGGCTCACATCACCAGGAAGCAGGCACATGACTCTATGACAACCAGGGCAAAGTTTTGCAGAGGAGAGAAATGTGTTTCCCCCCACAGCTTCTGGTAATGAGTAAGCAACTAGTCTTCAATGTTTGACAGAAGCTTCCCACCCCAATTCTCTAGTCTGCTGGCCCTTGCTTTACAATTGGTTGTTTTTAAAAAAGAACCAAGGTTGGGAAGAGGGTCGCCTTGCCACAAAACATCTCCAACTTTGGTGCCTTGGCCATTTACTGCGCCAATGAGGCAAGCAGAGAGCCCTTCCTTACTCGGCGTGAAAGGGAGGGAGCGTTTACTAGGGGGACCTAGCTCCTCAATAGGAGGTGTGCCACTCTGGGTGCTTAAGGAGGGGGTGTTGCATTGGCAAAGGTGGTAAACATTATGACACTGCCTCCCTGGGAGCGTAAAATACTGCCAGCCTAGTCCTCCTTTGCCAAGCACTCCCGATTCCTGCCTGATGGAACAGTGGCTGGTATTAAGAGCCAGTCCCTGGAATGGTTTGGAGGTTGTCCCATCGCCCTCAACACGCACACACGGCTGCCATCACCACAGAGGGGAAAGCCACCCTCCCCATCTCTCAGCCAAGGAGGCTCACCACCCACCATCACGTGGAAAACGGGGCGGGGTGAAGAGTCCGTGCACCAGTTGGCATCCTGGCCAGAAGGCTGGGGTCTCAGGCCATGTCAGAGCTGGGAGGGAATACGAGGAGGGGGAGGAAGGCTGCCGGCGGCTCAGCTGGTAGCAGAGACTGAGGGGCCTTGGCACCTGGCTCCCTTCCTTCTGGGGAGATGCGGCAGGCGGGGGAGTTTTCAGCCAGGAAAAATGGCGTTAGAACTTGGTGTTCCTCGTGGACCTGGAGTTTGCCTGCAGGAAGGGGAAAAGAAGACAGGAGTTGGGTGGGCTCAATGGCAGAAGCTCAAAAGGCAGAAGGATCTAACTGGGACCACCACGCCCACCCCACTGTTTCTGCAATCCTCTGGGTTGTTCTCCTGTACAAGCCTCCACCGAATGAAGGGCAGCTGCGGCCAGAGCTCTCCTGCATCTCCACTGCTCTCCTGCTGGTTCGAGCCACGCTTGTGCCCCATGGGAACGATCCTCCTCCTAGTGTGTCACCTTAAGGGCACCAAAGTCTGCTGCCTGAGGAAGCTGCCTTGCTTTGACATGCCTCTTAATCGGAAGCCCAGAGAGGAGGACAGCTTCGTTCCCCCACTCTGCCCCTCAGATTTGATAAACCCAAGATGAACTCCACAGTCTTATGAGAACGACGAGAGTGGCTCTCGTCACTCTTCTGCACGGCAGCAGATCAGGAAGAAGACAGCAGGTGAAGCCGGTCCCCTGGGCAAGGGCAGAGTCCCACACCCAAGACAGGTGCTGCAAAACCCAGAAACCACACACCACCAGTGGGAGGGGAGGGGATAGCAGCCCAAAGGGAGGCCCGTGCTGCCCCTGGTGTGACCCAGCCAGAAGAGCTTCCATACAGGCCTGCTTGCACTGCACAAGGGGAGGCTGGCCTGCTCCGGCAGCCCATGAGACCTGAAGGAGCAAAAGGATGGGGAGTCATGCCTGGCACATGGGGGTGCCCGACCCTATGACTGAGCAATGCACCCAGCCCTTGCTCGACTCCCACAGGCATCTGGTCAGCCTGTGAGAAGAGGATGATGAACTAGATGGGCCATTGGCCGGATCCAGCAGCCTCTTCTGGTCTTCTTTTGCTGGCAAACCGCCTTCTGTGCTCCAAGGAGTCCCAGACTCATGGCTTTTTCCAGCCCTCATCTCTCTCTATTAGCTCCACCAGACTCTATATCTAAATACTGTACACTAAATGCAGACTCACATTCCAGGCAGAACCTCCCTCCCGCCCATGTTTGCTCCAAGGGGATGCTGGGAGTGAGAGACTCGTGGGGACTCTCAAGGGGAGGCCCCTCCTTCCTCCTACCTTGCCCTTAGGTGATGATGTTGCCCTCGGGGATCTCCGGCTGCTGCTCCGAGGTGAGTTTTTGGGAGTCACTTTGCGGTTGGGCCCCCGGCGCAGGAGGCTGTTGCCCAGCTTCTTCGGAGTGTTCAGAATGCTGAAGGCCATCGACTGGCGCCTGTTGGGCTGCAGGGAAAGAGGGAGGAGTCAGGAGAATCGGAGGCCTCAGCAGCTCTTCTGTGCTCTCTCATCCCCACAAGGGAACTCAAGAGAAGAGTTAGCATCCCTTGACATACCCCCTCCTCCACCCCAGTTATTAAAATCACTGCAGAAAAGCACCAGGCCCACGTCTGAAGTTAGGGAGAGATTGAGTTTGTGTGTGTGGTAGTCTGGTGTTTGTGTATAGATAGGCAGAAAGGAGAGATCATACTTTGGAGAACCATAGAACTGTAAAGCTGGAAGGGACCCCAAGCTCCTGCAACACAGGAATAATAGCTAAAGAATCCCTGACAGGTGGTCATCCAACCTTTGTTTAAAAACTTCCCTGCCTCTGCTTCAGCAATGCCACAGCCTCAGAGGCTCCCTGCACCCTGCTCTGTCAGCCCGATGGAAGAGTAAGAAGCTCTGAGGCTTCCTTACCTGCTTGTTGGCTGCCTGGGCTTTGTCCTTCTTGCTTCCCGCATGGGTGCTGCGCTTGTGCTCCTCGCTCCGCAGTTTGGGAGTCTGGGGTCGTGGGAAGCAGGTGGCAGATTTCTTGGACTGAACGGAGAAAAGGGGTGTGTGGAGGAGAGATTAGTTGGGGTCTGATGCTTCTGAGCAAGACAATGGTGCCTTTCATCTCCCTGCCAAGGTGGGGAGCTGAGAAATGGGGGAGCAGGAGATGTCGCTGGACTGCAACTCCCAGCGACCACAGCCAGCCACACCCAACGCTCAGGGATGATGGGAGCTGCAATCCCAGAGGGACTGAAGGGTCCCTGGTCCCCACCAGCACCTGCCCTAGAAGACACAGGCAAACTTGCCCCATTACACCCTGGGCCTACCCAATACTCCCGTAATAACCCTCCCCCATCCAGCTTGTTCAGGCCACTGCCGCTCACCTCTGGGGTCCCTGCAGCCTGGTGGGGTTCATCTGAAATGCGCTTCCTCTGCTGCCGAGTGGCAATGCCCCCCGCGGCCGCCGCGGAGCTCAGGGTGCTGCGGCGGGTGGCAGGGCCCTCGGAAACCTGGGAGGGCAGCATGCTGGCACGCCGGAGGGTCTCTCTGGGGTCCCCCGTCTTCATATCCTCGTCTGTGATGGTGGCCAGTGACAGGGTTGGCTGACAGGTGGGGAAGAGGAGCACTGACTAAGATTTACATGCACAAACACACGAGGGACTGGCACCCCTGCTTGCTCCGCTCACCATCCCTGTCTATGCACCCCTTTTACACTCTTCCCAAACCCCTCCCCTCCTTACCCATATATTCACATACATATGCACTAGCCCTCAAAGGGCCATGATTGTGTTTTTTTGGGGGGGGGGTGTCCAACCCACTAACTTGATCTGCATTGCAGAATCCCATTTTCCGTTCACAGAATTCTCCAGGCGCGGACTAAACCAGCAGCAGGAGCAGGCATCGCATCCTTGGCCTTGAAAACATTATTGCTAGCTGCCGTGGGAGTCAGGACTAGCTGGCCCCTTGGCGACACTCACCCGAGACTCCAGGGGGTAGCAGGTCTTCAGGTGAGGTGGGCAGATCCTGTTGCGCTGCTGGAGCTCAGCAATGCGGGTCCACTCGTCAAGCGCTTCCGGCTCCTCCTGGCAGCTGCCCGCATAGAAGCTGCTGCGCCCTGAAAATGGGGGGGGGGGGAGAGACAAGGGAGGGTGTCAGCTGCTCACTTCCCAGGTTGCATCACCAGCCACACGGAAGGGAGGCGCCCCAAGTGGCTCTCCGCAAGATAATCGACAACAGTGATTCCAATCAAAGAGATTCCTCTGCCCCCACCCACTTCATGGGGACGAAGAGGAAAGAGGGCAAAACAGAGCACCCCATGCGTAGTTAATTGAGCCAGCCTTTCCCAACTGCACAAGGACCTTCAGAATAACCCTGCTGGAACATGCAACTGGCATTCGGGAGCCTTGCTTCCCCTAATTGTGGAGGCAGAGCAGGGCCACTGACAACCCTTCTCCCCCGCGAATGTGTCCAATCTTATTTGAAAGTCGTCCATGTGGTTAGCTCTCACTGCCTCCTGCAGAAGGGAGTTCCACAGATTAATTATGCACTGTGTGAAGAAGCCCTTCCTTTTATCCATCCTGGCTCTCCCGTGTCCCACCTCTGCTGGCTGTTCTATGCATGGCCATTCCAGGCCTTGCGAGGGCTTCTACGAGATGCCTTTTAGAAGGGAGGAGCCAAGCAGTGCCACCTTCACAGTCATGCCATCACCGGCCACAAACAGTCAGAGAGCAGGCAGTCTGCCATCAGGCTCCGGGGGAGGAAGTCTCACACCAAGGAGCAAAGCAGCAAGGGAAAGCAAGCCAAGGAATGCCCAAGGAGACAGGTCATCACACAGCTCTCCTGACACACATCTGGACATCTTTTAAAATCTTTTACGTTTTATTATGTTTTTATATTTGTGGGAAGCTGCCTAGAGTAGGTGGGTATAAATAATAAAACTACCGTACTACTACTGCTACTGTTGCTACTACTACTACCACCATCAGCCTGTCACTGACTGTCAGGCATGGTGGACTAATGGTGGCGGGCAGGGAGAATAAATGTAGCCAGCAGGAAAACCTTCTGAAGGCAGCCCTGTTTAGGGAAGTTTTCTTTAATGACTGTTTTAATATATTTTTAAACTCCTGTTGGAAACCCAGAGTGGCTGGGGAGACTCAGCCAGATGGGCAGGGTATAAGTAATAAATTATTATTCTTATGTTATTCTGAGGGCAAGAGCTGTCTGTCCATGGAACAGACCCCTTCAGAAGGTGGTGGGCTCTCCTTGTTGGAGGCTCATGAACGGAGGTGGGAGGGGCACCAGTCAGGGACTCTTTAGCTGTGATTCCTGCTGTGCAGGGGGTGGACTAGAAGACCCTTGGGGTTCCCTTCAAGCATATTCTCGGATTCTGTGTAGATCACTGAGCTCACTGGACTCCTCTGAGATTCACCAGAGCAATGGCTGTACTCTGCTGACTGGGGTTCTGCACTGAGGGTGAAGCTCTAGAACAGCCTTTGCCGAGCTTCTTCTGCTCCTCCAGATGCTTTGGACTACGACTCCCATTGGCCCCAGCATCACCCATCCATGCTTGGCTGGGAGTTGTAGTCCAGGACGTCGTCAGGGGGCCCCACCAAGGTGAAGGCTGCCCCGGGTCCTGCCGCCGCAACCCCCCGCACTCACCAGAACTGGCCCCTCCGGCTTGGGAGCATCTCATGGAGCTGCGGGTGGCAGGCCGATAGCCAGGCAGGCTCATCAACGTCGTGTTGTTGGGGGAAGAGGTGCCCAGCCTGGTGAGGGATTCCTGAGAGGGGAGGCTGGCAAGGGAGCGGGTGGAGGAAGCGGATGCGGAACGCAGGCGGGTCTTGACCGGCTCTTGGCTCAAGGTGCTGCTCTGAGACTCAGCGGACTGCACGCTGAACAAGGAGGCGTCAGCACTCTGGGGAGTTCCTGGCTCAGTGTGTTTCTGTGTAGAAGCACAAGGAGGAGGAGGAGGAGAAAGAGGAGGGTGAGTACAAAGATGAGCTGCTGATGCGGCTTAACTCTGCCCCCACCCGCTAAGCTGCTCCTCTCCACCTCCATCACACCAGACAGAATATTAGATGCTTCTGCCCTGTCTTCCCCTATCCCTTACTCGGCTTTTCTGCAAACTAACAAGCACCAAATGCTGCATTCTTTCCTCACTGGAGAGTTGCTCCAAAACCTTGATTATTTTTGTTGCCCTTTTCTGAACCCTTTCCGACTCTACAATATCCTTTCTGAGGAAGGGCCAATGGAACTGTACACAGCATCCCAAGTGAGGTTGCACCACAGGTTTGTATAATGGCATTATGGCACCGGCAGTTTTATTTCCAATTCCTTTCCTATCGATCCCTAGCAATTCCCAACTGCTGCACACCGGGTCCACACCTTCATCAAGCTATCCACTATGACCCCAAGGTCTCGTTCATGACCACTGTCAATTCAAGACCCCACGAGAACGGACATGAAGCTCGTGTTTTTTGCCTTGACACACATCATTTTACACTTGATTACATGGAAGTGCATTTGCCACTTTACTACCCTACTTGGAAAGCTTGTTTTGGAGCTCTTCCAAATCCCTGAACTATTTGGCAACTTGGATTCATCACTCCTTGTTCCTAGTAAACTACCTCAAGAGGGCAGCTCTCCTGAATCCACCCCTAATAGCAGGGGTCGCCTGCTACTCCCCACACCCAGGGAAGCCGGCTGCTAAAAGTGTATGACAGACCTGGCTATGGAGGATGCCCGTTTGAGCAGCCCTGGATGCCACCTATCTCCACAGCCACCATCACCACACCTTGGCTCCCATCCCTAGGTGGCCCCCACATTACTTTGATCATGGTGATGTTGATGACCTGTGTGGTGCGCCGGCGGCCAGAGAGTGTTTTCCGCCCCGACTCAAAGGAAACATCGCCCGTGGAATTAACGCTGTTCTCCAGTTTGGACCGCGTGCGGGTGGGGATGGGTGTGAAATAGAGGCTCTCCAGAGTCTCCACCTTCCGAGGCAGCCGGTGGGAAGCCTTGGACGGCTCTGCTGTCCCAGATTCAGAGATGGAACGGCGAGACCTCCTGCTGTGAAGAGAGATGGGATGTGGGGGGAGAGAGGATCATGAAGCTGGCAGGGAGGCCACAACCACAGAACCCTCTCTTCACATTCCCAGGAACAAGGAAGCTGAGAAGTCTTCACAATACAATTCAAAGTGTTGGTGCTGACTTTTAAAGCCGTAAATGGCCTCGGCCCAGTATACCTGAAGGAGCGTCTCCACCCCCATCGTTCAGCCTGGACACTGAGGTGTAGCCCTGAGGATCTTCTGGCAGTTCCTTCACTACAAGAAGTGAAGTTACAGGGAACCAGGCAGAGGGCCTACTAGGTAGTGGCACCTGCCCTGTGGAACGCCCTCCCTTCATCAGATGTCGGGGAAATAAACAACTATCTGACTTTTAGAAATTTTTAATGTCTGATGTTTTACTACTGTTTTTGATGTCTTAATGTGTTGGAAGCAGCCCAAAGTGGCTCGGGCAACCCAGTCAGATGGGTGGCGTATAAATAAATAAAATAAATAATAATAATAATAATAATAATAATAATAATAATAATAATAATGTCCCATGTCTCCAAAGTTGCTTCACTGTCAGGCCTGCCAAATGAAGGACCCTGTGAGTGGCCACCCTTGGGGAAACATGCATTTGGTCCTAGAGCTGCAAGGGTGGGAAGCCTGTGCTCTATGGCTGATCAAAGAGCTAAGAAGGAGGAAGAGGAGGAGGAGGAAAGAAAGCTGGCACGGAAGCTGAGCTGCTCTGCTGCAGCCGCCTGCTTGCCTTCTAAGCTGAGGGTCAGTACCTGGTGGAGTTGAGCGGCTGTGCTTCATCGCTGGTGCTCATGTCCAGGCTGTCTGTGCTGACATCGGCTGGGCTTTCCTGGAAGGTGATGCGGCTTTTTAATGAATCTGTGGCCAGCTGGAACTTGCCCTGCTCTCGCAGCTGGCGATCTGCAAACTCCACCTGCGTTTGGGTTGGTTAACGGTAAGGGGCAGGGTGCCACGAGCAAGCCACGCACCAAGGAAGTCAAGAGACCCACTAGAACCAAAATGGCCAATTAAATGTTTCTTTGCATGCATCTACGTTAGAACTGGGCCAAGTCCACCTCACTTCAGTTGCAGGTAAATATGTTGCTATACATATACTAAGCATGGGAACCCATGGCTCTCCAGAGGGTGCTGGACTCCAGCGCCCATCACCCCTGGTCCTTTGGCTTCCTGGCTAGAGCAGGAGGGAGTTGGAGCCCAGCAACACCTGCAAGGGCCACATGTTCCCCCATCCCTGGGGTACAGAAAACAGGCTAAGGTAAACAACGCACAGAATATTCCGTTTCCTTGATGATACATGCAGGATGCGCTTTGCCTGCTGCTCTGCTCTGTGCATATGGCAGGAGGTTTTTCAAGTTCTCAGTTCTAGGGCAAGTCCAAGAGTAAGTAGCACCAAGTTTGAAAGGATGGTTCCAAGTTATTAAAGCTTTGCATCTTAGCCAGGAAGGCTAGGCTACAAAGGGGGGGGGGGAAGTATTCACACAATGTGGCCTTGTTATTATGGGGGAGAGGTTGTCTGTCAGAAGTGGCTAGCTCACGTGGCTGATTCTTTGCCAGTATGGGGGACAATGACTTCTCAGTTCAAGAAGCGGGGGGGGGGGGGCTGCTTGACCAACACTTCTTAGCACAGAGAGTATAGCGATTGTTGCTGCAGATCACACACCCACACCACTGCCCTACTCAACTTTGCACCAGCCCTTCCCACCCACTTCAGGACACAGCACTAGGCAGGTCCTGAAAACCTACCACGAGCCATTTAACCATGTTATTTGCCTAATTACAAAGGCACTTAAAACCATACAAGGAGGCAGCCACTGCCTCAGAGCATACCCTTGATTCCCAGTCCTGCCTGCCGTGACTTGCAGGGGCTCTCCTGGAGATAAGAACTTAATTCTCAGCCACAGGCACCAATGATTCCACCGGTGGCATCTGGCATGCCCAAGCGTTGCCCTCCATGCACAGCTTGGTGTTTGGGGCTGGCGTGTCCTTCCCTGCTTCCTCTTGGCATCTGCAGAGCTCCACCCACTCCCTTAGACCAAGTCAGGCCGGGTCCCTCTGGCCCATCATTGTCTGCTCCAAGGGCCAAGACTCGCTCTCTGCTGCCCCAGATGAGGTTTCCAGGGACTTCAGTTTCAGGAGGGCAGATTCCAGAGGAAAACGTAGGAGAAAAGCCCTTGTGGGGATTATGCAGAGGGCTGGTGGGGCCTCCCCCTCACTGGAGGTCTTCACGTAGAGGCTAGTTTGTCATGCACATGCTGGGGGTGCTCTAGCCCTGGGTTCCTTGCAGGGGGTTGGACAAGCAGGCCTCCAAGGACCCCCCATAGGATCTCACCTGGCTCTTTGGTGTCTCAGGTGGAGGGCCTTTTCCACCACCTACAAATGCCCCTGGACTCTGGACTTTCTGCATGCAAAGCCACAGCCCTCCTGATCTTTGCCAAAAACTAAATTAGCTGGGAATCTAACCTGCCCAGGAATGCCTCCTGCACCTAGGGACCCCACAGATCCTTCTTGCAAGAGGAAATGCACAGGTGGGTGGGCAGGGCCTGGAACGAAAATGGACTGGGCCCTGCCGTGCGCACGCACCCTGCCTCCTCAGCCACCGCCCCTCGGCCCTACCTGTGCCTCTAGGCTGCAGAGGTTCTTGGAGGTGAGCTGGGCCTCCTGCATCTGCCTCACCAAATCCTGCTGCTCCTTCACAAGGCGCTCCGATTTGGCCTTCAGCTCCGCGTTCTCCCTCTCCACCTCCTCCAGGACTCCCAGCCTCTCAAGCAGCTCCTGGTTTTGTTGCTTCTTTGCGTCGTAGTGTGTTTTGGCCTTCTCCATCTGAGGGGCGAGGAAAAGAGAGGCAACCGTCAAGCACAACACCTGCCGGTTTAAGGCCAGACTTGAGGCAATTTCACGCAAAGCCGGGACGTCGGAAGCCAAGGCTGGTGCTTCCTTAAGAGACCCTTGCTCAGCCATGCTGTTGTGCAACATCACAAAGTGTACTTATCCTCCACACACCCACATTTGCAAACCTCACCATGCAGTTCTGTTAGCTCAACGGGTGCCATTTTTGTAAGCTATGGAATTTTGAGGCCTTTTAATGGCAGAACGTCTTTTCTTAGTACCTGCCTTAGCTGTGACTGTTTAATACAGGGTAGGAAACCCAGGGTGATGGTTCTCTCCCCTCCCACCCCACACTTCTGCCCCAGAGGGAGCCAGCTCCCCCTTTTCTACCTGCGCCTTGTAATGCTCAGCAGCTTGTTCCTTCTGGGCCAGCTGAGACTGGAGATCCAAGATCTTCTCATTCCGGTGCTTAATCTCTGCCTGGAGCTCTTCTTCGTGCACCTGCTGAGGAGAGACACAGATATTCCCTTACAGTGCCAGAGAGGGAAATTGTTTTCTTTATTCCCCTAGACCAGGCATCCTCAAACTTCGGCCCTCCAGATGTTTTGGACTACAGTTCCCATCTTCCCCGACCACTGGTCCTGTTAGCTAGGGATCATGGGAGTTGTAGGCCAAAATATCTGGAGGGCCGCAGTTTGGGGGTGCCTGCCCTAGACTTCTTGCAACAGCTGAGTAAGGTTGCTCAGTAGACTTACAAGAGTCCTGTCCACCCCTTGTCTTTGAAAAGCTGGCATCGCTGAAAACTAAATAGCTTTAATTGGATTTTGAATTTAAAAATCAATTAATTATTACTGTTTCACATTTCTTGTTATTCTCTTCCTTGATTTCCCTCGCCCTCGATTGCAGGGGATTGGACTAGTGCGTCATGCAAACCACTATTCTGAATGCTTTTTATAGGATAGGGTGGGGATCTGGGGATGAAGTTATGAAGCCAATGGGGCAGTGCCCCCCAAAAGCTTGGGAACCTCTGCACTAGGAGAACTCTCTCCAGCCTCCATCTCTGGAAGCTCACCTGGGCTCTCTGCTGCTCGGCTTGAGTGACCTTCTGCTGCTGAACCAACTTCTGCTTCAGCTCCTCCAGCTGGAAAGGAAAAGGGGGCGGGGAAGAGAGAGAGAATAGTTATTCCAACCCCTCCTGCTCAAAGCACTGTTCAGCCACTCCCTCCTGGCTCTTTGAGGCGCTGCACCCTATGGCACTGCACAAAGCCACCCAATCCGCAATCTCTGTCCCCCTCCTAAACCTGCTGTACTGGAACCGCCATGCCTAGAAAAGGACTGGCTGGCAGGAGGCCAAGAAGTCTCCCCCTTTTACCAAAAGCTGTGACTCCTGCATTGCAGCAGATTGGACTAGATGACCTTTTGGGTCCTCTACAATTCTATGATTCTATGAGCAGGGCATCAAAGAGTTACAGTTTAGGACATCTCGGGACTGACCACTTTATCCAGTTTGGGGGTTGGAAGGAGGAATCTGGCGCTGTCTGTGTTACTCAGCTTGGCCCCTTCAGCATTAAACACTTCTCTAGTAAGTCAAGCCCCATGCGAAAGAAAGAAAGAAAGAAAGAAAGAAAGAAAGAAAGAAAGAAAGAAAGAGGGGGGAGGGCCAAGTTCTGCACCTGGTAAAAGCAACACTAAAAGGTCACTGAATGTGTATTTGGATAATGATTCTGATTGCTAGGGGGAAAGCAGCTGTGAGGTCCCAACTCAATGCAAGCACTGCTCAGCCTCCCCGACTACACACCTTTTTCAAGCTTCTTTTTGCAGCCATGATACGAGAGTCTGAATTCTGCCGAATGCCACAGACCCTCAAGAGTTACTACAGGAACACAGAAAGAACTGCATGCCAGAGTCCTCTATGCCTGGAAGCACATACCCTCCGACAGGCATACCCTCCGACAGGTTCCCTTCCACCCAGGAAGCATCAGTATCACTGGAGCTCCCCGTCCTAAACATTCTGCCTCTGCAAAAGCTTCCTGGAAGCAGCAGCACCAGAGCAGCCCCCAACCCTCCACCGACAAGTCTATGATGCGCAAACACCGCATGCCAGTCGCAGGGTTGGGTCAGTGGGCTTCAGAGAAGAAATGGTGCATGGGGGTTAGCAGCTTCCCAGGAAGAGCAGCTCTCTACAAGCAGAAGAGATGGGGTGTGCCGCAAGCAGATGCTCTGACTTGCGATGAAAGTTATGCTGGAGGTTAATTAGCCGCCCCGCCCCACATTTCCTGCCTCCAGGTCTCCCCAGCAACCCCAAAGCAGGGTCTCCATTGCCAACTGTTTGCCTCTTGTGCACCTGGGGGTAAGGGAGCATCAGGGATCCACGGAAACACTGAAGGTCCAAGAGGGTTTCTGAAGTGGACGGGGGGGCTGTTTGAGGGGCTTTTCGTTTAAGCTGGTTTGCTCTTAATGAAGGGCTTTAAAACACAGGGGTGAGAGGGCGGACTTGTCTTCAGGTGCAACTCTGCTTGCAGATGGCCAAGAGAGGTGGCAGTGCTTTTAGCTCCTGGTAACCCTGAAGGTTAGAGGGCTGGCCCCCCTGCGTTGCAGACCCTGCACTCTGCCTGCAGCTCAAGGTCTCCCCTCCCGAGAGTGGTATCATTCACAGAGATTCTCTCCTATACCGGAGGAAAATATAAGGAGGAGATGGGGAAGACAGAATGCCAAAAGATGCAGCAGCTGGAGAGGGACAGGACCTCGGAGATCATCAAGCCCTACTCTCCGCTGCTCAAGGCAGGGCCTGCGGCATAGGCCACCTCTGGCTTCAAATGGCTACTCCCCTCTTGGCGCAGTCCTGTCTTAAAAAGGGGTGCCCAGAACAGGAGACAGTGCTCCAGATGCAGGTAAACCTAGGTAAAGAACCCCTGGATGGTTAAGACCAGTCAAAGGTGACTATGGGGTTGCGGCTCTCATCTCGCTTTCAGGCCGAGGGAGACACTGTTTGTCCACAGACAGCTTCCCGGGTCATGTGGCCAGCAGGACTAAGCCACTTCTGGCACAACGGGACACCGTGGCAGAAGCCAGAGAGCACGGAAACACCATTTACCTTCCTGCCACAGCGGTACCTATTTATCTACTAGCGCTGGTGTGCTTTCGAATGGCTAAGTTGGCAGGAGCTGGGACAGAGCAACAGGAGCTCACCTCGTCGCGCAGCACATAGCTAAATAATGAGACTCACTCCCCCAGGAAGCAGTCATGGCCACCAACCTAGATAGCTTTGAACGAGGATCAAATAAATTCATGGAGGATTGTGCTCAAATCCTGTGAGGGGGTTTCCCTTTGGGGCACCTGCTTGGCTACACTGGGAACAGGATGCTGGACTAGATGGGCCATTGGCCTCTTCCAGCAGGTTGCTCCACCAGGAGTTACAAAGACAAGTGGGAAATTCTACAGGGGATGTCATTGGTACGTCCCAAGCTGCTCCCAAGGCTTCCCAGGTGTTGGGATGAGAGGGCGCAAGAGGATGCATGTAGTGCTGTACTGCGGAGCTATCAGAAAAAGTGGCACCAAGGAGATCTTTAAGGGGGGGATAACAAAAAATGTTGTGTGGGTGTGTAGCAAGCCCTCATACTACAATTACTGGGAGACCTGCTGGGAGAGCAACAATCCCAAGTAGACTGACTTTGCTGGCCGCTGGCGCGACTTCCTTGCCTATGGACAGTATTGCCTATGGTGCAAAGGACAGGATTTGTGTGCTTTCTGCTCTTGCCAAGTAATTATTATTATTTTTGGTCAAAGTAAGAGAACAAAAGTTTTGCTGACCTGTGTGAGGAGGCATCTGGGCATAAAGTGCAGCGTTTTAGAGAGGGATTGTGAAGCCCTGTTTTCCCACACAGCCCCCAAACGAGGGTGGCGGCGGCCTTATTACTTGTCCTCCGTAAGCCCCCATTGCAAACAGTTCACAACAGGAGATGGCAGCCATGATGGAGGGGGGGAAGCAGCAGCAGCAGCGGCTACGTCATGCACTGTCACCGTTTAAGCAGCTGACACCTGGCATGCATTACCTGGCATGCATTAGCTCGCTCTTTCTGATATACCTCTAGCTGCTCCACCTGTAAGATTGGGGGGTGGGTGGGAGGGGGAAGCAATGAAGGCAGACGTGAAAACACCACAAAAAGCAGCTGGGGCAACTTGTGGCAAAGGTGGGAGCTCAACTGCCCACCCAATCCAGACCAAGAGGGTGTTGCTCATCCCTTCCCCAGAGGCTCAGAGCTGAGACGGCAGTATATAAATAAAGAGGAGAAGACTTGTGGAACCTGGAGGGGCAGTGTTAGAACACTGCGTACACATGCAGGAGCAAAAGGGAGCCCAGTCAAGGATAACATATAGCCGGCATCTCAAGCAAACATGGCTCCTGGGCAGCAGCAGCACCACCCCCTTTGTTAACTTGCTTGCTTTAACTTTCAGGGAAAGTATCTACTACTGGCCTACTGCGGACCCCAAAATTCTAGAGATGGGTCCCCATTGCTCAAGATGCACCCCATGAGCCAAATAAGGTCTGCTGAGCCTTTCAGGCCGCACCTCGCTTCTGCACATCCCCTCAATCTGGACTGCACTATACAGAATGCAGCAAGGTGCGCCCCCACCCCCAGGTGTCTTGCAACCTCATCCAATCCTGAGAGAGATGCTTCTGTCGCTCAAGGGTGGCCCTGCAGAGCTGTCCCCTTCATTAAGTGAACTGGAACCAGAGTTTATAAGCAGAATGGAAAACCATTAAGAGCCACCATCATTTTCTGTCCGGCAGGCAAATCTAGGCCAGATCCCAGAATGTTTACTCCATCTGCCTAATCTCCAGAGGCAGCGCTGTCCCCGGGTGAAGCAAGGGAGTAGGGACAAAGTGGTGGCACAAAGAGGATGAGCTTTGCCCCCAACCCCTCCACCCTGCTTCAAGAGGGCAAAGAAACTGCAGGATGGGTCGGGGAGATGCAGCTGCCTAGGGCTAGCCACTCGGCAACTCCCACCCCCAAAAGCAACTGGATCCCGTGCGGGGCCTTACCTGCACCTGCTGCCTCTTCTTGACCTCCTCGTACTTCTTCTGGGTGTCCTCAACCACTCGCTTGATGGCGGCCATCCGCTTCTCCGAGTCGAGCCTGACCGACTCCAGCTCCTGCTTGTGCTGTTTCTTGGCCTGGGCCAGTTCTGCCTCCAGGCGCTGCAGCCCCCGGTTCTCCTCGGCCAGCTGCGCCTGGGCCTGCTGGAGGGTGGCCAGCTGCCCCACGTAGCTGCCCTTCTCTGCCTGCAGCTGCTGGATGGCCTGCTCCCGCTCCAGGAGCCTCTCCTTCACCGCCTGCAGCTCCGCCAGCTCCAGCTTGGCCCTGGCCAGCTCCGCCTGCAGGAGGGAGGCGGCGTTCTGCATCTGCTCCAGCTTCTCCCGGTGCTTGCTCTCCTGTGAGGCCTGCTCCGCCTGCAGCTGTTGGTAGAGGCACTTGATGGGCATCAGCTCTGTGATCAGGGCCTGGGCCCCTGCGAACTCCTGCTGCTGGGCGGAAAGCTGCTGCTCCTTCTGGAAGGCCTTCTCCTGCCAGGACTTAAGCTCCTTGCAGAGGTCCTCCTGCTGCTTGGAGGCAGCGCTCCGCTCCTTCTTCAGGGCCTCCACCGACACCCGAAGTTTCTCGGCCTGCTCCTGGGAGCTCTGCGCTTCGGCTTTCATGGTTGAGCACCTCTCAGCTGCCCGGGAAGCAGCGGTGGCCATTTCCGACTGCAGGATCCGCAGCCTCTCCTCCAGCTTCTTGCTCTTCTCGGACTCAGCCAGGGCCAGCCGCCTCAGGTCCTTGACCTCCCCCTCCTTCTCCAGCTGCTGCCTTTGCATGATGGATGTCTCCTTCTCCATGCTGCTGATGATGCTGGCCTGGCGCTCCGATTCCTGGGCACAGCGTGACAGCTGCTCCTTCCAGCTCTCCTCAGACTTGCTCTTCTCCTGGGCTGCGGCACGTAGGACGACTAGCTCCTTCTCGGCTCGGGATGCCGCCTCTCTGCTCTGGGCCAGCTCCTTTCCTTTGTCGTGGAGTTCCCTCTTCAGCTTCTCTTGACTGGACTTGGATGCTTCCAGGAGCTGCTCCAGTTCCGTGGCCCTCTCCTTGTGCTGTACCACCTCCCGCTTCAAAGCCTCTGCCTCCACCTGCTGCTCCCGCTCAGAGGCGGCTGCCACCTTCTCCAGCCGGGCAACGGTGGTCTGCTGCTCCTTGCACTGCTTCTCCAGCCTCTCCACCTGTGTGCGGAGAGCCTCGCACTCCTTCAGCTGCCCCTGGTAGAGCTCTCGGCTGGAGGTGGACTCCTGCTCCTGCTGCCGCTTCTCCTCCTCCAGGCTCTTGAGGGAGGCGTCCTTGGAGTGCATCATCGACTTGATGCTGTCCATCTCGGCCTCCCGGGTCCGGGCTGCCTCCAGGAACCCTTGCAGCTCGCTCTCCATCTTGGCAGCCCTCTCCTTCAGGGCCTCAGCGGAGGCCAGTTCCCCCTTCAGCTTGCTGACCGTCTTCTGCAGGTCCCTTAGCTCCTCGCTGCGGGAGATGTACTTGAGGCGCAACTCCTCCAGCTCCCGCTCTTTCTCCCCAACCAGCTCCTGGGCCCTGGCTACCTCCTCCTGGAGCCCAGAGACTTCCACTCGGTGCTCGTTGGTGACATTCTGCAGCTGCACCTCCAGGGCTGCCTTGCTGACTTTCTCAGCGGCCAGTTCAGCCATGGCCCGTTCCACCTCGCCCGACAGCCGCTTGGCTTCCTCCTCGTGCAGGGCCAGCTCCCGCTTCTGCTGCTGGGAGGCCTCTTCCAGCTTGGCCTTCAGGGACTTCAGCTGGCCAGACAGCTTCTCCACCTCGCGCTCCTTCTCTTCCAGGGCTGCCCTGGTGCTGGAGAGGCTGGACTCAGCTGCACTCAGGTCCTTCTGGCTCTGATCCCCTGCCAGCCTCACTTGAGCCTCCAGCTCGGCTACCTTGCGCTTCTCCTCAGCCAGCTCCCTGGTGGCAACTTCCAGCGCCTGGGCTGCTTCGTGCTCCTCCTTCTTCCCTTTGGCCAAGCTCTGGGCAGCCTCCTTCTGAGCCACAGCTACCTTTTCCTGCAGAGAGGCAATCTCTGCCCGGAGCTTGTCCTCTGTGCGCTCCTTCTCCTTGACCTGTGAGGTGGCACGAGCCACGTCTGCCTGGAGCTCAGCCAGTGCTCCTTGGTGCTTGCTGTTCAAGTGCTTCACCTGAGCCTCCAGTTCGGCCACCTTCTGCTGCTCGGCCTGCAGCCTCAGGTGAGCCTGCTCCTGCTCCCCGCTCAGCGCTCGGACCTTCTCCTCAAGCCTCCCCAGCTCCCCTGGGTCTCCTTTGGCCGCCACAGAGGAGAGCTCTGCCATCTGGTGCTGCAGCTCCTCCACCTTGGTCCTGGAGGCTTCCTCCAGCTGCTGCACTTGTCGCTCCAGGGCTTGCCTCTGGGCCTTCTCCTCACCCATCTCCCGCTGGACCTGGTCCCGGTGCTTGCTCAGTTCCTGAATCTGCTCCTCCAGCTCTGCGATCCGCCGGAGGTTGCCCTCCAAGGACTCGGCCGCCCGCCTCTTCTCATCCTCCAAGATGCCTTCTGTGTTGCGGACGGATTCCTCCAGGATCAGGAGCCGTTCCTGGAGACGGGTGTTCTCCTTGGCCAGCTTCTCCTTGTCAGCCAGCTTCTGCTGTGCCTCACGAAGCTGGCCTTTCAGCACCGACACGGCTCCTGCTTGGGCCTCGCTCTGCTGGCACTGTGCGGTGAGGGCCAAGATCCTAGCCTCCAGCTCCTGGACCTTGTGGCTCAAATCGGCCTTCTCCCTCTGGGCTTCTGCGACAGAGGCGCTCTGAGCACGCAGCCGCTCGGTCAAGGCAGACAGTTCCGCCTCCTTCTCCTGGAGTTGCCTCAGGGCCAGCTCTTTCTCCTGGGCGGCCTTGTTGTATGCTTCCTGGCCTGCAGCCTCCACCTGCGTCAGCTTCTGGCTGCTCTGCTGCACTGTGCTGGTCAGCTGGTCCACCTGGAGGCTCAGCTCCTGAAGGGCTGCCCGGGAGGCCTGCTCGCTCTTCTGCAAGTCCTCGGCCAGCTGGGCCTTCTGCTGCTGCAGAAGCAGCAGGTCCTGGTCCTTCTGGTGGAGGAAGCCCATCAGCTTGGCGATCTCAGCCGTCAGGGCGTTGACCTGAGCGACCAGGCTCTCCTCCTGGGCACGCAAATCCTGCTCCAGCTTCTCCTTGCCTCGAGAGCTCTCAGAGAGGGAGTTCTGCAGCTCCGTGAGCAGGCCTGTGAGCTGGCGCTTCTCTGCTTCAAAGCTGCTCCTCTCGGACTGGAGGTTGGCCTCAAGCAGCTGCTTCTCCTCTTCGAGGCGGAGGACCGTTGCCTGCAGCTCGGTCTGCTGGCCACTCAGGTAGGCCACCTGCTGGTTCAGTTCTTCAAGCTGGTGGGACAAGAAACAGCAAACAAAGTTATGCATCCAGAGAACACACAGAACGAGCCTTGCTCCTTCCCCTCCAATACTGCCCAAATACAGACTCACAGCTTATGCACTTAACTTACACAATCCCAGCTTAACGTGCTTAGAATCATAGAATCATAGAGTTGGAAGAGACCACAAGGGCCATCCAGTCCAACCCCCTGCCAAGCAGGAAACACCATCAAAGCATTCCTGACAGAAGGCTGTCAAGCCTCTGCTTAAAGACTTCCAAAGAAGGAGACTCCACCACACTCCTTGGCAGCAAATTCCACTGTCGAACAGCTCTTACTGTCAGGAAGTTCTTCCTAATGTTTAGGTGGAATCTTCTTGCTTGACCTTTTTTTTTTTTTTAAAAAAAGGAGTGTGTGTGGAAGAGGTGGGGGAGTCAGAAGGGGGAAAGACTGCCAGCAATCCCACCTGCCATTGCACTCACCCTGGGAGAGCATTCGGATGTGAAGGGCAACCTTGGGAGTGTGCAGTAAGTGTTGCCCTGTGCTTTTTATGGCTTTAAAGGATTGTTTTGACTGTTTGCGATGTTGGATTTACGTGTTATCCCCGGAACGTAACCTCCGCATAAAGTTGAGTTGACCATACCACTCCTCAGTGAGAATGAGGCTGTGCCGAGACAGAAGGCCATGATTTGTACTCATCAGCATTCAGCACCACACTCAAGGGACCCCAGCTCTGCCTGTCTGAAGCAGAGGCCAGCCAAGGCGGAGGACTCAAACTGGCCGACTGTGTTTGCCATAGGTCACTTCCCCCACTTCGTACCTTTAATGAATGTGGAGGCTGTTTTAAATTTGTTTGTTTGGCTTTTGTATTTTGCTGCTGTTGTTTGCTTTTAAAGAAAACAGAGCCTGACTGAAGCTTTTGAGGTGCCAGGGGCAGACTTGCTTTATTTTATATACTGCCCTTCACCCATAGATCTCAGGGTGGTCCACAAGATACATGTACCGGCCAGTAAGGCAGGCTGAAGCTGTAGGGAGCAGAAAGAGTAGGCAAGTCCAGAGCTAAGGCAGGCCCTGCAATACAGCGGACCAGGCTAATGATCAGTGGACCAAAACACCACATTGCAATATCTGGGAATACACAGAGAGACACAACTCCTACAACTGAAGGGACTTTTCAAGTTAGTTATAGCCCATTAAGAACTGAAACGGAATAAAATATTTTTACGATGGTCCAAGTTAAGAATGTTGTGGTTAGTTGGGACTGCTAGCAATAACGAAGGCAGACATCCCCTCAAGTCACACTCTTTTTTTAAGGGAAGTGTCTCTATAAATATACCCAATGTTAACACGTAAAAAGTCAAAGAAGCTATTAGTGTTTTTTTGAATTAACAATAAAAAGCCACAAGTGCCTGCATTAACTCTGCAAAGAGTGGCCTGAACTGCCCAGATGTGGTTTTCCGTTACGCAGTTTCATGACTAAAACCACGAGCCTAACATAGATGAGTCAGTGGCCTGTGCCTCTGAGCAGAGCTGATGCAGAATCCCTTGGCAAACAGTTCCCGTGGGCACACTTATCGTAAGAAATAAGCTCTGAAGTCTAATTCAGAGGTAGGGAATCCCTGGTCCGTGAGCGCCTTTCCAGCCAGCCACACCTCTTTGCCACTCACCCAATGTCATATGCCACCAGGCCTAGGACAGGTAAAGCCACAGCTGGCAAGGAACCATGGGAAGCCAGACACGCAAAGTGCCATCCCAAGTGTCCTGCACAGCTGGCATTTGGCAGTTTGAATTTGGCACCAAATGCCTGTCAGCTGAGTTTGGCCACTTTTTCATCCAGTCCATTGGGCAACATTAGTTACCCCACCTCTTATTCAACAAAAATATCTGTTCTGCAGACATGGAATGAATATGAATGTATATTTTATTCAAGAACATCCCTTTTTATAATTTCGTAAAAATTTATGCACTGCTTGGTTGTGGAAAAACACATACCCTCAGAGTGGCTTACCCAAAAAAATAGACAAAACGAAATTATCACCAAGAAAAATTAGCAACGATTTTGGGGACATTCGGAAAGTTAAAAGAACAATAGACTAAAAACAGATTAACATTTGCTTCAACTTTCTAAACATCTGGGTAGGCTTGTCTAAACAATACTGTTTTTAGCAGGCACTGAAAAGGGTTCAGTGAAGGTGCCTGCCTGACGTCAACAGGCAGGGAGTTCCAAAGTGCAGGTGCTGCCACACAAAAAGATAAGAGAGTTCTTACAAATGCGGAAGGGGTGTTATGTGGCACCTGAAATATGCACTCCTTTTTATACAACAATGCAGTTCAACTAGTTGGTGACACGGCGTTATCAAGGGTTTCACGGAGCGAGCCACCTGACCGCCCTGCCCCCCCCCCCGGTGACAAGTGACATTTCTCTACTGGGATCCGTCTCGCCAGGGCCCTGCTCCTACCTTCAGAATGTCACCCATGACCTCTCCTTTCTCTGGCAAGGAAGTGGTCTCCCTCAGCTTCGCCATCTGGTCCTCCAGCAAGGAGTACTTTCCCTGCAGAATCTCCAGCTTCTCTTCCAAGCACCTCTGGAGAACAAGACACAGGTGGGGAATGGCATTGTGGAACCAGTTGAAAAGAACCATCAACCCAGTTGGTCCAACCCCTAACCAGCCACCGCCACAGAGGACCGCATCACCTCTGACTGCTGGAGGCAGATGCACCTGCTCACACCTCTTCTGGTCCAGGGAGGCAAAGGACCATGGGCAATGAGCACACAGTGCCTCCTCCTTTCCATCTAGTGAACTTTTCCAGGGATCTACCCATGTGGCTGTGTGGTGTCCAACAAGGAAAAAGCCACACTACTTATCTGCAACTCACTCCCCCCCCCCTACACAAACTCCTGTTGCCCAAGACTGAGCCCAGGGATGACCTCCTCTCCGTCAAGGGGGAGGGCTCCCTGCTTGTTAGAACTCCTGGCCAGGCTTCCATGAGTGAAATGTGTGAAGCACAACAACTGAACAGCCACCACCATTTCTGCACATACCCACAACCTCCTTAAATAGCTCTTCCCGGGGAAGAGCACAACGGAAGTGGCAGCCATAGGCAGCAACTATGTTTTGAGCATATTCAGAGCCCAGGAAGCATCACAGAAGCATCTGTTGAAAGGCAAATATCCCTGACCAGAAGCAGAGGCCCTGGGAAGTCAATCCGTGTTGTTACAAATCCCTTTTCAGCACACTGTAGGATGTACAAATGGCACACTACTTCTTCATGCCATTCCTATTATGGGCTATAAAAGCTACTGCTGAAGTAGCCAATCGAACCTGCTCCTTACTTTGCTGGTCAATTTCCACTCTGCCTCGGAAGGCCAAGACTGATCCCAACTACAAAAGCTGCTGATGAAGTTGCCAGAGGCCACCTTACCTGCCAGTCCAGAGAAACACACTGCCCAGGATGTCTAGAGGCAATCAGGGCAGGGGGCTGTTTAGGGGCTTCTCTTGGGGCCAAGATTTAATTTTGGTGGCACATCGTTTTTGCTGTTTAATATTTGTTATTTTGTTGTTCAGCCTTCTTATGAATTAGAGGGGGGTTGTTTAATTTGATTATTTGTTAACGAGACATTTCTATTAAGTTATTTAAAAAATCCTGTATTTTGTAGCTTGGTGAAATTGTGTATTTGTTAGCAGGCTGAAGCATCATTTATTGCAGAAAATCAATGACAGTGATGACTATGTGGATGAGGAGAGCAGACCTCCTGGCCTTACCCCTCTGGGGATGGAAGGGGGGTGTCTCTTCCTGCCCACTAACCTTCTCATTGAGGGCACTGCTCAGCTCCATCTCCCGACGGCTCCTCTGCTCCTCCCATTCCCTTAGAGCTGTGTTGTGCTCTTCCGAGAGCTCATTCATGGCTTCCTGCAGTTCCGTGTGAACGTGAGCAATTTCCCGCAGCTGTGTTGCAAAAACAGGGAAAGGCTTTACAGTATTTGACACTTGCTCCCTTTGTCTTTAGCACTGGTACAAACTCCCCTGCTCTGAAATTGTGGCAGACTGTGCAGAACAAACCCTCTACTGCAAGTGTGTAATGAAACATGCAGAAAAGGCAGCAGCAAAACATGGCTGGCATTTGTTGGAGACAAGCAAATAACATTTCCTTCTCAATGAACTTCTAAGACAATTCATGTGTTACTTTAAACCACACAAGGACACCATTTGTCTAGCAACCTTGCCTGCACTTGCTTGTAAATCTCTATAGGCTAACTCCACCCCTTAAAAGCTGAGCAATTTTATTGCTGTTTTGTCCCAGCTTGTTGAGACAAGATGGAAAATTTCATCTCTCGCAGCTCCACTAATCCTATTAATAGTTCCTGCATCAATAAAGCCTCTGAACTCCAGAAACTAAGTTATTATTTCAATCTAAATTACCTAAGTTAACAGTATTAACACTCCTAGTGGAATACAGGTGGTTATAAGCTCAGTCGGCCTTGTTGGGATTCCTCTGAGGTCCCTGTGTTCAATTCAAAGACAAGCATAAGCATTGCTAAGGGGCATTGGATTGGGGGACCGAGGTTTTACAGGAAGGGCCTCTTAACTCAGGGTGGAGTCCATCCTTTACATCCAGCATGTTGCAGGTCTAATCCCTGGCTATAGTTAAGATGGTCTCAGGTAATGGGGAAGAGACCTCTCTGTCTGCCTGAGGGTCCCAGGGAACCACGGCCAGTCAGAGCAGACAAGATGGACCAGTGGCCTGACTCTGTGTAAGGGAACCACAAGTTCCTCTAAGGCCTTCACATGGGGACTTGTGTAACCCGCTCTGCCGCTGTAGTTTTCCCTTGCCTCTCTTTATTCTGATGCTGTGTTTTGTAATTATTAGATGGTTTTTTTGTACTGTTTCTTGCTATTTGTATAGATGAAGGGCAGGATAGAAATATTTTAAATAAATAAATGAAATAACCACTTGAGTTCAAGATTCCCTGTGGTCTTACCACACATGAGTCAAGAACGGGCCACATTTCTCCAGGGTGCCACCTCAATGCCTTTCTGCTCCAAGACCAAAACTCAGCGAACCCTTTCTGGGATCTCAAGGCGCAGCAAAAGAATCAAGGGTCACCCGAGTTCCAGGCAGGCAGAGGCAATACCTCAACCTCGCTGAGTTCCTTTCCAAAACGGAAGCCTGCAGGTCCAGTATAAGCGTGCCTCTCCCCACCCACCCCCACCCCCACCCCGCATTTGGAGACTACGAGGCGGCAGCAGCAATAGAAAACAGGTGCTTACGTACCCTGAAAGTGAGGTCCCCATTCTCTTCTGAGAGCTGGTTGATTTTCCGGTCCATCTGGCCTTTTTCAGTTTTCAGGTCTTGGCACTGCTTCAGTGTCTCATGCAGGCGCATGAGGAGGCTGAGGGAGAAAGAGAGGGAGGCAGGCATGAAAAGAAGCAAGAGCGCTACTTGAGGGCAAGAGTGGCTTCTGGGCATGAGGGCTCCGTTGCCTTGGCATGGGCTCTGGAGCAAAGAGCAGGGCAGCAGCTCAGGGAACCTCTCCCAACACAGGGTGTGGATCACCTCCTTCCTTGGAGGTTTTTAAGCAGAGGTTGAATGGTCATCTGTCATGGATGCTTCAGCTGAGATTCCTGCAATGCAGGGGGTTGGGCTAGACTAGAGGACCCTTGGGGTCCCTTCCAACTCTATGATTCTATGATTGTAGGAAGCAGGCAACATACAGGCAGGGCTTGAACCTCCACTACAAGGCCGAGAGCTCTTTGGGTTGAAAGACAGCCTGGTTGCCTGCCTTGCTCCACAGCTTTTAAGGGTTGCTGCTGCTAAGACTTCTTGAGGGAGCTCCATGCTTAGAACAGCTCAGCTCCCTTTAAGTACTATGAAATCCAAAGTCCAATACAGCAGACTTTGAAAGATGCCATGCGCAAGGCTCTTTGGGGCTGACAAACCAGCATCCCTCAGTCAGGTCCCAAGTCAACTTCTGAAAGGGGGGTCTAGTCAAAGCAACAGCAGAGGGCCAACAAATCCTATTCCAGGGTTTCCCAAACTTGGGTCTCCAGCTTTTGTTGGACTACAACTCCCATCATCCCTAGCTAGCAGAACCAGTGGTCAAGGATGATGGGAATTGTAGTCCCAAAACAGCTGGAGACCCAAGTTTGGGAAACCCTGCCCTAGACTGAGCACATCAGCTCCTGCTTACCATGGATCTCTAGGATATAATAGGGACCAAGATTCCACATCTTCCCCCTTCCGAGTGAATGATCAGGAGCTTGAGAGAGGGGACAGTAAATGAGGGGAAAGAAGACATGCCACCCTCCTCTCTCCCCACTGAATGTCAGCTACAAACAAGTCTGAAGGAGGAAGAGAATAATTCTCAGCTGTTTTAAATAAGAATCAACCCCAAGCAGCTGAAGGCGATCATAAGCCAGGTGTGCCTAGAGAACAGATTTGCAAATGACTCTCTCAGCTGTTTCATAAATGGCACCCATGTGCCAAAACAAAATTAAAAAATTCCTTCCAGTAGCACCTTAGAGACCAACTAAGTTTGTCATTGGTATGAGCTTTCTTGTGACAAACTTAGTTGGTCTCTAAGGTGCTATTGGAAGGAATATTTTTACACGGCTACTTGGATCCTTGGAAAAGACCCTGATGTTGGGAAAGATTGAGGGCACTAGGAGAAGGGGACGACAGAGGACAAGATGGTTGGACAGTGTTCTCGAAGCTACGAACATGAGTTTGACCAAACTGCGGGAGGCAGTGGAAGACAGGAGTGCCTGGCGTGCTATGGTCCATGGGGTCACGAAGAGTCGGACACGACTAAATGACTAAACAACAACACCTACCTGTAACTAACCCATGTGCCAGATACTGTAACACCACAGCAGTGGCACAGTCCCTAGAGCACTGATGGCCTTTCCTCCCTCTCCTTTCTTTCAAGGAGCTGGGCTAGAGCAAATGCACATGGATCCTTTGCACTTTTTCTTGACAATAATGCTACGAGGCAGGTTAAGTCAGAGACAGCGACTAGCCCTGGGTCAGTGAACGAGCTTCATAGCTGATAGAAAGGACAATGTGGAGGGTAGACAAGATACGCAAAGATGCTAGGAGGATGGAGAGCAAGTTGGTTAGAGCCTTTTAAGGCAAAGGCACCAGTCATGGCAAGGAAGGCACTAAAGGCCGAAACAGCAACAATAAATAGTGATGGGCAGTAAAAACAAGTAAGATAATAAGACAAATAAGGATAATGAAAAGGGCAGGAGCTAAGGAGAGACCCTGGCTGCTTCGATTAAAGATAGGAATAACG
This sequence comes from Zootoca vivipara, assembly GCF_963506605.1. Classification (NCBI taxonomy): domain Eukaryota; kingdom Metazoa; phylum Chordata; class Lepidosauria; order Squamata; family Lacertidae; genus Zootoca; species Zootoca vivipara. The sequence goes on from NC_083279.1 coordinate 98,248,900, forward strand.
GAGGTACACTGTGGGAGCTGCCTAATTCCCAAGGTGTCCTCACCACCTTTGACCAGCAGGTGAAGCCAGAGGCCAACACTATTTTCTTACCCAGCGAAGTCTTCTTCAAAGCAACCCAGCACCCCAAATCTGAGCCAGGAAAGTCCAACAGAGCAAATCAATATTACCGTATTTAGTAGGTTTCTATCCAACTTTTCGACTCAAGTCTTCAAAGCAGTGAGCAAGACTCAAAATGAAGAGAACCAGAGGGGTTCTCAGCCCAAGGGAGGAAGTACCTCTCGTTTTTTTCTCTGAGTTCCTCCATTTCTTTAGATTCCAGCTGATCCGCTGCTTGCCTCTCATGTAGGAGAGTCAGGCGGTCGATCCGCTGCTTCATCACCAGGATCCGCGTTTCTGAAGCAGGAGGGGAGAAGAGAGGACACGGATTATTCAGAAACTAAAAGGCACGTGGTGGCTTCCCCCTGTACAGCAACCAGGCTCCTCTCCATCCAGACACAGCAACTCTGGATGTGTGTTGCTCTGCCTCCAAGCAACCCAACAACAGGGTTGCACAACAGACAGAGCAGCACAGGGAACAAAGACAAATAACAATGGCATCTGAATGCAGGATTAGGCAACTTGCTCACTTTGCAGAAATTTAATCTGACTGCAGAATTTGGAGGAAGGTGAGCGAGGGTGTTTGGGTCTACCCTCTTTAACAGAAAGGAGAGCTGGTGGGGCCAGTAAAGAGGTTTGTTGGATGGATCTACAGCTGACCACAATTAGCAGCAGGATTTTAGATTCTAGTCCATGGAAAGTTCCATTAGGATCCTAACAGATCATCTAGTTCTTATCTAGATCATATTCCTTCTAGTTAAGATTATTATGTTATGCACTTGTGGGTACCAGACTCCCCTAAAACTCCTGGGTTCAGTAGGGGTTGGGACTTAATCAAGGCAAATGTTAAAATAGAAGCCATTTTCCTGATGAGGTAGGCCAGGCATAGACAAACTCCGGCCCTCCAGATGTTTGGGACTACAATTCCCATCATTCCTGACCACTGGTCCTGTTAGCTATGGATGATGGGAATTGTAGAGCCAAACATCTGGAGGGCCAGAGTTTGCCTATGCCTGAGGTAAGCGCTTGGGAGATGGGCCATTTAGAGAACAATGGGAAGGTAATGAGCCATTAGAAAAACCAAGGAGGGGGCTCTGGGCCAATGGCAAAGGAGAGAGTTGGTTAGAAGACAGAGGGAGAGTTTAAAGTGGAGTCTTTAGGGTTGGCTGCAATGTGACCTAGCGAGGAAAAAAGGTTGCAGACTGGCAAAAGCAGCAAGCTGGAGAGAGGGTCAGCACATGGTGTGAATTTGTTTGAATTCAAAGCTGCAGCTATGCAAGCAAGGCCCTCTGGGGTGCTAATGCCCTGAGTCACTCCATCACAGGTTTAGGTCGTATATATGCGTAAACAAACCATATATCCTAAAGACACCACAGTCTGAGCCGTGCCTGATTTCCAAAAGGAAACACAAACCCTGGGTAAGCGGACCTGGAACCACTGGAGTCTCGCCCGCTGAGATTGGAGTGTCGTGCAACAGTTATTAATAATGATTTTTCGTCCCAACCTCCCTCTAGGAGCCCAGGGCAGCCATACAACATCAGTGAAAACAGCAGAAAAAAAATAATACACCTACAAATACATCAACGGTCTCCAAGGAACTGCTAGCATTGCTTTTGCTGTCACACCCATCCCCTGATGGTTCACTGCTACCACCCTCTTTTCCTGCAACTGAGAGGTTCAGGAGCACTTTCATTGCTTCTTCCTACAAAAAGTGCTTGAGAAAAGGGCTCGGCTTGTCTCAGCGTCCCTGGTAGCAACCACTCCACTCCAGGGGCTGACCCCCTCACCTTTTTCATCAACGAGCTTTCGGCTCTCTGCCAGCTCGTGTTCCAGCTCATCTCTATTTTCTCTCTCTTCTTCCAGCAGCTTCTTCAGCTTCCTTATCTGAAACTGGGGTGAATGCATGATGTCACCCATAGGAGAGGCAGAGGAGCCAGGGAGCCACCTGCAAAGAAGTACCAGCCATCTGCATTTGAATTTTTATTTTTTAAATGTGAAAGATGCTTGCACAAAACTCTTGCTGAGCAAAACGTGGTTTGTGTTATGTCATCGAAAAAGGAAACAAGTATAAATGGTTAACCATTCAGATTCTACAAGCGCTATTAAAAAATTCTGCATTGTGCCAAGAAACATGACCCAGCCATCCTATTTATCTAGCTGACACACAAAGAGATGTGCTTTGCAATGTCTCTAAGCATGCTGTGCTAAGCACACTCAGGCTACAGGACATGGTGATATGGTCTTAGAAAGCCATCCCCGCATCTGCAACAGGGAAGAGCATCTAGAGCAAGACAACGCTGGCATCTGTTCCCAGCTCCTCTCTGCTCAAGTTCAGCAAATACTAGCAATGGAGAGCCAGGGATACCACCATGCAAGGTGCAAAGAGGTTGAAGCAGAGTTCAAATCTCGGCTTATCCCATGCCACTCAGCCAACGAGAGAATGGCCAATGTCAGTGACAGCCGCAGTTCCAACTGCAGACAACAATGAGAGCCCAGCTGAACAAGCCCCTCTGTGAGATCACAAAGAGAGTGCCAAGAAGTGGACACAGTTCAGACTCTATGACATGCACCACCTTCCATTACGGCAGACAGCAGCACTTGCTCCCAATCAGGCTTCCAGAATTCTTCTGGCCCCTCTTGGCAGACAGTGTGAGGCAACTTCCTGTGTTCCTGAGTCAAACCATTGGTCCATCCAGCTCAGTACAGCCTACAGCAGGCATCCCCAAACTTCGGCCCTCCAGATGTTTTGGACTACAATTCCCATCTTCCCTGACCACTGGTCCTGTTAGCTAGGGATCATGGGAGTTGTAGGCCAAAACATCTGGAGGGCCGCAGTTTGGGGGTGCCTGGCCTACACTGACTGGCAGTGGCTCTCCAGAATTTCAGGCAGGGGTCTCATCTGGAGGTGCCTGTGAGGACTGATCCTGGCGCTTCCTCAATGTAAAGCAGGCCCTCTACCATGAAGCTACAGCCCCTTCCCCTGAAGCAGACATTCAAGCAGAACCTAACAACATTGCTTTTAAAAATTTTACTTGGAACTATTTGAAGAACTGGAGTGAGAGCTGCTTAAAAGAGAACTGTCTCAGGGGAATGCACTGTATTTTCCTGAGTTTCCCTTCAAACTGTTCCCCAGAAAAACACTGTGTGGGAGTGGGGGAACCTAGATCTAATGAAAATGTTATTAAGTGATCTAAGGAACCATAGAGACCCAAGGTCTTGTGAAGTCTTACACCTACTCAGCTGACTCTATAATCTAAATGATATTTGATATATTGTCATTCACACACATTTTTATGTTATTATCTTCTATTTTTAGAAGCTTCCATTAAAGTTGGCTTAAATGTAACCTCCTTCCTTGGGCATATCACTAGAAACATAAATTGAGCAGGCACATATACGCTTTCCAAACTGACATTTAAGGTCTCTTAGCCCACTTGCACCCACATTGGGATTCACCAATTTTGTTTTGAGCAGACACATAGCTTGGCCACATGGGGGTCTGTGGTGGAGGAAGAACCCTGTTCCCAGGCCTCACCTGGCTACCCCGGAAGTCTCTTTACCCCAGCCTTTGACACCAGAGGTACAACATGTTTTCACAACCCGGCCTATTCCTGCGACTGAATTTCCTTCCAACTGTTTTCAGTTCTGTGTCTTATATTGTTATAACCCACCTGGAATCTGCTGGTGAAGGGCAGGCGATAATGCAATAATAGTAATTATTAATAATAATTATGGTATGGGGCTTCACTGCCTATGCAACTCCTTATCATCTCTTCACCACCTCTTTATTCTCTCCCTGCCAGTTTCTGTGCAAACCACGATTTCCACGCTTCCAAAGGCAACTCAGAATTCTACAAAAAACCCAGATTCCACCTTCACAAACTGAGGGGAAAGCCTCAAGTAACTTAGTTAGGTCTAGATCAGAGATTTGGTGTCCCCTTGGCACAGAATTTAGTTTCCCCAGGCAGGGGCCATATCAATTCCTGCAAGTGCCCTGAAAGGAGGGTTTCCATCTGCCTGTGTGGCATCAGACTGCTGGAATCACAACCACAAATCCTGGGAAGCAACTCGTCAATAACTTACTTATTCATGCTGGATGAAGAGGCGACCTTCTGCAGCTTCAAGAAGTGCACCTCTCGCCTTGGTGGGGTGGTTTCCTCCGAGCTGGTGCTGGAGATACTGGATGATTGTGGCACTGAAGAAATAGGGAGGGTATGCAGAATGTCAGAACCAGCTTGGCAGCAGCAAAGAAAATAGCAAAAGCAAAACCTTAAGCCCAGGGTCCATGCACCTCCCACCCACCCCGTTTGGGTCAGCTGAAGAAGTTCAAGGAACGAACAATTCGGTTTATTAAGTGGACAGATCAATCAGGTTATGAAGAAAATGTTTCAGGTGTTTTTTTTTGTTGGCTGACGAAGCCTGGACAAGGCTGTATATTGTCTCCCTGCTTGTTTAACTTATATGCAGAATTCATCATGCGAAAGGCTGGGCTGGATGAATCCCAAGCTGGAATTAAGACTGCTGGAAGAAATATCAACAACCTCAGATATGCAGATGACACAACCTTGATGGCAGAAAGCGAGGAGGAATTAAAGAACCTTTTAATGAGGGTGAAAGAGGAGAGCGCAAAATATGGTCTGAAGCTCAAGATCAAAAAAACCAAGATCATGGCCACTGGTCCCATCACCTCCTGGCAAATAGAAGGGGAAGAAATGGAGGCAGTGAGAGATTTTACTTTCTTGGGCTCCTTGACCACTGCAGATGGTGACAGCAGTCATGAAATTAAAAGACGCCTGCTTCTTGGGAGAAAAGCAACGACAAACTTAGACAGCATCTTAAAAAGCAGAGACATCACCTTGCCGACAAAGGTCTGTATAGTTAAAGCTATGGTTTTCCCAGTAGTGATGTATGGAAGTGAGAGCTGGACCATAAAGAAGGCTGATCGCCAAAGAATTGATGCTTTTGAGTTATGGTGCTGGAGGAGACTCTTGAGAGTCCCATGGGCTGCAAGAAGATCAAACCTATCCATTCTGAAGGAAATCAGCCCTGAGTGCTCACTGGAAAGACAGATCCTGAAGCTGAGGCTCCAATACTTTGGCCACCTCATGAGAAGAGAAGAATCCTTGGAAAAGACCCTGATGTTGGGAAAGATGGAGGGCACAAGGAGAAGGGGACAACAAAGGACGAGATGGTTGTACAGTGTTCTCGAAGCCACCAACATAAGTCTGACCAAACTGCGGGAGGCAGTGGAAGACAGGAGTGCCTGGCATGCTCTGGTCCATGGGGTCACAAAGAGTTGGACACGACTAAATGATTAAACAACAAGAACAACATACAACTTGATTGAGGCTGGAGATGTGCACCACTGGCATGCAGATGTTGCATGCCAATGGGCCAGAAGACAGAGTACCTCCACAGGGAAGTGCTTTTCAGAAGCCTCCATATAAGGGCTGTAAGTCTTGAGCCAGCTCTGGACAGCAGTATTCTGCATCAATGCAGTATCTCCGGCCAGTAAAGCTCCTGCTCACTCCAACCAATTTGCAAGAGCTCAGCCAGCATCGTTCCCTTTGACTCTCCCCACCTCTGTAAATTCTGCCATGCTAATGCCTACACCTGGCTCCTACTTGCTTTGAAAGAGCCTGTGGAAAAGCCAGACAGTAGGTTTTGAACCAATGCCTTAACCTCGCCAAGAACACTTGCATCTCAACAGATAGCTCACCAAATAACGCCACCCCCAACTAGTGACTCAGTCTTTATCCTCTTTAGACTCGCTGTATAGGAACCGCTGCCCCCTCCCACTGCTCACTGCTGTTCCAACAAACCTGCAGTGGGGCAGCCATGAGATCAAACAGTGTGGCCCGATCTAGGTTGAGCCACTGAAGTCGGCAGGGCAGCCTCGTGCCCCTGAAGGTATTTCACTCCCGCATGCTCACCCGGCACTTACTTTTCTTTTGAAGGAAGGTCTCCAGATTCTCACCGAGGCAATCTTCGTTGTACAACATGAAGTTCAGCGACTTGGCCATCTCCGCCTGCAGGAACAGGGAGGAGGAGGAGGAGGAGGAAGAGAAGGAGACAGGGAAGCTTGAGCAACTGTGAACCTAAGAGCAGCCTTCATTGATGGATGAGGCAAATGGCTCCTCTAGTTCAGCACATGGCTTTTCTCACAGCGGCCAACCAGATGCCCCCACTGGAGGAAATATGCAGCCCTCCCTACTTGTGGTTCCAAGCCAATGGCACTTCTGGTCACATGTAAAGCCAGAGGAAGGTATCCTGCCCTTCAAGCAAGCTTTCCCCTTTGCAGCTTTTGCTTGGACTACCCTTTGTGGAATGTGACCCACCCCACAACCATCACCACAGACGGTTCTTCCATGCCTAGCAGGCTCCAAAAGGTCACTTAGCTGATAAGGCCTCTACAGATGAAGGCAGAATGTTTGAGTTACCTGGAGATCATACTCAACCGTGGTCCATTCTCTGGGAATCTTATCACTCATGGAGGCATAGTAAAACAGCAGCATGACCACCTGAAGAACGGCAGAGACAGAGTGACGTTAACATCGCATGCCACATACAAAGGGAGGGCAAGAGTGTGCATTTTGCCAGTCAGAAGATGCAAAGATATGAACTCTGGTGTCATGTATAGAGCTTTCTACAGATGTCCTTAGAACCCTTTTAAAATAAGCTGGACGTCGATCCAGGATTGGTTGCTATCTTTCCACCACTGCTGCGTAATTTTCCAGTGACTCCATAATTACATGAGCACTGTTCCATAGCATTTGGCATTTTCATATTTGGAAAAAAAGATGGGTTAATGAAGCAATCCTATATCCTTCCACTGTACTGATTAAGAATTCTACAAAACAGTAGTCATTATCCGGAATCACTGTTCAGTGTTGGACATCATATTTGCTGTTTACACAAAGCTTCACAGCTTGTTTTCCATCGGATAAAGTCTGACATCGCGCTTCATTTAAAGACATTCAAAGATTTCAGTTTATTACTTTTGATGTTTTGAAGAAATTCCATAAAGATTTTCATATTGTATATTGTTTATGGTCATCATGTTGCCTTGCTGGAGTCTGTGAGAAGCTGGTAATGATAATGATAATAATAATAATAATAATAATAATAATAATAATAATAATTTATTTATACCCCGCCCATCTGGCTGGGTTTCTCCAGCCACTCTGGGCGGCTTACAACAGAAAAATGAAATAAAACAATTAAACATTAAAAGCCTCCCTAAAAACATTAAAAGCCTCCCTAAGGCCTCAGTCAGTGTGAAGAACATAAAGGATTTGCTATTATTAAATGGGGATAGCAGTGCTGGATGCCTTCATGAGACTCACTATACCCTGATAAGGCTTGGGATCCTATTAATGCTCAAACAATGGAAAATTGTTTCTGCAGGTGTTTATCCATATTGAACCAAGTTTTGTTGTGAGCGAAAAGGAATCAATCAGCGATCAAGGAAAGGCTTCTGGGATGTTGGGCAACAGAGGGAAGTTTCTCTAATGTGGTACAGTTGTTGGTGTGTTAGACTAGGACCTGGGAGATCGGGGTTCAAATCTCCACTCAGCCGTGAAGAGTGATCCTGGGCCAGTCACTGCCTCTCAGCCTAACCTGCCTTGCAGGGTTGTTGTGAGGATAAGTGGGGAGGAGACTAAGAGCTCCTTGAAGGAGGGATGGGACACAAATTGATTGATTGATTGATTGATTGAATATCTGGACTCCATCCTAGCTTCATCTCTTTTTCACATTAGCTATTTCTAATGCCTTTTTGTGCTGTGACTCATTTCTTCTCCAAAACAGACACGGAGAAGAAAACTTTGCTTTTAGATTCCATTCTTGCTGCCTGTAATGATTTTATATTGGGTTAAGTTTTTCTATGCTGAGTTTTTCACATACATTTTGCACACCTCTAATTATTTTGTTCCTAAGAGAGGTTCAGACTTTTATCTTTTTCTCTTTATTTCCGGTTTGAATTTTCCTGGATCCTATATCCTGGACAGTGCTGATTTCTAGTAACACACAAATATACACTCTGGATTGGGAGCTGTGTTCTTCTCTTAAACTGGAATGCTGTGCTGTTCAGACAGCTGGAATAATGCAGTAAACTTTAACTAGAGGGCTGGTGGAGTTTGTGGGGGGGGGGGGGAGGCGGCGTATGATCCACCGATGGTTAACTTTAATCCTGCATATTGCTCCTCAAAGTTTAATAGAAAAGTCACATATTCATATTCTATTTTGCTTTCCATATAATCATCATCTGCATAACATTGTTCCTTATTTCTCCCTTTCCCAATTTTATTCATGTGCAATGTACTGTGGATTGCTCCTTCATACCATTACGCTCACCCCTTTTATAAGCCGCAATGTGTTACCTGGCCTTCTGCCGATGACTTTAAAATACAGTATATATTTTAGCATTTTAGCAATAAATGCATTTTAGCATTTATTGAGCCCTGTTTGAGCACCACCCTCTCACCCTCTGGGGGCACGTTAAGAATCTCATTCCAGGATGTCCTCTTGACGCTGCTAACCACCATCTCCCACAATGAGATTTAACTTGCCAGCCTGAGCCCCTAAATAAAGAGAGCAGCAGGTGTGAGCATACCTTGGCTAGCTCCAACTCCTCTGCTGCTAGAAGCTTCTCCTCAGATACCAAGTTCTGTGCTGAGGATTTGTGCTTGCAGCGTTCTGGAAGGAGGAAATGTGAATTTTAAAAAGGCATCTTTGAATTCAACCACAGCACCAACCCCAAGGAAAAGGTCTAGACTAGCTATGGAACCCACCCACACCCCATCCTCAGGTGGAAGGCTGCCAAACTGGGAGTGCAGGGGTGGTTTATCAAAAAGATCTAGGAAGGTTTTTGGCTGCAAAAATAAGGAGTGTAGCCACTACATTTTTGTCCATTTAGGCTCAAAAGCTTAGATTGCTTTACATCTATGTACACTTCTCCTTTTTAGCTGCTCTGGGGCATTTACTGTTTAGAAGCAGCAGAGGCGTCCCAATGGCTTCCTCTTCTTTAGCTGTGGCAGCTTGCCATGAGCACCTTTGGACTGTACCTGAGATCAGGCCTGAAATAGCCTTTCACCAAGTGGACCCAAGGCAAGTAAGGATCACCTCTGGGCAGCTAAATGTCTCTGGCTGAGTTTTCTCTCTTCTCTCCTGCACAAGGGAGACCAGCAGGCAGAAGGGGAACTTAAGCCTAGCAAGTCTTGCCATGCTGATTCCCCTCCCCTCCCCTGGCCTTACATGGGTAGAGGGACCTGCTGGCTACTTTCTTCCAATGCTCAGTCTTCACAAAATCATTGTGGGAGCTGCACATAGGCTCATATACTCTTGTAATTTTTAACTGTATGAGTGGGAAAAATCAGTGCAGTATGGAAAATTGCCACTCTTGCCACCAACTCTATCCATCTTCTAGGAACACGGGAGAATGTAAAGAAGTTTCTGCATTAACAACAGCTTTGCTTGCCAGCTTCCTCCACATTGGAGAGTGTGGCAGATGGAGGCTCAGGCTGATGTGTAGACAACAGATTATCTAAATTCAGAAAGAGCCAAGAGGCACTGTAGCAGGAGCTCTTACTCTTGAGAAAGCAGACGACATAGGCAACCCGATCTGGCAAACTCTGCTGCAAAGGGTCCCATCCCTCTTCAGAGCCATGACTGGAAGAGAACAAAGCAAGCACTTTAACAGAGAGACAGAGTCATTCCTGATGAACTATTTGACCAGAGGGATGATGAGAATCAGAAACAAATGAGGAAGAGGGACACACATTAAGTCAGTTCACATCTACAGCCCAGCCTGTTTACTGTGGCACCTAGAATAGACCTCTTTGAAGCATGAAGCTATGTAACATGGTAAAACGGTAGCCGTTTCCCTTGTGAAACTGGACAGGGAAGTAGTCTGGGTACAACTAGTTCCAATTCAAAGCAGGCTGGTGTATTTGTGGGCAGGGATAAGTGTTACTAAGTGAAAAAGAATATGCATATTTTAAGCTATTACGCCATTAATGAAGCAGGAGATCTAGCTAAAAGACAAAGTCAAGGATTTTTTTTTGCTTGCTTCGTAAAGGGCATTCATACCATAAAGCAATCTGAAATAGACTTCCTATGAACATAGAAGATTAAATGATGTATCAGTCCCTAAAGCTGTCCAATCAAGCCCTCCCCATTGCTCTCCTGTTGATTTGGACTACAACTCCCATGAGTCCCAATGATCATGGCCATATGATGATGAGCCTGATAGGAGTTGTAGTCCAAAACATCTGGAGGGCACCAGGTTGGGGAAGGCTGGTCTGATTGTTCTTGAAAAGGCAGCAGTGGGAAACTCCACAATTGCCACCTGCTTATCAATGTCATTGGTGTCTCTGCATGACCAGAAACTATGGGAGCATTTGACTGGGTTCGTACTGGGAACGGTGGGTGGAGGAAAGACTTGATGATCAGACTGCAAGACTAAAACAGACCAGAACACAAAACCCTCAGAAAGACAGTCGCTATCCCTAGTGACCTCCACTTATCCTTTGCATCCAAAGGCAGAACTCCCCAGACTTAATTACTAACTATTAGATTCTGTTTACTTCCTTGTTTACATTGTGAGCAACGGCCACCAGAGACTGCAGAATGATGCACCCAAAAGAGCCACAAGGGGGAGTCAACTGTGCTGCTTCTCAAGTTTGCAACACTAAGAGTCAGGCCTGGAATAACCCCTGTACTATGCTGCCTGAAACAACTATCTGAGAATCATGGGGCTGCAGAGTTGGAAAAGGACCACAAGGGCCATCTAGTCCAACCCTCTGCAATGCAGGAATCCTTTGCTAAACGTGGGTCTTGAACTCACAACCCTGAGATCAAGAGGATCATGCGCTACCAACTTGTGAGCTATCCCAGTTCCATGCGTGACAATTTTAGGACGTTTGGTCAGTGGCATTTTTTCAGCCAAGCACCCACACTCATCTACTCTGAGCTCAGGCTGCTCAGCAGTGTCTGACACAGCTTCAGATGCTGACACAGCAAACTGCCAAGAATTAAAATGTTAGCTCTAAAAATTCAAGGAAGGGATTTGCTTCACTGCAAGGTGCTTGAACCAGGTAGGTAAAGAATAGCAAATTTATTATGATTCAATTCATATCCCGCCCTTCCTCCCAAAGGAATCCAGGGCGACGAACACCTTGGGACAGAGTACATTGAGGGTCACCTTCACCCACATGTGACTAACGTCTGAGACCTTCCATGGTCTGGTGGGAAGAGTATGATGGCACCTCATTTTTGGAACACCAACAAAATTGTTCGGCACCTTCTTATCAGTACTTGGATATCACTTTTAAAACAAATTTTAACAGTACTTTTAATGTTTTAGAGTTCTGACTTTTGTCTCCTGTTTGTTTTGTGATTGTTTCGTTGCCTGCAACATTCTAGTAGTTAGCATTTATTCTTATATGTTGCTTTGGGTAAATTTGTAGAAAAGTAATTTAAGCATATTAGCGTATGAAAACACCAGACAGATAAAACATTAAAATGGTATCTGGGCAGTATAAGCTGAATTCCAGGGTGCCTTGGGCTTTCAAGCATTTCAGAAGAAATTGTGAAGCTGCCTGCACACCTCCAATATGCTCCTAGAACAATTACCAAGGGAAGATGAAAATTAAGTATATACAGAACTGCAGTGGAGGGAAACCACTAATTCCTGAAATCCAGCAGGAGGTTTAGAAGAAAACCCGACACCCCTTTTACACAGTACTTCATAAACTGAGGCACAGATCATTTGCAGTTTTTGAACCGAGTCTCCTCATCCTCCCCAAACCTTTACATAAACACCAAAGTCCTTACAGTGCAGGCAAAGTGCCTAGCCTGGCAGCTTGTTTCATTGATTTGTTTATCAGAGTTCAAAACCAGATGGAATGGGATTAAGGAGGCTTTGAGTAAATACAGGCTCTGCAGGAAGTCCTCTTCACCACCTCCTCCTACACAACTGGGAATCATTTCTTAAACGCAACTCCAGCTGTCCAGCAGGACAGGTAACAATAGCCAAGGTGCGTCAAGAGAGGCTGTCCCAGCTAAGGATGTAAAGTACAAAAATAACTTCCATCAACTAAAAACACACTATATCAGAATAAGTTCTGCATTTAATTCAGAATCCAATTAAGAGACAAAGAATGTAATCAACAGCAAACAGGCTACAATTCCTTAAAACCTCAGAGTTCTACTATGGTTATTCCTAAGACTATGAAAGTGCTACAGATATCACCTATGCACTTGAACAACACTGGAAGGGAGGAAGCTCACTGTCAGGGCTATGGGGAAGTGAGAATTTACACAAGTACATAATTCTGTACTAGCATTCGGAGGGGGGTGCGTTATTAAAGCAGCTGGTTTCCAAACACTTTTTACTGCAAAGAGTGGCCTACTGCATAGAGGTAAAAGCAGTAGAACAGGGGTCAGCAAGGTTTACCTCGCCTGGGCCTGTTCACTCCAGTGGAGATCCCTCCATGTGCCGGATAGCCACACACGCACATGCGATTTCTGGAGTCTGCGCATGTGCGATTTCCGGCACCACAGAAGCAAGTCCCCGTCCCCACGCTGGTTTAATGCAGCGCGCAGGGACTCGCTGAGCAGGCGGCTCGGCCCGTGGGCTGGTTAAACAACCCCCGTGGGCCGCTTGTAGCCCATGGGCCTTAGGATGCAGACCCCTGCACTAGAGGAGCCAGGGATGGGAACTAACTGAAAGGTTTTCCAGCACCAGGGGATGCACCTGCAGGGCTCCTCAAAACTTGATCATCCTTATGACTAGCATTTATAAAGGTAAAGTTACCGCTGACGATTAGGTCCAGTCGTGGACGACTCTGGGGTTGCGGCACTCATCTCGCTCTATAGGCCGAGGGAGCCAGCGTTTATCTGCAGACAGCTTCCAGGTCATGTAGCCAGCATGACTAAGCCCCTTCTGGCAAACCAGAGCAGCACACGGAAATGCTGTTTACCTTCCCGCTGGAGCAGTACCTATTTATCTACTTGCACTTGATGTGCTTTCGAACTGGACCAGCAGTTATACTGATCACTTTTTGTACATTATTTGCTACTGCTGTTCACTGGCTGTAGCATTCAGCCTCTGTCCCTACAAGACTTAAAAAAACAACAGCATTACAATGCACATTGACTTCACAGTATAGCAAGTAAGGAAAGGTGTCCTCTTACATTTTGTTGATTATCTTGATGAAAATGCTGCAGTCTTGGAGCTGAGACAATGAATTCAGGGTATCATCCAGCTTCAGACTGTTCACCTGAAGAAGAGAAGATGAATCAAATCACAGGCTAGAAATCCACTTGCTGGCAAGTTAAGGAATAAGCTCAGTCAGTGTATCAATTCTGAGAGTTGTGGTGATGTACCAATTGCAGTTTATCCACATGTAAGCTTGGTGGAAACCCCAATAAGGAAAACATACAAGCACTTAGCAATGCACTGCATACACCTTGTGCTTGGAGAGGCAAGAATCTCAGATCAGACACAAAGATGAGTGATAGATAATAGCTTTCAGCAAGTCAACAGGAATATGCCTTACACATCTGCCATAAAGAAAAAACTTAATGGGTACATCACAGCTGATCATGAGGCTTTGGAATAGGGCGCAGAAGAAGTACACATTATTTAATTTCCTTGCCTCCTGCTTGATACAACTCTACATGGGTTTTAGTCTACAAGTCCCAGTGGCTATATGCTACCTCCAGAATCAGAGACAGCAGGCTCAGTTACCAGTAGGAGAGGGCTGGTGCTCTCAGATCCTGCTTGTGAACTTCTCAGAGGGCTCTGGCTGCCCACAGTGGTGGACCAGATAGGCACTTAGATTGTTTCAGCAAGGATTTTCTTACTCCCCCCTGCCTTGGTGTCTTAACCCCATGTAGGAACTAATGCAAACAGTTCCATGTGGGAGCCACTGAACAACATTGCTCCAATGAACCCTCATTCTTCATGACTGTCTGGGGGTATCTGAAAAATTTTCCTAGTTACAGTAGACTTAATTTAAACAGCTCTCACATTAACTATGGCCTTTTCCAAACATACATAAACCTCATCAATATCTTTTAAGGAGTTTGAGGGAGTGGGAGCAACTGACAATTACATCTAGGAAGTGCCAGCTTTTTAGGCATTCATAAAGAGGTCCAACTCCTCACCTCCACCCCTTTCCTGATAAAAAGGCAAGCAACAAATTCAAAGTTTTGGATGAAATCCAAGGTCTCAACACTGATCTCAAGCATATCTGAAAGCTTCACAGAGCATCCAAGGAAAGAAACTCTCCCCAATGAAAATATTCCTCAGGGTGCCATTGATTTAAACCCATTACATAAATCAGGAAGGGGGGGGGCTGACTTAAATCTAGTTTCCCATGAATACTTCTATGCACATTTCCAAAAAAAATGGAGCATATGTGGCTAATAAACCATGTTAAATGACAACTTAAAATTTACACTGCTTCAATTCTTACAATCAGGCCTTGAATCACATTGGCACACTAAACACTCTCCAGGGCTTCAGGCAGAGGTCTCCCTCAACCCTACCTGGAGACTCTGGGGACTGAACCCAGAACCTTCTGTGTACAAAAGAAAAAAGAAAAAGATACCCTACAATTGAGTTATGGACATCTCATTGCCCGTTTTGTCACTGAAACGCAGCTGGTCCTCTTGCTACAACTGCCAGTTTCGCCTTTCCTAAGGTAACATGTTTTACATCTTAGGAACTTGTTTCTCGCAGGGAAGATCTGCTGGATCAAAAACGCAGTGCCGCAAAGGGAAGTGTCAGCCACACAAAGTACTTTGGACAGGGATAACAGAGCACAGTTAGCCCAGAGGGAAAAGAAGGCACCAGAGTACAAGGTGTAGCCACATCCTAAGCAGCTACCGGTATAAAGAATAAAGAAGAGGCATCTTACCCAAGCAAGGAGAGCTGAGGCTCTCGTGTTGTGAAGCGACATCTTGGTGCTTTGCCAGGTTACCCTCCAACCTAGAAAGGCCAAGAGAAAGGAGGGGAAGAATTTAAAGCTTTGAAATTAAGTAATTTTCACTCCCCATCAAGAAGTTACACTCCAACAGCAAATAACATAAAAGTGCATCTGTTCTGTCCCTTGTGGGAACCTCGGCTCCTGTGATAAAAGGGAAAGTTGGATTGAAGTTTTATGACCAGCCCTTGCTTCTTTAAAGTTCTGGACAGCTGTTACTCAAGTAACTGGCTTTGTTCCATGTTTTTACAGGTAAAGAGAGAGAAACACACTTATTGCTTTCATGGCTCCTTGTCCTGCCTCAGATCTCTTAACCAGCAGAAAATGCAATGCTAAGGCCCGCACAAAGGTTTAATGTTACATTCCTTGATAGCAGGACTGTAAATGTAGGCTCCTACAAAGCTAGCCTACAAAGGGCCAGCCAACTGGTCCCGCTGGCAACCTGATGAATGCAAAGTACTGCATTAACAATGTTTCATGGTTAGACCAGTCAATTAGTATGCATTTTTCTGTATTAATGTGACACACCAATGGGGAACTTGATTCAAACAGGTTTTCTTACTAATCCATCATAACAGCTCCACTTCTCCAGCTACCAGTCTTTCTACTCCCACACTCTGCAATGGTTTTGTAAAAGCTGAGCCAGTTATCTTTTGCCATGGCCAAGACCAGTCTGTTTTGTTTAAAACAGAAACAGGCACAGAGGACTGTACCATCTTAGATGTCTAGGAGGATGAGTGTATATTTGAAAGCTTTTAAGACAATGCATAGGCAAAACATGCTAGTGAACATTCAAATATGCAAACCCCTACAAGTATACATATGACAGTTCCGTCCTATTCAATAGTCTAGAAAATGACCTGGGAATGCCTGGATTGGCTCCAAGTGGACAGGAACAGTTGTGACAAAATAGTGGATCACAGAGGCTTCCTGTTGTTACAATCTCCCCATAAAAAAATAGTATGGAAACTAAACAAGCTCATGGAGTATTGAGAACCTTTAGTAAAAGTAGGGCTTTTTCAAACAGCAACTTTGAAGAAATAGGAAAACTGTCCAGAAGCAAAGAGAACACAAGGCCCCTCTTTCAACCCCAACCAAAACAAGATTTAGCCTGCCTTAAGCTAGGGCTGCTATTTGCCCCTTTTATTTGGCCTGGGAAGAGGGGCAGAATGGGATGTCATTTGATCTGTTTCGACTTGCCACTTGTTACTAATGATAGGCCTTCTTTGAACCTTGTTATGAACCAACGTCAAAGGGAAGGGGAAAACCTGGAACCAACCATTGAAAACCACAGGCATGGAAGTTTTGAGCCTAGTATTTCCTTCCTAGTGTTTTGTCTTACGTGTCAAATATTTTTACGCCTTGCTGCTATTTTGCATCAGCAGTCGCTAACCATTTCTTATGTGAAGGACCATAGTGACCCATGGTCAACCCTCTGGGGACCACAGCCAAGACCTTGTGTGGCAATTCTTGAGGGGTTTTGGGCCCTTGCAAAAAACCTTTGGGCATCACAGTATCACAACAGGGTACCTATAGGAGTTGCAAAACCCTGGGGGACCCTCAGTGGTTTTGGCAACATCACAGCATTCTGGAGGGTCTTGCAAGTCCTGGAAGACCTGCTCCCTGCTTTGCTGGCCTTTTCTCACTTGGCCTGGGAAGACAGAGCTCTGCAGCTACAAAAGCTGAGGCTGCTGAACAGACTCGTGGGCTGTGGTTTGTTTAAGGTGCTTTGTTGGTTTTTTGCTATTAATTAAGGATATTCATTAATATTAATTGTTGTATCTTTTTTCTAATCTTATGATTTATGTGGACATTGTTTCAATTGAGTTGTGTACTATTTGATGTTTTGTTTATTCTGACTATTTTTGTTACGTTATAATTATGTAAATCTTGTTATGTTGTAAGACGCCTTGAGCATGGTTTTAATTATGGAAAGATGTCATACAAATAAAATGATGATGGAAAAACCCTCCTGAAGAAATATATGAAGCTTCCAGGTGGAAGCAAGTTATCTACAGTACCTAATTATATAGAAAAACAAATGTTTAACAGTTTGACTAAGTGTCATATATTTATAGACTAATAGAACTGCAGAGTTGGAATGTATTCCAAGATCATCCAGTCCAACCCCCTGCAATGTAGGAAATCTCAAATAAAGCATACATGACAGATGGCTATCCAGCCTCTGCCTTAAAACCTCCAAGGAAGGAGAGTCCACCACCTTCTGAGGGAGACCACTGCAAAATGTTAATCACTGCACCTGCTTGGAAGAATAAAAATCAAGGCATTACTCAACCTTCAGACCAGCATGTCTGATGGCAACAGAAGACTGAAAAGCCAGGACTCCTGTCAATGCAAAACACACTATTTCCTCAAGAAAGCGCAAGTAATGTCTCTCACAGCTCTCTCCAGGACTTCAGAGGGACCACAACTCTAGGAAATAACAGCTCTTTTTAGCTATGCTCTCCAATTTAAAGCAAAGGAAAATACAAGTCAGCAGTACAAATCAAGAAAAAGCAGAATGCTCACTTCAAATCTGCAACAAAATGCCCTGGTTTACTTGTGGCACAACTGAGGCAAGCTTGGATTTCACACAAGTTCTTAGCTGCAACATTTCCTCATTCTAGAATTCTAGAAGGCCTTTTCCTTCAATGTGTGAATCTTCCAGCATAAAAAGCAGTTAGTTGACAGGAAATATGTGGGCAGCTGGCTTGGAATCCTGTGCTAATGTACACAAAGTGACGCGGCCGAAATAGAAACATGCAAAACAGGCATTTGTAGTATTGGGCATGTGTTCAAAAATGGCTTTAGTAATTCTACACAGTAACATGTTACAAGCCATCAGGTTCACAAAACAGCACATTAAAATGTCATGTGTGAAGCCCCTAATCAGTTGTTTTTCCGTAACTACCTACATGCCGATCATAACTCTCAAAGGACTCACACATTTTATCTGCATGCTCCCACTTCCCAAGACTCAACATGGAATAGTAAATTTATGCAGCTTACTGGATTACACAAACAGGTGAGGGTTTTTTTTTAAAAAAATAACCCTGTGTACCAAGGGGTCCCCTGAATATGTAGAGGAAGCCACAATTATTTTTGGATAGTGCTGTTTCGTTTCCAAATGACAGGCATACAAGTTTACTGCTGGAAGGGGTGATCAAGGCCCCTGAAGAAACACTGGGAACCTCTATGGCTCCCCATTAGTTTCTATTGCTGCTCAACAACTGGCTATAAAATGTAAGGTTGGTGCTACAATCACAAGGGCTCTTTAAAACACAAAAGGAGTGACACTCACCATACATTAGATACAATATCCTAGATTCAAGAGCCCACCGGCCAACACTGACAGGTGGAGGAAGCCACCCACATGTCAATCACCTGGTGCCACTTATTTATATAACAGGATTTATATACCGCTTAGTCATCAAAACCTAGAGGGAAGCTAGTCAGGACTTAAATTTGGAACCACCCAATGAGAGAGCCCACTGGATGAGCAAGAAGGGAGTCTCAGCGGATGTGACATCTCAGCCCCAGTGACAAAGCAGCAAGCAAGTTAAGCAGCAGAGTGAGTTCAACAGCAGAGGAAGGAGGACAGGGAAGACTTCTCTCCCCCCAACAAATCCTAAGCTCCCAAAGTAAACTAACTCAATAACCTATAAAAACAGATATGCACAGAGAAAGCCAGCTGGGGCACAGCATGCAGTGTATTGTACAAAATACTATACCAGTAAATACAACTGTCTTGCCTTCTGGACAGGTGGGGGTGTGCTTGGTGCAATGCGTTCCTGGCCCTCAGGGAACCAAGTTCATTCTCCCAAGGCCAAAATGGTTGACCTGCAGAAGCTGAGAGAGGTTGGTGGACAAGGCCTTTGGGGACTTGACAGCTGCCATGCTGTCATGGAAAATGAGGGTCTCGGTCACTGTGAGGAAGAAGGAAATGATCCCTTAGAAACCTGCTCCACAGTAACTCGGAGCAGGGCTTTTAGTGTGACTGCCCCTGTTCTGCAGAACAGCATTTTTGTTGAAACACTCCCATATGCCCACTGTCTGCATTTTCTGGAAACAACTGAAGACAACTACTTTGGCTAGGAAAATGCCTCTGGCTGGCTAAGGCAGGGGAAACCCAAACCCAATGCAGAAAAGTTACTGCCAGTAGGAGGAGGATTATATACATATATTTATTTAAACCTTCTCCAAACGTTTAGGCCCATCATATGCACATGCATATTTGATAACAAGCCATATTTTGACCCAAATTCAAGGTCAGATAAGGACCGCCTACTTTCTAGAGGTTTCCTTTTGATCTAGTGTAGGTACATTATCTGCTTGTGTTTCATGGAACTGACATCAGCCATCTATCCATGTTAACAAGTACTGATCAGATCTTGGGATATGAAGCAAGGGAAGACCTGAGCTGCATTTGTTGAATACAAATCATACCCAGGGGGACAGTTTTGCATGGCTCAGATTCTTAGAGATGCCATCTGGACTGGGAGATGCCAACACATGCCTTGTCAAGGCAGAACCTGCCCATGTGGCATAAATGCTATGGATAACCTTGGCTACTGTTTACAAATATTCTCACTTAGGACAGTGCTAACAAAATACTCTGCTGATATTGTGCTCCTGGAACCCCCCCCCCCCCCCGGAGAACATGACATAATGAGCTCTGGCATGCAAACTGGCTTTGGTAAAATGCTGAAAATAAAAATATGATCATAACTGGTCTTTCTCAGTTTCCTAATAAAATATCTTTACACTGAACCTCCTGCTCTCTATTCAATTTGGATCAACATTAACTCAGGCCACAGTCCAAAAGCTCCAAAAGAGAAGCTACTCCTTCTCCATTAGCCATTCCCTCACCCCACCCCACCCAAAAAAACCCAGTAAGATGAAAAGAAGAGTAAACTCTAAAGGTTGATTTGGCTGTAAAGAGCATCCATGATACATTGAAAAGTGGGGAGGAAACTAAGAAGCTCAGTTGGAAAGCAAGGCACAGGACCACCAAAGGTTCCTTTGTGTGTACTTTATGGTATAAACTACTTACCCTAAAGGTTAAAGTATACATTTCTACAATTAAGTCACCAAGCCTGATCTGCTCCAGAGCTTTATGAAATGTGTGAATATTATAAGACTGCCACGAAGAAGATCTGCCATTTCTGCATGCAACTAGGCCTTTTTTATCTTATCCCTACAGGAACTGGAATGAAAACTTCTGTATTGTTTCACAGCACCCAGCACCCAAACTCTAGTCTAAATGTGATAGCACAACAAGCTCTTAAGCAGCTAGACAGAAGCCACATGCTAAGGTTCCAATCTCGAGGAACTCCAGGGTGAGGCACCCTATTCCATATGTGTGCATGCATGTGCAGACATATGTACACTGACACACACTGAGCTCCACCAGTATCACTTGTTCTTGCCAGGCCACCTCAGCTACAGTAGCCTTTGCTTCCTGTGGCTGTCAAACCACAGCTGACAAGAGGAGATCGAGCACCGTGGAGCAATGAGCAGTTGTCATTTGTGAACTGTTCCTCTCAGCTGCCTGCACAACTGCAATCATCACATCTCTAAAACCTATTGAAAAAAAAGCATTCATTTGAATATTTACAGATTCGTCTTTCCCATTTTTTTCCCATCATCAAGACAAAAAATGATTTTGTCTCTATAAAGCAGAGCACAGACTCATCATGGATAGTTCCACATTGTCCTTGTGTTTTGCTTGTAGGTAAGATAGCAGTGGTGTGTCAGAAACACCCCTTATAAGGTAAGCTTTACCTCCACTTATTTTGCAGGGGGATCTCATCATAATTATATCTGCTTTGGTCATTTCGAGGGCCTACTACTGCAGTGCACTTTATATGGGGCTGCCCTTGAAGACAATTCAGAAGCACAGCAGGTGCAATAAATCACTGAGCGCCTGCCAAATGTCAGAAGAAGAAAGCACCTTTAGCCAACATTGCAGAAGTTGCACTGGCTGCTTATCAACTTCTGGGCCTAATTCAAGGGGCTGGTGATTGCTTCTAAATCCTTGTGCCAGATTGTATCACATACCCTCACACATACAGACCCTACACACATAAGACATGCAGCATACAGGTACATCTCTCTCTCTCTCTCTCTCTCTCTCTCTCTCTCTCTCTCTCTCTCTCTCTCACACACACACACACACACACACACACACACAAACACACACACACACACACACACACTGTCTCTCTCACACTCTAATCCCCACTGCAGCACTGGGCTTGGTAGAGAGGTTTCCGTCTATTTTTTTATTCGTCTCACATATGCCATCTTGAATTTGGACAAAGCAGAATGAAAAAATAAAAATAAAAATTCTATGTGGGAAAATACACTAAACATAAGCACTTAATGCAATCCTTACAGAAGAGAAACACATCACCTCAAATAATCCCCAACTGCTAACAGTATTTAATTCCTTTTTCAACGAAGGTTCTTGTGGCACTTTAGAGACAAACTAATCCACTATGGCATAAGCATTTGGGGACCACTTGCTTTTTTCACACAAACAGATTCTGTACTGAAGTATCAAAACTGACAATGTCAGCTTTCACAAAACAAAAAAAGGGAAAGTGTCTATATTTCATAATTGCAGGTTAAAACTTGCAAGAGTGCTGTAACTACCTGCTTGAGGTTCAGAAATTAAACAAGCAAGCTTTCAACACACAGGGAGATTTCTATGCCCTGTGCAACAACTTTTCTGAATAATGACTGTGTGTCATTTCATGGCCACAGCACCTTCCCCAAACATCCAATTTTATTTTGATTGTATTTTACACGTATTACTTCCAGTTGTGACATCTAACTGCTTTGGCTAGAAATCCCATCCCTGGGCACTCTAGAATTATAAAAAGATTAAAATACAATTTCATGCAAATTTGGTGTTCCTTTTTAATGCTGGGATTCTGTAATCCTTGGTTCACGGTCAGTAAAACATGCATCTTTCACACAGCTGATAAACTAGCTAATACACAGAGGCTACTGTTGTAGAGACTATTTAAAATGTTGTTTCCTACAATACATTAAAACTCAGGTGGCAGGGTGTGTGCAAAAATAAAACTAAAGCCCATCACTTGTAGAAGTATCCCTTCTGAAAGCTCCCTAGCAATGGCTGTGGAATATCTGTAGGGACATTAAACCAAAAAAAACCCACCACTCTAGATTACACACTACAGGGAAATGATGAGCCAGCTATCTTAATTTGCAAAGCCTACCCACTCTGACCTGCTTCCCAACCACTGGGCCATTCCGTGAAAAATGAGCCTGATAAGAAAAAAATTATTTTTAAAATATACTTATTTTACTTATAGTTTCATTAACTAAACATATTAAAGTTCAATATTCCAAAGGAAAAAAGAATTTGAAATTATTTTTTTCATGAGAAATTTGAGCTTGAAGTTTCAGTATCACTTTTCTGATTGTGTAGCTTAATTCTGTTCATTTAGGTTGGCATTATTTTTTAAAGATAAACAAAAATTGTGGTTGTCATTGTTGGTATATTATTAAAGTGAATAACTTTGTCTACACATTGGACTTGAAAAATTTTAAATAGGTAAGTTATTTCTATTTTATTTTTATTATTGAATGGGATGCTGTTTCAGTGTCCCACCCGTGACAGCAAAAGGTACAAAAGTTTATTTTGTGATAAAACTAATTTATAGGTTATGTTTGTTTTATTGTGGGAGTATGTATTAGAGTATAACACACCTATCAATAATAAAAATGCAGTTAATTAATGTAAACACCATGAAATTTTAATAATTTTTTTCTGTCCCACCCGTGACAGTTTTCAGCTTGTTTTATTAGGTTGCTAACTGTTGTAGCTTGAGTTAGTGATTTCAGCAAGTGATTTCAGCTCTCTGCAGACAGGAGACAGATTCCTCATGTAATAATTCTTTATTCTGGCAAACAAGACTGAGGGACTGAGGAGAGGGGAACTAGCTAGAAAGAGATACATTTTGGAGGGAACAATCTCAAGCAATCACAAAGCTGCCTTTTGGTGGAAACCAATAAGACTAAGGAGCCAAATGCAGCTGCTTGAATGAACCAATAGTAGCTGTTCCTTCTGGAACATAAAGGCAGTTACCGTTACTTTACCCTAATGCGAATACATACAGTAATAAAGATAATATAACCTTTGAATCAATACACAAAATGGGAAAGACTACATCTGCAGAACGTATGAGAAAGCTGCGTGAAAAACTAAAACAAGATAAAAACAAATGTGAAAGCTTCAAAGAAAAGGAGAGGGTCAGAGATAAGAAGAGGCGAGAAAAGATGAAGTTGGTAAAGAATTTGTCTGCAAAATCACTTATGGAATACAGACGGAAAGAAACTGAGTGCAAAAGAAAGTACAGACAAAAGATAAAAGAAAAAGAATCTAGGCCAATTGGCGACACTACTATTCCAGAGATTGGGTCATTTAAATGCCCACAATCTCTTGGAAAGGCTGTTACCAAAGTTAAAAGAGTGTTGCCATTAAGTCCACGGAAAAGAATAGCCGTGTTACGAAAGCTTGTGTATGAGAGTTCACCTCAAGCGTCAAAAACACTATTTGATAAAAGCCCTAAACAGAACACCAAAAGTTCTATTATTTCACAAGATAATATCGCAAAGGTCCATGGGTTTTATAATTCAGATGATATTAGCAGGCAGGCACCAGGAATTAAGGATGTCAAATCTATTAAAGATCCAACAAGTGGAAAAAGAATCAAAATCCAAAAGCGGCATATGAATATGACAGTCCAAGAGGCCTATGCCTTATTTAAGATTGATAACCCAACAGTTGAAATCAGCAAATCAAAATTTTATGAACTGAGGCCTAAAAATATTGACTTAGCTTCTCAAATGCCACACAATGTTTGCGTTTGCAAATACCACGCTAATTTCAATTTCCTAATTGAAGCCATAAGTAGGAAAGACATTTTTTTTCCTTCCACACATTCTGATCTTTTGAGCCTTACTTGTTGTGATTTGGAAAATGAAAAGTGCATGAATGGTGAATGCAAAAAGTGTGTACTTAATTTGCACACCCTAATTGATGAAGACTTAAACATGTCGTCTGAGATTTTCTGGAAGCAATGGAAAGATGACTGTTCTAGCCGGCCTAAGGTTTTTGAAGCAAAAGGAACCATAGAAGAAGCTGTCAATGAGCTACAAAATCAATTTAGTAAATTTAAGAAGCACTTCTTTGTAAAGCGATTACAAGCTAAAGCTTTCAAAAATATGAAGGACACAGTAGCTGATGATGAGGTGATTCTTCAAGTGGATTTTGCTGAAAACTATTTGGCAACATCGCAAGATGAAATCCAAAGTGCACACTGGACCCACAACCAAATCACAGTATTTACTGGTTGCGCTTGGACTCAAGGCAAAGTACGTTCTTTTGCCGTGGTTTTGGATCACTTAACCCACGACAAATACTCAGTATATGCATGCCTAAAAGCCATAATTGAAGAACTTAAGAAAGAATTTAACAGACTGACAAAGGTCAAAATCTTTTCTGATGGGTGTGCTGGTCAGTTCAAAAATAAGTACACACTGTCCAATCTGTGTTTTATGCCTGAAGACTTTGGTGTTGATGGGGAATGGGTTTTTTTTGCTACATCCCACGGCAAGGGTGCCGTGGATGGGA
This sequence comes from Zootoca vivipara, assembly GCF_963506605.1. Classification (NCBI taxonomy): domain Eukaryota; kingdom Metazoa; phylum Chordata; class Lepidosauria; order Squamata; family Lacertidae; genus Zootoca; species Zootoca vivipara. The sequence goes on from NC_083279.1 coordinate 98,273,656, forward strand.
TTGGTGGATTAACTAAGCAAGCAGTTTGGAATGCAGTGAAACAAAGGAGAGTAGTAATCAATTCAGCATCAGATTTTGTTAAATGTGCTGAAAAAGCAGTACCGAGAGTGAAGTTTGTCCTTTTAACACCTACTGATATCAGTGCAAATATGGCGATGCTAGATGAGCGCTGGACTTTGGTGAGGAAGATTCCAAACGTGCAGTCCAACCATTTTTTTAAAGCTAAAGACAAAAGAAGTTTAGTTTATGGACCTTCTTTTCAAAAGTCCACCCACGTAGTCTTCACAGAACTGTTCAAGTTAAAAGTTTCTGATGTTTACAGAGATTCTGATAGTGACACAGAAAAACAAGATGGTGTAGCAAGTTGTACAAATGAAACAGATGTGCCGGTGGTTGGAGTGAAGCCGTTCGTTGATGGAGTGACTATTGGGACATATGTTTTAGTTGAATTTGAAGCAACTACAAAAAGACAAAGAACCAGGCCTACTAAATATAGATATGCTGCAATATGCCAAAGTAATGTTGAAGATGATGGAGAAGTCAAGGTGATGTGTATGCGAGCAGTTAACAATTCTGGAAAGCTGTTTCAAGTTGATGAAAAAGACATATCATATGTGCAGTTTGAACATATTCTTAGTATCTTACCCCAACCTAATGTTAAACGAGTCAGAAGGAACATTTTTTATGAATTTACTGAAAATGTAGATGTGTTTGAAAGTGGTTAATTGGCCCAGAGATGGACTAGAAGAAAATATTTTTTAAATAGATTTTAATTTTAGTAAATACAACATTATACTTTGTAGGCTATAGTAGATAGTAAGTATAGTAATAGCAAAAGGTTTTTTTGTAATTATTCCATTTTTAACAACCTTAATTGTATGTTAAATCAAGTGTATGCCAGACGCGTCCCACCCGTGACATTTCATTGTCCCACCCGTGACAGCATTTTTTCCTTAATTTTGTATCATTAAATTTCTTAACCTAAATTTCTGATTGCATAGTTGTAACCAATAAACATTGATTTAAACAGATATGCTGAGTTTATAATTGATTCACCTCCCAACTCACAGAGTTTTTCCATAAATCAAACTTATCTCAAGCTCCGTGTCCTTTTTTTGTCCCACCCGTGACAATACTTTAACATTTAATAAAATTGTCAAAAATATCCATAAAAATAATAAAAAATTAGTAAAATGTTCAGTATCTTATTAAGAACATAGTTCAAATTTTGGTTGTTAATTTTTATGTATATTTACATTCTTACACATGTGTGAATACCAAAAAACATGGTCCAAGTGTCCCACCCGTGACAATGGAATGGCCCCACTTTTTAAATTGTCACAGGAGACTTGCCCATGTGTTGCATTTATAGAATGCTCTCCAAAGAAACTTCTCCAGATTCTCTGAAAGAGTTGAACCATATGGTGTAAACAGAAATATATATAAAAATTAAAAAAAAAATGTCCAGTAGCACCTTCAAGACCAACTAAGTTTGTACTTGGGATGAGCTTTCGTGTGCATGCATACTTCTTCAGATACCAAACCAACTAAGTTTGTTGGTCTCTAAGGTTCTACTGGACAATTTTTTATTTCTACTGTGTCAGACCAACACAGCTACCTACCTGAATCTAGAAATATATGGTGCAAACAGTGTTAGAAACTTATATAAATAAGCTAGGCACAAATGGCACCTTGAACCTGGGTTACAGCTGCAACAACGGAATGTCGATACAATTCTACGATCTCAACTACAATACTTGATTGTAACTTGTTTTTACAACACTTCACAGTATACAAGAAGGAGAAGCACACACAGTGGAAATGGAAATGGTATTAACTATGGACTAAGGCAGAGGTTTTTAAACTGTGGTTGCCAACCTGGTGCCCAGAAATCTCGACACATCAGTCAATATATCAGGCATATAAACTTGTATCAACTGTGGTAAAAGCTGTCTCCCCAGGTAAGCAGACAGGCCTATTGGAAACTGCATGAAAATAGGCTTTTCCCCACACTACTGATGTGCTACGAATGAGTTACATTAATATCCCTTGGCTAGCAAAGCTTCAGATTTTGGGGGAAGCTATAAAAAAATTGCTCTGGTCCATGGGGTTACGAAGAGTCGGACACGACTAAACAACTAAACAACAACAACATAAAAAATTTAATAGATTCACATTTGCTATGGTCCTCTGTTGACCTTTCAGCCCTTCGAGAAGCTTAATACATTCTTAGTTTATAACAAGGCAAGCAGCATGCCAGACTCAAGCAACACACACAAACAGATGAGCAGGGTAAAAAAATTCCTTCAGTAGCACCTTAAAGACCAACTAAGTTTTTATGAGCAGGGTGTTAGCCAGTGTTAGAAACTGAGATATGAAGGCTAGGAACTAAATGGCAGCTTAAACCTAGGTTATGGGCGCAACAATGGAATGTTGTTAATAACAAGAATGACAAAGCTGAAAATGAATGAACTGCCGCTAATATATTATGTTAATTTTTCACATGGTCTAGTCCTTGCCGTGCCCACCCCCCTAATATTCTTAAGAGGGTCTCTTCTCGAGTCTTCAGCGAGTAGCTGGAAGTGGGGGAGAAGGAAAAAGGCCCTTCTTTCCTTCCACTCTTCAGTTTTAATCTGAAATCCTAGGTGCAGTACTGTGTCCAGAGCTCAGCAGAAACTGCTTGCGCTAATGAAATTCCTTCTTGCAAAATGCACCCAGAACAATGGGAATTTCGAACACTGGCGTTAGCAGTTGCACAGGGTACAAAGATTCTTAACACTTGCAGCACTTTTATAACCAAACATTTAAGATGGAAGCACATCTTTTGACAATGTTGCAGGGGGTTGGCCTGGAGGACTCTCAGACATTCCTTCCAACTCGACAATTCCATGATTCTACGACAAAATTTCCTAGTACTGTACACATATGTAAGTTTTAGTGCTAAGACGGGAGAGATAAAATTCCTCTGCCTGCTGTTTATAAAGATCAACTCTAAATAGCTTTCCAGTCTCAAGTGTGGTGGAGTGGACTGAAAGTGTTGATTGTGTTAAGTGTGTGTACATGCGCACAACTTCTAGTTCTGTGATATATGTGTGGCTAGTGCATGTGTGCTTGTGAGCAGGGGAGGAGGGGCAGAGTTGCATGCATTTGCAAGGTGTTCTACCCACCACTGGAATGTGGCCCCCAAAAGGTTGGACCAGTTCCAATCCGGCCCCCCAGGCTTAAATAGGTTCCCCACCCCCCCTGAACAAGTTATTGGGGAGGCTACTTTTAATTATAGCTTAATGCAAGAGCATACCACACCTAACAAAGCCTCCTATTTTCAATTCTGTCTCTGCTGTCATAATGCTGAGAAATATACTTTGCATGTCAAATTTAAGTGAGAATTCTACATGGACTTCCAAACTGGAGGCTTCTCAACAGTGCTTTTTCATAAAACCGTGAAATGTGAACACTAAGGGAGCAGTTACACGCAACTAAGGATTTCTGTCTTCTAGGAAATACTATTTACAGGTAGGTAGCCGTGTTGGTCTGCTGTAGTTGAAACAAAATAAAAAAAATTCCTTCCAGTAGCACTTTAGAGACCAACTAAGTTTATCGTTGGTATGAGCTTTCGTATGCATCCATTCCTGGAAGGAATTTTTTTAAGGAAATACTATGACAGAGTGACCAGGCAGATACACATAATGAAGTTACAAGTGGAATAGTTAGAAGGGGGAGAAGAAAAGGCTATCCTATTCTCACATTGGCCAACCAGACACCTCTGAGAAGTGCACAGCACAATTGAAAATAAAACTACCAGTATCATGCCATTGCACAAATCTATGGTGTGACACATTTGGCATACTGTGCCATTCTAGTCACTTCAACTCAAAAAGGATATTGTAGAGTCGGAAAGGGCAATCAAAATGATCAAGGGGGTGGAGTGACTGCCCGATGTAGAAAGGTTGCAGCATTTACAACTTTTTTAGTTCAGAGAAAAGGCAAGGGATTATAAAGTTATGCATGGCAACAAGAAAGTGTATAGAGAAAAGTTTTTCTCCATCTCTTGCAAAACAATAGAACTAGTGGACATCCAATAAAGCTTAATTGGAAGATTCAGGACAGAAAAAAATAAAATTACTTATTCACACAGCACATAGCCAAACTATAGAACTGGCTCCCCTAGGCTGCAGTGATGGCCACCAACTTGTATGACTTTAAGAAACGATTAGACAAATTCACAGAGGAGAGGGCTATCAATGACAACTAGCCGTAATGTCTATTCTGTACCTTCGCAGTAATGCTTCTGAATACCAGTTGGTGGGAATCCCAGGAGAGGACTGCTCTTGTGCTCAGGTTCTGCTCACTGGTTTCCCACAATGGGCATCTGGTTCGCCACTGTGAGAACAGGATGCTAGAATGGATGGACCACTGGCCTGATCCAGTAGGCTACTGCTATGTTCCTATGAGTGCAACAACATTCTCCACACTAGCAATTCCCAGCAACTGTATGCTGCCTCCAACAGTAGAGATAAAATTGTGTAAATAGTACTTTTCAGTTGCTGGTGAATATGTTAGAGGCCAATACCACTTGGGTGTCCATGTTTTCAGGCTCAATTCATTTGAGGAGCCAGAAGATGAATCAGAACTTTCACTGCAACATTTTGAAGTAGCTGAAATGGTGTGTTGCCACCATCAGAGTTGCTTGCCCTAGAAAGAGGAGCAGCTGGGTGAAACGAGGGCTTTAGCACTTTATAACACAGCTGGGCAAGTTTTCAGGAAGGTAGCAAAGAAGGTGTCCTCTGTGAGCCTAACCATAACACTGCTGTTTCCACTCCGCTAGGGGTGGGGATTCTCTGCAACGTTTTGCTGCAAGTCCCTGTTTGCGTCTTTTGTTGTGCAAAGGGCAAATAAATAAGTTTAGGTATGGTACTTCCTCAGGGAACTGTTGCTTAGAGCGCCAGCTCTAAGCCCAAACTAGCAAGTTCATGCCATCAGCTAGCAAGCTCATGCCACTTGAGAAAGTTCAGCTGGGGCAACCCCAACATCCTGGGGACTACTTAAAAGAACTGTGTGAACTGAGAGGAATATGGAAGGAGAGAGCCTGTCAAGGAAGCTCCTGAACAGGCTATGAATGGCAAGTGAAAATTCTATTTTATTGGTCCAACTTTTGCATCCTTTTTTGTTTTGATCTTGGAGATTGCAAGCCCCTTAAGTTTGTCGACAGAGGCAGTATAAAAGCACAGTAATAAAAAGGGTTTGTAAGCCACTTTAAATTGGTCAATGTGAGTATGATGCTGCTGTAGCCTATCTCTGCCTCCAAGGCTGCCTCAGTGATGGGGATGTGGGGACTGCTCAATGGCTGGATACTATTTCACGCCCTACCTAAATATTTAAAGGATTTTTCTTCCCACAGCTGGCTTGCAACATTTATTTAGCACACTCAGCTTGCATGCTGCCATTGTCTTTTAGAGCTAAAAAACTAACCCAGTGAGCACATTGTGGACCTGACCTCTGACTGGAATAACTGCTACTCCAGCACTCTGCCATCCCCCTTTGGACTTTACCCCTGTTGCTCAGTGGCAAGGCAGAAAACCCTGAGGCAAATTTATCTGTCACCAGGCACAAGCAAGCCAGCCAATTTATCCCCAGGAAAGCAGTCACCTTAACACAGGCATCCCCAAACTGCGGCCCTCCAGATGTTTTGGCTTACAACTCCCATGATCCCTAGCTAACAGGACCAGTGGTCAGGGATGATGGGAATTGTAGTCCAAAACATCTGGAGGGCCGAAGTTTGGGGATGCCTGCCTTAACAGTTCAGACGTGGTAGGAACATCCTATGCCTGATGTAGGTAACGAAAGTGATGTGATGTGTGTTTGTCCCATCTAACCCACAAATGGTACAGCAATTAAAATCTTCAATTCATGAAGTGTCCATCCAAAATCTCTTTTAGCCTCACAGCTTCAATAAAAAGCAAGGAATAGTGTTCTAACTCTATGCTTCAGATTTCTGGGGCAACAGAACTTTAGGAGTTAAAAGAGGCAATAATTTTAAGAGTCAGATAACTAACTGTCTACAACTATTTATTTTTGAGCAGGCTAAGCAAAAATCCTAAGTGTCAAACCTCCTGCAAGATGCCTCAATATTCTATTATAGTAATCTCTTAGCTGTAATTAAGAAATGAGAATAAGGCTACCTTCTGGTTCCATCAAGGCCCTCTCCCCCCTCTGGTTCAGACCAACATCCCATCCAGTCCTGCTTTCTTGTTAGCTCTGGGCAGGAAGATGGCATTAAACAGGATCACTTAGAAAGCCCACTGAGCCTCATCCACATAAATATGGCATGTTTCTGCATAAAAGAAAGAAGGTATTTTGAAGACAGACTTTTAGATAGCCACCTGCCTGATTACCAGTGGAAAGAACTGCCTGCAGGTATCCACTCAAAAGGACATGCGAAGTAGAGAAGGCTCAGAGACTTTTCATACAAATAATGTGCCATGAATGACTACTATAAATATGTGTTAAGACAGGGGTCCCCAAACTTACCCGGCTTCGGGCTGGTGCCCGCCGTGCCGATCGCGCGGCGGACCAGAGGGCGGGGGAGTGCATGCCCGTGCGCACATACTCTTACAGGGGCGGTAGCGCGCTTCCAGGTCGAAAAAAAGCGCCGAAAATCATTTGTGCACATGCGCATGGGACTCCCCCGACCCGGAAGTGCACCAGAAATGATGTTTGCGTAAGGCCCATGCACATAAATGATTTTCAGTGCTTTGTTCCGACCCAGAAGCGCGCCGCTGCGCCAGTACCGTGTTTCCCCTTTTTTAAGACACCGTCTTATAACTTTTTTCCCTCAAAAAAACACACAGTGGCTTATTTTCAGGGGGTGTCTTTTTTTTAAAAAAAAAAGGGCTGGTACAACTGGGACCCACTGGCTCAGGATGCTCGGTGCTCTCTTCTGCACATTGCTGGGCGCGTTGTTGGCGCTGCCAGTTCCGAGCACCTGCAGGGTGGGGTGGGGGTGGCAGTGCTTTAAACCCCCAACCCTGTAGAAAGCAATGGAAGTTATGGACCGTAACAATCCTTAAGAGGCGCAGGTCTTAAAAAACCCCTGGTATCACCCTTGAAGCACAGCCTTCCAAAGTCAGGGGGGAAGAGGTCTGTTTAGACAAAGGAAAGGATCGGGGGTGATTCTGCGCCCTGGGACCCACAGAACTACTTTAAAAATCCCAACCTGGGGGGGGGTCAAATAGTGAAGCCCCATAGCCCTGTAGCAACAGAAGGCACATTCTGAAGCACCCAAGCTGTTCGGTTCCATAAAAAATCCAGGAATTGTAAAATTAACAACAATAATGGGGGGGGCACTCTATCCAAAGAGTTAAGAAGGAATGGGAAAGTGTTGAGTTATATATGGAAAAATATGGAAAGGAAAGTTAGTTAAAGATAAAAAATAAATAATTATCGCAAGGGAAAAAATAACATCATAAAGGGTAATAATATTAAATATAAAATAGACAACACAACAGAAAAAGCAATTATATGACTAAATGAGATCGCACAGGAGTGAGGGAAGTGGGGAGAGAGGGAGGGGGGTAAGGAATGGAAGGAGGCAATGGTTGGAGGAGGGTATAGGGGGATGAATTAAAGGAAAATTAAGACTGAGAAGCGCATGGTTTTTGTTTTTTAAAGATGCAAAGGCTTGCAATCAGCCAAAGTATAGAGCCCAACTTCCAGGAGACTGCGATCTACTTGCGGATTTATAAACTGGAGGTGATCTACCCCCGTTTTATTGGTGTTCAGGTCAGAGTTGTTTTTAGAGAGAGGAAATATCCCATTTTTGAGGTTAAAGTAAAAGTTCCTGACCTTTTTTTTATAATGAGGAAATGCTGCTAAAACTCCGTTCTTCATTCCACGAAGGGGAGAGGGGGCGGGGCCGGGTGCTCAAAGACAAAAGAAATGGAAAAGGAGATAGCGATCAACTCCAGCCTCGCATTCATGCAGCCGTCGGGAGAGGCAGGGGCTGCAGCCGAGTGCTGCTTCACAAACAAACGGGGGGAAAGTGCTTAGAATCCAGAGAATCCAGCTGAAAAACACGAAGCAGCAACAGCAATTGCACACACACCATCCCAAGCCAGCACAGTAACCAAGTCCCAAAAGCAAGAAAGGACTCAGCAAACACTGCTGCGGCCGGCGTTGCTGCTGCTGACTCAGGGAGCTCAGTGCTCTCTTCCGCACAGCGCCTATCACTATGGCTTATTTTCGGGGTACGGTTTATATTTCTCAAATGCTTAGAAATGCTGCTATGGCTTATTTTATGACTACGCCTTAAAAAGGGGGAAACACGGTAAGAGCGGGCGGTGGGGGTCGTTGCGGGCTGGATAAAAGAGGCCTTTGGGCCGTATGCGGCCCACGGGCCTTAGTCCGGGGACCCCTGTTTTAAGACTACCAAACATTTGTGTGAGTACTTCACTTTTTGTAGATGTCTTGGATTTCATACACAAAAAAGTTGGCTCATTTGTTGAGAGCATGGGAAAGGCAGCTTTGAAAGTGGACTGTTGTTCCACAGATGGGGCTTCAAGGAAGAGGAACACATCTGTCCCTCCAGTATACAAGAATTTTTGTTTATTGAGGAAAGAGACTTCTTTTCCAAACCATTATATATATACACTATTGCAATAAAATGCATAGGTGGGAACTAGCAGCCCTCTAGCACTATACAGCACAGCAGGGGAAGAGAAAAGGTGCCCTTTATCCTTTTCCAATGCCTAATGTAACAGCAGCATTCCTCTTAGGGGCTGGAGATGCACTGCAATCTTTTGTTGCAATCCCATTAATTTTCCTATGCATTTACTGGGATTCTGAAGAACAGAAAAACTCCAACAGGCTACAGTTCAAACATTGGGGGGGGGGGGGGCGACACACACAGAGGCCGCTTACAGAAGCTGCAACCTAATCACTAGGTCTCAAATTATCTTATGGATTTTACCAAATTCTGTGGCCCTGCATTTTCCCTATTGCTTGGCATAAAGTAAAAAGGGGTCTGCCTTTAGGTATGAGGCACACCAGCTGCACCCAGTGCTTTGGAGAGACCGCAGGTCCAGAAAGAGTGAGCTTCTTAATTTCAATGAAGGGAGGTCAGCAGGCGGGAATGGCCAAACGCAGCAGACCTGATCCTCTCATTGCGGAAGGCAGGCCTTGTCTTGTTGAAAGCCTGCCAGCCCAAGCCACACACCATAGTGGCAAGGGCAACGTTTCTTGGGCATCTTCGAGGCAAGCGCGACAACACTTCTGATGTGCTTTCAAAGCGCATACTTTTGTACCTCAATCCCTCAAACTAGAGGCCAAGCAAAGCGCAGCGCACCCCCCCTCCCGGCTTGCGGGGCGAAGAGCAGTAATGCCGCGCAGCCGAGAGTCATGGCGGCAGCAGAGCGCACAGCTTGTGGCGCGAGCAGGCAGCGCGGAGCAGCGGCGAAGGCCGCTTTTCGGTGGAGCTTGTCTACAGCCCACGGGCACCTTTGCAGAAGGGGCTGGAGGACGAGGAGGAGAAGGAGGCGAGGGCGCCCCGGGTCGCTTTCTCCTCCCGCTCTTGTTTATGCTCTGCTCTTCCCCCTCCGGTCCCTCCAAGCTCTGGCGCAGATTAAGAGGCCAGGCGGAGGGAGGCGACTGGAGGGGGCGTGATCCGCTTTCCAAGAGCCCAGCGAGCACGTAGCCCGCAGGGGAGGCTCGCCGCTCGGCTCGATGGGGCTCCTTCGGGCAGGCAAGCACAAACACACACAAGCGCGCACCTCCACGAAGCCCGCTCACTTCAATCCTCGGGCCTGGGCGGCGGCAGAAAACACAGGCAGAAAACATGCCCCCCCCTCCACTTTCGGGAAAGCGACCAAACCGCCAAACTCCCGGATGTTGGCAAATGCCAACTTCGCCCCAGCAGGCAATGCCTGCCTGCTTTGCGCTGCTTCGGACAAAAGGCGGGCACGGAGGAGACTCCTTGCTCGGCGCCTCTCGCGGCCGCGGGACTCTGGGGAGTGGGACGAGGAAGAGCCGTAAGGGGGAAAGGCGAAAGGCGGCCCCCTCCCCGCAGTTTGTGTGCAAATCAAACCAGGCAGAGAAGAAAAAGGAGCGCGAGAGAGAAAAAGAGAGAGTCTTTGTTCAGGCCTTACCGGACTTCTAAAGCCAGTTTCTGGGCGCCAGATTTTTAATCCGTCATTAGGGTTTAAAATCTGGAGAGAAGAGAGCCAAGGGGAGGGGGGAGTGAACGCGCGCGCACAAAAGAAAAGTTGTGGCTTCGCTTCTCGGAGAGGGAGGCGAGCGGGCGGGCTGACAGCAGCAGCAGGAGGCGGAGGCGAAGGAGGAGAGGGTCCCTCCGCACCAGCAGCGGCGCCACCGCTCCTCCCCACCCCTCGCCGGCCAGGAGCCAGGCGCACGTCACACAGCAAGGAGTCGGCAGGCTTTAAAGGCGCCCGGCCCAGGGAAGGAGGAGCGCCGGGGCGCCGACTGAGCCACTCGGCTCCCCCCGCCCCCACCGCCAGCCTGCTAAATGCTTCTCCCCACCCCGACTCAGAGACAGGCGAGCGCAGCGCCCAGCGCCTCCTGCCCTTCAAGGCGAAGAGGGGCTCCCCGCAGGGTCAGGCGGGTCTTCTCCTCGCCGCCTTTCAATGCCAAGTTGTCCTTAGACGGAGGAGGGCACGAGGCGGCTCCTGCTCGCCTAGAGGCCAGGAAGTCCCGATTTGTCGCAGGCAGGCCAGGAGCTAGTTACAAAAGCCTACAAGATGGAGCTCTGGGTTCGGGCAACAGATGCTACCTCTGAAGATGGTTCGGACACAGAAAGAGCTAGAAGGACATGGGATTTTATCAGGTCCTCAAGACCTGCCTTTGTGAGCTGCTAGTTTTCTGCTCAAGGCAAGGGCTTGCTTTGACCTTGACAGCTGCCTTTGCTTCTTGCCGATTCGAAGGAATCGCTCCAACTCTATATGCCATCCCCTGCAGTCCAAGACGACCCTCTTGCAAGTGCCTCTACCTTGTGCAGTAGGTGGGCAAGAGTCTTCTGGATGCGGAGACCGGAGAGTTGAAACTCCTTGCCTAAAGAGGTTCCATTAGCAACTCCTGCTGCCTTTCTGGTGGAAACAAAAGACCTTAGAAATGGCTTGAATATTCAGCTTTGACAAGGGAGCTGAGGGTCCAGGTGCTTGCTCAGCAGGGGACCCTGGGTCTGTTACAGCATCATAGCTTAACCACCACATGGGGGGAATGGGCAAGGGACACCACATATGACGAGGGGATTAAAATGTTATACTTAAAATATAAAACATGTTCTTACTGCACTTGTAATCAAGGTGCTTGTTGATTTTACTGCTTGAGGTTCTTTAGTTTTTCTATTTATTATGAAGCTCCTGTTAGGGCAGAGGCAGTTTGTGATTTTTTTTCAAATAAACAAACCAACAAATACCCTATAGCTGTGTCCTGGAAATACTTTGTGCATAAACCCTCCTTTGAAAAAGCATGTGCTGCATCACATCACTGTTCGATTGATGACCTGCTGTGATGAGAAGCAAGGTAGCTTCCAGCAGGGAGTCTTTCACTCATTTAAGCTAATCCACATATTTTCCTCAAAGAGGAAAATACCCTGATCAGTTTTTTTGGTGGGGGGGCACTGCCACAATTGTGATGCTTTCTACTCCAGCTCAGAGCTGGTCTCCAGGGGATTAGGAAGGGGATGCATTTTAAAACCACCTTTCATAGCTCATTGGGAAAGCCAAGACTCCTGGTAGTGTCTTACAAGGGGTTAGCAAAACTAGCCAGACCTTCAAGACCTCCATTTGGAAAGAGCATTTGGGGGGGGGGTCCCCTCTTGTTTCTGAACTTGTAAGACCTGCAGTATTATGCACAAATGGAAGTGTATTAGCACTACATTAGGAAGGGCTAGGGAAATCATGACCTGTGGGTTGCAGTGGAACAGTGAGTTTTTGCATTGGCTGGGACTTTGATTTTTAACCCTCAAGCTTCCATAGGAAACTGAAGGGGGAAAGCTGCCTGCAGGCACAAAAACTCACTGGCCCAAATAAACACACAGTAATGTGAGGATTCCTCTGCCTCTTGATATGGTAATGATAATACAGTGCAAATGGGCTTTCAGCATTTTTATAGCTTCGGTCCTCATCAGATGGGACCCAGGTGGCGCTGTGGTTAAACCACTGAGCCTAGGGCTTACTGATCAGAAGGTCGGCGGTTCGAATCCCTGTGACGGGGTGAGCTCCCGTTGCTTGGTCCCAGCTCCTGCCAACCTAGCAGTTCGAAAGCACGTCAAAATGCAAGTAGATAAATAGGAACCGCTACAGCGGGAAGGTAAACGGCGTTTCCATGTGCTGCTCTGGTTTGCCAGAAGCGGCTTTGTCATGCTGGCCACATGACCTGGAAGCTATACGCCGGCTCCCTCGGCCAATAATGCGAGATGAGCACGCAACCCCAGAGTCGGTCACGACTGGACCTAATGGTCAGGGGTCCCTTTACCTTTTACCTCATCAGATGGAAAGCACAGCACAGCACAACACATGTATAACAAACCATTAACATTTACACACAGATAGAATGGACAAGAAAGCTAATTGCCTAAACAAGAGAGAACCAACATAAAAATGAAATGTAGGGAAATGCCGTGACTGGGAGAGAGAGAGAGAGAAGAGGTTGCCATATCTTTAGCCCTTTCTCTGTCTGCTGAACTGCAAAACACTACATTGGAAACAGCTGTTAAAGGCTGAGGCACATTCCTGCATCAGTCCCATGGGACATTAAAGGCCTCCAACCAATGAAGGGGGGGGGGCTTACCTCTTGCTGCTATTATCCTCCTGCCCTCAGAGAGGTATCAATGCAGTTGTGTTTTTTGGAATAGAACAAGTCTGCTCACAGCAGGTTCAGCTACAAGAATAAACCAAAATGCTGCTATTTTGGCGTACAGAATAGCCCAACACACAATTGTAGCACAATCGCAATATAGGTGAGACTATTCTTTTCCTGCCAGAGAAGGGCATTCCTTGTTATTTAAAGGGCACCTAATTTGAGCTATGAGGCCTGCAAACAGACTTAACACTTGCCAATGCATCTCCAAATTTCCCTGAGCTCCTTAATGGGAGTGCAAGGAAACCAACATCAGTGATTGGGGTTGCCAGTTTTATTACTATTATTATTAAAATTTATATACCACTTGATGGGGGGGACCTTGAAGCGGCTGCATGCCAGAGCCCCTGCCAGTAACTTAACATTCCAGTGTGGTTGATGGAAGGGGGGGGAGAGACACTGTTGTTGCCTGCTCTGCTCCTCCCCTGTCTACTGTGGGGTAAAACTGGAATCTCAACTCACAGAGAAACGGAACATTAGACACAATGCATGCACTATTGTCCCTGACCCGAGTTTGCCTGTTTACAACAGAGGTGGGGAACCTCATACGCAACTACTGTACTATTTGTGGCTCAAAGAATAAAGTTGCATGTTTTATTGTCCGTTGATAAAATATTTCAAAGGGGACCTCAGTAGAATATATATTTATTATTATGTATATAGTATAGTTGTATGATGTCACAATCACTTTTCATGCTAAAATGTAATTAATGTGTTAAAGAATAAAACACAGTTATTCTATTTTATAATTTTAATGCCACTTTGAAACATTTGTTTGTTTATTAAATTTCTAAACCAAACTTGTAAAATGTATCTCAGTGATGGCTGAGTGGGGATCTGAGTCCAAATTCACTGTGCCTTTGATTTTCAAACTCTCTTCAGGGAAGTTTCCAACATTCTCTGCCATAACCCCTACAACAGGGGTCCCCAAGCTAAGGCCCGGGGCTGGATGCAGCCCAATCGCCTTCTAAATTTGGCCCGCGGACAGTCCGGGAATCAGCATGTTTTTACATGAGTAGAATGTGTCCTTTTATTTAAAATGCATCTCTGGGTTATTTGTGGGGCATAGGAATTCGTTCATATTTTTTTTCAAAATATAATCTGGCCTCCCACAAGGTTTGAGGGACAGTGGACAGTGCTGAAAAAGTTTGCTGACCCCTGCCCTTCAATCACACAACAGCTTTGAATTACGGTATACAAGCTGAAGGAAGCCTACAAGCAGAATGTCTAAGTGAGTGATACAGAGAAAAGAAACCAGAGTCTCTGCCATAAGCTGTATACTCACTAGGTAGCCTTTTACAATTTGCTCAACCTCAGTTCCCCACCTGTAACTTAAAAAGAACCAACAGTGCTTTGCTTTGTAGGGTCATTAAAAGAATGAAGGAGAAAATGATTGCAAGGCACTTGCAACCCAATCCTATGAATGTTCAGTTGGAAGTTAGGTCCAATTGAGTTCTGGTACGCAGGCTGAGACCCTACCTGCCTGCAGACTGTCTAGCAAGAGAGGTGCATGCTCTAGTTATCTCCCGCTTAGACTACTGCAATGCGCTCTACGTGGGGCTACCTTTGAAGGTGACTCGGAAACTACAACTAATCCAGAATGCGGCAGCTAGACTGGTGACTGGGAGCGGCCGCCAAGACCACATAAGACCACCGGTCTTGAAAGATCTACATTGGCTCCCAGTACGTTTCCAAGCACAATTCAAAGTGTTAGTGCTGACCTTTAAAGCCCTAAATGGCCTCGGTCCAGTATACCTGAAGGAGCGTCTCCACCTCCATCATTCTGCCCAGACACTGAGGTCCAACACCGAGGGCCTTCTGGCGGTTCCCTCGTTGCGAGAAGCCAAGTTGCAGGGAACTAGGCAGAGGGCCTTCTCGGTGGTGGCGCCTGCCCTGTGGAACGCCCTCCCAACAGATGTCAAAGAGGAAAACAACTACCAGACTTTTAGAAGACATCTGAAGGCAGCCCTGTTCAGGGAGGCTTTTAATGTTTAATAGATTACTGTGTTTTATTTTTCTGTTGGAAGCCGCCCAGAGTGGCTGGGGAAACCCAGCCAGATGGGCGGGGTATAAATAATAAATAATAATAATAATAAATAATAATTATGTTGCTTACTCCATACGAAGCATGGATAACATTGCAGTCTTAAAAGTGCTACAAAAGCATTTAGAGTTCTAATTTGCTTTCCAGGTTTGCGCCTCTGGCAAATCAGTAACACACTGTTACTGGGTGGGTGGGTGGGTGACATAAGTGACACCCCCTCCATGCCTAAGCCCAGTCAGGACGATGAGCCTGAATATCCCCTTCACCACCACACAAACACAAAATCCCCTTTTGCCCTTCTTGCTAGTACAGTTGTACCTTGGTTCTCAAACAGAATCCATTCCAGAAGTCTGTCTGACTTCAAAAATGTTCTGAAATCAAGACGCAGCTTCCGATTGGCTGCAGGAAGCTCCTGCAGTCAAACGGAAGCCGTGGAAGCCGCGTCAAGATGTTCAGCTTCCAAAGATAGTTTGCAAACTGGAACACTCCCAGGTTTGCAGCGTTCGGGAACCAAAAAGTTTGAGAAGTACAGTAAGCTTTCAAAAACCAAGGTACGACTGTAATCTACAGCAAAGAGGCTCAATGGCAACTTGAAACCCTGAGACTAGAACCTACAGAAGCTTCAAATAATCATTCCATTCCAACAATTTGACCACCAACAACAAATGACTCCTCTTGAAGTGGGGAATCCAGGGCTTCATAATCCCAAGAGCATAAGGTCATGTACTCCTTGCTCCTCCCTAAAGTGTGACCTTAGCTTCACAATGGGAGGCAGAAGGTGTTCAAGGACAAGTACCCCAGACAGAAATCCATCAGTATAGTACATTGAACCCTGATCCTCTCAAAGGATGCTCTGAAAAGCCTCACTGCTACGGGAAATGTAAATACTTTTACAGTATTGTTCTTTGGGAAGTGGGTAGCTTAGAAGGTGTTGGGAACTTACAGTGGTGCCTCGCTTAACGAATGCCCTGCTTAACTAAATTTCCGCTTAACGAAAGGTTTTTTCTAGCGGAGGTTGCCTCGCTAGACGAATTCGTTTTATGAAAAATTCGTCTAGCGAATCGCGGTTTCCCATTGGAATGCATTGAAATTCAATTAATGCGTTCCTATGGACAATTTTTTTTGAAAAAATCAATGCATTCCTATGGGATTCGCTAGACGAATTTTTCGTTATAAGAAAAGACCCGTGGAACGAATTAAATTCGTCTAGCGAGGCACCACTGTACTTGATTGACAGGGGTAGCAACCAGTTTCATGTTTCTGCCTGACAACCACTCCTCTTTTCTGCTAGTTTTGTGACATTTTGATGGTGATTAGAAGTGATGTTTCATGGGAAAGCGGGAAGGTTTTAAAATCTCTTGCAACTCGTTGCACAGGGTTGTTTCTTTTTCTTTTTGTTTGTTTGAACCTTTGTTACAACAAATAAAGATCAGCTCTACTGACTGCTGTTTTGCTTCTTCAACTTGGCTGCCATCTCCTTCTTTTGCTGACCAGAGGGAATCTTGGGGGAAGCGGTGTAAAACTCGTACTCCCATAATTTTTCTTTAACAACACTGAGGTTGGCAGCTAAATGAAACAGCACTAAGAAATAAGAACACTGAAATACTACAAATATCTCTCTCTGAAAAGGAGTTTGGAAATGTTAACAGAAAAAGCAAGATCCTATCAAGCAATCCACAATCTACTTGACACAGGTTACAGCTCTAGGTTTTGCAAACTTCTTTAGTTACTTAAAAAAATTCCTTCAGTAGCACCTTAAAGACCAACTAAGTTTTTATTTTGGTATGAGCTTTCGTGTGCATGCACACTTCTTCAGATACACTATTTCTTTAGTTACTGTCAGCCAGCAACAATTGAGTTAGGCCTCCTTAGAAGGGGGCCCCATCAGCAGGCAAAGGGAACCAATTTTCTGGCTTAACTTGTCTGTTGCGCAACCAGAAATCCCACCCCCTTCTCTTTGAAAAAAAACCTACGGTATCTGCGGTTTGGTTTCATGACCAAAGATATCAGAGGGAATCCTTCCGTACAAGTCATTCGAGCTAAGGAGGGGGCTCCATTTCAACCTCACATTGTTGCTCCCCACCTTGTGGCATTCACAGGTCAGAAGTATTTGGGGAGAGCAATGTGTTTCGTTCATCTTAGCATAGAGATACGACATGATAATACACCCTGGAATGAAAAAGACACGTTAATAGCCTTTTATGGAGAGACTGGAAGAACAGAATGTTGTAGTATACCACTAGGAGCTCCTTAGAGAAAAGCATAAAAATCTTATTATTTAGAAAAAGAAATGCTCAGGGCCAGTGCAAATGTTTCCTGCTCAAGGCTAAACAAATATGAGTGCCAGTTTGAAGACAGCCAGTGTCATATAGTAGGCAGAAGACTGGCCTTGGATGGAGGACAGTGAGATTTAAATCCCCACACACTTATGAAGCTCAATGGGTAGGTTTGGTAAATTACTCAGTCTAACTAACCTGTAACTCAAGGTTGCTATGAGAACAAAGGTGGGAGGACATAATGTATATCAGTGTTTCCCAACCAGGGGCCATATGGCGCCTTGGGGGGGGGCAGGATATTCCAAAGGGGCCACAGGTGAAAAATACGTAAATCGGGAGCCACAGCACAAGGCTAGGGGGCCACAGAAGAAGTGAAGGGGAAAAAACATCCGGTAAGTGCAGTGGTGGGGTGGCAATGGTTTGGGCTGGAAGAGCCAGAGCTGTTTGTTGCTGCTACCAGTGCTGGGCCTGGTGGATCAGGGTTTTCGGATGTTGCCAAGGGGTGCAGGGTCCGAAGGCAGCATCAGACTGGCTCTGCAAGACGTGGGGTGAAATCCACTCCAGCACCTACCCAAGTGGGGTCGTCTGGTGCTGCTGACTTGCATCTAGTAAATAACTGTCTACTCAGAAGAAATAATAATAATAATAATAATTTATTATTTATACCCTGCCCATCTGGCTGGGTTTCCCCGGACATTCTGGGCGGCTTCCAACAGAAAAATAAAATAAAATAATCTATTAAACATTAAAAGGCCCTCTGCCTGGTTCCCTCCACACCTGCCCGCCTCCTGTCCCCCACAAACAAGCATGGGGGAGAGGACAGAACCCTGAGGCGCCCCGCCTCCTGTCCCCCACAAACAAGCATGGGGGAGAGGACAGAACCCTGAGGCACCCCACAAGTGAGAGCCCAGGGGCCGTGTTCAGAAAGTGGTGGTGAGGGATGAGTGTTCAGACCTCTGGGCTCTCACTTGTGGGGTGCCTCAGGGTTCTGTCCTCTCCCCCATGCTTTTTAACATCTACATGCAGCCGCTGGGAGAGATCATCAGAGGGTTTGGGCTGGGTGTTCCATCAGTATGCGGATGATACCCAGCTCTACCTCTCTTTCAAATCAGAACCAGTGGTGAAGGTCCTGTGTGAGTGCCTGGAGGCAGTTGGAGGATGGATGGCAGATAACAGATTGAGGTTGAATCCTGACAAGACAGAAGTACTGTTTGTGGGGGACAGGAGGCGGGCAGGTGTGGACTTCCTGGTCCTGAATGGGGTAACTGTGCCCCTGAAGGACCAGGTGTGCAGCCTGGGAGTCATTTTGGACTCACAGCTGTCCATGGATGCGCAGGTCAATTCTGTGTCCAGGGCAGCTGTCTAAACGGCCTCAGTCCAGTATACCTGAAGGAGCGTCTCCACCCCCTGAGGTCCAGTACCGAGGGCCTTCTGGCAGTTCCCTCGTTGCGAGAAGCCAAGTTTTTTTTTGCTTCAACAATATTTCATTATGTTCCTATCATTTTATGTAACTGTATTTTGTATAAATTATAAAAATTATAAATAAAACATGTTCTATTTACCGGTAGGAGGGGGGCATGGCTCTTGCCAGTATTGTTGTTCGGGGCGGCTTTTGTTAGGGGGTAAGTACCTCAGTTTTTTTATTGATTTTTACTTATTGGGGGGCTGCTGCCCCTCCTGGCTACACCCATGAGCTATTCAGATAAAGAGCAGGTAAAAAGGAGGTAGGTTTCATTTTCATTTATTTCCTGAAGACCAACATTACCGTACATCACATGTAGTGCCAAGAAGAACATTCAGGGAGTAAAAGGGAGTGGTGTCCATCTTTCTGAACATCTCTCCCCCCCCCCCTCCAATGTCATACTTTCAGTCTTTCACAAACAAACAGCAGCTGCTGAATTACAGGTGAAACTGTAAGCCTAGCCACTCAAATGCACATAGTTTTTCAGTGCAACATCAGCTACACTGGCTGTACCCCTATCCAACTTGAATAGCAAGTCATGCTAATGCAGGTACAAAGTGCCTGGGACAAATGCTGAAGGTTGCTCCCCTTGCAAACACACTGTCCTGTTTCTGCTAAGGTCTATCCAAGCAACTCTCCCCCTCCCTTTGAAGGAGGTCTGTCCAATGCTCAGACTAGGCCTGGGTGAAATATCTATATATCGCCCAGGACCAGTATGAGGAGCAGACCGTGATATTGGCTTCATTCATCTGTGTATCACTGGTGAAACCACTACAGCTCCTGAATCCCTCCACTAGCAGCGTCCACGGGGGTGGGGGTGGGGAGTTAAGAGTTCTTTCCTCCAGTGGGCGCTGCTAGCAGAGGGACTCTGGAGCGGTGGCAGTTTCACCAGCAATATACTGCTGAATGAAAATCCATTCCACTCTGCCTTCATAGGACACAGAGGAAGAAAGGTGCTGAAACAGCTTGTTCCTCCCTCTGCATCTTTAAACTGCTTGATTAAGGAATGTACAGCTGCCCTTGCCTCAGTCGAGCTATTATAGGAGCCCCCAGCCTGGCTCTGGCTCCCACAAGCTGGCAGTGAAGTGGGGGCTCTGTGAATCTGCTCAGTTGAAGGAAGTGGGGTGGCCACTCCCCACAGCGAGCAGTTAAAGGAGCCCCAATGCTCCATCCACTCATATGTGAGCGGTGAGAGCACTGGAGTTATCTCAGCCGGGAAGGGGCTGATCCCCAGCTGAGCGGCACAAACAAGCTGCACTGTCTGAGCCTGCAAGCGCCTGGGCGAAACCACCTCAGCTCTTGAGGTGAAGCTGGGGCAGTTTCACCCGGTGTCTTGCGGGCAGAGGCAAATGTATCTTAACTCAGACCCACAACTCATGGGGCGGGAAGAAGCCCCATGAGTCTTTGTGGCATGCGTGAACTAAATAATTACATAAGGCACTGAGGAGTCTGCCCTGGTCAGCTTGCCACAAAGACTCCTGGGACTTCTCATCACACACCCAGTTTAACTAGATTTACCTGTTAACATTCCAGACCTTGACACCAATTCCTACAGTTCTCAGAGCACTCTGACTGGCACAGGTGCAAACCCTCACTGACCACCATATACAGGTGATAACCGATTTACATGGGTGCAATCAGTGCACAACCATGCACACACTCATTGTGGCAACCTTAAGTGACTGGAAAAGGGGGCGAAATGGACTTACGGTATGTGCGCTCCACCACTTGGCACGATGACACAGAAAATAACCCCGGCACAAATTGGGGGTTGTGTGTACTGCTTTTCAGTCAGCTTACAATTTAAAATATGGAAACAAAAAAAAACACAAAACAAAACAATATAACAGCAAAATGTTCTCATGCCATTTGTGATATCCACAGGACCTGGGCTTCTCTTCATTTACCTTCAGCTCAAATCAACCAGCTCTTCCGGGAGCCTCAGGGAAGATGATAATGATGATTTAGATTTATTACCTGACTTTCACCATAAGGTCCCATGGCAGGTTACATGACAATATTAAAATCAATTTGCAATTTAGAAAATGGAGTGGGTCTTTAAAACATACACCTCAGATGTCAAAGGGCAGGGCAAAAGTTGGGAAATTGGCTACCACAACACTTTGGACAGTACAGTTAACTATTTCTGTGAAGGAAATAATGTCACATATTCACTGTTCCCAAAAGGTCAAGCATTGCACCGATGCTCTGAGATGACAAATGCTGCTCCTGTATTCTGGCATTGGGTGACCTCATTTCTGACTTGAGATTCTCCAAGGCCACATCTCACTCAGGAATGTGGCAATATTTAATCATGGTAGCAGCAGCAGCAGCAGCCTTCATGATCTCAAGATGAACTCTTAGATGGAAGAATGGCATGCCATATGATTTAAATTTGCATTGCATTTCTGAAGCAAGCAGTTGGAATGATGAAATCAAAGAGTCCTCACTATAAAGGTCATGCTTGATGAGACTGATTGATTTTTTTTGGATAAAACTATGCTGAGATGGAAGGCTTTCATTTGCTTTTGATTTAAGGAATTACAATCAGATTTACCTGAGTTAATTGGGCCCTTTGGCACTGGGTAGGCTATAAAATGTAACCTAAAAAAGTAATCACACCACCCATGGATCATAAAGCATGATACAAAAAAAAAGGAAGAATTGAGACAATGGAGACCCAATGACATGAATGGTTACAGTGCAAGCCTCGCCATGTCTATTCAGGAAGTCCCCGTTAAGTAGAATAAGTCACATCCATTAATTTCAATGGGTATACTATGAGAATGAATAACGCTGGCAACAAGCTAAATGTTTGGAACCACTGAGGTCATCATGCTTAGAAGTAAACCCCTTTTTCTGAGTACCTCAACTTCCACCTTCGACCACACATCAAATCCCCCTCCACACACTCAAATTTGTGTTCAGCCAGGGGAGGGCCAGGGATGACATCCAATTCTCAAGTGGCAGGAGGAATAGAATGTTTCTGGAGTTGGCTCTGTCAAGGATGGAAAAAGTGCCAAAAGTTCTTAGGCACCAACACAGAATTTTCCTGGTCTTGGAATTTTTCCAGCTCTGGATTGAGCAATCACCCTCCCCCACGCCTGGCATTTACAACAAACAGAACAAGCACAACTGCTCCTTCATTTACTCCTCTGCTTTATGAGGCAGAGTTCAAACAGCAATACTTCCAGTTTAGAAAATTTTCCAGGAAACCTTCCTCTCCTGGAAGCCACTATTGTTTCCCTAGCTAGCCCCTTGGCTTCAAAAAGGTTTCAACATCTGGATTCTACTAACCCACTTCTGAGATCACTTCAGTGAACAACAATGACCTTCTGCTTTCTGCTACTGGATCTCTCCACCTCTTTATTGCTACCGGTATTTACTCCTTTTCTGTTAGGTGGATCTGTAGCTAGTTGACTGAACGCAAAGAGTGCTCTCCAATGATTCTTCGTCATCCTGAAAAAAATAGTAAGTGGATTGCCGCAGAGTTGTTGTTCAATGTCTTTATAAACATTGTTCATCAAATTTACAAATGACACCATACTGGGAGGGGCAGCTAATGCAACAGAAGGGCAGAATCAGGATTCAATAAGACATTAACAGCTTGGAGAACTGGGCCCAAACTAATCAAGTGAATTTCAGTAGGGACAAATGTAAGGTTCTGCACTTAGGCAGGAAGAACCAGCTGCACAAATATAAGATGGGGGGCACCTGGCATGCCAGTAGTACATGCGTAAAGGATCTAGGGGTTAACCCAAGTCAACAGTGTGATGCAGCAGAAAAAAGCTAAGGCTATTCTAGGCTGCATCAACAGAAATACCGTACCGGTATAGTATCCAGATCAAGGGAAGCAATAATACCACTCTATCAGGCAACGGGAATACTGTGTACAGTTCTGGACAACACACTTTAAGAAGAATGTTGATAAGCTACGACGTGTGCAGAGGAGGGCAACCAAGATGATCAAGGGTCTGGAGACTAAGCCTTATGAGGAACTGTTGAAGGAGCTGGGTATGTTTGGCCTGGAGAAGAGGAAACTGAGACACAATAACTATGGTATCTTCAAATATCTAAAGGGCTGTCACATGTTCCAGCTTGTTAACATCCTTCTTAAATTGTGGTGCCCAGAACTGGACACAGTATTTCATACGTTAGTCTTAAAGCTGAAACAGGGTTTTTAGAGCATACACGCTTCAGTTTATGAACAGACTTCCGGAACCAATTGTGTTCATAAACCGAGGTACCACTGTAGTCAGATACTGCTTGCTGTTCTAGCCACCCTTCTGAGGGGTACAGATAGCTTTTGGGGAAGGTTTCAGCAGGATCAAACAATAGAAAGGACTGCTGCTTCTGCTATCAGTTTTCATTATTTCTCTGTACCCACCATTTTAAAGTATTGTTAAGTCTTGCATTTGTATAGTGCAAGAGTTGACTGTTTGCTGGGCTCATTTAAAGTTAGGTTCTACACAAAGTGGATTATTGGGCAGGTATACACAAGCCTGTTTGCAGCTGGTCTGTTTCCAGGAAGTTTTGAGATTCATCTTATTATCTTGGAATTTGGAAGCATTAATTAGCTGGTTGGCTCATCAGCCAGCCCTCAGTAGTTTCCCAAACTGTTTAGATTTAGTTGCACATTGTGTATATGTTTAGTTTATCTCATAATTACTACGTACATAGATTCTAGTGCTTTTGCACACATCTAGTCTGAAACAATTGTTGCTCACTCTTGAGCCTCTCCTCTTTGTGTTTCTATTCTTTTCCACACCCACCTTTTTGACTATCTATCTTGTCCTTCGTGGCTTCTTGTCCTTCTTTTATTATTTGTATATACATTTTGGGGTTAGACCCTCATAAGGTGACCCTCATATCATATTACTATATAACTACAACATTGTACGAAAACATGCTTGGAACTCCCTCTTGGAAAAAGTATGGAGGGCCACCTCTCGCCATTCAAATTTATTCCCAAAAGTACAGGGCAATCCTCATACCCTTGTATTCAGCTAAAATACGGTACATAAAGAGAAGGGAGGGGAGTGAGAGGGGCCCTCCCTCTGCCTCTTCTCATAGATTACCCTTGAGAGAATGCAGCCCCCCACAGAAAGATGGTTGCCCCCCCGCCCCCCGCTTTAGCACCACCTATCCTATGCAATGCAGCCAGGGACATGGAGTGACTTGCAAGTGAGCATGCTGTAAAATTTTAAAGTATCTGGTTAGTTTGGGCCCAATTTTATAATCTTGTTGTGGTAATTTTGAATTCCATCTTCTACAGCATTAGCTACCCTTCCCAGTTCAATGTCAATTTGCAAATTTGATGAGCATCCCCTCAATTCCTTCATCCAAGACATTTATAAAGATGTTGAACAATAATACACTCAGGTCAGAACCCTGCGGCACCCCACTTGTCACTTTTTTCCAGGATGACGAGGAACCATTACTGAGCAATCTTTGGGTTCAGTCAGTCAACCAGCTACAAATTCACCTAACAGTTACCTAGTTCAAGACAAATTTTGCCAGCTTTCTCGCAAGAATATCATAGGGGGCTTTGTCAAAAGTCTTACTGAAATCAAGATACACCATGTCCACAGCATTTCCCTCATTTTCCAAGGTTGTAACTTTATTTTTTTTAAAAAGCAATGAGATTTGCCTGGCATGACTTGTTTTCGAGAAACCCATGCTGGGTCTTAGTAATCACAGCATCCTTTTCTAAGTGCTCACAGACCAACTGTTGAATTATCTGTTCTAGGACCTTTCCTAGTATAGATGTCAAACTCACTGGTCAGTGGTTACCTGGGTCTTCATTTCCCCCCTTTTTGAAGATGGGGACATTTCCTTGCCTCCAGTCTGCCTGGGACCTCACCTGTTCTCAGAGAATTCTCAAAAATTATAGACAGAGGCTCTGAGATTATGTTTTCAAGTTTTCACCATACATATACTGAAAACAGTTGCTGGCCAGGATGTTGTTGTTGTTACTATTATTTTATTTATATCCTGTCTTTTCCCTGTATATGACAATCCATAATAAGCTATCAGTAACTAGTTTTTCGAGTCTGTACTTAGTAATTAAAATACAATTAAAACGACCTAACCATAGGCAACTAATTGCAACTGCATAGTGAAAAAACTGGTCCATGGGGTCACGAAGAGTCGGACACGACTAAACAACAACAAGTGAAAAAACTCTTAGAAATGCCGTACTTGTTTTCCCATCTCAAAGAGATGGTGAATAGCTGAGCTGACTCATTATTTGCAAACCACCTTTCAATTTAACAACACTGACAGGGCAGCCATAAAATACAAACACAGGGCAAAATAATAAAAAAGGAGAAAAGACTAAACACAGCGCAAAAAATACAATTCCACAGGAGTGACAAGTATCACTGTTATTGTTCAGTGAAGTGTTGCAAAAACAAAACAAAACAAAAACAATTTAAAACCCGGGCAGACTTCTCTGGACACCCCCACAAAAAAGGCCCTATCAATAGCTGCCACTTGCCATACATCAAACCTGCTACCAATCTGGAGGGGAGATAACCCGCCCCACTATGCTTGATTTGGACTTCACCCAAAAGGCCCCTCCCTCCCCTGGCAAAGCAGAACTAAAAATAATTTGACCAACCACACCCAGCCATCTCCCTCACACAGATCCTGGCGGGGCACTTTTAAAAAGTTACCATTGGTTTCCCGCTCTTCCTCCAAGGAACTGAGAGCAGTGTATGTTGCTCTTTTCTATCCACACCGCTCTGTGTTGGGCTGCGAGCAACCGGTTCCATGGCTTAGGGGAGATCTGAGCCTTGGGTTGCTGAGTCAGTATTCTGACCATGACACCAGATGGGGGACAGACATGCCGGTTCCAATTCAGGATGCAAACCACCACACAAACCTGGGGCAGTCACCCTTACATCTTCAGTGTGGCTGTAGTGGATAACTACAGTACTGTATATGCCAGGCACCCCCAAACTTCAGCCCTCCAGATGTTTTGGACTACCATTCCCATCTTCCCCGACTACTGGTCCTGTTAGCTAGGGATCATGGGAGTTGTAGGCCAAAACAACTGGAGGGCCGCAGTTTGGGGATATCTGGTATATGCAAATGGCTAGCAAAGCAGATCCTTCCCTGTACAGAGCATTTATGAACATTGAAGATGAACTGCTATTGTTACTAGTATTATTAAGTGCAAGATACCCCGGTAGGTGGCATTGCTCAAGGTGGGAACTCCCCAAATGAAGTGCCACCAAAATATTCAATTCATCTGAAATGCCAAATTGTAAAGCGTGTGGCTCTTCTGTTGTTGAGAACTGGCAGGGGGAGTGCAGTTGGATAAGCGAGTACATATTTGTATTCTGGCTGAGTTCATCTTTTAAAACTTTTTCTGAATTAATTCTCCAATGCTCGTGACTTGCAAAGGGGTAGGGGTGGGAAGTAAAGGTCTTCTATATTTTTAAAGACAAAAACATAAATGCTTACTTTTCTATTTTTAAAATAAAGTAGCTGCAGAAGTTAAGATTAAGGCCATTTCTCACTTGGCCAATTTTGGGTCAGCCGTGTGTGTGTGTGTGTGTGTGTGTGTGTATCCTTCTCTCAGCCAAAGCTACCTTGCAGGGCTGTCCAGAGTGCCAAATGGAAGCAAAACTTAAGCCCAGGCTCACAAAGGGAGGAAGAAATACGTACCGAAGAAAAGAGCAATAAACCTCAAAACAGATCTAAAGAGGAGAAGCAGCAATATAGCAACTCCTAGCCCGTGTGGCAAAGTGGTACGGCTGCTGGATGAAGACCCCAGCTCTAAATCCCCACTCTTGTTGTGAATTTCATAGCTAGCGGTTAAGAGTATTGGCCCAGGGCCTGGGAGAGACCCAGGTTCAAATCCCCACTTGGTCATGAAGCTCACGAGGTGTGACCTTGGGAGCCACTCACTGCCTCTCTCGGCCTAAGCTACCTCGCAGGGTTGTTTGGGGGACTAAATGAGGAAGGGGGCAGCTCCTTGGGAAGGAAAATGCCGGGATATAATTGGAATAAACAGAGAAAACACAGAAACACCGGCTTGTATTTCACAACTTGCCTAGTATCCACAGGTGGGAGGCAAGTGAAACAAACCATTAAAAATTGTTTTTACTAAGAGGCCAGTTGGGAGAGGGGCTTCCTCACCCCCCTCCTCCTCCTAGTCAAGGCGAACTCGGGGCCGCTCACTTTCCCCAGGCTTATTGAGAGAGCAGGCGGAGGAAGCGGAACTACCCGCCACTTGACACGGGGGGGGGGAAGCGCCTCATTCGCCCTCCCGCTTTTGGGCGCCTTCTAAAAACATTTTTTCTAACCCCTTCGGACGACCCTGTCCAGATCTTAACGAGTTTTAAAATGAAATGGGGGGGGGGGAGCGGACTGGTTTTACAGCCTAGCGTTAACTTTTCTTAAATCGGTAGTAACACTTTGGGGGCTTGTTTGTTTGTTTCCCTTGTTCTCTCGCTTTGAGGTCGTCGTGTGTGTCCCCCTTTTCTTCCACGAAATCTACTTTCTTGAGGTAAATTTAACGACATGAAACGAAAACGAACCTGCCCCTCCCCCCCGCGGCTCCCAGAGAGGATTTCCCCCCCCTTTTAAATTTAAATTTTACACACGGGGAAGGAAGGTACAGGAGAGGCTCGTTCCCTTTCCAGGAGTTGGGGAGCGCCCTTCCCCCCCCCAAAAAAAACAACAACACCCCACGAAGAGCGAGGAGGGGAGGGCTGCCTTCCTGAGGTAAAAAAATCTTCCCGCCCGCCCGCTTGCCTACCTCCCTTGGGGCCTCCTCTCCGCCGTCCTCCTCGCGAGCCTCCGGATCCAAGCGGCTAGGCCTCCGTCGCCCCCGCGGCCCAAGGGACAGGAGAGCCGCCGCCGGCACCGCGAGGGTTAAAAAGTTTCGAACAAAATAGAAAAATAAAAAGCCCGAGAAGCCAGAAGCAGCGGCCGAGGCCTCGTAGCCCAGAAGCGGAGGACGGCGCCTGAAGAGAACTACGTTTCCCGGCGGGCCCCGCGCGCGTGCGCCGCCGCCGCCTGGCTTAGGGGAGCGAGGAGGGGCTTAGTTTCCCGGCGGGCCCCGCGGCGTCGGCCAGGGGGGCGTGGAGAAGGCTCCGCCCACGCGGTGTGTGTTTCGGTTGCCGTGGCGACGGTCCCGCCCTCTGTCCGCGCCGCGTTCCAATGTGCAAGGCAGAGAGAGGCAGACTCGGCGGGCGAAGCAGCAGCGGGCATGGTGAGTTCGCGTGCAAACTAAGGCGGGGGTGGGGGAGTGGGACGGACAAGGGATCCGTGCAAGGCACGTCGGGGGTGCGCGTGCAAATACCAGGATCAGTGCAACGCAGCTGCAGCAGCGAGGCTCTTGTGGAAAAGGAGGAGAGCGTGCAAGACCTGGCGGAAGCGCTGCATCCCTTCGTACAATCGCTTTGCTTCTTCTTCTTCGTGGAATCATAGAATGGTGGAGTTGGGAAGGATCCAACGGGGTCATCTAGTCCAGCCTCCTGCAATTTAGGAATCCTGCCCACAGGCATCCCGGGGTGCGCTTGAACCACCAACCTTCTGGTCAGCAGCCAGGCGCACGGACCCATTAAACAAGATGAACAAAAAAACGGGGGGTCGTTACTACCCTGCAATTTTTAGGGGGAGCCGCTTCCTGCATTGTACAGGGGGTTGGACTAGATGACCCCCAGGGATCCATTCCAACTATACCGTGCTATGATTCTTGCCGGCAGAACTTGCAGTGCACAAGCAAACCCCTGAGGGTGTACCCCAGGCATCCCCAAACTGCGGCCCTCCAGATGTTTTGGCCTACAACTCCCATGATCCCTAGCTAACAGGACCAGTGGTCGGGGAAGATGGGAATTGTAGTCCAAAACATCTGGAGGGCCGAAGTTTGGGGATGCCTGGTCTATGCAGTCATATATGTTCTTCCTAAAATTCCACCTAAACATTAGGAAGAACTTCCTGACAGTAAGAGCTGTTCGGCAGTGGAATTTGCTGCCAAGGAGTGTGGTGGAGTCTCCTTCTTTGGAGGTCTTTAAGCAGAGGCTTGACAGCCATCTGTCAGGAATGCTTTGATGGTGTTTCCTGCTTGGCAGGGGGTTGGACTGGATGGCCCTTGTGGTCTCTTCCAACTCTATGATTCTATGATTCTATGATTCTATGTGGGGAGAAGTGTTCCTGAGCATTTAAAGGCTTTGTGGCTCAAAACCAGCCACAAATAGCCCTCTTATGTCTAACTCTTAAAGGTGCAGGAGTCCTGTCTGCTCTTGCATCTGACCACCCTCCCTGGTAGACTGACCTGTGACCCTCCATGTGTAGAATGACTACAACTCCCGTCATTCGTGACCATTAGCCATGGTGGCTCAAGCCGATGGGAGATGGAGTCCACATCTGGAAAGTCAATAGATCCCCCCCCCACAGCCCTGTTGTAAAACCTTTATAACAGCTGGGATTAAGGCCGTATAAGGGATTTTGGTAATCTATAACAGGCATCCCCAAACTTGGTTGGTCTTTAAGGTGCTACTGAAGGAATTTTTTTATTTTGCTTCGACTCAGACCAACACGGCTGCCTACCTGTACCCAGCAGAGAGATGCCCAGCTCAGTGGCACAGCAGCATCTGCTCAGCAGGCAGAAAATCCCAGGTGGGGCTGGGAGACAGGATTCCACCCGGAATCAGACCCTTTAGCTAGATAATTCTCTTAAATTCTTACAACACCTGGGGAGCCTGACTCAGTAATGGGTACCTTGCCTATGTATATAGTAAAACCAATCTCTGTTTTTTTATTGTTGTTTTACACCTTCACAACCATTTGCTTTGGGAGGGGCAGACTTCTTAATTCACACCTCGGTAGAGTTGGGTACACAGCACCATTGAATTGTTTTTTTTGGGGGGGGGGCAAATTCAGCTGTCTATCTCTGTGGAAGAATTTTCTGCATGTTAGATCTCCCTGCTGATAATACACTTTTCTTAATTCTTTTTCCATCTCCCTCAGGCTAGTTCTGCGTTATCGTTTCCCAGGTGAGTAGCAACCTTGACAGTTCTGCTATAGATTTCTGCTGTTAATAATTCTAAAAACTCTACTTTGCTGCATGACTTTTAATGCTGCAAAAACTGTAATTTCAGAAAGCTTTCTACCATTGCCACAAGATTTATCTCCTAGCTAGTGAGAGCCGATTCAGAATTATCGTATTGTTTATAGCCCAAGGAGCTTGTATGGTTCTTGCCCTCCTCATTTAGTCCCCACAACGACCTTGCAAAGTAGGCTAGGCTGAGAGGGACTGGCCCGAGTGACCCCCCCAGTGAGCTTCCTATGGCCGGGGGGGGATTCGAACCCTGATCTCCCGGATCTTAGTCCAAATGCTCTAACCACTACGCCCCACTGGCTCCATGGTCAGTACAGACCAGCTTTCAGAAAATATCTGGAAGGCCCTAGTTTGGCGAAAGCAAAAACAGGCAGCCTTCAATTTTATGACCACCACGGTATTTGCATTGCGGGAGGGGAGTGTCTGAAGGCCCCATTCATACATTGTGTGCACAGCCTCTGGCCTCCTTTGGTAATGGCAGGCAAGAAGTTGGCAGCACGGATAGAAATGTGCCCTTTGCTCCGAAGCGAGGGGAAAACTGCTGCCCTCTGCTGGAGACAGGCGGCACGGCCTCACCAGCAATCTCTGACGACAGCCCTGCAGTGTTTACCATTCCCAAACACACCCTCCCAGTTTGACTTCAAGGTTGTAACGAAAGGCGGTCGCTCTTGGAGAGACCCCCAAAAGACAGCCTGCAGTGGTGAACCGGATACCTCCCGAGAAAGCACATGTCGGCACTCTGCACACCTGGGTTCGAATGTGAGGATTAGACCTATTTGTGGAGCTATGGATGGCTAGTAGGCACAGTGGCTAATCTAACGAACCTGAACGTTGGGACAGGGGGGGGGGTCTTCACAACAGCGCAGTTAAAACTGTGGAACTCCCTCCTGCAGGAGACAAGAATGGATTCCAACTTGGATGGCTTTAGGAGAGGGTTGGAGAAATTCACGGAGAAGAGGGGGCTCTTGAGGGCTACTAGCCACGGTAGCTATGCTCCTGCCAGCCTAGCAGTTCGAAAGCACACCAGTGCAAGTAGATAAATAGGTACTGCTGTGGTGGGAAGGTAAACTGCGTATCTGTGTGTGACGAAATGTCCCACTCTCTACTACCAAAATGTGACACAGGAAACCAGAGGTGAAACCACCCACCCTCTTCTCCTGCCGCCTTAAAATAAACCCCTTTTTACTTGTGGGTTTCTTAGTAAAGAGTGTCTTCCAGCTTACGTGGCCTGGTATCTTAAGAAACTCTAGGCTGTTTGACGGAATAACCTTTTGCCTACAGTAAAGGGTCTCACTCAGTTTGATTCCCCACTGTAAAAGTTTGCCCTTTCCACTCCGGCAACTTTGTGGCACCCCCCAGGTTATCCTCCTAAGCCTCCTCAGTGTAACTCTAAGACACAAACTGTCGCCTCTATTCCCGAGGTAAGTTTTGTCCTCTATTGAGCCACCACTGCTGTGAGTTCTGATACCCCGCTGGAACAATAAAGACGATTCTTCTTGGCAAAAAAAAAGATGAAATTTTATTATCTTAAAAACATAGTAGTGTCTTTAACGTTTAATGTGTTTATCAGCTTTGTTTCATTTGCACAATAACTCTGTCAAACATTTAACCTCAAGCTCTCCTAAACCACATCTACATTCCCACTCTCCTGGCCTCTCAACTTTCCCTAACTGACCAAACCGACACTCCCTCCTTTTAAACTGGGAACAGTCCCGCCCCCATCAGAATGTTATGTCAGTCAGGCTGGAGGTGGAGTAACTCTTTTCCAGCCAGGTAGGAATAAACATTTCAAAACTGTGTCAATTCGTCACACCGTGCACTCCGATTTCTGTCAGTGTGTTATGCTGTGCCAGAAGCAGTTTAGTCCTGCTGGCCACATGACCCAGAAAACTAACTGTGGGCAAACGCTGGCTCCCTCGGCCTGAAAGCGAGATGAGCGCCGCAACCCCGTACAGTCATACCTCGGTTTGAGTACGCCTCGGTTTCCGCGGACCTATCTGGAACGGATTAATCCACTTTCCATTACTTTCAATGGGAAAGTTTGCTTCAGGTTAAGTACAGACTTCCGGAACCAATTACACTCATACCTCGGGTTAAGTACGCTTCAGGTTGAGTACTCCGCGGACCGTCTGGAACGGATTAATCCACTTTCCATTACTTTCAATGGGAAAGTTCGCTTCAGGTTAAGTCATAGGTGCCAACTCCCAGATTGAAAAATCCGGGATCGGCTGTGGCACGGCAGCGTAAGTCGCGCTGCGGCCATTTTGGAACTGGGCAGATCAGCACCAGAAGTCGCTTCTATGCATGCTCTGCCCATTTCCAAAATGGCCGCAGCGCCGGAAGTTGCACTGCAGCCATTTTGGAACTGGGCAGATCAGCACCAGAAGCCACTTCTACGCATGCTTTGCCCATTTCCAACATGGCTGCAGCACCAGAAATCGCTTCTGCGCATGTCCAGAGACTCCAGACATGCGCAGGAGCCTCACTGGGCTGGTAAGAATCTGGTGGATTTACAGGGTTTTTTAAAATCCAGGCTGCCAGCGGGAAACGGCTGGAAAAACAGGGGTTTCCCGGGGAATACAGGAGACTTGGCAGCTATGGGTTATGTACAGACCTCCGGAACCAATTGTTTGTAAACTGAGGTACCACTGTAGTCGCCTTTGACTGGGCTTGGACTGTCCAGGGGTCCTTTACCTTTACCTTTTTTGCTCTGGCTTTGCATTCGGAGGCAGAAACGCTCCTGAAAGCCAGTTGCTGGAATCACAGGAGGGGAGAGATGCTCTTGTGCTTGGATCCTGCTTGCGGGTTTCCCACAGGCACCTGGTTGGTCACTGTGAGAAAAGGACACTGGCCCAGTCCTCTTTTAAAGCCATCCAGGCTGGTGCCCATCGCTGCCTCCTGTGGCAGGGAGTTCCCCAATCTGTGCTGAATCTTCCCACATCCGGCTTCACTGGATATTCACGATTTCTTGTGTTAAGAAAGAGAGAGAAAATCTTGTTCTCTGTCCACTTTCTCCATGCCAGGCAGTTTTATAAACGTCAGTCATGTTCTTTTTCCTCTAAAGAAAAGGCTCTTTTTTTTTTTCCTAGCGGTGAGAGTGTGGTACCCCAGGACCTGGGAAGACCAGAGTTCAATTCCCCACTCGGCCATGAAGCTCACAGTCCTTGCCTCTCAGCCTAACCAACCCCACAGGGTTGTTGTTGTGGAGATGGGGGGAAAGAGCAGGAAAAGAACCAAGAAAAGTAAAAAAAGTAAAGTAAAAATGAATTGTAAGCCCCACACGTTGTGAGAAGTGCCAAGGAGGGCAAGGCAGAGCAACCGGGGGGGGAGCAAGGCCCCCTGTGTAACGCACACACCCCGGACAAATGGCACCAACCTTTCTGCATGTGCGATTGTGTTTTGTTAGCACAGCGGGAAAGACTTGCACCCGGTGGAACTACAGTACAGCCTCCCTCCAGGCACCTCCATTGGACTACTCCTTTCGGGGCATCAGCTTCATGCAAGGTATGGCATAACCCGCCGGTTCCCCAACTCACCCCCACGGTTCCATAAACTCACCCCAGCGCCCCCTACTCTACCCTATTTAAAAGCCTTATTCAAAACAATGGCTCAAGTTTGTTCACTTTGGTGAATTATTAATTCAACTAGTTTTAAATGGAGTCCCAATTAACATACCTGCTGCAAGATGATTCGACCAGAACTCTACTTGTAGCAAGATACTTGATTTCAGTTCTTTCTTACAAAAAGCAGCATAATTTAATTTACGATTACTGATATCAAGTTACATCACTCGAGTAACCTTCAGATCTGATTAATGAACAATGAAGGCCTGCAATGTACTAACGTTTTAACCATAGCTTTAAAGCCCCACAAAATCACTTGAAACGTTTAAATATGTTGTACATGAGTTCCTTGTATGAGGTTGATTTTGTCTGATTGATTTTATGTATGACGGTTTTACACTGTTTTATCCTTGTTTGCTGTGTATTATGGGCCTATGGCCGAAATAAAAGTTTATCTATCTATCTAGTTTAAAATGCATTTTGAATGAACTGAATTACATCGGGCTATTGCCTTCCAAAGTGGGTCATGCAAACTGCTATTATGAATAATGCTTTTTATAGGATAGGGGGCATTGCGGATGAGTTTATGGAACCGGGGGGGACGGTGGCCCCCCTAAAACCTGGGAACCCCCTGGTCTCAAACGTGACAAGCAGCTAGCAGCTGCATGGTGGCAAAGGAAATGTCCTCTGTGCATGCTCAGAGGCACAGGGTTGCTGCTTCAGCAGAGCTTAGCCGTGCAATAAGAACGCACAGCAAGTGCTCCTTTCCTGCTTCCCTGAACCTGCCTCGCGAGTCAGCGCCCGCTTCCCTGCCCATTCTCTCCCACCTCCAGACCTGCTGACAGAGGAGCCGAGGGCCGGCTTGAAGCCCATCCATCGGTCCGAAGGGGGCCGGCTGCTGACACAGGCCATCTGGCTGAACAACAACACCCTCGGGGACCTGACCCAATTCACAGAGACTGTGAGCAAGCTCCTGGAATACCCAGAGGAAATCTACTGGATCGACCTCTCCTTCAATGACCTGCCCATCATCGACCCGGTAGCGTAGTCCGTTCCTTTAAACAGATTTCACTGTTGCTCCGCAAAGCACAACACACCAGCAACACCGTCATTGGTGGGCGGCCATCAAGATGCTAACTGGGGTGCAGCTGCCTCAGTTGAGTGCTGGAGCTATTATTATTTATTTCGTTAATTTGATTACCCGCCCTTCACTCTAAGCTCCCAGGGCAGGATACAGCATTAAAACACATCATCAGAACCCATTTAAAACAGCTTGAAATCCCAACAATAAGGTGGGTGCTAAAAATAGACATGTCCAAAGGCAGGATGAAGAGGTGCAATGAAGGCGCCAGACAGATCTATGTGGGGAGGGAGTCCCACAGCTTAGGGGCTGCCACAGAGGAGGCCCTTTCTCCCTGGGCCTCTGGGGGTGGAGGAACAAGCAAAAGGGTCCCCCCCCTCTTCCAATCTCAGCACCCGAGAGGATCTGTAGGGAAAGGGGCAACCTTTCAGATACCTGGGACCTGTGTCATTTAAATACCAAATTGTGCACCTTGAATGGGGCCCGGAAACCGGGGGAAGCTGTTTTAAAACAATGAAGATTTTAATAAAAAATTATATTAATACAACAAACCAACCAGGGAAAAGGTATGTGATCTAAATAGAGCCCCAGGCAGTAATCTGTGTTTTGAACCAACGGAAGTCGCCTTCAAGGGCAGCCCCACGGAGAGCGCATTGCAGTAGTCCAGCCTGGAAGTTACCAGAAGGGGGGGGGCTGGATTTGGAGACTGGTAGGGACCTCTGCCGAGCGCAGCACCCGGCAGATTGCAGCCTGCCCGGCTGCTGTTGCCTTTCTGAGCCCGCTGCTTGCCGGCCTCTCTGCCCAGGTGCTGACTTCCTTCTACAACCTGCGCCACCTCAACCTTCACGGGAACGCCATCCAGCAGCTTTCAGAGGTGGACAAACTGGCAGTGCTCCCGCACCTGCGCAACCTGACGCTGCACGGAAACCCCGTTGAGGAGGAGAAGGGCTACAGGTAAACACTCGCCTCCCAAAAAGAAACAGAGGAGTGTGGGGCACACAGGACAGGGAGCGACAGGGGCTGGAGTTTAAACTGTGCTCCGTGTGAAGGAGAGGAGGGAGCCGGGCAAGCAGGCAGGCTGTCTTCCAAATGCTGACCCCGGCACTGTACTTTGCACGTTGCGCAGGAGCTAC
Organism: Zootoca vivipara; assembly: GCF_963506605.1. Taxonomy (NCBI): domain Eukaryota; kingdom Metazoa; phylum Chordata; class Lepidosauria; order Squamata; family Lacertidae; genus Zootoca; species Zootoca vivipara. The sequence continues at coordinate 98,309,162 of NC_083279.1, forward strand.
GTCCTGTCCACTCTGCCCAACTTGAAGTCCTTCGATTTCAGCGGAGTCACGAAGCTCGACCGCACCACTGCGGCCGTCTGGAGACGCATGAACATCAGGCCAAAGAAAGTCCGGAGGAGAAGGGACGACTACTGACGGCCCTACCGCTCTGGCGGCAGGGAGAGGACGGCCCTGCAACCTGCAGCCTCTATTGGGAATAAAGAATTCGAGCAGCTTGGCATGGCAGAGCATGGATGGGGGCAGGGAGTGGGCCGGGGTGGTGTGGGGTGGTGTGGGGCCGGGAGCCTTTTCCTGCAGTTGTGCCCAACGGCCTCAGCCTTCCTGCTTTCCGGGATATGTCGGGGTGAGGAACCTGTGGTTCATGGGATCCTAGAACTGTGGTGTCGGAAGGGACCCCCAAGGATCATCTAGCCCAACCCCATGCAATGCAGAAATCGCAGGTAAGGAATCCCTGGCAGATGGCCCCACCACCACCACCTGTGATTATAAACCTCCAAGGAGGGAGAGTCCATTGCTTTCCAAGAGAGACTGTTCCATTGCCAGGCAGCTCTTACTGCCAGAAAGTTCTTCCTGGCGTTTAGTCGGAATCTCCTTTCTTGCCATTTGAAGCCATTGGGTTTCTGGAGCAGTGGAAAATAAGCCACGTACGCTAGGGCGCTAGCAGCCCTCCAGCTGATCAGAGAATTGTAGCGTCGGGAGAGCCATCCAGCCCCTTCTGCAAACCGAAGGTGCGCAAGGCACCTTTGTTTTCCCTTTTTGTTTCAGATGTCGGGAGCGAGCCAGCCAGCCAGCCAGCCTGCCTTTCCTGACCTGCAGATGTGCTGGACTCTCCATTCCCATCAGCCCCTGCGTGGTGGCAGCCATCTTGGAGGGCAGGGGAAGGCCCTTTGCCCTTGGCCAAAGGGTCACGGCAAACCCAACAAGGATTCTGGCACAGCATAACAGACGCACAGAGGATGCAGCCGCTGTGGATTTAAAGCAGCTGCCCTCCAAATTCTCCTAACAATGGGTTGAGCAGGGAAGGACCCTTTCCTTGTGCCAGCCTTGAGTCCCTTCTCCTCCTTACCCCCCTTTCCCATGGAAGTGCAGCCCTCATACGCCGGAAATTTGGTTCCCCCCATCCCTGGCTCAGTGGCACAGCACCCGCAGGGAGTCCTGGGTTCAAATCCTGGCATCTCAAACTCCTAAGTGACAGGAAAGACCTCTGTGGCAGACAGCACCTCCTGTTCGTTATGGAGCTAGAGGGAGTCTCGCCTGACCTGCTGGAAGACCCGTTTCCATTCAGTGACGTTTGTGCGGGGGAATCGCTTTTTGCGGGGCGGTGCCCCCACTGCTGTATATCTTCCTTGGCGTTCGCCACCTTCTTTTCCAATAAATGTGCTTGTCCAAGTGGCACCAGGTGTGTCAGCTCTCCGGTTCTGCTTGTTCTTAAAGAGAGTACCCAGATCCCGGCAGGCACCTCCTCCCTGCCTTATTCCTGAGCTTTGAGGGCCCACGTTCCCCAACTCCACCCCACACGGCAGCTCCCGTTTCCTTTCGCTCCCTTAACGTTAAGAACCTAGGGAAAGCCTGCTGGATCAGGCCGGTGGCCCATCTAGGCCAGCATCCTCTTCTCACAAGGGCCAACCAATAGCAGGATCCGAGCACAAGAGCAACTCCCCCCCCCCTTTGAGGTTTCCAGCAACTGGGATTCAGAAGCATTTTTGCCTCCAACTGGGGAGGCAGGGCACAGCCATCCTGGCTAACAGCCATCTCCTCATCCGTGAATTTCTCTAGTCTTTCAAAGCCATCCGAATTGGTAGCTGTCATTACCTCCTTTGGACGTCCCTTCGCTTAACTACGCGCTGCGTGAAGGCCTTTCCTTTGCCTGTCCTGAATCCCCCAACACTCAGCTTCTTCGGATGCTCGAGAATTTTGGTGTTCCTCCCTCCCTTTCTCTGTGCTGTGCGTCACTTTATAAGGGTTTATCAAGTCCCTCACCTTTCCTGTTAACGTAAAAGCCCTTGATGCACAAAGTTTCTTCATTGGGGGGGGGGCGTTGCGCCATCCCCTAGATCGACCGAGTCACGCGACAAAACAACCAACAGCCTTTTGCGTGGATGATGAACATACTTATATTTTATCTACTTTAGCAAAATAAAGGAAACCAAAAAAATTAAAACGAAACGACAGTTCAGCCACTTAAAAAGAGGGTGGTGATAGGTGAGACGCCAAAAAAGCGGAGCTCCAGGGTGTGTTCCACTCCCCTCCCACCCCCCACAAGCTGCTCTTTGGCTTCTTCCCTCCCCTCCTTCCTATTTGGAAGAAGACGACAACCCAACGCACCCTTCGTTGGTTCCCCCCAAATCCTAAAAATAAAGCCCGGCATTCTGCGGGCAGCAACGGGAAAGTAATGCAGGTTGAACCCCACGTGGGAAGGGGCAGGTAGCAGCTGCAACGCGTCTCAGCCCCCCCAACCCCGGAGGCAAGAATTTCAGGGCCTTATTAGGGGGGGAAAGGTAAATAATGAAAGCGAGCACAGCTGCCCCCCCCCCACGCCAGTGGGCCTCAGGATCCCATCCCCCTGTCCCCTCGATGACCGATAGTGTGGTGCTCAGCTCTCTAGGAGCTGGGCTTAGCATGCACAGTGTTCAGGGCCTGCCCCCTCCTCAAACCAATTTATGTACGGGCTGGCACAAATATGACCTCCCCACACACACAAACACACATGGGAGGGGGGAGAAACGTGGGTCCGACCAGCCCCTGGGAGCTGGCAGCTGGCGACTGTCTCTGGGGCGCAAGTGGCAGGAAGTTCAGTGTATCGCTTATCCGTCCAAGTCCCACTGCAGTGAAAAGCCGACCGTGGCGAGGGAGAGGAAAGGAAATGTGGAAGGTTGTTAAAAAAACAAGACGTTACAGGTGTCTGCGGGATCGGCATCAGGGGATCCCAAACTGTACAACCAGTTCTTCTTTCGCATCCACTCGGATCTGGGAGAGAGCACTGAAGGCATACGCAGCTATCCGGGAGACCTGGGTGGAGACGGAGAGAAGGGAGGGGTAAGCCATATACAGGGTACTCCAGGAGGAGATTCGAGTCACCAAAAAACCATTTCAGATTTAGACAAGGCCTATGCAAACTCAAAAGCGCCTCTGATTCAGCTTTTGCCAAAACGGGGACCTCTAGATGTTTTGGAATCCGAACACCCATCAGCCCCAGCCAGCACACGGAGGCCCAAACATCCCATGGTCCCCCGCGTGGCGAAGGCTGAACTGGATGCTGCTGATTCACGAGGCCACAGGTGAGGACGCAATGCCGCTGCCGCCAGGAGCAGCCTGTTTGCTGCCCGAAGGCAAAAAATTCCAGGCAAAAGTTGACTCTTCAGAGCTGGGGGGTGGAACAGTCCTCCACCACACCCCACGGCAGCATACTAGCTCCGGGCAGACCACACAAGCTCATGTTCCTGGCCGCTTTTGGCCCTGCGGAATTTGCCGCCCGAGGTAGCTGTTTCCCTCTGCCTCCTGGAAGGGCCGGCCTTGCCTGCCCCCAATGCCTTCCTGTTTTAGGGAAGGCGATGTCTCCTCACACCGTTGTTGTGTGACATCTACCCCGCCCCTTGCGGCTTCCAGGAGCCGATTCCTCCCACCCACCCAAAGTGCTTGTGAACAGGCAGAACGGCAGAAAGGAAAAACGGGGAGGTAGGGCCCAGGTTTGTCTGTTTTTGTTATTATTTTTCTTACACATTTTGTGCTTTTTATATTGTAATTTTACGTTGTGATCCGCCCTGAGATCTATGGGTATAGGGCGGTATACAAATGTAAAAAATAAGTAAATACAAAAACTGTGGCGCTGTGGGTTAAACCACAGAGTCTAGGGCTTGCTGATCGGAAGGTCGGCGGTTCAAATCCCTGCAACGGGGTGAGCTCCCGTTGCTTGGTCCCAGCTCCTGCCCACCTAGCAGTTCAAAAGTGCAAGTAGATAAATAGGTACCGCTCCAGCGGGAATCATAGAGTTGGAAGAGACCACAAGGGCCATCCAGTCCAACCTCCTCCCGGCGGGAAGGTAAACAGCGTTTCCGTGTGCTGCTCTGGTTCACCAGAAGCAGCTTTGTCATGCTGGCCACATGACCTGGAAGCTGTCTGCGGACAAACGCCGGCTCCCTCAGCCTATAGAGCGAGATGAGCGCCACAACCCCAGAGTCGGACACGACTGGACCTGATAGTCAGGGGCCCCTTTACCTTTTTACAAAAACTGTAGAGATCAGAAAACTCTCTGAAGCAGCATATATAGTAATGGGGCAGGACAGGTCGATCCAGGGCGAGAAAGTGGACCTGGATCCACCTGCGGTTTCATCCAGCCCAGTGGTCCTCCTGGGCGCATCCGGCAACCCACAAAAGCAGGGGAAGGCAGCCAGAAGTGTCTCCCACAGCTGCTCTTCAGCAACCGGTCCTGAGAGGCGCCATGGCAGCAGCTGCTTATAACCGCAGAGTGACTCTCGCCAGCTCTCTTTTTAAAAAGGGGATCTAATCTATTGATTAGATACTGAAGGGTGGGGTGGCATGGCCCAGCCCTGCAGGTGAGCATCGATGGTGCACGTGGCCAGCTCACTCTGCCAGCTTCAAGAGCCAAAGCCGGGCTGCAATCCATAGTTCCCCTCCACAGTTTTATCCTCACAACAACCCTGCGAGGGAGGTTCAGCTGATGCCCCAAAGGTCACCCATGGAGGGAGTTTCATGCCTGAATGGGGATTTGAACCCTAGTCTTCCAAGGTCCTAGCCTGACACTCTACCCACTATGCCACGCAAGCTCTTTTTCCGGATGACACAGTCGTGGTCCAACCCCACCACCTGCAGGGCCACAGATCTTCTCCAGCCTTACTTCAGGGGAACGGCGGAAGTGGGCGTCAGAGCCTTGTGGCCCTGGGGGGAGCGTACCCACCTGCTGCAAGTCTGCGAAGGGAACGGGGTCGCTGGCAAGCACTTGATGGGGCTGCGTGGTGAGCGATGGGAGCGTCGAGAGCTTCTTCCAGTGCATCAGGTTGCTGCTCAACATGGCCAGCCTGGTGCTAGAAGGAAAGGCAGGAGAAAGGGAGTGTGTGTGTGTGTGTGTGTGTGTGTGTGTGTGTGAGAGAGAGAGAGAGAGAGAGAGAGAGAGAGAGAGAGAGAGAGAGAGAGAGAGAGAGAGACCGACCGACCGACCGACCAGCAGGGAGCAAAAAGAAGGAAGTGGGCATCAAGGTGTGGGACGACAATGGGGTCTGTGGACCACCCGTGGCCCACGTCATTTTATGTTTGCAAAAATACAACCCTACAGCATCTAGTACAGCGCATAACAATTGTTGTAAAAGGCAAAAGAAAAAAAGAAAAGATCACTGAATGGTCCACCGAGATGCTCAGAATTTTTCAAGCAGTCCAGGGTGGGGAGTTTGGGAACTGCTGCCCTAAGGCCAATCTGGGTGTTTTCCAGCAGACACTTCTGGCTCCTAAAATAAGAGCAAAATTATTCCCTCGCCCCCCCCCACCCCACCACTAAATTATCCAACTCAAACAAATAAACGGTGGGATAGCCAGGAGTGGATCAGTTCAGCAAATCCATAAACTCTGATCTGCCCACACCTGGCTCTAAAGAGAGGGCTGGGCGGGGAGAACGTTATTTTCATTTCTAGGTGAAGCAGGGCCAGGCCTGTGAAGCATCTCGGCCCCAGACCAGTTTGGAGTCCCACAGCAGAGTGATTCTCAATTGCCTGGTCTACCTAATTCATATGTTTAGCAGCCCACCTCTTAAATTTAGGGTCCCGACAACAGGTAGGTGAAGGACAAAGAAGCAGGTGGGAAGAAAATGGGTGGGGGAGGAATTTCCAGGACAGAAGCAGGAAAGAGTTGCTCTGGGCTCCGGGGGGGGGGGGGAGACCTACCTGTACTGCCTGGCTCTATCCATGTACTCGTGCTGCTCCATGCCTTGCTGATCTGCGGCCGAAACGTCAATGATGTTGCTGCAAGAAAGCGAGGGCAGAGATCAGAGACCCTGACCCACCCGCTTCAGAGGGGTAATAGCTCATTTAACGATCATCTCATGGGTGGCAAATCCCACCCAAATGCCAATTCATCTGGCACTGGTTTTGGTTATAAAAGTTTTTGACCCGCTGTTTATACGTCTGACCTTGGAATACTGCTGTATTGCCTCTTTTGTAAGTTTCTCTTTCTCTCTCTCTCTCTCTCTCTCTCTCTCTCCTTATCTTATACCTGACCATGCACAATTGTTTTTTCTCTCTCTTCTCCTTTGAATTTTTGGAATACTTAGTCTTGCTTGTTAATATTTTTTTATATTAAAAAAACATAAAAGGAAGCAGAGATGAGTGAGACAGGAGATTAAGAAGAGAAACTGGCACCATCTAATAGATTCTGTTCCCGGCAATTATTACAGACAGAAAATGGTGATCTCTGTGGTAGCTGGGTTTTTTAAAAGACCTTTTAACTTGTTTTATTATTGATTGCTTGCTACCCTTGAGAGGAAGGGCAGGGTATACATTTAATAAAAGTAAACATCCACCCTGTACCCAGCCACCCAGCAGCTGACTGAGACCTGAGAACGGACCCTCCGCCAGCATGCCAAGCACTGATAGGCAGCTTCTGCACTGTACTTTCCGTGTGTTACAAATTTTAGCTGTCGCTGGCCCAGAATCTTAATTGCCCAGCCTTGGGAAGACCCGCTTCAGGAAGGAGAAATTAACCCAAACTATCTGAGGGGGTCACAGGGGACGACAGAGGACGAGATGGTTGGACAGTGTTCTCGAAGCTACGAACATGAGTTTGACCCAACTGCGGGAGGCAGTGGAAGACAGGAGTGCCTGGCATGCTCTGGTCCATGGGGTCACAAAGAGTCGGACACGACTAAACAACGACGTCTGAGGGGTCACAGGATCCCCCCTTCCTTGGAGGTTTCCCTTGGAATGTGTGAGGCCAGCATAGCCTGTTCCCCACAGAGGCCAACTGGACGGGTGCCCCACTGGAAGACCACAGGCAGCCCAGGAGGGGCACAGCCCATTCCCCACTGCCTGCCGCCCAGTCCTTGGTCCTCTGAGCATGCAAGGTCCTTCCTGCCCTCGGAGCTCCGCAAAAGGTGGCTCAGGAGGCTCCCCCACCAGAGATACGCAAGGCCAGCTCTTGCCAAACTGGAGCTGCCCAGACGTTTTGAACTACAACTCCCAGCACCCCCATCATCACGTAGGAACCTGGGGCTGATGGGAACTGTAGTCAAAAACGTCGCCTGGATGGGGAAGGCTGCTTTTACTGCAGCACAGCCTGTTTTGGTCCTGGTCGTTCTGTTCCTGCATTGCAGGCGGGTTGGCCTAAATGGCCCTTTGGGTTCCTTCCAACTCTGCAATTCTATGTTTTTATGAATCCGTTTGACTTTCCACCTCCACGTTAAAGAAAAACATGCGCTCAACTCACATGGCTGTCTTGGCGAGGATCGATGACAGCAAAGCCTGCTCGTCCGTCCGGGCTGAAGGCAGGCTGTAGCAGTTGGGCTCGGCTCCGTTTAAGGGCTTGGGTGGGCTGGAAGCAGTGGGCAACAAGGGCTTAGACTCATCGCCCTAAGGTGGGGAAAGCAAGGAGGGAAAGAAAGACAGCGTTCAAAATTTGCAGAGGACCCAGCAGCCACTGGCAGGCAAGGGAAGGGTCCCCAATCCAGTATTCACTTGCTGCAGATTGCCTGCACACAGGAGTTAGAACACAGGAGTTAAACGGCTCAACATTCAACCCCGGTTCAGACATTTCGGGCGGGGGACAACAACGTCAAATGCACAATGGAAGAGGGTGTGCACCCCTCCTCTCAGCACACAGAGAGCCCGCTGCTGGAGCCAGGCCACCACTGTGCAAACTGCCTAGCACGTCATCTTGCCTGACAAAGCCCCCAACAGGCCCCTGTCCCCCCCCCTCCAGCTGATCTATAGGAGCTGCTAGTGGAGAGAGCCAGGCAGCCCAGCAGCTCCTCTGAACACAGAATGTGCTTCTGACTTCCATGCCTAGGTCTGCCAGGTCCCCCTGGCATGGCCTCAAAATCAGCTCTGGAGGTTTGGGGCACCCTCCGGAGCAGACTTGGGGGGCCTGCTGGGAGAAGAGGAAACAAAATCCCATTGCACAGGGGGTTCACTGGCACAGCCTGTGGGTCTGAAGCAAGCCCCATTTCCTCCCACTGGAGATGGTGCTGGGTGGGCAGCAGGGGGAGTGGAAGATGATGATGTGCTCTCCAAGGGGTGTGGGCAGCTGAGGATCACGTGCAGGAGGCTCCCAGGGCTTTGGACTGACAAAGGGACAGGGCTTGCAATATGGAGGGTGTGCAGCTTTCTTAAAGTGGAGGGGGAGGGAACAGGAGGTTATGACTGCAGACGGGGTGGATAAAAATCAATGATATTTTTTTCATTTTAAAAAATCAGATTATTTTTTATTTAAATCGGATTTCTTTTTATTTAAATTGGATTTTTTAAAAAAGTAAAATGCTTTTCTATTTTCTATAGAAAATAGTTTTCTATTTAAGTTACATCAGAGTCCAAATGCTATTCATCAGGAAATAAGGGTTTGTTTTTAATTACTGTATGTAGCATGAGGCTTTATATGCAATGTTTAATTTTTTTGGTAAATGAATTCCATTAATCCATTCATAATGTCATGCTCTTCAAGAAGTTTCTGTAAGATTATTTGGGGCAGTTTTTTTCTAACGAAAAGATATTATCACAGAACTGTGAATTTGTGTCTACAGAGATAACATGCCTTTTCTTCACAGGAAAAATGTTATAAAATGAACATTGAACAGTTGAGGAGGAAAAAACCCTTAATCCTATTGTTCCTTTGCAAATCTATATACACAGAATCCACCCCCAAACCTCTTAAATGTTAAGATTCAAGAGGTTCCATGAATAGATTGTTTGGAGTGGAATAGATCTGCACAAGTAGCTAAGTGTGAAGCAGTAAAAATGAAAGTGCAACCTTGTGAGCAGAATCCTCCACAAGTCTTGGGATCTTTGTGGAATAATTGTGCAACTCAGACTTGAGGCAAGTGCTGAAGGCAACCTCTTCCCAATCTCACTGGGTTCCAACAACTGCACTGACACTTAACTGTACAGAATAGGAACCTGAATGTATACGCAAATCCAAAGGGGGGTGGAAATAGTAAGTGGGATCTGTAAGTCCTTGGCGAGACCTTGAAGTGCTTGCCAGTCAACTAATAAGAGTTCACTGGTTCCAGGCCCTTCTTCCCAGTTGTAAATATTAAGATTATACCAGCAAGGAGGAGTCTGTAAAAAAAATGATTTAAATCCAGTCTTACTGACTAGTGGTTTAAATTGTAATTTAAATCGATTTGATTTAAATCAAATCCACCTTGGCTGCAGAGCCACTCCCTTGCCTGCACTAGCTCAGCTGGTAAAGCGACACACTAGCCCAGGCATAGGCAACCTTGGCTCCCCAGATGTTTTGGAACTACAACTCCCATGATCCCTGACCAATGGTCCTGTTAGCTAGGGATCATGGGAGTTGTAGTTCCAAAACATCTGGAGAGCCAAGGTTGCCTATGCCTGCACTAGCCGCTGGTTTCCTGAGCTTCTCCCCGCTGGTGTTGTTCTGGGCACCCCTTGCCTGCCCACCCCAAAGAGTTTTAAATTGCATAGTTCCATGTAAATGCCTACAGTGAATGCACAGCGAATGTGGCTTCCCCCCATTGCAGGGTTGAAAAACAATGCGTTGGACAACGAACAGCTAATCTGTTTTTTGTTGTTCTGGAGCAAGAGTCCATGTGATCATGAAGGATCCTGGCAATACTATGACTTTACTGAATTGTGTCGTTTTGTTGTTTTTGTTTGAATTTGCTGTTGTTGTTTGCCTTATACACTACTGTGTTTGGCATTAAAATGATAGCAATGTATGTCGAAACAAAATTTAAAAATTCCTTCCAGCTTTTTTTTATTTTGTTTCGACTACGTCAGACCGACACGGCTACCCACCTGTAACTAGCAATGTATGTTGTTTTTAATGCCACTGCAATCATTTATGAGCCACTGTGAGCTCGACATCTGTTGCTGGAAAAGCAGCATACAAATATTAAATCAACTCAGCTCAACATAAGAGTTCCTCCTGCTCACAAGTAGCCCAACAAGCACAGGTCACCTTTGGCCCTGACGGGGTAGCAACCCTTTGCAAGGAGACCACATTTCTGAGTATCCTTCTGGAAAGGGAGGCCAACGTACCATGACACCTTTTCTCCAATATGGTGTCCCCTCCTGATGCTGGTAGACATGCCACGCTTCTCCTGCCTTCCTCAGCCCAGGCTCCCTCTCTCCCTCGCCCCTATTTTCAGTGGACTCCTTGGCTTTCAACCCCCTGGGCAGGTCCCAAATCACTCCAAAGGGGCACTTGGCTTCCGTGTCTGGCTTACAGCAAGTGCTCGGCTCTCATTCATGCAGCCAGGCAGACCCTCCCGGCCTCTCTCAGGAATGGCAGAGACTCTGGCAAGGCAGTTCCCTGCAGCTCCTGAAACCAGACCCCCTCCGAGGTGCAGCTCCCACCACCACCGCTGTCCTCATAATTGGAAACAGACCAAAGCCTTGTTTCCTTCTGATCGCAGCCAACTGCAGCTGCATGGCTTGTTACCCGCAACGGTGTGAAGAAAAGCAACCGATCTTTGTTCTCAGCCCCACAGTCCCATCCCTCTGGGCAAACTCCTCGGGGGCACCTTGGGCCCAGGGCTTTTATTTCAGAAGGAACTCACCGCAACTCAGCTCCGGCCCCTCTCAGGCGGGTGCCATTGCCATTATCAGAGAAGGCGCCTCCTTTTCTAGAAAAAATAGCACTGCCTTGGCCCAACCTCTTATGGGCACTGTATGGACACGTGGAGCACAAGTTTACTCAACCCTCAGCCACATCTGTGCATTTGATAGGAAGCAAAGGGAAAGATGGATCTGTGCATATCTGGGATACAGAGCCTGAGCACATAGATAGACAAACCGATTACAGTGGTACCTCGGGTTACAGAGGCTGCTAACCCAGAGATAGTACCTCGGGTTAAGAACTCTGCTTCAGGATGAGAACAGAAATCGCGTGCCAGCGGCATGGCGGCAGTGGGAGGCCCCATTAGCTAAAGAGGTGCCTCAGGTTAAGAACAGTTTCAGGTTAAGAACAGACCTCCAGAACGAATTAAGTTCTTAACCCGAGGTACCACTGTACAGTCAAACCTCGGTTTACGCCAGGGGTCAGCAAACTTTTTCAGCAGGGGGCCGGTCCACTGTCCCTCAGACCTTGTGGGGGGGCCGGACTATATTTTGAAAAAATATATGAATGAATTCCTATGCCCCACAAATAACCCAGAGATGCATTTTAAATAAAAGGGCACATTCTACTCATGTAAAATCACCAGGCAGGCCCCACAAATAACCCAGAGATGCATTTTAAATAAATGGACACATTCTACTCATGTAAAAACATGCTGATTCCCAAATCATCCGCGGGCTGGATTTAGAAGGCGTTTGGGCCGCATCTGGCCCCCTGGCCTTAGTTTGGGGACCCCTGGTTTACGCCTATCTCAGTGAGCAACCGCTTTGGCGAGCGACCGCCGCGGCCCCGAAAGTGTTTACAACCGGGTTCCGTGGCATCGGATGCGCAGACGCGATCTGTGCAGCTCACGCATGTGCAGAAGCGATCTGCGCAGCGTGCGCAGAAGCCCTCTATCGGCGCATGTGCAGAACCGTGCCTTTGGCGAGCGGCCGCCTCCGCGGAACAGATTGCGGTCGCAAACCGAGGTACCATTGTACTGAGGGCATGAGCTAGAGGGCTCCCCTCTTGCCTGACAACAGAGCCCACTTGGCTGCACCAAGCATGCAATATCGGTAGTATCCGAGCAAGACTACAGAAGGAAAACTATTTCCCTCCTCCAGCTGCTGCTTGCAGAGTTCCCACTCCAGGCCTCAGAGACATACACGCCTGTTGCGCAATGGGCAAATGCTCTTCCTGCCTGCAAAGGGGATCCCGAGACCCTGCCTCTGTCTAGGCCTGACAAGAGCTCCCTCAAAAGTCTTAACTGCTCCCCAATGCCCATGAAGCCTATATGGGACTCAGCCGTGTCAAAGTGCGAAAGGAGTCCTTCGAAGTACAACCACCAGGGCAGACGGCTATGCTAGTCCTAAACAAAACCAAGTGTGACTTCCAGGCGTACCCTGCAACAGGACCCTCCCAGCACCAAGTTCCTTAGTGTTTTAAGAGGCGCCTTACGAGCCCCAGACAGGCTGGAAAGGCAAAAGTAAAAGAAAGCTACACAGAATCTACGCAAGAGAACTTCCCGTTCTTTCTTTCAGAGTTTGAACCAAAGAGGGCTGGAGAACAGACGAGGAAGATCTGTTTTGAGAAGTTCTGCTTTCTTTCTCGGCCGCAAGGCTAAGAAGTGAAACCACAGGAGAACTTTCTGTCTTTCCAGAAGGGATGAAGGATGGACAAAGCGATACATTTGCACTTCAGTTCTTTTAATGCAAAAACATGCAGATTTCCCAGCATCAAGTGGGTTCCCTGCTGTTCTCCCTGACTCCCGTCTTCATGCCTCCCGAAGGGAACCATGCTGGTGCCCACACCTGAAAATGGTATCTAAGGAGCTATTTTGTCACCTGTCATTTCACCAGAGGAAGATGCCTTGTATCAAGGCCCTTGTTCATGTACCTCCGCCTTGAGAGGTCCAGAGGGTGGCAACACAAGAACGGGGCCTTCACTGCAGTGGCTCCCCATCTATGGAATGCTCTCCCCAGGGAAGTTCGTCTGCTGCTTTCATTATACACCTTTAAGCGCCAGGCAAAAATGTTCCTATTTAACCAGGCCTTTGGTTGATTTGATTGGCACCCTATGCCCTTTTAAAATGTTGGAGGTTGGGGGGGTTATTGGGTTGTTGTTTGTATTCTAATTATGTATTTTGTGGCTTTATATTTTGATTTTTAAATCTGTGAACTGCCCTGAGACCTCTGGGTAAAGGTAAAGGGACCCCTGACCATTAGGTCCAGTCGTGACCGACTCTGGGGTTGCGCGCTCATCTTGCATTATTGGCCGAGGGAGCCGGCGTACAGCTTCCAGGTCATGTGGCCAGCATGACAAAGCCACTTCTGGCAAACCAGAGCAGCACATGGAAATGCCGTTTACCTTCCCGCTGTAGCGGTTCCTATTTATCTACTTGCATTTTGACGTGCTTTCGGACTGCTAGGTTGGCAGGAGCTGGGACCAAGCAACGGGAGCTCACCCCGTCACAGGGATTCGAACCGCCGACCTTCTGATCAGCAAGCCCTAGGCTCAGTGGTTTAACCAAAGCGCCACCTGGGTCCCCAGACCTCCAGGTATAAGGCGGTAAATAAATTCTAGTAGTGGTGGTGGTGATGATGATGATGATGATGATGATGATGATGATGATGATAATGTCAGACCAGTGGCCAAAGTAAAAAGTCACCTCAGGAGAAATGAGCATGGGTGGCTGAAGGGGCCCTTCTCACTTTCAGGCTATGCATGCTCCACCCATAGCACACAAACACAGAGAGCATTAAACAGTAAGAGCTAGTGGAAACTGACGGGCCAGTGTGCCAGAGGTAAACACAATGATTCCAGGAAAGGGCTGATATGATCCACTCTTCCCTTCACTGCGATAAGATCGGCAGAGAAACTAAACAAAGAAGTATCCCACTTCTAATTATTGTTGTATTGTGGATGCAACCTTGAAGGCAGCATAAAGGTATTTTAAATAAAAAAATTAAACAATGTTGTTAGGAGGCTAGCAATGCTAGTTGGTTGAAAGGCTAGTACAAATGCCACACACACACACACACACACACACACACACACACACACACACACGAGTATTCCCCCACCCTTTGACGGCTCCGGTGACAGTTTCACAGGTGCCCTTCAAGATGACAGCGATAGATGCCACCAAGAATAGCAGCAAGAGAGATAGAAAGTGAGCAGGCTGACAGCCCAGAACAGCTGATCTGGCTGGGCTTGCCAAGTAACAGAGATCTGTTGAGTTCAGGCCAAGGCGTTTCTGCACTCTTCCCCACCCCCCTCCTGCCCAAATACACACAACCTGGCCAAGGCATGATCAGCAAAGACGCAACCTCAGATCTGAAGGGAAGAGAATATTACTGAAGACCTCTCTATCTTGGTCATGTAAGAAGCAAGTTCCGTGCAGAATCTACTACAAACGGAAAGAGGATTCTCTCCTATGCTTTAAAACAAAAACGAAAAAACCCCAAGCCAGGCTGCCTTGAGCTATTCAATACTAGTAATTCTGCTTACTGATTATGGTTATTATGCAATGTGCTATATGCCAGCCGCTAACAAGGACATCTCCAAAGAGCCTCCAGGTAACCAGTTTTGTTTCATTCAGGCTGCACAGCGCAGGGTGAACTGATAGGCAGGTAAAAGAGTAATTTCCAACGCCACTTGATGGCCAGGGCTCCTCCTCACCACTCCACCTTGTCTGCTTGGAATGCAAACTATTTTCCTAGGCCTGCCTGGGCTCCCTTTCCCTGCCTTACCAAGGCTGCACATTTGAGAGCAGTGAGAATGGTAACAGATCTTGCATTTCATTACAGGGAAATCACATGACTTGAATTTGGGAAGTTGTGCTTTAGGCAAAGGGGAAGGCTGAACACTGAGGCTCCCAGAGGTGCCCCTGTTGCTTCACATGCTGCAGTAGCCAAAACAGGCAAGCTTGTTTTATTTTACCCACACCAGAGAGGCAGGCTAGAAAGCAGCAGAACAGGCTCCCCTTGGGCCACACCCATCAGGGCTGCACGTTGCCTCACCTGCAATGTGGGAGGAGGAGAACCCAACCGGAGGCTTTGCCAGAAACCAAGAAAGGCGTTCCCCCCCCCAAGATAAATTTCTTAAACTCTTCAGCAACAGGTACTAGGGGCATATAGCACCAAAGACCGTGCTATTTGAGATCAGGAGACTGAAGAAGACAAGCGTGCCTTCCTTGAAAGCTGCACATCTCTCCTTACTGTGGCATGACAATGTAAAGGAACAAACTGTCACAAATGACAAGCAGAGAACAGGGCGCAGGAAAGAGCAACAGGCGGAGAAACCACAGTGACAAAGGAGGTGGAGGAAGACTCACAGGGTGGGAAAAGAGGGAGGCGAGCATCGCTTTAAGCAGCAACTGGCCAAAATTGTAGGCGGGGAAGCAGAGGGCGATTCCTTCCCACGCCATGGCCTCCCCAAGGCCGATATCCTCGGCTTCCTTCTTGCTCCCCAGCAATGCATTTCTGGGCACATGCTCGGAGCCCACTAAGCGCCCTCTCCAGCCCCCACCCCACCCCCACCCCGAGGCGCACGCACGGCAGTGGGTCTCCACCAGGGGTGGCAACTCGGACACAATATTTGGGAGGGGTCTAACCCTCCCCCCCCCGCATAATTGGTCACATGCACACCACATGAATGGCCGTGCCCATCGCCAGGGGGAGGGCGAGGCTTGAATGGAGGGGTGGCAAAGGGACCTCGGCCCCTGCGAGCTGGCTCCGAGAGTTTCCACGCGCACCAGGCCCGAGAGGGAAGCGCCTCCTCGAACGGGTGTGGGTGCGCGGGTCAGGGGGACCCTCAGAGCCCCCTCACCTGCCTGCCCCCTTCTCCCCGGCCCCAGCAAGCGGGACCCCCCGAGCCTCAGAACCGCCTGCCCGCCCGCCCAGCCGAGAAGTGGGGAGCGTGGCAAGGAGAGGCAGCCCGGGGGGGGAGCGGGGAAGACCCCCTCCCCTCTCACCTGGTCCGAGGCCTCGTTCTCGCTGCTGTAACAACACCCCATGGCGGCGTCCGGAGAGCGGCCTGTCCTGGTGGGCCGCTGGTCACATGCGGCTTTGGGCGAGGCCCTCCGGCGGCGGCGACCCCTGCCTGCCTGTGCCCAGCCCGCCTTCCCCTCCGCGGGCGCCGCTCTCTCGTGTTTCTTTCCCCTCCCTGACCTTCTTCCGGCCACGTGACGCTCGCTCTACGGTGGGGGCGGGAGGTGTTTTTTCACGTGACCGCGCGGCTACAACATCCGGGGCAGGCGAGGCGAGCTCACGTGATACGGAACAGGCGGAATAGGAGGAGGAGCTTGGGTGGGTGTTTGGTTTTTGTGCCCCCACCGCCACCGGGAGCGCGCGTGCGCAGTCGGGGAAGAGGATTTCCCCAAGGAGAAATCGTGTGGCGGCGAGTGCGCATGCTCGCGGAGGGCGGGCATATTATAATAATATTAATAGGAATAAACATTAATGTCAAGACCTTAATTGTAATAATAAATAATAATAGGAATAAATATTCACGTCAAGGCCTGAATAGACATTAATGTCAAGGCCCTAATTGCAATAATAATCAATGTCAAGGCCTTAATTGTAATGATAATAAAAATAGGAGTAAACCTTCATGCCAAGGCCTTAATTGTAATAAAAATATGAATAAACATTAATGTCAAGGCCTTAATTGTTACTTAACAAGGAAAACAGACTTCTTATCAAGAGGAATAA
Source organism: Zootoca vivipara (assembly GCF_963506605.1). NCBI lineage: Eukaryota > Metazoa > Chordata > Lepidosauria > Squamata > Lacertidae > Zootoca > Zootoca vivipara. The sequence continues at coordinate 98,325,655 of NC_083279.1, forward strand.
TATCCTTCCCTTAAATGCCCCTTACTTAAAACAGCTCTTAGGAGAGTAAATTCACTGTCAAGTAATTCCAGAGCCTCCATTGCTTCTTCCTGAAACGCCACCCTCTGCACAGTCCCGCAGGGCCATGCCCCAAGGAGCTTACAATCCAGGCTGTGGGAAGAATAAGAAATGGAAGTAAGGGCAGTGAGAGGAGGGGAAATACTGGACCCTAAGAACCGTAGAGTGGGAAGGAACCCCCAGGGGTCCTCTAGTCCACCCCCATCCCCACCCCACAAGGCAGGAATCTCAGCTAAAGCATCCCTGACAGCAGGCCACCCAACCTCTCCTTAAAAACCTCCAAGGAAGGAGAGTCCACCGCCTCCCGAGGGAGACCGTAGGATGGAAGTGTATAAAGTCCACAATTCTTTGAGTGCCTTTAAAAAGTTATACAGTACAGTACTCCCGTGTCAACCTATTAGATGGAAAAAAAATCTCCATTACTATCACTGTTATGGATGTTGGTCCATCAGGAAAATAATAATAAATCCAGGGATCCTCGATGCCTGTAAAACCAACTGTAAAATCTCTTGTTGTTGTTGTTGTTTAGTCGTTTAGTCGTGTCCGACTCTTCGTGACCCCATGAACCATAGCACGCCAGGCACTCCTGTCTTCCACTGCCTCCCGCAGTTTGGTCAAACTCATGTTCGTAGCTTTGAGAACACTGTCCAACCATCTCGTCCTCTGTCGCCCCCTTCTCCTAGTGCCCTCAATCTTTCCCAACATCAGGGTCTTTTCCAAGGATTCTTCTCTTCTCATGAGGTGGCCAAAGTATTGGAGCCTCAGCTTCACGATCTGTCCTTCCAGTGAGCACCCAGGGTTGATTTCCTTCAGAATGGAGAGGTTTGATCTTCTTGCAGTCCATGGGACTCTCAAGAGTCTCCTCCAGCACCATAATTCAAAAGCATCAATTCTTCGGCGATCAGCCTTCTGGGTCAATGCCTTGTCGTGGCAAAGGGGCTTGAATAACTCAGAGAACCTATGAGCTATGCCAGGCATCCCCAAACTTTGTCCCTCCAGATGTTTTGGACTACAATTCCCATCTTCCCCGGCCACTGGTCCTGTTAGCTAGGGATCATGGGAGTTGTAGGCCAAAACATCTGGAGGGCCGCAGTTTGGGGATGCCTGAGCTATGCCATGCAGGGCTACCCAAGATGGACAGGTCATAGCGGAGAGTTTTGACTAAACGTGATCCACCTGGAGAAGGAACTGGCAAGCCACTGCAGTATCCCTGCCAAGAAAACTCCATGGACAAAGACAACAGGCATATAAAATCTCTTAGCACAAAGCAAAAGATGACTTAACAGCGGACAAGCTTTCCAGAACTCTTCCTCTGGCTGGAAGTTAAAAGCAAAAAAGGAAGATCATTATGCTTTGTGGTCTGTGTTTAGTCACATACTTAGATGACAAAGCTTCCAGTGGCACTTTAAACGCAGATTTATTATTTATTAAACGCAACTCAAAGGACCCTTATCAGCAATAAGGCTGCAACAGGGTGTGGTTTTTTTTTTGGGGGGGGGGTTACCTGGATCCCTTCCAGGCCTGTGATCCTCCATCCAGCAAGGGTTAGAACTGAGTAGGAAAGGCAGCGGAGCCTGCCAAACCAGTTCCTTTGTTAAGGGGATGGCTTTGGCTAGCCAGCTTAATGGCATCTCAAAGAATGCGCCAGGTTTCAAGAGCTGCAATGATGGTACTCTCTGGGGAAGGGGGGGTAGGCATCTCCCCCATTCCCTTCACTTGGCTGGTAGATGGAAGAAGGATAGCTGGGGTTGTTGTGTGTGTTAGGGAATTTTATAGGGGGGGGGGTACCCAAACGAGGCTTCATTTGGGAATCAAGATTGGCACAAATGCCCTCAAGGGGACCCCGTCTGATCCTACAACACCACTCTAGTATCGCACCAACACGAACCCCCTCAAGATCAAGCCCTGTGTAATAAAGGCTCCCTTTCCTACCCTTTCTCTGTTGCCTGAGACTCTATGTAACCATATTTCTTTATGAATGAATACAGTGTATCTTTATTTCTAAATGAAACCCCCTTTTGCGACTCTGGCCAAGGGTTCTCAGGGATGCAGGGAACAGCCATAATCCTTTAAGCAAGAGGTCAGGTAGCCAGGGTGGTGCTCCTCTGCACATCCCATCACCTCCTGGCAAATAGAAGGGGAAGAAATGGAGGCAGTGAGAGATTTTACTTTATTGGGCTCCTTGATCACTGCAGATGGTGACAGCAGTCATGAAATTAAAAGACGCCTGCTTCTTGGGAGAAAAGCAATGACAAACCTAGACAGCATCTTAAAAAGCAGAGACATCACCTTGCCGACAAAGGTCCGTATAGTTAAAGCTATGGTTTTCCCAGTAGTGATGTATGGAAGTGAGAGCTGGAGCATAAAGAAGGCTGATCGCCGAAGAATTGATGCTTTTGAATTATGGTGCTGGAGGAGACTCTTGAGAGTCCCATGGACTGCAAGAAGATCAAACCTATCCATTCTTAAGGAAATCAGCCCTGAGTGCTCCCTGGAAGGACAGATCGTGAAGCTGAGGCTCCAATACTTTGGCCACCTCATGAGAAGAGAAGAATCCTTGGAAAAGACCCTGATGTTGGGAAAGATTGAGGGCACTAGGAGAAGGGGACGACAGAGGACAAGATGGTTGGACAGTGTTCTCGAAGCTACGAACATGAGTTTGACCAAACTGCGGGAGGCAGTGCAAGACAGGAGTGCCTGGCGTGCTATGGTCCATGGGGTCACGAAGAGTCGGACACGACTAAACGACTAAACAACAACAAATTCCTACCCTTTCTCTGTTGCCCGAGACTCTATGTAACCATATTTCTTTATGAATGAATACAGTGTATCTTTATTTCTAAATGAAACCCCCTTTTGCGACTCTGGCCAAGGGTTCTCAGGGATGCAGGGAACAGCCATAATCCTTTAAGCAAGAGGTCAGGTAGCCAGGGTGGTGCTCCTCTGCACATCCATAATGCATTCAGGTACCATCCCCTGCCATTCCCGACCCTCCGAAGCCAGAGGCAATACTCACACCTGGACCCATTGTTTTTCCCGCCAGGTACTCAAGGATCCCCTCCCAGATACTTACTGGTACTTGCTTAACAATGTCCGGGGACATCGTGCATTGTTACCTTATGTTAATCCTGTTTACCTCCTGTTTAAAGGTAAAGGGACCCCTGACCATTAGGTCCAGTCGTGACCGACTCTGGGGTTGCGCGCTCATCTCGCATGATTGGCCGTATAGCTTCCAGGTCATGTGGCCAGCATGACAAAGCCGCTTCTGGCAAACCAGAGCAGCACATGGAAACGCCGTTTACCTTCCCGCTGTAGCGGTTCCTATTTATCTACTTGCATTTTGACATGCTTTCGAACTGCTAGGTTGGCAGGAACCTCCTGTTTACCTGTATGCTAATGCCCCTTGCACCTTCCCCTTTTCTGACGTTTTACCCTGTCACAAGTGATGTATGTATGATGCTTTCGATGTGCATTATGGGATGGTGGTGGGAACTTTTAAAAGTTCTTGCAGCCCTGTTCACGGTGTTCAGTCTGGCATTGAACCTGCTGCGCAGTAATAAACCTTGCTGTTTGCTCCGGATCGTGGCTGGACTCCTTCCTTTTATACTCCGCAACGACCACAGGCCCTTGCCTGATGAGCTGGGTGGCTGAGCATTCTCACACCCAGAATTTTGCCCTAACATGTGAGAGAGTGAAAAAGGGCTGGAAGCTGCAGGACAGAGCAAGGTGTCTTGCGCTCCCCTGGGGCTCCCCTGGAAAAACCAAGGGGGAACCCAGCCAGGGGAGTGCTAGCACTGTAAGCCCCTCCATCCTATGCTCCGGTTGTATATATGTGTAAGTTAAACCACACATCTTAAAGACACAGAGGTCTCCACTGGCCTCTTCCAAAGGAAACAGAACCCTGGAGTCCCCTTCCCCTTGGAGACTGGGGTGGCGTGTGACGTTATAGCCTAAGTTTTCGTGGAGTACAGTCCATGTCAGATGCGCTTCAATAGTCCACAGAGGTGTTTGCCACCTGTTATGGAAATCACCGGGGGGGGGGCGCACATCTTTAAAGTTGTTAAATGCGCTTCTGCTCTGGTCAGACCTCACCTGGAGTACTGTGTCCAGTTCTGGGCACCACAGTTCAAGAAGGATACTGACAAGCTGGAACGTGTCCAGAAGAGGGCAACCAAAATGGTCAAAGGCCTGGAAACAATGCCTTATGAGGAACGGCTTAGGGAGCTGGGTATGTTTAGCCTGGAGAAGAGAAGGTTAAGGGGTGATATGATAGCCATGTTCAAATATATGAAAGGATGTCATATGAAGGAGGGTGAAAGGTTGTTTTCTGCTGCTCCAGAGAAGCGGACACGGAGCAATGGATTCAAACTTCAAGAAAGAAGATTCCACCTAAACATTAGGAAGAACTTCCTGACAGTAAGAGCTGTTCGGCAGTGGAATTTGCTGCCAAGAAGTGTGGTGGAGTCTCCTTCTTTGGAGGTCTTTAAGCAGAGGCTTGACAGGCATATGTCAAGAATGCTTTGATGGTGTTTCCTGCTTGGCAGGGGGTTGGACTGGATGGCCCTTGTGGTCTCTTCCAACTCTATGATTCTATGATTCTATGAAATGTTATAAATATTATGTATAAATGTATCCTTTCGACTTGACAGCTCAGGGAAGTTACCTAGTTTTTAAAATCATATAAAATCAACTCCAGTTTCCTCCATTGCAATGCTTTTTTGCCCTTGAAAAGGGACTCCAGGAAGTGCCAAGAGGCACTTGGTTGGCCAAGCCTAATCCCATCACCCCCCTTCATGGATCAATGCCTTGTCGTGGCGAAGGGGCTTGAATAACTCAGAGAAGCTATGAGCTATGCTATGCCATGCAGGGCCACCCAAGATGGACAGGTCATAGTGGAGAGTTTTGACTAAACGTGATCCACCTGGAGAAGGAACTGGCAAGCCACTCCAGTATCCCTGCCAAGAAAACTCCATGGACAAAGACAACAGGCATATAAAAGTTATGACGCTGGAAGATGAGCCCCTCGGGTCGGAAGGCGTCCAACATGCTACTGAGGAAGAGCGGAGGACAAGTACAAGTAGATTCAGAGCTGATGAAGCGGCTGGGCCAAAGCATGGATTTTACTATCTAATGAGACCATTGACCCATGTTGTTGTTTAGTTGTTTAGTCGTGTCCGACTCTTCATGACCCCATGGACCATAGCACGCCAGGCACTCCTGTCTTCCACTGCCTCCTGCAGTTTGGTCAAACTCATGTTGGTAGCTTCGAGAACACTGTCCAAGCATCTCGTCCTCTGTCGTCCCCTTCTCCTTGTGCCCTCAATCTTTCCCAACATCAGGGTCTTTTCCAGGGAGTCTTCTCTTCTCATGAGGTGGCCAAAGTATTGGAGCCTCAGCTTCAGGATCTGTCCTTCCAGTGAGCACTCAGGGCTGATTTCCTGATTTATTGACCCATAAATGAAAGCAATAATCAATGTTCTATACTATAAAATAAATAAGACAGTATTGTAGATGATAAAGATTAAAATTAATTTTTTTATTACCTGCACTGATGATAGTCATTGTTTGGATGGGGGGCTTTTATCCATTTCCACAGTCACACAATCAATCCATCAATAGCTGAACTGGGTTCCACACAGTCACAAAAACAAATTGACTGAAAAATCCTCAAAAATAAAAGCACAAAATCAATAGCAAAAACAAAAGCACCAAACTTAATATTTTCCAGAAGTCCGTTTGACTTCTGAAATGTTCAAAAACCAAGGGGCAGCTTCTGATTGGTGCAAGCGCCCCGGAAACAATAGCCGACAGCTACATCGGACGTTCGGCTTCCGAAAAATGTTTGAAAACCAGAACACTTACTTCCGGGTTTTCGGTGTTTGGGAACCAAGGTGTTTAAGAACCAAGGTACCACTGTATATAGTTTGGAAAAGAACAGCAGTATTTGATGTTGACTCAAGATGATGAACCGAAACATGACAAGTATCACGTCTTCTTCTCCACGAATGAATTCCTTTGTCCTTTAATCTTTATGTACACAAGTTCATCAGCCCTTATTCCAGTTAACTGACCTTCCCTCTCCACTGCACGTTGTCCTCACATTTTTAAGCATTGCCGTAAGAACACAAGAAGAGGCCATTTAATACAGTCTCCTGCTTTCACCGTGGCCAGCCTAACGCCTGTGGAAAATATACAAGCAAGACTCCAGGCAGCGCAAGATTATTCTCCCCACCTGCGATATTCCCCACCTGCAAATGATATTCAGAGACATACAGCCTCTGGCCACTAAGCCATTGTGGCTACTAGCCTTTGGCTGCCTTCTCCATCAACTTGCTTAGTCCTCTTTTAAAGCCATCCAGGTCGGTGGCCGTCACTATTTCCTGTGGGAGAGAGTTCCACAGTTGCATGATGAAGTCCCTTTTTTATCTGTCCTGGATTTCCCAACATTCAGCTTCACCGAATGTCCACCGGTTCCAGTATTATGAGAGAGGGAGAACAACTTTATTCTGTCCACTTCCTCTTGGCATAACTTCATAAACCTTTGCCATGCTGTCTCAGGCTCGCCTTTCCTCTAAACTACAAAGTCTCAAAGCAGACTTCTTTTCATAGGAGAGTCACTCTATCATTTTGGTCGCCGCTTTCTGAACCTTTTCCAACTCCACAATAATATTTTAGAGGCAAAGCGAGCAACACTGTACACAGTACTCAAAATGCGGTCACACAATAGACTCGCATAATGGCACTGTGATATCGGAAGTTTTAATTGTCTTTCCTAATTATCCCTAGCATGGAATTTGCCTGTTTCACTGGGTTGGCATCTTCACTGAGCTCTCTGCTGTGAAGCCAAGCTCCTATTCCTGGTCCATCACCACCACTTCAGGCGCCGTGAGTCAAAATGTGAAATTAGGATTTTATTTTATTTTTGCACCCACACACATCATTTTAAACTTGTTCGCACTGAATTGCATTTGCCATTTTCCCACGCATTCACTCTCAATTCGGAGCGCTCCTTTTGGAGCCCTATACAGCCTCAGCCCAGTGTACCTGAAGGAGCGTCTCCACTCCCATCGTTCTGCCTGGACACCGAAGTCCACCACCGAGGGCCTTCTGGCAGTTCCCTCACTTTAAGAAGCAAAGCTACAGGAAACAAGGCAGAGAGCCTTCCACACCCACCCTGTGGAACGCCCTCCCATCAGATGTCAAAGAGATAAACAACTACCTGACATTTAGAAAACATCTGAAGGCAGCCCTGTTTAGGGAAGTTTTAAATGTGTGACATTTTAATGTATTTTAATCTTTGTAGGAAGCCGCCCAGATTATTATTATTATCATTATTATTCATGTAGATATTGGACTTCCCTCCAGGGTAAAGGTAAAGGGACCCCTGACCATTAGGTCCAGTCGTGACCGACTCTGGGGTTGCAGCGCTCATCTCGCTTTACCGGCCGAGGGAGCCGGCGTACAGCTTCCGGGTCATGTGGCCAGCATGACTAAGCCGCTTCTGGCGAACCAGAGCAGCACGTGGAAATGCCGTTTACCTTCCTGCTGGAGCGGTACCTACCGTATTTATCTACTTGCACTTTTTGGCGTGCTTTTGAACTGCTAGGTTGGCAGGAGCAGGGACCGAGCAACGGGAGCTCACCCCGCCATGGGGATTCGAACTGCCATCCTTCTGATCGGCAAGCCCTAGGCTCAGTGGTTTGGACCACAGCGCCACCCACATCCCAATGCTCCCCTGCAGGGTAGATTTCGCTAATTGACTTATGCACCTTGGCAAGAGAAAAGAGGAAAATTAGTGATTGTAAGGCGGAGATCCTAGACATGCTCAAGTGGGAGGAAGCCCCACTGAAGTGGGATAGATGTCAGACGAAGTATGCAGACTAAATGTGCTTGGGGGCAAGAGGAAGCAGCTTTTGAGAAGCAAATTCCTCCTTATCTAGGCTTTTAAGGAAATGTATTGCTGTCTGGGGTCTCCCTCCCTCTCTTCTCTTGAAGTTTTCAACCTCTTTTTCCTGATGGCTGGGAGAGATAGTGGCTTTTGCTTATTTTCTTTTTTTGCTTTCCAAGGCAGAAACCATTTAGCATGGCATATGTTCCTTAGCCAAAGCTAGGAGGAGAAGGAGGGGGGAGGACGTCATTTTGAGTGGGTGGGGTGGGGGGGAACAAACAGCCTCCAGATCTAAGTTTATTGTTCTGGAGAGAGAACTAAGGTATAATTACAGGGTGGGGTGGGTTTCCCCCCCCCTCCGCCTTTTACAGCCCTTTTGTGAGCCCCACCGGATTCCCTGCAGTTAAATTCCCGCGTCTTGCTCATTCAAGACCAAACGCATCCCTGGCTGTTCCTGCAACCTCTCTCCTTTCCAGAGGAGCTGAAAACATCCTGACTTCTTCAGGAAGGCTTCCTGCCCAGCCAGACCCAGCCAGGTAAAACCTTAAATTGGGGGGGGGCTCTTCTAAGGGGGGGTGAAAGTCAGACGGAGGGTAAAGGGGTGAAGCAGACTGGGGGGGAAGCTTGCGAGCTTGGAACCAGGCGCAAATTGCGGATCTGCAGAAAGGGAGTTTGTTGCTCAGAGGCAGGGGGGCATCTGCTTGGCGTGCAGAAGGAGGAACCAAGTTCGTACCCCAACCCCACCCCACGCCTCTCCAGGTAGGGCTGGGACTGCTCCTCTCCACAAAGCCCGGGGGGGGGCACTGCCAGGCTGGGTGGGCAATTCGGAGCCAAATGGACCAATGTCTAAAGGGGAATGCTGGGCTAAGGGAACCATATGTTACAACAACAACAACAATTTATTATTTATACCCCGCCCATCTGGCTGAGTTTCCCCAGCCACTCTGGGCGGCTTCTAACAGAAGTATTAAAATACAATAATTTATTAAACATTAAAAGTTTCCCTAAAGAGGGCTGTCTTCCGATGTCCTCTAAAAGTCTGGTGGTAGTTTTTCTCTTTGACATCTGGTGGGAGGGCGTTCCACAGGGCGGGTGCCACTACCGAGAAGGCCCTCTGCCTGGTTCCCTGTAACTTGGCTTCTCACAGCGAGGGAATATGAAAAATATAAGGATATAAGAATATAAGAAAAAACTGTTCCTTTTCCCTTATGGGGTAGCACATAGAATTTCAGAGTTGGAAGGGGACCTTGAAGACCATCCAGTCCAACCCCCCGCAATGCAGGAATATGCAGCTGTCCCATATGGGGATCGAACCTGCAACCTTGGCGTTACCAGCACAAGGCTCTAACCAACTGGCTAGATCAGGCTTCCTCAAACTCGGCCCTCCAGATGTTTTTGGCCTACAACTCCCATGATCTCTAGCTAGCAGGACCAGTGGCCAGGGATGATGGGAATTGTAGTCTCAATACATCTGGAGGGCCGAGTTTGAGGAAGCCTGGGCTAGAGGAAGGAAAGAAGGTAACAAGCCTGGAAAACAATGCATGAAATATCCACTGCATGCCAGATATTTAACTCCCCACCTTCTAATAGCACATTGTTCTCTCCCAGTGGCATTTCTGCCTGACTCCACTTCCCTGCTTTGCTGAACCCTCTTTGTCTCCTTGCCTGTTGTCTTTGTCCATGGAGTTTTCTTGGCAGGGATACTATAGTGGCTTGCCAGTTCCTTCTCCAGGTGGATCACGTTTAGTCAAAACTCTCCCCTATGACCTGTCCATCCTGGGTGGCCCTGCATGGCATAGCTCATAGCTTCTCCGAGTTATTCAAGCCCCTTCGCCACGACAAGGCAGTGATCCATGAAGGATCGCTTTGGACACCTCATGAGAAGAGAAGACTCCCTGGAAAAGACCCTGATGTTGGGAAAGATGGAGGGCACTAGGAGAAGGGGACGACAGAGGACGAGATGGTTGGACAGTGTTCTCGAAGCTACGAACATAAGTTTGACCAAACTGCGGGAGGCAGTGGAAGGCAGGAGTGCCTGGCGTGCTATGGTCCATGTCTCATGACTTCTGCCCTCCTGCTCCCCATGCCTAGAATAGCACACAAACACGACTCATCCCCTGCTTCCCCTGCTTCTTGAACCAAGCCCTTTTCTGTAAGCTCCATGGCGGCAGGGACCTGGCTATATTTGCCCATGGGAAAACTTAATCAGGCATCATGGGACGTTTAGATTTCTAGGCATTGAGTTACAGGAGGATCTGTCCTGGAGTGTTAATACAAGGGGGCTTGTGAATAAGGCGCAGCAGAGACTGTATTTTTTGAGAATTTTAAGGAAAAACCATCTTCCGCAAAAGCTGCTGCTTTCCTTCTATCACTGTGCCATACAGAGCGTGCTCACGTACGGTTTATGTGTGTGGTACGGAAGCTGTACTTCTCAGGACAGAGCAGGGCTGTGTAGAATTATTAAAACAGCAGAGAGAATTGTTGGCTGCCCACTCTCCACCTTAGAACAAATCTATACCACCAGGTGCCATAGAAAAGCGCTAGACATATCAAGAGATCCAACGCACCCTGGTCACCATTTCTTTCAGCTCCTGCTGAAATAGATATAGATATAGAACTATGCAGGCAAGAACGAGCCGTCTCAGGAACAGTTTCTTCTCTAGAGTGATTTTGGCCTTACCGTAAATGGAAAGCCTGGACTTTGAAGTCATCTTATTTTACTTGTTATTTGTATTATATTTACTGTTTTTAATTAGGTTTTTAAATTTTGGATTATGCGGAATGCTTTATCTGAGTGGATGTAGCAACCGAGTAATTTCGTTGTTCCCGCAAGGGGACAATGACAATAAAGATATCTTATCTTATCTTATGTGGGTTGGTGACTGTTGCCCCAATGATCCTTCCTTCCTCCTCCTTGCTTAGCCCCCAAACCTCTCTCCCATCCCTGCCTGGTGTGGCTGCTTTGTCAGTGCCAAGATCGCACCCTCAGAGCCGTTTAATAGATAACGGCAGGTGTAATCATCTAATAATACTAATTATTATGAATGGCATCATGGGAAAAGCTTTGGTGAAATGACTTAAAGTTTATGGCATGCTATACTTCAAAAGAAAATTATATGAAGATGTTCTACCAATGGTACGCTACACCGTGAGCTGGCGACAATGTATAAAACCAGCTCAAATCTTTGCTGGAGATGTAAAGCATCAGAGGGGACAATGTATCATGTGTGGTGGAAATGTAATAAAGATTTAAAAAAAACTTTTTGGAAATCATCTCTAATGAGCTTTTTAAAATGTTCAAATCAAAAAGCCAGAAGCCTTCTTGTTAGGTATTATTGATGTAGATATACCGAAAGAATTAAGGAAGATATTTATGTACGCAACGACTGTGGCGAGAATGTTAATAGTCAGGTGATGGAAGGGAGATAAAATACCAACTAAATTGGAATGGCAGGCAAAGTTATTTGAATATGTAGACTTGGCAAAGATGACAGGGAAAATTAGGAATCAGACAAACCAAGAATTTAACAAAGAATGGGATTTATTCAAATTATATTTAAAAGAACATGGTTCTCAGTTAAAATATTTGACATGTTTTGAATAACTTCTGCAATGATATATTCTACCAAGAATTTGGGCAATTAATGATAAGTTTTAAAATATGCAAATATGCACTCAACAAGAGAATGATGGACCCCTATTGAGAATGACAGAAGTCCCAATATATGGAAGAATTTTATTTTATATGCGAAAATTTCTTTGTATGTGAAGTGATTTGTTTTCATTTCTGTTCTTTTGTGGTGGAAGGAACACTTCCTTCCGGGTTTTCAGAGTTTGAGTACCAAGGTACCACTGCAGTTCTCTCTTTCCCCTCCAGGCTCCTGATGGAGGTCCAGATCCCGCTTGCTCTCCTACTGGCCGCCTGGAGCTGCTCCTTCCCCTCCTCCTGCTCCTCCTCCTCGCCCTCCTTCACCCACCAGCTGGCGCAACTGAGCAGCCGCCGCAGCAGCTGCAAGCCCGTGCCCAGCAGCATGAGCCTGTGCCACGGCGTGGGCTACAGTGAGATGCGCTTGCCCAACCTCCTGGGCCACGAGACCATGAAGGAGGCGCTGCAGCAGGCCGCCTCCTGGGTGCCCCTCCTCACCAAGCAGTGCCACCGAGACACCAAGAAGTTCCTCTGCTCCCTCTTCGCCCCCGTCTGCATCAGCGAGCTGGACGAGCCTATCTTCCCCTGCCGCTCCCTCTGCGAGGCCGTCCGGGACGGCTGCACGCCCGTCATGGCTGCCTTTGGCTTCCCCTGGCCGGAGATGCTCAACTGCAGCCGGTTCCCCCGGGGGAACGAGCTCTGCGTCCCGCCGGCTGGCCCGGATGACAGGGTGCAGATCCCCAAAGAAGGTAGGCGGGAGGTGAGCGGGGTGGGTGGCTGGGGTGGGAAAGTCCCCAGGGAGGTCCATCCGTGGGTTACAAGCAGCCAGGTCCTCCCTTCCCTCTGAGCTGCCTTTCCCCCTCATCGCTTCCCTCAGAGAGTCTAACAAGGACTTGGGAGACATGGGTTCGAATCACGCACCCTCCCTCGGCCATGAAGCTCCCTGGGCACCCTTCGCCAGCTTCTCTCAGCCCAATCTACCTCGCAGGGTTGTTGTTGGGGTTTTAAACGAGGAGGGGGAAGAACTACGGTATGTGCACCACCTTGAGCTCCTTGGAGAGGAAGGTCGGACATATTATTTCCTTAAAGGTAAAGGGACCCCTGACTGTTAGGTCCAGTCACGGACGACTCTGGGGTTGCAGCTCTCATCTCGCTTTATTGGCCAAGGGAGCTGGCGTACAGCTTCCAGGTCATGTGGCCAGCATGACTAAGCCACTCCTGGCAAACCAGAGCAGCGCACAGAAATGCCGTTTATCTTCCCACCGCAGCGGTACCTATTTATCTACTTGCACTTTGGCGTGCTTCCGAGCTGCTAGGTTGGCAGGAGCAGGGACCAAAGCAACGAGAGTTCGACCTTCTGATCGGCAAGCCCTAGGCTCTGTGGTTTAGACCACAGCACCACCCTAACCAAGTGCAATAGACAAAACAGAAATGCAGTACATAAAATAAATCAGTGCGTCAGTGTGACTCAGTCAATTGGTTACCTGCCCTGACAGATATCAGCAGATGTATGCTGTGATTCAATTGGGAAAGGCAGCGTCCATTTCTGGGTACCTCAGTTTAAGAAGGATGCTGAGAAGCTGGAAGGTGTGCAGAGGAGGGTGACCAAGATGAACCAAGGGCTTCGGGGTACATGCCTGATGAGGAACGGTTGAAGGAGCTGCGTATATTTAGGGTATATTCCCTTTGCTCCTCCAGACACAGTGTGTGCGGCCTGTCTGCATACTGAGATCGGGGAGAAGGAATTCCTGGAGAACGTCTGCAGCCAGGACTTTGGTGAGTCTCTCGTTCTGTGTGTTGGCCGGGGAAAAGTGGTGTTGCATGTCGGGGGGGGGGCAGAATCATGTGAATGGAAAAACGCCCACAAGTGCAATGTCACTTCCCTCTCTTCTCCTTCAACCCCAAATTACTGGGGGATCCCCAGAAGTAGTTCCTTGGGAGAGAAGGTGGAAGGGCCATTCATTCATTGCACTCACAAATGTTCTTCAACTGGCGCATTGACTCAGGATATGCTCCCATTACCAATTATTCCGCATCTAATTTTTGAAGCCACATTCGCAAGACGTTCGGCAAAATCCATACCAGTTTAGTAGTTTCTTGGCTAGTGCTGCTATTTGATTACAAAACTGGATACGGGGTGAGCCACAATGTGGACACCCTATAACAGCCATTATGCTGGTGCATTTGACAGCTTCGTGAACATCGGGCAGGCAGGGGGAGGTTGCGGGAAAGGCCACCCCAAAAAAGTCCTGCACATTGGTTGAAGGCATACCCCTCCCCCCTTCTGATTTGAACCGCCCTGAGATCTTTAGATGGCTGGTAGTATATAAATTTGATTGATAAATAAATAACAGAAAACACCTCTCTGTGCAAATGCAGCTTGCAAAGCAACAGTGGATGGAATGATATTGCCGTGTTTCAAGCCACGAATGTGAACATAATCAGCAACCTACAACCCTGCCTGCCTGCCCCAAATTAGCCGTGGCTCGTGCATTGCGGGGGTTGGACTAAATGACCCTTGGGTCCCTCCCAACCTTGTAATTCTATGAGGAGCAGTGCCGGATTTACGTATAAGCTAAACAAGCTATAGCTTAGGGCCCCACTCTCTTGGGGCCCCCCCCAAATTTTAAAAGGATGTACATTTCCAAAATATAAGATTAAAAAACAAATAAAATAAAAGCTACGCACAGCAACAGTGTTTTGTGTTGCGTAGGCTCCTAGGATGTGAGTCATGCTAGCCTGCTCCCTAAAATATCACTGGTTTGCTCATTTCTATATATAGAGTGCCTACATTCTGCTATTTATAATTATTAGTAGTTTGCATCATATATTTACACCTATTATTATTTCATGTTATAGAAAGTTTCTAGAGACTAGTCTTTGTAAATTGCGTTTCTAAAGGAACTTTTGTTGTTGCCAAATGCCAATGTGTTGGCATTCTTAAGTTTGTTATGAATAAAAAATCATTTAAAGTTAGAGCTTAATAATTATTTCACTATTAATGTACTTCTTCTTAACTGTAATGCAGTTCAACAATTACTTTGATAAAATACATATTATGTTATGTGCAAATGACTTTAGATACCTATTAGGTCCATAGCATATTCAACACACACAAAAAAGCAGCGACCATTTGCTGTTGACAAAGGACAGCTGGACATATAAAGGACCCCATTACCTTCAGTAGCTCAGGGCCTCCTCAGACCTAAATCCGGCCCTCATGAGGAGGCATACGGAGGTGGGGGGGGGGTCCTAGCCAATGGTGACCAGAAACGCCACAGGAATTGCTGGGGCAACCCTTGACGGCAGGGAGCGAGGTGGGCAAAACAGGAGGCGGAAAACCCCCCGACTTGCAGAGGAGACTTCCCATTAACCCTGTCCCTCCCCCCTGCGTCTCCCTGTCTCCCACAGCCTTAAAAATGAGCATCAAATCTTCATCTGCCATCGACGGGGACCTCCAGCTGATCCCTGAGCTCCGGGGACGCACCCTTTACAGGCAGGACGGCTGGTCAGAGGAAGAGCGGAAGAGGCCGGTTCTGTGGCTGACTGGCGGAGAGGCTTGCTCCTGCGAGGAAGTGGCAGCGGCAGGCCCTGGGTCCGTGGTCCTTGCCATGGGGCACAGGGTAGCTGGCCGGCTCGTCCTGTCCTGGGTCAGGAGGTGGCGGCGGGGGGAGAAGGAGCTGAAGAAGTTCACCCGGGCCGTGCGGAAAATGCAGTGTTAAGAGGCAGCAACGTTTCCTCCTCCCCTCCCATAACCAGGTTCTGCAATTTATCTTCTGCAGTGGAATTCCTGCATCGCAGCGGGGTGGGATGGATGACCCTGTGGGGTCCCTTCCAACTTTGCACATCTATGATTCAAGCCAGACAATGCGTTTAGATTTAGCCGGGCTTCTGGCATGCCTGACACTTCCTCCAGATTGTGTTAGGATATGGTATCTAATATTGGATAAATATCTGGTGGAGCCATGACCCTTCTGTAGGTATGGGGGGGGGGAGCAACTTCACCGGCCAGGGGTTGGACGCCAGAAACAGCCAGTTTCAGGCTCTAGGATGCCACCATTCCATACTTCCATTTGGATTAGAATTTTCATCTGCATGGAAATGGCAGTGTTAAAAGACATTTGTCCCTCCCCAGCCTCAAATTAGTAGACTACTGGGTGTGTGTGTGTGATATTTCCCCCGAAACCCAGCATTTTATACTGTGTGTTTGCATTTCGTGGCTTCTTTATCCACTAAAATGTTTGCTTTTAACACATGAATCAATAAATATACGGCTGGTTTGTGAAAGTTCCTTCGTGGTTTCTGGGAGGGAGGGAAGCTCAGTCGGACGGGAATGAAGCTCAGCGGAAATGAAGCTCTCTGAAGCAGACGCTCCATCGCCTCATCCCAGACGTGTGTTGAGAGAAAGCGGAGGAGCAGGCTCTGGCTAGCTCAGTGAAAGGCACTCTGCACATACTCAGAGGCACACGTGTTCTACAAGTCAAATAAGTGTCTCTCTCAGGGTCAAAGGCCGGGAAACGATGCCTTAGGAGGAACGGCTTAGGGAGCTGGCTATGTTTAGCCTGGAGAAGAGAAGGTTAAGGGGTGATATGATAGCCATGTTCAAATATATTAAAGGATGTCATATGGAGGAGGGAGAAAGATTGTTTTCTGCTGCTCCAGAGAAGCAGACACGGAGCAATGGATTCAAACTACAAGAAAGAAGATTCCACCTAAACATTAGGAAGAACTTCCTGACAGTAAGAGCTGTTCGGCAGCGGAATTTGCTGCCAAGGAGTGTGGTGGAGTCTCCTTCTTTGGAGGTCTTTAAGCAGAGGCTTGACAGGCATATGTCAAGAATGCTTTTATGGTGTTTCCTGCTCGGCAGGGGGTTGGACTGGATGGCCCTTGTGGTCTCTTCCAACTCTACGATTCTAAGACCTTGGGCAGGGGCTGTTCATAAAGCACCTCTTCGTCCGTGGAGCTCCTCTTATTTATGATTTGTTTATTCCATTTATATCCCACCTTTTCCTCCGAGGAGGTGCTGACACTCTTATCTGCTACACTGCCAGCCTGGGTCTTTTAAGGAATCTGAGGCGGTGAGCCAGCCTGCAAACTGATGGCATTGGCCACCACAACATTGGTGGTGGTTCTCGAGCATGACGCCGCAGTCAGACAAATTTAATAAATAGCAACAATAATGGTGGAAGGTGAGTGGCGGGCAGAAGTTCAACAGGCTCAGCTTCTCCTTTCCACGCAGCGTTCTGGCTAAATGCACCGACTGGGCTAATCTCAGCCTCGGAGCCGCTGAAAGGAAGCAGGTCAAGCGCAGACCTCTGGGTGGGATCAGGGGAGGAGAAACTGGCCCCTCTCAAAGGGAGCTGAAACAGTCGAGACGAAATGAGATTTGTTCCAACGTGTTTCCAGTTATGCTCTTTGGCACTGAGGAATTTGGTTTTTGAAAATCTAATCAAGAACGTAGATGCAAAAAGGGCTCACTCCGTTGTTGGGACGTATGGGCATGCCTGTTGTTTCAAAATACTCATAATAAAAAATTGTATTTTGTTAAACCACCATTCATGCAAGGGTTCATTGATCTAGCTCCCCTCCTTTTATCCTCCCAGTAACCCTGCGAGGTGGCTTATTTTGCTTCTGCAGAGGCTGCCCGGGGGGGGGGGAGGGCCTCCACCTTTCCCTCAGAAGGGGAGCTCCCTCTGCCTTGTCACCTGTGCCAGGATGACGGCAGGTGCGAAGCGAAACCCAAGAGGCAGCTTAGGTGACACCATCCATCATTTATGGCTCTCGGCAGGAGGGCTGCTGCTCCGCTCGGCCTCTCGCCCCAGACGCCTAGGGGAGTCAAGAGGGGCTCCGCATCCCAGCCTCCAGGTGGGACACAATCGAGCAGGTAAGAGCTGCTGCCCCCCCCCCGTGTCCCCAGCATGGTGTGCGCGATTCTCCCCCTCCTCATTTAATCCCCACAATAACCCTGTGAGGTAAACCACTGAGCCTAGGGCTTGCTGATCAGAAGGTCGGCAGTTCGAATCCCTGTGACGGGGTGAGCTCCCGTTGCTTGGTCCCAGCTCCTGCCAACCTAGCAGTTCGAAAGCACGTCAAAATGCAAGTAGATAAATAGGAACCGCTACAGCGGGAAGGTAAACGGCGTTTCCATGTGCTGCTCTGGTTCGCCAGAAGTGGCTTTGTCATGCTGGCCACATGACTTGGAAGCTATACGCCGGCTCCCTCGGCCAATAATGCGAGATGAGCGCGCAACCCCAGAGTCGGTCACGACTGGACCTAATGGTCAGGGGTCCCTTTACCTTTACCTTTAACCCTGTGAGGTAGGGCAGGCTGAGAGGCAGGGACTGGCCCCCAACATCACACCCAGCGAGCTTCAAGTGATCAAATGGGCATTTGAACCCTGGCCTCTCCAAAGTCTTAGTCTGACACTCTGGGTCTAAACACTGGTTCTTGGTCACTCCCAGAGCTCAGAATCCACGAGGAAACCAATTCCATTTGGTTTATTACTCGTTCTATTAAACTGCCCCCCACAGATCCTACCCCCAAAAGTTCTTTGCAAAACACATGAGGTTGTTTCTTCGTCCTTTTGGATCCCCACTCTGCCCCGCTCCCCATTCCCTTCTGATGATAAAATGACCGCCAGATAATACCGTAGTTGCCTCTTCAATTTCACACGCTGAATGACCCCCTTATGGCAAACTATATCTGTCCAATGACGGCTGGCATTGATGTTACTGAACTACTGTATCCCCACCCTGAAGAGCTGCTGTGGGTACCAAATTCAAAAGATGCACCTATCTATATTGGAGGTCTCTTAAAAGCAAGGCAGGCAGCCAGCAGTTAACCTGGATCTGGTTTGTTAGAAAAGTTACATGCTTTGGAATAATGCAGCCTGGGTGGAGGGTCTCGCTGGCTGTGAGGTGTAGTGGTTAGAGTGCCAGACTACAACCACTGGAGGAGCGTGCCTTTGGGGCTGAAGTCAAAGTGTAGAGACTGATAGAGGAGAGACATGTTTTGTTTCAGCTGGGGCAGAGGAAGGCTTCTGGTTGTGCTGCTGCAGATGCACCGGGGGGGGGGGGCGTTTCTTCTCTCTGCTCTCCTCCCAGAGGTCATTCCTTCTCTGGTCACTGCTATAGATGCACAACCCGACTGGCTGTCTCCAGGCACAATCCCACAAGGGATTCCCACAGGGCGGGTTGATGCCGTCAGCGCTCATGGCATGTTTGCATCTTCGTAGTGCAGAGTTGGTCTGCCAACTGTCTTGGCGCCTGAAGAGCACGTCCTCGAGGACCCTGCCATCTTCCATTCTGTAGACGTGACCAAGCCAGCATAGACAGGAATGTGAACAGTCTGGGGATGTGGGCTTAGAAGAGCGCGTCTTTGTTTGAAAGCCACCACCAAGAAGGTCTTCTCCTGCATCCCCACCGAAGATGTCCGAGAGGCTGGTGAGACAGAGAGAAGGGCTTCCCCTGAAGAAGATCTCAGATCAGTGATGGGCAACCTTTTGAGCTTGGTGTGTCAAAATTCGCCAAAAAACCGAGCATAAGTCGGGTGGTGTGTCACTTCGAGAAAAAAACCATAATTTCGTGATATTTATAGTTTAAATAACAAAAATGTATAATTGGAGGTTTTTTGGGGGGTGCAAAAGTTGCTTTGCTTTTGGGGGGATGCCCCAAAGCTGCTGCTCTTTTTGTGGTGGAAAGAGAACAGAAATAAATGACAAATAAATGACAAATAATACCTTCGCTGGAACTAACACGCAGCACCGACATAGTCTGCCAAAGCGCCAAAAAAAACAGCACAGAACGGGTTAAAAAACGAATGCTGTTACACCAAATCGTCTGCCAAAGCGCCAGAAAAAACAGCACAGAAAGGGTTAAAAACCAATCTCTGGCTACCAGCAGCAACAACAACAACAAAAAAGGATCCGGGTTTTAACAGCGGAGACAAGCTGTAGCGGGAGGAGGAGCTGGAGAACAAATGGGTGGGGGGACAACAACAGCGTGAATGGGCCGATGGGGCGTGTGCCAGCAGTGAGGGCTCTGCGTGTCATGTCTGACACATGTGTCATAGGTTCACCATCACTGTCTCAGATCCTGGGCAGATTCGTTTGGGATAAAACGCTCCTTCAGATAGCCTGGGCCCAAGACATAGAAAAGGGACTAACAGTCCTATTCGTGTCTACTCAGAAGTAAGCCCCATCCAGACCCGTGAGGTTTGCTCCCAGGGAAGTAAACGAGACTGAAGGCTGATCCAGAGTTTGAGGGTGTCACCCAGGCCTCCCCTGCCCCGCTTGTGTCTCCCACAGGTCTGAGGACGGCGGACGGCTTCTCGGCACACCGCCATGGTCTCCCCGGCTATTGCGCTGGCGTTCATCCCTTTCGTGGTGACCCTGCTCATCCGCTACCGGCACTACTTCTGCCTCTTTTACCGGGCAGTGTTGGTGCGGCGGCTGCGAGACTACCTAACGGGCATCCCCAAGGAAGAGAGGGCCTTCCAGTACGTCCTGACCCACACCATCCCAGGAGACCCCCAGCATATCTTGGAGACCTTTGACCACTGGAGCTACCACTGCGAGTATCTCAGCAACCTGGGACCCCAGAAAGGTGTGCGATGGGGACGGGGGAATGTCCCTGTTTCCATCGGAGAAATGTTGGAGGGGATGGAATAATAGGATGTCCCTGTTTTCACCAGAGAAATGTTGGATGGGGTGGGAATGCAGTGAGGAATCCCGGATCTGTTGGTTTCCCATTTGTCTTTGTTTCTTTCTGAACAACCTGCCCCGTGTTGAAGGCCTGAGACACGAGGCGATTGCCTTGGCCCCTTGACTCAATCAAGTGGCGGGGAGTTCCAGGGAATGGGCTCTTCTTAGGTCTAACTGTAGTGAGAGGGAGAGCGCACACTGGTAAGGACATAGGGAGAGCCGTATTAGATCAGGCCAAAGGTCCCATCCTGCATTGCAGAGGGTTGGGCTAGATGACCCTTGGTGTCCCTTCCAACTCAACCATTCTGTGGTTCCTCCTGTTCTCCCAGTGGCCATTTGGATGCCCTGGGGAAGCCTGCAAGCAGGACAGGGGGGCAACAGTGCCCTCCCCTCCTGTGATTCCCAACAACTGGTATTCAGAGGCACAACAGCAGAGAAAGAAAATAGCCACTGTGTCTAGCAACTGTCTCCTCCGTGAATTTGTCTAATCTTCTTTTAAAGCCATGAAAGCTGTTGGCCCTCACTGCCTCCTGGGGGAGAGAATTCTGTAGTTTTTAAACTTCCTGTTGCCCCTTCAAGATGTTGTTTTATTAGATGTACCGTATTGGCCCGAATATAAGCCGCACCCAAATATAAGTTGGACCTTTAAAATTCAAGGGGGGGGGGAGAAAAAAAGACAATACCAGAATATAAGCCGCTCCCTTTTCATTTTACCGCATGTCTGTTTCAGCAGCGATATCGTAAAAGCCCATTTTGTAAGGTCGCAAATTTAAGCCGCAATGTAACTTTTCAGTCATAATTTGGAGTGGAAAAACGGTGAGGCTTATATTCAGGCCAATACGATATATCTACACATTCAGAAGCAGATCATAGTGGAAGCAATCAAATTTCTAAAGCAGGCAGCAAAACTGCTGATCCCAAATCTGAGTTTTTTATTTATAGCCGTGGCTGTTTTTTGTGGTTTTAGTCTATAATTTTGTACTATTGTCAGTTGTGATAATCAGTAACCTGCCCTGGAAGTATTTGGTGAAGGGCAAGTGGCGCTGTGGTTAAACCACTGAGCCTAGGGCTTGCTGATCAGAAGGTCGGCGGTTCGAATCCCTGCAACGGGGTGAGCTCCCGTTGCTCGGTCCCAGCTCCTGCCCACCTAGCAATTCGAAAGCACCTCAAAGTGCAAGTAGATAAATAGGAACCGCTACAGCGGGAAGGTAAACGGCGTTTCTGTGCGCTGCTCTGGTTTGCCAGAAGCGGCTTTGTCATGCTGGCCACATGACCTGGAAGCTATACGCCGGCTCCCTCGGCCAATAATGCGAGATGAGCGCGCAACCCCAGAGTCGGTCACGACTGGACCTAATGGTCAGGGGTCCCTTTACCTTTACCTTTTAAGCTAGAAGCACAAACAGCAAATAGATAAGGCCAGGTCACACTATCCCTCTTTCTTTCTGCCTATTTAAACTGCTCCAGACCGCCTCTGCTAGAAGGCTGTGCCAAAGACTAGAGAGACCGCAGCAGCAATTAAGGAATGTAGAACCACAGAATTGTAGAGTTGGAAGGCACATCGAGGGTCATCCAGTCCAACCCCCTGCATTGCAGGAATCTTCTGTCCACAGCTCAAACAACCAACCTTGTGGTTTACAGACAGACTCAAGATGCTTTAACCCTGCTGAATGAAGAAAAAAAATATGATAGGTTCATTTACAGTAATCAAGTCAGACGCCTGTGTGCCAGTTATTCAAAACAACCTGGTTTCAATGACCTTCTAAGCTCACCATCTCTTTTAGTTATTCACTTTGAAACATCTTTTAGCCCTGATGCACCTGGGCTGTTTTTTAGGGCTGCTTATTTGCACTAATGGACGCTGGTGGCTCTGTGGTCTAAACCACAGAGCCTAGGGCTTGTCGATCAGAAGGTCGGCGGTTCGAATCTCCGCAACGGGGTGAGCTCCCATTGCTCGGTCCCAGCTCCTGCCAACGTAGCAGTTTGAAAGCATGTCAAAGATCAAGGACATAAATAGGTACTGCTACAGCGGGAAGGTAAACGGCATTTCCGTGTGCTGTTCTGGTTCACCAGAAGTGGCTTAGTCATGCTGGCCACATGACCCAGAAGCTGTCTGTGGACAAATGCTGGCTCCCTCAGCCTATAGAGCGAGATGAGCGCCGCAACCCCAGAGTCGGACACGACTGGACCTGATGGTCAGGGGCCCCTTTACCTTTACTTGCATTAATTTGCATTATAATTATTATTACGTTATATTTCCCCCTTCTGCTGCAAGACACTCAATATACAATTGTAAAAGCGAGCTGTAGGGGTCAGTGGCCTCTGGTCCCGGGTGTTCCCTCACAATTTATTGCAGCTTTCAAACTCACCAGGAATTGGTTGGTTTTCAAAGGACGACGTTTCAAAGCGTTTAAGTGAAGCAACATTCACGAAAGAGGCACAGCGGAATCGATTCCACCCCCTCCCCGAGGGCCCACCCCACAGCCAACACAAGCAAAGAATCATGTAATAGACTTTTGGGTGCTTTGCGCCAGTTTCTGGTCGGGGAGCCAGCAGTGCAGCTGTGAATAGTGTTGAGCCCTGTTGCATTGGCAGCTGGCACACTGAAGCTGCCTGCGAACCGGGTTTCAGCGCCTTGGCGCATCCCAACATGGCTTAGAATTGTAGAGTTGGAAGGGATCATGTAGTCCGAGCCCCCCTTGCGGGGATTGAACCTGCAACCTGGGCGTTATCAGCACCACGCTCCAGCCAGCTAGGATCGCCTCTGAGCACGGGCAGAGAGTCTTTACCTCTGGCACGGAGTAACCACAACACAAGTCTTGGGCTTGGAGCCAGAGGGTCACATTTCTGCCTTGATCCAGGCAGGAGACAGGGCTCCCTAAGGCCAGCCAGCCAAAAATAGCAGGTCCCAAATAGCTTCTACAGCTGTACAAGCAGCATGAGACTTTAGCCCTCGGACTGCGAAGGCAGCGGCTATTCGTAGGTGGACTTTTTGGTTTCACAGGCTTCCCCAAGACGGTGCCCTCCTGAGATTTTGGACTCTGGCTCCCAACAGTCCTGGTCAGCCCCACGGAGGGCACCGTCTTTGAGAACGCTGCCTTAGAACAACCGCCCTTCTGCAGGGAAGAAATTGAGAAGAGGTGGCTGGCTGCTGCGCACCCTCGATCCTTCCTCACCCCAAACGCAACATTTATTTGGTGCCTTCTAGCCAAGATCCTGGAGCGGCTGATCTACGAGAAGGCCCCCCTCAGAGTCTTGGAGCTGGGCACCTACTGTGGATATGCCACTATCCTCATCGCACAGCTGTTGCCGCTGGGCGCCCGGTTGTACACCGTGGAGATGGACGACCGCAAAGCGGCCGTGGCCGAGAAGGTCATCCGCCTCGCTGGCTTCGACGATGACACCGTGAGTGGCTTGGGCTTCCGCAGCTGCCCTTGCCAAACTGCCGGGGGCAGAGATAGAGGCAAAGCGAGGCAGTTGCCTTAGGGTGGCAGGCTCTGGAGAGCTGGCAGATTCACCTCCTGTGCTTGTTTGTGCTTCCTCCGTTCTCTACCGCGTGTCTGTTGTGCAACCGCTGCCACGGCCAGGCACGTAGCTGCAGCCATGTGGCAGGCAGGCAGGCAGGCAGGCAGAAGAGGACAAGGCGTTTTCTGATTTGCCCCTGCTCCCTTTCCCTTTTGGGGTTTTCCAGAGCCCATGTAGAGTCCTTAAATAGGTTGCCTATCAGTAGGAGGAAATAACAGAGGCCAACCAGAGTATATTGAGAAGCAGAGCGACTAGTGCAGCGTTTCTCAACCGCTGTTCCGCGGCACAGTAGTGTGCCGCGAGACGCTGGCTGGTGTGCCGCGACGTGCGGCGACGAGAAGGGCACTTGTCGCCAGCAATGCACCAGGGTGCCGGGCTGCCAGGGGCGCCGAGCCGCTGCGCCCGCGGCACTTGTCCGGCGCCCGCGGCAGTTGCGCCCGACTCCCGAGCCGTGCAGCGCCCGAGGCGCCTGTCATCACAGCTGCGCTGTGTGGGAGGGGGCAGGGGCTGACGCTGACGCTCCCGACGTTCGGGAGTCCTTTGCACATGCGCAAAGCGCAGCTGTGAACTCC
Organism: Zootoca vivipara; assembly: GCF_963506605.1. NCBI lineage: Eukaryota > Metazoa > Chordata > Lepidosauria > Squamata > Lacertidae > Zootoca > Zootoca vivipara. Next base: position 98,350,041 of record NC_083279.1, read on the forward strand.
GGCGGTTTCTCCCGAACGCCGGGAGTCGTCCGGCATCCTCCAGACGGCCGCAAGGCACCCGCCGGAGCCCGCACTGTGTGGGAGGGAGCAGGGCTGACGCTCTCATGGTCTCCCGACTCTGCCAGCCAGGTCTCCTTCTCCCGACGTTGGCAGCCCGGCACAGCTCACGGGGCGCCCAGGGGCCGTCAAGGCAGGTGCTCGGCTCCCGCCGGCGGCCCTTCTCCCGCCATGGCTGCCGCCGCGCACCTGGCTGGGCTCCAAGCAGGCGGCCGCGGGGCAGGTGTGTCGCTGGGTCCGCTCCTCCTCCTCCTCCCTCGGCGGGGCTCTGAACTCTGTGTAGGTGTGTTTAAACTTTTATTGATGAAAAGTAAACTCTTCAGCATAAGTCTGTCATGATATTAACACGTATTTTCATTTTAGGCAGGCTAAATCATTTCGATTAATGACACAGCACTTCCTGTCGAGAATCCCAGCAAAACAATTTTGCATAGGTGTACGCCACACATTTCATTAAAGTGCGCATCCAGGGAATTCCCCCCCCCAAAAAACCCATTTATTGAGTACATAATCATAAAAGGACATCATTTTTATTCATCAAACTAATGAAACAAAAGCTTCACTATTTCTTTTAAATTAACAACCAAACTTTAAAAATACAATCTTAAGTGAGACACAAATTACTATCTTTTTGGCAAGTGTTTCTTACAGTCATAATTATATAGTCAATATAGGGCGGCACAGAGTTAAATTTTTTAACTTTTTAAATGGTGGTGTGCCTCGAGATTTTTTTCATGGAACAAGTGTGCCTTGGCCCAAAAAAGGTTGAGAAACACTGGACTAGTGAACCTGATCTTTATTAAACTGTTGCAAGAGGGTCCCCACTCACCACACGCAGGAGGCAAGCTCTTATAGAGAGACATTTGAAATTGCCCCCCCTCCCTGTAGCCCAAGACCTCCCCCCAAAACATCATACATACATCACAGGAGGAGGTGGGTCTACAGCAGAAATCCTGTCTGCCAGGATACCTGATAATGGTCACTGATTGCTTTACCTGGGCAGCCTGGCCATTCTTTTGCAATGGTAAATACTTTAGTCCAGGTCACAGACTCACCCTGTTCATACACAAATACCCCATTAAGGCAGGATTTACAAGCAAAAGGACAATGGGAAGGCTTTCCCCATTTGCCTCCCTTACTGCAGAGGACTTTTTGAGGTCATTGGAAGAGTCAAAATGGCTTCGGGATTGCTGTCCTGTACTATTTCAGACACATGGTTCATATATTTAGATACGTGTGCATTTATGAATATTTATTCTATATTTGAGACCTTAAAATTCTCGTAACACCCCTAACAGCAAAACCTGCAGGGCTAGGCCCTGGCCTGGGACACACTCAAGCAGGGGAAACTCGAGCTATCAGAAGGAGAGAGTCACATTCCCAAGAGACAGTAACAGGGAGTAGAGGCCACTCTGTTGTTGTTTTTGTCAATTTTTTATTAAACTTTAAAATATTTACATATAATTCCCCCCTTTTAAAAACAACAACACAAAGCCCTTTATTCAAAAGTTACAATACAATGCATTACATTTTCAATCAATTTATTCCCCTCCCCAGACACCAGCTTTTAAGTTTGTTAAGCATTTTCCTTTAAACACGACTCCCTTGTCCGAGATCCTGCAGAGCAGCTGTGCAGGCAATACTGGGCTAGATGGGCCCCTGGGCAGATTTCTCTGTGGATGGATCCTGGTGGCAGGCTGCCTCTCTTTCAACCGCTTCTCTCGCGTAGGTGGAGCTCATTCGGGGACCCTCGCAGGAAGTCATCCCCCAGCTCAAGGAGAAATACGGGCTCAGCCACGTGGATTTCATCTTCATGGACCACTGGAAACGCTGCTACTTGAGGGACCTGCAGCTGCTGGAAGCCCACGACCTCCTCCTGGAAGGGGCCACCGTCGTGGCCGACAACATCATCTTCCCCGGCGCGCCTCATTTCCTGCAGTACGTCAAGGCCTGCGGCAAGTACAAGTGGAGGATTCACAGGACCAGTCTGCAGTACTTCCGAGCCATACCTGACGGCATGGCCCAGCTCACCTGGACGGGTCTGCAATGATGGGAGATGTCACTGCTATAGGGGAAACTGCTCTGTTTCCCTTATGGGGTATTCCGGAGCCCATACAGAGTCCTTAAGAGGAAATAACAGAGGCCAACCAGAGAATATTGAGAAGCAAAGCGGCTAGTTCTGATCTTCATTCAAGGAGCTGTTGCAACAGGGTCCCCACTCACCGCACACAGGAGGGAGGAGGAACCCAGAACAATGGTGCACAAGTCCTTATAAAGACTTTTGAAATTGCCCACCTGGTTGCCCAAGGACCCCCCCCCCCAACACACACACATACACACCACAGAAGGAGGTGGTCTACAGCAGAAATCCTGCCTGCCAGGATACCTGATAATGCTCACTGATTACATTACCTGAGCAGACCGGACATTCTTTTGTGATGGCTAATACTTTAGTAATTTAGTTCCTGAATCCAGGTCACAGGCTCACCCTATTCATACACAAATACGCCCTGAAGACAGGATTTGCAAGCAAAAAGACAATGGGAAGGCTTCCCCCATTTGCCTCCTTTACTGCAGAGGAATACCTGAGGTCATTGGGAGAGTCAAAAATGGCCCCAGGATTGCTCTCCTGTACTATTTCAGACACATGGTTTATATATTTAGATATGTGCGCATTTATGAATGTTTATTCTATATTTGAGACCTTAAAATTCTTATAACATCGCCAATGGGGGCCTAGATAGCTCCTTCCTCAAGAGCCTGAGATGCGGCTACAAAGAGACGGGGTGTTCTCCTTCCTTGCTGGGAGAGCAAAAGAAGATTCTGTCCCGATTTACACACCCCTGCAAACAGCCATGGAAATGACACAAATATAAGGAAAGCAAAATGACTTTGTTCTCATGCAAATTTCCGGTTTTTGGGCGAGTACTGAAGACCTGCCAACGCTCCTCTCCTAGCACAAGACCGGCCAGTTTTTAAGCTGATCTATTTATGTCTTTATTTAGTTTGAGTCCCTGGGGAATGCAGACCTGAGTTCCTCATGGCAGGCCTTGCCAGATGATAAAATTGAGGCAAGTGAGCTATTTGATGTTGCAATTATCAACTGGCCGTTTGAAATCTTCTCTGTCAGCAAACAGAACGCCCCCCCCCCCCCGAGATTTCTAGATTGGAATTGATTAACGGGCCTCAGTCTATCTTATTTTTTTTGAACTTCATTTTGTATTGTTTCCATTTATCATACAAATAGTTTGTTAAATCAATATACAAATAAACTGCCATGCATCTGGTAATACATGTCAATTACATTGAAAAACAAAAGTTGTTTTCCAAACATACCAATGTATCATTTCTTATTTACACCTCCTTTGATCCTCCTATATGTTCTTATCATCTAGACTTGTTCTCTCGAACTGGACTTCCTCTTTCTTTTCTCTTGGTTTTATTTACCATCTTCCACGTTCTGCGTTTTATCTTTTCTTGTCCGTCATTCACCTCGAACATTACTGTTAGGGAATTTTATAGGGGGGGGGCACCCAAACGAGGCTTCATTTGGGAATCAAGATTGGCACAAATGCCCTCAAGGGGACCCCGTCTGATCCTACAACACCACTCTAGTATCGCACCAACACGAACCCCCTCAAGATCAAGCCCTGAGTAATAAAGGCTCCCTTTCCTAACCCTTCTCTGTTGCCTGAGACTCTATGTAACCATATTTCTTTATGAATGAATACAGTGTATCTTTATTTCTAAATGAAACCCCCTTCTTCTACTCTGGCCAAGGGCTCTCAGGGATGCAGGGAACAGCCATAATCCCTTAAGCAAGAGGTCAGGTAGCCAGGGTGGTGCTCCTCTGCATATCCATAATCCATTCAGGTACCATCTCCTGCCATTCCCAACCCTCTGAAGCCAGAGGCAATACTCACACCTGGACCCATTGTTTTTCCCCACCAGGAACTCAAGGATCCCCTCCCAGATACTTACTGGTACTTGCTTAACAATGACCTGGGACATCCTGCATTGTTACCTTATGCTAATCCTGCTTACCTCCTGTTTACCTGTATGCTAATGCCCCTTGCACCTTCCCCTTTTCTGACGTTTTACCCTGTCACAAGTGATGTATGTATGATGCTTTCGATGTGCATTATGGGATGGTGGTGGGAACTTTTAAAAGTTCTTGCAGTCCTCTTCACGGTGTTCAGTCTGGCATTGAACCTGCTGCGCAGTAATAAACCTTGCTGTTTGCTCTGGATCGTGGCTGGACTCCTTCCTTTTATACTCCGCAACGACCACAGGCCCTTGCCTGATGAGCTGGGTGGCTGAGCATTCTCGCACCCAGAATTTTGCCCTAACAATTTCCGAACATGTGTTATTGACAATGACTATATGCTTTTTGTGCTGTATTTTCAAAACAATCCTACTAGTGTTTTAATATTTTAACAGTATTCCTTTAGATATTCTACAAACTTTCCCCATTCTTCCTGATACCTTTGTTCCTTCTGATCTCTTATTCTTCCTGTCAACCTCGCCAATTCTAAGTTTCTAACGGGCCTCAGTCTAGTTCAAGGCGGTTCAAAAAGAAGGCAAGAGGGAAACACTGTGAATTATATTTAGAAATCTAACTTGAATGATTGCAGAAAATAAAATAAAAAAATTCCTTCAGTAGCACCTTAAAGACCAACTAAGTTTTTATTTTGGTATGAGCTTTCGTGTGCATGCACACTTCTTCAGATGACGGCTACCTACCTGTATGCAGAAAATAAAATTATCTGCACTGATTCCAACGGTCTTTTTTTCAGTCTGAACAAAATAGAAGGAGTTAGCAAATAGCACCTCTCCTAGATGGCCAGGGATTGCAATGTTTAGATGCGCTTTGCTCAAAGGTCAGTAACCAAATGTGCCCATTTCAAAACCACAGCAAATTCTACAACACCCTGACTGACTGAAGACCAAGAGAAAAACCACCACAAATTCCTTGTACTAATTAATTTAATCAGATTTCTGCCCTGCAATCAACGATGTCACCAAAGCAGCTTATAATAACAAATTTTTGTTTAAAAACTACAATAAAAACAGCAGGGCAGGCGAAATCCGTGAAACCAGGCCATTAAAACACCAAACAACAGAAGACGATTAAGCGGGGGCTCAGACATTATTTCAAGTTGTTAACAGGCCAGATTTAGCCTGGTGCCAAAAAAAAAGCAATGAAAGGTCCAAGGTGAATATGATCAGGGAGGAATTCTCACAATTTGGGTGCCGTCCCTCTCTGTAGTAACCTCCCCCCACCCTGCCGTTTAACCTCCAAGCAAATTGGATCACACTTTTTCACTAATGCCTCTAAAATATTAGTGGCACAACAAATTCTCTGCATTGCTTGCGCTGTTGAGCCTGCCTGTTATTTCACACACCAGTTCTGTTCCAAACTGAATTTCTGCCTCCGCTACAGTCTGCATGCATTGTTTAAAGAGCAGGAATTGGCTATGCTCTGCCCTCCGTGGTCGAAAGCAGCAATGCTTCTGAACACCACTTGCTGGAAACCACAGGGAGAGATGCTCTTGTGCTCAGATCCTGCTTGGAGGTTTCCCACAGGCATCTGGACAGCCACTATGACAGGCTTCCTCAGCCTCAGCCCTCTAGATGTTTTTTGGCCTACAACTCCCATGATACCTAGCTAGCAGGACCAGTGGTCGGGGAAGATGGGAATTGTAGTCTCAAAGCATCTGGAGGGCTGAGGTTGAGGAAGTCTGCACTATGAGAACAAGATGCTGGCCTAGATGGGCCCCTATTGGCCTGATCCAGCAGGCTCTTCTCAGATGGCTCAGTCAGTAGAGCATGAGACTCTTAATCTCAGGGTCATGGGGTTGAATCCCTCATTGTGCAAATAAAAATTCCTGCATTGCAGGAGTTGGACTAGATTGTTGTTGTTTAGTCGTGTCCGACTCTTCGTGACCCCATGGACCATAGCACGCCAGGCACTCCTGTCTTGCACTGCCTCCCGCAGTTTGGTCAAACTCATGTTCGTAGCTTCGAGAACACTGTCCAACCATCTCGTCCTCTGTCGTCCCCTTCTCCTAGCGCCCTCCATCTTTCCCAACATCAGGGTCTTTTCCAGGGAGTCTTCTCTTCTCATGAGGTGGCCAAAGTATTGGAGCCTCAGCTTCACGATCTGTCCTTCCAGTGAGCACTCGGGGCTGATTTCCTTCAGAATGGAGAAGTTTAATCTTCTTGCAGTCCATGGGACTCTCAAGAGTCTCCTCCAGCACCAGAATTCAAGACTAGATTGGTCCCTTCCAATTCTATGATTCTAAGAGTCTTTGATTCTTATGTTGTTTTCTCAGAGGTGGGCAGGCAATTCCCCACCACCACTGTGATGTAGCCTCAAACCACATGCCAGGGAGGAGGAGAAAAAACATAGGCCAGATAACAAAAGAAAAAGGTTTATTGACAAAAATGTTTCTGCCGAGAGCAGAAAACAGACACACACACACCAAATGCAAACAAAAGACCTTTGCTGCCAAAGTCAAGCACTGTACTTCAACTCCTTTCCTCTCTGGAGTCTTTAGCTGCCTCAAACAGTTCAGCAGAACGACAAGCAAAGAGCCCAGCAGGGCAGCACTTCTGTGGCAGGGATGGGGGCACGAAGGAGTCCCACTTTTCCAGCCAGGATTCAGGACAGGCCTGGATCACACACACCCCAGCCTGCTTTGCAAACAGCCCGGCTTGGGGAGACCTTCCCCTGTTTTCCTGCTCCACGGAGGACAGATACACACCCAAAGGCTGGATTTAGTCCTTTTGGGAATCTAGATCATCCACTGGTCCTGATCTTGCTCAGCCCCTTCCATATCCACCTGGGGAGGGACACAAAACGATGAATTGTTAAGAGGCCACGCTTATAGGGATGCCCACTGCGAATGGATGGCCTCTTGTGAGGATGTGAGCTATGTGCCCAGGCCCCCTGAGCTGCTCAACTCCTTCAGCACTGCTCCTCCGCTGAGGCCCTCCTCGTATGTACTGCTGTCTCCCTCATGGTCCGCTGTCTGGCTACAAGGGCGCCACAGTGAATCCCACAGAATTCTTCCCAGATCTAGACATGGGAACAAGGAAGCCAAGACCCGTGAGGAACCCCCTACTAACCTCATTGATCTCCCCATCATCCGGAGACTCATTGTAGTCATTCATCTCGTCCATGTCTTGCATGTCCTCGTCATCTTCAGAGTCTTCCTCGCTGTCCTCGTCATCTTCGTCGTCCTCTTCTTCCTCCTCGTCATAAGTCTGCTAAGGCAAAGCAAAGGCGCAGCCGTCACTTTCCTGCCAGCCTCTCCTCCCGGCTCCTGTGCGCCACAGAGCCCTTGTCCACAATGTGGGATCTTTCCTATTCCAGCCCCTGGTCAACAGCTGACTTAACTGGCTACTCTGCTTTATGTTTTGCAAATTGCCTCGATGCGGCTGTTACCGTGAAATGTGATATAACAATATTTCAAATAAAATCAACTATGTGAATTACAATGTAAGCCCTCAAGACAATATTAACAGTTTATCTACAGCCCCTGCTATCCTCAAGGCGGACTGCAGCTTTAAAACGCAGGAAGTTCCTCTCAATCCTACAAGCTCTCCTTCTAAACGATATGAAACACCCGTCTCGGTTCCTTTCCCTTTCTTACAATCTTCTTAAAAGGAGTCCAGGATTTCTCGGCTCTTATGTTCCATAGCTCCTAAAGGGTAATTCAAATCTCCTAAGCCTAGAATTTCTCACATCCTAATTAAGCCTAGAAGGCCTTGTGCTTTTGCCCCCCCTCCCCGCAAGATACAGGTGCCTGTTTTTCTGTGCACTCTGCAGAAGATGGTTATAACAGCAACCAGGAGAGCAGGAACCATTCCGCTTTTAAGAGCAACCAGGGAAAGGCTTGATAGGGACCAGGGGGTTTAGGCTTGCAGAGGAGGAGGGATGATATGGGGGTGGCAATTGTGAGATCCTGATGTAAATGGTCCAAGTGAGAGGAACCAAGAGAGGAAACGACCCAAGAGATGGAGTGAAGCCATTAGGCACATCTAAGATAAGTGACGGAGGTGGAGGCAATCCCAGGGCAACATGGCCGTTTCCTCATTATCTAAGTATATGATGGTGATAAAAATAGTAATGGCAGCCCATAACCTACCCAAATCCATAGCTCCTTGAACAAGCCCTCCCAATCTAGGTGCAGAACACCCCCGCCCCACCCCAGAGTATGCCAAGGGCTGACATGGTTGTTACCTCGGAGGCAGGCTTCCCAATTGGGACCAAGTTGTTATCTTTCTCAGCGATGCTCTGCAGCTGTGACAAAGGGAGAAAATGTTAAAAAATTAATCCAGAGAGACTATCAAGGACATCCAGAAGGAAGGTTCAAGATGAAGGCATGTGAATGGGAGGGAGGGAGCGGGCGAAAGGACAGGCTTTCCAACGGACAAAGTATAAGATTGCCCTCAGGAGAAATCTCTTTTTCCTGTTCACTTCACAGAAGCATAGAGTTCAAAGCAGGCTTCCTCAAACTCGGCCCTCCAGATGTTTTGAGACTACAATTCCCATCATCCCTGACCATGGTCCTGCTAGCTAGGGATGATGGGAGTTGTAGTCCCAAAACATCTGGAGGGCCGAGTTTGAGGAAGCCTGGTTTAAAGGACCACCAGAGTCATCCAGTCCAACCAATCACAGCTCAAGAATCCCCGACAGGAGAGGCCACCACTTTTGAACAGCTCTTACTGTCAGAAAGTTCTTCCTAATGTATGGCTGGCTCCATCTGACAGCCCTGCTCCTTCCTCTTCTTTATTCCCAAAGCCCCCTCTGCTCCTTGCATGGCTCACCCAGGCCTGATGCTGCTGCTCTTGCTGCTGAAGCTCATTCTCATCCACACATGGCCGGTCCAGGTTAAACCACAGCGCCTCAGTGACTCGTGGGAAGAGGGAAGGAAAGAGCGTGGACATGTCTTCCTGAGGGATTGGGAGAAGAAAAATGGTTGGAATGAAAAGCACTATAGTCAGCTATGAGACTGTAAAGGACAGAGGCAGGTCTGAACCTCTGTCCCCAAAGAATGATCCTCCACTCATCCGCCGCACAGCCCATGAAACCCAAACCATCACCACATTGTACCAAGGGATCCCAGGCACAGGCAGTACCCAACACATGGTCTTCAGCAAACACAAGATGAGAAACAAATAAAAATAATCTTCTTTCTCCTATCAAAAAATGCAAGAAGGGCTTTTACACTCGCCAGAAGATTGGCTCTGCCCTTGCCAGTCCTGGAAAAACTTTTACAAAAAACTCCCATATGCTCAAAGACTCTGCGCCTGTTCATTGGGGGAAATAGGAAGCCCAGAGCACCTGTTTTTTAGATGCCCCTTCTATGAAGAGGCACATAGTGAGACCACTGATTCCATGCTGGTGAGGCTAGCTGACCTCCTGGAAATGCGAAAATTCGGCCTGCTCCTGCTAGGCAAAGACCAGAAGACGACCGGGATGGTCGCCAGATTCTGTGTTCAGATCTGCAGGCATAGACCTTCCCCTGATCCAAACTTTGTTTGTTTGTTAGAAACAAAGTTTGTTAGAAAATCCCTAAACTTGGTTCCGCGAGCGACCCAGTGTCAGTTCTCTGCGGCAGCTTAAGTGTGCATGCACACGAAAGTTCATACCAATGACAAACTTAGTTGGTCTCTAAGGTGCTAGTAAAAGGATTTTTTTTATTTTGTTTCGACTACGACAGACCAACACGGCTACCTACCTGTAATTAAAGTTTTAAAGTAATTATATGCTTATTGCACGTATAAACATTAATTTTACCGTTCTTCAATGTTTTATATATATGTTTTGTCCTCCGGGATTGTTCCCCCAAATGTGCTTTTATAAGCTGGTCTCCGACCGTAACAAATCATTCATTCATTCATTCACAATTATAATATAATATTAAGCAAGGGACCCCAGCTGGGGGCACCTCCTTCTCTCCCTCCTTCTATGGGGTCAGGATCCCCCCCCAACTTTCTCTCAAGCCCAGGGATACTTGGCGGGGCCTTTGGGGGTTCACAAAGTGAGATCTCCCGCCCTATTTTTGGAACTGCCAAAGGCCATGACCTCCAGTGGCCAACAGCATCCGGGTCATTGAGCCCGCGGTGCCTCCCGTTCCCTCCCCCACGTGCATTTCCTTATCTCCTGCCCCCCTTTCCCTTCCCTTCCCCCCTCACCTCCCACTTCGCTGCTGAGGGAGAAGCCGGCCCTGGTTCGAATCCCCCATGCCCCCGGAAGCGCATCTGCTATGCCCCGGAAGCGCTCTGCTGCGGTGGGGTGTGTTTCGGATCTGGTTTGTTTCCCCCAATTTCGTTCACCGGAAGTGCTCCTCCTCTTTACTTTTTTCTAGCTCTAGGTTTTTCACGTACCCAGTGCGCAGGCGCGTGGGTGGAGCCTCCTGGTCCCCGGCGGCTGGAAAGGCTCGCTGACCCCGCCCCTCCCAGGAGGATTCCTGCGCGCCTGCGCAGTGGAGCCCTGCAGCTTCCCTGCGAGGGGCGTGTTTAATCCGGCGCTATTCATGCAGCTGTTAAGGAGGGAGGGAAAGAAAGAGAGGGGCAAGTTATAGGATTGGTTGGTTGGTTGATCGATCAAGCAATGAAATGATTTAATTGGTTGATTTAAAAGACACAATTCTTACTACTATCCTCCCTGGATAGTAAGGGAGGAGTATTGAATGTGTTTGAAAAGCAGCATTTGGAATGGAAAGAAGCAGCTGGGGAGAATCTGACAGCTGATTGTTTTGCCTGCTAGAGCTGCTTGCATGTGGCTACTTTCAGCCTCAAAACAAAAATGTTTAATAAGGAAAAAACAAGAACAAACGTTTGCATGAAAGAGACAGAGGCAGTGTGGTGCAGTGGTTAGAGCAGTGGTGGCCAAACCTGGACTACAATTCACACCAACCCTGGCCACTGGTCCTGTTAGCTAGGGATGATGGGAGTTGTAGTCCAAAACCAGCTGGAGGGCCAAGTTTGGGCCCCCACTGGGTTAGAGTGTCAGACTGGGACCTGGGGGAGAGAAGAGTTCGAATTCCTCACCAGGCCCATAAGCTCTCACAGGATGACCTTGGGTGCCAGACTTCCTCTCAACCTAACCTACCTTGCAGGGTTGCTGTTGGGGGGGATAAAATGAGGAGGAGGAGAACCAGGCACTCCTCGGAGAAAGGGGTTGAATATAAATGCAAGTAATTATTGTCATTGATAATAGCGAGTGGGGAATGGAACAGATTCATACTTCCCCTGCTGGACTTCTGCACCCCCTACAAATCAACCCCTTGCCAGGTCAGGGTGCCAGCTTGCTTCACTCCACCTGCAACTTGCCTGCCTGCTTGCTTTAATATTATTTAATAAATGCATTTACATAGGTGCTCTTCAGCCCCTTCAGGACTGGTCATTCCCAGGGCCCAGATAGGAGGTGTGAAGTAGCAGCTTAAAAAACAGCAACCCAAAAGCATGTGCAGAGTTCCTCTCCTCTCTGCCCTATTCAGTGACGAGCAAGCAAACTGCCTGAGTCGATCCGATGAAACAGCTTCCTTGGCAGGTCTCATTTCTATGGTTTGGAAGAATCACTCGCAGGAGCACAAATTTATTCAAAATTGCAAAATGATAAAATCAGCTGCGGTCAATGCCATCTGCTTTCTAGGACCTTAATAGAAAGCATCCGGTTCTGCAACAAGCAAGCCACTCCTTCCTGGAATTAGAACTCACTATTTGTCTCAAAAGTCCAAAGTTCTAATCTCTGTTATGTAAAATCTTCCCAGAGCTCAGCAGCAGCAAGCAGAGATCATGCTTTGAATTCAGAAAGTCCCATCCTGAGATCTAAACAGTAAAGAATCAGTAACCCACTACGAGCAGCCGGAAGGGCCATTCAAATTCAAATGCAAACTTTGCCGATCTGGTCTGAAAAGCAGATTTTTTTTGCGGGGGGGGGGGGGAAACTCTACAACACAATTCTGTGTGTTTTGGACATAGTGTAGGTTGCCAACAAACTCAGTTCTTATTCTGAGGGATATTTCTTCCTCTTCTTTCTGTAATGTTCTTGTTATAGAAAAAAGGGGGTTTGGCTTTTGCTGCCAAACTCCCCAAGGGACTGGGTCCCCTAAGTCCATTATTGTCAGAGATGAATGGATGGAGGTAAGATCTGTTTTAAGCAAAATCTGCTCTTATTCCCTTATGGACGAAATTAAAAGACGCCTGCTTCTTGGGAGAAAAGCAATGACAAACCTAGACAGCATCTTAAAAAGCAGAGACATCACCTTGCCGACAAAGGTCCGTATAGTTAAAGCTATGGTTTTCCCAGTAGTGATGTATGGAAGTGAGAGCTGGACCATAAAGAAGGCTGATCGCCGAAGAATTGATGCTTTTGAATTATGGTGCTGGAGGAGACTCTTGAGAGTCCCATGGACTGCAAGAAGATCAAACCTTTCCATCCTGAAGGAAATCAGCCCTCAGTGCTCACTGGAAGGACAGATCCTGAAGCTGAGGCTCCAATACTTTGGCCACCTCATGAGAAGAGAAGAATCCTTGGAAAAGACCCTGATGTTGGGAAAGATTGAGGGCACTAGGAGAAGGGGACGACAGAGGACAAGATGGTTGGACAGTGTTCTCGAAGCTACGAACATGAGTTTGACCAAAGTGCGGGAGGCAGTGGAAGACAGGAGTGCCTGGCGTGCTCTGGTCCATGGGGTCACGAAGAGTCGGACACGACTAAACGACTAAACAACAACAACAACAACAATTCCCTTATGGGGTACACAAGAGCCTTATTGGGTTCTCCATCGGTCGGAGAATATATAACAGAGGCCAACCAGAGAAGTTTGAGAAGCAAAGCCTTTATTTGCTGTTGCAACAGGGTCCTTCCCCTCACGCAGGAGAACAAGGAAGGAACCCAGAACAAAAGAGAACCTCCACTTTTATCAGTTTCCCCATCACCAAGAAACGCCCCCAATACATCATTCCTACATCACAGCTATGTAATCAATACCTCACAAAAAAGGAGGGTTCAAGGTAGAAATCTGAGCACTTTTGATACCTCTCCTAGTCCTCCTATCACCCCTCCCAGGTGTGAATTCCTAAACACAAAGAGAAATTAACATTTTCATAAGAGTTGATCACTGTCTTTTGTTCAGAGGAGTCTTCCATTGTGAATGAGGTACCATTGACAGGGAATTATGGCTCCCAAGTTGCTAGTCATGTGGAAATGTGTGCATATGCTGATCCTTAAGCCTTCCTTAAGGCAGGGTTGAGTCCAAGTGGGAGGGGTGAGGGTCTCTGGAGTGGAGCAGAGGCGAAGAAGGTGGTGTTGCGAGGGATTCTGGGTAACTGCAGCTGTCAGGTTCGGTCACCCCTCTCTGTTCATTAGTAATGGTGTCCTGCAACCCCCTTATAATTTTCTATAACAGATCCATAGAAAGCAAGGCAGATCTTTATTTTTCTTTTGCAACGGAGTTCCCTCCCCTCCTTGCAAGGAGATAGGAGCTATCCAGAACAAGCCCCTATAAAGACTTATATAGACTTTTGAAATTGCCTACCCTGTAGCCCAAGACCCCCCCAAAAACATCATACCTATGTACATCACAGAAGGAGGTGGTCTCCAGCAGAAATTTGAGAGGGTTGCTTCCCTCCTGTCTGCCAGGATACCCGATAATGCCTTACTTGGTTGCATTTTCTGAGTAGCCTGGGATGGTAAATACTTTAGTTCCTGAATCTCTCTTACACTTATCTATAGTTTGCTCAACTTCAACAGATACTTGCTGGATTGTATTTGCAGGGAGGTTCCTACAGCCCGACAATTGGAAAGCTTTTCTCATTTCCTTCCTCCTTGCAGAAAAATATATTGAGGTCAATTCGGGAGAGTCAAAAATGGCTTCAGGATTGCTCTCCTGTACTATTTCAAACACGTGGTTTATGCACTGTTTTGCTTTTGTGCATTTAGGAACATTTATTCTATGTTTGAGACCTTAGAATTCTTATAACACTCTTAACTGCCTTCTCCATAGCCAGATAAAGGTTATCTCTGAATACCTGATTCTGAGCACAACCAACAGAGCAAAGTCTCCTATCTCCCAGGAATCTGCTTTGCCAGCTTCGCAAATCAAGGACAGGCCCAGGTTGGTGCACGTTGGCCTGATTTGACAAGGCAGTCCGCCTGCTGCTAAGTTCTCATCATGATCTGTGCAGTTTATTAACAACCATAAAATTGTTTGTTCCAGGAAGGCTGAGTGAGGCCCTGGGCATACGCCAAGCAGATCTCCCAAAGACTTCAGTCAAGGAGACTCACTGTTGCATAAGAAGTACCGTACCGGTACTTATTCCTGCATTGCAGGGGGGTTGGACTAGATCAGTGTTTTCCAAACTTGGGGCTCCAGCTGTTTTTGGACTACAACTCCCATCATCCCAAGCTACCAGCACCAATGGTCAGGGATGATGGGAGCTGTAGTTCAAAAACAGCTGGAGGACTGAGTTTGGGAAACTCTGGACTAGATGACCCCTGGGGTAGCTTCCAAGTCCACGATCCTAAGCATCTTTGCAATGGATTAGGACTTAAGGTGATATCCTTAATGCTGAGGGTCCGCCATGCCCTCCTGTTCTGATCTGCAGATCCAAATGCAGACCAGGGCAAAGGGTTGACTGATGCTTCGAAGGACCCAGTTGCAGGGAACCCAAAGCAAGATGCACAAAACTCCAGAGTAGCTCAGTTGGTTAGAGCGTGGCGCTGATAACGCCAAGGTTGCAGGTTCGATCCCTGCAAGAGACAGCTGCATATTCCTGCATTGCAGGGGGTTCCACTAGAATAGATGATCCTCTGGGTCCCTTCCAACTCGACAATTCTCTTGGAATTCTATTCTAATTCAAATGCTTTATTATAAAGGTGTATCAAGAGATTTACATGCAGAATTCCTTGCCGCTACACTTCAGGGTGGCCACTGATGTGGGAGGCTTACTTGCAGGAAAAGCAAGCTCGGCAGCAACAGCCCCCTCAACCACTCCTGGCTTAGAGGCCTCTTCCCCACTACTGGCATGTAGCTGGCAGGCAGGCAGCAGGAGAAGCCTGCCCTTGCCCAGCTAGCTAAACCAAAAGTGAAGGCTTAAAGGCAAGCAGATAAGCAGGTGTGACCCCATTTTACAGCTCACACCAATTCACCCCACTGTTCTCTTGGGGCAATTGGGTCCTCACCTCCCTCACCCCAGTTTAAAACTGCAGCCCTTTAGCCCAGCTCATGCTGCATCTATATTGGACTTGAAAAACCGTTTCACATTGGATATTTACCGTATTTTTTCATGTATAAGACGAGGTTACTTTATTTTAAAAATTATGCTAAAAGTTGGGGGTCGTCTTATACACGGATTGGTGGCTGCCGCGAGCAGGAGATTGTCAGTGGCGTTTTTGCGTGTGATTGGCAGGTGCGGGAATGTCCGCTGGCTATTGGCTGCTGCGGCACTTGGGCGTGCGATTGGCGCTTGCTTTTGGTGAGCATGCAGACAATTGGCTGTGGCGGTCCTGCAGGTTAGCGATTTTCGACACCACCCCCCATAAAAAGCTCAACAAGTCTGGGCAATCCTCCCCCCCCCCCAATTTTCTCAGTTTGGAGCCCCAAAATATATACATGGGGGAGTCTTATAGATGGAAAAATACGGTATTTTAGTACAGTACAGTGCTTTAGACTGTTTCTCTCCCCCACCCCCAATTCCGCAATTGCTACAGTTGCCACAGTATGAAATTGTGCAACTGTTTCTATTGCTGATGCTTTTTATGAGGAATTGCTTCAAGGTACAGTGGAACCTCGGTTTATGAACACCTCGGTTTACGAATTTTCGGTTTATGAACGCCACGGACCCATCTGGAATGGATTGATTCACTTTCCATTGCTTTCAATGGGAAAGTTCGCTTCAGTTTATGAACGCTTCAGTTTATGAACAGACCATAGCTGCCAAGTTTTCCCTTTTCTCGCGAGGAAGCCTATTCAGCATAATGGAAAATCCCTTTAAAAAAGGGATAACTTGGCAGCTATGGAACAGACTTCCGGAACAAATTACACCTATGTTTCAGGTTAAGTACGCTTCAGGTTGAGTACTCCGCGGACCCGTCTGGAACAGATTAATCCACTTTCCATTACTTTCAATGGGAAAGTTCGCTTCAGTTTATGAATGCTTCAGTTTATGAACAGACTTCCGGAACCAATTGTGTTCATAAACCAAGGTACCACTGTACAGTCATACCTTGGGTTAAGTACGCTTCAGGTTGAGTATTTTCAGTTTAAGTTCTCCGCGGACCCGTCTGGAACGGATTAATCCACTTTCCAATACTTTCAATGGGAAAGTTCGCTTCAGGTTAAGTACGGACTTCCAGAACCAATTAAGTACTTAACCTGAGGTACCACTGTACAGTATTTGATGGGATGCAAGTCATGAATGGAAATAAATAGACAAATAGACAACACTTTCCTTTGGGGTGTCTTTGAACTCTACGATTCTATGTTTTGGAGCACCTCTGAAGTGATATTCTCCATCTCCTTGGTGGGGCACGCTTGGCAAGGTCCCCTCCTTTGTGCAATCATTGACAATTTCTCGGCTGATCTTTGGAACCAGTTCCCATTTCCAGGCATATGGGGAAGTCTGCTTCTTTAAGGCTCAAGGAGCTATTGGCTTTCATCAGCTGCGCTGCCTGCCCACCTGAGAGAGAGAAAGCAGCTGCAGGTGAGAATGCTCAGGTATAAAAGGTCCCCTGTTGGGAGGGTTTCTTGTGTTTGAAAGTGGGTCTTCCTTGGCTCTATGTGCAGGTGAGTGAGGGTGGAATGGAAGGGTGCTGTTTTGGAACTCACCTGTAGCACTGGCTTAAAAGTGGCTGGAAACTCTTGCCTAATATGCTTGTGAAGGACAGTTTTCTGGAATTATAATGCTTTGTTTGGAACACTGCCCATCTCCCCTCATATCTTTCCTTTCCTGTTTTCACCTCTTTCTTCCTTATTGTTGTTGTTACTATTTTAAAAAGTGGATAGAAATAAAACCGGCTCCTGCCTCCTGTGGATTTAGGTCGTGGGCTCATCCTCGGGGTTGTTGTTTGTTGTATTACTTATTTCATAAAAATCTATTCACCACTTGAATGTAAAACACATTCAAATCCATTCACAAAAAAAGGGAAAAATAAAATTGGCAATAAGAAAAATTGGCAATTTAAGATTTTTTAAATGTTAAAATTATAATAGAAGATTCAATCTTGCACCACCTTTTAAAATATCTGGGCAGGCTTGTCGATGCAAAAATGTTTTCAGGAGGCGCAGAGAACACAGCAAAGGTGCCTGGCCGATGTCAATAAGCAGGGAGTTCCAGAGAGCAGGTTTTTTGCCACACTGAGAAATCAAGTTATTAACAATAAGGAGCAGATATCACTTGGCACCTGTTCCACATATCAAAGCAGTCAAGTGGGCATATAAAGGGCACTTGTTTTCTTGGGTATCTGAAGTGTGCATGCACACGAAAGCTCATACCAGTGACAAACTTGTTGGTCTCTAAGGTGCTACTGGAAGGAATTTTTTTATTTTGTTCTCTTTTGTAAGGTTTTGTTTTCCAGCAAAAATCAAAGTTTAGTGTTGTTGTTTTTTAAAAGCCAGAGAATTCGAATGAGGAAACTGGTTTCCAAAAGTGCGGGTAAGGGGAGTTCTCTGCCAATCTTACCTGGGCAGGTAGACACAGTTGGGGAGGGAGGGAGTTAAGGAAAGATGACTGAGGTGGGGGCAGAAGCCATCTGCTGCAATTTCCTCTCCTGGTTGCAGGCAATGTTGAACACAGCTCCAGACATGCTCAGTTCATGGCACTGAGAGCAGCGACAAAGCTGCCCTCTTCAGCCTTTACAAGCCAGGTGGGTCCTTGTGTACTGCTGCAGCTGTTTGATTCTTTGCATCTGTTCCTCTCTCCCTCCCTCCCTCCCTCCCTCCCTCCCTCCCTCCCTCCCTCCCTCCCTCCCTCTCTCTCTCTTCCGCCACCACCATCTGCAGGGAGATGGCAGCGTGCCGGAGGTTACTGGGGCTGCTGGCTTTCTTGGCTGCCGGGGCTGCCGATGACTCGGTGCTGAACATGTGCATGGATGGTAAACATCACAAGACGGAGCCTGGTAAAGAGGATGCGCTGCACGGGCAGGTAGGGCTCTCCCCCCAATGGGATTCTGAAACTCAGTTCTATTCCCTGAGCTGAGCTATGCCAGAGAGAGTGAAGGGAGGGCCACAGCAGCCTCTGCCAAACCTGGTGCTCTGATGATGATGTTGGACTACAACTCCCATCAGTCTCGGCCAACAGAGGTTGGGCAAGGCCATAGCTCTGAAGGAAAGTCATCTTATTAATTTTATTTTTTGCTAAGGCTATTCTAGGCTGCATCAACAGAAGTCTAGTGTCCAGCTCAAGTAATAAAGGTAAAGGTACCTGTGAGGGACAGGGGATATTGCGAAGTCCCTCCCCTCCTGAGTTCCAGCCCATCCCCGAGCGCAGGGGAAACTGTAAATACGCAGCACCAATAAAGAGATAAAATGCAGAGCCGTGTGGAGTCGTTACTCTGAAGTAGCCCACCCAGGCCACTGTGACAGTACCCCTGAATGTTAAGTTGTCGCGGACGACTCTGGGGTTGCGGTGCTCATCTCGCTCTATAGGCCGAGGGAGCCGGCATACATCTTCTGGGTCATGTGGCCAGCATGTCTAAGCCGCTTCTGGCGAACCAGAGCAGTGCATGGAAATTCTGTTTACCTAAACATACCCAGCTCCTTATGAGGAACGGCTTAAGGAGCTGGGTATGTTTAGCCTGGAGAAGAGAAGGTTGAGGGGTGATATGATAGCCATGTTCAAATATATCAAAGGATGTCATATAGAGGAGGGAGAAAGGCTGTTTTCTGCTGCTCCAGAGAAGCACACACGGAGCAATGGATTCAAACTACAAGAAAGAAGATTCCACCAAAACATTAGGAAGAACTTCCTGACAATAAGAGCTGTTCGGCAGTGGAATTTGCTACCAAGGAGTGTGGTGGAGTCTCCTTCTTTGGAGGTCTTTAAGCAGAGGCTTGACAGCCATCTGTCAGGAATGCTTTGATGGAGTTTCCTGCTCAGCAGGAGGTTGGACTGAATGGCCCTTGTGGTCTCTTCCAACTCTATGATTCCTGCTGGAGCGGTACCTATTTAACTACTTGCACTTTTGAACTGCTAGGTTGCCAGGAGCTGGGACCGAGCAACGAGAGCTCACCCCGTCACGGGGATTCGAACCGCCAACCTTCTGATCAGCAAGCCCTGGGCTCTGTGGTTTAGACCACAGCGCCACCCGCGTCCCAAGTAATAGTAAATAGGGAAGTAATAGTCCGTTTATTCCATCTTGGTCAGGCCCCACCAGTGTCCAGTTTTGGGCACCCTGGTTTAAGAAAGATGTTGACATCAATCTGAAAGGGGTCAGAGGAGAATAACCAAGAGGTTCCCCGGGCCACAAGCCTGGGTAGCGTGTATGGAGTTCCTGGACAAGTCTCATTGATGTGGTTCGAAGGAAAGCAGAGCAAGACGTTTGACACCAGTTGGCTGTAGGAGTTGCCGGAAGGAGGCAGACAAAGTGCCACCCGACCACCTTAGGGACTCCGCTCCAGATTTGTGCAGGGTTTACTCCTTGGGTCTGGAATCCAAGCCTTAAGAGCTGGGGTGTACCTTCCAACCCTATAGTTCTACCGGTGTAGGATTTGATGACAAGCTAAATGAGAATAAATTTGCCACTGGCTAGGAAGCAGGGCTTGGGTTGTGAGTGAGGGAAGGCAGCGTGGAGCATCCTAGTCTTGTGACATGGGAGGGAGGGCGATGTGCTAGATGAGTTGGCCTTGACTCCCATATCCCTCTCTCTTTCCCTCTCCTCCCATAGTGCACCCCGTGGAAAGAAAATGCTTGCTGTACATCTAACACGAGTCAAGCGGCACATGACGACCAGTCCTACCTCTACAACTTTAACTGGGACCACTGCGGGACCATGACGCCTGCGTGTAAACGGCACTTCATCCAGGACACCTGCCTCTACGAATGCTCGCCCAACCTGGGCCCCTGGATTAACAAGGTGGGCTTGGGTGCATACTTACAAATAAAGCTGTACTCGATGGATGTAAGGATATTTGACGGGCATCCCCAAACTTCGGCCCTCCAGATGTTTTGGACTACAATTCCCATCTTCCCCGACCATTGGTCCTGTTAGCTAGGGATCATGGGAGTTGTAGGCCAAAACATCTGGAGGGCCGCAGTTTGGGGATGCCTGATATATATGACTTTTGACATGATTGAGAATCGCACAGCCAGGGCCGGAGAACTTTAAAGTGGTAAAATTGGAATGTGGAAAATAGGAGCACAACAGAAGGCAGGGACGAAATAGGGAAGATATTCTTCAAGAGGTCCAGACTATGGGAAGCCCAGAAAAAAAATCAATAATTAATGATTTGGATTACAATTTGGTTTTTTTAAATTTTAGTTTATTGTTTTTAATTGGATTATGATTTCATGTTAATTGGCTGTTTTTATTGGAAAATTAATAAAAATGATTAAAACAAACAAACAAGGTGGGCTTAGGGGAGCCTCAGCCTTTCACCTGTGTACATCTACCCCCCCACGCTCCCCTAAAAGAGAACCAGACCGAAATTGCTGGACTTTGGGTGCCCCATGTTCTTTCGTGTCTAGAGAAAGGAATTGCAGTAGTGGTTCTCGGACCTGTCCGGGCCACCCCACCTTGGTTCCACAAACTCATCCCCCTACTCTGGAGAAGAGAAGGTTAAGGGGTGATATGATAGCCATGTTCAAATATATAAAAGGATGTCATATAGAAGAGGGGAAAAGGTTGTTTTCTGCTGCTCCAGAGAAGTGGGCACGGAGCAATGGATTCAAACTACAAGAAAGAAGATTCCATCTAAACATTAGGAAGAACTTCCTGACAGTAAGAGCTGTTCGGCAGTGGAATTTGCTACCAAGGAGTGTGGTGGAGTCTCCTTCTTTGGAGGTCTTTAAGCAGAGGCTTGACAGCCATATGTCAAGAATGCTTTGATGGTGTTTCCTGCTTGGCAGGGGGTTGGACTGGATGGCCCTTGTGGTCTCTTCCAACTCTATGATTCTAGGATTCTACTCTATAGAATGCGTTATTCAGAATAATGGTTTGCATGACCCACTAGGGAAGGCAGTAACATGAAAAAATGCAAAACCGTAAGAATTAATAGTGCATTTATTCAAAATCCAGTTAAAATTATTTAGTTAATTCAATTTGTTTTAAATATAACTTTTATTCTCCAAAGCTATTTCAAAGCATTGACCATCAGTTTTTCTTTAACATACGTAGTTTCTTCCTGACTTTCTACCCTTCCTTTCCATTAGTTGTCTTATAACACGTTTCTATTGTCTAAACCCCAATATCATTGGTTCTTTCAATGATCCACTGCTTATACTTCAGATCCTGCCTTTGACTTCATATATGGGTGATAGTTTGATACTTAATCCATCAATGGTCCCCATACCTCCTTAAACAGTTCGTCCTTATGAAAGCTGGAGGCAGAGACCTGCATGCTCCGTGCTGGATCCAAAGCTGTGGTGAATGGAGAAGCAAGACATGTTGAGGTCTTAGTGCTGTGAGCCCCTCCCACCTCGTGCCCAGGTTGTATACCTGTGTAAATAAAACCAGACATCCTAAAGACACCAGTCTCTGCTAACCTTCATTCCAAGGAACCCGAACCTGGGCAATCTCACTGCTCAGAGGTTGGGGTGGCATATAACAACATTTCTTGGGCTTTGGGAGCTGACGAAACCGAGCTGCAAGCTGTGCCGTTAATCTTTGGGTGCGGGGCGCCCTTCCACTTCTTCCTAACCTTCCCCCAGCCCCTGCACAAATCTAACTTACTCCTCCCCGTGCAGGTGGATCAAAGCTGGCGCAAAGAAAGGATCCTGGATGTCCCGCTGTGCAAAGAAGATTGTGAGCAGTGGTGGAACGACTGTCGGAATGACATGACGTGCAAGGAGAACTGGCACGTGGGCTGGGACTGGTCCCAAGGTCAGTTGGTGGCGCTGCAGTGAGCAATAGCTTCCTGGTGCTTCTGCCTCCTATGGGAGATTGAAGGAAGGGAGATACAGCACCCTAGGCTAAATCACCTTCTGACGCCTCTCCCCGGCACATGCGTCATGACGTGTGCGTCGTGCGTCATGACGCACGCATCATGACGCGTGCACAACGCCGCTGACGCCGCTGCGTCCCCTCCATAGGCGGGAGGGCGCTGAGCTCTCATTTTGGCTCGCGCGCCTCCCGCCTATGGAGGGGACGCTGTGAGCTCTTCAGCGGCCGCGGCAGCGAACGTCGGCGTCGGCAGCAACAGCGCCCATAGCTGAAGGCTTCAGCTACTGGCGCTGCCACCGCTCGCTCGTTGCTCCCGGTGCTGTCGGGAGCGCGGCGGGCCGGCTCGACAGCGCCCCCTCCATTTCGGCGCCCTAGGCCATGGCCTAGTTTGCCTAAATGGAGGTGCCGGCCCTGGGGAGAGAGTGACATAGTGGCCAAAATAGAGCCGGTTTGCACATAATACCACGGCCCTAGTTTATTTTAAACCCAAGGGTGTAGAATTAGAGCAGGTCAGAGGCACAGTTCCTTATCTCCTCCACCCAATCGCAGGGCCAAGTCTGAGAGGTGAGTGGGGCATTGCGTGGCTCATCCATACGACGAAGCTGAATGCTGGAAGATTCAGGACACATAAAAGGACGGACCTCTTTACACTGTGCATAGTTAAACTGTGGAACTCTCCGCCACAGGAGGAGGCAGCGGTGGCCTCCAGCTTGGATGGCTTTAAAAGAGAATCGGACAAATTCACGGAGGAGGAGGAGGAGAGGGCTATTGATGGCTCCTAGGCAGCAGGATGGTTGGGCTCTGCCTCCACAGAGGCTGCAATGCTTCTGAAGCCTGGTTGCTGGGAAGCCCCGGGAGGGCAGCGTAGTTCTTGTGCTTGAATCCTGCTTGTGGGTTTCGCTTTGGGGCATCCTGTTGGCCACTGTGAGAACAGGATGCTGGCCTAGAGGGGGCCCCCTTTGGCCTGATCCAGCAAGCCCTTGTTAATGTTCTTACAGACTTGACAGTCCAGGTGAGTGTGTTTTTGTCTGGCTGTGCACTAAGGGCAACTCTGTTCTAAAAATGAATCATTCAAATCATTTGGCCCAATTCAAAATTGTGGGTGGTATCCAGACAGGCAATGAATGAATGAATGAATAAGAAGTGTCAATTCAGGGGAAGGGTTTATTCTTAAGGTGGCCATCCTGGCTGCTAGGGATGCCAACTTGAGGTCTGGTGACTCTCCTCCTTCCTCTGGGACGGGTACCAGCTACCTGAGCATCTTGGAACGACAAGCCTTGCTCTGCCTGGCATCTCTTCCCTTCAATTCCAGGGCATAACCGGTGCCCCCATGGGTCGATGTGTCAGCGACTGGAGTCCGTCTTTCCTACTCCACGAGACCTGTGTGAGAAGATCTGGAGTAACTCCTACAAATACAGCACCTTCACGAGGGGCAGCAAGCGCTGTATCCAGATGTGGTTTGACCCAGCGCAGGGCAACCCCAATGAGGAGGTGGCAAAGTACTATGCCAATGCTGGGGCGGGTCTCTCACTCTGGACGCTCCTGGTCTTGCTCTTCCCTGCCCTCCCAGCAATGCTGCCGTGAACTTTGCAAGGAACTTCTCTGATCCTGGAGAGTTTTGACCCTGCAAAATAGCACTGGGATTTTCCTACTTCCTCTATCGTGGTGGGAATGCTCTTGTTCCGGGTTCCCAGTAAATAACACTCCAGCTCGCCTGTAAGAAGAGTTTATCTTCCGGGACTTCCTCCGAGCATTGTTTCAGCTTCTGTTCATTCTATCACCTTGGCAAACTTGGTCTACTTACGGGGACATCAAAGGAAGATGCCAATGGCCTCTAGTAATAGGGGCGTTTGCTGGGAACATACAACTGGAAGAAGGAATAAAAGCTTGGTTCTTCACTTCGATTTGCTGTTGTGTCCTTTGCTTTCATAAATACAAGGAAGAGGATCGATGCCTGATTATCAATGCCCTAATGGTCAAGGGACGCAGGTGGCGCTGTGGGTTAAACCACAGAGTCTAGGGCTTGCTGATCAGAAGGTCGGCGGTTCGAATCCCTGCGACGGGGTGAGCTCCCGTTGCTTGGTCCCAGCTCCTGCCAACCTAGCAATTCGAAAGCACGTCAAAATGCAAGTAGATAAATAGGAACCACTACAGCGGGAAGGTAAACGGCATTTCCGTGTGCTGCTCTGGTTCGCCAGAAGCGGCTTTGTCATGCTGGCCACATGACCTGGAAGCTGTACACCGGCTCCCTCGGCCAATAATGCGAGATGAGCGCGCAACCCCAGAGTCGTTCACGACTGGACCTAATGGTCAGGGGTCCCTTTACCTTTACCTAACCCTAAATACTTGCTTCCCACTATATGAAGAAGGGGAGTGGGTGGCGGAGAAGTTTATTATCACTTATTAATATTGTTGTTGTTTAGTCGTGTCCGACTCTTCGTGACCCCATGGACCAGAGCACGCCAGGCACTCCTGTCTTGCACTGCCTCCCACAGTTTGGTCAAACTCATGTTCGTAGCTTCGAGAACACTGTCCAACCATCTCGTCCTCTGTCGCCCCCTTCTCCTAGTGCCCTCAATCTTTCCCAACATCAGGGTCTTTTCCAAGGATTCTTCTCTTCTCATGAGGTGGCCAAAGTATTGGAGCCTCAGCTTCACGATCTGTCCTTCCAGTGAGCACTCAGGGCTGATTTCCTTAAGAATGGATAGGTTTGATCTTCTAGCAGTCCATGGGACTCTCAAGAGTCTCCTCCAGCACCATAATTCAAAAGCATCAATTCTTCGGCGATCAGCTTTCATTATGGTCCAGCTCTCACTTCCATACATCACTACTGGGAAAACCATAGCTTTAACTATACGGACCTTTGTCGGCAAGGTGATGTCTCTGCTTTTTAAGATGCTGTCTAGGTTTGTCATTGCTTTTCTCCCAAGAAGCAGGCGTCTTTTAATTTCGTGACTGCTGTCACCATCTGCAGTGATCAAGGAGCCCAAGAAAGTAAAATCTCTCACTGCCTCCATTTCTTCCCCTTCTATTTGCCAGGAGGTGATGGGACCAGTGGCCATGATCTTGGTTTTTTTGATGTTGAGCTTCAGACCATATTTTGCGCTCTCCTCTTTCACCCTCTTTAAAAGGTTCTTTAATTCCTCCTCGCTTTCTGCCATCAAGGTTGTGTCATCTGCATATCTGAGGTTGTTGATATTTCTTCCGGCAATCTTAATTCCGGCTTGGGATTCATCTAGTCCAGCCTTTCGCATGATGAATTCTGCATATAAGTTAAATAAGCAGGGAGACAATATACAACCTTGTCGTACTCCTTTCCCAATTTTGAACCAATCAGTTGTTCCATATCCAGTTCTAACTGTAGCTTCTTGTCCCACATAGAGATTTCTCAGGAGACAGATGAGGTGATCAGGCACTCCCATTTCTTTAAGAACTTGCCATAGTTTGCTGTGGTCTACACAGTCAAAGGCTTTTGCATAGTCAATGAAGCAGAAGTAGATGTTTTTCTGGAACTCTCTAGCTTTCTCCATAATCCAGCGCATGTTTGCTATTTGGTCTCTGGTTCCTCTGCCCTTTCGAAATCCAGCTTGCACTTCTGGGAGTTCTCGGTCCACATACTGCCTCAGCCTGCCTTGTAGAATTTTAAGCATAACCTTGCTAGCGTGTGAAATGAGCGCAATTGTGCGGTAGTTGGAGCATTCTTTGGCACTGCCCTTCTTTGGAATTGGGATGTAGACTGATCTTCTCCAATCCTCTGGCCATTGCTGAGTTTTCCAAACTTGCTGGCATATTGGGTGTAGCACCTTAACAGCATCATCTTTTAAAATTTTAAATAGTTCAGCTGGAATATCATCACTTCCACTGGCCTTGTTATTAGCAGTGCTAATATTTCTATTGTTATTTCTAAGGCCCATTTATTAATATTATCCTGCCTTTTTCCTGAGCTAAGACTCAAGGCTTACTCAAATCAAAACGCAGGTAAAATGCAAAAAGCTAAAATCTTACAGATGATAATACAGAGTAATTAAACTCTAGTAGATTTAAATCAAGGTAGCAATAGATAGTAAAAACAGCACAGTGCTATTTAAATGCCCTTTTCTTAAAAGCCAGTCCCCCAAAGCCAGTTGGATTAAAAGTCTTCACCTGCCCATGAAAAGACAAGGAAGGAGCCAATTTAGCTTCTCCAGGGAGGGACTTCCAAAGCTGTCTGGGAGCAGCCACCACTGACAAGGCCCTGTTATAAAAAAAATTCTGGGGGACCCCCTAAACCCTATAAATTAATAAATGGTAGGATTTTGATGATTTGGGATGTGAAGGGAGAAATACAAGCTGCAGAGGAATTCCTGGGCTAGCCTATGCAAAAGGACCTGGCCAAGGTAGGACCATTCAGGAACCAGAGAGGGCCATTGAGAGCCATCGGCAATGGGAGAGAAGAACTGTCCTCCCCCCTTGCCCTGAGGTATGAACAGAGACGGGTGTGGGTGTGTGTTTGGAAGGTTGACAGGGAAACTGGGTGTTTGAGGTGACAGGAAAATGGGGGCCTGGTAGCAAGGGGTTCTAGGAAGAAGGGCTGGGAGCCATCTTTGGGCAGACTGGCTGGGAGAGGTGCCTTGGACTCTAGGGCTTCACTGCTGTGGGGGGGGGGGACACAAGCCCCTCTTGAAAGGACCGTGCTGTAAGATCAGGACTCCCTCCATGCAGACAGAAGGTGTAAACAGGTGAATAAACAATATTTCTTAATGCTGTTTCAGTCTCTGCTGTGTCTCGGTTCTCTCTGAAGGAACACAAACTTTTGCAACAGCACTCTCCTGCATTTCCCCCAAGCCTGCCTGTGAAGGTGAGATTAGTTCTTCCCCTGAAGATCTCTGAGCCTGGGCCAACTCGTAGGAGAAGACAGTCTTTCAATTAGCCTGGGTCCAAGCCATGCAGGGCTCTCTACAAGATGGGACCTTCCAGCTGCAGAACTGACGCACCCTTTCCCCTAACGGGAATCTTCCTGCTCAGCGTTCCAGACAGGGAAGGAGCCAGGGGCGTACCCAGGATCAAAACTAGGGGGCGGGGCAAGAGAGGGGAAGAGAGAGGGAAGGAGGGAAAAAGAGAAGGAAGGAAGGGGTGGGTGGGGGGGAGAGAGAAGGAAGGAAGGAAGGAAGGGGTGAGAGAGAGAAGGGAGGGAAGGAGAGAGAGAGAAAGGAAGCAAGAAGGGGGGGGAAGGAAGGATGGAAGGAGCTCCCGTCTGCCCCTCCCCCCTCCCACGTTCCTGTCGCTGGCTGCAGCTGCGGAGGAGGTGGAAACAGCCCGATTTCCATAACCCGCAGCGACTTTTCCCCT
The DNA here is from genome assembly GCF_963506605.1 of Zootoca vivipara. Taxonomy (NCBI): domain Eukaryota; kingdom Metazoa; phylum Chordata; class Lepidosauria; order Squamata; family Lacertidae; genus Zootoca; species Zootoca vivipara. Next base: position 98,377,543 of record NC_083279.1, read on the forward strand.
TCAGTTTTCGGAGGGAAAATGTGTGGGTTATGGTCTGTAAAATACAGTAATTTTTTTTTTTTGCTTCTGTGGGGGGCAGCTGCCCCCCTGCCCCTTGCTGGGTACGCCCATGGAAGGAGCCACAGCTCAGTGGCAGAGCATGTGCTTTGCATACAGAAGACCCCAGCCTTTAATCCCCAGTGGCATCTCTAGGGAGGGCTGGGAGAGACTCGAGGCTGAAGCCCTACAGAGATGCTGTGAGCCAGGCTGAGCTAGGTAGACCCAAAGGTCTGACGGAGGAACTCCCTTTGACTTTCTCCAGGATATGTTAAGCTTCAAGGAGCCCAAGCAGACAAACGCTACTTCCTCATTCTCCCCCACTCCCTGATAGCCGATGATCTGTTGCTTCTGGGGGGGTCTCCTGAGCATGCTCAGCCTTTGCTGGGCCGCCCAGGGCCAGGGGGACATCGAGTTGCCCTGAGCAAGCATGAGACCTTCCTCTGTATGCAAAGCCTCTCTATATGCAAAGCACTTGCTGCCTGACTTTGCTATTGAGAGGGAGGGAGGGAGGGAGGGAGAAAGAAAGAAAGAAAGAAAGAAAGAAAGAAAGAAAGAAAGAAAGAAAGAAAGAAAGAAAGAAAGAAGACCTTTGGCCAATTCATCTAGCTGAGAATTGTCAACACTGACTTCAAATATCTGTTGCTTCTGCCACATGCAAGATGGAGCAAGCTTGTTTTCTGCTGCTCCAGTTGACCTGAACCAAGGGATTCAAATGACAAGAAAGGAGGGTCCGCCTAAACATTAGGAAGAACTTTCTGACAGTAAGAGACATTCAGCAGTGGAATGGGCTCCCTCGGAAGGTGATGGACGCCTTCCGGGGAGGTTTTGAAGCAGAGGTTGGGTGGCCATCTGTCAGGGATGCTTCAGCTGAGATCCCTCCATTGCAGTGGGTTGAGCTAGATGACCCACGGGGTCCCTCTACAATTCTATGGTGGTCAGCACCTCTCTGGGGGCTTCAGGCAGGAAGTCTATCCCTGTCTTGGCTGGAGATGCTACTGGGGATTGAACCCTGGTCCTTCTGCATTCCAAGCAGATGCTCTGCCACTTCCCCAAGTTACCCCTGTAAAAAGGAAAGATTTGATTTATGGGGACTGCGTCTGGCTGTGAGAAAGATCTTTGGATTTTTGGACGGACTTGGCAAGATACCAGCGTGCGAAGAGAGAGTGTTAATATATAGAGAAATCATAGGCATAATTTCACACAGAAACATACTTGGTTTGGTCAAACTCGCTTGCTCGAAAAAACTCAGGGGCTTGAAAGAAGACAGAAGGATTTTAATAGACTATTAGATAAGATCTGGACTTGATTAGAAAGCACAGAAAGCACAGAATATAAGAGAGCTGATCTTCCTGAGGTATGGGAAGTCAAATTTAAATTTGTATAATTCGGCAGAAGATTTGGATTAATTGTTTAATTGATATTTGTATAATTTGAAAATGGATTAGATGTTGAAATTGGAAAATTTAATAAAAATGTTTATTATTTTTTTTAAGTTACCCTTGTAAAAGGGACCCAGGTGGCGCTGTGGGTTAAATCACAGAGTCTAGGGCTTGCTGATCAGAAGGTCGGCGGTTCGAATCCCTGCAACGGGGTGAGCTCCCGTTGTTCGGTCCCAGCTCCTGCCCACCTAACAGTTCTAAAGCACATAAAAGTGCAAGTAAATAAATAGGGACTGATCCGGCGGGAAGGTAAACGGCGTTTCCATGCGCTGCTCTCGTTCACCAGAAGTGGCTTAGTCATGCTGGCCACATGACCCGGAAGCTGTCTGCGGACAAACGCCGGCTCCCTCTGCCTATAGAGCGAGATGAGCGCCGCAACCCCAGAGTCGGACACGACTGGACCTGATGGTCAGGGGCCCCTTTACCTTTACCCCTGTAAAATGAGAGGATCGGCTACAGCCCTTCTGTTCCAGGCTTCTTGCTTTTATCTCAAATTCTCCCTGGAAGGCCAACAGAGGGTGCCAGATCATCACTCTCTCTCTCTCCAGGCCTGGCTGCAAAACAAAACAGGAGAGTATTAATTGAACTGTGGGCGGGTGTACATTCTTGTGGGCTGTGCGCATACTTTTTGGAGCTGGAGGAGTGGGGTGTTCCGCATGCGTGCTGGCAGAGTCCTGCACCCACACAGCCCCGGTGCAGGGCAGTGCCCTGGAGGGGAGGCCCCCTGGGCAGAGAGGGGTTGTCTCCCACCACCCTGTAGCAACGGAGGGGGGGGCACCTGCACATGAGGAGAGAATTCAGCCCCTTCAGCTCACAAGTGTGGGGCAGAGTATGCAAGGTATCGAGGAGGAGCTGTAGTGGAACATCGTTATAGCTATTTGGCCATTATCATCTCCCTCATAACACTAAAACTTGAAGACATTCAATGAAACTGAATACTGCAAGATCTTGGGTAGAGAAATTCCTTCCATTAAACTATGGAACTCCCTCCCACAGGAGGCAGTGACGGCCACCAACCTACACCCTTGTGCAAATTAATCGAAACAAAGCCTGTTTTCTTTCTTTCTTGTAATCCTGTACTCAAAAAAAGCACGGAAAGTCAGTTGATCCTTATGGTGTCGGAAGCCTGCAGCCAATAGAAGGAATGATGCGCTCGCCACAATATATTGAGGTTCTACAAAAGAGAGTTATTCCAGAGCTGGAAAAGAGGTATCCTGACAGTACTACGGTAGGATATTGCAGCAGGACCTAGCCCCTGTCACACATCGAAAGTGGTGAAGAAGTTCATGTCAGAGCAGCAAATACAGGTACTTGATTGGCCAGGGAATTCCCCGGACGCAAATCCCATTGAGAATTTGTGGGCTATATGTAAAAGTTGCCTCCGTGCTGTAGACTGTACGACTATGGAGAAGCTTATTCAGGTGCTGATTCAAGTGTGGTACAGGGATCCGAAAATCAACAGTGACTCTTCGAAAAGAGCAGATTCTATGCCAATACTGCTTAAAAATAGTGGAGGTCATATCCGTTACTAATGTTCGTATATGTGAGCTTTGTACAATAAACTACATTGTTTCAATTAATTTGCACAAGGGTGTAGATGGCTTTATAAAAAAGATTAGGCAGATTCATGGAGGGAAGGCTATCGAAGGCTACTATTTAAAAGGGTCCTTCATACACATGTGGTGGAACTGTCCTGAAATATGTAAATAGTGGAATAACATCTATGAAGAACTCAAAAAAATGTTAACATGCTCGATTAGAAAAAGACCAGCAATGTTCCTACTAAATATAATACCAGAAGAGATCAAAACAACAGAAATGATATTGTTAAGGTGTTTGATGTTTTATTATGCTTTTGTATTTGTTGGAAGTTGCCCAGAGTGGGGCAACCCAGTTAGATGGGCAGGGTACAAATAATATTTATTATTATTATTATTACTATTATTATTAGAAGTCCACAAGCAAAGCATGAGCAGAACAAAACTCTCCCCAGAAAACAAACTTCCAGTTCTCAGCAAGTGATATTTGGAAGCTTCAGTGCCTCTGACTGGGCAGCGGCAGAACACAGCCATTGACAACCTTATTCTCTGTGAATGTATCTCACCCTCTCTTAAAACCATAAGAGTTGAATTATTTTAGGCCAACAATTGTTTTGTAATCTAACTATCTGAGCCTGTGTGCTTTTCTGCGAAGTATAATGCACTTCCGGACTGTTGCAATTTGGAGGTGGAATGTGATCACATACTAGCAAATTCAGGCTGCGGAATGGATGCCGATTTTCCATTCTTGTGCAATAAACCTGCTTCTGCCCACCCACCCACTATCCCCGAATCTGATTTTCTGTGATAGGGAAAGTGATGAGGAAATGTTAGGGGAAACGTGGGCTAACAACTGCTTGACTGGAAAAAGGCAACTGACAGGGTTGAGGGGATACAGCAACTCCCCTATGGGGAAAGGTTGCAGCGCTTGCGGCCTTTTAGTTTAGATAAAAAGCAAGGGAGAGGCGACATGGTAAGAGGTTTATAAAACGATGCATGTGATGGAGAAAAGGTTTCCTTCCTCTCTCATAACATTAGAGCTTCCTTCTCTTCAAGAGTCTGCAGGATGAGGCCAATGGCCCATCTAGTCCAGCATCCTGTTCTCACAGGGGCCAACCAGGGGCCCCAGCAGACCTGAACCCAAGGGCCCCCTCCCCTCTTTCTACTACTGGGATTCAGAAGTATTGCTGCCTTCGACTGCCAAGGCAGAGCAAAGCCATCCGGACGAAGTAGTCACCTATAGCCCTCTCCTCCTCCATGAAAGGAGATTCTGACTCAGGATCAGGAAAACTTTCTGAAAGTAAGAGCTGTTCCACAGTGGAATGGCCTCCCTTGGGAGGTGGTGGACTCTCCTTCCTTGGAGGTTTCTAAGCAGAGGTTGGATGGCCATCATCTGCCATGGATGCTTGAGCTGAGATTCCTGCATTGCAGGGGGTTGGACTAGATGACCCACGGGTCATTCAATGAATTTTGTCCAACCTACTTTTCAAGCCATCCAAGCTGGTGACTTCTTCTTATTAATATTATTATTATTATTTAGAATTTATATACCTACCGTACCTATACCTGCAGGTCTCAGGATGGTTCACAGAATAAAATCAGAATATAAAACCTCAAAATACATATGCTGCCTCCTGCGCAATAGGGAGCCAACTGAGGTCCCTTGGGCCCTCCCGATCATATATTCTGCCGGGCTTTGCCATTCAAAGAGCGTGCGGCGCGTGCACCGCGCCATGTGATCGGTTCTGCGGGACGGGGCTGCCCTGCCCTGCTCTGCCCTCCCGCAACATTTCACTCAACCCGCCCCCCTCTCCTCCGGGAAGGAGTTTCCACCTTTAGACTGCGCGCTGCGCCCGAAGGGCTTTCCCCGGAGGCGCCCCGTCCCTTCCGGAGTCCCCCCCCCGGAGCCCCGGCCCGCGAAGTCTCTCCCGCTTCGCTCGCCCGCTCAGGGTCTCGCCCGGAGACTCCGCCACCGAGCAGGAAGCGCCCGCCGTCCCCCAGGCGGAGAAGGACGGCGACGGGAACCGGCGGGGCCCAGGGCTCGTCGGAGGAGCCGAATCGGGGCTGCCGCTGGCTTCCCAACTTCTCTCCGTCCCGGTGGGAAGTGGGATCTAACTGGGAGCCGAGGGGCGCCTGCGGGGCGCGCGCCCTTCCCGTCTCGGCGCGCCCTTCCCCTTCTCCGCGGCTTGGCGGGGACCCGGTCCCTGCTTCGTCGGAGCCCTTTCTTCGCCGCTGCCCGGAGGAGGAGGAGGCGGAGAAGGAGGCGGAGGCGCCTTTTCCCCGCCTCGAAGGGGCCGCCGAGCAGCGCGCCAAGCGGCTCTCCTCGCCACTGCGCCTCGCCGGACAAGAAGCGCCACAGGCTCGGGAAGAAGGAGGAAGGAAGGAAGCGAGCGAGCGAGCGAGCGCGGTTTGCTGCCTCTCCGCCCCCGCCGCCCCTACACCATCCCCCGTGGGCGCCCCGGGCCAAGAGTCTCCCGCAGCCGCCATGCGCCCCTCGCGGCCCGCCCGTCGGGGGCGCCGCCTCCTCCTCGCCGGGCTCTGCTAAGCGCCCGCCTCGCTTCCGCCGCTCTGCTCCGGGCATGGCGGGCGCAGCAGGGGCCGCCGCGCTGCAGCCGCCGCCTCCGCCACCTCCCGCGGCCCCGCCGTCGTGGTACCACAAGGACCTGAGCCGCGCTGCGGCCGAAGAGCTCCTGGCCCGCGCGGGGCGCGACGGCAGCTTCTTGGTGCGCGACAGCGAGAGCGTGGCCGGAGCCTACGCCCTGTGCGTGCTGTGAGTGGAGGGGCGAAGAAGGGAAGGGAAGGGGCGCGCGGGAGGAAGGGGCGCGTCTCCCCCAAAACCCCGGGTAGCTTGGAGCAGGGGCGCCAACTTGAACAAAATATTTGATTTTCTTGGGGGGGGCAGGTAAGCCTCACCCCGAGGAATCGATCACCAGGCATGGCGCACGCACGCCCTTTGAGTGGCGGTGCCCATCAACTTGGACCCCGCAAATATTTTATTGGGGGCAAGCCGAGGAGTTGGAGACCGGGGGCCGGACGGGTCTCGCCCATTCTGGCGGCGTGTGCGGTGCTGTGCCGGGACCCCCCCCCCCAAGCACTTTTCAGCCCAGAGCTAAAAAGTGGCAGATTCTCCAAACCAAACGCGCAACTTCCTCAGCGTTTGGAAGAAGAACCGCTCTCATCAAATTCCAAACCTGGGATTTCACTTCTGAAGTTTGAGATGGGGTTTTGGATTTATGGGTTTGGCGGTGCCGATCCTCTCTCTTTGCATGTTATAAGACTTTCCTGCCGGGTCTGAGTCGGGTTTCCCCGGCTCCTGTGCGTACTTTCCTAGGAGTGTGAGCCCCGCTGAACTCAACGGGGCTGGCTTACTCATGAGGAAGACTTGACTGGGATCGCGCTGTCAGACTAGTTAGCATCTCTTGCTTGTCAGATCTCCTAACTGTTGGCAGCCAAGGTACTGAAAGCCGTTGCATGTCATCTGTTGGAGGCAGTCAAATATCAGAGACGCCATTGCATGCCAGTTTTAAAGATATTGTCAGTTTTAGACAAGTCAAACGCTGGACTCAAAATGTGCTTGGGACTTAAATTTTGGGATTGGAAAAAAAGAGAGAGAATGTATGTATTTGACCCACAGAAGAAATTTGTGCAGAGTTTTGTAAGCAAATGAGGTTTCAACTGGATTGAACAATTCGGGGTTTGGGGAGAGGCCTGTAATGCTTTGAAGGACTCGGGCTACACTTTTCCTTTTGGCTGGTGCTTTTGGGAAGTTCCTGTGTCCTGAGGCAATATCCAATGTTCTCATGCTCAGAGCAGACCCACTGAAATAAACAGACCCAATTATTTTGATCAAACTGCCTGATTTGAGCCCTGTTAATGTGGGATATTGCTCCTTTAAACACACACACACACACACACACACACACACACACACACACACACTCAAGCCTTTGATTTGGTTCTTGTTGAGTGGTGGATGGGAGGCAGAATTAAGTGCAAAGTGAGGTACAGTCTTCAAAAAGAGGTAGGGTTCTCCACACCAGAACAATAAGGGCATTTTTGTGAACAGCCAGGAAGTGATGCTGTTAAAACAGCACTGGAAGTGAAGTTGCGAGGAGGAAAGTTCAGGAGGGCAGGACAGGCAGCCAGGCAACCGCCCAGCTAAGGAGGATTTACTGCTGAGTAAAAGAGGTATAGGGATTTTAAAGTGCTTGCCCTTTCATGTAAATATTATAAAGCCTGGAAGCTGGTTACTGACAAAGGCCGGACAGGGACTTTGGGCTTTCGGTGACCGACCATTCACTTGGATTCTCCCAATGTTTCCTGCTTGGCAGGGGGTTGGACTGGATGGCCCTTGTGGTCTCTTTCGACTCTAGGATTCTATGAATTCCTGCTTGTGCCTTAAGCAAATGAGTGGTCAAGCCATGTCAGGAGGTGAGTGCCTGTGTGTTGTCTATGTGATCCTGAGGGTGCCAAAGCAGCCACTGGAGGCTGGGGTGTGTGTGATGGGATTTGTAGTCCACAAACCATCTGGCGGGAGCCAGCAGGTTAGCGAAGGCGGCTGTCGGAGAACAATCAGTAGTGACCTCCTTTCCTTGGCTGCGCCAGAGCCTGTTAATCTTCCTGGGGGGTGGGGGTGCTTGTGTGGGTTGCCTGGAGGGTAGCAGCTGGAACTCACCCCCCCCCCCAACCTCTTTCTGCCTCTAGCAGCACCCGCATCTGTATGGCAAGCTTAATCTATAGCTGCCCTGGCATATTTCCCTGGGAGATCCCTGGGGGAGGCAAAGTCAGAGCATTAACTGGTACTGTAAATACCATTAACTGGTATTTTTCTGGGAGATCCCTGGGGGAGGCAAAGTCAGAGCATTAACTGGTACTGTAAAGACACGGTGTGGATTCAGAGTGAGACCGTGGACCGAGTGCTAGGGGTTTGCAGAGAGTGTCTGTTGGGCGACCCCAAGTTAAACCACAGCCTTGTTGTTGAGATAAATTAGATGAAGCTCGTGAAGCAGTTTGTGCATCATTTTTGGGTGGGTGTGCCTGGACATCATAGTGCCTCCTTTTGCCTGTGAATATTAAAAAGCAAAACCCTTTCAAGGGGGCTGATCCTGATTAGTAAGGAAGGCCTCTGCAGAACTGCCTGAAGCTGTCCTGCTGCAACCCCACCCCCTACTCTCAGAAGAGCACCTGTCGCGTTGGAGAGGTCACCTGTCGTCCCTGCACCTGCTCCTCCTGCTGCTAGCAGACAGGACAGCACCAGCTGCTGCCTTGCCCCGAGATCAAGGCTTACAGCTGCGCTTTTGTGAGTTCCTGGATGCAGTCTTAGAAACTCAGATATTAATGGCTCCTTAAACCAAGGTTAGAAAGGTAAAGGACCTCTGACAGTTAAGTCCAGTCGCAGGCGACTCTGGGGTTGCGGCACTCATCTCACTTTTCAGGCCGAGGGACCTGACATTTGTCCGCACACAGCTTGCGGGTCATGTGGCCAGCATGACTAAGCCCCTTCTGGTGAACCGGAGCAGCACACGGAAACGCCGTTTACCTTCCCGCCGCAGCGGTACCTATTTATCTACTTGCACTTTGATGTGCTTTCAAACTGCTAGGTTGGCAGGAGCTGGGGCCGAGCAACGGGAGCTCACCCCGTTGCAGGGATTCAAACCGCCGACCTTCTGATCAGCAAGCCCTAGGCTCTGTGGTTTAATCCACAGCGCCACCTGGGTCCCTTCCTTCCCACTATAGTGGTACCTATTTATCTACTTGCACTTTGATGTGCTTTCGAACTGCTAGGTTGGCAGGAGCTGGGACCAAGCAATGGGAGCTCACCCCATCGCGGGGATTCAAACCGCTGACCTTCTGATCGGCAAGCCCAAGAGGCTCAGTGGTTTAGACCACAGTACCACCTGCGTCCCTAAACCAAGGTTACTGGCACCCAAACAGAATGTCTTGTTGCCATTTTGGGGCAAGACGGCTCTAAAGTCTTTATTTTTCAAATGACGGACTAACCGTGATTGATTCTCAGTTAAACATCTGGCTGATTTAGATGGCAGCCTTGAGCTAGGTTGAGAGTTTTGAGAACTTAAAGAAGAAAAGTCGCTTGATCCAGGGACAGTCCACATATATATTGGTAAGTATAGGGATGTGGGAGGCGCTGTGGTCTAAACCACTGAGTCTCTTGGGCTTGCTGATCGGAAGCTGGGCTGTTCAAATCCCTGCAACGGGGTGAGCTCCCATCGCTCTGTCCCAGCTCCTGCCAACCTAGCAGTTGGAAAGCACATTAAAAGTGCAAGTAGATAAATAGGTACCACTGCGGCGGGAAGGGAAACGGTGTTCCCTTGCGCTCTGGTTTCCATCACGGTGTTCCATTGCACCAGAAGCTGTTTAGTCATGCTGGCTGCGACGCGGAAAGCTGTGGACAAACACCGGTTCCCTTGGCCTGAAGCGAGATGAGCGCCACAACGCCATAGTTGCCTTTGACTGGACTTAACCACCCAGGGGTCCTTTACCTTTACCTTTATATTGGTAGGTGAAGACAAGTTACAGCAAATAACTTTTAATGTTGCTCACTGCTCCTGCTCAGGCTGCACAGGAAAAGCATTTTGGTTCCTGAAATCCATTCCGATTGTGCAGATAAAATATAACGGTTAGGAGTAACAGTAAGAGCTGTTCAGCAGTGGAATTTGCTACCAAGGAGTGTGGTGGAGTCTCCTTCTTTGGAGGTCTTTAAGCAGAGGCTTGGCAGCCATCTGTCAGGAATGCTTTGATGGTGTTTCCTGCTTGGCAGGGGGTTGGACTGGATGGCCCTTGTGGTCTCTTCCAACTCTATGATTCTATGATTCTACAGGATGTGGTATTAGTGTGTGAACACAGTCCTGATCCAAGGATCCCCAGGCACGCACCTCCAGATGGTGGAGACGATCAGGCACCATCCTCACTCCTAGGCATCTTCACTTAGACGGGTCATGCTCCACACACTGGCTCTGCGAAATATTTGACAGGCTCCCTGGAGGAACTGGGATGCTGGCGCTGGTTCTGTGCTTGTCAGTGGAGAGACAGTCCTCCCCCTGGGACTTGCAGTGTAAGAGGCGCGGCACAAAAGAAAAAGGGATTGGGAGGGAGAAGGAGGGGGAAGTGAATGTGGGCACAGTTGCTTAGGTGGAGTTTTTGTGATGTGCCGTGGCTCAGTGGCAGAGCAGGTGCTTTGCATGCAGAAGGTCCCTGGCAGCGTCTCCCAGTAGGGCTGGGAAAGAGAAACCCCAGGTCTCTCTTCTCTGCTAATCTCTGCTTAAGCCCCTTTGTGCCAGGAGCCCCACTGTGATCAATCAGCGCCGCGACAGTGGGGTGTGGTGGTTAAGAGCGGTAGACTTGTAATCTGGGGAACCGGGTTCGCGTCTCCACTCCTCCACATGCAGCTGCTGGGTGACCTTGGGCTAGTCGCACTTCTCTGAAGTCTCAGCCCCACTCACCTCACAGAGTGTTTGTTGTGGGGGAGGAAGGGAAAGGAGAATGTTAGCCGCTTTGAGACTCCTTCGGGTAGTGATAAAGCGGGATATCAAATCCAAACTCTTCTTCTTCTTCTTCATCTTGTCTGGGAACCACGTTAAGAACTTAGGAAATTATAAATCATATGGATGGAAAGAGCCCTGGAGTTGGGGTGGTTCACCTAAAGGTCATCCAGCCCAACCCCTTGTCAGGGCAGGGAACCCAGGGCAGCCCCACAGCATACAGTTACGTGGTAGCTTTCAGAGGCTGGCGAACGGGTGTGGATATTATTTGGCTTTTCCGCCTTCCGGCTTCAGAGCGGCTCTGCAATGTCCTTTGGGATAAAAACCATTGCAACGCCTACCTCACAGGGTTGTTGTGAGCACAGCGTACAGCAAGCCCATGTAAAAGAGAGCAAGGCTGCAGCTGCAAAGCTTCGAGCTCTTTGGAGACATTAATGGATAACAAAAATCTAGGATCAGTGAAGAATTAAGGTGGAAGTTTCCTTCCTTCCTAAATGAAAAGGGCGCATTCCTCGGATACAGAGTTATCCGCCAAGCTCTGGATCCTGTTATGCCCTCTTCCGTAGGAGTCCTTCTTCCTCCCCTTGGAATGTGGTTTCTGTTGCTTCTGGGAAGCGAGGTTTAATCACCACCCCTGGCAGTAATTGGGGTAATTGGGTCAAGACACCTACAGAACCTCCCTTTCAATGCCTCCCGCGGCTGCCCTGGTTAAGTTTTCAACGAAGAGCGTACACCAACAGGTCTCTGTAGTACCGTATTTTGCCTTCTTCATTCACAGCATTCGTATTTCCCCTTAGCAAAAGAAAGGGTGGGGGTGGGGAGCCTGGTCCCAGACTCAACCGCTAAAGCAAAGTGCTGTGTTCAAGTCCCAGGCAGAACTTCTCTGGAGCACTTTAGGAATGTTTTGCCTGTGTCTGTAAACTACATCAGAAGACAAGGTGAGCAGCTTGGAGAGGAAATGTCTATGGCGGTCCTAACTACATTTACCCAAGAAGGAAGGCTTGTTGATTCCATTTAGGACTTACTCCTGAGTAAGCGTGCTTAGGACCGCAGCCTTAAATTCAGTACAAAGAGTTTTTGTACTGGGAGAGTTTTAAACTGTGCACACAAAAGCCACATGAGAGGCAAAGCCGTGAATAACAACAACAACAATAATTATTAATAAACAGTTCTCCTTGGAACAAAGTCTGGTGTAAAAATAGGCACTGTGCTGCAGTGGTTAAAGTCCTGAACTAGGAATGGGACTTTAACTCAGATCCTAAAGTCTAGCAATGCTCAATGCTGGGACTTAAATCAGTCGTGATCAGATTATGCCCCTTGTTTGCAAAGGGACTTCCATCACGATTCATTTCAGATGAGGGAGGTGCGGGGGACCTTTGGCTCTCTAGGTGTTGCTGAACTATAACTCCCATCATGCTTGACCATGCTTGCTGGAGCTGATGGGAGTTGTAGATCAGCCGCATTTTAATCTCCCGTAGATTTCAAAGGGAGAACGAAGGATAGGCGGTGTGTAAGTTTTAAATATAATAGCATGCAAGTAGTTTTTAAAGTATGCGAGACATCAACAATATATAGCTCCGTTTGTTAGAGCGTGGTGCAGATCACGCCAAGGTTGCAGGTCCGATCCCTGTCTGGGACAGTTGCATATTCCTGCATTGCAGGGGGTTGGACTGGAGGACCCTTGGGGGTCCCACTGAAACCTCCTGTAGCTGCAAGGTGCAGGTGGGGGAATCCTGATGGTGGAGCCTTCCTGGAGTTAAAGCAATAGGTAGAGCCTTGCGGGGTCTCCATGCAAGCCACCCTGAGCCTAACAAAAACGGAGAGCGGGTTGTAAGTAAAATCTTTGTATACACAGTACATTTATATCTCGTTCCTTCTGAATTGAACTAGGGTTTCTGACTGCCAAAGCAGGGCAGCTGACAAATGAAATGGAGGTATTAGCAGCCTTGGGGGACTGAATCACCCCCAGAGTCCAAGGGGGGGGGGGACTGGGGTTGGGCAATGGATACCAAGAAGCCTGTCACGTTGAGTGTCGGCTGCACAACTGTACGCATGAAAAGAAATAAGTAATTATAATATCACGGTTACATAGGCAGCTGTACACCAGGTGTTTTAACCCACTAGGCCCGTGGCCGTTCATTCCATTTCATGACTTCCCCCCTACTGTTAAGGAGCTTTCACAAGAGGTAACTGGAGCTACAGTGAAATATAGTCCAAGATTGGTGCTCGTATCTATGCTATTTGCTTCCAGGGGGGAAAAAACAAACCCATTTGCAAATAATGTGGAAACAAGTTCTGAACATGTGCCATGTTCCACTGTCGTTCCAGAAGTGGACTTCACCCTGTGTGAAAGCTCATATATAAATGTGGAAATGCAAAGTGAGGGAAACGTTGTGAAAATGGAATCGGCTTAATCGTCCTTTATTTTTAATCTAATGTGGATTGTTTGTTGCACCTTTGAGCATTCAAAGCTGCAAATTCCGCTCGGTCCTGGTGTTCCTCCTAAAAATGTAGATTTCCTGCTCCTTTCTGGCTGGTCAGATTTTTAATAACCAGTTATTTTATTTAAATTGCGCCTTTAGTAAACATTGTTTGCTTATGGTAGAGAAAAGCTTTGGAACTTGTCTATATGGAGCCAAGGAAGCAGAGGACTGCGATGTGTGGACATGTGTCTCCCGTCAGAGGTTTGAGCTGCCTTTCTGGTCCCGATGCAACAGAGGGACCTGAATCGAATTCTTCTGGGGAAAGCTGGTCCCCGACAGCAGTGGGATTTGGGCCTCCCCAGTTCCCTCTGTCCTTAGCTCATGCAGAGGAAGAGGGACACACAGGCTTGCTGTCACACCACAAAATCCCCCGCTATAGCAACAAACACAACAGCCAGGAAGGGGTCCCGCCTGGGAGTCTGGGCTAGATCACATTTGAGGTATCCTTTCTGCTCTGTGCCTTGCATCCTCTGAGCACAGAGGACAAAACTGTTGTGCATATTGTCTTGTGGCTATTAGTAATCTTAGAAGGACTCCCAGTTCTTTGGCTTTTGGGTTTTGTTTTAAATAGCAAATTGTGGCCTTTTCTTCCCGCAGAGGCAAAGGCTTTCATTCCTGCTGGCTTTTTCCTTTTTCAGCCTCCCTTCGAGAGCTTGCTTGGTTATAGCAGAGTGATGATTTGTGGGTTGTTGGTTTTTTTTGTTCTTAATACACACACAGCGTGTTTTCGTGTTTTAATACACACGCCTTAAGCTTTCCTAGGAAAGGCATGCATCTCCTCCGCCACTAAATTGTTGGTGAACTAAGACCCCCTTCCTGGGTGTTAGCCACATGATGCAAGACCTACTCAGAGTATTCCTGAGTTAGGGCATGGCTAACTCAGGTGCATTAATGACAATGGGCCTACTCTGAGTAGCTGGCTACAACCCCTTGTTTCTAATGTTGTCTAACCAGATTTCTCCAGAAAGTCCAAAAGCAAAGCAGACTTTCCTCCCAAGGTATTCTGCTCCTGTAAATGGAGGTTCTGTACACATGTTGTGGTTGAAAACCACCAATAGACCCATCCTTCATGAGGAAGATTTATTGCCGTAATTTCATTGTAGACAGGTTATACATTGACAATAAAGGTTATTATTATTATTATTTTTATTATTATTATTTAAATGAGACTCCATTAATAATAATAACTTATGTAACTATTATTTTGGTGAGGGTCCTTAGCCACAAGGGAAAGGGAATCACGTACATATTCATGTTCTCTTTTGCTCCTACTTTGCAAGAGCCATTGCAGATGAATAAATTTATGGCTCGCTTCCTTCGGCCAGCCCTCTGCCCACACTTTCCATCCTTTCCGCCAAGTCAAGAAACATTTTTGAATGGGATTAAAATAGGAGGAGATTTCGTGTTCCTGAGATCCAACCTCTAGCTGGATCTTGGCAGGGAATTTCCTCCAGGGTTCTGGCTGAATCTCATCGGAGACGGAAAGGTTTCTCCTCCTTTCCCTTCAGCCCAGTTTACTTGTGAACATTTCATTTCCTGGGATTTAAGAGGGAGGGAGGGAGAAGCTGGTAATTTGAGGCTCCCTTTGGGCAGCCGTAGCTGGACATCTGTGTTGGTTGCCACCCACGATCACACTTTGACTCTTTAAAAACAAATCCCCCGGTCCAAGCCTGTTATTTTGTTCATGTGTCCAGGGAAGAGGTGTTCTCCAGAGTGTAATTGTGCCCCAAAACTTATTTCAGGGACGTTGTTTTTGGTGAAAGTGAAGTTGCGCCTCTGTGCATGTGCAGAGATGGTTGTTGTTGTTTTTTAAAGCTATAAATTAATGCATTACTAAATAAACCCTCTAGGGTTTAGAGCAGGCACCCCCAAACTTCGGCCCTCCAGATGTTTTGGACTACAATCCCCATCATCCCTGACCACTGGTCCTGTTAGCTAGGGATCATGGGAGTTGTGGGCCAAAACATCTGGAGGGCCGCAGTTTGGGGATGCCTGGTTTAGAGGCTGGGGTCCCAGGTTAGAGGGTGTGATTTCACTAGCCACCGAACCCTCTTTCTGAAAAGGCATTGTTTGTGTGTGTGTGTCTTCTGAAGATAATGTCCCTCTGTGGTTTATGACTCTCCCAGCTCTGGAGGTTCTGCCAAAGTCCAGGACATCTCCTTGCAACCAAACCGACATAAGACAGTTTTTATTTAAGGCACCTATTTAGTGGCAACAGATAAATGTAGGTTTGTTTCAGTGGGTAATTTATATATAGATACAGCTGTTTTGCATGTTACGGGTTTTCAGTTGCCTTTGAGAAAATTGTGCGTTTAAAGATATGTTTACCAGTTCTGAGCCTGAATGGCCCCCAGGCTAAAGAGCTCTCGAGCCCCTCCAACTAGCAATTTTTCCTGCTGCGATCCTCACTTGAAACCGCAAGCCATCCCAGCTACTCTCGGTGAGGTAGAATCATAGAATCGTAGAGTTGGAAGAGACCACAAGGGCCATCCAGTCCAACCCCCTGCCGAGCAGGAAACATCATCAAAGCATTCTTGACATATGCCTGTCAAGCCTCTGCTTAAAGACCTCCAAAGAAGGAGACTCCACCACACTCCTTGGTAGCAAATTCCACTGCCGAACAGCTCTTACTGTCAGGAAGTACTTCCTAATGTTTAGGTGGAATCTTCTATCGTGTAGCTTGAATCCATTGTTCCGTGTCCGCTTCTCTGGAGCAGCAGAAAACAACTTTTCTCCCTCCTCTATATGACATTCTTTTATATATTTGAACATGGCTATCAGGTGAGAGCGTCTGGTTCAGAGCTCGGGTGGGGATGGTTTTGCAGTTGTTTCAAACAGACAGCGGTAATAACAAGGCCGTGAAGATTTCATGGGGAGCAAGTACCATGGAACGCATTGCCTCTGTGGGTGCCCCAAATACACCCAATTTCCGAGGCTCACTCTTTTTCCACTCTTGCCTTCGAGAACAAAGAAATTGCTCATATAGAATGTGAAAGGGCTGTTCTGAGCCGCTGACATTTTTTCTGATGTTTCTGCGGCTGTTTGGTTGGCTGTACTAACCCCAAGTACTGGGGTTGTTCTGCGTGTTCCTTCAGATGCAGGATACATGGGTCTCTTTTGTTTAGGTAAGAAGGGGCGTGATGGAAAAAGATTATGCCTGGTACGCAGAAAGTGAGCAGAGAAAAGTTTCCCTCCTCCTTTCCTAATGCCAGAACCTGTGGACAAGCTGAATGCTGGAAGACTTAGGACAGGGGAAAGAAAGTTTTTCCATGCACTGCATAGTCAAACTGTGGAACTCCCTGCTACAGGAGGCAGGGATGGACACCAACTTGGACGGCTTAAAAAGAGGATTGGGAAAATTCATGGAGGAGGAGAGGGCTATCGATGACTTCAGGCCATGATGGTTCTGCTTTGTCTGGGGCAGAGTCTGGGGCCGCAATGCTGCTTCTGAATACCAGTTGCTGGAAACCACAGGAGGGGAGAGTGTTGCTCTTGTTTTGTCCAGCAAGGAGGAACAGTCTAAGTCTTTCCTCCTTTTTTCCCCTTGCAGGAATTTCATCCGAGCCTCCCCCACCCGAACCACTGCCCCCTCCTTGGCAGCTGTTTGGGCTTTATGACAGCACCAGAGGGAGGGAGGGAAGGAGATATACCAGCATAGACTGCTCAGGTTGCTGTTGATTTGAGAAAATTGTGTGCTCCTTAAAACAATGATGCAGAAAGCTCAGAGCTTGCTAGTTTTGTGTGTGTGTGTGTGCACATCTGTTTGTAGTGCTACCTTGGTTCTCCAACTTAATCCATTCCGGAAGTCACCAAAGCGTTCTAAAACCAAGGCTTTCCCATAGAAAGTAACGCAAAAATTATTTTCCCATAGAAAGTAACGCTTTCCCATAGAAATGGATTAATCCGTTCCAGACTTTTAAAAACAACCCCTAAAACAGCGATTTAACATGTATTCTACTATCTAACGAAAGCATTGATCCATAAAATGAAAGCAGTAATCAATGTTAGAATCATAGAGTTGGAAGAGACCACAAGGGCCATCCAGTCCAACCCCCTGCCAAGCAGGAAACACCATCAAAGCATTCCTGACAGATGGCTGTCAAGCCTCCGCTTAAAGACCTCCAAAGAAGGAGACTCCACCACACTCCTTGGCAGCAAATTCCACTGCCGAACAGCTCTTACTGTCAGGAAGTTCTTCCTAATGTTTAGGTGGAATCTTCTTTCTTGTAGTTTGAATCCACTGCTCCGTGTCCGCTTCTCTGGAGCAGCAGAAAACAACCTTTCTCCCTCCTCTATATGACATCCTTTTATATATTTGAACATGGCTATCATATCACCCCTTAACCTTCTCTTCTCCAGGCTAAACATACCCAGCTCCCTAAGCCGTTCCTTATACGGCATCGTTTCCAGGCCTTTGAACATTTTGGTTGCCCTCTTCTGGACACGTTCCAGCTTGTCAGTCTCCTTCTTGAACTGTGGTGCCCAGAACTGGACACAGTACTCCAGGTGAGGTCTGACCAGAGCAGAATACAGAATGATCGCCTCCTTGCCGTCAAATCCAGGGATGGGAATCGGATCTCAGAAACTTAGTCCTTCTAGGGCATGGATGTGTAGTGCATACTATGAAGATTGGAGTACCATGTCTTGAGGCAGTGAGTTCCACAGGTAAGCAAAGGATTTGCGAAATAGGTTGATTACCTTTGGGTCATTGCACGAGACATGGAATGGGCTGAGATTGCTGCAGTTTGTTAATGGCGATGAGAGTTGTTAGGAGATGCCCTCGCAGAGCGACCGTTCCCAGAGTTATTGGTGAAGAGGGATTGATTGTTAAGCCACCCTGGGAATTGTAGTTCTGGGAAGGTAATCGGGTGTCTAGGCCCGTTGGGTGTGAGTTTCACGGGCTCATTCATATTGCGCAATCATAGTGCCCAGTGCTTTACAGAGTACCAAAAGACGGGTCCCTGCCCCTAGCGGCATACAATTCAAACTTGAACACAAGAGAAATGGAAGTAGGGAGTCGGGACAAACAGGGGAAGAACATTGAGTCTCCGTTTCCCTTATATGTGCTTTTGCTTAGTGGCAGTGGGACAAGTGTCCCCAATTTGGTGCCCTCCAGATGCTTCAGGCTACGGTTGCTGATGTAACCCCCCCCAAAAAAAGCAACAACTGGAGGGCACCATGTTAGGGAAGGCTGCTGTAAGGGTGCGTGCCTTAGAGGAGGAGAGGCTTGCGCAGTGTGATGCAGCAGCAGCAAAAAAAAGCTAATGCGATTCTAGGCTGCATCCACAGAAGTCTAGTGTCCAGATCAAGGGAAGTCATATTCCTGCTCTGTTCTGCCTTGGTCAGACCACACCTGGAGTCCTGTGTCCAATTCCGGCCACCATAATTTAAGAAGGATGTTGACAAGCTGGAAGGCGTGCGGAAGAGGGCCACCAAGATGATCAAGGGTCTAGAAACCAAGCCTGATGAAGAACGGTTGAAGGAGCTGGGTGTGTTCAGCCTGGAAAAGAAGAGACTGAGAGTTTGCCAACTTCCGATACCTTAAGGGCCGCGCCATGAAAGAGCAGCCCAGCCAGCTTGTTTTCTGCTGCTCCAGAGGGCCGGACCCGAAGCAAGGGGTTCAAATGGCAAGGCGGGAGATTCTGACTAAACATTAGGAATTGGTGAAAGCTGATGGACTCTCTCCTTGGTTGGAGGTTTTGCAGCAGATGTTGGACGGCCACCTGCCAGCGATGCTGCGGCTGGGATTCCTACAGTGCAGGGGCTGGACTAGATGACCCTTGGGGGTCCCCTTCCAACTCTACCATTCTGCGATTCTCTGTGTGGGCACCCCCAGCCCCCTCCCTCTGCCCCCCAGCCCCCTTCCACAACCTGTCTCTCTCTGCTTTGGTGCCTTTGTAGCCAGAACTGACTCTCCACCAGTCTGCGGAGACAAGAGACTCCCTGTTCTCTGCAGAGTCTGCCGCCTAAGCTGGGTTTCCCCCGCTGCTGGCTAAAGATAGACCTCCCTGCCTCCTCCTCCTTCCCTCCTCCACCTCCTCCTCTGCCAGCATCCTGGCTTGGGAGCCTGTGTGCTTTTCACTGAGTCACAGGCTGACGCTGCAGGGGGGGGGGTGGCAGAGAGGGAGAATATGTGTATATATCTGTGTTCCTCCAGCGCAGATGGGAAAACAAACCGCCACTATGCACTATAAATAGCTCTCGCCAGGAGGAAGAAAGATGAACTTCATTGCCGTCTCCGCAGAGGCTTTAACTTTGGGGCTTTAACTCTTTGGTGCAGAGGCTGAGATGCAGGAGGTCCGTCTCGCCCAGTGTCGTCAGCACTGACTGGCAGCAGCGTATCAGGGTTCAGGCAGATGCCAGGGATGGAGCCTGGGACCTTCTGGCTGAAACAGCTGCTCCGTGGAGTTGGAAGGGATCCCTGGGGGGGGGGGGTCATCTAGTCCAGGCATCCCCAAACTGCGGCGCTCCAGGTGTATTGGCCTACAACTCCCATGATCCCCAGCTGACAAGACCAGTGGTTGGAGAAGATGGGAATTGTAGTCCAAAACATCTGGAGGGCCGAAGTTTGGGGATGTCTGATCTAGTCCAACCCCTTTGCAATGCTGGAACCACAGCAGCTTCACAACTTCAGCCCAAGGTAAAAAAAAACATTTTGAGGTAGATGGCAAGGATGCCCGTTTTACAGATGAGAAACTGAGGCTGGAAGAAAATGGCTTGCTTGAGACCACTTTATTTGTTAAATCATTTGTTTGCTCGTAAGATTCCTTCACTGCTTTTCACTGCGAGGTCCCGAGGGCTGGTTAGATAACAAGAACCTACGGAGGGCCTGCTGGATCGGGCCAGTGGCCCATCCTGTTCTTCAAGTGGCCGATCAGATGCTTGTGGGAAGAACGCCAGCAGGACCCGAGTGCGAGATCACCCTCAGTTTCCACCAACTGCTCCTCAGAAGAAGAGAAGAAGAAGAGTTTGGATTTGATATCCCGCTTTATCACTCCCCTTAAGGAGTCTCAAAGAGGCTAACATTCTCCTTTCCCTTCCTCCCCCACAACAAACACTCTGTGAGGTGAGTGGGGCTGAGAGACTTCAGAGAAGTGTGGCTAGCCCAAGGTCACCCAGCAGCTGCATGTGGAGGAGCGGAGACGCGGACCCGGTTCCCCAGATTACGAGGCCACCGCTCTTTGACAGTAAGAGCTGTTCGGCAGTGGAATTTGCTACCAAGGAGTGTGGTGGAGTCTCCTTCTTTGGAGGTCTTTAAGCAGTGACAGGCATATGTCAATAATGCTTTGATGGTGTTTCCTGCTTGGCAGGGGGTTGGACTGGATGGCCCTTGTGGTCTCTTCCAACTCTACGATTCTATGATTCTTAACCACTACACCACACTGGCATCGCTGCCTCCAGGGAAGAACATTAGCATCCCGGCTAGAAGCCCTCAATGGCCCCCTCTCTGCCCAGCATTGGGCCTCTTCTTCCATTGTGCACACGAAGCTATGCCCACCTGGCTTTTTCTTGCGCTGCGAAGGCAGAGTGGGAACCAAGGTCGTAGGCGTGTGGGGTTGAAGACGTGCCGTGGCTTCCCCTTCGAGAGTAGCCCTGCCTTGATTTCTGGGAAGGGTGATGCTGGGACCAAGAGAAGCCACGCAGAGTGAACCAGATGCTGTCATGCGGGCAGAGGGATGGAGGAAGCAGCGAGCCGTGCAAGCGCATCTCCTGCTCGGCTAGCAGGGTGTGACAGGCTGCCCCAGCCACACACTTCTGGGTGGTAGTCGCTTCATATCTACAGTATCACACTTTCAGGAAATATATCTGTGCCCAAAGCAGCTCGCCTTAAAAAACACACACACTCCAGTCTAAATACAACAACCCTGAACATGATCAAAAGCATATGATATCGTTATATCCGTGGTTATGATTAATCCCCAGTGGCTTCTGCAGGAGGGGCTGAGAGATACCCCCTGCCTGAGACCCCTGGAGGACTGCTGCCGGTCAGTGTAGGCACTGCTGAGCAAGGCCACTCGAAGTAGGGCTTCCCAGACTTGGGTCTGTGGCTGTTTTGGGACTACAATTCCCATCATCCCTGACCACTGTTCCTGCCAGCTAGGGATGATGGGAGTTGTAGTCCAAACAACAACAACAACAGCTGGAGACCCAAGTTTGGGAAACTAAGCACGCAGATCAGTCCTGAGATTATAAGAACATGGGAAGAGCCTGCTGGATCAGGCCAGTAGGGGCCCATCTGGTCCAGCATCCTCTTCTCACAGTGGCTAACTAGATGCCTGTGGGAAACCAGCAAGCAGGATCTGAGCACAAGAGCAACTCTCCTTTGCTGAGGTTTCCAGCAACTGGGATTCAGCCATGGAGGCAGAGCACAAACATCCTGGCTAGTAGCCGCCAGCGGCCCTCTTTCTCCATGCATTGGTCTAACCCTCTTTTAAAGCTATCCATTTGGGGTGGCCATCCCTGCGTCCTGTGGCAGGGAGTTCCCCAGTTTAAACCAGGCGCTGTGTTTTCTCCGTCCTGACTCTCCCGGCCTTCGGCTTCCTTAGACGTCCACCAGTTTAAGTGTTATGAGAGAGGTCCTCTGCCTGCCATCTTCTGTGCCATGCCTAATTCCACAAACTCCTTATTGTGCCTCCTGAAGCTCTTGGCCCAGTCTCCGTTGGAAGCTCCTTGCGAGAGGCGTGCTCTGGAAATGCACAGGAAAGGGCGTCCAAAATAGCCCCAGCCTGCATGGCGCAGGCTGGTAATCCTGCCCCGAGTCTCCCAGCCCCTACATGTGAACTCCAAAGAGATTGGGGTGTGATGTGTGTGTGTGTGTGTGTGTGTGTGTGTGTGTGTTAGAGTAAACAACCAGCGATCTGGCAGGCTCTCTTGATGATGATGGCCTGGGTCATTCTTGGGAAGCATCCTTTGGTGCACAGGGGGCCTTTTGTCCCTCTCCTCAGCTGCTCTGACGTCTGGAACGGGGCTTCTCTGTCTGCTCAGGATTAGTCACTGGACCAGCCGTAACCCGAACCTCAAAGCGTTGGCGTCCGGCAGAGAAACCGGAGCCTGTGGAATGCATATACTGTATGCTGTGCAGGACTGTTCCTGGCCGGCAGCCCCCCCTCCAAACGAGGCCTTGCCGGGCTGGAGACGCACGTCCGTAAGGCTGCAAGGGGTATCACCAGAGTTGGTGGCAGGGCAGCCGTGCCAACATTTGAGGCCTGGAGCGGGAAAAATGCGTTCTTGCAGGTGGGACGAGGCCAGAGCAGCCTTTTCCCTAACCTGGGGCTTTCTGGGTGTTGTCGGACTACAACTCCCATCAGCCCCTGCCATGGCGCTATGGCTGTGCTAGCTGATGGGAGTTGTAGGCCCAAAACATTGATGCCAAAATCCAGCATCGCCTGAGCTCTGCGAGTGCGGCTTTCTCCCGATTGAAGTGCAGAGTGTTTGAGGACCAGGACATTTGCAGGGAAACCAAAATGCTTGTTTACAACAATTGTACTGATATCCTTACTATATGCTTGTGAAACGTGGACCACTTACAAACGCCATCTCCAACTCCTCGAAAGATTCCATCAGCGGTGTCTCCGAAAAATTTCACACATCACTTGGGAAGACAGGCGAACTAATATCAGTGTCCTGGAAGAAGCAAAGATCACCAGTGTCGAAGCAATGATTCTTCAACATCAACTTCGTTGGACTGCTCATGTTGTGCGGATGCCTGATGATCGTCTTCCAAAGCAACTCCTCTATTCTGAACTCAAAAATGGAAAGCGTAATGCTGGTGGTCAACAAAAGGGGTTTAAAGACGCTCTTAAGGCAAATCTTTAAAAATGTAGTATAAACACCAGCAACTGGGAAACACTGTCCTGCGAGCGCTCCAAGTGGAGAACAGCCTTTTACCAAATGTGTCTAGGGCTTTGAAGACACTCGAACTCAGGACGTGTTTAGGGAAGACAATCTTACTCAGCTACGAGGGATCACCAAAGAAGAAGAAGACAGCTAAAACAGCTGGAGTGGGGGAACAGGCCAGGGCTCAGCTGTCAACCCTCCCTTTTTTTTTTGCGGGAAACTCCCTTATTCCAGCGCCGTTTTCCACTGCTATCCCGGATTGTTAGATTTACCGTAGACCGCCCCCAGGACAGGTGAGGCTGCTGATCCCTTATTTTCAAATCCGAAAGTTGACAGCTATGAGCCAGGGCAGAGCAAGTTGGGCCTTGCGGAGTCGTAGCTCAGCATCTGGGAAGGCCAGCCAGATGGGCGGGGTATAAATAATAAATTATTATTATCATCATCATCCAGTCCTTCACAGCAAGCATAGCCAATGGGCAGGGATGATGGGAATTGTAGCCCAACAAGATCTCCAGGGTTGAAGGTTCCCCTTACCTGTTCGTTGCGACGCCCCTTAGGAGTGTTTATGGTTTATCGTTGCCCACGCAGCGCCCCCAATTGCTGCAGCTCAGGTAAGAGGGAAGAGATGCAGGCGCTTGGTGCGCAGAATGTCATAACCTTGGCACTGCCAGTCAAAGATAGCTGGTCGGAGATGCTTGAGAGACACCTGTCTCCACCAGTGATTGTGGCAATTCTGTGTTAGGCAGAATGTGCAAGGCAGAATGGCAACCATTCATTTAGAGGGGTGGAGGAAGAAGGGGGCTGTACCCCGCAGCCCACTTACCTCTTAGCACCCTCCAGCTAATCCTGCCACCCACTTTGGGAACGACAGATCTAGAGGGCAAAGCGGTTTGGCAAAGCCGAAAGTTCTCGCATGCAAAAAAAGGCCTATGCTGTGTTTCTGAATACAGTACGTACCAGCCTCTGGAAACCGCAAGAGCAAGATAAAGCTGCGGTCCGTGTTCAGGTCCTGCTTGCTGGTTCCCCACAATGGTCAACTGGTTGGCCACTGTGAGAAGGAACAGGAAGCTGGACTTGATCCCTTTGGCCTGATCCAGCAACAGGCTGCTCTTTTGTCCCTGCTCTTTCCTTTCTGCGGGGCAGATTCCCTCTAGATTGCCCCTCTAGATTGCCCCAGCCCCTCGCCGCCAATAACCAGCCGGAACAAAAGCGGTGTTGCAAAACGGAGGCCGTAGAAAGAGCCTCTTTTCCCGCCTGCCTAAACTTTGAAGGCTCCTAATAAGAATTTGAGAGGCGCGCCGGAGAGCCTTTTGCAAAGAAGATGGTTATGAGGCTTTTGTCCCCCGAAGGGTCAGCGAGACCCAGGCGTTTTTGGCAGGCTTCCCTGGTGACGGGGGAGGAAGGAGGAATCGGCAGCTCGGAGATGCGAGGAATTTCGGGTTGGATGTTTTAACTTGGAGATGTTTTGCAGGAGCTGAGTTTGAGCTGCTGCTTTTGCTGACTCAGAGCTTGCTGCTGAATCACCGTCTCCGCTTCCTGCCCCGAGTGGGTGTCCTTTTCTCAGAAGACACTTCTCCTTCTGCTACTGAATGGGGGGGGGAGGATGGGGGGGACGACTTGACTGCAAAAGCAGCAGCCCTGCATTTCCTGGGGTCAGGTAGGGGTGGCAGCGCCTCTTTTCTCTGCAAAGAGTCGTGTGATCCTGCTTTTACCAACTGTAGTCTGCTTTGCCAACTGCAGCCGTTCCTGGA
This sequence comes from Zootoca vivipara, assembly GCF_963506605.1. Classification (NCBI taxonomy): domain Eukaryota; kingdom Metazoa; phylum Chordata; class Lepidosauria; order Squamata; family Lacertidae; genus Zootoca; species Zootoca vivipara. The sequence continues at coordinate 98,402,129 of NC_083279.1, forward strand.
CAGGGAGACCCTGACCACGCATTGGTTCCCTCGAGGCTGGACTACTGTAAGATGCTCTTTGTGGGGCTGCCCTTGGGGGCGGCTTGGAAGCTCCCCCTGGTGCAGAATGCTGTGGCCGGATGGCTGATGGGAGCTTCTAGTCGAGAACATGTGGCCCCGTTGTTGAAACAGCCACACCTGGTTGCCCACTTACTGCCAATCCAGGTTCAAGGTCCTTGTGTTAATTTACAAAGCCCTGGGTAACTTGCCTCTATAGGTACGGTACCTCAGGGATCTCCTGAACCCTGACATTGCAGCTCGATCACCGAGATCATCTGCACAAGCATCTCTCGCCGTTCCCCGAGTTGGTGAGGCTCGTTTGAGCCTTTAGTGTCATCAACCAAGTCCTGTGGAACTCTCTGCCACCGGAGATTCAGTGGTCGCATTGTGTGCCAACTTCCAAACGCCTCCTGAAAACATTTCTATTCTGCCATGCCTGTGCAGGCAAATAAGAACACATACAGAAGTTAAACAACAGATCAACAGAGCCAGACTGATACCCAGAGAGAACTTGCTATCTGAAGAAGTGTGCATGCACACGAAAGCTTATACCAAGAATAAACTCAGTCGGTCTCTAAGGTGCTACTGGACAATTTTATTTATTTTTATAAAACAGGCGGCCCTGTTTAGGGAAGTTTTTAATGTTTGATGCTGTACTGTTTTTAATATTTGGTTGGAAACCGCCCAGAGTGGCTGGGGAAACCCAGCCAGATGGGCGGAGTATAAATAATAAATTATTATTATTATTATTATTATTATTATTATTATTATTATTATTATTATTATGTAGAATGGGGTGTTGCTTAGCCATAAGGCTTGGCCTCTGTCGAATAGATGGACTTGCTACTGGGTCCCCTGGCTCACTGTATTCCACCTTCAAGGTTTGCAGGGGGTGGGCAAGATGACCTTTTGGTGTCCCTTCCAGCCCTACAGTTCTATGACGCTATGAGGGCCAGAGGTCTCAGTCCCAGCCTCGCTGCTTGGAATCCTTTTTTTCTTTCCGAATGGGGGATGCTGAAGGCTGCAACTTGGCGCTTCCGCATGCAAAGCAGCTGATCTGCCACTGAGCTAGGAGGCTTCCCCCTCTCTCTCTCAAGCTGTTTTGGAGAAGGAAATTGGGCCGCAGGGTGGATGCGGCCCAGGGACACATCCTTCCCTTTGCCACGAGGGTTTTGTGTACACTACACAGCCGCCAACGCCCTTGCGCCTGATTACTCTCGCAACATCCCAGAGAGCAGCACGCCCTCCCTGGATCCCTCTGATTTTCTCCTCCCGAGGCTGCAAGCTGGTGCCAATTATTATTCATCTCCTTTGCCTGCTGAATAATACATTCGCCTGTGCATTACGTGGGGCAGGCTGGCCTTTCTCTGGTCAGGAGAGGAGAAGGGGCACGATTTTGCAAGTCTAGGAACCTGCTCTCCGTCTCTGTTTCTCTGAACTTTTGCAGAGCTCAGAGCTGTGAATGTTCACCTTGTCTCCCGTTGCCTTGCAACATCGTGGTTTCCCTTTGGCTTCGAACCATCAACTGCGGAAGCGCCCTGTGTAACACGGAAAATTCATCATACCTGTGATCTTTAATTTGGCTCGTTAAAGAAGACTGTCCCGCAGACTGTCTCTCCAGAGTGGTGCATGCTCTAGTTATCTCCCGCTTGGACTACTGCAATGCGCTCTACGTGGGGCTACCTTTGAAGGTGACCCAGAAACTACAACTAACCCAGAATGCGGCCCCCGAGACCACATAACGCTGGTCTTGAAAGATCTACATTGGCTCCCAGTACGTTTCCGAGCACAATTCAAAGTGTTGGTGTTGACCTTGAAAGCCCTAAACAGCCTTGGTCCAGTATACCTGAAGGAGCGTCTCCACCCCCATCATTCTGCCCAGACACTGAGGTCCAGCTCCGAGGGTCTTCTGGCGGTTCCCTCACTGCGAGAAGCCAAGTTACAGGGAACCAGGCAGTGGCACCCACCCTGTGGAATACCCTCCCACCAGAGGTCAAAGAGAACAACAATTACCAGACCTTTAAAAGGCATCTCAAGGCAGCCCTGTTTAGGGAAGCTTTTAATGTTTTAATGTTTGATTTCTGTATTTTAATGTTTTGTTGGAAGCCGCCCAGAGTGGCTGGGGGAACCCGGCCAGATGGGCGGGGTATAAATTTATTATTATTATTATTATTATTATTATTATTATTATTATTATTATCATCATTATTATCATTATTATCATTATTATTTATTCTTTTGCTCAGTTTCCTGATGCAACTAGTGACTGCCCGCCATTCCTGCGTGTGACGCCGCCAGGAAACTTTTGCCGGCCAGAGTGGCTGGGAGAATCCAGTCAGATGGGTGGGGGTGGTACAAATAATGAAATTATTATTTGCCAAGCTGGTGCAAGAAGGAGCCGGGTGCAAGAGAACTCTCCTTTCCTGCCGTTTCCAGCGACTGGTAACCGTAACCATTAGGAATAACTTTCTGATGGTAGGAACCATTCGGTGGTGGAACAGACTCCCTCAGAAGGTGGTTTTTTTAAGGAAGGAATTGGATGGCCAATCTTCAGCTGAGATTCCTGCCTTGCAGGGGGTTGGACTACATGACCCCCGGGGGTCCCTTCCAACTCGACAATTCCATGATTCTAAAAGCGGCCTTTTGTTTCCGTTCAGCTCTGCATGACAGGGATGGATTTCCCCCTTCGCTGTGTCTGCATCAGGGCCTCATGTGGTGGAGAGAGAGGCCAGCCCAAGCTTTCCACCCCCCAGTAATTTTAATGTTTAGCTATGCAGAGCCCTCATAGTTTGCCTCTCATTTGCAAAGACGTGGTGGGTCCCTGAGCGATGCGTTTTGTATATTCTGTTTTGTATAATTCACGCATGGTGCTCCAAAGGGCCAGAGAGTCTCGCAACAGCGGCTGCCCAGGGTGAAGCTGCCTTGCGCATAGTTAAACTTTGGAACTCCCTCCCTCAGGAGACAGTGATGGCTTTAAAAGAGGGATGGATTCAACTAGGACAGCTGTGTTCTTCCTCCATGGCTGGATGCAGTGATGCTTCTGAATTCCAGCTGCTGGAAACCGCAGGAGGGGAGAGGGTTCTTGTGTTCGAATCCTGCTTGCGGGTTTCCCATAAGGGGCGTCTGGTTGGCCCCTGTGAGAACAGGATGGGGCCACTGGCCTAATGCAGCAGCGCTCTTATTATGTTGTTAACCTGATGGAGGTCTTGGCTTGACTTTCTCCTCTCCCTCCAGCAGCCAGGGAATAGCACATCGGGAACAAGAGGCAGGGTCTTTTTGGTTGTGGCTCCTGAGTTGCAACACAGGGAAGTTCATCTGCCCCTCCCCTTTTTAACTGGTCTCTGGAGACTGTGCTCTTTCAGTGGGTAGTTTATAAAATGCATATATAGAGCTGTGCAGTCGGGGTGTGGGCAGCCAGCCTTTCAGCCGCTTGGCAATGCTGGACTCCAGCTCCCATCAGCCCCAGCCAGAACAGCCATAGGATGCTGAGGCTGATGGGAGTTGTAGTCCAAAACGTGGGAGGGGGTGGCCAGGTTGGCGAAGGCATATTACTTCCTTCCCTGATGTGCCGCTTTTATGTCAAGCAGCAAAGACTAAACCCAGGTGCACATGTGGCAAGAGTCTTTGACTTTATTGAGATTGAGGTTGAATCCTGACAAGACAGAAGTACTGTTTTTGGGGGACAGGAGGCGGGCAGGTGTGGAAGACTCCCTGGTCCTGAATGGAGTCACTGTGCCCCTGGGAGTCATTTTGGACTCACAGCTGTCCATAGAGGTGCAGGTTAATTCTGTGTCCAGGGCAGCTGTCTATCAGCTCCATCTGGTACGCAGGATGAGACCCTCCCTGCCCAAGGACTTCCTCGCCAGAGTGGTACATGCTCTAGTTATCTCCCGCTTGGATTACTGCAATGTGCTCTACGTGGGGCTACCTTTAAAGGTGACCCGGAAACTGCAACTATTCCAGAATGCGGCAGCTAGACTGGTGACTGGGAGCGGCCGCTGAGACCACATAACACCGGTCCTAAGAGACCTACATTGGCTCCCAGTTGTGTTTCTGAGCACAATTCAAAGTGTTGGTGCTGACCTTTAAAGCCCTAAACAGCCTCGGTCCAGTAGACCTGAAGGAGTGTCTCCACCTCCATCGCTCTGCCCGGACACTGAGATCCAGCACCGAGGGCCTTATGGCAGTTCCCTCACTGCGAGAAGCAAAGCTACAGGGAACCAGGCAGAGGGCCTTCTCGGTAGTGGCACCCGCCCTGTGGAACGCCCTCCCACCAGATGTCAAAGAGAAAAACAACTACCTGACATTTAGAAAACACCTAAAGGCCGCCCTGTTTAGGGAAGTTTTCAATCTGTGATATTTTAATGTATTTTGGTATTTGTTGGAAGCCGCCCAGAGTGGCAGGGGAAACCCAGCCAGATGGGCAGGGTATAAATAAAATAATAATAATAATAATAATAATAATAATAATAATATCTGGGTTTATTATAAACTGGCTTTCATTACAAGATACCTGCAGTTGTTTTTAATTGTTTTCATTTGTGCAATTGCTTCTTATGTGTTTTTGCACTGTAAAATCGCTTTGAGATGCCTTGCAGAAAGCAATTTAGTAAATAATAATAATAATAATAATAATAATGTACACCCACTTTAAAAAAAAGATCTCAGGGTGGTTCGCAGAATAAAGTACAAGATAAAAACACAAGTCAATAATTAAAACAACGCCCAAAGAAGCAACAACCGCCCCTTCCCACAGACCCATTTAAAAGGCTGTAGAATATTAATCAGCCCAAGGCCTGGTGGAAAAGGAACATTTGTGAGTTTGTCAAAACTGCGGTGTTCTCTAGGCAGTGCCTCTGAGCATGTTCCCCCCCCCCCCCCGGGTTGGTGCTTTTAATTTGCCCCTGATTTAAGCGCAACCCATCGCAAGTGCCCAGAGATCAGGGTTGTCCAGATCAGGGTGTGTGTGGCGGGTTCATGTAAGGGAGAACGAAACCCCATAGCTTCCCATTTTTGAGATTTGAGTTCCTCTCTAGCTTCACCTCAATAGTCACCCCCCTGTTTTAAACCTCTCTTTCTCTCCCCCCCCCCAAATTCCTTTTGTTGTTGCCATAGATTCCAGAAGCACGTCCACACCTACCGGATCTTGCCGGACGAAGAGGATTTCCTGGCTGTGCAGGTGAGCTCCGCACCTGTCGCCGTCCACCTTTTGCAGAGTTTGTGTAGATTCCGTTGCTTCCGGCGACAGTTGCGCACGAGGATCTGTGGCTCTATGCACCCAAAACGCTGTTGTTTTGTTCCTGGGTGGATTTCTCTGCACGCTTTTGAAGGAAATGGGTTCGGGGGGGGGGAGGGTATAGGCATTCCCAGGAGCAGGGGAGAATCCCGAAATCAGTTCTGAAAGACGAATGACTCCTCACGGTACACCAGCCATAGAGGCGCACTTCCAAGATGTTTCAAACTACGTTTCCCATCAGCCTCAACCAGCAGGGCCTGCTCCCATCAGCTCCCAGTGTCAGATGGCAAGTGGTGCCTGGGAATTATGGGAGTTGTAGTCTGAAACTCATCTGCCACAGATGCTCTGGCTGAAATTCCTGCATTGCAGGGGGTTGGACTAGATCAGGCATAGGCAAACTCGGCCCTCCAGATGTTTTGGGACTACAGCTCCCATCATCCCTAGCTAACAGGACCAGTGGTCAGGGATGATGGGAATTGTAGTCTCAAAGGAGGGCTGAGTTTACCTATGCCTGGACTAGATGATCCCGGGGCGGGGTGTGTGTGTGTCCCTTCCAAACCTGCAGTTCTACGATTCTGTGATTCTATGAAACATTCGGAATCCAAAATGGCATAAGACTGCTGTTCATAAAAAAATGCGGTTCAATGAGACTCCCTGTTAAAGAATCATAGAAAGTGTAGAATTGGAAAGGGACCCCCGTGGGTCATCTAGCCCAACCCCCGCAGTGCAGGGATCTTTGTGCCCAGTGTGGGTCTCGAACCCACAACCCCGAAATTAAAGAGTGTCATGCTCTGCCGGCTGAGCTATATAACTGTTGTAACATTCAGGGCAACGTTCGGCGACGTGCAGAGTGGAAAAGAAGGTGGCTCTTGCCCAGGGGTTAATGACTAGCCCCCTTGGCTGGAGAAGACAGAAGGGTGGGGGTGGGGTGGGGGTGGGCTCAGGCCAGGCGGTCCCCAGGGACGTGAGCGACGCTTCTCCCTCCTGACCGCGGAAAGGGTGATCCTTTAGCCCAGCGCTGTCTCCAGGGCAGAGCAGGGGTTGGCAAGAGCCCCACAGATGCCCACACACTGCTGATCTTGGCAGGAAGTCTGCCTGGCCCAGGCGATGGTTCATTTATAGCACAACAGTAACCTCATTGTGCCGTCCAAGCCAGCAGGAAAAAGTGAGCCCTGGAAGAGGGGGGGGGCCTGAAAGGAGGACATTCCCCAGGTCCAACCCCCCCCCCTGCTGCCCAGCTTGTGTTGCAGCAAGAGCTCGGATGCAGAATCCTAAGCGAGCCCTGCTCTCTGCCTGCAAGGGGGGTGGGTGGGTTGCAGTGGGTGCTGGTGGGGGAAGGAAAGCTTCTTCGCTGGCCTGGGATGGCCCCAGCCGTCAACTGATCGGAGCGGCTTCGCCCTGGCCAAACAGGGAATTCTCAGCAGGCATTTCCTGTTTTGTGCTCCAGAGGTTGGCGAGGCTTTTAAATGGTTGGGAATCAGCCTTTCTGAGTCCATTTTGCCTTCGGTGGGGGGCGCGCGCGCAGAAGCAACAAACACACATGCATCGGCAGAGGGTTGGACTAGATGACTCTTGGGGTCCCCTCCCAGTTCTGTGATTCTATGTGGCGCCCATCCCGGCAATGCTGAAATAATCTCAGTTCGTTGCACAGAAAAGCCAGCTCTGCGGCTTGAGTAAGCAACAACCTCTGGTCCTTGGCTTGTGGGAAGGAAAATCTTCAAAGAGGCACTCATTCCACCCCCCTCTTCCCTCCCCCCCTCTGCTCCTTACACTTGGCTTTTTGAGTTATCCGGGCATTGCTTGACCTCATTGCTTCTGTTTGCAAGCTCCGAAGGGCTCAGAATTCATTTTCTGTATTAAAACAAAAACAAAAACCAGGAAGTGAAGTGGAGATTCTCAGAGCCAAGCTGGGTTCTGCAAACAGGGGGGGGCCTGGTCTCTGTTTGCCAAGGTAATGAGAAAACTGTCGAGGGTATTGACTGGGGAGGGTGCTCAGACCTTCTTCCCGCCCCCCCCCTCTTAGCAAGTGACCCTCACTGCGTTTGGTTTCAGAGCCTGGTTGTGGGAGAAAGCTTTTCAAAACAACCCTAAGAGGATTTGGGGGAAGGATTGTTTGGCAGTGGGAGGTTTAGACCCCCCTTTCCCACATGCAGACCCCCCCTCCCCATCCAGAGATGCCCGGGATTAGAGCAAGGGGCGTCTCTCTTGCATGCCCCCCCCCATGCCACCGAGCTCTTCCCATGTCCATGGGGTGAGTTAAAACAGCTCTTATCAAGTGTCGTCACTTTAGTGAAAGGTTGTTTTCTGCTGCTCCAGAGAAGCGGACACGGAGCAATGGATTCAAACTACAAGAAAGAAGCTTCCACATAAACATTAGGGAGAACTTCCTGACAGTAAGAGCTGTTCGGCAGTGGAATTTGCTGCCAAGGAGTGTGGTGGAGTCTCCTTCTTTGGAGGTCTTTAAGCAGAGGCTTGACAGGCATATGTCAAGAATGCTTTGATGGTGTTTCCTGCTTGGCAGGGGGTTGGACTAGATGGCCCTTGTGGTCTCTTCCAACTCTATGATTCTATGATTCTAGTGGGGTTCAGGATTCGGGGGCTGAAACTGCTGCGAAGCCGTCCCAGTTCAATCCTGTCTTCATAGGCCCAGGCTGGGCAGGGTTCAGGTCTTCTCCCGCCTTGGGCGACCTGCCACAGGTGTTTCGTGATGCAGCTAGAGGGCCTTTTGCAGCCACAAGGCACAGGCTGATCTATCGGCGACTGACCTCTGTCACTTCCTGATTCCTGAATAGTAGCTTCTGTCCTTCTGATCTCCTCCCAGCGGTGACGCTTGTGGGCTGGCGGCGCTCGAGGAAGTTTGCCTGTGACCTTTGTGCCGTGGGAAGCTGTTTGGCTCAGAGTACGGCCTCGTGGACAAAGGGACCTGGTGGGAGGTGTAGTGCCAAACATTCCAGTTGGGGAAGGACGATGGTGGGTTATCTGTATGAGGTTCAAGGAGATCTGCCAGCAGCAAAAGGGCAGAATTAGGGGACAGAGAAATGGCTTTGATACTCGGAGGTCCATGCCCAGCCTTCCTTATAGGTGATATTTCTCTTTCTGCCCTGCATTCAAAATGACTGGTGGATTATGATGGACTAATTTTGCATTACAGTGCTACCTTGGTTCTCAAGCTTAATCCGTTCCGGAAGTCCGTTCCAAAACCAAAGGGTTCCAAAACCAAGGCGCGCTTTCCCATAGAAAGGAATGCAAAATGGATTAATCCGTGCCAGACTTTTAAAAAGAACCCCTGAAACAGCAATTTAACATGGATTTTACTATCTGATGAGACCATTGATCCATAAAACGAAAGCAATAATAATAATAATAATAATAATAATAATAATAATAATAATAATAATAATAATTTATTATTTATACCCCGCCCATCTGGCTGGGTTTCCCCAGCCACTCTGGGCGGCTTCCAACAGAAAAATGAAATAAAATAATCTATTAAACATTAAAAGCCTCCCTAAACAGGGCTGCCTTCAGATGTCTTCTAAAAATCTGGTAGCTGTTTTTTTCTTTGACATCTGATGGGAGGGCGTTCCACAGGGCGGGCGCCACCACTGAGAAGGCTCTCTGCCTGGTTCCCTGCAATTTGGCTTCTTGCAACGAGGGAACCGCCAGAAGGCCCTCGGTGTTGGACCTCAGTGTCCGGGCAGAATGATGGAGGTGGAGACAGGTCTACTGGGCCGAGGCCGTTTAGGGCTTTAAAGGTCAGCACCAACACTTTGAATTGTGCTCGGAAACGTACTGGGAGCCAATGTAGGTTTTTCAAGACCGATGTTATGTGGTCTCGGCGGCCGCTCCCAGTCACCAGTCTAGCTGCCGCATTCTGGATTAGTTGTAGTTTCCGGGTCACCTTCAAAGGGAGCCCCACGTAGAGCGCATTGCAGTAGTCCAAGCGGGAGATAACCAGAGCATGCACCACTCTGGCGAGACAGTATGCCACTGTAGCAGCCAGAATACTAATTGCCCCAAAGTGGAAATCACAAGAAATACCTTCAATAACGAAGTGGCAAACGAAGTTGCTTGATTTTATGGAAATGGCCAAACTGACCCACAGGGATCAGGACGATGAGAAATTCCATAAAGAATGGAGTAAATTTGTAGATTATGCTAAAGGCAATTATAAAGGAATGAAAACGCTAGCGGTTATGAGATAAATCCTATCTCTTTGATTTTAAGTTAAATTGGATAATATGCGAGAAGATTGAACTAATTTACCTGCTGGGGGAGGAGGAAAGTCAAAGCTGGAAAAAGCTTTATGTTGTATAGTTGTCAATTATTTATGGTACAAATTGTAAAAATTTGAAAAAGAAATCAATAAAAATGTGTTGGTCAAAAAATATATTGAAAGCAATAATCAATGTTCTGTACTATAAAATAAATAAGACAGTATTGTAGATGATTCTAAAAATTTCAAAAAAAATACCTTCCTTGCACTGATGATAGTCATTTTTTAAAATCCATTTCTGCAATCACACAATGCATCAGTAGCTGAACTGGGTTCCACACAGTCACAAAAACAAATGAACCCCAAAAGCCTCAAAAACAAAAATGCAAAATAAATAGCAAAAACAAAAGCACCAAACTTAATCCGTTCCGGAAGTCCGATTGACTTCCGAAATGTTCGGATACCAAGGCGCAGCTTCTGATTGGTGCAGGCACCCCGGAAACAATCGCCGATGTTCGGCTTCCAAAAACCATTCGAAAACCGGAACACTTACTTCCCGGTTTTGGGAGTTTGAGAACCAAAGCTTTTGAGAACCAAGGTACCACCGTGTTATCCCATCACCCAATACAGTTCTACAAGGTAACTTGCAGCAGTACTTATAAAGGTATTGAAACGAAAACATCTAAAACCAGTCACTCTGTTTTGCAAGAATATGAAAAACTTCCAAAGGAGACTGATTTGATCTTCCTGCTTCTTGCAGTTAGATTTATCCCCTTCTGTGTCAATAGCTAACAGTAGTAAAAGCAACAGCTTTCTACAAGTCTTAGGATTCCCTTATAAAGTACATTTACCGCTTTAGTGAACATATTTTGCTATTACTCAGCACTAACAAATTCCTCACCGCTGTGACATTTTTTTTCTGCTTTTACAATTCCATCTCCTTATTTCAGGACAGGGGAGGTTGTATAATTTGACCCTTGCCGACTGCAGCCAGGTGAGCTGGCAATCCGTTTAATTTCATCTCTGCTTAAAACGCAGAAGCTCAAGAATGCTCAATCTCACCTGGTTAACACTGACCCCTATAATGGGTAGGCAACCTAAGGCCCGGGGGCCGGATGCGGCCCAATCGCCTTCTAAATCCGGCCCGCGGACGGTCCGGGAATCAGCATGTTTTTACATGAGTAGAATGTGTGCTTTTATTTAAAAGGCATCTCTGGGTTATTTGTGGGGCATAGGAATTCGTTCATGATTCCCCCCCAAAAAATATAGTCCGGCCCGCCACAAGGTCTGAGGGACAGCGGACCGGCCCCCTGCTGAAAAAGTTTGCTGACTCCTGAATGGATTCTTCCAAAAGAATGTTGTTTGTTAAGGGTGCTGAGAGTTGATAGGAGACACTCTGTTCCCAGAATTACAGTTCTTAGAGAGGTTTTAACAACCAATCCAACTGGGGGGGCAGAGTTGCCATCGACAGCCTTTCCCCCCTCCATGGATTTGTCTATTACTATTTTAAAGCCATCCAGGTTGATGGCCGTCACTGCCTCCAGTGGCAGGGAGTTCCGCAGGCTAACTTCGTCCCTGGGTTCTAGTGCCATGAGAGAGGGAGAACAACGTTTCTCTATCTGCTTCCTCTGTGCCAAGCCTCTTTCCTGCATTTTCTCCAAACCTAAAAAATCCTAAACGCTGCGACCTTTCCTCAAGGGGGGAATCGCTCCACACGGCTGCCGTTTTCTGAACCCTTTTCCAACATCCTTTTTAAGGCGAGGCGACCGGAATGTCTTTCTCTGTCTTTGCCTTGACGGGTCCTGCTCCCTCCTTTCCCTGCAGACATCTCAAGGGGTCCAGGTGAGGCGGTTCAAGACCCTGAGCGACCTCATCACCCTCTACCTGCAGCCGAACCAAGGCCTCGTCTGCACGCTGCTCTTCCCTGTGGAACGGGAGAAGGACAAGGAGAATGTGGAGGACAGGGACTACTCAGGTACAAGCACACCTTTGTACCCCAACCCACAGGTGGTCGAACTTATCTGCTCCCCTCTCGAAAGCCCTTTGCACCAATGGGGACAGGAAGACCCTTACCTTAAGGCAATGTTGGCCAAACTTGGGTCTCCAGCTGTTTTGGGACTACAATTCCCATCATCCCTGACCACTGGTCCTGTTAGCTAGGGATGATGGGAGTTGTAGTTACCCGATGTGAGGCAGAGAAGCCCTCAAGGGCCAAGCAAGATGACAATTTGGGACCACCTTATCTACAAGACTGACCGCTTCGATCAGCAGAACTTGCCCTATTACAAGCGCCACAAAATTCGTGTTCCACATTTGTAAGAACTTGTATATAATTTTTTAAAAAAATTATATATACAGATAACTTTGGAACTCCCTGCCTATTGACCCCAGGAAGGCACCCTCGCTGCCCTCTTTTTCGGCACCTGCTAAAAACCACTTTTGTTCAGACAAAGCCTGCCCACGTGTTTAGGAAGCCGGTGTGAGTTTTAATCTGCTTTTAGTTTATTGGTATTCCAACTTTCCAGATGTGTTAATTTATTCCTTCCTGATAGTTTTATTGTTTTGGGGTTGTTCTTTTTTTTGGTATTAAACAAAACAACAACCACCCTGCCAGCCGCCCACACATTGCAGCTTGGTGACCCTGTTTCAGCCGACCGTTTGCCTTCTGCCTTCCACAGATGGGGAGGACGAGAAGCCCCCGCTGCCGCCCCGATCAGGGTCCACCAGCCTTCCTGTTGGCAGCACTGCCGCCGGCCTGGCTAGCAACGCCCCTGCTGTGCAGGATGGAGCACTCGAAAGGTAAATAATACCCTTTCCGCATCTGTAAGAAATGGATCTTTTACTCTCCGGAACTCCCTGCCACTTGACATTAGCCAGGCCCCTTTGCTTTACTTACTCCTTTCGGCTAAAAACAGTTTTGTTTCACCTACCCACAAATCCTGATATGTTTTTAATTTATTGCTTTTTTTAAAAAAAATATTGTTCTTACTATTAATTTTTTTCTTTCTTTTATTAAACAGCTCTGAGGTTTTTTTTAAAAAACAATCAAGTGGGGTGTGTGTGTGTGTGTGTGTGTGTACATACATGGGTGAAACTCGGAAAATTAGAGTATCGTCGAAAAGTGTGTTTATTTCAGTAATCCAACTTAGAAGGTGAAACCAATATATGAGATAGATGCATGACATGCAAAGCAAGATATGTCAAACCTTTATTTGTTGTCATTGTAATTATTTGTCGTTAGGCGGGTTAATTATAACTGGAATGTAATTAATGAAATGTAATAGCGATGTTTATTTTTGTATTATTGTAACTATTTGTTTTATTTCTGTGGAATTTCCAAAAGAAAGCATTTTTAAAAATTAAAAGAAAAATAAAAAATAATAAGTTGCATTACTGAAATAAATGCACTTTTCGACGATATTCTAATTTTCCGAGTTTACCTGTATATACCATTAGGTATAAAATATGTGAGGATGTGGGTTTCTGCCAGTGGGGTATGCTGGGGGTTTTGTTTTTGCTGCCCACCCCCTTTGCAGATGTTGGTGGTCTTCATCCTCTAGTACCGACTGCCCCCCTCCCAAATTTGACCAGGTCCCTTTTCTCTCCCCCTTTAGATGTGATGCAAGATTATCTAATTGTGAAATGTACCTCTGAAAATGTAGTTATCTGTTTGTTTTGCTTATGAACTGCTTCCCGTAAAACAGCCTGGTGCAATTTAACATGTCCTGAGCCCCCCCCCCATCGCTCTCGGCACCGAGTAAGAATGTTGAGAGATTCAGCATGCAGCGCAGAGTTAAACTGGGGAACTCCCTGCCACAGGAGGCAGTGATGGCCCCCAGCTTGGGTGGCTTTGAAAGAGATTTAGACAAATTCATGGAGGGGAAGGCTTATCAATAGCTACTAGCCATGAGCAGCCCTTTTGGGGCATTAATATCCAGAACACCCTTCTTTGTACAAAATGATTTTATCTGTTTGAATTTTGCTTTTGTTTTGAGACCTTTTTTTAAAAAAAACACAAAGCACTCAAAACAAAAATGAATGAATGTATGATAATGGGAAAGTCGCCTTCCCCTCTGTGCCTCCGTTATATCGTAAGAATCTCAGAGGGGCCTGCTGGATCAGGCCAACGGGGACCCATCTAGTCACAGAATCATAGAATTGTCGAGTTGGAAGGGACCCCTAAGGGTCATCTAGTCCAACCCCTGCAAGACAGGAATCTCCGCTAAAGCATCCCTGACAGATGGCCACCCAACCTCTGCTTCAAAACCTCCAAGGAAGGAGAGTCCAGCGCCTCATACTGTCAGAAAGTTCTTCCTAACGTTTAGTCAGAATCTCCTTTCTTGCCATTTGAACCCCTCTCCTCCTTTGCTCAAAGACAAAGATGGCTGCTCAGTTTCAGGGTGTCAGCCCCCCCCCCCGTGTGCCTTCAGGACTCCCTGGTTCTGAATGGGGTAACTGTGCCCCTGAAGAACCAGGTGCGCAGCCTGGGAGTCATTTTGGACTCACAGTTGTCCATGGAGGTGCAGGTCAATTCTGTGTCCAGGGCAGCTGTCTATCAGCTCCATCTGGTACGCAGGATGAGACCCTACCTGCCCGCAGACTGTCTCTACAGAGTGGTGCATGCTCTAGTTATCTCCCGCTTGGACTACTGCAATGCGCTCTACATGGGGCTACCTTTGAAGGTGACCCGGAAACTACAACTAATCCAGAATGCGGCAGCTAGGCTAGTGACTGAGAGCGGCTGCCGAGACCACATAACACCGGTCTTGAAAGACCTACATTGGCTCCCAGTACGTTTCCGAGCACAATTCAAAGTGTTGGTGCTGACCTTGAAAGCCCTCAACGGCCTCAGCCCAGTATACCTGAAGGAGCGTCTCCACCCCCATCGTTCTGCCCGGACACTGAGGTCCAGCTCCGAGGGCCTTCTGGCGGTTCCCTCCCTGCGAGAAGTGAGGTTGCAGGGAACCAGGCAGAGGGCCTTCTCGGTGGTGGCACCTGCCCTGTGGAACGCCCTCCCATCAGATAAACAACTACTGTACCTGACTTTTAGAAACAAAATAAAAAAATTCCTTCAGTAGCACCTTAAAGACCAACTACTTAGTTGGTCTTTAAGGTGCTACTGAAGGAATTTTTTTATTTTGTTTCGACTCAGACCAACACGGCTACCTACCTGTAACTGACTTTTAGAAGACATCTGAAGGCAGTTTAGGGAAGATTTTTAATGTTTGATCTTTTATTGTGTTTTTAATATCCTGTTGGAAGCCGTCTGGGCTGGGGAGGCCCGGCCAGATGGGCGGGGTATAGGCAATAAATTATTATTATTATTATTATTATTATTATTATTATTATTATTATTATTATTCCTCTTACAGCGCCACCAACGGGCTGAGCACCGTTTCCCACGAGTACCTGAAAGGCAGCTACTCCCTCGACCTGGAGGCTGTGAAGGCTGGTGCGAGCAGCCTGCCCCACCTGAACAAAACCCTTGTCACTTCCTGCAAACGCCTGCACAGGTGAGACGGGAAAGGGGAGCAGAGCAGCGCCCGCCTGCCTGTTGACATAATAGGCGGCTGGTGAATCGTGCTTTGGGTAAAAAGAGTTGGAACAAGGCTTGCTGCGAGGGCCAGCTCTTCAAATCAGGGCTGGGAGCGGCTAGTAAAAACCTCAAAATAAGCAGAATAAGCTTGGGCGTTGCATGCAGTTAGTTCAGGCAATTCAAGAACTGACGAGAGTATGGTGGTGTTTTTTAAAATACAGTCTGACAAATGTCTGGGTTGAAGAGCTAGAGCAGGCACCCCCCAAACTGCGGCCCTCCAGATGTTTTGGACTGCAATTCCCATCTTCCCTGACCACTGGCCCTGCTAGCTAGGGATCATGGGAGTTGTAGGCCAAAAACATATGGAGGGCCGCAGTTTGGGGGTGCCTGAGCTAGAGAGAGAATAAGGAGAACCAGGAAGTGTGTGGGGGGGTTGGCAGGAAGGACCGCTCTGCCGCAGAAATATAAAACCTGGCTCTTGTTCTTCCAGCGAGGTGGATAAGGTTTTGTCTGGCTTGGAGATCCTGTCTAAGGTGTTTGACCAGCAGAGCTCCCCCATGACCTCCCGGATCTTGCAGCAGGTGAGTGTGGCGATTGGAAGCAGAAGAGCGCCCCCCCCCAATAACTGAGTGGCTGGAGCACTTTTTTTCTGCAAGGAAAGATTAAAAGCGGCTTTTTGGGGTTAGGGATTTGGCAGATCTGGGAAAGGGAAACTGAGATGAGCATGGAGCAGCCCTTGATTCATTTGAAGGTGGCTCTATCTCCTCTCGGTCTCCTTTTCCAGGCTAAACATACCCAGCTCCTTCAACCGTTCCTCATCAGGCTCGGGTTTCCAGACCCTTGGTCGCCCCCCCCCCCCCCCGCCCACTTTCCAGCTTGTCAACACCCTTCTTAAATTGTGGTGCCCAGAACTGGACACAGGACTCCAGGTGTGGTCTGTCAAGGCAGACTAGAGAGGGGCTACTCCTTCCTTGACTTCTAGACTTCTGTAGATGCAGCCTAGAATAGTGTTAGCCTTTTTTGCCGCTGCATCACACTGTTGATTCGTGACTTGTGGTCCACAATGACCCCTAAATCCTTGTCCTGCTAGTAAGCCAGGTTGCCCCCCCCCCCGGCCATCTTAAATTTGTGCATCTGGTTCTTCCTGCCTAAGTGCAGGAATGAAATCCACTCGTTTAGTTTGGGCTTCAATCTGTTAAGGTCCTTTTGAATTCCGATTCTACGACATTAGCTGCCCCCTCCGCCAGTTTGGTGTCCAGCCTGCAAACTGGATGAGAATTCCCTCAATTCCTTCAGCCAAGTCATTTAGAGAGCTACGTGTTTTGCTCTCCAGAAAGTCCCCCCCCCCTGAGCCTCCGAAAGTGGCCCCAACTGAACCCCGGCGGAAGGTGGGCTGCTTTTGAGAACCAGTGTAGTTTAATGGTTAGAGCGTTGGACTATTTCATGGGAGAGCAGAGTTTGCGTCCCCACTCAGCCATGACGCTGACTGTGTGTGGCCTTCTCTCAGCCCAACCTACCTCACAGGGTTGTTGTCAGGGAGAGCCATGCAGGACACCGTCAGCTCCTGGGGGGGGGAAGGGGGGCGTAAATGGAGCCAAATAAATAAATAAAACTAGACAAAAGAGGGTAAGGCTGTCAGTGCCTTATCCTCTCTCCCCCCCCCTTATTCATTTGTCTGATTTAATTTATTTATTTACTAGTCATGATGGCTAGTAAATTAATTGAAAAACAAATTTATGTATTTTACTGGATCAGAGGTAGCCTCCCTCTAATTCAACGGAACGGAATCTGAATCCTGTGAGCTCATATCTATTCCCACCTGTCCTACCTGGGACACCGTATGTTGTGTCAGGTGTGGGGGCAGGTAAGGGCACAACAATTAGCTGATCCTCGGGGCTTGCAGGGCACGGGGTTTTCGCAAGTGCCGATGATGATCAGCTTCACCGAAAAAAAACCTGTGTATTCATTACCAGCCCGTCCTCCGTGTTCTTTCTGGTTTGCTGCCTGGAACAGGACTTGAGACTGGCACCCCCAGTATCAGTTCCTGGACCCCCCCCCCCGAGCGTCTCCTGCCCCTCCTGTGCCAGAAAGCTTCTCCCGGGTCTTTGTTTCCCAACCCTCTTATCTTCTGGTCCCCAGACCGCCAGCCAAACCGGAGAGCAGGAGCTGGAGAGCCTCGTCCTGAAGCTATCCATCTTGAAGGACTTCCTGTCCAGTATTGAGAAAAAGGTGAGTGCCAGGCACTCTTGTCCTCCTCCTCCACCTCCTCCTCCTCCTCCTCCTCCTCCTCCTCCTCCTCCTCACTGACGGGTCTGGTGGCTGTTTCTGGGCTGCAGCCATGAAACCTGGTAAGGGGGGGCACCCTCTGCCCCTCCCCGTCTTCTCTGGAAGGAGAGTGGGATGGAGCCCAATGCTGCTGCTGTTTGTTTATTATCTGTCCTGTGCCCTAAGCTCCCAGAGTGGGATAGAGCAGTAAAACACAATATTAAAAACAATTTCAAGCAACTTGCGAAAATTAGTTACAGGTAGGTAGCCGTGTTGGTCTGAGTCGAAGCAAAATAAAACAATTCCTTCGGTAGCACCTTAAAGACCAACTAAGTTTTTATTTTGGTATGAGCTTTGGTATGAGCTTTGTTTTATTTTGCGAAAATTAGGTGTGCCTTGATAATGCACGTGTCAAAAGCCAGGGGGTAAAGAGGGGGGTGTCCTCAGCATCCTCTGAAGATGCCAGGTGCACCTCTTTGGCGAGGGAGTCCCATGACTTAGGGGCCACCACAGAGGAGACCCTCTCCTGAGCTTCTGAGGGCAGAGGAACTGTCAAGAGGGCCCTGTGTTGATCTCGGCGGCTGGAAGCCCCCTTTTGGTTGTATGGGGACTGCACATCTTGAATTGGGCACATCTTGAATTGGGCCCAGAAATGACCTGGCAACCAGCGCAGTTATTTTAGAACGGGGGAAACATCGTGTGATCTAAATGGGACCTCAGCCAGTGACCCAGCTGATGTGTTTCAGGCCAGTTGATTTGATTTGATTTATTATTACGGTTCTTGACCAGCACACATAAATATGCAATACATAAAATCAATAAAAGAAAACAAGAATATATAAAAATAGACACTAAGCATAAGTTTTAACAATTGGTTAAAATAAAACTAATTAAAAGGAGTATTACTACTTAGGGAGGTAGACTGCAGCAGTTAATATCACTGGGTCCTCTTTAGCTAGTCCTGAAGATGTTCTGAGGATATTTGGACACTGCTAATTAGATTGGACAGAATTTTTATGGCTCTAGCACAGAATTTGGCAACCTTCGCTGACACATTAGGGTTAGCGTCGGAAAGAAGCCACTCTATATAGAAATTATCCGAGCGTCCAGGTAGCTCTGCCAGTATAGTGTGGATAAGCTCGCCTCGCACCTCCTTCAGGCCAGTGGAAGTTTTCGAGTCGTCTTCAAGGGCAGCCCCACGCAGAGCACATTGCAGCCATCGAATCTGGAAGTTACCGAAGTGTGGAGTTCAAATAATCTCCGTCTAAAAGCAGCCATAGCTGGCGATCGCGCCGTATCTGGGAAAAGGCCCTCCTTGCCACCGAGACCGCCTGAGCCTCCAGTGGCAGGATTGAATCCAAGAGGGAGATGGAATTCTCGCCCTGCCCGCCAGTCCTTGCCTTCTCCCACAAGGGGGGGGGAAGCATGAAGGGATCTGAGTGCTTGGCTCTCGGACATACTCCAGAACCTTCCCCATCTGGCAAACTCTTTAGACCGTGGTTTAAAAAGAGGTGGCAATTTGTGTGTGTGTGTGGGGGGGGGGAGATGATAAATTGCAAGCCTGCCTATCCGCAAGCAGCCCTTGTCATCCACATTTTTACCGGCTGCAGTTTGGTTTTTCAGGAGTGGGGAGGGGATTGGGGAGGGGGTCTTCCTGCTTGGAGAATGTGGCAGGGGTGGGCATGGGGGCAGGCAAGCCCTTGACCCTGGAAGCTTGTTGGGGGAAGGTGCTGGGAGGACAATGGGAACCCTGAAATTTTGCGCTCTCTCTCGCATTATTGTCCCCATGCTCAATGTATTTTCTCAGCTGCTAAGTCCTTCGATTTCCACCGGGTCAAATTGCAAGCCAGCGTGCTTATGACCGAAGCCTTGTTTCAGTTTGTGGTGGGTGATTTGGTAGAACAGTGCCTTTCCCATCAAGTAACCACAAACCAGAAGTTTGCTGGGGTGGTGAGCTGCTTGTCCAGAAAGGGGAGGGGGTTGCTCCCCTGCCCCCCACCCCCAGCACTGCTTACGGCTCGAGGGTGCGCATCCTGAGTGCACTGTCCCGTTTTTGACCAAGTACAGTGGTACCTTGGTTCTCAAACGCCTTGGTACTCAAACAGCTTGGAACCCAAACACTGCAAACCCGGAAGTAAGTGTTCCGGTTTGCAAACTTTTTTCGGAAGCCGAATGTGCTCCGTTTTGAGTGTTACGCTGAGGTCTGTCTGTTTTTGCTATTTATTTTGTGGTTTTGCGGCTTTTTTGCTTTGTTTTTGTGACTGTGTAGAACCCAGTTCAGCTACTGATTGATTGATTGATTGATTGTGTGACTGCAGTACATTGTTTATTGCTTTCATTTTATGGATCAATCGTCTCATTAGATCAGGGTCCCCAAATTATGGCCCGGGGGCTGCATATGGCCCGGGAGGCTCTTTTATGCGGCCCCCAGCAACCCCCCCGCCCGCTCTTACCGGCACGGCTGCCCACTTCTGACCCGGAAAAGCGACGGAAATAGCTTGCGCATGTGCGCAAGCGCGTCATTTCCGGTGTACGTCCGGGTCGGAGGAGGCTCCTGCACATGCGCAGAAGCTATTTCTGGCACTTTCCAGGTCGGGAGTGTGTCAGAAATAGCGCATGCGCATGGGCGCGCCCGCCCGCGCACTCCCGCGTGCCAGTGCGCGCCCCTTGGCCCGCCGCACAAATAGCGCGGTGGGCATCCGGCCCGAAGCCAGGTAAGTTTGGGGACCCCTGCATTAGGTAGTAAAATTCATGTTAAATTGCTGTTTTAGGGGTTGCTTTTAAAAGTTGGGAACAGATTTTGCATTACTTTCTATGGGAAAGCGCACCTTGGTTTTAGAATGCTTCTGTTTTGGAACAGACTTCCGGAACAGATTAAGTTTGAGAACCAAGGTACCACTGTAGATGGATGCCCTAGGAGAAAACTGGGGTCTGATTTGGGGGTCATGAGTAGTTGCCAAGTATCTCAAACTCTCAGTAGTGCTGCCAGGACAGAGCTTTGGGGCAGAGCTCACGGGCCCCACTCAGCAGGGCGTGTGCACATGGGCCTCCCAAAACACAGCAGGGCTGGCTGGCTGCAGAGGCAAGAAATTAAAATTAACCCCCGTGGCCGCCTCCTCCAGCCCCCAGTGAGGTCGGTAAACCCCTAGAATTCCCCATGCCCTCCGCTCTTCTAAAATTCTGCAGTGTAAACACACACAGGCACCTATTGCCTTTCTTCCCTTTCCCTCACCTTGGGAATGAAAATAAATTCCCCGAAAGCAAACCAAATGATGGAGTCCCATTTTTATTAGACTGCCGCAGACCTAGGAAAGACAACATATGCAAAAGCGGTTGGGCTTGTTGCCTTTGTACATGGTTGCTAATGTCCTCGGAGCAGAATTTGGGTGGAGGGGGCGGGCGAGTGGGGCTGAGTAACAGAGAGAGGGGCTGCTGGGGGGCAGGGGTCACAAACATCATGGAGGTGAAGGAATTGGGGGGGGGTGTCCTGTGGCTGGAAGATGCCTGTATCCTGTGTGTGTGGGGGGGAGTCCTGCTGTGAATGGGGAGGGGGCAATTGCATTCACATGCATCTCTTTATGGAGCCCAGGCTCTTGGCTCCTCCTGTTTTTAATTGCTGTAGTGTAGGAAATAAGCAACTGTCTTCTCAGTGGTGGCACCCGCCCTGTGGAACTCCCTCCCACCAGATGTCAAGGAAATAAACAACTAGACTGGTGACTGGGAGTGGCTGCCGAGACCACATAACACCGGTCCTGAAAGACCTGCATTGGCTCCCAGTACGTTTCCGAGCACAATTCAAAGTGTTGGTGCTGACCTTTAAAGCCCTAAATGGCCTCAGCCCAGTATACCTAAAGGAGCATCTCCACCCCCATCGTTCTGCCCGGACACTGAGGTCCAGCTCCGAGGGCCTTCTGGCGGTTCCCTCCCTGTAAGAAGGGAGGTTACAGGGAACCAGGCAGAGGGCCTCCTCAGTGGTGGCACCCGCCCTGTGGAACGCCTTCCCACCAGATGTCAAGGAAATAAACAACTATCTTTTAGAAGACATCTGAGGGCAGTTTAGGGAAGTTTTTAATGTTCAATCTTTTATTGCGTTTTTAATAACCTGTTGGAAGCCACCCAGAGTAGCTGGGGAAACCCAACCAGATGGGCAGGTTAGAAATAATAATAATAATAATAATTATCATTATCATTATCATTATCATTATCATTATCATTATCATTATCATTAATTTCAACAGGATTGTCTTAACTGTCTAATTTAACTGTTGACATTTCCGTATTAGCATCCACACAGCTGCTTTTACACTTTGCAGACTGCTTTAGAAGCCTGTTTTGGGTTAAAGCGGAGTATAAATCGACAACAAGGATAATCCCAAGTTATTGTTATGATCATACTCTTAACTATCTCCCTTGCAGGCTTTGAAAGCTCTCCAGGACATGAGTTCCACAGCCCAGCCTGGGCTTGCCCTGCCTTCTTCACGAAAAGCAAAGAGCATTCCTGTCCAGGCATTTGAGGTAAAAGTCAAGACTTTTCAATCACTCCTTAGGCTCAGCCCGAGGCCCTGAGTTGCAGTTGTCTGCGTCCAGAGAAGGTGCCAGGATTTTGGCCCTCCGTGGTGCAAAAGGAACACTTTGGGCTGAATGTCCCAGAAGCCAAAGAGGCGGTCCAAATTAACCCTTCCGGTCACCAGGGGGCCAGGATTCAGTCGCCTCTGCAACTCCTTCCACACGGTGGCAAAAAAGAGAGCGTGTATTAACTTGCCTCATTCCCTCCATTCCTGTGAAGCTGCCTTGGCATCAGCGTTGGCCTAGGTAGCTCAGCATTGCCAACACTGACTGGCAGAGGCTTCCCAGGGTATCAGGCAGGGGCCCAATCCTCCCTTGAGATGCCCCTGGGACATTCTGCATGCGAAGACGATGCTCTCAGCTAAGGTCCCTTCCCCAATTAATTGAGGAGGCAGCGGCAGTGTAGTGTTAGAGCATCAAACCAAGGCCTGGGAGACCAGGGCTCGGATCCTTACTTGGCCACAAAACTCTTTTGACCAGCCGCTGACTCTCGGCTCAGCCTACCTCGCAGGGTTGTGGTGAGGATCAGCGGGGAGGTGGGTAGCTGTGTGCCCTACCTTGAGCTCCTCATAGGAAAGGTGGCCTATAAACGCTGTAAACATAAACAGATGCGTGAATAATTGCCTTGTGTGTTGAGGAACATCTCATGGGACACCCTCCCTTCTCCCCATCCCTCCCTCTCAGGTGAAGCTGGACCTGACCTTGGGCGACCTCACGAAGATCGGGAAATCTCAGAAGTACACCTTGAGCGTGGATGTGGAAGGTGGGAAGCTTGTTGTGCTGAAGAAGCAGAAGGACTCCCAGGAAGACTGGAACACCTTTGCTCACGACAAGAGTAAGGAGGAGCCCCAAGTGTATCTCTCGCTGGAGACCCCCCCCCCAAGCGGTGCCCCTCTTGGGGACCGAGTCTCCTTTGCCCTCCCTGGCTCATCTTCCCCTCCAGATGATCAGGTTGTGGCCTTTTGAGGAATCCACCTTAAGGAAGAAGCCCTCTCCAAAGAACAACTGATTTGGGGAGGGGGGAGGGTTTCGTCGTCATGTTTTGGTGATACCTGTAGGAGCGTCTCCACCTCCATCGTTCTGCCCGGACACTGAGGTCCAGCGCCGAGGGCCTTCTGGCGGTTCCCTCACTGCGAGAAGCCAAGTTACAGGGAACCAGGCAGAGGGCCTTCTCGGTAGTGGCACCCGCCCTGTGGAACTCCCTCCCACTAGATGTCAAAGAGAAAAACAACTACCAGACTTTTAGACGACATCTGAAGGCAGCCCTGTTTAGGGAAGCTTTTAATGTTTAATAAATTACTATATTTTAATATTTCTGCTGGAAGCCACCCAGAGTGGCTGGTGAAACCCAGCCAGATGGGCGGTGTATAAATAATAAATTATTGTTGTTATTATTATTATTATTATTATTATTATTATTATTATTAGTGATTCTCCTGCCTCGACCTGATGGCTTGAGCTGCCCCCTGAAACCTGCCCATAGGGAACACGCTGTCTCAACCTGGTCCACAGCCCAGCGGTGTTGGACTACAACTCCCATGAGCCTCAGCATCTTACGGCTGTGCAGGCCGGGGCTGTTGGGAGTTGTAGTCCAAACAGGTGTCAGGGGGAGGCACCAGGCCAGTGAAGGCTGCATTAAACTCCTACCCGTCTATCTAGATATGAAGGCTAACTGGAAAGGGGGAAGCCAACATTCCTATGCATTGTGTCTGTATTTATTTACTGTAATAAAATTTATACACCCCTTCATTGTAAAAAGAGAGAAAACCCTCCCAAGCGGTTGACACACAAAAAAGATAAAGCAATAAAACAGAAAGGTTGCAGCAATAATTTACAACTTTTGAAAAGTTAAAATAGCAACAGACTGAAAACCAGCTTTCTAAGCACCTGGGCAGGCTTGTCTAAACCTCTTCCTCTTTCTCCCCAGTCCGCCAGCTGATCAAATCCCAGCGGGTGCAGAATAAGCTGGGAATCGTCTTTGAGAAGGAGAAAGAGAAGACTCAGCGGAAGGACTTCATCTTTGTTAGTGCCAGGGTGAGTCTGGAGCGCCAGCGGTCAGGATCCCCTTGGCCAGAGGAGCGTGGAAAGGTCAGGCGGAGGTCCCCAGCGAGCTTCTTGGCCAAGTGGGCGATTTGAACCCTGGTCTCTCCCACGTTCTAGCCATTGCAGCACCATGGGCTCTCAAGATTTACTTATAAATCTTAGAGGTTTTGTAAATAAGTTGAACGGGTTGTCCTTCTGACACCTACGACGCTCTGCAGTCCCTGGCTATGAGCTTTCTCTGTGTGTCTCTGCTTGTCCCCTCACTGCAGTGCCGGATTTATGTATAAGCTAAACAAACTACTGTATAGCTTAGGGCCCCGCTCTCTTGGGGGCCCCCTAAAAAATTAAAGGAAGAAAACCTGGATGTACATTTCCAAAATATAAGATAAAAAATAAAATAGAACCTACATACAGCAACCGTGTTTTGTGTTGTGTAGGCTCCGATGATGTAAGTCTTGGGCCCCGCCTGCTAGCCTGCTCCCTAAAATTTCACTGGTTTGCTCCTTTCTATATATAGGGTGCCTACATTCTGCATGGACTGGCTGCATGCAAGGGACCCAGGTGGCTCTGTGGGTTAAACCACAGAGCCCAGGGCTTGCCGATCAGAAGGTCGATGGTTCGAATCCCTGCAATGGGGTGAGCTCCCGTTGCTCGGTCCCAGCTCCTGCCCACCTAGCAGTTTGAAACCACATCAAAGTGCAAGTAGATAAATAGGGACCGCTGCGGCAGGAAGGTAAATGGGGTTTCCGTGTGCTGCTCTGGTTTGCCAGAAGCGGCTTAGTCATGCTGGCCACATGACCTGGAAGCTGTCTGTGGACAAACGCTGGCTCCCTCGGCCTATAGAGGGAGATGAGCGCCGCAACCCCAGAGTCGGACACGACTGGACCTGATGGTCAGGGGCCCCTTTACCTTTACCTTTATATATAGGGTGCCTACATTCTGCATGGACTGGCTGCATGGCAACATGTGCAAATGGCTCTAGTTACCTATTAGGTCCATAAATTACCATATAGCATCTAAAGGCAGCCCTGTTTAGGGATGCTTTTAATGTTTAATTGATTATTTTATTTTATCTTTCTGTTGGAAGCCGCCCAGAGTGGCTGGGGAAACCCAGCCACATGGGCAGGGTATAAATTATTATTATTATTATTATTATTATTATTATTATTATTATTATATTCAACAACAAAAAACAGTGACAATTTGTTGTTGACAACGAACAGCTGGATAAATAAAGGGCACCATTACCTTCAGTAGCTTAGGGCCTCATCAAACCTAAATCTGGCTCTGCCTCACTGCCATTTCCACCACAAGGAAGGGTTGTTGTTGTTGTTGCGGCTGCCACTCAGGGACGCGAGCGCCTGAGAATGTTGACATCCATGCGCACAGCAACTGGGACCCAGAAGCATCGCTGCCACTGACTGTGGAGGCAGAGCAGAGCCAAAGTGGCCAGCGGCTATCGGTAGCTCACTCCTCCTCCATGAATTTGTAGCATGAATTAGCCTGAGTGGCATGAATTGCAGCCGAAGGGGGTCAGAGAGGGGGCAGTGCCCTGCTGCTCCTGGAGGGAGGGAGGGAGGGAGGGAGGGAGGGAGGGAGGGAGGGAGGCCCATGGATGCGGCCGGAGGGGAGGAAAAAGGAGGAAAGAACTGGTAAAAATTCACCAAACCTCCAACATTTATTATTATCATATTTATGATTTTCAGTTTTACACATTTTAATAGAATCATAGAATTGGAAGAGACCACAAGGGCCATCCAGTCCAACCCCCTGCCAAGCAGGAAACACCATCAAAGCATTCTTGACATATGCCTGTCAAGCCTCTGCTTAAAGACCTCCAAAGAAGGAGACTCCACCACACTTCTTGGCAGCAAATTCCACTGCAGAACAGCTCTTACTGTCAGGAAGTTCTTCCTAATGTTTAGGTGGAATCTTCTTTCTTATAGCTTGAATCCATTGCTCCGTGTCTGCTTCTCTGGAGCAGCAGAAAACAATTTTTCTCCCTCCTCCATATGACATCCTTTCATATATTTGAACATGGCTATCATATCACCCCTTAGCCTTCTCTTCTCCAGGCTAAACTTACCCAGCTCCCTAAGCCGTTCCTCATAAGGCATTGTTTTTTGACAATCATTTTAACATTTCAAAACACGACTCCCTTCCCCCTCTTTCTTCGGTTCCTTAAATTTGTTTTTTAATATTTTCTGCAAATTCCAAATTAGTTGACTCATTTGTTCATCTGCTTTAAATGTATACTCTTATAAAACTGCAATCCTGCCGATGTTCTTAAAAGCATCCACAGTTCTGAGAAGTGCAGGTGGATTTGCTGGTGCGTTCCAAGCCAGGGCATCAAGAGGGCTAGAAACATGCTGCTTTAAGAATAGATACGGAAATGGAGGTTATTGCCTAGAAAGTTGGGGAGCCCTGAGAGGTTTGGCCTGCTTGTGTTTTTTCTGAGGCTGTTCTCTTTGTCTTGCTTGCCCTCCTGTCGTGTTCCCGGCCCCCTCACTCCAGAAACGCGAGGCATTCTGCCAACTCCTGCAGCTGATGAAGAACAGACATTCGAACCAGGACGAGCCGGACATGATTTCCATCTTCATTGGCACATGGAATATGGGTCAGTCTTGCTATTGGGGTGTGTGAACCTTTTCCTGGGCTGTCACTGGTGTCGGGGTCAAGAGAGGAGCTGCGGGGAGCAGTCTGCACTCATCTTTATTCCGTAAAATGTACAGACCCCTTGATGGCAGAAACAAAACCAAAAAAACTCCAAAACGGTTTCCGGAAAAGGCAAAACGCAATGATCAATAAGAAGAATAAATTGTAATAATGCAAGACTTTTGGAAAGTTAAAATAAGCCAGAAACAGATTAGAACTCGCACCAACTTTCTAAATACCTGGGTAGGCTTGCCTGTAGACAAAAATGCTTTTAGCAGGCACCCAAAATAGAACAGCGAATGTTCCTGCCCGGCGACAGTACAAAGCCCACGACTTTTGCACATTTAGTCTTTGTGCTTTGGGCAAAGAAAATAACCAAAAATAAAAAGGGGGTGGAAAGCATCTGGGCGTCTGGGAAAATAGACTCTGGCGATCCCACCCACCATTGCACCCAATATGTTTCAGCTATAGTGGTAACTCAAGTTAGAGACGCTCAGGTTACAGACTCCGCTAACCCAGAAATAGTCCCTCAGGTTAAGAACTTTGCTTAAGGATGAGAATAGAAATCACGCGGCGGGGCGGCGGGAGGCCCCCTTAGCCAAAGTGGTGTCTCAGGTTAAGAACGGACCTCCAGAATGAATTAAGTTCTTAACCCGAGGTACTATTGTACAGTCGTACCTTGGATCCTGAATGCCTTGGTACTCGGACATTTTGGCTCCCGAACGCCACAAGCCTGGAAGTGAATGTTCCGATTTTTGAACGTTCTTTGGAAGCCTAACGGACTTCCGGAACGGATTCCGTTCGACTTCCAAGGTACGACGGTATATGCCATTTTGGCTTTAGATGCAATCCTCGGAACGTAACATCTCTTACCGTAATGCAAATTCAAAATACAGTACAGTCATACTTTGGAAGTCGAACGGAATCCATTCCGGAAGTCTGTTTGACTTCCAAAATGTTTGGAAACCAAAGCGCGGCTTCAAATTGGCTGCAGCTAACTCCTGCAGCCAATCAGAAGCCGCGGAAGCCCTGTCGGCTTCCGAAATTAGTTTGCAAACCGGTACAGTCACTTCCAGGTTTGTGGCATTTGGGAGCCGAAACGTTCAGGAACTAAGCTGTTCAACTTCCAAGGTACGACCGCAATGCAAATTACACGAATTCAAAACATTTCCACACAGTCTTAAAAACCAGGAACATCCGTGCTCCTGCCAAAAAGACAAAGAACACTCTCTGCAAAAAACATTAAGAAGAAACAAAAATATTTAAGCAGAACATTCGCCTTATAAGGTCCCAGGCTGGGCGGTAGAGCAAGGGTAGGGAAAAACTGGTGCAGGTGGGTGGTCCCAGCAGACTCCCCCCAACTCCCCCCCCCACTGCAATGACTGCCAATGGTTAAATTTATTTAAGGAATAAGCGTATAATAGATTAGAATCAGTGGAAGTGAGGGAGATACGAAAAGGTTGTAGATAATACAATGGTGTGAAATAAGTATTGTTAGAAGATAATGATAATTTAATTAAGAAGTAAGATATAGATAGAGTGTAAAAGAATTAATTAATTTAATTAAGAAGTAAGATATAGATAGAGTGTAAAAGATAAGATGTAAAAGATAGAGAAATAAGGTAATATCAAAGTAATAATTAGAGTTTATATAAGATTTAGAGTTTACTAAGGATGATATGTAAAGAATCGCAGAAGGAGGTGGAATGAGGAAGTCAATTGATTAGAAATAAGGGTTAAGTTAGAATTTTTGCTTTTGTATTTCTGGTATTTATTTATTTTTGTATTTTTTGTGTTTTGTATTTTCTTTTTGTGTTTTGTATTTTTGTATGTTTTTGTTGTTTGTAAAAATCTTTAATAAATACATTTTTTATATATAAAAAAATGACTAGCCAATGGTTGGACGCCTCTGGCAGAGCCCACTGGGGTGGAGAGGCCTGCTTCTGATTGGCTGGCTCCCTCTTCTCCTCTGCAGGCAGCGTGCCGCCTCCCAAGAACATCACCTCCTGGTTTGCCTCGAAGGGTCTGGGCAAGACGCTGGACGAGATGACCGTCACCATCCCCCACGACATCTACGTCTTCGGCACCCAGGAGAACTCCATGGGGGACAAGGAGTGGGTGGACTTTGTGCGCGGAGTCCTCAAGGAGTTCACGGAAATAGAGTACCGGCCGGTGGGTGCCCAGGAGGAGGCAGAGGGGGGTGGGAGCGTGTTTTTCTCTCTCCCCAGCCAGGTCTTCCCATAAGAACGTAAGGTGAGCCTGCAGGATCAGACCGGTGGCCCGGCTAGTCTAGCACCCTCTTCTCGCAGCAGCCCTCTCCCCGCCTGTGGTTTCCGATTGCTGCCTTGTGATTGTGGAAACAAAATATAAAAAATTCCTTCCAGTAGCACCTTAAGAAAGGTAAAGGGACCCCTGACCATTAGGTCCAGTCGCTGATGACTTTGGGGCTGCAGCACTCGCTTTACTGGCCGAGGGAGCCAGCGTACAGCTTTCAGGTCATGTGGCCAGCATGACAAAGCCGCTTCTGGCGAACCAGAGCAGCACACAGAAGCGCCGTTTACCTTCCCGCCGGAGTGGTACCTATTTATCTACTTGCACTTTGATGTGCTTTCAAACTGCTAGGTTGGCAGGAGCTGGGACCGAGCAACAGGAGCTCACCCCGTCGTGGGGATTCGAACCGCTGACCTTCTGATCGGCAAGCCCTGGGCTCTGTGGTTTAACCCACAGCGCCACCCACGTCCCAACTTAGAGACCAACTAAGTTTGTTATTCGTATGAGCTTTCGTGTGCATGCACACTTCTTCAGATTCTTCAGATTGTGGAGGCAGAGCAGAGCCATTGTGGCTAGAAGCCACCAAGAGCCCTCTCCTCCTCCGTGAATTTGCCCGATCCTTTTATTTTATCTTTTATTAAATTTTACAATTTTGTCATCGTCACAGTCTTTATTTCAAAAACTAAATGCATTATAAACCCTCAACCGCCCACCCGATCCCCGGTGACTTCCCTCAACTTCCTTTTCTGGTTTTTGGGCATATTATCTCTCCCTGCTTACTGGTCCTTCTCCTATCCTTTTAACATCCTGTTTCTATTTCTACATTTGTTTTGCTAATTGCAAGTGTTTAATCAAACCCTGCAAGTGAGTCCATTTCTTTACATTGATTTTGTAAGTGGTTCCCAGTCCTTCTTAAAATCTCTGTTGTCTTTATGTTAGTTTTGCCATTTCAGTGTATTCTATCAGCTTTCCTTACCACTCTTCTTTTGTTGTTATTTCAGTAGAATCATAGAATCGTAGAGTTGGAAGAGACCACAAGGGCCATCCAGTCCAACCCCCTGCCAAGCAGGAAACACCATCAAAACATTCTTGACAGATGGCTGTCAAGCCTCTGCTTAAAGACCTCCAAAGAAGGAGACTCCACCACACTCCTTGGCAGCAAATTCCACTGCCGAACAGCTCTTACTGTCAGGAAGTTCTTCCTAATGTTTAGGTGGAATATTCTTTCTTGTAGTTTGAATCCATTGCTCCGTGTCCACTTCTCTGGAGCAGCAGAAAACAATCTTTCTCCCTCCTCCATATGACATCCTTTCATATATTTGAACATGGCTATCATATCACCCCTTAACCTTCTCTTCTCCAGGCTAAACATACCCAGCTCCCTAAGCCGTTCCTCATAAGGCATCGTTTCCAGGCCTTTGACCATTTTGGTTGCCCTCTTCTGGACACGTTCCAGCTTGTCAGTATCCTTCTTGAACTGTGGTGCCCAGAACTGGACACATTAGGACTGGACACATTAGGACATTAGAACTGGACTGCATTAGGTAGTGGAAGTTTTCGAGTCGTCTTCAAGGGCAGCCCCACGGAGAGCACATTGCAGCCATCGAATCTGGAAGTTACTGAAGTGTGGAGTTCAAATAATCTCCGTCCAAAAGCAGCCATAGCTGGCGATCGCGCCGTATCTGGGAAAAGGCCCTCCTTGCCACCGAGACCGCCTGAGCCTCCAGTGGCAGGATCGAATCCAAGAGGGAGATGGAATTCTCGCCCTGCCCGCCAGTCCTTGCCTTCCCCCACAAGGGGGGGGGAAGCATGAAGGGATCTGAGTGCTTGGCTCTCGGACATACTCCAGAACCAGAACCATACTCCAGAACAACCTTTCTCCCTCCTCTATATGACATCCTTTTATATATTTGAACATATATAAAAGTACTTTTCCATGTTTGGGCTAGTAATATCCTAGCCGCAGTTGTAGCATACATGAACAGTTTTTTTCTTATTTTTCGGCAAATCTTGACCTGAAATGCCTAACCATTCTGCACCCTCTGACCCAGAGAAGGGGAGAGGACCAAAATATTGCCTTTGCCGTGTTGCAGAAAGGAGCAAAGCAGGGGAGCCATAGCTCAAGGTGACAAGCGCATCCATGTTCTGTTCAGGTTCCCTTAAATCTCCAGTGTCCTCGGATGAAAAAACATAATCTCCTTGCTTGCCTCTTTCCAGATCGCCATGCAGTCCCTGTGGAACATTAAAATAGCCGTCCTGGTGAAACCAGAACATGAGAACCGGATCAGCCATGTCAGCACCTCCAGCGTGAAAACCGGGATCGCCAACACTCTGGGTAAGAGGAGAACTGTCCGGAGGCAGGCTCGGCTGCTCCAGATCCCCCCAGCAAGAGTCTTGGGTAGGAATAAGCCAAGTCGTTTTAGCGGTTTCCGTGTTGAGTCCATTTTAGAGTTATGCAAGTGTGCAACATAGGAAGTTGCCCCATGTGCTGTCAGAGTTGCCCACTATCCCTGGTTGCCATTGGATCTTGGGCATCTCTGCAAGGGAGCCTTTTCTGTTCCCGGATGCTATGACGATTGAACTGGAGACCTTCTGCTTGCAGAAGCTTTTTACCACCGAACCAAAGAAGCCTCTCTCCTCTTGCCCATTCCCACAAAGCTCTGCGCTCATGTTGGCAGCCTTTGCCAAACAGCTGCGGCTCAAACCCATTTGGGAAGATTTATTGCCTGGAGAGGAATTTGAGCAGGTGGGAGGAGCAGAAGCTGGTGAATTGCTGAGTACCTTGGTTCTCAAATGCCTTGATACTCAAAACAACTTGGAACCCAAACACTGCAAACCCGGAAGTAAGTGTTCCGGTTTGCGGACTTTTTCCGGAAGCTGAACGTGCTCCGTTTTGAGCGTTACGCTTCCAATTTGAGTGCCACACTTCCGTTTTGAGTGTTACGCTGAGGTCTGTCTGTTTTTGCTATTTATTTTACGTTTTTGTGACTCTTTTTGTTTTGTGACTGTGACTGTGTGGAACCCAGTTCAGCTACTGATTGCTTGATTGTTTGATGGATTGTGTGGCTGCAGTACGTTGATTATTGCTTTCTTTTTATGGATCAATGGTCTCGTTAGATAGTAAAATTCATGCTAAATTGCTGTTTTAGTTTGGTTCTTAAAAGTCTGGAACAGATTAATCCGTTTTGCATTACTTTCTATGGGAAAGCATGCCCTGGTTTTGGAACGCTTTGCTTTTGGAATGGGCTTCCAAAACGGATTAAATAACCAAGGTACCACTGTAATGTGAACTGCAGTCTAGGGCAGCTGTCTACCCTCCCTGCCCGCAGACTGTCTCACCAGAGTGGTGCATGCTCTGGTTATCTCCCGCTTGGACTACTGCAATGCGCTCTACGTGGGGCTACCTTTGAAGGTGACCCAGAAACTACAACTAACCCAGAATGCGGCAGCTAGACTGGTGACTGGGAGTGGCTGCCGAGACCACATACAGTGGAACCTCGGTTTATGAACACCTCGGTTTATGAATTTTCGGTTTATGAACCCCACGGACCCATCTGGAACAGATTAATTCATTTTCCATTACTTTCAATGGGAAAGTTTGCTTCAGTTTATGAACGCTTCAGTTTATGAACAGACTTCCGGAACCAATTACACCCATGCTTCAGTTTATGAACGCTTCAGTTTAAGTACTCCGCGGACCCGTCTGGAACGGATTAATCCACTTTCCATTACTTTCAATGGGAAAGTTTGCTTCAGTTTATGAACGCTTACTCCGCGGACCGTCTGGAACGGATCAATTCATTTTCCATTACTTTCAAGGGGAAAGTTCGCTTCAGTTTATGAACGCTTCAGTTTATGAACAGACTTCCGGAACCAATTGTGTTCATAAACCGAGGTACCACTGTAACACCGGTCCTGAAAGACCTACATTGGCTCCCAGTACGTTTCTGAGCACAATTCAAAGTGTTGGTGCTGACCTTGAAAGCCCTAAACGGCCCTGGTCCAGTATACCTGAAGGAGCGTCTCCACCCCAATCATTCTGCCTTGACACTGAGGTCCAGCACCGAGGGCCTTCTGGCGGTTCCCTCGCTACGAGAAGCCAAGTTACAGGGAACCAGGCAGAGGGCCTTCTCGGTGGTGGCACCCACCCTGTGGAATGCCCTCCCACCAGAGGTCTAATCCAGAATGGGGCAGGCAGACTGGTGACTGGGAGTGGCCACCAGGACCATATAAGACTTGTCCAAAAAGATCTACATCTGTTGGAAGCTGCCCAAAGTGGCTGGGGCAAGCTGGTCAGATGGGCAAGGTACAAATAATAAAACTACTATTATTATAAAAGTCAACACAAGAAGAGTCCTGACTGCTGCATGAGGGCAAAGTCCAGCCTCCTGTTCTCACAGTTGCCAAGCAGATGCCCTAAAGCGATGCCCACAAACAGGACCTGAGCACAAGAACCGCCCTCTCCCCACCTGGGATTCCCCTTGACAGGTATTCAGGTATGACTGTGGAGGCAGAATATAGACAATGGCAGCTTTATCCTCCATTAATCTGTCTAATCGTCTTTTAAAGTCACCTGCATTTGTGGAAACGGGAAAGTTGCAATGAAGCAGCACTGGAGGAATTTGTGCAATTCCCCTCTCCTGCCTAAATGCCCGCCACCCACATTACCTCAATTATTTTGCTTCCTAGGCAATAAGGGGGCTGTCGGTGTCTCCTTCATGTTCAACGGCACGTCGTTTGGGTTTGTGAACTGCCACCTCACCTCCGGCAACGAGAAGACAGCCAGGTGAGTCCTTTCCTCGCCACACCAAGGAGACTGGAGGGCTCTTGAGCATTTTGGAATGGGGTTGGGGACTGCTGGGCTGGAGGCGCCTCGGTCCACTATACCTGAAGGAGCATCTCCACCCCCATCGTCCAGCCTGGAAACTGAGGTCCAGCTCCGAGGACCTTCTGGCGGTTCCCTCCCTGCGAGAAGTGAGGTTACAGGGAACCAGGCAGAGGGCCTTCTCGGTGGTGGCACCCACCCTGTGGAATGCCCTCCCACCAGATGTCAAGGAAATAAACAACTACCTGACTTTTGGAAGGCAACTGAAGGCAGCCCTGTTTAAGGAAGTTTTTAATATGTGATGCTTTATTCAATTTTTAATACAGTGGTGCCTCGACTTACAAATTTAATCCGTTCCGAAGGCACCTCCGTAGGTCGAAAAATTTGCGCCATTGGAAACGCGATTTCCTATAGGAATGCTTTGGAAATGGAAAAATTCGTAAGTCGAAGCAACCCCATCTAAAAATTCGTAAGTCGAAAAAACCCTATCTAAAACTGCCGCGGTTTCCGTTCGGATGTCGAGAAATTCGTAAGCGTGCGCCATTTGCCCCAATTGTAAGTCGAAAAATTCGGTTGTCGAGTCGTTCGTAAGTTGCGGTACCACTGTATTCTGTTGGGAGCCGTCCATAGTAGCTGGGAAACCCAGCCAGATGGGCGGGGTATAAATAATAAATTATTATTATTATTATTATTATTATTATTATTATTATTATTATTATTATTTATACCCCCCCCCCAATCTGGCTGGATTTCCCCAGCCACTCTGGGCGGCTTCCAACCAAACATTAAGATACAATAATCTATTAAACATTAAAAGCTTCCCTAAATATTATTGACATGTTTTCCTATGGAGTGATTCATAAATGAAAGGGAATAAGTAAACTTCGCTCAGAAACCCTGCGCAGAACCGGCTTCTTCTTTTTCCCCGCTCCCACTCACCTCGTTCCTCTTTTTCTCCCCTCTCCACCCCCCAGGAGGAACCAGAATTACCTGGACATCCTTCGTCTCCTCTCCCTGGGCGACAAGCAGCTCAGCTCCTTTGACATCTCCCTCCGCTTCACTCACCTCTTCTGGTTTGGGGACCTCAATTACCGCCTGGACATGGACATTCAGGTGAGGAAGTGGGGGTTGGGCTTGTGCGGGGCCATGATCCTGTCCAGCCAGATAACCACCACGGCAAACCTGCAAGCAGGATCTGAGCAGAAAAGGATCTCTCTCCTGATTGCTGTTTCCAGAAACTGATATTTAGAAGCACCATGTGATCGATAAGAATAAGAGAACATTATTATAATTATATTATTATTCTATATGCAGTGGTACCTCGACTTACAAATGACTCGACTTACGAATGTTTCGAGTTACGAACAGAGTTCCGTCCGCCATTTTGGATGCGGTTTAGATAGGATTTTTTTGACTTACGAATTTTTAGATAGGATTTTTTTGACTTACGAATTTTTTTTAAAAAAATTCCCCATTGGCTTCGACTTACGAATTTTTCGACTTACGAAGGTCCATTCGGAACGGATTAAATTCGTAAGTCAAGGTACCACTGTATATTATTATACTTATATATGTTGTTTTATATACAGTGTGTGTGTGTGTGTGTGTGTGTGTGTGTGTGTGTAAAGGTAAAGGGGCCCCTGACCATCAGGTCCAGTCATGTCCGACTCTGGGGTTGCGGCGCTCATCTCGCTCTATAGGCCAAGGGAGCCTGTGTTTATCCGCAGACAGCTTCCGGGTCATGTGGCCAGCATGACAAAGCTGCTTCTGGCGAACCAGAGCAGCACACGGAAACGCTGTTTACCTTCCCGCCAGAGCGGTCCCTATTTATCTACTTGCACTTTGATGTGCTTTCGAACTGCTAGGTGGGCAGGAGCTGGGACCGAGCAACGGGAGCTAACCCCATGGCGGGGATTCGAACCGCCGACCTTCTGATCAGCAAGCCCTAGACTCTGTGGTTTAACCCTAAAATATTATCCTATATAATAAAGTGCAGGTGTCTCTGCGTCCAGATTCCCTGTGTCCCTGTGTCTGCGCTACTGCGCATGTGCCCCACGGACACAGGGATTGGATGCAGAGACTGCACGCACGCACGCACACGCTCTCCCCACCTACCGTTTCCCTGTGGCCGCCAACCGCTGCTCCCAGCCGAACTGAGCGTTGGCGGCGGTGGGGGAGCGCGTGTGTGTGCGTCCAGCAAGGACAGGTCCTGGGGTTCGGAGAAGCGCTGCGCAAGCGCTTCTCCGAACTCCGGGATGTCTCCTTCCTATTGGCGGCTGGGGGAGAGGAAGGAAGGAGGAGAAAGGGCTGCTTTCTCCTCCTTCGTTCCTGTCCCCCTGCCGCCGACAACAAGGACAGGTCCTGGGGTTTGGAGAAGTGCTGCGCAAGCACTTCTCCAAACCCCGGGATGTTCTAGTGCCCGTTTATTCAACGGGCTGAATTACACGTGTGTTTGTGTGTGTGTGTGTGTGTGTGTGTGTGTGTGTGTGTATATATATATATATATATATATATATATATATATATATATATATATATGGTATTATGTTGGAGGGGATGCTAGGAAACAGGGAATTATGTTCACATGTGTAAATATGTACAATTTTTCTGGCAAAGGGTGTTTAAGGAGATAGCAGAAATCTCTGGGTTAAAGCTGACCAAAGTCCAGAAGTAGCATTATTATCTATTTACAATGGGGTGGAAGGTTTCGCAGGCTACGAAGGACTCGCTCACAAATTTATTGACAGCTGCCCGAGTTATTATAGCTAGGAAGTGGAAGGGGCAAGGTGACTATAAAATGGAAGAATGGTATAGAGAGGTGTGGGATATAAATATTAATGATATATTAACATGTGCCATTAAAGTAAGATGGGGAATATGCAGGAGAAATGATTTTGAGGAGATATGGAAGGTGTTTGTAGAATCTGTACTGTTAAAATGGAAAGGGATCAAACCATTGCAAGAGGTGTTAACATTTAGGGAGGTTGGATAGTTACAATGGAATGGTCTCAGGGGTGGGGTGCATATTTTTATTCTTATTTATTTCTGATTATTACTTTGCTAATAATAATAATAATAATAATAATAATAATAATAATAGAAGCACGGCTGCCTCCAGCTGCCAAGGCAGAGCCATCACTTCCTCTTGTTGGAAGGTTTTTCAGTAGTTTTAACTATGTGCTGCATTAAGAAGTATGTATATATTAAAATCTGCCCTGAACTTCTTGGAGGGAGCAGGACTAATCCCTGGGACTTGTAGAGGAACAGAGAAAGACGGCAGTGCGCTTGGACATGCCAGAGGGCATTTCCACAGGCACCACTAGGCTCTGCTCCTCTGAAGCCCAAATGAGATGCTTTTGAGGGGTGGCCTGGGTCTAGGTTGGCCTAGGCCCGGGGGGGCGGGGAATCTTCTGCCTGCCTCCGCTGCCAGAGGCAGTAAAGGCTTCTGAATGCCAGTGGCTAGGGATTTCAAATAAGGAGACAGTCTCAGGTCTCGTTTCCCGGTTTCCCATAATGGGCGTCTGGCTAGCCACCGAAAGGACAAGATGCTGGGATGTTGGGGGGGGGGGGAGTTTGGCTTCCCAGCTGTTGTTTAGCCGTGGTTCCTGCATTGCACGGGGTTGGACTAGAGGACCTTTGGGGGTCCCTCCCAATGCTACAGTTCTACGATTCTGCGAGGTTCCACACACTGATCTGTGGCATCTTTTCCCCCCCCTCCCTCAGGAGATCCTCAGCTACATCAATCGCAAGGAGTTTGAGCCGCTCCTCAGGGTGGACCAGCTCAACCTGGAGAAGGAGAAGCACAAGATCTTCCTGCGATTTAGTGAGCAACTGATCTCTCTCCCCTCAGCCCCCGTCCTGCGCACCCTCTCCTCTCTTTCTCCAACTATAGAAGCTGTGTGTTGCAGCCGCTGTTCTCCAACTCAGCTTTGGGTGATGAGCTAAGGGTCCCAGATTGTTTGAAATAACCCCCCTTTAAAGGAAGGTTGGGTGGCTCACTTGCTGGCTAGCATCCGTAATAGTAGAAGGCACAGCCTGTGGAACTCCTTGCCACAGGGTGGGTGGAGAGGGAGCCGAAGCATGGTGTCACCTCTTGAGATAAAAGGGCTATGTTATTAACAGTGAATAACACTCATTATCTAAATAGCTTTTCTAACATTTTCGATATACATTATCTCAGTAACTTTTGCAGCTGCCCTGCCAAGTAAGCCGGCCACATTCTCCTCCTGCCAGCGGAAGTGAAGGGCGAGGAGGTTCAGGCTTGAGCTGAGCTTTGAACCTGCAACTTCATGCCTCGCCATTACTAATTTAGAAAATTCTAATTGCAGCGTCGGGTGGAAGTTTAGAATCATGTAACAACCATAATGCAATGTAGTCACTCACAGGAAAATAAATGCAACAGAAAACAGCAGCAGCAGAATCTCTGCATTCATATGTCACAATAAACTATGGACAATTGTGACTTGAAAAAAAACTGGCCTTTCGCTTTCTCCTCTTCTGCTTTGGCATCAAGGAGAATGGAAGGTTTTGCTTTCTAATAAACGTAGCTTAGTATCATGTCTGAACACGATGTGGTGAATGCCAGCCTTGGTTTGTTGAAGCAAGCCAGCTTCACAAACCACGGTATGGAGCCGGTTTGTCGTGGTTGAGGCTAGCCACGGTTTGCTGGGCTTCTGCAACAGCCGGTCTCTGGTTTGTCTCCCGCTTTCCCCAGGCGAGGAGGAGATCACCTTCCCCCCCACGTACCGCTACGAGAGGGGCTCCCGGGACACCTACGTCTGGCATAAACAGAAGCCCACTGGGGTAGGTGCTGCCGGCCCGAGAGTGGAAGGGCAAAGTTGGGGTTGGTCGCAAATGGGAAAGGGGGGGTGGGCAGAAATGCTCGGTTACTGTGTTGGGGGGAGGCAGAGTTCAGCTTGCAGCCTGTCCCTGGGAACCTAGGAAGCTGCCTCATACTGAGCCAGACCCTTGGCCCACCCAGCTCCATATTGCCAGCACTGACTGGCAGCAGCGGCTCTCTGGGGTTTTTCCTCTGGTATCTCTCCCAGCCCTACTCTGGGAATGAACCCCGGGATGTTCTGCTTAAGTGCAGATTGTTTAGTCAGAGAAGCGCCGAAAGCAAAGAACGGATGGTGGGGCTTTCTGCGTTTGAGATTTTCCTTAAAAAAACAACAACCCCAATCCTTGTTCCCAGGTGCGGACAAACGTTCCCTCCTGGTGCGACCGCATCCTCTGGAAGTCCTATCCAGAAACCCACATCAACAGCAACTCTTATGGTGAGTTCTGGGCAGTCGGAGGCTGCCATGCTTCTGAAAACCAACTGCTGGAAACCACAGGAGGGGAGAGATGCTCCGGGGCTCGGATCCTGGTTCCCCATTGGGGGCATCTGGTCGGCCCCTGTGAGAACAGGACGCTGGACAAGATGGGCCATTGGCCTGATCTGGCAGAGTTCTCCTGAAGCTCTTATCCTTCTTTGTCAGGATGCACGGACGACATTGTGAGCAGCGACCATTCCCCTGTCTTTGCGGCGTTTGAAGTTGGGGTCACGTCCCAGTTTGTTTCCAAGAAAGGTACTGGGGAATGGCGAGTGCGTGCGCTTGAACGGAGAGGGGTTGAGACGGCACAGGTATAGAGCTGTAGAATTGCAGAGTTGGAAGAAACCACCAAGGGTCTGCTAGTTTTCCCAACCACTCTTGGCGGCTCCCAACAGAACACCAATAACAAAAATAAAAAAGCGACCACATCAAACATTAAAATCTTCCCTAAACAGGGCTGCCTTCAGATGTCTTCTAAAAGTCAGATAGTTGTTTATCTCCTTGACATCTCATGGGAGGGCGCCACCACCAAGAAGGCCCTCTGCCTGGTTCCCTGTAACCTCACTTCTCGCAGGGAGGGAACTGCCAGAAGGCCCTCGGAGCTGGACCTCCGTATCCGGGCTGAAGGATGGGGGTGGAGATGCTCCTTGAGGTATACTGAAGAGGTCCCAGGCAGGTGGCCCTCGGACCTCTTGTATCAAGTCCCCATTTCCCACTGGTCCTTGGTGGTTTGGCCTCCCGAGGAAGGGGACCTGTCCAGGGTCTCCCCCTCATATGCATCCCACCCTCCCCCTCTCCCCCCACCCTCCAGGTCTCTCTAAATCTT
This sequence comes from Zootoca vivipara, assembly GCF_963506605.1. Classification (NCBI taxonomy): domain Eukaryota; kingdom Metazoa; phylum Chordata; class Lepidosauria; order Squamata; family Lacertidae; genus Zootoca; species Zootoca vivipara. The sequence goes on from NC_083279.1 coordinate 98,441,922, forward strand.
CAGACCAGGCCTACATTGAGTTCGAGAGCGTCGAGGCGATTGTGAAGACGGCCAGCAGGACCAAATTCTTCATAGAGTTCTACTCTGCCTGCCTAGAAGGTCTGTGTGGGCAGGTGGGTGGGTGTGTTTGGGGTGTGTTTGTGGAAATAGCCACCCTGGCTGGGGCTGACCCTTAACTAATAGTACCACTGTATTCTGCTCTGGTCAGACCTCACCTGGAGTACTGTGTCCAGTTCTAGCTGGGGCTGACCCTTAAGTAATAGTACCACACTGTATTCTGCTCTAGTCAGACCTCACCTGGAGTACTGTGTCCAGTTCTGGGCACCACAGTTCAGGAAGGATACAGACAAGCTAGAACGTGTCCAGAGGAGGGCAACCAAAATGGTCAAAGGCCTGGAAACAATGCCTTATGAGGAACAGCTTAGGGAGCTGGGTATGTTTAGCCTGGAGAAGAGAAGGTTAAGGGGTGATATGATAGCCATGTTCAAATATATTAAAGGATGTCATATGGAGGAGGGAGAAATATTCTTTTCTGCTGCTCCAGAGAAGCGGACACAGAGCAATGGATTCAAACTTCAAGAAAGAAGATTCCACCTAAACATTAGGAAGAACTTCCTGACAGTAAGAGCTGTTCGGCAGTGGAATTTGCTGCCAAGGAGTGTGGTGGAGTCTCCTTCTTTGGAGGTCTTTAAGCGGAGGCTTGACAGGCATATGTCAGGAATGCCTTGATGGCGTTTCCTGCTTGGCAGGGGGTTGGACTGGATGGCCCTTGTGGTCTCTTCCAACTCTACGATTCTATGAACTTCCACCCCCCCCTCCCCCAGAATTCAAGAAGAGCTTTGAGAACGATTCGCAGAGCAGCGACAACATCAACTTCTTGAAAGTGCAGTGGTCGTCCCGGCAGTTGCCGACGGTGAGGCTGTTCTTCCTCCTCTTTCCCCCATGCCCTCCTGCCGGCGTCTGACAGTTTGAGGGTGCAGAAGGTCCCTGAGCTGCAAGAGGCAGAGAGGGGCCCCAGGGACCTATTGGAACGGTGGGCGGGGGGGGGGGGAAGAGAGGAGCCTCTCCTGAGAGGTGCGCTCCATCTGGTCACCGGTATTGTGCCAGTACTGCGGGCGCCTACCTGAAGTTCGTTGGAGGCGCATTCCAAGGGGCAGGTGCCACCACGCTAAAGGCCCTGCTGTTAGTGGAGTTAAGACACCCCTGTGGAGCGAACGGAGCCACTATGAGTGTCTCCCCAAGATTCAAAGGGGCACACAAAGTAAACTTGCTCCAAACAGTCGGTGTGCTGTTCCAGCATATCTTTCCTCTCTCTCTCTGTTGCATCGCATAGGTTTGCGTTCATCAAAGCGAGGTTTAATGTTTCCCCCTCAAATGTTTTGAGTCACAGATTTTCCAAAGGCCATGTCTCTGCTTTTTGTGGTTGCGACAACAGATCGAGAGAATCTCTCCAACATATAATGTTCAACTGCCCCTTGTACAGTGTGGCCCGGGCAGATATACTGAACTCAATAATTCAGGAAATTGCTGATAAACCAATAGAGTCTCACCTTGCACTCGTTTTGCAAGATAATGACTCAAACAGAACTCTGCAGGTGGCAAGGTTCCTAACCTCAGTTCTCTCCTACAAGAGACGAACCGGAATGCTGCATGACTATTGAAACCTTTTAATATATTATTTTATCCTATTATTTCTCGGTAATTTTTATACATGTATCAAAAATAAGACACCATCTTATATTTATTTTTCCTCAAAAAAAACACAGGGTGGCTTATTTTCAGGGTATGGCTTATTTTCGGAGTATGGCATATTTTTGGGGTATGGCTTATTTTCGTAGAAACACGGTATATGCATTCGCCTGCGCTCACCCTAAATGTTTGGGGTGTAATTTGTATAGAGATATCGTGTTTGTGTTTTTGAAATGCAGTTTTTGTCTTTTGTGTTTGATGTATTTCGCTTGTGTGGGCTTTTAGCCGCAATAAAGAATCTATCTATCTATCTATCTGTCTATCTATCTGTCTATCAGTCGGTGTGCTGACGCTCCCGTTGGCCTCGAGTCATCTCTTTTCGTTCTTCCGCCTGCAGCTCAAACCCATCCTCTCCGACATTGAATACCTCCAAGACCAGCACATCCTCTTGACGGTCAAATCTCTGGATGGCTACGAGTCCTATGGTAAGGAGCTGGGAAGTTCCTGGAGGTGGGGGGAACCAGGTGCGTGTCAGAGCCAGGCACGCTGGACCTAGAACCGGAGGTTCTTCTGTGCATGGCAGTCTTGACAGGAAGGCTGGACTTCAGAGTGTAGCTCTGCAGGACCGCAGTCGCTGTCTTGCTATCCGCTTGCAGATAGAATCACTTCTCCGGTTTCAAGACTCATAGAATCATAATCATAATAATTTATAATATTAATTTATTATTTATACCCCACCCATCTGGCTGGGTTTCCCCAGGCACTCTGGTTGGCTCCCATCATCATCAAGCGATAAAATGTCAGTCATTAAAAGCTTCCCTAAAGAGGGCTGCCTTCAGATGTCTTCTAAAAGTCAGATAGTTGTTTCTTTCCTTGACATCTGATGGGAGGGCGTTCCACAGGGCGGGCACCACCACCGAGAAGGCCCTCTGCCTGGTTCCCTCTAACCTCACTTCTCGCAGGGAGGGAACCGCCAGAAGGCCCTCAGAGCTGGACCTCAGTGTCCAGGCTGAACGATGGAGGTGGAGACGCTCCTTCAGGTATACTGGACTGAGGCCATTTAGGGCTTTCAAGGTCAGCACCAACACTTTGAATTGTGCTCGGAAACCTACTGGGAGCCAATGAAGGTCTTTCATGGAATTGCAGAGCTGGAAAGAGCCCAAGGGGTCCTCTAGTCAAGTAGAGTTTCAGTGTCAGGGATGTTTTAGCTGGGATTCTTGCATTACAGGGGGTTGGACTAGATGGCCCTTGGGGGACCCTTCCAGCTCCTCACCTATGATTCTAAACCCCTGCAATGCAAGAATCACAGCCAAAGAGTCCCCAGCAGATGGTCATCCGACCTTCTTTGAAATCGTCCAAGGAAGGAGAGTCCACCAACTCTGAGGGAGTCTGTTCCCTTGTCAAACAACTCTTAGTGTCAAAAGAGTTTTCCTGGTCTTTAGTCGGAATCTCCTTTCCTGTAACTTGAAGCCATGTCTTCGAGTCCTGCCCTCCAGAGCAGGAGAAAACAATAGGAGTATAGCATCTAGATCTAGGGAAGTAATAGTACCTCTGTATTCTGCTCTGGTCAGACCTCACCTGGAGTCCCGTGTCCAGTTCTGGGCACCACAGTTCAAGAAGGAGACTGACAAGCTGGAACGTATCCAGAAGAGGGCAACCAAAATGGTCAAAGGCCTGGAAACGATGCCTTATGAGGAACGGCTTAGGGAGCTGGGTATGTTTAGCCTGGAGAAGAGAAGGTTAAGGGGTGATATGATAGCCATGTTCAAATATACAAAAGGATGTCATATAGAGGAGGGAGAAAGGTTGTTTTCTGCTGCTCCAGAGAAGCGGACATGGAGCAATGGATTCAAACTTCAAGAAAGAAGATTCCACCTAAACATTAGGAAGAACTTCCTGACAGTAAGAGCTGTTCGGCAGTGGAATTTGCTACCAAGGAGTGTGGTGGAGTCTCCTTCTTTGGAGGTCTTTAAGCAGAGGCTTGACAGCCATCTGTCAGGAATGCTTTGATGGTGTTTCCTGCTTGGCAGGGGGTTGGACTGGATGGCCCTTGTGGTCTCTTCCAACTCTGATTCTATGATTCTAAGCCTGTTCCCTCTGCCCTTGAGATATTTGAAGATGGCTCTCACATCTCCTCTCAGTCTCCTGTTCTTCAGGCTATACATCCCCAACTCCCACAACCCTCATTGATTGATTGATTTCTGTACCACTGAATGTATTTAAAATATCTCTGAGCGGTGTACAAAAACCGAAGCGACAACAGACCACTCGAGCAAAACATTACGCAAACACACAGCTGCATTTAAAAACGTGGCGTTCGTGCAAAGTTGCTAAGATAATATATAAATCAACGTCAGTTCGGTTTTCTTACGACGCAAAGGGATTCTCACGCAGGATCCGAACAAATTCTCAGCTCACCTGCAAAAGCCCAACCTTCATTGGGCTGATTGACTAAGAGGCCTTAAATCAGGGGACAGCCCTAGTGACACAGCCCTAGCAACAGAGGGCGCCGAAGCGAGAGTTTAAACCAGGCACCAAACTCAGCCCTCCAGTTGTTTTGGAACTACAATTCCCATCATCCCTGACCACTGGGCCTGTTAGCTAGGGATGATGGGAGTTGTAGTCCCAAAACAGCTGGAGTTTGGGGATGCCTGGTTTAAACTTCACAACAACCCTGAGCGGCAGGCCAGGCGGATGGCCGTTGCAGTCCGAGGCAGCCGGAGGGCACCAGGTGGGGGGGGGGCAATGCTGCTTCCGCCACGGCAATTGGGCTGGGCTTCTCTCGCCCCTCGCCCTGACCCACCCTGACTCTCCTTCCCCACCACAGGCGAGTGTGTCATTGCCCTTAAGTCCATGATCGGCAGTACTGCCCAGCAGTTCCTCACCTACCTGTCCCACCGTGGCGAGGAGACGGGCAACATCCGTGGCTCCATGAAGGTGCGGGTCCCAGCGGAGCGGATGGGGACCCGCGAGAGGCTCTACGGTGAGGAGGAGGAGGAGAGGGAGGGGGTGGGGTGTCAGCTCTCCACAGTGTGCCCGGCTAAGGTGGGTTTTTATTTTCTGGGTTTTTCTATGCTGCAAAGCACCTTGGGACCTTCTGCTGAAGACGATGCTGATCATAACAGCAATTTATTCTTATTCATTCCATCTAAATCAGGCTGGCAAAATAAAATAAGAGGGTACGCTGAACTGGCCAGACTATCAGCAAGGCTACGAGACATTAACTGATGAAAAATTTATCAGAGTGGGACGTATACAGAGTCTATAATAGAACATTGTCAAAATATTAATCTGTTGGCAGGTTTTGATTGAACTTCAGTGTGCAAATAGGATATTATAAAATAAATTTCATAGCAAGTTAAATAACATGGAGAAAAGGTAGTTAAGAGCGCGTATTTAAGGAATTTAATTCGGGAACACAACAGGGAGATTGGAGGTCATGTTCAATTTAATTACAAATTGATGTACAAAGCAAGTATCAGTTAAGGAAAGAATGGTTGTTTATTTTTGTTCTTCTATTTTGTTTTCAACATCCATTGAACCTTTCTGTTATAAAGCTTTTAACCAATACAGAAAAATAAGAAGACGATGCTGATAATAACAGTAATTTATTATTATTTATTGCCTCTGTATCCCCTAAGGAGTGCCTGTGGGTTCACCCCCTTCCTCATTTAATCCCCTGCGACAACCCGGGGGGGGGGTAGGCCAGGCTGAGAGGCAGAGACTGGCGCCCGAGGTCACCCACTGAGCCCTCTCCCAGGTCCCAGTCCAGAACTCTAACCACTACGCAACACTACTGGTGATGAGGGTGAAACGCGGTAGATGATGACGAATGTAATGTTGTTCTGCTGGGTGGGTCAACCTCTAAAGCAGAGGGGAGGGGGGGATCTCCAAGCGGCAGGCCAATCTTGGCCCCACTAGCAAGGATGCCCCCCACCCCCGGGAAACGAGAGGGCTTTAAAAGAAGATGGGAAAAATTCAAGGAAGGAGAGAGCTATTAGCCAAGATGCCTCTGCAGCGATGCTTTTGAATAGCAGTTTCTAGAAAACTCGGCAGAGGAGAGTTGCTCTTGGGTTCGAATCCTGCTTGCAGGTTTCCAACCGTCCTCTGGTTTGCCGCTGTGAGAACAGGATGCTGAACTGAGCTGGGCCACTGGCCTGGTCCAGCAGGCTCTTTTGAACGTTCTTCAATTTCATCTGCCCTGTGCAAATCCCAGTTTCATTCCGATTTGGAGCAATGTAGTTTGTGCAAGCGGCCTTGATCTACTTGTGCAAGGCGGGGAGGTCCAGCCCAGGGTGGGATCCGCACTCAGAGCCTGTTCCCCTTCCACAGAATGGATCAGCATCGATAAGGACGAGACGGGAGCCGCCAAAGGGAAACTTCAGCCAGTAGCAACACGGACCAACGTCGACTACACCAAGTAAGACTCTGGGAGCAGGGCCGCCTTGAAGCAATCTGGAGGAACGGCAATGACTAGGCAGGATCAAAGCGAAACCTCTCTCCTTTCTAACAGCAAAACCTGATGGCCTGCCTCCATTTCTTCCTAGTTTCCTTGATTTGCACCCACATTTATTTGTTTATTGCATTTACATTTCACCTTTTCCTGCCCCCTCCTTCTCTAAACCCCACAACAATCCTGCGAGGCAGGCTAGGCTGAGAGGCAGTAACTGGCCCAGTGAGCTCCATGGCCAGGTGGGGGATTTGAACCCGGGATTCTCAGGTCCTAGTCCGACACTCTAACCCCTGCGCCACACTGCCACATTTTTAAGAGGCTTGGATGCCCAGCTTTCAAAGGGTGTCGTTGCATGCAATTGCCATTTTAAGTAAACCACTTGGAGATATTTTCTGATAGGTATCCAGTCTTGCTGAACAAAATAAAATAAAATAAAAGCCGGTGTTGACCAGCTTTTTGCTGTTTCGCTCAGGCCCTGCGTGTGGGCCTCCCACGGGGGCCCCTGCTTGGCCCCCGTGGCCCTTTAGTCTGATCTAGCAGCTAGAAATTCTCACGTTCTTCACGTTCCTCGGGAGTGTGGTAAGGAAAGAGATTCAGGCAGCCTCCTGCAGCCTCCTGGGCCTAAAGGCCTCGTTGTTGCACCGGTGTGGTGTAGTGGTTAAGAGCGGTGGACTCGTAATCTGGGGAACCGGGTTCGCGTCTCCACTCCTCCACATGCAGCTGCTGGGTGACTTTGGGCTAGTCACACTTCTCTGAAGTCTCTCAGCCTCACGCACCTCACAGAGTGTTTGTTGTGGGGGAAGGAAGGGAAAGGAGAATGTTAGCTGCTTTGAGACTCCTTAGGGTAGTGATAAAGCGGGATATCAAATCCAAATTCTTCTTCCTCTTCTTCTTCTTCTTCTTCTTCTTCTTCTTCTTCTTCTTCTTCTTCTTCTTCTTCTTCTTCTTCTTCTCCTCCTCCTCCTCCTCCTCCTCCTCCTCCTCCTCCTCCTCCTCCTCCTCCTCCTCCTCAAAACTTTCCCATCTGCTAGATCTGTGGGGCGCAAACATTCCCCTGGGGATGCCCCGGCGATGGCCGCCTGCTCTGTTGGGAAGGTCTTAGATGATCTGGAGAAGCCCGGCACCCAGACAGCTAGCCGACCGCCGGCTCCCCATCGTGGCACCTCCAGAGACGAGGCGTCTCAGGGCAGGTGAGTGACCAGCAAATGGAACGTAGAATCATAGCAAATGTTGGGTCTTCAGGAAAGGGGTGAACCCACCCCGGCAAGGGAAGCGAATTAAGTCACCGGCAGTGTGCCAAATTCGCACCTGGTCCTCAGCAGCTAATGTGGCTACCTGCCCATTATTATCACGGTTGGGGACGTGAGTGGCGCTGTGGTCTAAACCTCTGAGCCGCTTGGGCTTGCTGATCAGAAGGTCGGTGGTTTGAATCCCCGCAACGGAGTGAGCTCCCGTTGCTCTGTCCCAGCTCCTGCCAACATAGCAGTTTGAAAGCACACCAGTGCAAGTAGATAAATAGGTACCGCTGCGGCGGGAAGGTAAACGGCGTTTCCGTGCGCTGCTCTGGTTTCCATCACTGTGTTCTGTTGCGCCAGAAGCTGTTTAGTCATGCTGGCCGTATGACCTGGAAAGCTGTATGTGGACAAATGCCGGCTGCTTCGCCCTGAAGCGAGATGAACGCTGTGGGAATGTTGTGGGTAACAGGAGAGGATATATTGATTAATTGTTATTGTTAACTTCTATTATTCCTGGTCAGACCCATTTGATTCCCTCCTTAAAAGAATAAAGACACAACAGTCTTGTTCATAAGTAACAACAAGAAGTTTACTCATGATCAGGCCACAGTGTGATCCCTGAAGGCAGACTTTAGGCTTAAAGTTACAAACATGTACAAACAGGTTTACCCCATATGGGAGATAACGCAGGGGCTGCTAGCTGAGAGTGCAGTCCAGGTGAAGCAGGAAGCAGGCAGGACAAAAAAGAAGGGAGGGGGCTACGTGACTTGGCCTTTTACCAGGTCTAGAAAGGTCACGCCCACCTACTGGTCACATGCAAAGGAAGGATGCTCTAGCCAGGTGTAACAGGAAGTTCAAACTGGCTGGACCAACATCCCCTGCATGTCCACTCTAGGCATACAGGGAATGTTGTACTTGACTGCTCCAGTGGATTATATCCCACAAACGTCGCACCCCATAGTCGCCTTTGACTGGACTTAACCGTCCAGGGGTCCTTTACCTTTTACCTTTTATTGTCACGGTGCAAAGTGATTGCTATGGTCCAAGGAGACTCCTGCATTGCAGGGGGTTGGACGAAACAAACCGTAGGATCCCTCCCACTCTGCAGTTCTACGTTTTATGTGATACAACCAAAATTATTGGATGAAAAAGCTGGTTCCTAAGTGTCCCTCCTGTTTTCTGCCCAGGCCCAGGCCGGATGCCCCCACGGACCCCGATGGGCCCCCCTTGAAGAACAGCTTCAACAACCCGGCCTACTACGTCCTGGAGGGGGTCCCGCACCAGCTGCTGGTCTCGGAGCTGCCCCCGGTGACGGCGGCCAAGCCCCCCGCCCCCAGGAACAAAGTCCAGATCACGTTGCCCATCCAGGCTGAGCACCGGCGGCCGCAGCAACCCCCCTGCCGGGCGGAAGAGAGCTCAGAGGAGGAGGAGCAAGGGGTCCTCAACCTGCCACCCCCCGACTTCCCACCACCCCCCTTGCCCAAGTTGGTGGAGTTCGACGCCTCCGGGGACCCCTTCTACACACCTGCGGGGACCCGGGTGGAAGAGCATGGGGCAAGCAAGGCCCGAGCGACCGTGGCCTTCAGCGAGCCCCTGGAGGCCAAGCCCCCCAAGGTGCACCCCAGGCCGGCTCCGTCCCTGGGGCCAGGGTTCCTGGTGGAGCCCCCCAATGCCCCCCAGGGGCCGGGGGGTCCCCTGGACGACCGCTCCTGCTCCGTCCTCCAGATGGCCAAGACCCTCAGCGAGGTGGACTATGCCGGTGGCAGCAACGGTGGCGCGCTGGGGAGGGAGCAGTCAGGGCGGCCCCCAGCGCACCCCCTGACCAAAGTGAGGCTGGATCTGCCCCACCACCGGTGCATGCTCCCCGACTACAGCCGCCCCATCGCCTTCCCGCCACGGTCCATTCGCGAGAGCATCGAGGAAGACCTGGCAGAAGAGGTACGCTCTGGGGGCGGGGAGGAGGGAAAGAAGGAGGGAGGCCCCCCTGCCAAATGGGGGTGTGTGCACTGTGCCCATTGGGGAATCAGCCCCCGTCTTCCCCAAAAAATCAAAATGAGTGGGAGAGGGGTGGAGTCCTTGGGAAATAGCGGTGCAACTTGCAGAATCCACTTTCTTCTTTAGAAACGGGGAGGGGAGGGCAAGCAGAAGTTCGACATGGGTCAGGAGAGGCAACTCTGGGGAGATCTGGGGGGTGGGGGTGGGGGTGTCAGCCTCTCTGGCCAGCAAGGCCCAAATTGCCCCAGATGTTCTCCACCTCTGGACCCAAAGCAAAGTGGGGAAATCTCCAGGGTTGACAGGGTTTGAAGATCTCATGAAGATCAGTATTTGCCCGCACTGCATTTCTGCCCTGCCTTTCCACAAAGGCGCTTGCGATGCCGTAAAACCTCGTGCGCATCTCTCCTCCTCCTCCTCTTCTTCCTCTTCTCTTTTCCTCCCTTTTCTTTAAAAGCATTTCGATGCCACTTAATATATCAGAAATCTCCAAGGGGCGGTGTGCTGTCTAAAAACAAACCAAAGAACGTAATTAAAACTTGAAAACAAGAACACGCCCTGAAACCAAGTGTAGGCACCTGCCTGTCTCGAGAGACAAAGGAGTGCGCCTCCGGGGGTGAACTCAAACCACTGGAGAATCACAGCGCCTGCTGTGGCCGCAGAGACCGGAAACCTATAACTGCTGCCTCCTGTGTTGTTTTTGCTGCATTAGCAGGACCGGAGTGACCTCCCCAGGGTGTAAGTCTGGGCAGTGGGTCTGGAGGTGCTGGGCTGCCCAGACAACAAGACCTCCCTCTCAGCCTCCAATCACCTGCAGCCCTTGAGAAATTTGAAGATGGCTATCCTGTCTCCTCTTGTCTAAGCTAAACATACCCAGCTCCTTCAACCGTTCCTCACAGGGCTTGGCTTGCAGGCCCTCAATCCTCTAGGTCGCCCTCCTCTGCCCAACTTCCAGCTCGTCAATTTCCTTTGTCTGATGTGTCTGCCCCTCTGCCGCCCCTCAGACCCTTAGCCAGGACGGCCGCAGCAGCTCCAGGCAGAGCGAGTCCAGTGTGGGCGAGTGGCTGAGAGCGATCGGCATGGAGAAATACGAGGAAGGCTTGATCCACAACGGCTGGGACGACCTTGAGTTCCTCAGGTGAGTCTCCTCCAGGGAGCCAAAAGGATGAAGGACATGCCTCTCACCTCTTTACAGCCAGCCCAGGACTCCGTTGCTAAATCCTGGAAGGTGTCCATTCTCAAGAATTTCGAGCCATTGGCCTGATCCAGCAGCCTCGTCTTGTGTTTTTGTGTTCAAGGGTTTGGCAAACTGCCTTCGTTGAAGAGATCTCACATGAACTACATTTCTCCAGCTAGAAGTATCAATTCAAAGTGTTGGTGCTGACCTTGAAAGCCCTAAATGGCCTTGGCCCTGTATACCTCGAGGAGTGTCTCCAGCCCCATTGTCCAGCCCAGACACTGAGGTCCAGTTCCGAGGGCCTTCTGGCAGTTCCCTCCCTGCGAGAAGTGAGGATACAGGGCCTTCCCGGTAGTGGCACCCACCCTGTGGAACGCCCTCCCATCAGATGACAAGGAGATAGATAACTACCTGACTTTTAGAAGACATCTCATGGCAGCCCCGTTATCGGGAAGCTTTTCATGTGTATACCCTGTTGGAAGCTGCCCAGAGTGACTGGGACAACCCAGTCAGACGGGCAGGATGCAAAAATTGATTGATTGTTATTATTAGTATCCAAATGGCAGAGCTTGAATGACCGTTTTTTTTTTTTTGCCAAGCAGCATGATTTTATTCCTTACACAAATATTGAGGCATGTGGTCACTCAGCATCGTGGTTATAGTCTGAGCCGAGGGCCTGGGCAAGCCTTTGAGGGTGGATCGGGCCTTGGGAACGGACTGTAGGATTGGACTAAGGGCTTAAAGGCATCACTCCTCTGGGCAGAGATAGTACCTTGGTAGAAAGGGTAGTAACATTTGGTCAGGAGCGGAGAGAAATGAGGCCTGCGAGCTTGAAGTTGGCATCGAATGTGAGAAAACCCCTGGAGGGATATCAGAAGAGGAGGGGTCCCAGCCATGGGGGTGGGAGGGGGATTTCAGCAGGAGTGGCTGTGCTTTCTCAGCCTCTCACTTTAGGTGCTGCAGAGCGTTATTTTAGCCACCGGGGGGCACTCGTTCCCCACTCTGCACAGCATTCGTTCCCTACAGGTGAGCTTGGAGGAAATTCCTCCCAGCCCAAACTTGGACCATCTTTCTCAGTGGTTCTGAAACTGTTCCAGGCCCACTCCCCTCCATCGGTTCCATATTCTCATCCCCAGCTCCCCCTCCCCTACCGTACAAAAGGCATTATCCAGAACAGCAGTTGGCGCAGCCCACTAAAGGAAGATACCTGTAGTTGTTGTCATTTAGTCGTGTCCGACTCTTCGTGACCCCATGGACCAGAGCACGCCAGGCACTCCTGTCTTGCACTGTCTCCTGCAGTTTGGTCAGACTCATGTTGGTAGCTTCAAGAACACTGTCCAACCATCTCATCCTCTATCGTCCCCTTCTCCTTGTGCCCTCCATCTTTCCCAACATCAAGGTCTTTTCCAGGGAGTCTTCTCTTCTCATGAGGTGGCCAAAGTATTGGAGCCTCAGCTTCAGGATCTGTCCTTCCAGGGAGCACTCAGGGCTGATTTCCTTAAGAATGGAGAGGTTTGATCTTCTTGCAGTCCATGGGACTCTCAAGAGTCTCCTCCAGCACCATAATTCAAAAGCATCCATTCTTCGGCGATCAGCCTTCTTTATGGTCCAGCTCTCACTTCCATACATCACTACTGGGAAAACCATAGCTTTAACTATACGGACCTTTGTCAGCAAGGTGATGTCTCTGCTTTTTAAGATGCTGCCTAGGTTTGTCATTGCTTTTCTCCCAAGATAGCAAGGCAATAAAATTCAAAGTAGTAGCAATCATAGAATTGTGGAGTTGTGGCTCACAGTACAGTGGTACCTCGGTTTATGAACACAATTGGTTCCGGAAGTCTGTTCATAAACTGAAGCGTTCATAAACTGAAGCGAACTTTCCCATTGAAAGTAATGGAAAGTGAATTCATCCGTTCCAGATGGGTCCGCGGCGTTCGTAAACCGAAAATTCGTAAACCGAGGTGTTCATAAACCAAGGTTCCACTGTACAGGAATCCTTTGCCCAACGTGGGGCTCGAACCCATGGCCCTGAGATTTAAGAGTCTCATGCTCTGTCAGCTGAGCTGTCCTCTGTTTTGGTTGCACATTTATTCCATATTCAGTTGAAACTATTCAGTTTAATGGATTCAGCGAACTTGACCCAGTGGCGCTAGTTTTTCAAAGTCTGATAGCCATTTGCACCTGCTGCTCCCTTGCCCCCCCCCCCGGCATCCTCCCCCCAGGTAACCCCGTTGCCCACCCACTTGGGGGGAGCCGCTGATCTTGCTCAGTACTGACTACCAGACCCAGAGGCAGTCAGGGAACTCTCCAGGGTTTCATGCAGAATGCCTTTCCCAGGAGTTGAACCTGGAGCCATCAGCGTGCCGCTCATGTGCAGGCAGGAGCGCATGCCTGCAGCTGCATGGCGTGAAATGGCCCTCCTGGAGAGATGCAGCCTCCACTATTAAAATGCATTAGTTGCTTTTCCTTGCAGCAGGCAACTCACAGCAACTTTGCGAAACAAAAAAAGAAGCAAACCAACCAACCCGTGCATGCATTAAAGCCAAGAGAAAAATCAATAAATTAAAAGCCTACCCTGCTGCTTTAAAAGGTCATAGATCGCTAGCAGCCAAAGGCCTGATTGAAGAGGAAGAAGAATAAGAATAATGTATTACTTATACCCCGCCCATTTGGCTGCCCCCCCAGCCACTCTGGCCAGCTCCCAACAGCACATTAAAAACACGATAAAACATCAAACGTTAAAAACGTCCCCAAAGAGGGCTGCCTTCAGATGTCTTCTAAAAGTCAGATAGTTGTTTATTTCCTTGACATCTGATGGGAGGGTGTTCCACAGGGCGGGCGCCACTACCAAGAAGGCCCTCTGCCTGGTTCCCTGTAACCTCACTTCTCGCAGGGAGGGAACCGCCAGAAGGCCCTTGGAGCTGGACATCAGTGTCCGGGCAGAACGATGGGGGTGGAGACGCTCCTTCGGGTATACTGGACTGAGGCTGTTGAGGGCTTTCAAGATCAACACCAACACTTTGAATTGAGCTTGGAAGGTCCTAGCAGCCACTCCCAGTCACCAGTCTAGCTGTTACATTCTGGATTAATTGTAGTTTCTGGGTCACCTTCAAAGGTAGCCCTACATACAGCGCATTGCAGTAGTCCAAGCGGGAGATAACCAGAGCATGCACCACTCTGGCGAGACAGCACACAGGCAGGTAGGGTAGATAGCTGCCCTCGACTGCAGTTCACATTACAGTGGTACCTTGATTCTCAAACTTATTCCGTTCCAGAAGTCCATTCCAAAAGCAAAGCGAGTGTCCGTGGTCAGGTAGACTCTCAGCCTGTGTACCAGATGGAGCTGGTAGACAGCCGCCCTGGACATAGAATGTTTTTGCCTGGCGCCTGAAGATATGTAATGATGGTGCCAGGCAAGCCTTCCTGGGGAAAGCATTCCGCAAACGGAGCCACCACTGGATAGGCCCCGTTTCTCATGTTACCACCTCTGTCTGTTCCTTCCGTGGAGAAGGACCTCACAAGGGGATGATCGCAAGGTCCAGGCAGGTTTGTATGGGGAGAGGCTCCTGCCCAGAGGGGCCCTTGAGTCATGAACCAGGGGGTCCTCCGACCTTTCTGGGATCTTGGGGCGCAGTGGACACGGGTCTTCTATCCACCAAACCTCCTGGTCTCTGGGCCCTGAATCTCTTTCTCTGCTCCCTGCAGCGACATCACCGACGAGGACTTGGAAGAAGCTGGCATGATGGACCCCAAGCACAAGCGCCTCGTTCTCGAGAGCCTGAGGCTCAGGAAGTAGCAGGAATCTCCCTGCCACGCCCCCCCAGGACGCCCCTCCTTCCTTCCTTCCTTCCTTCCTTCCTTCCTTCCTTCCTTCCTTCCTTCCTTCCTTCCTTCCTTCCGTTTTGAGCCCCTTCTCTTTCTCGCCCACCCTGTCCACTCCTGCCACCTGTGAGATGTCGGGGCGGCTGGCAGAGCATCAAGGAGCAGGTCTCCCCTCCTCCAGCCCCCCCCCCGGAGGGGAGGGACGATGGCAGAGCCAGACGGACACCCCAAAGGTGTCCCCAAGACTTGGAGCCGACTGCGAGGTTGCTGAAGACCCAGTGCTGGCGCTTCCACGCCCCTCCTTGGCTCCTGCAAGGATCGGGACCCTCCCAGGCGGGAAACGGGGAAGCGCAAGTGGTCCAGGCTAAGCATTTCAGATCAGCACCCATAAACGCCCCTTCCCTCCTCTCTCCCCCCACCTCCACCCACAACCCCTTTCCAACTTTCCTCTCTGTGCTGCTGGTTAAATTATTCTTATTTATTACAGCGAAAGAAGGATCCTTGCTTTTTTTTGTTTTGTTTTTGTTTTGCTCTTCCTTTCAGAGAGCCACGTTTCCCCCCCCTCTCCTGCCCTCAATGTGCCTCTGGACCAGGCACCCCCAAACTGCGACCCTCCAAGTGTTTTGGCCCACAACTCCCATGATCCCTAGCTAACAGGACCAGTGTTCGGGGAAGATGGGAATTGTAGTCCAAAACATCTGGAGGGCCGAAGTTTGGGGGTGCCTGCTCTGGACCAACCCTGGTTTATTGGGCGGGAGTTCCTGAAATGAGCACCATTAACCCAGGCCCCTTTTACTGAGGCCAAGGGGCGGGGGGGTGGATGGGGGGGGGACAAATCTGCCGACTGTGTTGTGCTCTGCTGGGTGGGTCTTGGCTTTGTGTCTCTCTCTGACCCAGGAACTGCTCTCGGGGGGGGGGGGGGCTTTCAACCTGACTCTGGCCTCCTTGCTGTCTAGGCCCAGTTTTCTCTGGGGCAATGCAAACAGAGACCTCTCCTTGCCCCGGAATCCCTCCAGAAGCCTTGGGGAATTATTTTTGCCACCCAAGGGACGTTCCAGCCCCGGTTTGCTTCCGAGAGAGGATCTGCGCCACGCTCTTGTTGCATCGTTCCACTTGGAAAGGCGTCTCCTTCCCGTGAGCAGCCTGCCGTGGGGCGGTGGGGAGACCCTCCCTCTTCTTCCTCTCAAGCCTATTTCTTGCCTCCCGAGAAATATTATGCAACCTTCAGGGGCCCACCAGGCAGCCCAAGGTGTTGGCTCACATGCCTCTTGCTTTTCTAAGCGTTTAGCCTTAAACAGACGCCACCTGCAGCTCTTCGCACAGTGTGTGACAATCTGCAAAATAACCTCAGGTGGCCCCAAACGTGTGAGCAAGGCCAGAGCTGTAGCTGGGCGGCAACTAGCCAGGTTTTTTGCCCCAGATGAAGCCTCCAGAGGGTCAGCATTGAGGCCCCCAGCGCAGCGGGGTTTTTTTTTTTGCCAAACTGAGTCTTTGCCCCGGGTGAAATAAAAGCCTAGCTTTGCCCCTGGCAAGAAAGTCTGCCGGGCCAATCCTGCAGGGGTGCTTTGCAGAGATTGAGAAGCTCATTCAGACACAGGGGCCAGGTAAGCAAGCAGCACCCCAGAGCAGCCAATCAAGTGGAGCCAGCCAATGGGGGCGCACGGGATGCCTCCGCAAGGCGGGACGAATGCAGAACGGCTCACCTCTGCTGCTAGAGAGAGAGAGGGGTGGGGGCACTGGCTCTGCGAGATCAGTCGTTGTGGGGCAGGGTTTCTCAAACTTGGGTCCCCAGCTGGCCCTCGACTACAACTCCCGTCGTCCCTAGCTAGCAGGACCAGTGGTCATCGATGAGGGGAGTTGTAGCCCAAACACAGCTGGGGACCCAAGTCTGAGAAGCACTGCTCTGGGGTGTGGCTCATATGCTTCTCACCGCTACACGGTTTGTGTCTTGATCAGGTCAACAGGTCAGGGTTCCTGGCAGGGCCAGCGCTTCCATTAAGGCGAACTAGGCCACGGCCTAGGGCGCCAAAATGGAGGGGGCGCTGACCAGGCTGCCCGCTGGTGCTGCCTGGGGCTGCCTCAGGCCGCTATACGGAGGCGCGCGGGGAGTGCGGGCCTGGGGCCGCCTCCTCTGAACAGCTGAAAGGCGGGCGAGGCGGCCCCAGGCTCGCGCTCCCGGCGAGAAGTTCCGGAGGTGCACGGGGAGCGGCAGAGAAGCGGCAGTGGCAGAAGGGCGCCTATGGAGAAGCGCGCCTACGGAGCTTTGCGTGGGGAGTGGGAGGCTGAGGCCGCCTCAACTGAACAGCTGAGAGGCGCAGTGAGGTGGCCCTAGGCTCACGCTCCCCCTGCGCGCCTCCGGAGCTTCGCGCCCGGAGCGCGAGCTTGGGGCCGCCTCGCCGCGCCTCTCAGCTGTTCAGTAGAGGCAGCCCCAGGCTGCCGCAAACTGCGCGAAGCTCCGGAGGCGCACGGGGATCGCTGGGAGCGCGAGCCTGGGAGCAGGGCTGCCTCCTCCCACTCTCTGCTCCGCTGCAGCCTGCAAGACCCTGCTGATGACGCTGGCTGGCAGGCCCCGCTCGCCCTTCTGCCGCTGCCGCTTCTCTGCCGCTCCCCGCACACCTCTGGAACTTCTCGCCTAGGGTGCAAAAAAACCTAGCACCGGCCCTGGTTCCTGGCTCTGCCCCTGCGTGTATTGGTTGTTGCTGGAGTCTACCTCAGCAGCCCCCTGCCACCTTTCTTCCCCGGGTTCCTTCCTTTGCAGGCCATGAACCCGGGGTGTACAAGTGAAATGTTGTCCTCCTCACTTTTCCCCAGGGAGAGTCACCTGAGCCCGCACCTTTCACCAGAGTCAGCTCCTCCCACGGAGTTTCCTTGTTTTGCTTGCTCTTTGTCCTTGGTCCGAGGAAGGGAGCTCACTCACGCGATGCCTTCCTCCCACACGGATGCAAACCTCGGTGCCTGCAGGGAGATCGTTCCTAAGATCCAGGGCGGGGACCTGGATCTTGATGATAGACAGACTTGCAGAAGCCAGGAAGCAAGTTCTGGGTTCCAGCCTCGGTTCTGCTCAACTTTTCCCCTTGGGTAATTGCTGTAAAACCCTAGTGCCTTACTTTATAATATTGCTGGTGAGGGGGAGCGAGCTCTCCTACCTGCAGGAGGTTTCAAGGAAACCATTCCCTTTGCCAGAGACCACCCTCTGGGACGTTCTCACACCTCCGCAAAGGAGCAGCTCTCTGAAATTCAAATGAAGGATCTCCCTCTCTGTGTGTGTGTGTTTTGTTCCTCCAGGTGTGGCTTCAGTTATCCTTATTAGCGTTTGGTGTGAGTTCTAACCCTACTAAATTCTACCCTGCCGTATTTTATAGCTGTACTTGTTGTTTTAATGTTTTAATTTAATTTTCGTTTGGGACACTTTGTATATGCTTACTATTTCGTGGGCTGAACCAGGAATTGCGACGATTTGCCATTGTCCCCCCCCAAACAAACCCCGACGTTTGCATTTCATGTCCTTAAGTTTGCCACCGCCTACATCCTGATGCAATAAAAGGGCTTGTTTGCTTAAAGAAGTGCGTCTCGCTTTCTTGTTTTCCTCCTCTCGTTTTTTACTGGCAGGATGAATCGAGTGGCTGGGGAAACCCAGCTAGATGGGCGGGGTATAAATAATAAAATTATTATTATTATTATTCAGGCGTGTTTAAGTTGCACAGTTCCAGGCACATGGACTTGGAGGCCAGCGGGTTGGAATTGTGCAAGTTAAATCCAAGCAAGGCAAGAGAGTTTAAAAACTCTTTTTGCCCTGGGTTTGCTTGGGGTTCCTCAACGTGGGAAGAGCTTTTAAGCTCTCTGCCTTGCTCGATGGGCAAGGCCCGCGCAGTATGCAGACCCTGGGAAGACGCTCTTCCACACCCCCTTGCTAGCTGTGGGGCAGGCTCAAAGGTTTGAGTGTATGCCATTTTCATGTGCACACGAACCCTTGGAACCGAACCCCCATGTCAGATGCCATCGTACTGTATTTTCTCATATTTATCTCTGGCCATGGGGCCCAAGGTGTTGTGCATCTGATTCTCGGACCTGCTTTGCTCCAGCCAAGGTGCTGGCTCTCTGCGACTTCAGACCACGCCAGGAACCCATTCCTAAGGGGCTTGTAGAGGCGCCCCAGCAGAAACCGTTGCAAGTTTGCATACACCATTTTAATTGGCGCATGGATTATGAGAATGGGCAGAGGGGTGCGGTGGTTTCTTCCCTGCCGGCCAGTGTGTTTTTTGCTCTGCCTGCTCAGGGCTGGGGATTAGGCTGCCTTTGGGTCTCGCCAAATATCCGCCTCCCCGCCCCCCGCCCCCCCCCAGCAATTCCTTCTCTCAAAAGGAGCACGAGCACTCGTGGGAGTTCTTCAATAAATTAAGTTTATTTAGATTAGCATATTTTGCAAATGAGTTCAATAAATTACGGAACAGTTGTTGGTTTTAAAAAATAATAAACGGGGGGGGGGGGGAACCAAGCAAAACAAAGCCTGGAGAACCGTCATCTTACAAGCATCCACAGAGCTGAGCCCTGGGGGCTTGGAAGCTGCTCCTTTGTGGAGTTGGGGGGGGGTGCCCCTTGTTCCCTTAGGATGCTACGGCCTTGGCCCAAAAGGCATCCTTTCTCGAGCAGGAGGTGCTCCTATAGCCCCACAGTTCCATACCTCGTCATCCTGAAGCTATCCATATCACCCTCCTTTTGGGCCTGAACGTGTGTTGCCCCTCTCTCCAAGACCCAGGTGAGCACCGCAAGCTGAACCTGCTGTTTATCTTTCCTTTGGGAGATCTGGAACCTCTTTTTTTCATGGCTCGGGGAGTCCTAAGATTGCATCATTTCCTACAATGGTGCCACAGCTCCCCTCAGCCCTGGCGTTACTGAGGCCACGTGGGGCCAGGAGTCCTGGGTGGGGCTGTGAGCCCAAATTTCCCATAAGGACTTCAGTGTGCCGTGGCATGTGGCAGTTCTATGCTGCTGCTCCCCCCACTGTTGCTGTTCCACAATGAAGCAGACCTCAGGGGGACCCCAAGAAGGCCTAAATAACGGAGCCCAAGCCCACATCTCCGCACAGCGCCAATCATCACTGGGCCGCATGTTCAGCCCCAAGGAAACCAGCAGTGAAGCACTTTGGGAGTCTTGCTTGTCTTGAATCCCACCTGTAGCGAAGCCTGATTAAATTTCTCCCCAGTGACATAAAAAGAGCCTGCTGGATCAGGCCAACAATGGCCCATCTATTCCAGCATCCTGTTCTCGCAGGGGCCTACTAGAAACGGGCAAGCAGGGTCTGAGCACAAGAGCAACTCTCCCCTCTTGTGGTTTCCAGCAACCGGCGTTGAGAAGCATTTCTGCCTCCCGATTGTGGAGACAGAGCAGAGCCCTCCTGACAAGCAGCCACCGATAGCCATCTCCTCCATGAATTTGCCTCTTCCTCTTATCGAAGCCATCCAGGTGAGTGGCCATCGCTGCCTCCTGGGGGAAGGTGTTCCACAGTTCATCTATGCACTGCATTAAGAAGTAATTGGCTAGAGGTTGCAGATCCCCAAATGCTGAAAGAGCCCGCAGGGTATAAAGCCGAAATATCTGTTGATGGGAAGGGGCGTGGGTCAGGACAGGGGTGCAACAGAAATACTCTCCGCCCCACTTCTCCCCTCGCTGCAAAGCACACCCTGGAGAAGATTCTGAGACACACGTCACAAGCCACCATTTCATGAAAATACTTTCTCCAACGATGAAACCCCTGGAATGCAGTTTCCCCAGCAGCTTGGCTACAAACACGAAATCCTCCTTTGAACATTCTGTGACATAAAAGGGACTCTTCTCCAGCCCACGTTGGAGCTTGCGCAAACGCCACATTTCCACCGCCACATTTCCTGAGCATACCTGCCAAGTTGCTGTCGGAGAAATAAAGGACCAGCCGGAAGTAGCAGACCGGAAGCAATGCTGCCGCCAGAATAAACCGGGGGGAAACAAAAAAATCCGTTTTTTTCAGCTAGGAACAGCTGGAAAAACGGGGATTTCCCGGGGAATACGGGAGACTTGGCAGCTATGTTCCTGAGTTGTGGCGGCATCCTGGGCACGACCCGCAAGAAAGTTCTCCTGGCCCACTGACTTGGGAAGGGAGTTGTGCAAGAGCACCGCTGCGTTCTTGCACGCCTGTCTTTTCACACGGCCTCACGTGGGTTGTGCCACCTGTGAACCGGCACAATGGCCGCAGAGCCTCCTCCCATTTCACCCTGCGCACTGCACCACCGCAGGATGGGACCATTAAGCAGCTGGAAAAGCTAGAAAGCTTGCAAGGGTGGAAATCCCCTAAATGTGAGTCGTGAGGGGCCCACTCAGTGCTGCGGAGCTCAAACGCCCCGTGTCTGGGCCCAGAGCCTTCTCAGCATCTGGTGGCGCCCAGTTTCCCTAAAGGTGAACCAGTCCTGATAGCAACAGCCCACCCACATCCAGAGGACAATATGGTCCTCATCCCCTGCTCCAGTGATGCCGGTTGTCTGAAAAGCAGCAGGACCAGGAAAGGTGTCTCCATGCTGCCAATCTTAGTGGCATGTGACACTAGACGCCAAAGCATTCATGGTTGATATAAGGCAGCTTCGCTCAACCGTGTGTGTGTGTGTGTGTGTGTGTTGGACTACAGTTCCCATCAGTCCCAGTGAGCATGGCTGTAGAAGTCCAGGGCTGATGGGAGTTGTAGTCCCAAACTCCAGGAAGTGGCACCAGGTTGGGGGAGATTGAGTTTTAAGGCAACTTCATCCAAGTGCTGATTCACTCGTCTGCGCAAGCATCCCTTTGCAATTGCGGGTGGGGATAATCCAAACCAGGGCCTCTGCCTGTATCTGCCTCTCATCAATCCAGTTCCTGCCACCGCCACCACCACCCCGCCCTGGATTCCTTTCTGCAGAGAGAAATTGACTAGTCCAGAAGCTGCTAGTCCATTCCACTTGTGAGACGTGGGGAAGCAGATGGGACGTAAATGGGGTCGGAAGGACGAGGAAAGTGCCTGCGGCGTTGATCTCGCTTGTTTTGCTCTTTTTGAAAACGACAACCTGCACACAGCCAGGGACCGCAGGGTGAGATCATATGTTCAGGCAGACAAAAGACCTTCTCGACATCGAAAGCTACTTCAGAGGCTGTGTGCATATGGACAGGTGTCTCTCTTAAAAGCCCGGAGGCACAGTCTTACCTACATAGTCCGTGGAATACACTTTCTGTGGGGTGGGTTTGCCAACACGAACAGAGGCTGGGCAAGGTCTCGTGGGGGACCTCCCTCGATCCTTATGGCTAAAGCAAGGCGAATTGTCAGGCCCAAACGTCCCTGGGCAAAGAGGTTCTACGAGCGCCGGGTGGCTGCTTCTGCCTAGGCCCCTCTGAGCAAGGTTCACGTGGGTTGAAGATTTGCGGAGAGACTGGGGAAATTCCAGCATAAAGAGCTCGCCCATGTTCCCTCAGGATCTGCTCATTCTCACCAATAGCAAGCAAGCAAAGGCAGTGGTGTCAGAAAAGGGGTACACTTTGCCCCAAAGACGCTTGCCCCCTTTGCACCGGACAGCGTCAGGTCTGCCCCCACCCCACTTGCAATAGGGAATGGTTTGGGGGAGTTTGGCCAGCCTGCAACCCTGGTCTACCAAATATCCCCGAATTTCTCTTTCTCTCTCCAGTTGGGCTACTCAACCAAAGTGTCGTCCCATATTCTAGAGGCAGCAGGCTCAGGTGTGTGTGTGTGTGTGTGTGTGTGTGTGACCGGATGGCTCGCAAAACTGGCCTCCCATTTGGGAGAAAGGTCAGGTCCGAAAAGTACCGGGGGATGCAAACCATTTACAAATTCCATCTCCATCTTCCTGCTGCGGGGAGTCCTACCTGAGCTGCAAACGCAGCCGAGTGTCCGTAAGTCAAAAGGAAGCTCCAAAGTCTCAGAAAGAGGTAACTGGAAGTTCTGCAGGACAGGATCAGCCCTCCAGTTTGTGTAGGGTGGTCCAGTGTTGCTCACATGTCCCTGCATTTCTACACATTTCCAGCCCCAAATTCCTGGCGAGTTCATGAAAAAGAAGCAGAGTTCGCCTCCCCCATCACTCGCTGTTTATCTAATCCCTTCTGGAAACGACATAAGTGGCTTGCTTAACACAACTGGGGGGGGGTCCATTCTGCTTATTTCCTCCTTTGCTCACTGATGCCCACTTGGCCAAATTTGATTTTCCGCGGAGACGTTGGGAAAACCACTGTAACGAAGCCCTAATGCTGTTAGATTCCACATCGTCCTCGGTGACCGCTGGCTGTGCAGGCTGGCAAGGCGGGCAGCTCAGTCTTTCCTGTTCCTGCAGCCTTTGAAGCAAGCCAACAAGTCACCGATCGGGCCAGGAGGGGCTCCTCGCTCAGAATCACTTGACATCAGGAAAAGGAAACAAATTCTACTCTCTCGAGGACAAAATCTCTCACACAGAAACCAGCCAAGGTTGGAGGCCAGGGCTGGGAGCAGCTGTGCCCCTTCAGATCGATGCTCGCTGGACTGCAACTCCCAGCAGCTAGCATGGGGTGATGGGATTTGTAGTACAGCAAGATCGGGAGGGCCTGCGTGGATGTCCCCAGTAACTGATGCAAACAAGACTTCATTTTTCCAGACAGAGTTGGGAAATGGGCGATGCCTTGAGCAGGCCGGGTGACTGGCGAGATCTGCCCAGCGAGACGAATTTGTGGTTGCCCGGACACGGCGAGATGATGGCTGTTGTTCCCTTAAGGTTGAGCCGGGCCCTGCCCCGCGAGACGAAAACTAGCAGCTACAGAAGGAGCGGAGGAGGGTGGAGGGGAAGCTATTCTGTGGGGCACCCAGTGGAGCAGGCTGGCGGCGCTCAGTCCGAGGCGGTTAGAAGAGGTTGGCCTTGAGGGGGTTCGGCTTCCGGTGGAAGGAGGAGAGGACCCCAGAGAAGGGGCCTGACATGGTTTCGGCCGGCTGCCAGGCCTTCAGGAGGTCGGCCGTGTTGGTGGGCCCATTGCTCGTGCTGACCCCAGCCCAGAGGGGCGCCTTGAGGGCTTGGGTGGCGTGGCTGGGACCCAGACCTTGCTGCCCGGTGCCCGGGCTAGGGCTCAAACTGCTGCCAGGACTGTTCAGGCTGCCAGCTATGGGCAGTGAGGCGGTGCTGTCCGGAGTGGGGCTGCAGTTGGACTCCTTGGATTCGTCATCCTCCGAAGATGAGCGGGGGTCTGGCTTCTTGCTGGCCGAGGGGCCACCGTTGCTGCCATTCTGGCCCTTGGCGTTGGCCGCTCGCTCCTGCTTGCGAAATTTGGCACGGCGGTTCTGGAACCAGACCTGGATCGGAGGAGGAGGAGGAGGGGAGGCCAGGTGAACAACAAGCAGGCATTGGGGTGGGGGGAGAGGGGAAGGCTTGTGTAAAGAAGAAAGGGCTGCAGCTCAGTGGCAGAGCAGCTGCTTGGCATGCAGAACGTCCCATTGCTTGGCATGCAAAAGTCTCAGGGACGATTCACACCCCGGCCAGCACCTCTTTAATCTTCTATCCTCGGGCAGGAAATATAGAAGCATAATCAGTTGTACCAACAGGCTAAAAAACAGTTTCTATCCGTGGGCTGTTAGGCTGCTGAACGGAAAATAATATAGCGCAACTGACTTTCGGGGTTGGTGGGTTGTGCGACAAGCACACAGAGTGCAATGAGATTGAGCATTTGGGGGGGGGGAGGAAGGCTTGGTTAATTTCATTGTACACAGGTTGACAATAAAGGTATTTTTAAACTCCCATTAGGGCTAGGAGAGACTCCCTGCCTGATATTATTATTATTATTATTATTATTATTATTATTATTATTATTATTATTAGGCCCTTCATCTGTAGATCTCAGGGCGGTTCACAATATAAAAATACTAAAGTTTTTTCAACCAGTAATTCTTGTAATTGTTCCAAAATTTGCATCATTGCAGATAAATCGCCACAGGAACATTTAATCCAGATCTGTGTCCACTTTTGGGGGTTGTGCCTAGGTACCCACCCTGGTGATAAAAAGGCCTTTTTAAATGAGATTCCTGCATTGCAGGGGGTTGGACTAGATGACCCTCGGTGTCCCTCCCAACTCTACAGTTCAACGGCTCTATGATTCTGTGAAAATACATAATGGAAACAAGAGCAGAAACTAAAACCCATCTCCGCATGGTCTCCCACAAACACATTTAAAAAGGAATACAAGATGTTAATCAGCCAAAGGCTTGGAGGAAGAGAAAGGTTTTCTCCTGGCGCCTAAAGGTGCTTAACGAAAATGCCAGGTGAACCTCACGGCAGAGCTGCTGCCAGTCAGTGTGGGCAACACTAAACTAGATGGACCAATGGTCTGATTCAGCATAAGGCTCTTTAATTCAGTTCTCTTCTCCCGCCCCGAGAACCATGAGGACTAGAATACTGAAGTTTGTTTTTAGGTGCCAAGTCCGATCGCCTGGAGGATTGGAAGGGCTGGGAGAGCCTCCAAGTGGTCCGCAAAGTGGGGGGGGGGTTACAGTGGTGGAGCTTCATGCTCCGCCACCGGGGGCAGAGAGCAGGCGCGCTGCCCCCAGGGACGTGGTGCGCATTTTGGGGGTGCGGTGCACATTTTGGGGCGGGGCGCGCGTTTTGGGGGCGGGGCGTTGTGCGCAGGGGCGGGGCGCGCGTTTTGGGGGTGGGACGGGCAGCCACGATGGCACCCCTGGGATCGCGCTGTCTGGGGCGCCCCGCCCCCACCGCCCCTATCTTCCTACACCCCTGGGGGGGGTACCTAGAGGAATGCTAAGAGGCAAGGGGGCAGCAGGGGGGGGGCACTGGATGTGTAAATGACTACCCCACTTTGACAAACTGGATTTTGAAGAGATGTGCCATTAATTGTTACTGTTTTGAATTTTAGTGTGTTCTTACCTTCCTTAGCGGAAACTGCTATTCTGAGTTATGCTTTTTTTTAAAAAGAAAAAAAGGTAGACTAGTGGGCACTGGAGATGGGTTCGTGGAACCTAAGGGGCGGGGTTTCAAAAAGGTTTGGGAACCACAGGGGGTAGACAATATTGAGCAAGGTAGGCTTTCTCTGCAGTGACGCACAGGAAAATGAGAGGTAGCGTGACATAGTGGTCAGTGTCGGATTTACGTATAAGCTAAACAAGCTCTAGCTTAGGGCCCCCCTCTCTTGGGGTTCCCCCCCAAAAAATTAAAGAAAAAACAACTGGATGTACATTTCCAAAATATAAGATAAAAAACAAATAAAATAAAACCTACATACAGCAACAGTGTTTTGTGTTGTGTAGGCTCCTATGATGTAAGTCATGGGCCCCTCCTGCTAGCCTGCTCCCTAAAATATCCCTGGTTTGCTCCTTTCTATATATAGGGTGCCTACATTCTGCAGGGACTGGGTGCAAGGCAACATGTGCAAATGGCTTGAGATACCTATTAGGTCCATAAATGACCATATAGCATATATTCAACACAATAAGCAGTGACAATTTGTTGTTGACAAAGGACATAGAAAGGGCCCCGTTACCTTCAGTAGCTTAGGGCCTCATCAAACCTAAATCCGGCCCTGATAGTGGTTAGGACCTGGGAGACCAGGGTTCAATTCCCCACCGGGCCATGAAACTCACACGGTGACCTAAGGCTGGTTACTGCCTCTCAGCCTAACCTACCTCACAGGGTTGTTGTGAGGCTAAAACGGGGGAGGGGGTTATGCCCTCACCCTTAAGCACCTTGGGGGAAAGTTGGGCTATAAACACAGCAAAGAAGACCTGGGATAGCTCAGTCGGTAGAGCACAAGGCTCCCAATCTCAGGGTCATGGGTTCAAGCCCCATCTTGGGCAAAAGATTCCTGCACTGCAGGGGGTGGGACTAGATGATCGCCAGGGTCCCTTCCAACTCTACAGGTCTAAGATTATTTAATTTAAATGCAATAAATAAATTGCTCGGAGCAATTGGGGCTTTCAGTGGATCAGCCCCTGTCCCCCCCCCCCAGGAAAATGTTTTATCCCCCCCCCCCGCTTAAAAAAAAGGATCAGCATTGCAGCTGACAGGAAAAGCTTCTCACCTGCACCCTGGCTTCTGTGAGGTCTATTTTGAGGGCCAGCTCTTCCCTGGTGTAGATGTCAGGGTAGTGGGTCTCTGCAAAGACTCTCTCCAGCTCCTTCAGCTGCGAGCTGGTGAACGTGGTGCGAATCCTGCGTTGCTTCCGTTTCTCGTTGATGGTGGAAGGGTCCGAGAAGAACTTGTAGGGAACTGGTTGAGGAGAGAGGAAAAAGAGAGAGCCCCTGGCTTAGAAGGAGGAAGGCGTGGTCACGTGGCGTGAGAGTGGCACAGTGGCCCACGGCATTCCTGCATTGCAGGGGGTTGGACTAGAGGACCCTTGGGGTCCCTTACGTCTCTGCAAGTCTATGATTCTGCGCTGCTGGGCTCACCCCTTGTCCATTTACCAGTATTGCTGGTTTGGAGCAGCCTGCCCCAACCTGGTGCCCCAGAAGATGTTCTGGACTGCAATTCCCATCAGCCCCACTTGGCATAGTCGTGGCTGGGGAATATGGGAGTTGTAGTCCAAAGCCCCTGAGGCGCTTCATGCTGTGGAAGGGTAGCTTGGAAAGTAACCAAGGTTCCCCTCTGCATCCCCTTTGGCTTCAACTGTAAAATGAGAAGGTGGCTTTCAGCAAGTCACTGCCTCTCAACCTCACATTCCACCACCCCAAATCCACAAAATGGAGATAATTCTACGATCCTACCTTACAGGGTTCTTGTAACAATCTCTCCGTGTAAAGCACTTTGTACACTGTAAACAGTGAGCTACCAGGGACATTCGCAGTGTCAGGACTAACATACAAAGCTCTGAATGACTCACGACACAAATACCTACGTAAAATACCTCCTTCTCAATAACAACAATCTTGGATCCTAGGTTTTATTGTATTTTTAATATTTTGTGGGAAGCCGCCCAGAGTGGCTGGGGAAACCCAGACAGATGGGTGGGGTATAAATAATAAATTATTATTAGTATTATTTTCATTGGCAGGTGAGGCCTTGGGGGGTTGTGTGACAGGGCCTTTTTGGTGGCGGCTCCCCATTTGCGGAATGTCTTCCCTGGCAAGGTGCATCCATCTCTCATTCATGGCCAAAGGAACCTTGAAATTGTCAGCTGGGAAAATACAATTGTTTTAAAACTGTTCTAATAAGTTCTCTAAAGATGGTGCTTTAAATATGTGTCTGCCACCCTGGACTCCGTTTGAGGGGGAAGGGCAGGATATACCGTACACTGAATAAACCACAACAATGGCAATCAATAATGTAAGCACTAAGTATTAGCAATCATACCAGGCAAGTGGCTTAGAGTTCAGAATAGGATCCTGCAAACTGACTAGAGCCCAACATTTGTCTGGGGAGGGGCCCCTTTCCCCATCCCCACCCCCAATATCAATAGAAGAAAGAAATTTTAAAAGCGGAGATGCTAAACTGCAAAACTGGTACCCAAGCTAATGCTTGCATAATTACAGTGAAGATGCAAATGTGTATCGCCGACCATCGCTAGGGGAACAACTTAATAATATAACCGCTAAGATAATGTAATCATTTAATAATATAACTGCTTCATAATATAACCGCCAACTTCTCTGAAGAGTGGGGAAGTTAAATTAAGAAGTATGCATAGGTTTTCTGGATTATACCAGTATTTTAAAAGCATGTGGCAATTTCAGCAGCCAAGACAGCAGCACCCCTCAAAATTCATTGTACTTAGGAGAGCTGCGGAAGAGACGAAAACCGCACCAATGGCTGTTGTTCTTATAGATGCATGTAATCTTTTAGAGTTACACAGAATTCCTTGGCTAAATGAGTCTTCCTCGGACGACACCTGCAGGTGCTAATGCTGTTTACAGCCAGTCATCAATAACATACATAAATATAACCGAGAAATCGTGGTGGTGTTGTTGTTTCCTCTTCTGACTATTTTATAATTAAATTGCTGGGAGTTTGTCAGCTGCCCTCAAGTAGATATGCTGACATAGACAGACAGGCAGGCTGTAAATTTCTTAAGCTATGGAAAGAAAAGTTGGCTTTTAAGGACACACCTGAAATAGGAATTATCCAGCTCTGCTCAGCTCACCTCAACATCTCCTCTAGAGGCCAGGGATAAAACCGGAGTCCTTCTGCAGGCCAAGCAAATTTTCTGCCACGAACCACACACAAATCATGCAACAGGTGCGCTGGGTGTGTGTGTGTAAGGTGGCTCATGGCAAAACATCTGCTTGGCCTGCTGGAAAAGGACCCAGGTTTAATCCCTGGCCTCTCCAGGGTGGTTTGGGGGCCTGGGGTAGAATCTCCTGCCTGACACCCAGGAAAGATGCTGCCAACCAGTGCAGGCAATATGTGGTGGATAATAATAATAATAATAATAATAATAATAATAATAATAATAATAATTTATTATTTATACCCCGCCCATCTGGCTGGGTTTCCCCAGCCACTCTGGGCGGCTTACAACAGAAAAATGAAATAAAATAATCTATTAAACATTAAAAAGCCTCCCTAAACAGGGCTGCCTTCAGATGTCTTCTAAAAATCTGGTAGCTGTTTTTTTCTTTGACATCTGATGGGAGGGCGTTCGACAGGGCGGGCGCCACCACCGAGAAGGCCCTCTGCCTGGTTCCCTGCAACTTGGCTTCTCGCAACGAGAGAACCGCCAGAAGGCCCTCGGTGCTGGACCTCAGTGTCCGGGCAGAATGATGGAGGTGGAGACGCTCCTTCAGGTATACTGGACCGAGGCCAATGGGCTGGCTCAGTATTGAATAAGGCAACTTCGACTTCCCCATGTCAGGAAAAGGGCTTGGGGAAGACCTCCAAACCTAAAAGTAGAACGCCACCTCCTTCCACTTCCGTGCCTCTCTGGAGAGAAAGTACCCAAAATCGAGGAAAGCCAAATAGCTGGGGGTCTCCTGAACCCCGAAGTGTCAGCCCCGACTCTTGTGGCAGCTGCTGCTTTGCGATTCTGAAGCCCACACGGCCGCAAATAGCGCTCGATCAAGCGGGTGGTCGGGAGGAGGAGACCCTCAAGTCAAGCCTTTTGCTGGGCCTGCCCCAGCGCTGCATGGGCGGCAGCCGGCAGCCCGGCGTCTGGGTGACGCGATCTCGCGGTAGCTAGCGCGAATCCGGAGTGACTTCGGTTTACACTGATGATGATGAGAGCATGAGAAGATCTAGACCAGCATCCTATTGTCACAGTGGCCGCCGACATTGGGGAGCCTGTAAGCATGATACGAGCTCTGGCCCCTCCGCATTTTCCACCTACTGGGATTCAGAAGCATCGCTGCTTCTGACTGTGGAGGCAGAGCCGAGCCATCCTGGTTAGTAGCCTTCGATAGCCCTAACCTCCTCCATGAATCTGTCTGATCCTCTTTTAAAGTCACCCTCTTTTAAAGCCGCCGTTGCCTCCAGTGGCAAGGAGTTCCACATTTTACCTCTGTGTTGCTTGAAGAAAGACTTTCTTCTATGCGTCCTGAATCCTCCTCCGACATTCACCGAATGTCCGCGATTTCGTGTGTTATAAGAGGGAGGAGAGCTTTCCTCCATCCACTTTATCCAGGTCATAAAATTCTCCAATCCACAATTACATCTCCTTTTCTGCAGCCGTTATATCGGGGTTCCTTCAACGTACCCGCGAGAGCGACGAGTTTTCAGTTCCAACCCAACTGTCTTTACTCCGCCTCAACTGGCTCCAGTTTGCTGGTGCGCTACCCGCGCTTACTCGGGAGTAAAGCCCTTCCAACGCGCCGCGCTCTGACTTCGAAGTGGACGGGCTCCGCCTGCTGCCTCCCTCTCTCCCTCGGTTTCAGGCGGAGCTGCTGGATCGGCGCTGCGCTTCCGCCGGGATCCCTCTGCGCTGCTCACGTTGACTCGGAGGGAAAGGATCCACGCTGGGATCAGGGCCCAATACCCCTGCCGTCCCTTTGGCTTTGCTGAGGAGATGTCAAAAAATGATCCCAGCGAGGTCGGGAGTCGCGATTTGTTCCCCCGCTTCTTAACTCGGGGTTCAGTCGGGGCCACTTTCGGAGGCCTTTGGGCTCATGGGGGCGGGACTTTCTGGAGAGCAAAACACGTAGCTCTCTAAATGACTTGGCTGAAGGAATTGAGGGAATTCTCATCCAGTTTGCAGGCTGGACACCAAACTGGCGGAGGGGGCAGCTAATGTCGTAGAATCGGAATTCAAAATGACCTTAACAGATTGAAGCCCAAACTAAACGAGTGGATTTCATTCCTGCACTTAGGCAGGAAGAACCAGATGCACAAATTTAAGATGGGGGGGGGAACCTGACTTACTAGCAGGACAAGGATTTAGGGGTCATTGTGGACCACAAGTCAGGAATCAACCGTGTGATGCAGCGGCAAAAAAGGCTAACACTATTCTGGGCTGCATCTACAGAAGTCTAGAAGTCAAGGAAGGAGTAGCCCCTCTCTAGTCTGCCTTGACAGACCACACCTGGAGTCCTGTGTCCAGTTCTGGGCACCACAATTTAAGAAGGGTGTTGACAAGCTGGAAGGTGGGCAGAGGAGGGTGACCAAGATGGCCAAGGGTCTGGAAACCGAGCCTTATGAGGGATGGTTGAAGGAGCTGGGTATGTTTAGCCTGGAAAAGAGGAGGCTGAGAGGAGATAGGATAGCCATCTTCAAATATCTGAAGGGCTGCCATATGGAAGAGGGAGCAAGCTTGTTTCCTCCTGCTCTGGAGGGTAGGAATTGAACCAATGGCTTCAAGTCACGAGAAATGAGATTCCGATTAAACACCAGGGGGACGTTTCTGACAATAAGAGCTGTTTGACCATGCAGCGGTCTCCCTTGGGAGGTTGTAGACTCAACCTCGGCCCTCCAGATGTTTTTGGCCTACAACTCCCATGATCCCTAGCTAGCAGGACCAGTGGTCAGGGATGATGGGAATTGTAGTCTCAAAACATCTGGAGGGCCGAGGTTGAGGAAGCCTGTTGTAGACTCTCCTTCCTTGGAGGTTTTTAAGCAGAGGTTCATTGGGTTACCATCTGTCAGGGACGGTTTAGCTGAAATTCCTGCATCGTAGGGGGTTGGATTAGATGACCCTTCTGGGGTTTCCCACCCAACTCTACAATTCTATGCCTGACGAAAGACAAATTAAGCCAACTTTATTCTGGTTGCTTTTCGTCCTGACTGGCTTTTGTTTTCCATCTAAGACCAGGCGATCCATATTCGTTCAGGTGCTCAGCAAGGCTAGGGAATGCGGGAGCCTCAATAATGTCAAAGCCAGGAGCCCTTTTCTCCCGTCCCCGCCCTCACTCCCGTTGTTTAAAAGGCGGGTCGTACTCGTTATTTGGGGTAGGAGGGTTGCGCGTAGACCGGATTAACTCAATCCAAATTAACTCAAACGGATTTTATGCAGATCGATGAGCTGTCATGCAAGAGAATAAGATGGTCCTTCGATAGTTAAAATTTATATATATATATATATATATATATATATATATATATATATATATATATATATATATATATAATTAAAATAATTTTAAAACTCTGGAACATTTATTAATAGGCAGCAGCGGCGCCGTTATATTGCCCGGTGGCGATGGCTGTGGGGGGTTATCTCTGTTTATTTAGCTCTGCCCGGGCCAGGAAGAAAAGGAGGAATCGGATCCTGCTGCACAGAGATGGAGGGAACATCCCCAAATGTTCGGGCTGAAACCCGATTGCCATTTTTGTGGCGAATAAGCGGCGCTTACTTCCGAGTAGAGAGCGGCCGCCGCCCGTTGCATTCTGCGCAGTAGGCAGAGTCTTAAACAATAAACAAATAAAGCATTAAAATAATAAATAAAAATAATTGAAGTAGTTAAATTTTAAAATTAAATTGAACATATCGGTGGCCTCCTAGCTGTTTCCTGGGTGCCGTTTTTTGGTCATCATTCCGTTTGAGCAGCTGGATTCCGGGTTCAAGCGCCGTGCTTGGCCGCAATCCTACACGCGCTTTCCCCGGGGAATAAGTCTCCGTGGATCTCAGGGAGGTTTACTTCTTGAGTAGACAGGCCTAGGCTAGCGCTGAGAGAAGGAACCCAGAGCGCGGCTGCGGATGGAATTTCCCCTGGATGGCATTTATTGCTCCGGATACGGGAAAAAAGTGCGGCCTAGTGGTTAGAGCGTCGGACTAGGATCCCCTATCGGCCATGAAACTCACTGGGTGCGAGTGACTGGGGGGCAGTCATTGCCTCTCTCCGCCTAACCTACCTCGCAGGGTCGTTGTGAGGATTAATTAAGGAGGAGATATAGGCGAGGTATTAATAATAATAATAATAATAATAATAATAATAATAATAATAATAATCCTTGGTGGGGAAATGCGGGTTATAAAGGCAATGTATAAATGCAATAAATAAGAAATAAAATGGTGATAACTGCTGGAACACCAGGCAGCCGCGTTGGATCACATATTTCCTGGTAGTCGGGGACTTAATAAATGAATTCCCCAGCTGTTGCCTGGAGAGTTGCAAGCCTGACGCGCCCACCCCTGCTTTCATTCTTGAATTCTTGAACACTCGGTCCGCTTTACATCTATACTTCGACATTTGCAATACAGTAATCCTATTTGGCAACGATGCGAATGAAATCTGAGCGGCCCACGGTCGTCCAGTCATTCTGTTTTAAACTGAAGCAGCGAAAGTGATTCCTCTGTCCCCAAATTGTTGGGTACCTTTTCGAGGTTCGCCGACTGAAACTCTTTCTTCACCCCCAGGTCGATTTCAAGCGCCGTTTGGTCATCTACACAGCTGCCTTGAAAATGAAATCGACCAGGAATTCATTCTGACAGCATCATTATAAACCATATTCATTTTCAAGCGTATTTCCCTTGTAAAAATGCCTACAATTTAAATCTCAGGTAAGATGCTTACGACAGCAAGGGTCTCGCTTTGAGGAGTGGGCCGCCTCCCTTATTTCGGAGTCTTGTTCCTTCAAACAAGAGACCTCGATGTTTTGATGTTCTGTTGCTAAATCAGGATTTGTTTCCTATTTGTTCCTAAATCCGAATTAATTTCCTACTTGTTGCTATATGCGGATTCGTTTCCTATATTTACTGTCGAGCGAATGAGTGGGTTGGAATGGCTAAAAGGTTTATGAAACATCCATCCGGTCCTTGCAAACCGACGGACTTTCATTGCAACGAGTAACTCCAGAAGCAAAATCCGGATTGTGTTCTGCTCATGCCAGAAATGAAGGGAGAATGAAATAATTCCGATATCGCGCAAAGTCGCGTAAAGGCGGTACATTAGGGCTCGTTTCCAGGTCCATTAAACTCAACTGAAGGTTTTTTTTTAATATACTTCACCCTCTCCCTCCCCCATCGGATTCAATGAGACATTCAGGCCAAACCCCGACGTCCATTTACTTATGGGGAAAACTTTCTTCTCTTACACGGCTGATATCCGATTATTAGATCCTGCCCAAATTCTCCCAAACCGGAATGGCATTTTAAAAGCGACCCCAGAATGGTGAGATGCGCCGGCGGTTTTTTTCAAGCATTGGAGGATAATCGCACCCCGCTGCATTTCCTCCCATAGCTGCCAAGTTATCCCTTTTTTTAAGGGATTTTCCCTTATGCTGAATAGGCTTCCTCTCGAGAAAAGGGAAAACTTGGCAGCTATGTTTCCTCCTAGCTGAAAAAGCACAGGGGGGACGGGGACGGGAGGGGGGAACTGGACACACGTGGGAAAGAGATGGATATTTTGAGTTTAAATCGTCGTGGTCCTGTATTTAATTTCCTTTATTTTACATCGCAATACAGCATCGCCCAAGTGGGCTCAGTCCGGGTTGGTCTCAGATCCAACGTGCTCCTTGAGAGAGGCATGAGGCGTGCGCAAGGTTTGGAGTCACACAGAACGCTTCGTCCGTGCCAGAATAAATAAAAAATTCAAAAAAATTGTCCTGTGGCACCTTAGAGACCAACTAAGTTTGTTCTGGGTATAAGCTTTCGTGTCCGTGCACACTTCTTTAAATACCGTGATATTCGCCCGTGGCAATAATTGCCGAGGAAAATAAGAGGAAAGCGGAAGGGATCTGTTGTCAAGAGTCCCTGGAATCTTGTGCATTGCCCAGCAGAGATTGGGTTGGCTTGTAACCATATCTTTATCGTTGATAGTTTTATTCTCTGCATTCCTAGTTTACCTTTTCCTCCAAAGAGCTGGGGGGGGGGCATTCAGTCCCCATCTCATTTAATTCCCACAACAACCCTCTGGGGTAGGCTAGGCTGAGACTGAGTGACTGCCCCCCAAGGCCACCCAGTGACCGAGCGGGGATTTGAACCCTGGTCTCCCACTCTAACCGCTATGCCACACTGTCTCTCCGTGTGTATGTGTGTGAGTGAAATTAACACCCTGTCTGCCTCTCCTGAAGGGTCTTGCCTCGCTTGCCTACATTTACACAGGAGGTGGAAGCGCGTCCTTCTTCCACCGCGGAGACCAATTCCGGCGCACGATGCGCATTCCAAAGCGTAGGCGAGGATAAGCCCCGCAAAACCCAGAATTTCTTTTCAGGGGTGGGGAAAGAATTACCTTAAAAGCGCCTGGGTTTTACAGGAAAACCCAGGAAAGGTCTTCTGGGGTATCTTAAAGGCAAAACAGATTACCTGTGGCAAAGGAAACCTGTTCGTCTCTAGGATACCATCGGATGATTTGCCGTCGTCGGTCCCCCCCCCCCCAAACACAAATTAATCCATCAGATTCCACATCTGGAGATTTCTCTTCCAGATACTTTGTAAACGCAAATCCTTTCTCCCGTCAATTTCCAGCATAGTTTTAGTTAGTTACAAATTTTGCTTCGGAAATTATTGCAATTAAAAAAAAAAGAAATCCCCGTTAGGCTGCTAGTCTCCTCGACGATGCTCAGCTAAGAAACCAGGTCCTGGACGCTTTCAGCCCGAACCGGATCGCGCCCTTCTTGGTAAACTAGATAAACCTCTACCTGCCAGCCTAAAAAACCGCCAGCGACCGACCGACGCTTCTTTCCTCCAGATTAATAAATTCCATGAAAAAAATAGTATATATATATTTTTCTGGGAGCAATTTCTGCAAAATATCGAATTAGATTCCTTGATCTAATCCTTCCATTTGCTCTAACCCGATTACGCATTAATTTGTTTTGGCTGTGAACAGAGGGGCGACGGAGCCCTTTAACTCGATTAGGCACAAATGTTATATCTTTATAACTGCATTTTGCAAAATTGGTTTATACCTGGTGGGTTGCGAGCTCCCCCCCACCCTCTGCGAAGGGGGGAAAGGAAATAAAGCGGCGAGGGTCGGCCGGGTTGCAAGACAAAAATTGGAACCAGGGAGAGAGAGCCAGCCAGAGGCTCTGGGCTTCTTTTTTGGGGGGTGTCTCTGCCTCCCCAATATTCCGAAGGAGGAGTCCCTCGCTCCTGGCCCCTGGAACCAGCGAACCCCACTCGGGAGCGGCTTCCAGGCGGGCCGGCCGAAGCCGCGCCTCCGGCCCGCGGGGCAAACCAGCCCGGTGCCCGTCTCAGGCTGGGGGTGCCCTCCTCCTGCGCGCCTCGGCAACGGAGCCCTTGTCTCCTAGAGCTCTGGCACCGGGAGCGGGCCATCCATCACAACCGGCCGTCGGCGGCGCCCTTACCTGTGGCGTAGGGCGAGGGCTGGTGGTCTCGGAGGGCGCCCAAGGTGCAGTTGGCCGTGCTGAGCGGCGGGCAGGCCGGGCTGGCGGCGAAGCTGCTGCGGATGGGGTTGTACTGGAAGGTGTTGGCTTGGCTGCAGGAGTTGAAGTCCGCGTACGCCGACGCCTCCATGGCCGCCATGCAAGAGTCGTACGAGTTCAGGTAGGAGTAATCCATCTTGTACATGGGGAGCCGGGCCCGGGATCTGGAGATCTGCAGGGTGGCCGGCAGGCCCGGGGTGAGAGAAAGAGAGAGGGAGAGGGAGAAAGAGGGGCCCCCCTCGGCTTGGACGGCGGCGGCGGCTGCAGGTGCCTGTTTGCGCTCTGGAGGCGCACCGACGGGGCGGACGGGTGATATAGTTGGCGGCGCGCGGGGAAACAAGGGACGAGGCGGCGGGTCCTTTGCATGACAATCTCGCCGGGAGTCGATTGGGGGGAGGGAGGGGCGGCCAGGGAGGGGGGGCGGCCCGCCGCCCCGCCCACCCCTCCCTCCCTCCCTCCGTCGCTCAGCCAGCCGTTAACCCTTTCGGGTGGCATCCTCAGCGCAGCAGGAGAGGCTGCAGGATGAGTCCATTTGCCTCCCCTGCCAGAGAAGTTTCGCCACGCAAGCTGCCACGTTTCCCGTGTTTAAAAAACGTTAAGGGCACCAGGAGAATCCGCTGGATCAGGCCCATCTTTCCAGCGTCCTGTTCTCGTGGGGGCCAAGCAGCGGGTCTCGTACCCCCCAAAAAGGGGAAATTGCAGACAGGAGCACTGCTGTAAAAATATAAGATCAGGATCAGGATCATGGTCAGGTACGCCAACTTGGGGGGTGGAGTTAGCCCCACCCCGCATAATCAGTCACAGGACGCACAATGCGCGCACAATGTTTGCATGGCAATGCCCATCAACTTGGGGTGGGAGGCCCCCTCAAATATTTTATGGCGGGGTCCGAAGGGGTCTCGGCTGCTATGTCTATGTCCAGCACCCTGCTCTCACGGTGCTCAGCCAGATGCCCGTTAAGGGAAGCCAGTGAGCAGGATACGAACCCAAGAGCAACGTTATCTCCTCTTGGGGTTTGCAGCGACTGGAATTCAGAAGCGTCTCTGCCTCCGACGGCTGCTGGCCCCGCCCCCAACTTCCTCTGGTCCAAAGGGGAAATGATAAAGGACCCACATATGATATCCACCATTGCTGTCTCCCTCTCCTTCGCTGGTGGGAGGGAAACATACTGGCCTGCCTTGCAGGGCTGTTTTGCGAGGAGGGCTGAGCGCAGAGCCTGTGTTGAAACCTGCCCTTGTCATTTCAACAGCAACAAAATCCTGCACTCATCCTCCTCTCTCCCGCGCCCCGTTTGTTTTCTCAGCGTTGACTTTGCATCCAAGAGCTGGAAGGTACACCAAAGGACATCTAGCCCAACCCCCGGCAGTGCAAAACTTGCCCAAGTTGCGAAGAAACCGGGGGAGGGGGGGCGTGAAAGTGTAGCTGGGCGCGCGCAACGAAAAGGCCAGTGTCTGGATGTTTGGGGAGGGGGGAAAGAGAAAAGCAGGAGTGGGCCGCCTCCCTTATTTCGGAGTCTTTTCGTTGCGCGGAGTTTGGCCAGTTGGGCGGTGAAAACCGATTCTCAGGCTAATATGGTTCGCGCATACCGGGCTGGGCACAAAAAATAAAAGCGATTTAAAATCTTGTTTTTTACTGTCCCCTTCTCTGAATGGTAATCTCTGTATGGTCAAAAGGGGAGGGTAATTTTCATTATTATATGATTTATATACTGTATACACAATGGCGAGATGCTTGCTTCTGTCGGCTCGCGGGAAGAAGCTCCTGGGGTGGTTCAACATGAAGTGGCTTACCTCCGAGTAGACCTGGCGAAGGTTGTAGGGTGAAGCGCAGCAGCCGCGGGGGTGGGGGCCCCATGTGTTGGGGTGGGGGAGGGGGAGCAGGGCAGAAGGGGGCACCCAAGCCTGGCGTCCAACGTCCAGGACTTTTTGTTTCTTTCTCAATTTGTGATACAGTAGTATAAAGTAGATTCTCAGGCTAAGCCTCCTGCCCAGACTCCGCTAGCGCATCGCTTGCTCGCTTATTCATTTATTTATTGCATCTAGCCCACCTTTTTCTCTCAAGGCGACGTGCGTGGTTCTCCCCCTCCTCATTGAAGCTCTACGGCAACCCTGCGAGGGAGGGGAGGCTGAGGCAGTGACTGGCCCCCAAGGTCACACATTGGAGCGGTGGATTCGAACCCTGCTCTCCCGTGTCCTAGGGCTCTAACCACTAGGACACGCTTCCTTTCCCTTCTGTGCAGCGTTCTGTTGGGAGGTCGAGGCAGATTCCTTGGCGCATCCTGCCGTCCGGCTGGGCTCCTATTGGGTTGACTCCAGTCGGGGTGAAGCTTCCGAGAGTGGATTTGTGTGTTCCCCCCCCCCCGAAGTCGAGGGGAAATGGGAGAGGGGTAGCTGCTTGGCATGCAGAACCCCCCCTCCTTTCAGCATTGTCACCTCTTGCTAAGGGGATCCCGGAGCACATAATGGGGAACGAGCTTCCCTACTCTTGACACCTAGGAGCATGGGGTGGCGGAGACTGCCTCTTAGGCTCTGAGTCTTTGTCCATCTAGCTCAATAGTGTCTGCACTGACTGGCAGCCACTCTTCCCCCCCCCCCCAGGCAACCTGACCTGGAGATGCCACTGAACTGGGGATTTTTCTGCATGCAAAGCAGGCCTTCTGCCGCCATGCTAGGGCCCTGAATCACAGAACTGTAGAATTGAGAGGGACCCCCCCCAACGGTCATCTAGTCCAACCCCCCCCCCACAATGTAGGAATATCAGCTAAAGTGTTCATGACAGAGGGCCACTTGCCAGTCAAAGCAGAGAGTCCTGCGCTTGCTGAATCGGATCTGGGACGAGGCCATTTCCTCTTCCCACCTTCCCAGTCTGTATCTGTCTTGAGCCTAGGCAAAGTTGAGAAGGCTTAGCCCAGCCAACACCCCAGACCTCCAAGGTAGCAGCAGGCAAGGAGAACTACTCTTCTCCCTCTGAACCTGGAGACCAACTGCCAGTATCCAAGGCAGCAGCTTCACCACATCCCCCTGCAATCGCCCCTCAATGCCTCTGTTTCTTCATGTGGTGCACGGTTAAACTGTGGAACTCCCTCCCACATGAGACAGTGGTGGCTGTTGTTGTTGTTTAGTCGTTGAGTCGTGTCCGACTCTTCGTGACCCCATGGACCATAGCACGCCAGGCGCTCCTGTCTTCCATTGCCTCCTGCAGTTTGGTCAAACTCATGTTTGTAGCTTCAAGAACACTGTCCTTGAAGAGTCGGACACGACTAAACGACTAAACAACAACAACAGATCTACATTGGCCTAAGTAGTTTGGAAACACACTTGTACAGGACAGCAGTAGCTGTCTTGAGGACATAGCTGCCAAGTTATCCCTTTTTTTAAGGGATTTCCCCTTATGCTGAATAGGCTTCATCACGAGAAAAGGGAAAACTTGGCAGCTATGCTTGAGGACTTGAGGATAGTCCCAGCTTGGCAAAGACCTTTTGCAGGGAAAGAGAGTGTTGGTGATGTCAGAACAGAGACCCAGGGAAGTCTGCGGGGGGGGGGGGTACCTCTCTTTTTAACACACCCTCTGACCTTCCTTCCTTCCTTCCTTCCTTCCTTCCTTCCTTCCTTCCTTCCTTCCTTCCTTCCTTCCTTCCTTCCTTCCTTCCTTCCTTCCTTCCTTTGCAGACACCATTGCAAGTTCTATTTTCTATGGTGATGTGTGTTCGTGGCAGAAATCTCCCCAATAAAATATAATTTCAAGTGCACCTCATGATAACCAAAAAGAAAGCAAGAATGGGCACCCCCCTCTCCTTAAAGGTCAATCTGCATATATGACCCAGAGAAATAGTTGCCTTTATACAAACCCTCTTCTGTAATGTCTGAACCGGCCCCTCTGGCCATGGAGTGGGGTTGGCAGTGTTGGGGGGGGGGAGAACTTTGACATTGCAAATGCACAAATACACCTTCGAAATTAGAAATGGACAGTGTCTGGATGTTTGGGGAGGGGGGAAAGAGGAAAGCAGGAGGGGTGGATGGTGGAGGAAGAAGCTCTTTCCCCTCTGGTCATTAAGTGGTTAATGTTTTCCTTAATTCCTTTTAAAGGCAAATATCTCCCTTTCAATCTTGGCACTAAGCAGTCCCTGGCCCTCCCCGCTAATTCAATCACCCCCCTCCCATGCCATCAGACCCCCAGGACTCCTTTGTAGGAGAGCAGAGCCCAAGCTTTGGTTTACAGACGCAGCAGAAGGGGGGGGAAGGGGGAGGTCCCATTTCACCCCCATTTACGCACCTGCCACTGAGGAAAGGGAGCCAGGGAAATGTTAACATTTGGGGGGGGGTGTATGCAGAGACCCAGGCCTTTCATTGCTATTAATGGCATTTTTTTATAATTATTGCGAACTGCCTTTTAAAAAGTGCTGCCTTGAAGGACTCTGTTGTCGAAAAGAGAGCAGAAGGAGGTGGGTTTAATTCTTCCACCGGCTCCTTTGGCTGCAGCTGAGCGGAGGGCATCCTCAGATCATTTATTTATTTATTCCCTATCAGGGGTGAATAAAATAAGGGGGCGGGGAGGTAAGCCCCGCCCCACAAAATCACTCACATGATGCGGTGCACACATCATTTAAAGTTGGCTCCGGGTTTCCCTATTACCCCACCATCAACCCAAAAAGGCCCCCAGCAACGAACACATAATAACATAAGGAGAGTTTGCTGGAGTTTTCTAGTCCAGCATCCCATTTTCACAGTGGTCGACAACTGTGTAGGGGAAACCCACAAGCAGGATCCAATTCCAGCATCCCAGAAAAATACAAAAAGCTCTTTCC
Organism: Zootoca vivipara; assembly: GCF_963506605.1. NCBI lineage: Eukaryota > Metazoa > Chordata > Lepidosauria > Squamata > Lacertidae > Zootoca > Zootoca vivipara. The sequence goes on from NC_083279.1 coordinate 98,482,810, forward strand.
AGCCTCCCATTCACTTTTTATTTTTTTAAACAAGCTGCTGGCGGTCAGTGTAGACAATACTGAGCTAGATAGACCAGTGGCCCCAACTTTAATGAAAGCAGGGAGCTGTTTTCTACCAACACTTTCCACCTTAGGGCCTTATTCAAATGTCAGCAATATTCCCCATCCTTTTCTTACTCCATCCTACTGTAGATTATAAGATCATTCTGGGATTTTGTGTGTGTGTGTGTGTGTAATTTCTGGGTTTCTGGCCAGGACGCACCACCCAGTTAGGGAGAAGCAAAAATCCAAGATTATTAGCATGTTATTATTTCTGTGAATGCAGAACTTGCAGTTTTCAGGTAACAGTATTCAGCCCTGATCCTACTCCTGTGTCCTACGAAGCAAATCTTCCTAAATCAGCCTTCCCCCAACCTCTTACCCTCCCAATGTTTTGGAATATTATAGGGGAACTGTGGCCGGAGCCCTTACAGAAGGGGTCAGCAATCTTTTTCAGCAGGGGGCCAGTCCACTGTCCCTCAGACCTTGTGGGGGGCTAGACTACAGTATATTTTTGGGGGGAGGGGGAATGAATGAATTCCTATGCCCCACAAATGAAAGGCACAAATACAGGATGGGAGACACCAGGCTTGAGAGCAGTACATGTGAAAACGATCTAGGAGTCTTGGTAGACCACAAACTTGACATGAGTCAACAGTGTGATGCAGCAGCTAAAAAAGCCAATGCAATTCTGGGCTGCATCAGTAGGAGTATAGCATCTAGATCACGGGAAGTAATAGTACCACTGTATTCCGCTCTGGTCAGACCTCACCTGGAGTACTGTGTCCAGTTCTGGGCACCACAGTTCAAGAAGGATACTGACAAGCTGGAACGTGTCCAGAAGAGGGCAACCAAAATGGTCAAAGGCCTGGAAACAATGCCTTATCAGGAACGGCTTAGGGAGCTGGGTATGTTTAGCCTGGAGAAGAGAAGGTTAAGGCGTGATATGATAGCCATGTTCAAATATATAAAAGGATGTCATATAGAGGAGGGTGAAAGGTTGTTTTCTGCTGCTCCAGAGAAGCGGACACGGAGCAATGGATTCAAGCTACAAGAAAGAAGATTCCACCTAAACATTAGAAAGAACTTCCTGACAGTAAGAGCTGTTCGACAGTGGAATTTGCTTACCAAGGAGTGTGGTGGAGTCTCCTTCTTTGGAGGTCTTTAAGCAGAGGCTTGACAGGCATATGTCAAGAATGCTTTGGTGGTATTTCCTGCTTGGCAGGGGGTTGGACTGGATGGCCCTTGTGGTCTCTTCCAACTCTACGATTCTATGATTCTAACCAAGAGATGCATTTTAAATAAAAGCACACATTCTACTCATGTAAAAACACGCTGATTCCTGGACCGTCCGTGGGCCACATTTAGAAGGCGATTGGGCCAGATCCGGCCCCCAGTTTGCCTACCCAAGCCTTTAGAGTTTACTTCCAGAAAAAGGTTGGAAATCCAGCCTTAGAAACCAGGGCAGGGTAACAAACCCTGCAGACACAAAATGTTATTCTCAGATGTAAATTGGAGAAAATAGAGAAAAGTTTCCCTCTCTCTCTCTCACCACGCTATTTATTTATCTATTTAATCTGTATACCGCCCTTCATCCGAAAATCTCAGGGCGGTTCACAGCATAAAAATGCAAAAGAGAAACACAAAATACGTGATAAGAACAAAATGAACCAATAACCTCCCCTCCCACAAACACTAGAAGTTGGGGACCTCCAACGAAGCTGAATGCTGGAGAATTCAGGGCAAATAAAAGAAAGGCCTTCTTCACAAAGTGCATATTCAAACTATGGAACTCCCTGCCACAGGAGGCAGGAATGGCCACCAACCTAGATGGCTTTAAAAGAGGATGAGACAATTTCAGGGAGGAGGATAGTTACGCTGGTTGGGGCTGATGAGAAAAAACATCTGGAGGGCACCCAGTTGGCAAACGTTGGTGTAGGTTCATTGCCTTCCTGCCCTGCTGTCGAGTCCTTTGGATGGCCACTGTCAACATCTGGACAGATGGATTTGTTGGCGACACTTCAGCAAGGCAAATGCACCTTCATCCTGAAGCAAGGGTTGGGCTAATTCGGGTTAGTGGTTGAGGAATAGTTGGGAGCAGGAAAAGCCAAAAGGCCCCGATCCTCCTGGATCACTGACCGTGATGCTCCATGGCCCCAAAGTGCCCCCTCCAGTTGTGGGGAGAGAAAGGTCTTGCCCCCCCCTCTTGACTGTCCCAGTCCTCCGTGTCTTCATTAGTCCCCTTGGCCTCAAAAGGGACAAAGTGAAATTGACCAAGGAGGGAGGAACCCGATTGATTGAGCATCAGTTTCCGATCACTCATCCTCTCCCTTCTGCTTCTCCACCCATCCATCCATCTTCCTCTGCGGTACCTTCTCTATTCACTGCAACTGGGGGGAAAGAATCTGTCTTGGTTCCTGTCAAGCCAAGACATCTGCATCTCGGCCTCCAGCTTTGAGACATTTCTCCGCAATGGCCTTTGGTTCCATTGTGCCCCTTCCCTTTCCGTTTGTCTTTAATCAAAGGCGCATCTCTCTCGGCCAGCCGCTCCCCTTGAGGCAGTGGCCAAGAGGGGCAGGGAGACGAGGACACCTTCCTTGCAGGTCCCAGAATCTGAGCCCCAGAAAGTGGGGCATTCATCCACTCATGACATGGATGTGTCGTCTGAAGAAGCACAGCTGCCCAAATCTCTGAAGACCATTCCTTGCTGATGCTTGTAACATAATAATAATAATAATAATAATAATAATAATAATAATAATAATAATAATTTATTTATACCCCGCCCATCTGGCCGGGTCTCCCCAGCCACTCTGGGCGGCTTCCAACAGAAGAATAAAACACAATACTGTAATCTATTAAACATTAAAAGCCTCCCTGAACAGGGCTGCCTTCAGATGTCTTCAGATGTCTTCTAAAAGTCTGGTAGTTGTTATCCTTTTTGACATCTGTTGGGAGGGCATTCCACAGGGTAGGCGCCACCACCGAGAAGGCCCTCTGCATAGTTCCCTGCAACTTGGCTTCTCGCAATGAGGGAACCGCCAGAAGGCCCTCGGTGCTGGACCTTAGTGTCCGGGCAGAATGATGGAGGTGGAGACGTAACAGGGTGTAGGAAGGTGAATCTTTTTGCTGAAGACATCAGCTAATGATGCCTGGTCTTCCATTTCTCCCAGGACCCCTAAAACCATAACGAGGGGTGAGCGGTTGTGTGAATCAGGCACCAAGAATGGATCTTTGGAAGCGCAAAAGAGCAGAAAGGTTGCAGCTCTTGGGACGTTTCCATTTAGAGAATAGGCAATTAAGAGGCGACATGATGGCATTTTATGAAATTATGCACGGGATGGAGAAAGCAGATTGGGAAAAGCGTTTTTTCCTCCCTCTCTCATGATGCTAGAACTCGTGGAAGGCCGATGAAGCTCAATGGTGGAAGATTTGGGACAGAGGAAAGAAGGTCCTTCTTCACACAGTGCATAGTCAAAGGAGGGCACTCGATCCCCTGGGAGGCAACTTGGATGTATTTAAAAGAGGATTAGAGAAATGCACGGAGGAGGAGGAGGAGGAGAGGGCTCTCGAGGGCTACTAGCCACGATGGCTCTACTCCGCCATCCACAGTTGGAGGCAGCGATGCTTCTGAATGCCAGTTGCTGGAAACCACAGGAGGGGAGGCCGGCCTTTGTGCTTGAATCCTGCTCGCTGGCTTCCCTGTTGGCCACTGTGGAGACAGTATGCTGCACTAAATGGGCCATTGGCCTGATCCAGCAGGCTCTTATTAGGTTCTCATGTTAAATGAGCAGTTTCAAGGCACCATTTCAGTCCAGGTGAGGTCGCAGCAGTGAGACTTGGCCCAGAGCCCCCTGTAAACAGAATATGGCTTCCGAACACCCTCCTAGCCAGACAAGTGCAGAGGGGTCGTGTGGCAGACAAGCCATGGCAGAAACAGGTCTGTGGACACAGGGTATTTGAACCCTGCTGGACTATAATACGTTAAGGACCACCTCCCCATATCAGAGGTGGGGAAACTGAGGCCTGGATATCAAATGAAGCCCTCTAAGCCTACCTGGCCTGTGGGAGCTTAGAGAAGTGTAGAAACTATGGAACTCCCTGCCACAAGCAATTTTCCTTGCTTTCTCCCTTACTGTCTTCCACTGCTAGGGGAAGACCTTTTGGCAGGCATAGGCAAACTCAGGCCCTCCAGATGTTTGGGACTACAATTCCCATCATCCCTAGCTAACAGGACCAGTGGTCAAGGATGATGGGAATTGTAGTCCCAAACACCTGGAGGGCCGGTGTATGCCTATGCCTGCTTTATGGTTTCGACAACCTGCCTTCTGTTGGATCTCTATTTCCCAATCTCCCTGTGATGTCTTCTGATTCTCCTTGCTCCTGAAATTAGTTTGCTTTGCAGAATTTTCTTGAGTTCTGAATTCTAATTATTTTTCTGGATGCAAGTGATGATTGGAAGCTGCTTTGAGCACTCCCAGTTGGGGTGGAATGGCAGAGGAGGCAAATCAATCAACCAATGTCCAAATGCAAGAAAGGACAGCAGAGTTTCTGGACCTTTGACGCTGGGGTAGGTAGGAAGGGGCGCTGCAATTGGAGATGGAGCTCCAACCCCATGTCTGAGTGAGCGCCCTGCACTGAAGGCACACTAGCCTTCATGCTGAAAGTCTGGGCATCAGTTGGGCCTGTATGATGTTGTTGTTGTTGTTTAGTCATTTAGTCGTGTCCGACTCTTCGTGACCCCATGGACCAGAGCACGCCAGGCACTCCTGTCTTCCACTGCCTCCCGCAGTTTGGTCAAACTCATGTTCGTAGCTTCAATAAAGTTCGTAGCTTCAAACACTGTCCAACCATCTCATCCTCTGTCGTCCCCTTCTCCTTGTGCCCTCCATCTTTCCCAACATCAGGGTCTTTTCCAGGGAGTCTTCTCTTCTCATGAGGTGGCCAAAGTATTGGAGCCTCAGCTTCACGATCTGTCCTTCCAGGTAGCACTCAGGGCTGATTTCCTTCAGGATGGAAAGGTTTGATCTTCTTGCAGTCCATGGGACTCTCAAGAGCCTCCTCCAGCACCATAATTCAAAAGTATCAATTCTTCGGCGATCAGCCTTCTTTATGGTCCAGCACATCACGACTGGGAAAACCATAGCTTTAACTATACGGACCTTATCATTACATTTGTATCCCAAATTAACCTCCAAGGAGCTCAAGGTGGCAACGTGGTTCTTCCCATCACCACTTCCTCCTCCTAACAACCCTGTGAGGTGGCACAGTGACAAGGTCCCCAAGGTCACACGCAGCGAGCTGGGGGAGGATTTGAACCCTGGCCTCTCTCAGGTCCTAGAAACCAACACTCTCAACCATTGCACCACAGTGGCTCTCATTTTATGGTGAAAAGGATATAAAAGAAATGTACAAAACAGAAATCGGCACCAAACAATACATTAATAACAACAACAACAATAATAATGAGATTTTTAAAAAAATCCCTATCAAAATAACATTATACTATTCAGAAATCAACAGTGGTGAGGACAATACCATCCTTTTGGGGAGGCTTGGTGGAATATGGTCGGCCTTCAAAATATTTAACAACGCTCTCCACAAATGAGGTGTTCTTAGGAACTGTGTCTTCCTGTATTTGTACAGTTGCCTCACATGAATGCAAAATCACCTCCTACTGGGTCCTAATGGATTTTAAAGTCCAAGTGCCCCCTCCTGTTTTGCAGGGAAATCCAGAGGGGAAGGGAAGGGATTAAGGGCATTTTCAAGACAAACACTTTCACTAAAGGGAATTTAAAATTCGAATTAGCATTGAAACCTTTTGTCCCTGGGTTTCAATGGGGCAATTTCTCCAGAGGAAGCATCTGAGGGAATTTGGGAAGAGGAGGAGGAGGGGGGGAGGTTGATAACTTTTTTTGAGAGCAGAGCTCCTGTGCTTTTCACCCTCCACAATGGGCAAAAACCCAGCAACAAAGACAATTCAGCCATGGAGGTTCTATGGGACCTCCATGCTGAGAAAAGGTTCACTGGTGGGATTTCTGCTTCTTGGGCAGGAGAGCCTTGCCCTAAAAAAATGTTGGCAACCTTAGAGGAGGGAAGGCAAAATAGGAGGTGCACATGTTTGCTTCGGCTTTGCACGAAATTGGGAAGGCACTGCAACCCAAGGAGAACATCTGGTTGACAGAGCAATAGAAGACTTTGCTCAGGCCTAGGCAAACTCCGGCCCTCCAGATGTTTGGGACTACAATTCCCACCATCCCTGACCACTGGTCCTGTTAGCTAAGGATGATGGGAATTGTAGTCCCGAACATCTGGAGAGTCAGAGTTTGCCTATGCCTGAGTTTGCTGGATCAGGCCAATGGCCCATCTAGTCCAGATGGTTGGTAACTACCGAAAGCCTTATCTTCTTCCACTAACTCCAGATCACTTATGAACAAGGTGAAAAACTCAGATCCCAATACTGATCCCTGGGGGACCCCACTTTCAACATATGTCTGTTGGAAGGACTGATCCACAAGAGCCAGCTTGCTTTCTCCTGCTCCAGAGGGTAGGACCTGAACCCGTGGCTTCAAGCTCCAAGAAAGGCGATTCTGACTAAACACCAGGAAGAACTTCCTGGTGGTGAGAGCTGTTGGACATTGGAACGGACTCCTTCGGGAGAGGGTGGATTCTCCTTCCTTGGAGGTTTTCAATCAGAGGTTGGGTGGCCATCTGTCATGGATGATCTAGCTGAGATTCCTGCATTGCTGGGGGTTGGACTAGATGACCCATGGTGTGCCTTCCAACTCTACAATCCTATGATTCTAAGAGGACCACTCTTATTCCACAACTGCTAAGTTTACTCAGGAGCCTTTGGTGGTGAGGGTCTTTGCCCAAGAACTCTTAAAAGACAGACTCTCCCTCCTCACATTTTCTTCTTGCAAGAGTGATGCTCTCTGAAACATTTCCATGGCGCTTAATGCTGCCCTGTGAGCACTGAGAACATAATGGTCCTTCTGGGTCAGATCCAGGATCCATTTGACAGCTGAAGATCATGTCTGCTGACCAGGGCAGCCAATTAGGTCCCCATCGTGCCCACACATAATCCCAATTCTAGCCCTCTGACCCAGGTAGTGCTGTGGTTAAACCACTGAGCCTAGGGCTTGCTGATCAGAAGGTCGGCGGTTCGAATCCCTGTGACGGGGTGAGCTCCCGTTGCTTGGTCCCAGCTCCTGCCAACCTAGCAGTTCGAAAGCACGTCAAAATGCAAGTAGATAAATAGGAACCGCTACAGCGGGAAGGTAAACGGTGTTTCCATGTGCTGCTCTGGTTTGCCAGAAGTGGCTTTGTCATGCTGGCCACATGACCTGGAAGCTGTACACCAGCTCCCTTGGCCAATAATGCGAGATGAGCGCGCAACCCCAGAGTCGGTCACGACTGGACCTAATGGTCAGGTGTCCCTTTACCTTTACTTTTACCTTTAACCCACCCACAGTGAGATTGGCAGCAAAAGCCACAACCCTCACAACATTTTGAGAATACTTGCTTTTCCCTACGGTAGCAGTTGAGAGGCTGAGCTATGAGCCAGAAGTCCCACATTTGTTCCTTGAATCTGCTTTGGACCAATTCAGACCATTGCTCCATCTAGCTCAATATTGTCTACACTGACTGGCAGGTGGTTCTGCACGGTTCCAGGTGAGGGTCTGGAGATTCCAGTGGGGACCTTTTGCATGCAAAGCAGATGCCCTTCCACTGTCCTATGGCCCTTCCTTCACCTTCCAGGTAGCCTCAGCCTCGGTCCTCCCACCTGTGTTATGGGGATACTAATAGCTGTCTAATTTTGTTGGGCTTTTTCAAGACTTAAGGCTCAAGGCTGTTTCAAGCTCAAGCAGATGAAATAACTTCAGTATGAGAAATAAGCATTCATCGCGTAGTCCAGGGGTGGTCAGCTCCCAAGAGATTGCGATCTACTCACAGAGTTAAAAACTGGCAGGGATCTACCCCCTTTTGGGGGGTTTAGGTCAAAGTTGTTGAGCTTTTTTTTTAGGAAGGAGGAAGGCCTTGGGGTGGGGTTGGGGTGGGGGTGAAGGTTGTTGAGGGGTGATATGATAGCCATGTCCTTCTTTGGAGGTCTTTAAGCGGAGGCTTGACAGCCATCTGTCAGGAATGCTTTGATGGTGTCTCCTGCTTGGCAGGGGGTTGGACTGGATGGCCCTTGTGGTCTCTTCCAACTCTATGATTCTATGAGTTTTTTCAGGGAGGAGGTAAAATGCTGAGCTTTTTTTAGGGGAGCCACAGTTGTTCAGCTTCTTTGGGGGGAGCCAATTATCTACCAGTGATCTACCGCAGACGTCCAGTGATCTACCTGTAGATCATGATCTACCTGTTGGAAATGCCTGGCATAGTCATTTTAATGAACTGTACTGTTTTTAATGTTTTTTTAAAAATGTTTTCATGACGTTGCCCTATGCGCTGATATTTTATGAGTGTGTATACACAAGTACGCTGATAACAGTTCTTAACTGTAGTTCACCCAGCCAGGTGGGTGGCATGTAAACAACAACAAGAAGAAGCTGGTTCTTGCCTAGACCCCTGCAAAACTAACTACAACTGAAGCTGACAGTTCAGTTCAGCTAGCTCTAAATCCAATAAACCAGTGTGGTGTTAAGAGTGGTGTTAGACTTGAACTTGGGAGACCAGAGTTCAAATCCCTCAGCCACAAAACTCGCTGCGTGTGACTTTGGACCAGTCGCCACCTGCCAGTCTAGCCTACTTCAAAGGGTTGTTGTGGAGATTAAATGAGGAGGGGGGGGGAAACCACCTGTATGCCACCTTGAGTTCCTTGGAGAGAGAAAAAAGTGGGATACAAGTATATATTGCTTGGGGTGGCTGTTCTACATTAAGAGGCGGCACATATCAGACTGGCGCAAGGGCAGGCTCTCTCCATTGCATTTATCTGGCGTGTCTGGTGGGGGAGACCAGTTTGGACCGGGCAGAGGGACCCTTTCGCCAGGCCCAATCCTGCGATGAAGTGTCAGGCTCTTGGGGGGGGCCTTGCACACCTCCACCCCCTTTTGATGGCGTTTGACCCAGAAAAGAGCAACCAGAATGATCAAGGGGGCGGAGCGACTCCCCTGTGAATAAAGGTTGCAGCATTTGCGACTTTTTAGATTAGAGAAAAGAGAAAAGGCGAGGAAGAGGTGGGAACTTTATAAAAGGATGTGTGGCCAGCAGAAAGTGGATGGAAAAACGTTTCTCTACCTCTCTATTAACACCAGAACCCCCCCTGGACATCCAGTGAAGCTAAATGTTGGAAGATTTAGGACTGAGGAAATAAAGCCTTTCTTTACACAGCAGCATATAGTTAATCTGCGGAACTCCCTCCCACAGTAGGCAGAGATGGCCGCCAACTTGGATAGCTTTAAAATTTATGGCAGACCCTGCAAGTGTCTCTATTTTGCAGGGACAGTCCCGGGTTTCCAGAAGCCATCCCGGTTTCTGATTTGATCCTGGAATGTCCCACTTTTCCTTAGGACATCCCTATCTTCATCGGAGAAATCTTGGAAGGTTTGGAGTCGTGCGCCCCTCGAGCCAAGGAGATAAGTAACTAGACAACCTTTAGAAGACATCTGAAGGCAGCCCTGCGTAGGGAAGTTTTCAAATGCTTAATGTTACATTATGTTTTCATATATGCTGGAAGCCGCCCAGAGTTGCTGGGGCAACCCAGTCAGATAGGTGGGGAATAATAAATAAATAAATAAATAAATAAATAAATAAATAAATAAATAAATTCAGACCTCACCTGGAGTACTGTGTCCAGTTCTGGGCACCACAGTTCAAGCAGGATACTGACAAGCTGGAACGTGTCCAGAAGACGGCAACCAAAATGGTCAAAGGCCAGGAAACGATGCCTTATGAGGAACGGCTTAGGGAGCTGGGTATGTTTAGCCTGGAGAAGAGAAGGTTAAGGGGTGATATGATAGCCATGTTCAAATATATGAAAGGATGTCATATGGAGGAGGGAGAAAGATTGTTTTCTGCTGCTCCAGAGAAGCGGACATGGAGCAATGGATTCAAACTTCAAGAAAGAAGATTCCACCTAAACATTAGGAAGAACTTCCTGACAGTAAGAGCTGTTCAACAGTGGAATTTGCTGCCAAGGAGTGTGGTGGAGTCTCCTTCTTTGGAGGTCTTTAAGCAGAGGCTTGACAGGCATATGTCAAGAATGCTTTGATGGTGTTTCCTGCTTGGCAGGGGGTTGGACTGGATGGCCCTTGTGGTCTCTTCCAACTCTATGATTCTATGAAATAATAGAATAGGATGTCCCTATTTTCATTGGGGAAATGTTGGAGGGAAGGAAAGGGCTGTCAGTGGCTCCTAGCCAGGATGTCTCTGTTCTCAGAGGCAGCAGCGATGCTTCTGAATCCCAGTTGCTGGAAACCGCAGGACTCTTGAATTTGAGTCCTGCTTGTGGGTTTCTGCGAATAGAGGATATCGGACTAGGAGGGTCACTGGCCTGATCCAGCCAGCTCTTTTTATTTCCTGCTGGAGAACTTGCTGCCAGCTGATGGTGACCCTCAAGGTCCCTTTGTCTCCAGCCTGGCAGGAGCCTTTGACCCCGCCAAAGGGGGACCTGGGACAAATATGTGAGCAGGCTCCCTCATGAAAGGCGCCCCCTCCTCCTCCTCCTCCTCCCCCCCAACCCACAGCTGCTGCTGCTGTTGGCTGGGGAGGTGGACAGGTTGCTAAACAAGCTAATTAGATCAAGGCGCTGGTGAAAGAGAGCCCCAACTGTCAGGCTGCGGGAGTTGTGAAAAAGTTAATTCGATTAAGTTTCCCCTCTAAACTAATTAGGCAGCAGGCTGCCACGCGAGAGGATGGGAGGGAGGGGGAGGCGACGGGCAGGCCCGTTGCTCATGCCTGCCCAAAGCCAGGGGCAGAATTGGGCACATTGCGCGGAGATGGCGGGCGGACAAAAGGAGGAGAGAAAAAGGCTGGAGGGGAAGGGAAAGATGGGAGGGTGGGGGCAGCTCTGTGGCATAGCACCTGCTGTGCAGTTCAGTCCCTGGGGTCTCCAGGTAACGGGACTTGGGAAGACACCCCCCCCCCCGTCACACTGACTGATCTCTGTGCACAGAAGACTTGCACTGAGCCAAGGTTTGGGGAGCCGATAAGGAATGGTTGTAGTTCGACACTACAGCATCTGGAAGATCTTGGATTCAGTTTCCAGTGGGATCTCCAGGTAGGGCTGAAATCTTGGAGAGATGCAGTCCTCTGAGGCATCTCTCTTCATCCTCCTGCTCCTCAAAGCTAAGCCGTCATTATTTTGGTTGCACTGCAGTGGTCAGTCCTTTTGATGCTTCCAAGTGGTGTTGTTGTTTAGTCGTTTAGTCGTGTCCGACTCTTCGTGACCCCATGGACCAGAGCACGCCAGGCCCTCCTGTCTTCCACTGCCTCCCGCACTTTGGTCAAACTCATGTTGGTAGCTTCGAGAACAATGTCCAACCATCTCGTCCTCTGTCGTCCCCTTCTCCTAGTGCCCTCAATCTTTCCCAACATCAGGGTCTTTTCCAGGGAGGCAAATGTTGTCCCTATTTTCAAAAAGGGGAAGAGAGAGGACCCAAACAATTACCACCCAGTCAGCCTGACATCCCAATTCCAAAGAAGGGCAGTGCCAAAGAATGCTCCAACTACCGCACAATTGCGCTCATTTCACACGCTAGCAAGGTTATGCTTAAAATTCTACAAGGCAGGCTTAGGCAGTATGTGGACCGAGAACTCCCAGAAGTGCAAGCTGGATTTTGAAAGGGCAGAGGAACCAGAGACCAGATAGCAAACATGCGCTGGATTATGGAGAAAGCTAGAGAGTTCCAGAAAAACGTCTACTTCTGCTTCATTGACTATGCAAAAGCCTTTGACTGTGTCGACCACAGCAAACTATGGCAAGTTCTTAAAGAAATGGGAGTGCCTGATCACCTCATCTGTCTCCTGAGAAATCTCTATGTGGGACAAGAAGCTACAGTTAGAACTGGATATGGAACAACTGATTGGTTCAAAATTGGGAAAGGAGTACGACAAGGTTGTATATTGTCTCCCTGCTTATTTAACTTATATGCAGAATTCATCATGCGAAAGGCTGGACTAGATGAATCCCAAGCCGGAATTAAGATTGCCGGAAGAAATATCAACAACCTCAGATATGCAGATGACACAACCTTGATGGCAGAAAGTGAGGAGGAATTAAAGAACCTTTTAATGAGGGTGAAAGAGGAGAGCGCAAAATATGGTCTGAAGCTCAACATCAAAAAAACCAAGATCATGGCCACTGGTCCCATCACCTCCTGGCAAATAGAAGGGGAAGAAATGGAGGCAGTGAGAGATTTTATTTTCTTGGGCTCCTTGATCACTGCAGATGGTGACAGCAGTCACGAAATTAAAAGACGCCTGCTTCTTGGGAGAAAAGCAATGACAAACCTAGACAGCATCTTAAAAAGCAGAGACATCACCTTGCCGACAAAGGTCCGTATAGTTAAAGCTATGGTTTTCCCAGTAGTGATGTATGGAAGTGAGAGCTGGACCATAAAGAAGGCTGATCGCCGAAGAATTGATGCTTTTGAATTATGGTGCTGGAGGAGACTCTTGAGAGTCCCATGGACTGCTAGAAGATCAAACCTATCCATTCTTAAGGAAATCAGCCCTGAGTGCTCCCTGGAAGGACAGATCGTGAAGCTGAGGCTCCAATACTTTGGCCACCTCATGAGAAGAGAAGAATCCTTGGAAAAGACCCTGATGTTGGGAAAGATTGAGGGCACTAGGAGAAGGGGACGACAGAGGACGAGATGGTTGGACAGTGTTCTCGAAGCTACGAACATGAGTTTGACCAAACTACGGGAGGCAGTGCAAGACAGGAGTGCCTGGCGTGCTATGGTCCATGGGGTCACGAAGAGTCGGACACGACTAAACGACTAAACAACAACAACAGCCTGACATCAATACCAGGAAAGATTCTAGAGCAGATCATTAAGCAAACGGTCTGTGAGCACCTAGAAAGGAACGCTGCGATCACTAAAAGTCAGCATGGGTTTCTGAAAAATAAGTCATGTCAGACTAATCTGATCACATTTTTCGACAGAATTACAAGCCTGGTAGATGAAGGGAACACTGTGGATGTAGCCTATCTTGATTTCAGAAAGGCCTTTGACAAGGTGCCCCATGATATTCTTGTAAAGAAGCTGGTAAAATGTGGGCTAGACAATGCTACCATTCAGTGGATTTGTAACTGGCTGACTGACCGAACCCAAAGGGTGCTCATCAATGGCTCCTCTTCATCCTGGAGAGTAGTGACTGGTGGGGTGCCACAGGGTTCTGTCTTGGGCCCAGTCTTATTCAACATCTTTATCAGTGACTTGGATGATGGGCTTGAGGGCATCCTGAGCAAGTTTGCAGATGACACTGTTGTAAAATTTGGAGGTCTCTGGGCACCTGGAAAAAGGATCTTGACCCAGGTAGAGTCCGCAGATCCTGGTAAACTAGCGCAATTGCCGCTGCTTACCGCTACGAAAGAACAGAGCCCCAGCCAGAGCTATCAAAGCAAGGCAAATTTATTAACCCACAAAGAAACAAAGAAATAAAAAGCCGTTGCAACAGCGGTTCCCCCCCCACGCAGCAAATGAAGTGGAGAAGAACCCTGAACAAAAGAAGCTTTAGACTTTTATAGGAACAGTTCCCCATGTTACACAGTTAGCGAGATAAAAGGCAGGAAGCGGGCGGGAAGGAAGCAATCAGGCATGTACAAAGACTTAACAGTCCGTGATGGGTAGCGACAAAAGGTGACAGTCTTTGGTGATAGCCGACTGATGCATGAATAATTTTTCTTCTATTGTTTCAGGGTGACTCAACGGAGATGCGGAGAACGTCAGCGATAACAAAATCTAAATAAAGTTGTTTTTCTTCCTTGATTTGTGTATTTGTGTCATCTGTCCGCGGCCAGCTAGATGGCAGTGTGGTATTGCACATGTCGAGGCGGGAGGGACAGTCAGTAAAAGTCCGTGGAATATATGAGAGTTAATATACATGAGTTCATAAACATATATGGGTTCATAGAGATCAAGCTTGTAGTAATGTGCTGATCGGTGTGTACAATATTGATGAAAAGTAGCAAGAAGTTACAGTTTATGTGCATTCTTACGGAGGGTTACATACAATTGTAGCGGGTGAAAGGAAAAGGAGCGGTTGCGTTCTGACAGCGATCGTGCAAGGACAGCTTCAGCGGAACAAATTTTGACATTTAGTAACAAGGTATAACGAAATCTCAGGCCAGACAAGTATATCGAGGGAAACATTTGTTAGAAACAGTATAAAACAATTTCTCCCTTATTTAGGCACAGTTTATTGCAACAGGATCGGCTGGGTTTCTTTGGAATCGATAATCTCCTTTCCTGGGAGGGGGAGGGGGAGACGCTTCGTCAGCAGCGACAAGGAGTTTGTGTAATTAAACGAGATAGCTGTCATTTCCAAACATCCTGGCTTGGCTTTGTTATGTGTATCTTTCTATGGGCTTAGGGCGGGGGTTGTGGTGATCGGATCATGTTGATTGGGGTGGCGGAGAATACCGGGGCATGTCTGGTTCAAACAAGGATTTCCCCATCCCGGTCTCAAGTCAGCTTCCCCTTTGACCTGATTTTGGTACCCTGTGAAACATGGCCTCGGTGTGGCCAAGAAATGCGTGTCCCCTCTCTGTTCATTACTGAACCCGCGTGTCCCCTCTCTGTTCATTACTGAACCCTTATTTCATTTCCGCTCTCTGCGGCCTAATTTTTAATTAATTAAATTAAATTAAATTAAATTAATTAATTAAAAATTAATGCCGCACACTGGGATTTGAATAGTCTCCGTTCCCCAGATGGAACATGGGCACCTCTTCAGGGAACTCAGGGGACTGTTGTAGGGCGGCTTGGAGGCGCACAGAGGAGCCTAACGATCGGCTAGCAGCTGTCACTGGGGAACAGCTCTGTAGGAAACAACAGGAGAGAAATAGGAGGAGTGCCAGGGATATGGAAATAGAGATAGTTCCCTTCACTACCTCCTTTAGCCAATTAATGTTTGGGAGCCACGACCAAGGGTCCCAATCCCCCAATCCCTCATGCTGGATGTTCTTTAGATCGTGAACGAGGGAGTCCATTGATTGGAGATGCGCAGTGACGTTAAGGGTCTGATCAGAGATGTAGGAACAGCACTCTGCCCCGATGAGCTTACATGTGCCGCCTTGGGAGGCCAAGAGAAGATCAAGAGCAAGGCGATTTTGTAGAGTCATGGAGCGGACCTGGGTCAACTCTGTCAGGACTGACAGGGTGGAGGCTTCAGATTCATTTATAAAACGGAGCAAAATGTCCGTCAATCGTAAAATGTCCAAGTGGTTAGAGTAGATTCCGTACGCAGGAATGAGTGCACGGAGCCATGTCCCCCCACTAGCATTGGGCTTCCGGGGAGTCACTGGGGAGCGTCTGTTCCTTCTACGGCCATGGGGTAAATTCCGGGTTACCCGAAGCCCTGGGTGCACATGACCTAGGTAGCAGGATCCCTGCATGTGTATGCTGACCCAGGTGAAGGCTCGTGTGGAACAGACCCAGAACAACCCGCTCAAGGGTTCCCCAATACGGCCGGTCTGAAAGGTTTCCACAAGGGCCGCGCTAGGGGTTTCGGCTGTCAAGGGGTAAAGCACTGCTGTTAGGGCAGATTTCATATTTGGGTAAGGGCGAGAATGGGTCCGGTTCTGAATCCATGTCAAGTTTCCCTCGGGGTCACTAGTGGCAGTCACTAAGCAGGAACTGGATCCTATGTGATCCTTGGTTCCCGAAAATCTTCTACATAGAGGCCCAGTCGTTTCCCCGCTTAAGTAGATATATTGAGAGGTGGGTCTTATAAAAGTCAGGTTGCGGCTAAAGAGGTATTGGGATCTGTACTGATCTAGTGTGAGGGGTGTCGCAACGAAAGGTACTCCTTGCTCAATATGTGCTGGGGTATGAGCGCATATCCAGCAGTCGGTGAGGTTAGTTGCATGGGCTACTTTCTGCACTAATTGGATATAGGAATTGCCTTGCCATGCGGATCTTAGGGAGTTGCGTTGGGAACCAGGGAACTCAGATAGGTTGACAGATCTGGGGGCCGTGCCGACTGGGTGAAGGGGGTCATGGCGTTGAAGGAGATACAAGTCGGAAGCTATCCCTCCACATCTCTGGGGCCCCTTGAAATCCCATTCTAGATCAGTGCTACCCCCAACTGGGTGCAACCATCCTTCCACATACATGTTCCCATCCCATGCTGAAAAAGTCCCCAGATCCCATAGACAGCAGAACTTTCGCACACAAATACCTTGAACTGTGGTGGTAGTGACAGGATTGGTGCAGGTAAGTCCATAAGTCCAGAAGTCATTGGAAACAGAGTCCGTATACCCTTCCCAAAGTCCATGTCCTATCTCAGTGGGGTCATAAGTCCTGACTGTCATTCCCCATTGGGTTTTGTGGTAAGTTCCATTGTGGCAAGTTAGTCGGTTCCACAGGTTGTCAATGGTGTAGAATGCACGTCCGATGATGGAATACGAGGCAGATCGGATGAGCAGCTCCCAGACCTGAGTGTCCCGTAGGCGGGGGCGGAAAGCATGTCGGAGCCAAGTCGTGGTTCCAGGCAGGCAGAAGTCGAGGTTGCCCAAGTTGCTTCGAGATGAGGGATCAGTGGAATCAACCGCTTGTCGGTCCAGGAAGAAGAAATCCGTCGGGTTCCTTCCACAATCGAATGGTGGGTTCGCGGTTACTGGGAGGACGGAAAAACTGCATGCCAGGAGCAGGAGGCGGTCCATCCTTTAGAGGTGAGTTGTCAATCTGTATGGGAGAGAAAGAAGAACATGACAGACGATACACCTAGGGAGGTTGGGGATTGGGGTTTGGGTTTGACAGCATGCAAGGGAGGGGTGAGGGAAGAAGAGGGTTGAGATAAGGGTAGGTAAAACAAAAACAGGGAACTCAGGCGTTGGTTTCAGTGGTTTTCTCCTTCCGGAATTGCAGTCGAATAGGAGGGTGGTCAGGATCGTCAAGCAGGATCTGTGACATCCACCTCTCCGGTGTCTCATGGTCAGCGTCGTCTCCTTCAGGTGACAGCGTAGTAGGTCGAGCTGCGGTGTTGCCAGGAAGGTCGACGTCGGAGTGGGCGTCCGATGCGGAGTCGTCCGGAGGAGTGATGTCCTCGGATGATGGTCGTGCAGGCCTTTCGGAGTCGTCTGGTTGAAGCTCCTCTTCCTCTGGTGGTTGTGCTGATTTGCAGAAAGTGTGGTGGATCCATGCAGAGCGTTCGGCCACCTTGACAGCAGTCGGGGTCGTGAGGAGGATCTGAAATGGTCCTTCCCATTGCGGTTGTAGGGCAATACGTCTGTAGGTTTTGATGCGTACCCAGTCTCCCGGTTTAAAGGAGTGGGCATCAACATCAAGGGGTACATTTTGACAGTTTGCAGCATATTGGTGGAGTCTTTTGAGTTGCCGCTGCAATTGTCTTACGTAAGCTATCAGTTCAGTTTCCCCAGCTTCCAGTTCAGAAATTGGGAGCTGGGTGGTGTGGGTTAGGGAAGGTCTTCCAAATAAAAGTTCGTAAGGGGAGAGTTTTAAAAGTCCCCTTGGCTGACTTCGGATATTATGCAAGACTAGCGGAAGGGCATTGACCCATTTAAGGCCAGTGGCTCTGCATACCTTACCAAGTTGGGTCTTGATCAACCCATTCATTCGTTCGGTTTGTCCGGATGAAGGAGGGTGGTATGGGGTATGGAGCTGCCATCTTATCCCGAAAGCCTTGGAAATGGCTTGAACTATTTCAGCCGCAAAATGGGTGCCACGGTCGGAGTCTAAGCGGCGTGGAACTCCATACCGAGGTATAATTTCCTGCATGAGGATCCTGGCTACAGTTTGTGCATTTGCGTGTTTGCACGGAAACGCTTCCAGCCACCCCGAAAGGCGGTCTGTTATCACAAGCAGCTGTTTATATCCTAGGCAGCTTGGAAGTTCAGCAAAGTCCAGTTGAAGACTTTCGAAGGAAATATATGCCCATGGTCTAGAGCCTGGGGGTTTGCGAGGTTCGGTTTTGGGATTAAAACCTGCGCATATAGGGCAGTTCTTAGTCACTGATTTGGCAAATTGGTGGACACCCGGGGCATACCAGTGTCTAAGAATGCTGTCACTAAGTCGGTTTGTCCCCCAATGTGTGAAATTGTGTAGTACCCGGAGGTGGCGTGGTACCCAAGCCTTTGGCATCGCCAGGCGGCCATCTGACATAATCCATAAATTGTTCTTAAGTTGGGCCCCTAGTTCCTGCCATGATGTTATTTCCTCTATGCTAGCAGTGCGATACATTCGAGTGAAGTCCACGTCGGCTGGAACTACGATGGCCTGAAATTCATTCCTATACATTTCCCCTCTCATGGCCGCTGCCTCTTGGGCAGCGGCATCCGCAATACGGTTTCCCGTTGACACAAAATCTGTCCCGTTTGTATGTGCCTTACAGTGTATAACTGATATAGCCTTCGGGAAATGTATGGAGTCCATTAACCTTTTTACGAGTGGGGCATGAGAGATCTGTGTTCCTGCAGCTGTTAGGAATCCTCTTTGTTTCCAAAGTGTTCCCGTAGCGTGTACTAGCCCAAAACAATATTTGGAGTCAGTGTAGATATTAATGCTCTTGCCTTCACCTAATTCACAGGCTCTGATTAGGGCGATAAGCTCTGCTGCCTGCGCACTGTAGCGTGGGTTTATAGGCGCAGCCTCAAGGATGGATTCCTGTGTGACTACAGCATACCCAGTTTGTCTGGTTCCTGCCACCACCTTGGAACTCCCATCAGTAAAAATCGAGAGATCTGGGTTCTCTAAGGGGAGATGGTCTAAGTCTTCCCGGGGTTTTTCTGCCAGGCGGACAGCTAAGGTGCAATCGTGATGGGGGGTCCCATCATCGGGCAGAGGTCGAAGGGTGGCGGGATTTAAGGTGTTGACTCTTTTAATGCGAACATTTGAAGGAGTGAGCAGGGCGGCTTCGTACTGATTTAGACATTCGTTACTGAAATGTTGACAGTTCCTTAAGTTTAGTAAGGTGGCTACTGCATGCGGCACATTCAAAATTAGCTCTTGGTTTTGAACTATCTCTAGGGCTCTGTCCACTAATTCCGCAGCCGCGGCAATCGCCCTGAGACAACCTACAGTCCCCTTCGCCACCGGGTCTAATTGTATGCTGTAGTACGCGACAGGACGTTCCTGGCCTCTGAAGGTTTGCGTCAGGACTCCGGATGCTACCCCCTTCTGTTCATGTACAAATAATGAGAAGGGGAGACGGTAGTCTGGCAACCCTAAGGCTGGAGCCGACCTCAGTTCTCTTTTTATGGTTTCAAAATTTTGTAAGCTTTCCTTGGACCACTCAAGAGGTTCTGGTTCATCTTTACTAGTCATTTTTACAAGGGGTTTGGTTAATTCACCATACCCTGGGATCCAGGACCTGCAAAAGCCGCTCATCCCTAGAAACCCGCGGAGCTGTTTCTTGGTCTTTGGCAGGGGAACCTTAGCTATGGCATCTACTCTTTCAGTTGTCAAAGCTCTTGTTCCGTGGCCAATTATGTGGCCCAAGTATTTTACTTCAGTTTGGCAATATTGTAGTTTTTTTGGTGAGACCTTGTGGCCTTTGTCGGCAAGGGCGGTTAGTAGATGGACGGTGTCCATGTGGCAATTAGCTTCGGAGGTGGAGCTAATTATCAGGTCATCTACATACTGTAAAAGGGAGGAGCCTCCAGGGAAGGAGAGGTCTTGAGCTCCGGCCCCTGAGGTCTGGATGCCCCCTGCAAATGGCAGGAGCGCGCAGGGCTTCCTTTTCCCCAGAAAGGTCGGGGCTCAGGGAAAAACTGGGTCCCCGAAGTGGTCGCCAAAATCTGTTGTAAAATTTGGAGGTCTCTGGGCACCTTGAAAAAGGATCTTGACCCAGGTAGAGTCTGCAGATCCTGGTAAACTAGCGCAATTGCCGCTGCTTACCGCTACGAAAGAACAGAGCCCCAGCCAGAGCTATCAAAGCAAGGCAAATTTATTAACCCACAAAGAAACAAAGAAATAAAAAGCCGTTGCAAGAGCGGTTCCCCCCCACGCAGCAAATGAAGTGGAGAAGAACCCTGAACAAAAGAAGCTTTAGACTTTTATAGGAACAGTTCCCCATGTTACACAGTTAGCGAGAAAAAAGGCGGGAAGCGGGCGGGAAGGAAGCAATCAGGCATGTACAAAGACTTAACAGTCCGTGATGGGTAGCGACAAAAGGTGACAGTCTTTGGTGATAGCCGACTGATGCATGAATAATTTTTCTTCTATTGTTTCAGGGTGACTCAACGGAGATGCGGAGAACGTCAGCGATAACAAAATCTAAATAAAGTTGTTTTTCTTCCTTGATTTGTGTATTTGTGTCATCTGTCCGCGGCCAGCTAGATGGCAGTGTGGTATTGCACATGTCGAGGCGGGAGGGACAGTCAGTAAAAGTCCGTGGAATATATGAGAGTTAATATACATGAGTTCATAAACATATATTGGTTCATAGAGATCAAGCTTGTAGCAATGTGCTGATCGGTGTATACAATATTGATGAAAAGTAGCAAGAAGTTACAGTTTATGTGCATTCTTACGGAGGGTTACATACAATTGTAGCGGGTGAAAGGAAAAGGAGCGGTTGCGTTCTGACAGCGATCGTGCAAGGACAGCTTCAGCGGAACAAATTTTGACATTTAGTAACAAGGTATAACGAAATCTCAGGCCAGACAAGTATATCGAGGGAAACATTTGTTAGAAACAGTATAAAACAATTTCTCCCTTATTTAGGCACAGTTTATTGCAACAGGATCAGCTGGGTTTCTTTGGAATTGATAATCTCCTTTCCTGGGAGGGGGAGGGGGAGACGCTTCGTCAGCAGCGACAAGGAGTTTGTGTAATTAAACGAGATAGCTGTCATTTCCAAACATCCTGGCTTGGCTTTGTTATGTGTATCTTTCTATGGGCTTAGGGTGGGGGTTGTGGTGATCGGATCATGTTGATTGATGTGGCGGAGAATACCGGGGCATGTCTGGTTCAAACAAGGATTTCCCCATCCCGGTCTCAAGTCAGCTTCCCCTTTGACCTGATTTTGGTACCCTGTGAAACATGGCCTCGGTGTGGCCAAGAAATGCGTGTCCCCTCTCTGTTCATTACTGACCCCGCGTGTCCCCTCTCTGTTCATTACTGAACCCTTATTTCATTTCCGCTCTCTGCGGCCTAATTTTTAATTAATTAAAAATTAATGCCGTACACTGGGATTTGAATAGTCTCCGTTCCCCAGATGGAACATGGGCACCTCTTCAGGGAACTCAGGGGACTGTTGTAGGGCGGCTTGGAGGCGCACAGAGGAGCCTAACGATCGGCTAGCAGCTGTCACTGGGGAACAGCTCTGTAGGAAACAACAGGAGAGAAATAGGAGGAGTGCCAGGGATATGGAAATAGAGATAGTCCCCTTCACTACCTCCTTTAGCCAATTAATGTTTGGGAGCCACGACCAAGGGTCCCAATCCCCCAATCCCTCATGCTGGATGTTCTTTAGATCGTGAACGAGGGAGTCCATTGATTGGAGATGCGCAGTGACGTTAAGGGTCTGATCAGAGATGTAGGAACAGCACTCTGCCCCGATGAGCTTACATGTGCCGCCTTGGGAGGCCAAGAGAAGATCAAGAGCAAGGCGATTTTGTAGAGTCATGGAGCAGACCTGGGTCAACTCTGTCAGGACTGACAGGGTGGAGGCTTCAGATTCATTTATAAAACGGAGCAAAATGTCCGTCAATCGTAAAATGTCCAAGTGGTTAGAGTAGGTTCCGTACGCAGGAATGAGTGCACGGAGCCATGTCTCCCCACTAGCATTGGGCTTCCGGGGAGTCACTGGGGAGCATCTGTTCCTTCTACGGCCATGGGGTAAATTCCGGGTTACCCGAAGCCCTGGGTGCACATGACCTAGGTAGCAGGATCCCTGCATGTGTATGCTGACCCAGGTGAAGGCTCGTGTGGAACAGACCCAGAACAACCCGCTCAAGGGTTCCCCAATACGGCCGGTCTGAAAGGTTTCCACAAGGGCCGCGCTAGGGGTTTCGGCTGTCAAGGGGTAAAGCACTGCGGTTAGGGCAGATTTCATATTTGGGTAAGGGCGAGAATGGGTCCGGTTCTGAATCCATGTCAAGTTTCCCTCGGGGTCACTAGTGGCAGTCACTAAGCAGGAACTGGATCCTATGTGATCCTTGGTTCCCAAAAATCTTCTACATAGAGGCCCGGTCGTTTCCCCACTTAAGTAGATATATTGAGAGGTGGGTCTTATAAAAGTCAGGTTGCGGCTAAAGAGGTATTGGGATCTGTACTGATCTAGTGTGAGGGGTGTCGCAACGAAAGGTACTCCTTGCTCAATATGTGCTGGGGTATGAGCGCATATCCAGCAGTCGGTGAGGTTAGTTGCATGGGCTACTTTCTGCACTAATTGGATATAGGAATTGCCTTGCCATGCGGATCTTAGGGAGTTGCGTTGGGAACCAGGGAACTCAGATAGGTTGACAGATCTGGGGGCCGTGCCGACTGGGTGAAGGGGGTCATGGCGTTGAAGGAGATACAAGTCGGAAGCTATCCCTCCACATCTCTGGGGCCCCTTGAAATCCCATTCTAGATCAGTGCTACCCCCAACTGGGTGCAACCATCCTTCCACATACATGTTCCCATCCCATGCTGAAAAAGTCCCCAGATCCCATAGACAGCAGAACTTTCGCACACAAATACCTTGAACTGTGGTGGTAGTGACAGGATTGGTGCAGGTAAGTCCATAAGTCCAGAAGTCATTGGAAACAGAGTCCGTATACCCTTCCCAAAGTCCATGTCCTATCTCAGTGGGGTCATAAGTCCTGACTGTCATTCCCCATTGGGTTTTGTGGTAAGTTCCATTGTGGCAAGTTAGTCGGTTCCACAGGTTGTCAATGGTGTAGAATGCGCGTCCGATGATGGAATACGAGGCAGATCGGATGAGCAGCTCCCAGACCTGAGTGTCCCGTAGGCGGGGGCGGAAAGCATGTCAGAGCCAAGTCGTGGTTCCAGGCAGGCAGAAGTCGAGGTTGCCCAAGTTGCTTCGAGATGAGGGATCAGTGGAATCAACCGCTTGTCGGTCCAGGAAGAAGAAATCCGTCGGGTTCCTTCCACAATCGAATGGTGGGTTCGCGGTTACTGGGAGGACGGAAAAACTGCATGCCAGGAGCAGGAGGCGGTCCATCCTTTAGAGGTGAGTCGTCAATCTGTATGGGAGAGAAAGAAGAACATGACAGACGATACACCTAGGGAGGTTGGGGATTGGGGTTTGGGTTTGACAGCATGCAAGGGAGGGGTGAGGGAAGAAGAGGGTTGAGATAAGGGTAGGTAAAACAAAAACAGGGAACTCAGGCGTTGGTTTCAGTGGTTTTCTCCTTCCGGAATTGCAGTCGAATAGGAGGGTGGTCAGGATCGTCTGGTCGTGGGTCAAGCAGGATCTGTGACATCCACCTCTCCGGTGTCTCATGGTCAGTGTCGTCTCCTTCAGGTGACAGCGTAGTAGGTCGAGCTGCGGTGTTGCCAGGAGGGTCGACGTCGGAGTGGGCGTCCGATGCGGAGTCGTCCGGGGGAGTGATGTCCTCGGATGATGGTCGTGCAGGCCTTTCGGAGTCGTCTGGTTGAAGCTCCTCTTCCTCTGGTGGTTGTGCTGATTTGCAGAAAGTGTGGTGGATCCATGCAGAGCGTTCGGCCACCTTGACAGCAGTCGGGGTCGTGAGGAGGATCTGAAATGATCCTTCCCATTGCGGTTGTAGGGCAATACGTCTGTAGGTTTTGATGCGTACCCAGTCTCCCGGTTTAAAGGAGTGGGCATCAACATCAAGGGGTACATTTTGACAGTTTGCAGCATATTGGTGGAGTCTTTTGAGTTGCCGCTGCAATTGTCTTACGTAAGCTATCAGTTCAGTTTCCCCAGCTTCCAGTTCAGAAATTGGGAGCTGGGTGGTGTGGGTTAGGGAAGGTCTTCCAAATAAAAGTTCGTAAGGGGAGAGTTTTAAAAGTCCCCTTGGCTGACTTCGGATATTATGCAAGACTAGCGGAAGGGCATTGACCCATTTAAGGCCAGTGGCTCTGCATACCTTACCAAGTTGGGTCTTGATCAACCCATTCATTCGTTCGGTTTGTCCGGATGAAGGAGGGTGGTATGGGGTATGGAGCTGCCATCTTATCCCGAAAGCCTTGGAAATGGCTTGAACTATTTCAGCCGCAAAATGGGTGCCACGGTCGGAGTCTAAGCGGCGTGGAACTCCATACCGAGGTATAATTTCCTGCATGAGGATCCTGGCTACAGTTTGTGCATTTGCGTGTTTGCACGGAAACGCTTCCGGCCACCCCGAAAGGCGGTCTGTTATCAAAAGCAGCTGTTTATATCCTAGGCAGCTTGGAAGTTCAGCAAAGTCCAGTTGAAGACTTTCGAAGGGAATATATGCCCATGGTCTAGAGCCTGGGGGTTTGCGAGGTTCGGTTTTGGGATTAAAACCTGCGCATATGGGGCAGTTCTTAGTCACTGATTTGGCAAATTGGTGGACACCCGGGGCATACCAGTGTCTAAGAATGCTGTCACTAAGTCGGTTTGTCCCCCAATGTGTGAAATTGTGTAGTACCCGGAGGTGGCGTGGTACCCAAGCCTTTGGCATCGCCAGGCGGCCATCTGACATAATCCATAAATTGTTCTTAAGTTGGGCCCCTAGTTCCTGCCATGATGTTATTTCCTCTATGCTAGCAGTGCGATACATTCGAGTGAAGTCCACGTCGGCTGGAACTACGATGGCCTGAAATTCATTCCTATACATTTCCCCTCTCATGGCCGCTGCCTCTTGGGCAGCGGCATCCGCAATACGGTTTCCCGTTGACACAAAATCTGTCCCGTTTGTATGTGCCTTACAGTGTATAACTGATATAGCCTTCGGGAAATGTATGGAGTCCATTAACCTTTTTACGAGTGGGGCATGAGAGATCTGTGTTCCTGCAGCTGTTAGGAATCCTCTTTGTTTCCAAAGTGTTCCCGTAGCGTGTACTAGCCCAAAACAATATTTGGAGTCAGTGTAGATATTAATGCTCTTGCCTTCACCTAATTCACAGGCTCTGATTAGGGCGATAAGCTCTGCTGCCTGCGCACTGTAGCGTGGGTTTATAGGCGCAGCCTCAAGGATGGATTCCTGTGTGACTACAGCATACCCAGTTTGTCTGGTTCCTGCCACCACCTTGGAACTCCCATCAGTAAAAATCGAGAGATCTGGGTTCTCTAAGGGGAGATGGTCTAAGTCTTCCCGGGGTTTTTCTGCCAGGCGGACAGCTAAGGTGCAATCGTGATGGGGGGTCCCATCATCGGGCAGAGGTAGAAGGGTGGCGGGATTTAAGGTGTTGACTCTTTTAATGCGAACATTTGAAGGAGTGAGCAGGGCGGCTTCGTACTGATTTAGACATTCGTTACTGAAATGTTGACAGTTCCTTAAGTTTAGTAAGGTGGCTACTGCATGCGGCACGTTCAAAATTAGCTCTTGGTTTTGAACTATCTCTAGGGCTCTGTCCACTAATTCCGCAGCCGCGGCAATCGCCCTGAGACAACCTACAGTCCCCTTCGCCACCGGGTCTAATTGTATGCTGTAGTACGCGACAGGACGTTCCTGGCCTCTGAAGGTTTGCGTCAGGACTCCGGATGCTACCCCCTTCTGTTCATGTACAAATAATGAGAAGGGGAGACGGTAGTCTGGCAACCCTAAGGCTGGAGCCGACCTCAGTTCTCTTTTTATGGTTTCAAAATTTTGTAAGCTTTCCTTGGACCACTCAAGAGGTTCTGGTTCATCTTTACTAGTCATTTTTACAAGGGGTTTGGTTAATTCACCATACCCTGGGATCCAGGACCTGCAAAAGCCGCTCATCCCTAGAAACCCGCGGAGCTGTTTCTTGGTCTTTGGCAGGGGAACCTTAGCTATGGCATCTACTCTTTCAGTTGTCAAAGCTCTTGTTCCGTGGCCAATTATGTGGCCCAAGTATTTTACTTCAGTTTGGCAATATTGTAGTTTTTTTGGTGAGACCTTGTGGCCTTTGTCGGCAAGGGCGGTTAGTAGATGGACGGTGTCCATGTGGCAATTAGCTTCGGAGGTGGAGCTAATTATCAGGTCATCTACATACTGTAAAAGGGAGGAGCCTCCAGGGAAGGAGAGGTCTTGAGCTCCGGCCCCTGAGGTCTGGATGCCCCCTGCAAATGGCAGGAGCGCGCAGGGCTTCCTTTTCCCCAGAAAGGTCGGGGCTCAGGGAAAAACTGGGTCCCCGAAGTGGTCGCCAAAATCTGTTGTAAAATTTGGAGGTCTCTGGGCACCTGGAAAAAGGATCTTGACCCAGGTAGAGTCCGCAGATCCTGGTAAACTAGCGCAATTGCCGCTGCTTACCGCTACGAAAGAACAGAGCCCCAGCCAGAGCTATCAAAGCAAGGCAAATTTATTAACCCACAAAGAAACAAAGAAATAAAAAGCCGTTGCAACAGCGGTTCCCCCCCACGCAGCAAATGAAGTGGAGAAGAACCCTGAACAAAAGAAGCTTTAGACTTTTATAGGAACAGTTCCCCATGTTACACAGTTAGCGAGAAAAAAGGCGGGAAGCGGGCGGAAAGGAAGCAATCAGGCATGTACAAAGACTTAACAGTCCGTGATGGGTAGCGACAAAAGGTGACAGTCTTTGGTGATAGCCGACTGATGCATGAATAATTTTTCTTCTATTGTTTCAGGGTGACTCAACGGAGATGCGGAGAACGTCAGCGATAACAAAATCTAAATAAAGTTGTTTTTCTTCCTTGATTTGTGTATTTGTGTCATCTGTCCGCGGCCAGCTAGATGGCAGTGTGGTATTGCACATGTCGAGGCGGGAGGGACAGTCAGTAAAAGTCCGTGGAATATATGAGAGTTAATATACATGAGTTCATAAACATATATTGGTTCATAGAGATCAAGCTTGTAGCAATGTGCTGATCGGTGTATACAATATTGATGAAAAGTAGCAAGAAGTTACAGTTTATGTGCATTCTTACGGAGGGTTACATACAATTGTAGCGGGTGAAAGGAAAAGGAGCGGTTGCGTTCTGACAGCGATCGTGCAAGGACAGCTTCAGCGGAACAAATTTTGACATTTAGTAACAAGGTATAACGAAATCTCAGGCCAGACAAGTATATCGAGGGAAACATTTGTTAGAAACAGTATAAAACAATTTCTCCCTTATTTAGGCACAGTTTATTGCAACAGGATCGGCTGGGTTTCTTTGGAATCGATAATCTCCTTTCCTGGGAGGGGGAGGGGGAGACACTTCGTCAGCAGCGACAAGGAGTTTGTGTAATTAAACGAGATAGCTGTCATTTCCAAACATCCTGGCTTGGCTTTGTTATGTGTATCTTTCTATGGGCTTAGGGCGGGGGTTGTGGTGATCGGATTATGTTGATTGGGGTGGCGGAGAATACCGGGGCATGTCTGGTTCAAACAAGGATTTCCCCATCCCGGTCTCAAGTCAGCTTCCCCTTTGACCTGATTTTGGTACCCTGTGAAACATGGCCTCGGTGTGGCCAAGAAATGCGTGTCCCCTCTCTGTTCATTACTGAACCCGCGTGTCCCCTCTCTGTTCATTACTGAACCCTTATTTCAACACTAAATTAGGAGGGGTGGCTAATACCCCAGAGGACAGAATCACACTTCCAAATGACCTTAATAGATTAGACAACTGGGCCAAAGCAAACAAGATGAATTTTAAGAAGGAGAAATGTAAAGTACTACACTTGGGCAAAAAAAATGAAAGGCACAAATACAGGATGGGAGACACCTGGCTTGAGAGCAGTACATGTGAAAAGGATCTAGGAGTCCTGGTAGACCACAAACTTGACATGAGTCAACAGTGTGATGCAGCAGCTAAAAAAGCCAATGCAATTCTGGGCTGCATCAGTAGGACTATAGCATCTAGATCAAGGGAAGTAATAGTACCACTGTATTCTGCTCTGGTCAGACCTCACCTGGAGTACTGTGTCCAGTTCTGGGCACCACAGTTCAAGAAGGATACTGACAAGCTGGAATGTGTCCAGAGGAGGGCAACCAAAATGGTCAAAGGCCTGGAAACAATGCCTTATGAGGACGGCTTAGGGAGCTGGGTATGTTTAGCCTGGAGAAGAGGTTAAGGGGTGATATGATAGCCATGTTCAAATATATAAAAGGATGTCATATAGAGGAGGGTGAAAGGTTGTTTTCTGCTGCTCCAGAGAAGCGGACACGGAGCAATGGATTCAAACTACAAGAAAGAAGATTCCACCTAAACATTAGGAAGAACTTCCTGAGAGTAAGAGCTGTTCGACAGTGGAATTTGCTGCCAAGGAGTGTGGTGGAGTCTCCTTCTTTGGAGGTCTTTAAGCAGAGGATTGACAGCCATATGTCAAGAATGCTTTGATGGTGTTTCCCGCTTGGCAGGGGGTTGGACTGGATGGCCCTTGTGGTCTCTTCCAACTCTATGATTCTAGGATTCTCTTCTCTTCTCATGAGGTGGCCAAAGTATTGGAGCCTCAGCTTCAGGATCTGTCCTTCCAGTGAGCACTCAGGGCTGATTTCCTTCAGAATGGATAGGTTTGATCTTCTTGCAGTCCATGGGACTCTCAAGAGTCTCCTCCAGCACCATAATTCAAAAGCATCAATTCTTCGGCGATCAGCCTTCTTTATGGTTCAGCTCTCACTTCCATACATCACTACTGGGAAAACCATAGTGGTCTATCCTTTTGATGCTTCCAAGTACTAATGGTTAATTTCCCCAGGTGTCACCTAACAAAGGAGCTCCGGACTTCATCAATGTTTGTGGATTGACCAGGATTGGTATACTTTCACTCTTCACATGCTAATTGCTGAAGCTGAGGTGGAGGTAGCACATTGCAATACACATGGATCTTGATTAAATTCCCGAAGTCTGACACACAGTATATTACACATAAACACTAATTAAACACCTCAAACCCCTTGCACAACCCCCTTTCTAATACCCACTGAGACTGCCTTGCAGCGTACCCACGTTATAACATACAAGTTGTAACTAAATGCTAATATTAGCCTAAACATAAACACCACAGACCCAGGTGGCGCTGTGGGTTAAACCACTGAGCCTAGGGCTTGCTGATCAGAAGGTCGGCGGTTCGAATCCCTGTGACGGGGTGAGCTCCCGTTGTTTGGTCCCAGCTCCTGCCAACCTAGCAGTTCGAAAGCACGTCAAAATGCAAGTAGATAAATAGGAACCGCTACAGCGGGAAGGTAAACGGTGTTTCCATGTGCTGCTCTGGTTCTCCAGAAGCGGCTTTATTATGCTGGCCACATGACCTGGAAGCTGTATGCCGGTTCCCTCGGCCAATAATGTGAGATGAGCGCCGCAGCCCCAGAGTCGGTCACGACTGGACCTAATGTTCAGGGGTTCCTTTACCTTTAAACACCACAGATCTATTACCACACATTGTGCAGCCTTATTGCTCTTCCTCCTGAGTGCACCCTGGCCCCTGCAGGACAGATCTGTGCTTCCTGCGGGTTTTTCAGACTCTCACAACAAACTCCCTGCCCGGCCCGAGACAGATTTCTGAAGGTTCTGGATTCATGGCGAATTCCATCTGGAATTTGTCAAGCTGGATATCCGCCTCCAGAAGACTCGCTAACTGAGACACCGGTCAGCCGGACTGCACCCATCCATCCAGGTCTAGCAATGGCTATTTGTGGCTACAGTGAAACTGCACAGAATGACAGAGCTAAAGGGGAACCAAAGGACATCTGGCCAGTCCACCCTCCTGTGGATGCAGGCTGTAGGCAGACAGGTCAGGTGTGCAGCCTCAGCTTTGCCTGGAGAAGGTTCAATCTCCGCTGGGATTTCTAGGCAGGACTGAGAATGTCCTGTCCAAAACTCTGGAGAGTTGCTGCCTGTCAGTGTAGACAGCACTGAGCTTGATAGACCAATGGCCTAACTCAGTATATGACAGGTTCCTGTGTTCCTACATCAGCTGCTGTTACGGCATCTCGGTAGATGCTCCATCAACTTTTGCCTAAAAACCATTAACAAAGGAGAGTCTGCTGCCTTTCAAGGCAGAAGATGAACAGGTAGTACTGTGAGGATTTGTTTTAATTTCCCCCAGTGTTTAGTCTAAATGGTTTATTTCATTTCATGAAATTTACACATTTGCACATGAAATTTACCCCAACACTGAGACCATTCCATTGTAACTATCCAATCTCTCAAAATTTCAACACCTCTTGTGTACAAATTCTACAAACACCGTCCATACCTCCTCAAAATCATTTCTCCTGCTTATTCCCCATTAATGGCACATGTTAATTTATCATTAACTAGCTGGCCCGGGCCACGCGTTGCTGTGGGTTTTTTGTGTTAAATGGACCTTCAGAGTCTCCCTTCAGAGTCCCCTCACCTGCCCTGTCCCAACCCTGACTCCCCTACTGTAAGTTTCAAAAATAAGACTCCCCCACCCCCACGTGTTCCTGAAAATGTCCCCACCCCCCACTGCTTTGGCTGACTCAGGGTCCTACCTCCCCCCCCCCATGGCTATGTGTTCTCCCCTCCCTTTGTTGTGGCCTACTCAGTTTTCCCTGCTTGGCAATGCTGCGGCCTATTGAAAAAGCTGGGCTGTTTTCAGTTGGTTGCTGTGGAATTTTGTGATCTCATCTGGCAGCGCAGCTTTGGAGGCGGCAGGGTGCAATCTGCCTTTCTACTGGATGCTGCTGGAGTTTTCAGAGCTTCTGGTGGTGACGTCTAATTTGGGTGCCACTTTTTTGTGTTTAATCATTATTTTAGGTGTGAAAGGTGTGGGTTTTTTTGGAAAAGGTGTGGTTTTTTTGGAAAAAGGCAGCTGGGGGCTACACAATGCTCATATGTGCACAAGATAGATATTTGGTCTGGGTTCCGCAGAAGATGGACAGCTTTCAGTCTCAAGAGAAATGCAACGGATGGGGGGATGTGCACGCGCATGGTTCAGGCATCTAGAAAAACCAGGCTCAGTGCTTGAGGTTTAGGGAACGAAATCCATATTTTGCTTAACAGAGAGAGAGCTATGACGTAACCTGTTGTGGGGAGGAAGTAGCTAGCTTT